>NW_022060742.1:10000000-12400000 GCF_003285725.1 Scaptodrosophila lebanonensis | reverse complement strand
TTAGAAATTCTAGTTACAAAAAATCTACCTAATGCTAACTCTACTTTACTTTACGTTTAAGATATACTTCACATTTTAAATAATACGGGCTGAGCATATTTTGGACAGTATACATATGTTTAATTTTGTAAACTTTTCTACAATTTCTGGAAAACACTTTACATGTTGTTCGTCCTTGGAATGAATTATTGAATAGCTTCAAAGCGCTAAACAATTCCGAGCTACGACAAAACCTAACCTACATAATTCAAAAGAACACCAAAAATAAATATAAATTATATATTATAAATAATTATAAAAAAACAGAGCTACTAGTGGTTAATGACGAAAATACTTATATTTAGAATTTATATTGAATAAATAAATAAATAAAAAGGAAATAAAAAACAGTTTTTATTTCTAATCTTAAAAAAAAATTAGATGACTGTAGGAATAATTTTCATTTCTATAATATTTCATAATATAATATTCTAATATTAAGTACTACAAGTAAATTAAAATCAGCACTTTTTCTATTCCATTTGTGTTCGATTTCGGGTTCAATGTGCATTGGTGGTTGGTAAAGTTGTGCTTCGGCTTCTTCTTCTAGGCGAGTAAGGCTTAGAGACATTATTGGGGCTGGGCATTTTTATGATTGCAGCGCACGTCGAGAAAGTCGCAGCGGTAGTCGCAGTCGCAGTCACAGTCACAGTCAGAGCGGCTTGTGTGTACGTGTACGTGGCAAGCGTTGCATGATGAGTAAAGACGGCGTCATCAGTTCTTTTGACATGTCCTGCGGCTATTAATGTTGACGTTCACGTTGCTGCCATGTGCCATATGATGTGTGTGTGTGTGTGTGTGTGTGGATTGGTGTATGTGTGTGCGCGTGTGTGCGCCTTCGTTTCCGCTTCCTTTGCGTTTTCTTTACCTTGCAACAAATTAACCTACCCACTGGCAAATTTCCAATCGCAAACGGAAGCGTTTCGTAGTCATCAACGTGAAACGGAAGCTTTTGCCAATACCGAGCCTTTCGTGGCTGTCGAGGCGCCTGCCACTGCGTTGCCAAGCTCCACTTGGGCTCATTAAAAATGCACAAGTGCCCCAAGAGACTAAAGCGATACATACATACTAGTACACACTACTCATAGTGCTGTGCCTTCCTGCAAATCCTGCCAGCATTCGAGCCTGCCTGCCTGCCTGTCTGTCTATCTGTCTCTGTGTCTGTCTGCTTATTGTATAAAATGCCATATTAATGGCTGTCAATATTGATGTTGCTCATGGACGCATAAGCATAAGCAGTAGGCAACATCTTTTGTCTGCCACCGGACATGCTTATGTCTCCTCCTATATGAATGTGCGAGTGCATATGGCAGCACTATCTTGACTCCTCATATGCACATACATACATACATAGCTCTATACAGAGCTTGTTCGCACTTGCAACATCGCCCTGTCACTCGCTTCAATGATCTTGTGCATATAGCATACAATTTGATTGATACGGCTATAGTTTTTGTTTCCATTTGCTTTTGAATTTGCTGGCTTCTGGTTCCCTGCTTTGGGCGTTACACATTGTTCAGATGTTCTACTCTGCCTGTGAATAATTATGTTGAGTGATACGTACATAGATTTCATTAGACTGAAACGCATTCAATAGCATGTCTGTGCCATAATTAATTTGTCAAATTGCATGTTATTAGATAGTTTTAATTATGCAAATCATTAGAATGTACTATTTCTAATTTGTGTTGACTTCAATTAATCCAAAAAGAACTATGCCCATTTATGAATTCATAATTTCGCAACCACTACTTCTTGTGGTTTTCCTTTTACATCCAATTTAATTATGAGAATAAACATAAATATTATTGGGTACAAAAATGCGCGCTTCTCATCCCTAATTTAGGTGCTACGAATAGTATGACCACGAAATAAACATTTTATTAAAACAGAATAATTAGAATGTTTTTAGTTTTGATTATTCATCTAAATAGTATTAGTTGGATGTACAATGAACTTATTTATTTTCATTCAATGAACAATGATTATAGAATCACAGCACAAGTGAGGAGTCGGGTCGGATTTATAGAAGATAGATAGATAAAGAAGATAAATAGAAAGATAGAATATATATAGATGATAGATGGAAGAAAAATATAATATATGTTAGATAGAGGATAGATAGAATATAGATGAATATAGATAGATTATATATAGATAGGAATATAGATACAATATAGATAGAATATAGATACAAGATTGATAG
Organism: Scaptodrosophila lebanonensis; assembly: GCF_003285725.1. Taxonomy (NCBI): domain Eukaryota; kingdom Metazoa; phylum Arthropoda; class Insecta; order Diptera; family Drosophilidae; genus Scaptodrosophila; species Scaptodrosophila lebanonensis. Next base: position 12,397,755 of record NW_022060742.1, on the reverse strand, counting down.
AAGACAGGTAAAAGATAGATGGAATATAGATACAAGATTGATACAAGACAGATAGAAGGTAGATAGACAATAGATAGAAGAAACATAGAAGATGATAGAAAACTGATAGAAGATGGATAGAACAGATATCAAACAGAAAGATTACAGCTTTGTGTTAGGCTTTCTTATCATTTAAATTTAGTTTAAATAGTTATATTAAGTTCTATAATATAATCGACAGTATTATTGTTGAAATTCTGAATAAAATAAAATAAAAAATAAAAATAAAATATATCATCTGTCTATCTTATGATAGAAAGAAGGTAGATAGTACATTGATAACAGAAAGATAGAGGATAGATATAAGATAGATGGACAATACATAGAAAATGAAAGGCTATTGTTGTTTTTTATTTTAAAATTTGAAACTGTTTTGTGACAAAAGCATTCATTTATGTGATTTTTTTTTAAGTAATAAAAATATATAGAATTTCTGACTAATTAATGAAAACAAACATTTACAAGGAAAGGGTTAAGTTATTATTATAATTTGCTTAATACAATTTTATGGCAAGCTATGGAAAATAAAGATAAGCAAGTCTATTTACAAAGGATATTCAAATGATTATAATATATACATACTTGTATACTATATGGTGTATGGTTTTGATGGCTCTTAACTTCGATTGTCGCATACAATTTCGAGCTAATATTTTTATCTGAACAGATATGAAGCAGCATTCGATATTTGCGTTGGAAAAATACTTTGCTGATAGATTGCGGCAAACGTTTATTCATTACTAATGGGTTCTTAACATGGCTTAATTTTTCTAAATTTATACAATGTTATAAATTTCTGATAAGAAGTCTCTTGATTGTGAGCGCTAAACAAACGAAATCAAAATATTCGGAAAATAAACACTTTCTTAATGAAATACAATTATGAAACTATCAAAGTAATTAATTCTTATTCCACGTCCAACTGCTATTATATGAGAACTAATCCAACTCACTAAATAATTAATATCTTTGTAGTCATTTCTTATGTTCTTTTAAATAAAACAACTCACGCTTTTCCGACACAAATCTACACAATCTCACTTAATCTATGCAAATCAATTGCCCAAACCATTAGAGGCAACAAATGCCCCCAGACAATGCATTATCGAAATTAAAACGCCTTTCTGCAATGGTTTTCAGAACCCTAACGCACAGCCCGAAAGTAATCGTCCTTCAGGTCATTGGTGTACAAACAAAAGATAAACAAAAGCAATAAACAATTGGAAGGTTTACAATTTTTAGAAAATATATACTTGTACATAAACGAATCGAAACACTGGTATTGCAGGCTGCGGGCTGCCTTAAAAATTGCGATTAATAAAAGTAAAAATAAATATTTAACTGCCACTCGAAAGAAAAAGGCAAAACAAGTGCCGTGATAGAAATTGTTGTCTATTGTTGGCCAAAGTTTTAAGCTACACTTCTCCTCGCTGGCAATATTTTAAAGTCCCATTCAAGGCATTCTTTGCTTTTCATTAAGGAAATGCAGTGGCAGGTTTTGGTGCAACATTTTCTGTAGACCGGTGGGTTCCCTTTTTCCGGTGGCATTTCTAAGCAATCGCTTACATTTTAAATAAAATGTCTCAGCTACATTTCAATTTTTGATTGACTCAAAAGACGAATGCCCCGACAGTTAATGTAATTAGTCTGCCGACATTTTTGACTCAAGTGTCGTTGAGACTCTTCCACTTGGCAACAAAGTGCCCGGACTTTGTCGATTGGCCGCACATTCTCCTGGTAATTAATACTCATGGCCAAAACGAGGGCTTAGAAATGTCTCGAAAATTGTCAGAAATATTTAAACATTTTTGTGGCAGGCTGACAGCAACTGACGGACGACGGACGACAGACGCCAGACGACCGACAACACAAGACAAGCGAGACAAGTTATTTTCCTTAACCAAGAAATTGGAAAAGTATCAAGCAATTTGTATTTCTACATATACAAACACACATGGCTACGAATACTTATGTATGTGCGGTCATTTATTTATTATATTATTTTGCATTTCTGCTGTTCGCTTTTGTGAAGTTTGACCAAAAGCCACAAGAGCAAAAATATGATTTGCATTTGGCTTTTACGGCAATCAACTTTTGTGGCTGCCATATTTGCCATTAATGGTTGAAAATATTGCGGTGAATCTGTTTTGCAATCACGAGCTACACAATAAAATCGCTAAAAAGGAGTACTTTATAGGTTAACTAGCTATTATTATTATTGGATATGAATATCATTGTGGATGGCTTAAACATATTTATGGTTAAGCACGACAAACGGTCCCATCAATTAATGAGTAACTCATGTTTCAAAATATTAGTATGCCGAAGATAAATGAACCCCAAAATTGCCCTGGGCTCAGAAACAATCGAAAGAGATATTGAGATATTGATATATAATGTTGCTGCGCTAAGCTTCTTGTGAATTTGACAAGCTGTTCAAGAAGGTAAAAATATTTTGCATTAAGTAATTGAATAAAGTATATTGAATTTTCCTTTTTAAAAGTGTTCAGCTATAAATATCTGAATAAAATTGTTTGAGTTATGATAGTTCATTCTTGTATTTCATAAAATGCTTAAAGTAAAATATTCTATAAATACATTAGACTTTAAATAGACATATTTGTTAGATAGATGGATAGATCGAATAGCAGACAATTATTGTATTGTGACAATTATGCACCAGTTTGTCTGGCAGATCCGTATATGAACTAATTGAAAAATGTTTAATAAATTATATTCAAATGAATTGTCCCAAAAATAAAAGCTGTAAAGAACTTTGATTCCAATATACAATATACTTGTATTCTTGAGCAGCGTAATGGAACTGATGAAACTCTATATATAATTCCTAACTGATTGGTTTTCGGTCAAAATGCATTCCCATTTTCTTTTAAATATATTTCTTCAATTTCTATTACACTACTTAAATTTAATGCAGAGTTGTTTTTTAATGTTGGAATATTTATAGTGTCATCTTTCTTTTCTTAACATTTCTAAAAAAACTTTCCAATTTAAAATACTTAAGAAAATGAATGAAAACTTAGAATTGCCCTTTTTTGGTTTTAGAAGAATTCCAAATTTAAAATCTGACTATACGAGTATTTGCATTTGTTTCTATGAATAACTTGTGAAACTTAATAAAAAATATACAATGTACTTTCCCACAGCTATGACCGAGAACTAAACTAAGAGGCAATACTGAAAATTTAACAGAAAGTACAAATAATTAATTCCCTTGCTCACAATCAAGTTAAATCGATTGCTAGTCTACTCGGCTTTTAGCCTAGTGTTAAAGGCCATTAGGCTTCCCTACTGTGATGGCTATTTATTTATATTGATAAGCGAAGTAATGTGACTTCATTTGATCTATCACTTTGCATATTCACACCAGTAATTTATAGCAAATTATGCAGGGCGTGCTGGACATTGCACATGCAGAGCATACTTCAAGGCGTCTAAACTAAAAAGCGCAAAGCATGTGAAGCCCAGGGGCAAGTAACATGTCGTCTGCAAATGCGTTTAAAAGCAAAAACAGAGGGACACATTACCACATCATTATGGGACCGCAGGGATCAACTGACCCAAGCAGACACACACAGACACACATACATATGCATATGCATATACATACATATGTATATCTAGAAGAGGAGGAAAGAGAGAGAGAGAGAGAGGGGCATGTCCAACCACTGTGCCTGCCACTGACGCACAGACAACGCATAGACATTGACGATGGCCATGGCCATGGCGATGGTGATGGTGATGGCGAGAACGCATGCTGCGTCTAACCAAAGAGCGTACAAAATGTCACCACAATGGCGGAAATACATACGCAGACGGCAACTGGTATATTCCAGTATTGAGTATGGGTTGTTCAGGGTGTGTATGGGGTACGGGGTACGGGTGTGGAGGGGGGACTGAGGTCTGATGCACCAAAGCGTCATTAAGTCAATTTGTGAGGCAAAGCGCAACTTAATGTGCAACGTGGGAGCTGCTCGCACTGGACACACCAATTATCCAAAAAACGAAAAGCAAACCCCAAAAATGGCTGCCAAAGAATTGTGTTCTGACTTTTGGGAGTACATTTGCGTGTTTAGCTTGCACTTAGAGAAAAAAAATCGATCAAAAAAAAAAAATAAATAAAAATATAATTTAACAGTTGAGTATATGTACCTTTTAATATAAAAGTTATAATAATATGTTAAAATCATGCACTTACAGAAAAAAAAAATCAATTACAAACAAATAAAATTTAACAGTTGAGTATACCTTTTAATACAAAAGTAATAATAAAAGGTTAAAATCGTGCTAAAAAAATTTCAATCCACCTTTAAATCATAAAGTTTTTCCAGGTCTTTATGGTAGACTTTTTCTTATTAATTATATCTCTTAATAGAATGGTTAGTCTTATAATTTTATTTAAGTCACAATTTTCAAAATTTTACAAGACAAAGAGAATCTGTTTTGAATTTACGCATGTTGCTAAAAAAAAAAAAAATCGGTGCATGGTTTATACCTTTTGCTTACCTGGTTAATATTTATTCAGAAATTTCCACCATTACATAATTAGGCTTTTCTATCAACCAGCTCTTCTTTTGTATTAACCAGCTTAAGTTTTTTATCTTTACGATATATTTTCTCATTCAATTTGAATTCATGTCTCCTTTTCTTTACAAATAGTTAATAACACACAAAGCAATTTTTAATCAATTTTCAATTAAATTTTAATTCTAAATGCTAAAAATATTGCTTACCTTTAAAGCGTCTTTTCAAAATATTTTGACATTTTGTTATACGGTACAAAATTATTATTTTCTTTTAAATTATATTTCATATTACATAAAGTTGATTATATTCCATATTAAATAAAGTTTAAACTTTACAACAAAATAGTAATACGCTCAAACTAAGTACATTACAAATTGCATTAAATATCAAAAAACTCTAAATGATTCTACATATTTTTAAGCTCATTCGACTCTGAGTGTATAGGCAATCTTGTGCCAAGGAGATTGCGCTTTTGCGGTTGTGTTAAGTTGATTTCCGGCACGTCTGCCACGAACACACACCCACACCCTTTTACACACATTCACACACCCACACTTGTGTGCATTTGATCCGTTGACAAGCCCAAGATGCGCTTCGCCAATTATGCGTGCCTTCGTCGTCCCTGCAATTTGGTCAACGGTATATTCATAAACAGACATCGGCATAACGTCGTTGTACAAGTAGTCGTAGTCGCCAACGTCATCAGCATAGGTGTTTGCCAACCACCAGTGCCATCAGCAGCGCCGTTGCACAGTGGCTTACGGAAGTTGAAGTATTGAGAAATTGAATTTATTGAAAGCATTTATAAACAATTTTCATGAAAAAATTGTTTTTATAAAAGACAGTACTATTTAAAATTATGTTTAAAACATGGCCATTTCAAAGTTTAAAATTAAAAAAATATTAAGAATATTATTTAAATACGTCACATTAAAAAAATTGTGCAATAAATTTGACCATATTTGCTAAATGAATGTAAGTTGAACCTCGACCTTTATTTAATGGACACATTTGTTAACCGGAATTACCTCTTTATCCGGGATTTACGTCTTTATCCGTGACGCACATGTTTTGTGTACTCCACAAGTTTCATTAAACGTTTGAAGTAATTAAAATAAATAAATTCCATGATGATGAAAGTGCTCCCAATAGCTTTGTTCAGATATAATCAGATATAATAAGACCAACTGAACATACGACTGATTGAGAAATTTAGAAAGTTAAATTCTTTACAAAAGGGTGCTTTATTTTGAAACAATTTCGAGACATGCATTAATTTGTAAACCATTCTATTCATATATAGTATAGTATGCATTGAAAAATTATTGAAAAATTCTCAAAATGGAAATAAAATAAGCGAATTGTTCGTGAGAAGATTTGGCAATATTTTTAGTAAGCCTTTAAGGGATTGAGGTTAAGGAATTGTGTAAATAATTAAAATTTGCAAAAATAAAAGAATTTAATTTGTAAAATGTACGAGAATTTGCCATCCAATCTAAAATATGTTCTTTTCTAATTTTTGTCCTTAGCTATCATTATTTTTTTAATAAAATTTATTGAAGACTTGTTAGCATACATTTTATCTACTTGATCTTTCCTAAATATATGCAATATAACATCAGATCTTGGTACTCTGATAGTACTCTGGATAATGTCTGATAGTTATATATTATTGTCATTATCGCAACATGCTTCTGTTGCTAAACCACTGTCTGGTGTCTACTGTCACCGTCTACCGCTATCAAATACACCGATGCTTTCCATCCATATGTGTGTCCACAAGAACGTCCCTTTCGAGGTGCGCTGTAAATTATACGCTTTTGCCTTAGCCTCTATAACCTCTAAGCCTGTCACTCCATTGGTCCTTTATATGTTTCTCGCACTGCGCTCCTTATTGCTCTTTAAGTGCCTTCTCCCAGTTTGATGTTTTGCGGTTCTGCTGGTTTTGCATCCACACATTCAAATCGATGTCTTTAAATTTTTAAGGTGGGCTTTTAGGCGCTAGAACTGAGCCACAAACGTTCATTATGTTGGTTGTCATGGACATTGCGGCTTGTGTCAACTAATGAGATTCACACCAGTGCAAGTGACCTCATTCTTTTCGGAGACTCCGTGTGCATTGAAGTCTGCTGCACGTATATAAAAGCGAATTTCGGAGAATTTAAGCAAAAGACAATTTTCTTTCTTGTTTTCCTCAGATCTTAAAAAGCTGTTTTGGATGCAGCTCAAGAAATAATTATTCTTATAAATGCAATAAAAATTCTTAAATATGTAGTGTTTTGCCCATCAGTTAATTCTTGCAAACTAAACGAGCTAATGGTATCCTAACTTTTTAGGAGCATTACACGGACATTCGTTCTTTATGTGTGTTAATTTTCATTGTCATTATTTATGTCTATTTATTTTTTATCTTCATAGACAAACAATGCAGTCGATGTAAAAGAAAAACGAAATAAAAGAAAAATCAATACAATAGAGAACTTAAACTAAATAAAACTAAAGTAGTAAAAAAGCCTATAAAAATGAAAAAAATATCTAATAACGAATCATTGATGGAATTTATAATAAGATTGCGAGCAGACACGGAAAACAAGTAGGGGAAACATTAAAAGTTGATGTAATGCCCTTAAAAAAATAGGATTAATATTATGTTTTAATTAACTCGTTTAAAGGGATTTTTTAAAATGGTTTATATTTTGCTTACAAATTATTAGCTTCTAAACTAAAAATATTTCTTTAGATACCAATAAAGCCATTAAGCCGGCTTGAGAGGAAAATGAAAATATTTTGACATTTCGAATTGTAAACCACCATTTCAAATTGCTTATAAAATGCCAAAGAAAATCATTTGTTTCTCAACTTTAATGAGTTTTACAAACGACAAACGAAATTGAAGCCATCATTCTAAACCAGCAATTGATGTGTTTGGCCTTCAGTTGCACTAACCTTTCTGGCATACAAGTATTTCGCATTTTGCTTTCTTTAAACATTCTATAGTACACAACTATTCCTGCAATTCGTTTACCAAAACTCAACTGCACAAAGCTTTCAAGCGACATGCTCTATTGCCAGTTGGTGTCAACTGCTTACACATGTACAAATTTTGCCAATGCTTTGGGGTGAAGCATATTCCCCCCCTGCATTTGAATAATCCACCTGCTGCAATTTTGCATTTCCACCAAAAAATGGCAACAGCCACAGCAACGGCAAAGGCAAGCAGGCAGGCAAGTAGGTGAAGAAGCAATCAAACCCAAATATTATGCTGTCGCACGAGGCAAGAAAAACTTTCACACTATGCCACAGACATGTGTACACATGCACACACACAAACACACACACGCATACGCACACTCATAGTGATAGCTTGATTGCGCATACGCAGGGTGTGCTGTGTGCCTTAACCTTTATTTTCATTAGGTGCCGTTGTCAGCAGCCACTGCGCCAAGTAACCAACCATTGCATGTCGGAGTAGTCAGCCATTGTCATTTGTTATGTTATTGGTTTGGACATTTTGCAAATTGCTTATTTAGCAGTGCGTAAAATCCACAAGAGTCGTGGTCGTGGACCCAAGCCGAGTTATCCTGGTGCCATCGTTTGCCTCCACTTGACTGCTGCGGTTTTTTACTTGCATCAAGACAACGAACCAAGCACACATCACACGCACACACACTGTTTGTCGTGCCGCCTGCCTGGCTGTTGTTCTTGGCTTTTTCTATGGCCATTTTCCATTGTTGTTGCTACTGGAGTTTTCATTAGTGACCCAACCACGAGCATGCAAGTTAACGACATGGGAATGTGGGGCTAGCATTTAGTCCTGTCCATATGGCAGCTGCATTTCAATGTCAAAGCATACGTCGATTAGCTGTCATTCAAACTAGAGATGCGCATAAATTCATACAAAATTATCATTCTATTGGTAATACGAAGAACATCACGAAACGAAGCTAAAGCATGCATTTATTTCATTTTCCAGACCACTGGAGTGCTGATTATGTATGAAAAGAATATAAAATTTTTCCATTATATTAAAACTTTTCCTTGTCATTAATTTCTTTAATACCTATCTAAGCTAAATCATAAACTATATTGCATTTTCTAAATCCCTGGAGTGCTGATGATGTATGAAAAGATTTTAAAATATTTTATTTAAAGTTCTCCTTGTCATTTTTTCATTTAATATTTAATAATAGATTTAAGCTACACTATACATTAGCAAATACGTACATATTCATATTTTAGATATTGTTCTAAGCTCTAATTTATTATATAAAGCTTCATTAGGCGTCTTTTTTCATTTTGGCGTTCATTCTGGCAAATAAAGCAAAATAAATAAATGAAAAGAATTTGTAAAAATGCAAGAACATTTCCCAGACATACATACATAGGCAACACCCTTTACAGAACTCTATAAAAATGTAACATGTAATCAGCAGGTGGTATTTTTATTAAATTTAATATTATCTGCTTCAGTCTTCAATTCAAAATAGGTGTGCCGTAAATAAAATAAAATAAATAAAATGGGTAGAGTATAGAAGAGTTGCGCCTACTCAACTCTTGCTTTCCATTATTGTTTTATATTATTCTGGACATTCAAAAAGGTGAGGAATAATTCTTAATTGCTGTTAAAACTCTTTTATTAAATGGTAGGTAGGCGGATAATATTTCTCCAATTTGTTATTACGCTGCTGTATTAACTATAAATTATAATTATAAAGCCACCATCTAATATCATAGAACTTTACAAACAGGTCATTTGATAGAAATGAGAAATATTGCATAAATTCCAACATCGACAAACCCAATAATATGTTACATTTAAAGGTAATATTTCGTGGAAATTTTAAAATTTTAAATCAAAATTAACCCCGGTTTTTAATTTAAATTATGCCCCTTGCTCCAACTGAATATATTAATTTATTAATTATTGCTTGCAATCCTTCTTCTAATTTACGTATATGTATTTGCTAAAATAAAGTACATTTGAACATACTTGTAAAAAGGCTTATATTTTCGTTAAATTTAAAATACTTAATATTTATTTATAATTCCTTTGTTTTACAATTGCCAACTTGTTTATTGCTTACAACATTTTAGTTGAATTACTGTATTCCAAAAGCTTAGATAAAATTTGAGTATCGTTATAAAAATTTGAACCAACGACCATCGCTAAATCCAACAAGAAAAAGACTTCCAGTTATTTGACCTCCATTCAAGTTTTTGTCGTCTTTATTGTACTGGCGACCTTTTTTTTGATTGGGCCCACAAAAATATTTGCTTTTCATCCTGCCCGTTTCATCTAGCCAGTGCATAATGGCACCTCAACTGCTGTTTTCAAATTTTTTGTCTGGCAAAGTAAAAAATTGTGTTGTCCTTAGTTGAGTTATTGGGGTTACGGCAATAAAAATGAATTATTGACTCTTGGGCATGTTCCTTAATTGCAGGTCCATTCTAATTCTTTTGCAAACTGTTTGAAGCTCAGTTAATGTGTAGATATGTATGTGCGTATGTACATATGAATGTTTGGGTGAAATATTTAGCACAAATATATGTACATACATGTATGCAGTTCCAATTCAAAACCTTATCGTTTCAAGAGATTAGTTTGGCCTAGGAACTATAAAACATCGACTCCTAAAAAAAAACAAAAATCGATTCGCGCGATACGATGAAAACTACGAAGAACATAAATCAAAAATATATTCCAATTGGCTCGAGCTTTATCAGCTATTTGAGCTCAAATTTCAATCAAATTGAATGCCTGGAATGCAAATGTGATCAACAAATAAATAAATACAAAAAACAGAGTTTAATGTAATTCGTGTTATTTTGATAGATTCAAAAACATTTTGGTAAAACAGTAACTCTTGAGTTCCGTTCAACAAACACTCGAGCCCTAAATTAAATAAAATATATTTAGAAAATACACATTTTCTCAAAAACGATTCTTACATTTTGTGACTTTGATTGCTGTTTACAAACAATCTTACCGAATTCGATACGCTTTTTCGCCATACTCCTCTTTTTTTCTTGTAGATAAAGGTTTTGCTATGGATTAGTTTAATCTATATTTCAGTTTCTGATTTCGCAAAAAAATGTGAAATGAGAATTGGATATATACAAATGACTAAAGACAAGTTTGTGGCGCAAGGTTGCAAACTTGCATCTTTTTATTTACGTAATTCCACCTACTCCCGCACATTTATGCAGATATAGGGACGACAATATAACCCTGAAATATTTTTCAACAAATGACTTAAATCAATTTTGTACATACTATACACGAAAGACTCCTACACTGCTCAGCAATATGTCAAGAATTGAACTAAGCATTAACAACGAATATCAAATCAGAACTGAATTAAAAGGTCATATCTAGTTAGGTGAGCTCAACAACATATAGGCCTCGCGTGGTTCACAGGTGCATGCGAAGCCATAGTCCTTATATAGATCGACTCCTGTATTTGAATTGAAGCGCTGCTCGAAGCTGGCAAAGTGTCGTTGTTTGTGTACAAATTCCAGGCAGACTTTGTCATTGAAACGGCGTCTTGGTTTTTCACCCAGCGGCTTGTAGCGTTGGAAGAGTTCACGCATTATCTCATTGGGATACTTAAGCGAGTTCTGAGGAATGGGATAGGGAGTGGGCTTATCGCCCTCCTGCCTAATCTGCTCATCCTGCATCACTGACACCTTGGCATTATCGTTCTCCCACATTCCCTTCTGGATCTGGCCCGTATGCATGTGATAGAAGACACCTTCGCCATTTTTATAGCCGCGTGCAAAGTGTCCCTCATAGCGATTGCCATTGGCTGCAAGAAACATAACTTAGTTAGGATATAGTTGGGAGATAGATCCAACTCACGGTAAAACATGACTCCGAGTCCGTGCCTGAAGCCAGTCTCCCATTCACCCAGATAAATGCCACCATCTCCGTACCACTGTATGCCCAAGCCATGGCGTCGATTTCTCAGCCAATTCCCAAAGTAGACACAACCATCTGGATAGAATTGCTTACCCTCGCCGCACTTCATGTCATCGTACCATTTTCCGGCATATATCAACTGGAAATCGCCTCCGCGCTTGCGAAACATTGAGCCAATCCCCTGCCGCTTCCCCTCCACCCAATCGCCCTTATAAACCAGCTGACCATCCGGGTCTTTTTTGTACGCAAAGTATTCGGCGGTACGTTTGGCTGTGGTCTTCACGCCCCAACCATGGTGCTGGTTGCAGAGCCAATATCCGGCATATTTGCCACCGCCGGGATAATAGAAGGTAGCACGACGACCGGTGCTACAAACTGGTTTATTTGGGCAATAGAATCGCTTCAGGCAAGTGCCCATTTCTTATCAGTTTAGTGAGTCTAATTGTAAACTATTGACTTGTTTTCTTTTGGAATCAAATATATTTGAGAGTTACAGAAATAAGTAATACATTTTTCGAATATGTAAAAAAGAAATGACAGTGAGGGTTGATAAAAATGTAGAGAATTTATGCTACGGGGCACAACATAGACAATATTAAAGACTGGATATTTATCAGATAATGCTCACAATTCCGCCAGTTGAAGCTGAAAGTAAATGAATATATTTAGCTGTTAAAATTTGGGTAGAATTATGGAATCCATAATAGCCATGGCAGGCCTATCGAAAGTAGAAATTCATCTCAGAGCGAACGAAAACTGCATTTCTTCTACTCCCGAAACACTGGAGGTGTAGGCTTTTAAGCAATGATCCATCCATAACAGATTAAAAATCAAATTGAAAAATTGGGAGATATCAATGAACGATATCTTGTAGAGAGAAAAAAGTTCTCCTTCCGGAATTGAGTTCGTAAGGAAATTCTTGAGGTATAGGCTTTTAAGCAGTGATCCATCCATAACAGATTGAAAAAGAATTTGAAAATGTTTGAGATATCAATGAACGATATCTGGTAGAGGGGAAAGAGTTATATTTCCGGAATTTAGATCGTAAAGCAATGACCAAGGATAAAAGAAAAAGACACTATTGAAACGAGGGAAGAAGAAGCTTTCTACTCGAGAAATGAATATTTGACTAAGCTTGGCAACTAACAAAGCCCCGTTACTTATATAATATTAATATAAACATATAATCGTACATAAGTCCCGGTGAGTTTTCTTTGATTTGTCATGCAAAGTATGCCGCAAAGTTACAAATACCATGCATTCCATATATACGTATGCTTCTGTAGTTTGAAGTCCACACGTTCGCGTTATTTGGAATGTTAACATTCCATCATTATGCACACTCTTAGCCCTATTTAAGCCAAGTTACTTCCTCAATTGCGTCAATGTGCATTCACCCTTCGCACCTTGGCAGTCAGTCGTCTGTCGACAGAAGTTGGCGGCAGCAGCTCGCTCACACGGGCTGTTTGTTTTTAGTTAAATCGCAACAATCAGCGCTAATTGGAAATTTAACAGTTCATAAAAAGTTTGGCGCGCCCAGCCAACAACCGCCATCGCCATCGCCATCGCTGTTGCCGTTGAGAGCAGGTTGACCCAAATAGCATGCTTTATGGTTTTCTCGGCTAAGCTTACGCCTCACTGGCGCGCACGTCAAATCGCAATACCAACAGCAGCAGCAACAACAACAACAACAACAAGTTGAGCTCGGGATAGTATGTGGAGGAGCCGTGGTCGGAGCTTTCAACGATGGCAACGGCATGGCATCGTTGTATGTACAATATGGAAAGCGCCTTGAAATTGCAACATCAACACCAATAGAAAAAAGGTGCAGGAGGTTAGTGCCACGCACAAATTCTTTGGCACCATGCACGCAGACTGGATTTAAAAGTTCAGTTCACTTTGATGAACCACTCTTCTTTAGAACAGTACAACTAAGACTCGTTTTTTACTCCAATTGTGGTACGTAAGAAAAATCATTATCGATGTTTCCCGATATTCCAGAAAATATAGAGTGTGTTAAAGAGTTAACTTTTGTCTCTGTCCGTTTAAAAGGTAAGATCCTGCCTATACTCCTATTTCTTCTTGGTCTGTTTATTAAGTTGTACAAGTAAATCCAATTTAGTGTTGCTCCGTTTCCACAATAAGACTAGCTCTTAATTATTATGACCAGATTATTATTGGTTCGACTGAAAAAGAAAGTAATTGAGATGTTTGAACTCTTTCCACAAGATGTAATTCACGCTCTTCCATGTTATTATGGTTTGGGCTCTTGATCGGTTCCAAATTGTTTTGCTCTTTATTTTTATAACATTTTTATACCCTGTTCCCGTAGGGTAAAAAAGGTATATTAGGTTTGTGCAAAGTATGTAACATACAGAAGGAAGCATCTCCGACCCCTTAAAGTATATATATTCTTGATCAGCATGACGAGAGAAATCGATGTAGACATGTCCGTCCGTCTGTCCGTCTGTCCGTCCGTCTGTCCGTCCGTCTGTCCGTCCGTCTGGATGAACGCGAAGATCTCAGAAACTATAAAAGCTAGAATAACCAAAGTTGGCATCCAGATTCTCCTAGGTCCGAGTAAGGACGAGTTTATGTTTTTTTTTAATTTTCCCCCCCTTCCCCCGCTACAGAATTTCGTCAATAGCGTCCACATTTCAAATGCTACCTAAACCAAACTTTGCACACATAATTTAAATATAATTGTCTACTGTTGTTCAAAATTTTATTCAATTCGGTCAATTCTAAGAAAAGTTATTAGCAAAACAAATTCTCGCCAGTACAACCCCCCCAAACTGCAGCAACAAGTTCGCTCTTCTTCTTCCTCTTTTTGCTGCTGCTATGGGCGCATATAACTCAGTGACGGAAGTTTACCTGGGTACAGGGTATTACACTGTCGGGCTTGCTCGACTGTAGCGTTCTCTCTTGTTTTTATATGTTTTTCATTTTCATTTCATTTATGTATTCACAATAATTGGTTCAAAATTATGTGTATTTCTATAAGTAGTTAACAATAAAGAGTTCGGTTTATAAAAACGTTTCTCCTTAATAAGATATAAAGTGTCTTTTACAGTTTATGAGTGAGCGGACAGATTTTAAAATATTATCAATAGCCCATAGTAATATAATTTCAAACATAACGGTTTAGTAGCTTTGTTGTCCGAAAATTTCATTGCAATTTCTGGAATGGAAACGTTTTGGAATCGCTGGAGATTATTGTTCTGTTTTTTCACTTTTGAGAAATGTTGGTAAAAGCGAAAAAAACTTGTTTTTTTTTGTCGTTTTAATGAATAATTCAAAGTGCGGTTCCGTTCAAATATTGAAAATTGGAAATGGAACTAGAGCCTAAATAAACTTCGGTTCACAACCCGAATTCAGACACCTGCGCGCCACCATACACAAAAAAAAAAAAAATAAACACACACACTCCGGCAATCGTACATTAAACAAGTAAAAAAGCTAAAGTCGGGTGTCCCGACTTTGAAATACTCTGTACATATGTTTACAATAATTATAGAAAATAAAAATATTTAGAAAATAAAAAAAAAAATTGATCGATTTTACCTCTCTCGGTATTCGAACTCACGTAAAGGGTGTATAATTGCACATTTACATAGTAATTGCGTCTGTGTGAGTGTATGTATGCCTA
Source organism: Scaptodrosophila lebanonensis (assembly GCF_003285725.1). Lineage (NCBI taxonomy): Eukaryota > Metazoa > Arthropoda > Insecta > Diptera > Drosophilidae > Scaptodrosophila > Scaptodrosophila lebanonensis. Next base: position 12,382,600 of record NW_022060742.1, on the reverse strand, counting down.
TGCGCATCAATTCGTGTCTGTGTAAGCATTTTCGCAGTCAACCAAACAGCAACATCAACAACAGCCGCGGGCAGCGCTTGAGCAGCGCTGCAGCAGCGCTGCATTAGCAAATATATTTATGGCTATAACTTCTTGTTAAATCGGTCTATCATAATGAAATTTGGCATACGGACACATAATAACCAACTGGGGGTATTTCCAAAATTTTAGTTCGAAATTCCAAGAATTACGGGAGTTACGATTTGCGGGGTAGAGGGGGGAGGGAGGGGAATTCCAAAATATACATTTTCTGCGTATTCACATAAGGCATCTGGGACTAAAATTTGCTGTTGCTAGGTCTTATAGTCTCCGAGATATAGGCGAATGGAAAATCGGGAAAACCCCCATAGGGGGGAAGTGGGGGGGAAAATCAAAAAAATAAAACAAACTCGTATAGAATACACACATAACGCATCTTTGTGCAAAATTTGGTGTCTCTATCTCTTATAGTCTCTGAGATCCAGGTGTTCATACGGACGGACAGACGGACAGACGGACAGACAGACAGACAGGGCTAGATCGACTCGTCTCGTCATGCTGATCAAGAATATATATACTTTGTGGGGTCTGCCATGCCTCCTTCTGCCTGTTACATTTTTCAGCTCCCGCAAACCTAATATACTCTTGTACATTTCATGTATAGAGTATAAAAAGTATAAGGAGCGTGTGGAACGAAAGTGTGCGTTTCGTTTCACTTTTGAGGTAACGTGCCGCGTTTACCCCACACATTGCAATTTGTATTTTTTCCCTATTGCTCAAACCTAGGATAACACTAATTTCGCACCACTAATTACAGTTTTTGCTGCACATACTCGTACCAGCCACCCACTCCATCCCATGCCATTTGTTGTTTGCCAGTTCTAGCTTCCTTTTCTAGGTTCGTTCACTTTGCGTAATTATACGAAGTGAGTTCTGCTACTTAACTCTGTTGGGAAATATCGTAATAAAAAATGTGTGTTGCCTACACAAAACAACAACAAAATTCGCCCGACGTTTATAAAGCCATTGGTGTTTACTAGTTATGTTGAGATGTCTGGGTATAGGCTCAAAAAGAAATATGTTGTAATAGTGGCGTAAATAAGTTCAATACCCTAAGATTTTTCGACATAACCAACTCTTGTTTTAATCTTTTGAAAGTATTCCTAATTTTCCAAAAACTCTCAGAGTAGTCTGACTGCGGATTTGTTCCAGGAGAAAAGGTTTATGTTTCCTCGAAACGTATTTATTTTTTATTTTATTTATTTATATTTACATCTGTGAACAACTAGGATGAACTATAGAACTATAAACTAGGAAGTTCTAAGTAGGAGAAAATTAAGCAAATTTTGTGGACCAGTTCAATAATCTTTTCGGAGTTACTCCTTTGTAGCACCTGTGATTTCAACCTGGAATATGAATTGTTCAACCTTAGCACTTTCTGGTCCTTCTTAGCTGATGACTGATTATATCCAATAGGGCTTTTTAAAGAATTTGTGATCTCCAACACAAGCATATCTTTGTAGCTTAGCATATGAGAAAAAGCACCTAAATAGCCGTTTTGTCTTCTATTTCACAAACACCTTTCATTCCAGCTCAGAATCTGCAATAAACGTCAAATACTTAGAGAGTTTAGGAGTCCCGCTGGAAGTATTAAAACAGCCAGCATCCATTCCTTGTATGCGGAAGCAATCTAGAAGGAGCTTTCGACAACACTTATAGTGAAGGAATCTTTATGAATGATAGATAAATAAAGTATACATAAATGATATTTGAAATTAAAAATTAAGCTCAGTCTTGAAACTGCCAAGCTTAAGAAAAAGTTTAGTCACAAATACTGCTTTCCACAATCATATTATATGAGGTACCAAATTATTGCTTAGGGTTAAGCACTAAAGTTTTTCTGCATATAGTGGGAGTCTTTGTGCCATGTTTATGGAGTCTACGAGTACTTAGATCTCCAATTCGAATAAGTATACACCACACAGAAGTTCCAGAAATAAATCATTATCAGATTCCACATCAAGAAAGTGCTATTAATAACAATATAACTGTGTGATGGAGTTATGTGGAAATTGAGCGGTGAAACGACACATATACATACTATTACACAGAATCGAGAAGGTAACCCACCCACAGATAGCGCCTGGCCTGTAAAGGCCTCGCCGAGCTTCTCTGGGGCACAGTCCAGCCTGCCAGTGCTGTTTGAATTTTTCGCATGAAATTGTCGTTTCATTTGTTATAATATGCATTGAGGCAACATTTCGATACTCATAAATATTTAATGGACATTCATCTGTTGGGTGAAACGTTAAGGCGAGGCGAGTCCGAGTAACCAACTGCTGCCGATACGAACGGATACATGTGCCTGCACATTATGGCCATAAAAAAAAAGCCAAAGAAGGCACATGGCCAGACGCTGTAGCGTTGAGCTGGACATTGGCGTTGACACATGCAACAACAATGGTAGCAGCAACAACAATGGAACGTCACAGGAAACAGACCCCAGGCAGTGCATCAAGGGATCAGACGAGCGGCTGCTGCTGGTTCTCTTTCTCATTCTGTTGCTGCTGCAGCTTCAGTCGATGCCAATGCCCGTCAGTACATTAATTATTGATTTTAATAATTTGTACTGTCAGTCTGTTCAGACACATGTACTATATATGCAGTGGCGTAGTCAGACTTTTTCACTCAAGGGCACAACATTATTTTACAAATAGATATACTATATCATCCTAACAGGGCTGTAATTCATCGAGTGGAAAAAAAAGAATACTAAGGATGTGTTCACGATGGTATTAGAATTGATTATTTATTTCCAAAGCCGAGTTATTTTTGAGGAGGAGACAATTCTGCTTAACTGCTAGGTTTTGGGACCTTCTTTCGTGTTTCATTAACTAACTAATAACTAATAACTAATAACTTTCAAATGTAGGTAACAAACATCATCCATCTACAAAAAGAGCTTCTCTGAAGGTTAATTTTAGAGCGCGGCACTTCTCCAATCGTGTTTGTGCTACCCGAGGATTACATACTATAAATTACACATACATTTCAAAATAAATTAATTGACTTACAAAACTTTTTGCATTACGATTTCATCATATTATAATAATAATTCACTGAAACTTCGCAGATAAATAAAAAAACATAAACAACTTAGTAAACATGCTATATTAAGAAATTATTTTAAATATAATAATACAACCTAAAGTGCCATAATAATATTAATAGACTGGTAGAACTATTCTAACTATATCCATATTTCCTTGTCCTCTACCTGAAGGTTAGTTCTGTCCTTACCGCATTATCAATGAGAGAAATGGCATAGAAAATCGCCCACACTATGTAGATGAAGAAAATTTTAAATTAAACAAATATATTTAATGCAAATACAAGTATATAAGATAAGTAAAAATACTTAATTATAAATTGTGCACATTAAAAATAGCTATGTGAATAAATTTTTCACAAGCAGTTGTTGCGGCTCGAATAATTTCGGAAAAGTACATATTAACGAATGCGTAAGAATTTAAATGCTTTACAATCCTGTAATGCTACGATTTATGCATTATCATGCTATTATTAGCAACATTTTATCAGAAACAGTTTTAAATCGATTTTTACTGTACCCGAATGGTCAATGGTTAACAAGCAATTTAAACGACAAAGGCACAAAGAGGCAGTACACCAAACTTTATATGTAGGCTTCATAATTCCCATACTTGTATGAATTTGATTTCATCACCATTCGAACCCTTTGAAATTGATTTTACAAATAACATTTTTTGTAGCTTTGGATTTTTCATACTACTAATAAATAAAGAGGTTAGAACTCTACCCGATTACAAATAAATTTTGCTTAAAGTCAATCCTATACAAATTATTTAATATTCTTTAATATTTATGAACGAGTATATAACTTATTTCCCCGCACTTATTAATTTGAAGTATTGGGTCTGGTTTTGCGACAGGCTCTTAGCTCAAGAGCAGCAACTGAGAACAAACTTTTTTGGTCAGGCACGCGTAAAGAAACTTTTTCTATGCAAAGCATGAAAGGTAAGTTGGCTGTTAAGCTGGAAAAAGCCTTTAGGCTGTCGCAGAGAAGTCAAAAACAAATGACGTCAGGGAAAAAGTTGCCGCAATTTTTAAATTGAAAATAAGTAGTGGTAGTTGGAAGTGGCTGAGAAGAGTTCATGTTGTAGGCAGCAGCAGCAGCAGCAACAACAACAAATACAGCCATAATAATCGCTTTAATTACAATTAAAATAAAACTGTAATGACTTTGCTGTTGCTCCTGCTTCGGATCCTGCTTCTCCTCTCACTGCCAAGATGAATGACTGACCATTCATCCAGCGGCCATGCCAGACAATGGAACGGACGTCATTGTACTTGTAGTTGTAGGGTAGTCGCGAAAGTAAATGCTATTATAATGCTAATGACGTTTAATCGTTTTTAGGTGAAGCGCCCTTGCCAGAGATCTGAGAAGTAAATTAGCATAAGTTGAAACATTAAGCGGACTGGCATTGGGAGTTACTGACTAGGATTAACGTGCATCTACTTACTTAGAAGCATGTAGACGCGTAGCTGTGCTTTAAAGCTGGGTATCCTTCTAGAAAATTCGGCTATGTGTAAAACAAACAAGAACGAAAGCTGTACTAAGACGACTTTAGAATATCCTGTACGCTGTGAAAAAAAGATTGGGCTTATGTTGCAGAGTGTGCTTAAAATAGAAATTGTATTTAGGATGTTCAATCAATCAAAATAAAGTTCTTAAGGCGATATCATACCATCATAAATTACTTGATAATAGTATCACCAAGAAAAGACTAAATAGACCCATTAGACTCACTATTCACCTTCCATTATGTCCCTCAATAAGCTCATTATTGCACATATCAAAAATTTTCCAAATCTAAATCTCTTAAATACATTTTTAAAACATAAACATTCAAACTGTCAAATTTAATGATTGTCTTCTAAGGGAAAGATTTTAAATAAAGATTAGAAAATATGTTCAAAATGTATCTGTAAACAAAAAAGCTTTTAGTTTAAAATGTTATCGTAGTTATTTGCACGCATGAACTCAATTTTTTCATGTTCTGCTTTTTAAGAACTAAAGTAAAAGCATTTTGTTATTATTCTAGTGCAATGTACTTTTGGTACAATTAATTGAATATAAAAGATAGAAATTAAAATCATAACTCTTTTATACCTATTATATCCCCCTTTACAATTTTGGGCAGCTTTTTTTTAAATTTATTCAAGCGCGCGCCAAACTAGCAGCAAAGGGTTATCGCATGCAAACGTTGCGCAACACTGCAAAGGCAAAACCAGTCGATCTACCAAAAGGTAAGAGGAAGCAGATCGAATAAAATGTGCGTGTACGGCAATTAATTATGTCCAATCGGCGCAATAGTTTATTAAACATTCAAAGATATTGTGTGATAGTTCGGTTTAATAAAAGTACAACATTTTGACGGATTCGCAAATGTCCTATACTATTTTTTTGTGTGTAAATTAAATTGCGTGTTCTGCGTGCGTGTGCGTTGCCGTGAAGGTTAATGTGCAAATCAAAGAAGTTCGTCTTGCGACAAATATACTTATTTCTACATGCAAGAGTGGTAAGTATTTTTAGCGACTTGACCTTATGTTGTTACATATGTACGAGAATATGTACGAGAATGTATGTACATAAATTTGTATGAAAATTATACATATCTACATGTGTATGTATGTAGGTATGTACTTACAAGGAAAGTGTGCCAATTCCTGCATATGACATATACTATTGCCCAATGCAATTGTATTTGATCTCCTTGCAGTGATTAAAATCCAACAAGTATACTATTAGCCAACTAAAAGTTCCTAATATCTATGAATGTGATATTCTTTTAACTCCCATTTATTTCTGCAAAGCTTGTTTCGATGCGTTTTTTACAACAGCTGTAGAGTTTGTCGATAACAATCTGAAAACAGCTGTTGCTATCCGGCATCGGACATGGTTAAGAGAATGTGCATACATACATATGTATGTACATACATATTTATGTATGTATGTACATAAAAGGACAGCACAAACTAAATAATTGGTGGATCGTGGACCAGAAGTCATTTATCTAATGAGAGGATGAACAAATGCTGCAAAATATACATACACATATGCATGTATTTGTTTTTTGAAATTTATTTTGAAAATTCCTAAAATTTTTTTTAGCAATCAGAAAACTTTGTTCATGTCTACAACAATTCTTAACGACTTTATTAAAGTGAAACAAGTAGAAAGTAGCAAGTCTTCATATCTGCAACCGTTTTGTCACCCCAAAATTCTCTAATTGCCAACGCCTAAGAAGAAAAGTAAAGTGGAAACTTTGTTGATTTGCTATCTAAATGGCTGCCATAAATATGCGAGAAAGTAGGATGGCAAGCAAGCCAGGGACAGACCCGTTTCTCATGATTTCCCAAAGATTGACGACAATATCTAGGGCCTGAAAAATTTGCACAAAACAATGCAAAATTATGTCGTAAATTTCAGAGCTATGTACAATTAAAACAATGAAAAGTGGGCAGACAATTGGACGGACAACGGACGGCGGCGACAGGTGTGGCCGAGACGGCAATTTTGTTTATGTGTTGAGGCAACTTCATTGCCTAGTTACCGGCTGTCTACACTTCATCAACAAGAAAAGCAAAAGCAAAAACAACAGCAACAGCAACACCATCAGCTGCTGTTGGCATTTCTCAAGCAATTCATGAGTGCGGCCCTGGGCTGCTCTTTTTGTTGCCTAGACAAAGGCGCCGGCCCATTTGCTGCCAGCCAGCCTACCTGTGGACGACATCGGTGTCGCCACACAGTGGGCAAAATACACAAATTTTAAGACAAACAATTAGTAAAGGTTGGTCGAAATTAATATAATAAGTCGTGGAAGTAAACATTGCTGAAGTCTTGTGAGTATTTTGTATAGCCTCTAATGATCCGCTCTACCACAGTTCTTCAGCTAAAATAAACGTATTTGTCTCAATGGTTAACCGACTTTTATGAACCTTATATAAAACCCATAAATTCAATGACTACAATATCGTGATAAACAAATAATTTTAATAGTAAAAGTGATCTTTTCACTTACTGTTCCTATGGCTGATTATTATAAAATAATGAAAACGTAAAAAAATTTGAAATAAACTTTGTCTGAATATTTGTAGATTAGACAAGTTTGCTGTTACTAGTTATAATAGTTCAAATTTGTTCGAAGATAATGCGGACGAATGACAAGTCTATTGAATCTTGCTCTCTGCCAATTCTATTTTTATTACAAAGATTTGGATTTGTGAACTTTTGGGAACACAAGAACAATTACTTAGTCATGTGCTCTTTCGATACAATTTAACAGAATCGAGGGGGAAGTCTCTTATATTTAATTGAATTTGGAAAATTATTTGGCCAAATCGTGAAGCCTAGCGAAATTTTTTGTGCCTAATTCAATCAGCATAGTATACCCATTTATTTTAAATAAAAACTTATTAAGTACCTAATTAGCTTTTAAGCACAGCTATGCCTTCTTCTGATTATATGTTCTTATAATTCACATTTATTGAAGTCACATATTCGCATCCCCTTCTCCACTGTGCGGAGCCTGTAAGCAGACTAAACAAAAAATTATTATTTATAAATTGTTTGTGTATGTGTGTGGGTATGTGTGTCTGTGTGCTGAAGACACAACACCTTGGCAAATCTTTTGACTTTTGAATAAAGTTTATGCGCCAGCTGCTTGTCGCTTGGCGGCCATCGGTACAGCTTGGAGTTGGTTGACATGGCAGTACGGTCTTTTGTTATTCCCCTTAATGCTCTGCCCGCCTATTGGCATTTATTGTGTGTGTGTGTGGGTGTTGTGTCTATTGTATTGCCGGTCTATTGTTTGCAGCACCTAACATTGCGCCCTCTGGCATGCAACATAAAAATTATTGCGCCTGCTTTGACTTTGGCAACTCAAGTGCAAAATGTATAGCTGAGAGTGGCCATTGCCATGGGCTCTGTTCATGGGCTCTGTTCTCTCCCTCTTTCCCATTCTCTTTCTCTCTTTCTGTCTCTAGACTTTCCACTCGGACACATTTTTAATTAAATTCTGACTGCACACAACTGTACAAATACTCGTACATCAGTCATTTTGATTTTGATTTGCCACGTTGTTATTTTTCCCCAGTTTCCACTTTTCTCCTTGCTGCGTCTCTTTTCACATTTCAATAAACAATTTTTATTGCGCGCAAATTAGTCACAAGCAGCAAAAACTGCGCCTTGGCCCTCTGTCCTCCATCCTTTAATAATATTGCTTCAGCTTAGGTCGCTCATATCGCTTTTGTTTTTATGACTATCTTAGATATTAGGCATACACGTTTTTTAATATATTCAGTTCTTTGATGCTTGCTGATATAGCTTCAAAAATATGGAAAAAATATGTGCTCTCACTATTCCGCTTTTAAGTCACAGCTAAAAAGACTTATTCTAACAGAGCAAATTAATTATTTGAACCACAACCTGTATGGGATTGTTACAAATGTAATGGGATGCATGAACGAATTAAAATATTAATTTAGTTTTATTATAAAATTATTTTATAAATAAAAATAAGAAATAATAATAACAAAAGTATTAGACGCACAGCCTTTATATTTATTCAATATTATTTTTTACATTTGAAACATAACTTAAATTAAAATAGACTTTTCCTTTTGGGAGAAAGAAAGATCATTTAAATCTCACGCCTATTTATCTGTTGTTGCATTAATTTTATTTCCAATGGGAAGCTGCTTCTAAAAGCTTCGTTATAAACAATGCCATAATGAGCTTTCACATTAAAAAATAAATAAATAATGCGTCAAGGTATGCAAAAAGAAAAATAGGAAGAACAGCGAATGTAAGTTGTTTTACTTAAGCTATTCGTTCTAGATTAAATGTAAAATATAAGTACAATTTGAAATTTTTTTCCCACAGACGGATACATAGTATATGTATTATTTATGGGGTCCGAAAAGTTTCTTTCTGTCTCTTACATTTTTTACTCTGCACAAATTCCTTAATATACCCTTTGTACCTTTTAGTTACAGAGTACAAAAATTCTTTAAAAACAAAAGCCTCCAGGGATATATCATTTAGTCGCCCGTATCATAAATTTAACTCAAACCGTAAGCATTTTGGGGCTTAGCGACTCAAATGTAATATATAGTATGTATAGAAGGTAGGGCGTTAAAGACAGCAACTCCCACCTGTGGCTTTTGAAATTCTTTGGATAAACGTCCAAATTATAGCGACTTTAGCAAACCTTTAAATGTTCAACTCAAAACGAATTTATCGGTGTTCCATTTAATTGGAATTGGTATCGCAATTAAAGAATATGCTTCATTTCACACAGCAAATGTAATTAAAAACCTATTCTGCAAAGTAGAAATCTCTTACACCAATGAAATTTTTTATCGACATCGAGCACTCCAAAAGTATGGTTCACTTGATGCATTCAAACGCTTGGCCATTCATAAATTTCTAATGTTATCGAAACCGCAGAAAGTGCCATTCAAAAACAAAAATTCAAACAAAACTTCACAGCTAGAATTTGCCCACAAAAATACAAATGCAGATGCATTGGCTGGCATTATATTTAAACGTACTTCATGTTCATGTTCGAAATGTAAAACCTTTTGCGTTGTACTCATGAAATATGTGCATTGGACGCATAATCCAATTAGGCCATAAATTATTAATTACAACGCAGTCTAACTAACCCTATTGATTGTTGTTGGGCACAAGGACTCCCTTTGAAAAAAGTCAATAACATACGAATGGAAAATAAACCAACAAACGAAACCCAAATAATTTCATGAAAATATGTGTACGCTTGTATTTTGATTTAATTTTTTTTCTCTGTTTCCCACAATATTTTCATAAATTTTATGAAAGTGGTAATGTGGCCCTTCTGAAAATGTTCGAACTGAATGAATGCAATATGGACTTTATAATTGGCGATAGATAAAAATACTGTGGCATAATTTGGTTAAGTGAGAAATATTCTTTTGTGGGTGATGGAGTGCTCATTTAATAATGAATCAATATATGTTTTTGAGTGCCGAACCTCACATTTTTTGGTGACCAAACAGATTTTTAAAAATATTTGATATTCCTTTTGATATCCTTTTTGTGCGAATGTATGTAACACACAGAAGGAGACGTGGATCCCCCAAAAGTATATATATCAGGATGACAAGACGAGTCGATATAGCCATGTCCGGCTGTCCGTCTGTCTGTCCGTCCGTATGAATGCAGGGATCTCAGAAAGTATAAGAGTTAGAATAACCAAAGTTGGTATCCAGATTCTTCGAAGTCCTACAAAGTACCCGCAATTAGAAATCACTGCATTCACCAGTTAAAACCAGTAATTACTAATCGAAATTAACTGGTGAATGAACCCTATGTTGTTTAGAAACACTAGTTTATATTAATTTAACAGTATTGCTCCTATAAAGGAACAGAAATTTAAAATGTTTAAAATATTGTGAATATTTAACGCCGAAATTTAACAGTCTATTTCAAGATTTTGTGTTGACATATCTTATTCAATAGGGCCAATCAAAAGCCATATAGGTAATACTTAGCATTATCAACTTATTCCATCATTTTCTTAATCGCAAAATGGCCCATTAAAGTCTGAGGAACGATAAGTTAATGCCCCATATATATGTACACTTTTGGAATACATTTATCATATAAAAAATTTAACTTCAGCCCATTTGATAACTTGCTAAGTTTTTTAAAGTGAAATTACAATTTATTTGGAGTATTGCCTTATGATGGTTATATTTTGATTTTACAAAGACCAGTTTTGGTTGGAAAACGGTCATGAGTGAAGAGATTCCAATACACATTTATGCTGTGGACCCTTTTACGATATTTATCGATAAATCATAACATCGACTTTTAATGCAGTGCTGTGAAAACAGAATATTTGAAACAAGTTTTATGTTTGGAAAATAGGTTTTTTAATCGGAAATCTTTATTATTTAAATGTGTTTATGTTTGGCATGGTACAAATACCAGATCTTTAATCTTAAAATAATTGAATATGAAAGGAGTAAAATATGTGATACGAAGACCACATTGTCGATCTACAAGTATGTTTGAATAAAATCGTAATTGTTTTTGAAGAGACTTGTTAGCTATGTTAATTACTATTATAACATACATATATAATAATGGGAGAGCTTAGTGGAAGACAGCTTTTTACATTTTCAAGAAATGGCATAAATGTCTATTAAGTTTTAATTAACACTCGATTTAAATCTAACCTACTGTAATTATCCAATGGTATCATTGGACGAGTTCCCTTTTCATGATTTATGCGATGAAAAGCCACAGAAGAACAAAGTGTACAACATGAACGGAATTACTTTATTTTCTGTTAAATTTTTTTTTTCGAATAACACTCCAATATGTATAAATGAAAATAATACTAACGTTTTATTTTATTGATGACAATATATCTATATACTATGTACATATCGGCTGCCACTCGCTGTTTTTGTGCATATCAAATCAGGGACACAATCATACCGAACAGCGACCTTAACAATAGAGCATCATGCCCTCAAAAACATTCAAACACACCCGTACTTAAAAGTGGACAATGTCCGGGCATTACAATCGCATTATAAAATAAATAACAAAACACATACATTTCCAATAAAAAATATATAGACTATACATATGTACGCATTGTATATTGTAGAATATTTCGACGGAGCCTTTTGAAGCGCGCATTGTTCAAATTTACAATTGCGATTCATCAAAAATAGATTAGGTTATCAATGTAACAATGCATATCCATATAGTTGATATACACATCCATCGGATGAGGACACTTTAGAGATGGGCTGTGGCTGCCCCTCACTGCCCTATCCTGTCGTGTACTTTCCTATTTTGTCATGTCCCCAGCAATTGCTGCACACACGAATTTGTTGTTGTGCTCCTCGTAGATGGAGTAAACAAACAATGCCGGTTTATTATGATAGTTTTTCTTTCATTTTCATGTAAAGTTCTTTTTTATGTTTAGCTGTTTTTTTGTAGTGCATCCCCATAGTTTCGATGTGGTGATGTGATGTGATGCAGAGGATTGGAATACAAATTGTTTTGTTGGCTGCACATTTTTTGGACAATACTTGTGTAGCTTAAAGACTTCAAATCGAACAGTCCATTATATAGAAGTAGGATGAAACTGAAGTTGCTATCGGAATATATGCAGTCCTCCCCGTTCGTAAATTTCACTCGCAAATGGGGGAAAATAATCGTGTTGTTAGGTAGATGAGTCCACTAGAGCGTTGTTTCTTTTATTTGTTGGAAAGCGAGTAAGTAACTAACGTATAACCTGTACATCTTTTTCTCTATTTGACTGTCAATAGAATTGCATTATAATATCCAGGGTTTATTATTTGTCTGGATACTTAGAGATAATTAAGGCCTAATTAGAGTTTTTTTTAGTTAGTTGGGATAATACGATGTCCGATGAATTCCTACGGATCTCATTTTTAGGCTTTACCTCCACAAAAAATAAATGGACTGATAGACTTATGTTGGTCAGGATAAAACATCCTTTAGATAATTACTAAAGGAAGTATTATTTCAACCGGCGGTATAGAAGCCATTGGTAAATAAATCTGTGTCCGTTCTTATACACTGGAGCATATGCTTATCAGTTAATTATTTAATATTAAATAAATATATTACTTTAGAATTATAAGAATAGTAAGCCTTAGTTCTTATTTACTGGTCAATGGTGAATGAATGCAGTATCTGAGTCCTAGCAACAGACTTTGTAACACATCTTTTACGTGCCTCGTCCATCCTAATCATTGTAGCTCAAATGTTCTTTCGCTTATGTTTTTTTAATGCGCCTAATATCCTGTCCTTGGCCACTTTTGAGCAGTCTCCATTCCAAGCACTTGCTCCCAAAAGTTCCGGCAAGTGAGCAGAAACTCAGAAATGGTCCAGTCACGCACGCAGACAGTTGACAGGACAATGGACGCAGGACGGTGGCAACACGTTAAGTAAACTGCAGCCACACACCAGCCAAACGGCACAAAATAGTATGGAAAAAGATTTTTAAAGCGGCAAACAAACACTCCAAAGTCAACTAAAAGTGGCAAGTAAACTTTAAAAACTGAGCTTATAAGTATAATCATTAGGAATGCGCATGAATGCAGCCCGACGAATGTGTGGACATCTCTACATATATGTACAAGTATGTACATGTGTGTGTGTGTGTGTGATGAGCGTCAAGTGGCAGAAAAAGAAAACACTTTAAAGTGCAAGTTCTTTGCAACTTTTTGGCAGCAATGCGCTTAAATTATGCGGCATTCATAATGCAACAGTCGAGGCGGCGACATGTAACAGCAACTGCTGCTGTCCTTGCTGCTGCTTCTTCTTCTTCTTATCCTCTGCCTTCCTTTTTTTGACATATGCCAACCGTATGCTGCCAATCCACAAAACTGCCAAACTCTGTAACAACGGCGTCAGTATCAGCGGCAACAGTAACGGCTGAGCCTCAGCCTGTGTACCATGGACCAAGCATTAAATTTTATGCGCGCTCATATCCTTGCAAGACAACAACTACAACCACAGCAACAACAACATAGCATATGTGTCTGTGTGTGTGTTGAGAGTTGCCATCTCAGTTAAACTTAAGTTAATGCCAAGGCTTTTGGCCCATTATTTTGGGGTGTTTGTTCTCTCTTGGCATTTTGTAAGTTTGTATGCAAGTAGTACGAGCTCTGGAAGTCCTTGCTGTTGCTCCTCCTTCGTTTTTTATTTCATTTCAGAAGTTTTTCTGTACTTCGTTCTTTGCTCAGTTAAGTCAAAACACCAAAAAAAAAGTAAAATATTTAGATTTTATTTTATGACACTTTTGTGCATTTAACTTGGCTTCTGTGTGCATAGCCACTTTTATGTGGGAACAAATTCTTCTTCACGGTTATTGGTCATTATTTATAGGGTGGAGCTAATTGCTGAATACTCTGTAATATGTTTCAAAACTATTTTAGTTGTATCTAAATCTTCTTGAGTTGTATGTATTTGCACATTGTTTATAAGTATTAATTGAATATTACCACATTTGAAAAACACAACTAAATTCCATTCTGAAAACGTTCACTCAAAATCAACTATATTCCAAAAAATTAAATAAAATCATAAAAATGATGTTAAATCAAAAAAAATGAAATAAACTCATGTTTCCTGTGGATAAGGAGAGTCTATTTACCAAGTTTCGTCAGTGTGGGCTCTGCCGTTTCCGAAATCCAGGCGTTCATCCAGACAGACGGAAACATATTTTTCTTGTCATGTTGATTAAGAATACATTTACTTTATATATATGTATGTATAAAATGTATTTAATGAGTAGACATTTTGTTGATTTGACGCATTGAACCATTTACGTTAGTTTTTTGACATCTTTTTTAAGTTTATTGTTGATAATCGAAGAGCTGGGCGGTGCTATAATTAAGATTATTGAATATATGTATACCGGTGTATGGTTTGTCTAACTAAGTGTTTGAGTTAATTTCGCAGTAAATGGAATCCTTCAATTTGTCGGAGGCATTACTTTTGTTATAATTAGTTTCAACATTTTATCGTAAGTCTCTTATTTAGTTTTTTAAGTTGTATTGTAATGTGCATCATAAATTTTATCGATTATAATTTTTATCGAATTTTATCAAGTTAAGGAAAGTGACATTCTTTTAAATGAAAACCATTATCTCTGCATTTGATAATAGCTGCTCCTACTGAGGCATCTACGCACCTGCGCTGATCTCAAATACTGGGCGGTCGGTAACTACTTATGTACCTTTCTTGGCATCAGCTACATCCATATGACCATAACTCATGACACCAACACTTTAGCTGCACGCCAGCCAGCTGACAGTTTTTCTTTAGTTTTTACGCGCTGCTGAAAGTCATAGAGAAAGAGGTGGAACTGCATTGGTGCAGTTGGCAGCGTACGAGTACGTGTGGGTGCCTCTGTTTGCTGCACGTGCTGCACGTAAAACTTAAAAATGCTGCAACAACAGCTGCCGCTCGCTGTCAGAGGGAACACCGCCACCAGCTTCGCTCCATGTGTGCCTAGAGAGAAGTGGCAAGTTTATCGTGCAGGAAGCCGCAACTGTTGCTATCGATGGCACACCGATGGCGCCCATGCCGAGGCGCATTTAATATGCCACTTTCTTACTCAAACACCCACCCACCCATACTCATATCGAAATCTACACCCACACAAACATTTGCCGACACAGTACTTTTAGATATTTTTACCCGTGCGTTGGCGCTTTGCATTTTTGCATAGTTGTCGCCACCACCTCGCGAGAAACTCCAGCGGCGTGTGCATCCTTTGCATCCCAAGCGCACAGGTTGCACAGTAATTTACCAACTATATCCGCTTTGTTACCTCGCTGGGCGGTGGCGTCACCAGGAAACGGAAGCGTGGCATAAAAGTGGCATATTTGCCGCATCCTGTTGACAATAAGTGGGCGGCTTGGGCTGCCATTTCAAAGTGCCAAAGAGCCCTCCTCCAAGGCACTGCAGCCAGTAAATGATGCAACCTAGCCCTTATTTCTCTCTATTCTCTCTTTTTTTTTTTGCATTTGCCATTGGCAGTCTTTTAGTTGTTTTGAGTCAGTTCTTTATTTGGCGCATTCTGGGTTTATTGTTATTATTGCATTTTGAGGTAATTTCTGTTTTCTTTTTAAGCTGCCTTTTATGTGAAAGGGAACAATTTGTATATTGTCTTTTTTTTTTGGCACTTACTCGTGTGCGAAGATGAGTTACATTTATGTAAATGGTAAATAAATATACTTGTATATACATTTTAATATTTAAATAGTTTATAGCTTCTCCAACCGCAGCAATAGCTAGAAATATTTTTTTCACTGGCTGGGCTTTGGTTCTTTTAAATACCATGGTTTGATTCGGCCCCAGCCCTCAGTTCTTTTTTACTTCCTAGGCAGAGTATTTTGTACCCAAGTTTAACCCACTTCGGGGCTATAATGATAATAAAGGAGGCTTAATCCAATTGTATTTATTTTTTTGGGCTCTACTTTAATAAATCAGTTGTTGTTATTACTAATTAGATCGAATAAGTGGCATGTCTGCGTATTTGCTGTTTCATTTCTAATGCCCCGATAATTTAATATATTTAAAATTTTTGGTGAAAATCGAATAATCATACAAATCACATCATTACTTGATTGATGAATTTCGTTGAAGTTTTTTCAGATAGCGATTTATCGATTTTAGTTTTGAGAAAACCGCAAATATTAATCGGATAATTCAATGCAGTCAACATGGATTAATTTGCAGCTTTACTTTTAATTATATATTATTTGTTATAAGTTTTATAATGTTTAAGAGCGCTGGGAAAATACCGATACTATTCTTCATACTTGTACAAATCTAATTCACTTCCTCAGAGTTAATTTGATTGGGAATTAAATTTATATTTTTCTAAACTACAAACTTTTAAGATAATATCCGTAGTCAATAATCTAGCTCCTAATATTAAAACTATCTAGAAATTGGTCTGATTTCCATAATAAATGAATGCATTAAAATTATTTTCTGAACAGCTGTTTTTCTTTGCATAGCAAGAGTATTACTAAAAGGTTGATTTGAAGTTGTATTATTTGTTTAGGAGTCAGATAACATTTTTAAAATAAAAATTGGAAAGAAATGATAAATAGCATAGATTTTGGTATAAAAATAATAATCTAGTGAAGGTTCTGTAAAAAACTACTTAAGTACATATAGAAAATAAGTCAGATAAGAAGCAAGGTGTTGGTCCAGTTGGCTTAACAGATCAACTATTAATTTTTCATGGAGAAACAGGAGTGGAAAAAATTAAAATAAAATTTAGAATTTTGATGAAACCAACATATTTTTGGTATCAATTGTACTCCAAGTCTAGATGCAATACGAGTTAAATATCACAAGTTAAATGCGACCAAGACTGATTCAAATACTTTGACGTTTCTGTGACATTTCTGTGACTGTGATATTAATTTAATTAATTTAAATACAAATAATTTGTCCCAATATAGATTATTGCTTTTCAAAAAAGGTAACCTAATTCTGATTTTAAATCGCGGAATGCTGTGGTGTCTATCTGAAGTTCCGAATTCCATTTGCAGCATGATAGCAATAATATTCGATTGCTTACCTAGCGGCTGTATACCGGATCTATTCACAGCATGGATACATACGAGTACATATAGTCTAGTATACTGAATATTGTGTGATGCCGTGCAGTTTGGTTGACAAGAGCAATTGCTGTTCCATTTTCCGTGAGAAATTTTCAATTAATATGCGCAATTGCAATCGAGTGCGAGTTTTTAGCATTTCTGCATAGAAATGTTCAGTAGCTTAGCGCAGCAAACCCAAAAACGAACCAATCGTCCAAAGCTTTTTGCCATATTTTTGGCAGCATGGTGTTTTTTTGTTGTTGCTGTTCTATTTGGTCGCACATTTCGTATTCAAGTGTAAATTGCATCGCCGTTGCAGTTGCAGCTGCAATTTTTGAGATTTTGCATTTTTAGTGGAATGAATGAATACAAATATAGCAATCGCATTGCATGTGTGTGACTGTGTTTGTATTTGTATTTGTGTGTAAAGGTAGGTGGAGTGAGCGTGTTTGTTGCGTTGCGTGTTGTGGCAGGTGCTGCCGTGGCGCCATATGTGCCTCTTCAAAGTAGTTTGGTGCACTTGACAGCCAGGCAGCCATTTCTTTGGCACTTTACGCCCAAAAATTTACAATTCAAAATGCCACGAAATTGTCTTGCTGCCTATGCCGAGAAGAGCGCGTTACATCTATTTGACAGCTGTCAGCGACGGGCAAGTTTTCTTGCCATAGAAAAGGGAACGGGCGAAACATGTAGAATGTGTGCGAGGGGCAGGACTCCATCCACTTGGGCAACGTTGTTCTCTACAGCCTTGCCACAGTCAGGCCAAATGCAAATTTTCAATCAAACTCAAGCATCGCAGTTCTCGTCGCTCCTATTCTCAACGTGGTTCGGCGTTCGTCCTTGTCGGCTTCGTCGTCACTTGTCAGCGCTTCATCAACATCTTTGACTCTGTTGCCGTTGTCTCTTTGTCGTACGTGTCAGCGAGCCTTTTGCATATGCAACACATTTCATTCAGTGCAGGCCAAAGCCGCGTGCGTGTCAACAAACAACTGTTGGCCTACCATGGGCTTAAATGAATATGAACGACCCTAAAATGTTCTTGTTATCATCAAAGAGCACATTTTTCTCTCAGCATCAAGGTTAAATCTGCTTCTTCTTCTATATTTCTTATCTCGTAAAACATTGTTGAGAGGATATTGAAAATGTGGCAATATAGATGTTATGTTATTGTTCATTCTATTTGAGATAAAGAGCTGATTACTGTCGATGTTTTAATTATGTGTTCATTGATCGAACACAATTATTATGAAACTATTTTTTGATTTTATACAACTCGTTTAAATTAATTTACAATTTTACTTATTCAGCTATTTTGTTAAGCTACTTTATTAACTTAATCAAAAATATGAAATTAATAATAATACAGAATATTATCGGAAATTGGAAACCGGACAGGACTGTATATTCCGATAGCCTGGATTTCTAAATAAAATTGATTTTAAATATGTTCTAAATAATAATACCGGTTTTAATTTTATAATTAGAGTGTGATGTTTTCAATTAATTGAAATATTGAAATTGTGAGCTCAACCAAATCTTATCGTCAATAAAAAACTGAGATCTACTTCATTCATTATTAATCATTATAGACCCCATTGTGTTATCGATAAAAAGGAACAACTAAAAACTTAAAAAAAAACCTTTATATAAAGGTGTTTTTATAGATCTCGCAAAAATGTGGTTGAATCTAAAATCCAGAAATAAATTATTGAAACTGTTAATACCAATTGTTGTCGAGTTGGCATTAAGTGGAAAAAATGCTGCTAATCGGACAGCTATAGAAATCAACTGTTATAAATTAACTGGATAGTAAGTAAATATAATGATTTTCTTTGACGACGACATAAGATAATAGATGAATTTAAATCTAGAAAAAGTATGTATTTTCCTGGATAGCCTACATAGGATGCCTGTTCTTTATAGTTGATATACTTTTTTTTTAAACACTGTTATATAATTTGGTTTTTGCTTAAATACTACTTCATATTAATTAAGAAATTGTGGTAATTTATACTAAATTCAAGTAGTTCTTTCGATTTGCAGCAGTGTTGTTCAAAAATTGATTAATCTTCTTGTTAAGTGACTTAAGCAATAAAGTCTGCAGTATTTTTTATTTCGAAATATTATTATTTAATATTCCTACTAGAAAATTCTACAAAACTTGCAATACAGCTTGGCCCATTTTTAAAACTTTAAAACCCTTTATGTTGATATGTGGAAACGTAGATATTAACCCTTAGGTTACACCTGCGGGAAGTAACTTTATTGATGTTTTTATGAATGTCATCAAAGTAGATGTCTCGAAATTCCCTTAGGCGCCTCAGTCAATAAAAGCGTTGCAAAATATAAAGATTTATTTCTTTCTTGTACTCTATTTACTCTGAAGCATGTTGGCTTTTCCACTAGCTTCCAAGTTTTAATTTGCAAAGGTTTTGTAAAATTTATTTATCGATTTTGTTGAATAATCACTACCATTACTGCTAATAGGATAATAGGTTACTGGAAGTACTTCGTGCTCTCTTCGATAAACGACTAGTGAATCGAGAAAATGGTGTGTTTTTTAAGCACCTATAGGAATGCCGCTAATTTACCAAATGTGTACGGATATTGCACGTGGACGACATAAATTCCAGATGCTCGTATATGGCACTTATTGTTTCGTAATTGAAAATTATAGAGGAAGAATGTTTGCGACCTTGACGGAAATTTCCCTTAAGGCCGTTATATTATGTTTTAAATCCATTTGGGGATTTATGCATTTAATACTACTTGGAACTCAATTTAAGAAACTTAAGGAACTCTAAGCAATGCTGCTTTTGCGTAGATTACTTTTCGAAGTTTTCGTAGATCTACACGAATGATTTTAGTTCTGAAACCCTATTAGTTATTAAGGGTGATGAAAAATTTACCAATTTGTGAAGATTTAGACTTTATTTATTTGAAAATGTCTAATTGGGATTTTTTTTGTATTTTAACAACTGCTTTATTATTTTTTAAATTTATTTTTGTCAACACACTTTTTTGAAAAGTTTGTAATACGAGTATACTGCCTATTTGTGTTATCCATGAAGGTAATTTCATTTCCGTTTAAAAGCTTTACAAAAAAATCGAATCAAATTTTTTCGCTACAAAAAACGTCTAATTTCAACAAGTAAGCTTAGGTTAATTCCCCGTCTGACCATATCATTGCAGTATATATAAAATATCATTGAAAACCCTGACAAACTAATTGTATCATTGAACTATTATTTTTTAGAATAATCAACTAGTTTTTGCACAAAAATACTTACAAAATTGTACAATAACTAAAGGGTTTAGGTGATAGTTTTAACTTTAGTTACCTAGTTCTTAGTTAAGTTAACTGCAGAGTATCCCATAATCGAGCACTAGCATTTTTATATGCTTTACATATTTACGGTCGGCCAAGAAAACCCTCGGCTGGGCGAAAGGAATGCTTATGCCACTACTTATGTATTTTGTTGCCAAGTAATGACCATGATAGTGATAGTGCCAACCCGTAGTCGTCTGTCTGTCTGTCTGTTTATACATTTCACTTTTACCATTAAGCAATACAAAAAGGATGCCAAGACTTTGGCTCGTCCCTCCCAATCCCGCGCCCACGCAGCGGAACGAGCAGGAATATCCTTTTATGATTTATCCCAGCGGTGCCAGTTAAAAGTTGCACAAACATGCGGCCAACTATAAGCGCACCAACTCGAGTCGGCTCAACGTATTATCCGGGGACATTTTTAATAAGATTGTGGGGGCGTGCGTCCGCCCAAGTGGCTTGCAGTTTGCCAGACTTGATATCTTGGTCTGTTTGAAAGCCAGCAAGTTATTTAAAATTATTTATGTGTCAATTATTGGGTTTTTGTAGCGCCTGCCGCGGGTAAGATACAAATCGAAAAAAGGAGCCGAACATCCCCAAACACTTTGGGAATTTATGTGGGACCATTAAACTGCTGGGCTGTGCTCATAAACTGGACCAACTTATTTCTGCAATTTGTAGTTTTTGTTTTGCTTCTTTAGTGGCGAGCCTGGTCGAGAGTCTGGTCAGTGATTTTATGGCATCAATTTTCGTTTCGATGCCAGCTTAAAAATATTGACCTAGTTTGGGAAAGTGGCGATTTATATTTATTGCTTATTGCTGGGCGTACAGGTCAACTAGTTAATGGTTTAATATTTGCAAAAATTATAAAATATCAATGCATGAGTCTAACATTTAATTGGGCATTAGTTTTAATTCTATTTTTTAAATGTATTTGTACCTATTACTATTTATTAGTTAACAATTGATTGGGTGAATTTGTTAAAGCTTAAAAAAGCTTTATTCACTTAATTTAGGTATGATAATAAAAGAGATAAATGTAATAAACCAAAGCTTGGGCATATCACTGATAATTATAAATATTTAAATTAATATAGAAACTAAATAAATGAGTTAAAATGTATGTTTATATCATACAGCAATATGAAAATGTATGCCAATAACCTTTAAAGCAACCAAATTTTTATCGTGAATAAATCAATTGCTCCATATTTGTTAAATATACGAGGGTAGTCCGAAATGTTCCTGGCCGGGCAATGAAGACGATTGCTTAGATAAACCAAACTGTAAAATTGTGATTAGGCATTTTTAAAAGTGTTTTTGGCAAATCATCGATATCGATATTATATATTATAGTTTTCGTTGAAAATCAAATAACTATATCGATATCAGTGCTTTTGTAAAAATGGAAAAAGTTGAACTTCGTGTAGTCCAATTTGCTATTGATTTTTGAATAAATAAAAACAAAAATATTTTTGTTTTTGAAGGACAATACGCCTACGCAATAAAGAATGAGAAGGGTGCTGTCTATGGGGACTCTTCTCCATCGATTGGAACTGTTAGGTTCCGGGCAGCTGAATTAAGCTTGGAAAATTGAAGATGTCTGCAACCACCACTGACCAAAACATTGCCAAAAAAGAGAGCCGCCGCACATATCAGTTGCTCTTAGGGGGATAGAATTGATCATCAAATGAGGGGGCTATAATCTTCGTAGACAACAATTTTAAGGAGCACGATGACGAGTACTCTTAGTAGCGATTGAAGAGGTGGAAGCATCGCTTCCAAGAAAAACAAAATAAAATTCTTTAAAAGCTGCTTTCTCATTGTTATGGAAACATTTAGTACTGCCCTCGATTTCAAATGTTTGGGTCTGCTTTAAAAATCTATGTGTGAAATTAATATTTGCATTATAATTACTATTTTCTAATCTTGCTCGTTTGTATTATCGATTTGATTTTTAATTCAACAAAAAGCCAACCTCTTTTCTGTAATCCTGGAAACTAATATTAAAAAGTACTTTCACTTAACACCGAACTACAAAAATATGGTCAAAGTTTCATTTGAAATTGGGAAACGGAAACACAATTTTGTTTTGGTAATATTAATGTAGTGCAAGCAATATTAATCGTGGTCTTTGGTCTCAACCGATAGCATTCATGTTTACACGTCCGTGAGCGCGCGTTTAGTGAATTGCATTGCCACTGCCACAAACACACACTCCCACACACATACACATACGCACACACACACCCACACACACAAACACTTCACAAATTTTGCGCACCCTCTAATCATTTTAACAGCTGCCAATCATCATTAGCATGACGTGGAGGATGTAGGGGGGCTGTGGCGAAAGAGAGTGATTCGTTTTCCGCCTTTTCCATGAGTGTGTGGGAAACAACTCCCCCCCACAGCCTGTTTGGCAAGCACATCGGCAAAATTTCAAAGCTATTACAAGCTAAAACTATAAAACCGCCAATTAGCAGCGCGTTGGCAATAAACTAAACAACGTTGGTGGGGGCGGCAGGTGTTGTACTGCATATTCCCCTCTCCCCGTGCCCCCTTTTCTGAGCATCGTTTGTGTCTGCAGCTGTAATGTTTTGTCCCTGGTAAGGATATCTCTCTAGCCTTTACTCCAATGCGTCTGGTAATTTCTTTTTGGGCACTTTGTTTCCGGCGCGCCGCCATTTCTGCTGTTGCTTTTGGCCTTTAGCCTTTGCCTCTGTACAACATTTTGTTTCCTGTCTGTCTGGCGTGTCCTGGCCGGTGCACCTCTCTGCCAATGTACAAGTATGTGTGTTAACCGCGCCTTTTTAAGCCAATTTACCAGACTAATCAGTATAAACCACTTCAAAGCAGCTACATCAGCCACATTTCCTCCAACTTCTTCCGTGTAATGCGCCTGATGCCCTGATGTGCGCAAATTCCAATGTGTCTGCAGGTTTTAAGGCAACTTTACAATCATAATTTAAAAGTTACTTAAATTTTTATTTTGGTTGTTACTTTTTCATTAAAAAATTGTTTTTCTCATTTTAATGTTTTTTTATCTCTTGCTATTATTGCTAAATAAATTTGCTTAAAAAAAATTGTAATTTAATCATTAAAAAATCAGAAAAATATACATACTTATGTGCGTAAAATTTTCTTAGCTGTTTTTTGTCCGCCTGGACAACGAAATTAGGCTTATTAATATTCTATCAAACAATATGTTTATCTACTTTTGTCAACTTGAATTAAATGGACTGTATTTAACAGTATATTTTTTCATCCCTTTTTCCTTCATGCGAAACATGTTGTATATATAAATATCTAACAGTATTTCATTTGAAAATGTTAGTGAACTACGCGAATTGATGTTGAAAATTAAAATAATTTTTAGAAGAAACCTTTGAGAATCTTTCTTTTACATAAAACAGTTCAAAACTGTTTTACTGTTTTTTTTAATTCGTCGAGCCTAGAAAAGCTGCGCCAGTTGTTACATTAACGAATTGGAAGTGATTTAATTCCCAAATTTAAATAAATTATATATTAAGCTCGTCAAGGTGTCGCAAAACGTTATTTTGTTTAGAAAGAGTTGAAAACCCGGTTAATGATGAAAATAAAGCCCACAAGTTTATTTTCGAGATCAGACCATTTCGTTCGGAATTTGATTTAAAAAAAATTATTTAAATTTCAATTCAGTTGAGTGCATAAGGGTATTAACTAGGCACACAATGTTCTCAAAATATTTGCCAGCTATCCTTTTGCTGCCCAGCTCCATTGCAAAAGTCAAATTATGTATATTTTTCTTTATAAAGATTTGTTTTAGGAAGGACAATTATTCAATTTTATTATAGCAACTTTTTCAACACACAAACACACATAGTAGGATTCGTGTTTGGGAGTTCAGCTCTAAGTTAAGGGTATTATTTGCTACTATAGTGCTCTCCAGCTCTGTCGCAAGTGTTAAATGATGCCAGTGATTTCATTAAAATGTGTACTTTAATTTGAGTACAGCTGGTGGCTCATTTCTTCATGATTTTTAGTGCCCGACATGCTGTGATTTAAGCGCCAATGCCAACAACAAACTTGGAGCAGAAACTTTAAAGTGTCAATAAACCCAGCGAGTATACCATTCGAGCTGCTGCTGCCATTGAGCTGGTCAAAAGTTTGGCCACGTCCGTGTGCGCCCCAAGCTCGGAATAAGCAAAATAGACAAGCGGAAAAAATCAGTATTGACAACAACAGAAAGGCAGGCTGAGAAGGCAGCCCAGCCAACATGGCGGTAAGTTTAGTGAAGTTTCGTCCAAAGCTACCCGAACTCAACTTTCTAGCCATATGTCAATTTGTTGTAACTCGTTCAGCGGGACAACAGAGACTGAACCCCATTTTAAAGAAGTCGCTGATTTCGGTTCGGCACGGTTCGGGACCACTGTTGTCGACGACAGCAGCAGAAAACAGTAGAAAACTTTTCAACAACATGCCGCTCGCTTTCTCCTCCTCTTGGCGGACCGGACGGTCAGCCATAGTTTTCTAATCTGTTTCTTGTAGGTGGGTGTAATGTGGCAAGACTGGTGATTCTTAAACGGACATGGCCATTGATCTGCTGTTTTGGTTTGGCAAGTGTTTATTTTCCCACCGCTAGGTCAGTCTGTCTGTCCGACATCTAGGCCCCTGAACTGAAGTTTGTTTATGGGCTGTGCGATGGGTAGGCTTCCAAATCAACTTTTATAGAAAGTCAATAAAACTGTTTGACAACCTACTCATTGACTGTGCTCGTGTTCGTGCCTTAGGCAGCAGCCGACAGGCCTTTCGGGCACATTAAATTTACAATTTATGGCTGATGAGCGGTCAGGAAGAAGTTTTGTGTGAAGTCGAATATGGAATTGCGCCATATTGAAAACTGACATGGGATGTACATAAGTATGTGCGCATAAAAGAGAGCAGTAAATGTATGTACTGTGCAGTTTAGAGCAGACTTCATGTTATAAATAGGTTATATGCACCTACATACTCGTATATGATCATTATGACGAAATTATATCAGTTGATATATAAATAGAACTTTCGAATCATTACTTATAGGGACAGCAAGCTTGAGAGATAGTTTAGTCTATTGCAGAGATAGTTTATTACAAACTACATACAATAAGGCTATAATTTGTTTAAATAGCTATAGTACCGATCGGTGGAAAAATCCTACTGAGTAGAATGATTTTTTATGCTTACAAATATATCTTTAAAGAATGTTGTGGGCATATTCATAATTATCAGAATAATCTGAACTATTCTTAAAATCAAAACACAAAATTAAAATAAAATAATTTGTTGTTAATCTTAAGATTTATCAAAATCGATATAGTTTATCGTAATTTTATTGAAAATACATACCAAAATTTGCAACTAACTAATTTTTATTTTAAAGAATTATTCTATAAAGTAATCAAAGGCATAATATTTGATTTGATTCAATTCAACTATTTTGATTGTTCCCGCTAGATATAAAGGTTTAATCCACCACCATTAGTAATTTTTCGTTTTCTATCGGCAATAGCTCCAATAGTAGCAGTAGCTTCAATGTACAATCCACGTATTAAAATTCTACATATCTTATTATTATTATTTACATTCATTCTACACTTCATTGTTTATACTACATGGATCGAAATACATAAATCCCATCAACAACAAATACCAGCCGTCTGAATATTTTACATCAGAGGCTCCTTATCAGGAAATGTTTATTTTTAGGCCGAATTTTTGACAAGCCAATGGATTTGTGATCTTTTTGTTAAAAATGAAATTTTATTTTTAATTTGGGCCAAATATGTTCGTCTTATACTTATTAAAGAAACCTAGCTGATGTTTCTTTCTAGCCATTAATATTTTTTCGAATTCTATACATTTTAATTATTCTCAACAGTTGTTCTCATCATGTTGTTCTTTTATTTTAATTAAGCCCTATTTTTTGTTGACTGCACTGCAATATAATACGACGCTTATTTGCAATTTACAGAGATATGTACAATCTTACGCACTTACCTACATTTTATTGCACTCTCCCATTACTCACTATGACTCGGCAATAAAATAGTAGTTAATGGATAACGCTTGTAAACTGCATCATGCTGACCAAATTCCCCCACCACCAGCTGGCAGGTTTCTTCATAGAAAACAGCATTTACTGCTGCAAATAAAAATAATAATAATAAAAAAAACCAGAAACTCAATCCAAAATGCAGTTGAAATTTGCAATTAACTGCACACACGGCGTATGCGTAATTTATCATATTTTTACACGCAGTTTTATTTTCATTTTGCGCTTGCGCCTTTATTTCGTATTTTTTCCCCCCTACTTAAAATTCGATTTATAATAATTTGCGGTAAATAAACTCGCGTCATAAATTGCTCGCTTGCATGCAAAAATGAAAATAAAATATTTAAAATAAACCAAAAAGGAACCGCAAATATCATCTTCGCTTAAATGTGGTATTAAATTTCATTAAAAGTTCACTGCACTTGCAAGAATCACGCTGCACATAGGTGGAAAATTAACAGACACATTGTTGGAGTTATTCGTAACTCTCCCATTGTTCTTATTCTTGTGTTCTGTATAACGCCTCCTATATAATTAATGCATAATTTATGCATTCGCCAGGCTTCGCGCAGGCTCGTGGCTCGGTCGGTTACATCACATTTCGTTGATTTCCTTTTGCCCGCTTAAATATACAATTGTACATGGTCATTTAACCGCTAGGCATTTTTTCTCGCCCTGATAATGACAATATTTTACAATAGCATATCCTGTGATAGAGGGAAGAACTCTCTTCGAATGCTAAAGGCGGTCCAAGTCTGACAGAATATGGAAGATGCATGTAGTAAATTGCTATATATATTTTGCTTGAATTAACAATCGACGCAGTACAAATGTTTTTACATAGAGATTTCTATTAAGATTTTATATAAATAGTATTATTTAAAGAATGACTTTTTTTAAATGCATGGAGAACAACTCCAAAATAAATAGAAGATAAAAAACAATGCATTAAATTTATTAAACATATTAATAAACTTCTGATATAAACAAAGTTAATGCTCGAGCGAGCTAATGGTAGTTTTGATAAATCTGGACCGCCAGTTGTTCGACTCGAAGGCCTAACCAGGCAAGGTCGTAATGATTGTGTTCCATGGGTTCATGGGAGTATTTACTCGTCTTTCTTTCCCGTTCCCGTCTTACGAAACGCAAAAATGTTACTAATATGGAGAATCTAACCACCAAATTTATTTATTTCTCGGATCATTTTTTTTTTTCAAGAACAGATGTTTGTTTGGTCACACTACAGATTTTGTATGAGAGATGATATTTAAAAGAATTTTGAATTCTTATTAAAATATTAAATCTAAATACTTGTATTGATTAAAGCTTTAAGAGAAAGTTTGTTCTGAAGAACACACAACAGTTATTATTTATGGTTTAGAAATATAACTTCAGATATGGGAATAAGAACTGAAGAACTTTAATGAAAAGCTTCTATGAAATTATTTACTGTCCAATAAATGACACTGAATTTTGATTAAGGTCTGCGAACATTTAATATGCTTATGTATATATGTACTTGGCCTTATCACATAGAAGCCTACTTAGCCTAAAATCGATTTTAAAATAGCTTGTGCCAAAGAGAACTTTATTTCTTATTACAAATTTTCGTCCTATTTATAAGCAATGACGAAAGTTACCTTGTGAACATAATATCTTATACTGCCACAATCTTGACTTCACCAAAAATGCCTTATTGCTTTCAAGTTAAGTCGAAAGATTTCCTTCTAGCACGTACACGCCCGCCACATATGTTTATGTGTGTGTGTGTGTGGGGGTGGTGCTGTAAGAAAATGGAAAACCATTTAGCCAATTTAAATGTTGTTCGAACAAGCATCAAAAAACAGCAAGAAGTAGAAACAGAAACAAAAACGCCAAGTAATGGCCAAACCACAAAATCAACAAGAAATTGCTAAGAAAAATGATGCAGAGGGCTGAGCTGCAAAAAGAAAAAAACGAAATGAAGGAAAGAAAGAAAAACTTGCGGTTTCCAACGCACAACATGCCAAAGCAGCAAATCACATGCTGCAGCACGTTAAATGTGTGGGCAAGGACGACAGGACACGCTCCTCGCATGCCAACGCATGCAGCACGCCGAGGCCATCCGCTATTCGCTTACTACTGCTACTGCTACTGCTGCTGCTGATGATGATGAGCAGACAGGCGGCAGCAGCAAAAGTAGAAGCAGAAGGAGCAGTGGATACAAACTGCAAACAGCAACAGATACCACGCAGAGCGTCTCGGCACGGGCTCAAGGACAGAGGCATGAGACAGTGCCAGTTCCAATGCCAGTACCAGTACCAGAGCCAGCCAGTCAGTCCGAGTGCGTTGCTTGCTTCTTCATTCTTTCTACACTTCACTTAATTAGATTGCGCTTTGGGTGCATGTTTACTTTTGCCGCACAGCATCAGCAGCAGCAACAGCAGAAGGATCAAACAAAAAACGAAAAAAAAACTTACAAGCAAATGTATCAAGGGAGAGAAATATTCGAAAGGCAACAAGCAGAATGAAAAGACAAGGAAAATGCTTGCGAAAATAGTTATAAAACACATTTGTGAGCGAAAGTGAAGAACAAACTGACTGTGTTCTATATTTCCAACTCAGGGTTTCATAACAAGAGCAACAACAATAACAACAACAACTACTTCTACTACTACGCCCCTAATAACACAATAATAATATTGTTGTGAAATTTTTTCCCCAAGGGGAGATCGTCTTTTATTTTAGTTTTTAATACGTCTTGAAGGCAACTACAGTTACATTGTTTTATCCTTTATTTAAGAGAATTATATACGGGATTAAAGTATTTCAAATATCCTCCAAAAATATTATTTCAAAAGTTAAACTTTATTATATCAAATACTTTAGTAATCAACAATAAAATATTCTCAATTACGATTTGAAACTCTGTTCTTCTTTTGAAAATGTGGTTGACATTCGTTAAGTTCATGTTGCTATAAAAAATGAGTGATGAATATTTTTGATATCTGAGTCCTATGTGCCAAATTACTCAACTTTTAAAAATAAAAATTTATTTTTACATCATTATTTATGAATAGGGCCAGTATTTGTTGTATTTCAGTTTTCAATATTGCTGCCCAAAACAAATTCAATATCCAAGCACTGATTTTTCAATAAAAATATTTTTATTTTGACAGACTGTAAATAATTTATGTAAGAAAATTAATATAAAAGAAAACAATTCAAGATTGCAGGAAAACCCTTACTAGTAAAAAGTTGATTTTTCAATATTAATATTGAATATTTTAAAAGACATAAATATATACAATAATAAATTATATACAATAGTTTATGTAAGAAAATTTATATAATTTATATTTTCAATAAAAAATATTGAATAGTTTGGCAGACAGTATATAATTAATATACAAAACTTACTTGTATATAAAAGAAAAGATGATGATGACCCTTACTTTTAAAATGTTGTAGGAATACCCTAGTGACCGATAACTGAGTTGCGAACGATAACTAAATAGCAATCGATGGCTAGGTGTGGTGACCAAAGATAGGTGATGATAAATTTGAAATTGAAGGAACTTTTAAACATAACTCATTCAAACCAGTCCACAAGTTTGAAGAACTTGATGTTACTTCTCAGAAGACTACTAATTTAATGAAATCAGAATTTGCTTACAAAGAAATGGCAATACAAGGTACATTTTTGATTTAGCTAGATTTACAATAACTGAAGTTTAAGTTTTAGTGAGCGAGACGCTAACCCCAAAAGAATAAGTTTGTTTCGTATAAAATAAATAAAATCTTTGTTGTACAAGTATGATCGAAAGCCTTCAATATAAATATTATAATAATAATTTTGAGCAAATATTTAAAAATGGCTTACATATATTTTATCAAAAAAAAAAAAAAAAGGTTTGACTGTCGTGAATTCTAATACAAATATCTTCTGTTGCTTTCTTTAGAAGTGCCTATTTAAGATAACATGTACAAATTTTTTCTGTGGTAAGTCATTTATTTATTTACATTTCATTGCATTCGACATTTCAAAAAGAAATAAATTTTGG
The DNA here is from genome assembly GCF_003285725.1 of Scaptodrosophila lebanonensis. NCBI lineage: Eukaryota > Metazoa > Arthropoda > Insecta > Diptera > Drosophilidae > Scaptodrosophila > Scaptodrosophila lebanonensis. The sequence continues at coordinate 12,351,870 of NW_022060742.1, read as the reverse complement.
CACATTTCTAATAATCAAACAAATATACCTCTTTCAATTTTTGTAAAGTAGAAGATAAACACATTCCTATTATATTCTTGTTAGTTTTATTTTCCATTTCAAAAACAGCATACAAGAGCAGTCATCACATGTAGTTCTAGTTGTTGTTGTTGTTGTGGAGGATGTTGTTGGTCCCCGCGGGCAACTTGCCTTGATTATGACAGTCAGTTTACATGCCACGACCACCAAGTCCCATGTCCGTTGTTGCTGTTGTTGTTGTTGCTGTAAGTGCTGTTGCTGCTTTTGTTGGTCAATGCTATAATTTGCTACATGGCTTGGGCGCGGACTTGGGCTTGTTGGCCATAACAAGGACATTTCTGTGGCATACACAATTGGGAATATGTTGAGGGGGGCGAGGACGGCGAGAACGATGACGGAGATGGAGACGACGGGAAAACAAGTCAAGAAATCTGTGCACTTGCTCGTTCGCCGCTTGATTTCTCTGTTTGTTTAAACTAACAATTTGGCTGGCTGGCCATTTAAATATCTATGTAGGTTTCAAGTGGGAGGGGAAGTCCCGACCACGTTCTCGCACGCGCCTTACCATGTTCTTGTGTAATTACTTTGGCACTGCACGGACGGATGAGCCGCCCAACTGACTTGTCTTGCCTGCCTGCCTGCCTGCCTGGCTTGCCAGCCTGATAGTTGAGTGATAAGTGTGGTATTTCTCATTGCTTTTGCCCGTTCCTGTTGCTGCTGTTGTAGTTGTTAGCTGGTTTGTTGGCCCGCACTGTGCGAACCACTCACTGGTGGCCAGAATATGCACGGCACATGTTCGCAGCTTTGCTAACTAACTAAGCTCTGAGGGTCGCGTTGGCGTTGTCGTAATTTTCTTAACGTTTGTGCTCGCTGTTTTATTTTCTATACATTTTTTGTCTGTTGTTTGGTCGTGGCCCAAATGTTACTCTAAATTGTTAATTACATTTTTTTCTCACATGTGGGAGAATGTGTGCCAGCTACCAAAATGCACGATACAAGGGCTGCAACATTTTTTATTTTTGGGAGTTCCTTGTTTTTAGCAAGCGGTTGGGGGTTTTTAGAACAGAGTTAGTTTCATGCCAGTCCTGTATAACCAGGAGCTTATTTAATATTATGTGCACATATGTATGTGTGTATTATTCGAAAGCGGTAGACGTTTCGCCAAAGAAAAGAATTAAACTTTGAGGAGCGTAATTTTGTTTCAAAACTTACATTTCTACATATCATTGCGTAGATTCTGTTACTTTACTTGTACAAGTAATTGCTAAGGAAGCAATATATATGTCTTTTTCAGATTTTCGAATATATCTATCCTTCTGGTACGATTTCGTACTTGATACTACGTCTACTAAGATATTGAGAAAGATTTAAGCTGTACTGAGGAAAATAAATTCCCAAAGATTCCGACAAGATGGGACGAGCCTAGCTTTTTCCCCAACAAAGGCTTTTCATGTACAATTAATCTTAACGGTGCCGATGCTTTTCCTTTTGCCAAATCTTTCGCCATAAATACTACAGGGCTTAAGGGAAATTTTAAAAGTATATTACGCAAATATTTGCGATTTGTTCGACACTAAATCAACAAAATATTAAAAGCTACCAAAGACCAACATATTAGTAGATGTTTTTGAAAACTTTGAAAGCTTATTGAAAACTAGCAGAGCGTCCTAAATATTAGGTAGTTATTGTTTATATTACATACAAGTATGTATTTGGTTACCAATTAAATTAAATAAAAATAAATATCGATTTATTTTCTATTTCTGCGCGCTATGAAGACATTTTTATTTATTGTAAGTATTCTGATCGTAATAGGGAACTTATCAAAATAAAACCGATAAGACATATTTGATTACCTGCCATCTACTTCCCGCATTTAAGTGAAAAAAAAAATATTTCAAGTGCTATCGACACAGCAATCAATCGACAATATTTAGATAAAGATTAACTGGCAAAGAGTTAGCTGCCTCTTAGTAAAAGGCCTTGGTGTTATTGGCCAACTCCAAACATTTTGCCGATTATTATTATATATTATACTATATATTAAATACATACATCATTTTGCAGAATTTGTCAATCTCTAAAAGCAATTTGGCAGGGAGATCGAACTAGCACGGAGAAAATAGGCGTAACGGGTTCAACTGCAACCTTTAATCAGAACTTGACGAAAATCTCAACTCTTCCTTATACACAGAAATAATTTGTGGATTTTAGAGTCATTGATAGAAATGACAAAAGAATTTGCCTCCATAAAAAATACATAAATAAATTAACGATAATTTTTTTGTTTATATATCTAAAGCAGAAGCTGTCTTTCACAGGAACTAAATGTTGTGTGTTTTTTATTCCAATTTAATGGATGTTTAATCTCACCATTTACTCATTACTTTACATCTTATTTATGTATTATTTATAGCATTTTTAAACAAAACTTATAGAAAGCTTTAACAAATAATTGAAAGCGAATAAGTCTATTGAAACCACAAATTAAAAGCAATCGCATGTGGACTTTATAGAATTTAAGTAAATGCAGACAGCCATAAAACGTGAAATATACGTTTTATTTTTTTCTTAACTGACAGCTGCCTCATATGCCATTTTGCTCTTTGTACAGGGAGTATCCGCGCTTAAAAACTCACACATTATCAGCCTGCGGCTAGTCCAAGATATACCAATAACCGAAAAAACAACAACAACACATTGTGGCAATTACAATAATCAACGCGCGTTTTAAGCAACGGGCTGTCGGACGATAAGCGATATATGTATTTATGTACGTATATATATATGCATGCTTGTATGTGGCAACAACAACAATTGTAAGTGGTCAGAGCCGAGCCCAAGTGTTGGAAATTTGGGCGTCGTTGTTTCGTCGTCAATCGGCTGCTTGTGGCTCACAGTAAACCGCGATTACAATGAGTTCGTATCCAGACAACTGAAAAAAAAAAAAAACAAACAGAACAGAACAACGCTTTTCTGAAGGGTGCTGGGAAAACTCACTTGTTGGATATATATCTAATATTTTTCATATCAAACCCGGTACCAGAAGGGTGAAAGGTCGATTGTGTGTAACAGGCTGCGGTAGGCGTGGCAAGCTTCATATTATAGACTCATACTAATGGGGCCAGACGAGTTGTTATAAAGCTATTAGACTGTCTTTTTTTACGCCCAAAAATTGGCTTCTAGAGCTTAATAGAAATCAATTTTTTATATGGAAGACAGGCTTTGTAGAACAACACTAGTATTAATATCTTAACCACATCTAAAATGCAAGATAGTGTTTAAGTGCCTTATCATATTCCCACATTTAATCAAAATCGGTTCACTATATCATGCAGTTGCCATAGAACAAATCAGGCAAAAATCACTCAGGGAAATAATTTTGTTTGTTTATTACGATATTGTTCATTAATATTTATACTCTATTATTAATATCTGACTATATGTATTTAAGCAACGTACTTAAACAGAATTTAATACCTAAGAAGTTAAAGAAGCAAAAGTTGCAGCATGTGTCGAATTTCAATAAATTTTTTGTTGATTTCCTGATTGTCTATATATATGCATTAAATTTTTTACACATTACTTTCGAGGACTGTCACGCTAAAATATTGGCTAATGATAATGATCTACTATAGCCAGAGAAGGTTTACTTGGAGTATTGTCTAGTTAAAAATACATTTGTTTCGAATACACACACAATTATATTATTGAAGAACCCACATGTTTTTGAATATATTTCGGCGGTACATATGGCCACGTCTTCTGTTAATTGTTCTTAACGCGTCTGCTTTACATCGTTCTTAACGATATGCGACAATTTTGACCCCAAGAGACCAATATACATACATACAGACACGCACATACAGACACGCACATGCATACACGCGCAGCTGCACATTACGCCACAAATTTATTTGGGTTGGGTCAAAATTTAAATATTTCGAGGCGACGTCAACACCAACAACGACAACAGCCGAAGTAGCGACTGATTTTTCGCGCTGCGATGAAAAAGTCGAAGAAGAAGACGCTAGAAGTGAACAATAACAGCAATAACAGCAACAACAGCACAACAACTACAACAAGAACAACATTAACAAATGAGTCGAATATCGATCGCTCGGTTTTGCTTGAGTGCCATGTGTTGATCGGTCGCTTGGTTGGTCTTGATCCATCCGTCCGTCCAATCGTCCGACGGTCCCACTTGCCTATTTGCCGTTGCTGCCTCTTCTGCTTTTGGTTTTTACTGCCAAATGTCGCCAAGAGGGGCACGCTTGCTTTCAGCTGCCCCCGCCCTCTTCCCCACACTTAGGTCCGCCCAGTATGACAATTGCTTCATCGGAACAAATGTTGGTTGAAATTATTTCCGCCACAATATTTTCGACTTGGTCTTGTTATTGACACAAACAACAACATTGCCGTTGTAGTTGTTGCTGTTGCTGTTTTCTGGATAACGTTTATACATTTTTATTGCCTGATTGACTTGAGTTGGGTTGGGTTGGTCATGGCCTGCGCTTCAATTAGGGTTCGTCGCTTTGCCTTGCCACATCACATTTCTACCGCCTTTTTTGGGTTTTGGGCTTATCGACACAGCGAACTGAATATCATGAAATGATGGAACGGGTAACAGCAACAGCAACAGTTACCGTCGTTATATCATCGTACATTATTATGCTTCTGACCTGTGTCAATATTTATAGACTTTATTTACAGCCAGACTTTCGTTCGTTTCTTGTATTTGCATTGAATTAGTGATTAATTTGCTGATAAGACGAATCGCATGCGCCACCAAACCCTAATTTTATATTCGTCGCAGCCAAGTGCTTCATACGTGGTTGTAGTCCCCGTAATATTCGAATAAATGAGCTCTGTTTTCAAAGAAAGATTCTCAATTATAATTGAAACTATAATCTGTAATAATTCGATTTCGAAAAACATTTTTTTATAAGATCGTGCTTCACTCTAAATAAATAGGATTATAATTATAAACTAACACACTCGAAAGCTTGTAGCGAATCTCTGGAGACTTTGATCTATGCCGTGTTCATTCCTTGCGATCTTACCTTATTAGTATTGCAAGTTAAAGGACAAATTGTAAACAGATCATTAAAAATAATTCAGGAAGTGCATTATAGGCGATTATCAGCTTTATAGCCTAATTATTATAATATAATTGAATTAAAAAATTACATAACTCTATTAAATTTTGAAAAATATAATATCTGAAACAACAAATGAAGAAAATTATTAAGATATTTTATTATTTTGACAATAATATAATGTACGTAAAGAAGTTTGATAATAAAATCTAAAATAAGGTTTAGGCATCATTAATCACTAAGTCAGTCAGAAGCTTTTTCCAGGATAAAAACTCAGATGAGACTAAGTTTGAAAATAAAATCTAAAATAAGGTTTTTGGATCATTAATCATTAAGCCAGACGGTAGCTTTTCCCAGGATAAAAACTCAGGCCATTGCCCCATTCACTTCGAACCAAAATTATTAAACAGAACGTGCTGTTTTTCAAAAAGAATTTTACCCTTAACTGTTGGCGCATTCACCAGACCTCTGTTTCATAACAATATATTCAATATTTATGGCTGAGCCATGTGTGAATCATAAAACACTTGATCTTTTCCTTAGTATACTTACGAGTTTTTGGCAGCGCTATCAAAATACGCATTATCTATTTGTTTTCATATAGTTCATGTCTATATGTATGTATATATGTAAGCTACAAAATTTGTTTAGAGGACTTATCAAGTTCAGAGTTCTTACTGCTTTAGTTCACATCAGAGGCGCAGAGACGAAGTCAATGCCCAAGTTTTCTGCTTCAACCAATTGACCAATTAACCGCGCATTATTGCCACACTACAGCCACATAAAAACACACTCGTAAATATGTATGTACATACTTGTATATACGAGTACATACATATGTATGTAAAGATGTGTATGAACATGAAATCGCTCGCACATAAAAATAAATTTAATCAGCAGTGGCAAACAAATTCCGCTTGAAACAAATTCAATTTGGCTTGAAAAAACAGAAACGCAACCGAGAGCTGAAGTCGCCGTCAGAGACTCGACGCGTCGCAAGAAGAGCGATAAACCAATGCCAGGCAGCAGAGAGCACAGACGGCAGACGTTGTTAGTCCCCCATGCACACTCTCTCTTTCCCTCTCTCTAACTATCTCTTGCTCAGTCAAGTAAGGGGGAGGCTGAGAGGCGACTCGGCCGAAGTCAAACGGGCCACTTGGAAAGACCTTTGCGGCTGCGTGCAACGGTTAACGGAAATGGCTGCTCAGCAATGCGCTCAATTGTTGCGGTTGTTGTTGTTGTTGTTCTTAGTATTGGTTGTATGTGTGTGTGTGTGTGAGTGTGGAGGCAGGGTGCGAGGGTGGGGTCTAAAATTTTTGCTACAGTGGCAGCAGAAATTATCATGACAACATTTGTGCGGGCACGTTGTTGTTGCTTGTATGTACATATAGTATATGTATATGTATTTATATACTCGCATATGTATGTATGTAATACATGTATGCATACTTCAGCGCATTTGCCACTGTCCAGAATACATTAATTGACACTTGGCCGGAAATAGTTCATTAGGCATAAATTACATACAGACAAAGCATTCTTTTCGCTATTTGCCCGAGTTCTGTTGCCGTTGGCTGCGATTATTGTTGTTGCTACTGTTGTTGTCGTCCGTCGATTATGTATTTACTAGATTTCGTCAGCAGCGGCTTAAATGCCTGGGGACGATTGTCGTCGCTTATCGGCTGCGAATGGGCAGAACAAAGCGTAGGGCGCAATAAACAGGCAAAACGTTGCAAGATACAAATGTTGGGCATTAAGGCAGGCGACAGACAATCCGACTTCCATGCATACATTACTACTTATATTCATGCATTAATACCTACATACATAAATGTAGAGTGCATTCTATCTCTATCACACTCGCACACTGCCAACATGTGTGATCCAAATGTTGCGATGTAAATAACTTGCATACAAGCCGCGGCAACTGAGACAACGAATGCGCCTGCGCCTGCGCGGGTGCCGATGCCGATGCCACTCATATGCTACAGTCAGACCCCTTAACGAGGAATGTGGAGATGCGACAAATTGCAATGCATTTGTTGAACACTGAAGTCTCAATAATATACGAGTATAAAAACGCTTCAACCAGCTATTCCCCGTTTCACAGCCAATTTTCACAAAATAGCTACCGTGTTCATAACCAGATTTCAAATATCTAATTTAGGGAAATTTAATAATAATATACATTAAAAAATATGTATTTCTTAAATTGTTGAGAATACAATATACTTGTAGAAATAAATAATTAATAATCATCATTATTATTATAATTATTTCTTGATATGTTTCATATGTAGAGTAATTATATAATAAACAGTAATTATATGAGTTTCTTTAAACATCTTTTATATGCCTACTAGAACTTCCGGGCTCAGAAGTACTTTTTAAAATGTTCATATTTAATATTCGATCCATTAAAGTTTATATAGCTTTAATACAGAAAATCGGCTACAGTTTTACTTTGAATCAATTCAAGGTACAATATAAACAAATTACGTACGAAAAATGTTTTCACATTACAAATGCTTACATTTCATTCAATAACAAATAATAACTTGAAAGTGTGTACAAAAATTAATAAAATTTGAAAATATTTGCATCTTCAAAAAAGTGTAAAATCTAGGATTTTACCAAACCGAAAAATTAAATAAAACAACATTTAAGAGGGAATCTAAGTCGAGTATTGTCGAGTTCTTTAAAAATTCTTATATGGATAAAAAAAGATGACAATACTTGTACTAATTTAAATTTTGATATTTAATGGATCAAAATTTATTGCTATGTACACGTATGAAAACCCGAGTAAAAAATATGGTTTTAATAAAAAGTTTCTTCTTCTAGAATGCTGAGTAATTAAAAGAATAGTTCGATGAAATATGTAATAATATTTTAAGGTTTGTCTAAAAGGATACACTTATCCTGCAGGAATAATTTGATTATCAGATTGGTTTGTTTTAGAAAAGTAGGACTGTGTGTGCGCATGTGTGTTCCAACATAGCCAGCTAAGATAATGAAGTGAACTTCGACACTGCTGTCAGAGCCAGGCAGGCGAACAAGGCAACAAGAATATGAGCAGCGAAAAGAAAATGTTAAAATGTAAAGCACTTACACATACACAAAAAACACTCACAAATACATGCTAACATGAGCGAAATGGGCATAACAATAAATTCAAGTAAAACGCAATTGAAACGGCCGAGCTACTTATGCGTCGCGCAGTTCTTACTTAAGCGGGCTCAAATGCGCTCCGTTTTCCCCCCTAACTCACACACACACTCACACATATATATATATATATACATACAGCCACACATCAACAGACATATATGTACATACACTGCCAGAATGCGAGCGCCCCTCTTCAAGAACGGCAAAGACGGCGGCAACAAAAATGAAATAAGTGCAACAATTGTTGGGTATGTCGAATGCGCTCGGACCGTCGAGCCATGTCGGCCCGGAGACGGCAACGACGGCGGCAGCGACGACTCTGCTCGAACAGCCGCAGTAGCCACAACAAAGTTGCTCTTAATGAAATGTAACCGATAGGCAGGCGGCCATTAACAATACGCTGAATGCGCTACAAAGCGCACAACTTTGGTGAAAAATTACCATGCAGTGCAGTCCTTGTAATGGTGAATGCAACGCGCCACAATGTGTGGCCGAATACCCTTTTTATTCCTTGCGTCGAATGTTTATACCCATCTTTACTTTGTAGTGTTGTTTAAATCCAAATCTATTGTGAGACAGGCAAAAAATGTACGCACAAATTTGTCAAATTTCACGTAGGTTATGGATTGTTAAGCCTACTTTTAAGCCTACTTGAAAAATAAGAGCACTTTGTGTGCAAATTATTTTCAGTCAAATATTTTGCTAACAAAGAATTTTTTCTTAAGTTGACCACATTAAATCGACAGTTTTATTATTATTTTTTGTTGTTGTGGTTATTATAATATAAATCGTCTTTTTGTTGAACATGCTCTTATTCTCAAGTTGTTAAAAAAATTGAGATAAATTTCAGATTTAAAATAAGATATATGTATACATATAAATAAATTAAATATTTATTATTTCGAACTTTAGTAGAGCCCCTAATATTCTTTGAAATTGTTAGTTATAGTTTACATCATTTTGTAAAACGAACACAACGAATAATTAAATTCAAATATTTTAGATCAACGTTTAATTTAACAAACTTCAGTGTAAACTGTTTGCTTATCTTATTATAAAATAAGCTACGTTAACTTTGGTCTGTAAAAACAGGACAATGATGTATGCTAGATGTATGTTTACATAATATACAATATCTACTAGAAAAATCGATTATCAGTTTTCGAATTAAAAATAATTGATACCTCAATTAAACCTAAAATAAACCTTAACATCATAATTGGTTTTTTTCTCTTTCGTATCTCCATCTGAGCTTTAAAAAATTTGTTTGTAGTCACCATTAATAAAATATAAAATACTTTGCTTTATAAGAGTATCTCATACTACATATAGATCTGATTGTCATGGCACCAATAATTCAAATTCGTATTTTCTGAATATTTCAGGGTATCACACTAACGGAACTATCCCATCGCCTAATAGCAACAACCGAAGCTCAATTCGCCAAGCTACAACGAAAATCGGTCGCGAGAACGCGTCGACGGATTTTTCAGTTACACACATTTTTGTGCTTTATGCGCTTCTGCTCGTGCGCTTATGTAGTGAGCCGCTTGTCCGTCGGTCTGTCGCTGTGTCGATCGGTCGAGCGATCTGCCTTTTGTGCTCGTTCTTTTGCTCGCTTTTACTTTCAGTTTGCTATACTCTATCATTAACGGAGCTTATTAGGCTTTGCAATGTTTCAATAAAATTCTTCACGTTTAGTTAAGATTGAAATTTGGTAAGCAAAAAAATAACACTTTCGACTCCTAAATTTAAACATTTTATGATAACTGGGTAAATTTTGAAGACTAAATTAATTTCAACTAATTTAAACCTAGGATTATCATTTATTTACCGTTAAACGAAAACTGTAACTATGTCGTGGGTAGAAGTCGTTAAGTGCCTGATATATGTATGTATGCATTTATATAATCTATAGGCATTATTATAAATCACTGAGCTTTTATAAAAGCGTGTTTACCTCTTAACTATTGTTCTTACATTTTGTTTGGATTAAACCACACCATTTATAGAGCATTTAGTAGTTGAGTAAAAGTTGGTGACAATTTCGTGATTGCAATTAAACGGCGTTTTTCCGTCTGAACGCCAACAGAGAGGGCCAAACTGTCTGGTGAGAAAGAGAGAGTGATCGACACGATAAGGAGGGAGTGGGAGTGGGAGCGGGCGCAGTGATGAGACAATGAGCCGCGTTTGACCCGACAACGGCAAGAATCCAACAACGTGCCTGCCTGGCCGACGAATAATCGGGACCGACCAACCGACGAGGCATCGTTGACGCCAACGCCAACGTCAGCGTCGGCGTAGCTACAAACGCGGCTTATGACGCTGACGCCGACAGCAGAGCTCGGCAGATAACGGGAAACGCTGCACACGTTCTGAATTAGCCCAGGCAAGGCGGTGAACTGCGGGCTATGGCTCTGGCCAGAGAGAGAGCTCTTGCCGCTGAGAGAGAATGAGCGTGATTTTGTTGCTGGCTCATTTCGCCTGCGCCTTCGACTTGGCTGGCTCGTCTACACATATAAGTGTATGTATGTTGGTGTGCGCGACCGCCTCTGCTATGCATGATGTGTCTGCCTGTGTGTACGTGCCTGTGTGTGTGTGAGTCGCGTTTCTGTTTTGGCTTTGGTTGCTGCTCGCCGCATGAAATGCGGGCTTGCTGCCGACGCTGTCGTCGCTGCGGTGGTTGTTATTTTTTTGGTTTTGGTTTTTAGTTGCTGTTTAAACTTGGTCGTGAGAGGGTAGTAGCCGCCGCCCCAGTTGATCTCGCTGGCAATCACCGTCTCTATACATATGATTGAATGTGTGTTTGTGTGTGTATGTGTGTGAAAAAGTGGAATTATTATTGGTGACAAAGTGTGCAAAAGTGTCATATAGGAAGAAGAAGAAGCACTTTCTAATAATCATATTGTTTATCGCTGCCCTACAAACTCTGCAAACATTAATCCCTACATACTGCAGCGCATATTGATGGCACCCGTTAGCAGTGCCAGCAACGCCGCCTCCGGCTCTCCGACCACCTCCTCGCTGCAAGATTTAAGCGCCGCTGCGGCTGCTATTGCTCTGGATATGAAGCCTAAGGTCGAGCTGGCTGCAGTGCCCACTCAGAAGATCAAAAAATGTGCGTAGACTATTAGAAAATTGCTACACTCAGAGAAAAAGAAATCAAAGCAAATCCGTTCGAAATCGAAAACACTTAATAATTTGTTTACAAATAATGAAAATACTTATTGGATGTGTCTAATTGTTTTTGAAATCGTGTTTTTCTCTGAGTGTATGTCACTTGCCCCCTAATCAATGACCCCTCGCAACTTATGCCCAACGTAATTACTATATTTTTCTCTCCCTGTATCTTTACGCTACCACTTGGCCATACAGTGGTGCGTCGCAATGCCTCCGACAAGCTAAAGCTCATACAAATGGTCCACGACAATCCCATATTGTGGGACTCGCGTCTGCCAAACTTTAAGGGCGCCGAGGAGGAGAAGAATCGTGCCTGGGAACACATTGGACGCGAGTTTAATGCGCCCGGACGTCGAGTGGCGCGTGCCTTCAAATCCTTACGCGAATCCTATCGTCGTGAATTGGCCCACGTCAAGATCATGGGCAATGGCTTTAAGCCCAAATGGAGTCTGTACGAAGCAATGGATTTTCTACGCGACGTCATCAGGGAAAGAAAGTGAGTAGAAAGAAAACGTATTTCATAATAATTTTTAATAACTAAGGATGCTTGCCATAAATATAGTATTTTTAATACGCAACAATTTTGAGCTGTTCGCAAGTTCATCACAAATTAGAGTGGTCCCAAAACTTTCATTTCAAATTTCCATTTATTGAAAATAAATTATGCTTCATGTTGATATTAAATTTTTTGTTTTAATATAAATTCAATTCAGTTTTAGTCAACCAAAGAGCTGAGAATATACTATATCTATAGATCAATCATTGTTATATTCTTGCTTCGATTAATTAAATAAGAAACTCTTATATAAATAGTGTATTACAGCACCCTTAAAAAACATAATTCGCAGACTTGACTTTTAAAATGTAACATTTATAAATCTAGTAGTTTTAGTGACATTAATTAGTGTTGATGTTTTCAATTATTTTAAATATTTTAAAATATATGTGAGGTAAGGTATAACAACCAATCCTATTAAAATTATTTACAAATCTTCAAAAATAAACATAAACCAACGATAGTTACTTGTATTTAGAAGGATTTCTATACGAGTACTTAATGGAAAATTGTTTGAACCCAAAAAGCTTACTTTCATACATTAAATACTTAATACATACCCAATCATGTTTTTATAAATCTATAACTCGTTGTTTAATCTGTAAAATATTATTAATTTGCCTGTGTGAGAGGAGCTTTATTTTCCAAAGTAGTCTATTTAAAAAGAACTTCGTACGATAACAAACACGATTATAATTATTTTATAGTCCTAATAATTTTCTTACTTCAAAATAAGGTCCAGCCTAATTGCACTTTCGTTTTCAATTTAGAGCTAAGTCGAATCTTCTGAATCATCTTGACCGTTTCATAAATTATTTTCAACTACCAGTCACCCGCTTCCTAAACACACTTATTTAGATTACATACATACAATTGTAAATATACGCAAGTAGTGCATGCATACATATGTATGTGCATACATACATATGTACACATGTAAATGGCTCATTACCCTTATTAAAAATGCCACAGCTTTATCGCCCTAATTCGAGTTACACTCGTCTGCCACCTGATTGAACAATTCAATCATCGAAATTATAACACTATGTACATACTATATATATATATAGTAGTGTATAGTATGTGTGTAGGTACTCATTTATTATCTATCTACGTAATTTGACTAAAACGTATTACGATGATAAATGTAAAACAAAGCGCCATTGAAGTGCAAAGTGCGGCTTGATTATGAATAACGGCTCTTGTTGTTTTGGCTTTAGTTTTTGTTCTGCACTTTTGTAGTTTGTTTTTTTTTTTTTGCACATGTGAATTAAGTACATACATACACACATCCAATATACATATATATGCATGTATATAAGTTTGTTTGTGCGTATTTTGGTTTTTGGTTTTGTCGTAATCCATAATTTTAACCTTGCCATTGTGTATGTTACGCTGCTTTATCGCCAGCCTTTGGGCTCGGCTTTGATTCATGCACTTTGTTTACCAAGCCAGTCAGTCGTCGACAGTAGTAGCAACAACAACAGCAACAGCAACAAGAATGATAACAACAAAGGGGCACAAATGAATTACAAAAGACAATTTTAATATGCAATTGAAAGTTTCAATTTTGTTTGTACAAAAATTGCGCGTGTCAGTACAAAAAGCAAAATACAGAGAGTGCTTCCTTAGCCCATGCTGTTGATGTTTTTGTTGTTGTTGGTGGTGGTGGTGCTTGTTGTTGTAGCTGTTGCTGATGAATCATCATTAGCGCTGTCAACGTTAGCTTTGTTCAAAGATCTGTTTGAAAATGAAATACATTTTAATGCGCCCTCGACTCTTATATACTGTGTAAAAACGGGTCAATACAAAACTCTTTCAAAATAAAATTTATTATATTATTATTTATTTTTTCTAGAGGGTATTCCTCCGTACTCAAAAATACTTAAATTGGTTACTTCATCGTAATTAAGATAGATGGTAGTAAGAATGATTTAAAAAAAATTTATATGAGGCATTATAAATAGAAAATCATTTAAATCGCAATATCGCCATAAACAAAAAATGATAGAAAATATATAAAATAAATACTAAGCTCGTGATAAACTTGATCTATAATTGGATAAGACAAGACTACACGCCAAGATTGGTGTCAATAGCTGACATAATTCTAAAGTTGTCGATGTTCATACAGTCACCCCTTTTTGCAGTTCATTTCACGCTTTAAACAGGGTATACAAACCTAGCAAAGTACGCAGGTAAAGCCTTTATATTTTCAGATGTCTTTGGATTCAGACAGTAAGAAACAGACTCGTGTCTATGCAACAGATGATTTTACATAATATCCACTCAGTCTCAGCACAGTGTCTTCTGACATTGTTACCCCAACTATTTGTTGCTAATTTTAATGTTTCTTCGAAAAGAGGCGCCTTGGCATTTATGGAGCTCAAGAGTGTCGACTAATGTGTTCTTGGAATTTTGCGTACCCTGGGTTAGGGGTAGGTTAGGGTCAGTGCTGATAATGCAAAGTTTGCGGACGGAATAATTATGGGTATGAGTCAAGCCTATGCTGCACAGAGCTCAAATCACTCAGAAACTAAGTGGCAAACAAATAGATAAGAATTCATACACACAAGCATATGCCCAGAGAAAGAAATTTAATCAATGACCGCCTCTTTCTAATTTCCCGTGTTATTACTTGAGCTATTAATGACTCATTAGAGGTAATTTATGTATGTCAAAGCAGGACCTTTAGCATGGAACACTCATCCTTTGGTTACTCATAGGAAAAAACTAACTATTGGATTGACTAATCCAGAAAAACTGTCGTATTTAATATTTTCGGTACAATTATTTATCAAGATAAACACCAAAATGTCGGGATCTGCTTGCAAATCACTGTGTTGATTAATACTTCACTGATAATGATATGATTTCTCCTTTATAAGGATGTAAAATAACATTTGAATTTGGATTTCGATAAAGTTATAAATAAGAACTCTCATTTATCTTATATTTCATATTTTGGTATTTATTTAAAAGTACACAAGTACAAAAGTAATCTAAATTTGAACACAATTCCTTGAAATAAGTTATTTAAAAAGTCTTTTTTAATATTAAAATATTATTTTTGAATAGATTTATTGTTTAAGACAATATCTATAATGATCTGTTTTAAAAAGTATCTACGTTTTAAAAACCATTTCAATTGCTTTGAAACTGGGGGAAAAACAGGTATAAAACTCTCTGAATAATTGTTTGACAAATTAACAGTAAAATTGGTATCAAGGGACCTTCTAATCCATCAAGCTGATCCTACCAAAACCTTTGATACCATCCACTAATACTAAGGTTTAAAAATACAGCAACAACAACCTTTCATTTAAAATGCAAACTTTATATATATTAGGAAAAATTGATCTCCATTTAAACCAAAAACCACTCCTGGGATTTTTCCATTATTTTATTGTGATGTCTACTTTATATTTACATTGATAAGCCTTGAGTTGCGCGTTTTTATACCCTGTACCCGTAGGGTAAAAAGGGTATATTAGGTTTGTGCAAAGTATGTAACATACAGAAGGAAGCATCTCCGACCCCATAAAGTATATATATTCTTGATCAGCATGACGAGAGAAATCGATCTAGACATGTCCGTCCGTCTGTCCGTCTGGATGAACGCAAGGATCTCAGAAACTATAAAAGCTAGAATACCCAAAGTTGGCATCCAGATTCTCCTAGGTAAGGACGAGTTTATTTTTTTTTTTTTTTAATTTTCCCCCCCTTCCCCCGCTGCAGAATTTCGTCAATAGCGTCCACATTTCAAAAGCTACCTAAACCAAACTTTGCACACATCATTTATAAATAATTATCTACTGTTGTTTAAAATTTCGCTCTTCTTCTTCCTCTTTTTGCTGCTGCTTTGGGCGCATATAATTCAGTGACGGAAGTTTACCTGGGTACAGGGTATTACACTGTCGGGCTTGCTCGACTGTAGCGTTCTCTCTTGTTTTTTCTTTCAAAACTCAATGCCGGGAATGACAAAAGGGTATGTACATGTACATATTATGTATGTATGGCTTGTTATAGGAATGGTCTTGTTCGTATCTGTCTTAAATAATGGAAATAAGGCAGTCGATTGTGGAGAATAAGTGTCAGTCCTTTAAGGCTAAATTCATTATGCTTTTATCGGCATCTTAATTGAGTTGATGTGGCTTCGGATAAAACTGGTGACCAATGACGGTTGTGAGTTATATTTAAAATCGATATAAATTTTTGTTCTTGATAGTTTATAACTTTTTAACTCGATAGGGATTCATACAATAATTTTTAATAATCTATTCTCATAATTTTAATATAATTTGACCATTTACGGCAAATCTTTACATAAGTGTTTATTTTTTTATGTAAATTTTTTTTCCATCATTAATTTTACTTTATTTACTTTTGATTTTGCATTGATAACTAAAAACACCATAAATATGTGTAGAAATGTCTGACTTTTTGTCTTCAAAATTGTTTAATTTTATCAGATTGACTTTCTAGAAAAATGTTAGTAAATTTGACCCGTAAAGGGGTAAAATAGTATTAGTAGTAGTACTGTACTCGTCTATCAGGCCAAACCCACTAGGTGGTGGCAGCTTCCTGGTACCTCGAATCATAATTTGGAATAGTCTGGTAGCTGGCGAGGTAAATGCAGAACAATATTAATATTAACGAGCATAATTTCGATATTTATACCTATTTGTGTCCATAACACATATATGGTCTGATTGAAAAAAGTGATAAGCTGAAGTTATGTTTTCGGGAACACTATTCAAGTCTAAAAGAGGGTGAGAAAGTTGTTAAGAGCTTCCAAGGATGATAATAAGTAGTGTATAAGCACGATATTCACCTATTGAATAAAACTGAAACACATTTTATGAAAGGTATAACCCGCACGGCGAAAACGTAAACTATCGTGTGTGTAATTATAATTAAAGAGCTCCCCCGTAACCCTTGATCAGTCATGCATACGGGTGCACAGGAGCTGGCCTATAGTAGATATTGTTCAATCCCGTCAATTTGCATATGCCAAACATTAAGACCAGCAAAATCTCAGCTCAGAAGAGTGAAAACATCTGCCAAATACAGAAATACTTGCTTGCACATACATACATACATACACATATGGACATACTCGTACATATGTCTATATCAGACGGAAAAAACCAATTCCAATTCCAACAAAAGAACGCGCAATAGTCCAGCGGACAAATGAAAGCGTCGTGATGCTGTCCATGACTCTTGTTGTTGTTGATGATGATGTTGTTGTGGCTTATATGTAGGAGCGTTGTACGTATGTATGTATGCATATGTACATATGTATGTGTGTAGTACTTTATGTACATATTTATATGAAATAAGGCCATTTCCTTTCAATTGACTGTACCCACATCGTGAACAGCAGCAACAACAGCGGCAGCAGCAGTAACAACAACTCTCGACGGCCCCGTTCGCGTCCGCTTCAATGTACATACACAGGCACACACATATTTAAATTTTTATTATTTTGAGCTGATAACAGACAACGGCCTGGCTATGGGCTACGACCAGAGAGTCACAGCCTCGCCAGCAGCTTGAGCCATAAAAACAGATCTCGTCGGCCCAGTCCAGCGAAAATTACACAAGCAATGTTGATGCTGCCGCCACTTGAACGTTAAAACGTTTTAGTCGTGCCTTCACGACATTTGTATATCCTATACCCACCCCTGTTATAAATATCTAATAAATATAAAATATGCTGCCGATATTGAAATGAACAAAAAACTTTTGTTACTAAGGAGGTAGTGTTTTTTTTTTGTATCTATCCTTTCTATGACAAGAACTTTAGATTAAAGTGAGGCAGATATTGTAATAAAAATGTTTTATTAAACACACAAGTTTTTCTACATGATGACAGTTATATCAATTAATGGGGCTATAAATGGTTTGCCATACACTTGCTACGCATATGGATAAGTCCTATTTACATATCAAGTTTGCTGTTCCTGGCTTTTAAGGTTCAAAAGTTATCCGCGTTCATACAGACAGACAAACGGACAAACGGAGACATCTTCATCGACGCCTCCTTGCTTAGACTTTCTAGTATTGCCTGGCACCCTTCGGGTACAGGGTATAAAAGAAAAGTGATGTGGAATGAAATGAAAACGCGACGAGGGAAGCTGCAAAAACCAGCGAAACATTTAAGCGTGTGGGCATGTGTGTGTGTGTGTAATCACTAATGTGGTGGTACTGATGCTGATGCTGGTGGTGGTGGTGGTGGTGATTGCTGCTCGCTGCTTGCTGCGGCTGCTGAGAGAGAGCGGCGAGAGTAGAAATGATAAATTAATGCATTGAGCGCAAATATGTATGACAATCAGCATACGAGTATGAGACTAACGAGTCGACCAAGTTTAGAACTGTAGATTAAAAATTGTGGCATGTCAAATATGATGGACTCATGTGTATATACATATGTATGTACATATTGTAAGTATATAATTCTGTAGGTGTGTGTGTGTGTGTGTGTGTGTGTGTGTGTGTGTGAGAGCGCAATTGTAATCAACAGCAAGTTGAGCAAAACACAAAAGCACTGGACTGGACCAGGGCTAAAAATATTGCGACCGAGAGTAGCACTAACGGGGTTGCTGGTGTATCTGCCACACACACTCACACACACATACACCATATGTGTCACGCTTATGATTTAATAAGCAAATGAGCTGAAAATTGATGAAATTGTTGTTGTGTTATTATTGTTGTTGTTGTTTTGAACGCGCGCTTCGGGTACGGCGGCCCCAACAAATCACAGCCGGGCCCAAGCCCAGAAATGCGCTAGTCTGCCACATTGCCACTTTGAATTGTGTTTGCGACGTTTTCTGAGGTTCTGAACTCGCATTTTAAAATGCTTTCGCATGTGCGTCACTCCACTCAATCGCCTGGGCATCGAATAATGGGCGTATACCCAATTTGCGTAATAGGTTTATTCATTTCACATTGCTTCATTTTCAAAGTGTTTATTATTTACTCAGACGATTAATTTAATTTGTTCTTTATTTAGTTATTTATTTCATTTATGATTTATGCCTACAATTCTATTGGATTTTTTAGACTTCAATGTGGTATTTATTGCAAAATTTATTGCCTCACAAAAACATTTGTTGTTCTTGTTAAAAAAGGCAAATAAGTTGAGGTCAGAGATTATAATTGCTTCATAATGTTAAGGGATAGTTTTTATTGCCACCCTATACCATATACTTGAAAAGTAAAAAAAGGGGGTATTGTGATCAATATCAAGAGGCGTGGCAAAGCTTTCCAAAGTATTAGCATCAATTTTTCATCACTCAACTGAGATATCTGTATCTGTCTTTATACACTTAGGGATCTCATGTAGTATGGGAACCAAAGTTGACAAAATTAAGATGCAGATTCTCTTTAGCCTGAAAAAAAAAAACAGTATTCAAATAAGCCATGGCAGATTCCAACAAGGTACGAAAAATATATTTCAACAGCAAAATGAGATAAGAAAAGTATCTGCTTCTGTCTGTATGAACTCAAGGAACTCAGGAAGTATGCGAGCTAGAGTCTCAAAAATTGAGCAGCAGGTTCTACTTAGCCTGAGAAACAGTTCACTCTATGCTTCGATCGCTACATATCCGCTGGCTGTCCTGTTCCGTGTGTGTTAAGAACTTGGTGTTCTATATTTTCTTACTAGACTAGTAATTCAAGAAGAAACTACAAAAGTTATTTTTTTTAGCGTAATCTGTAATTTAAACCAAAAAAAATTATACTTAGCCAAAAGATCATAAATTGTACTGTACATCATCTATATTAAACAAATAATGGTCGCCTTAAAAAAAAGAAATTGTTGTTCCGGAGAAAACATTTTATTGACCAACCTTATGTAGATCTCCTAAACTGAAAGCTGATAGGGAAGGAAAGAATGCTAATAATTTAAAAAATATAAAATTTAACTAATTTAACTAATATTTGTTAATCATGATCGCTATACTAAGTATATATGCTTAAATATTTTATTTTTTGTCCCTCAACTACAAATGTATTATTATTGTATTTTTATTCCCCACCCATGGAAATATTCAAAACTGTTTCAAATAAAAAATACAAACGAAACAAACAATTGCATATATACACACATAGTACGAGAAAATGTATACATGGATAAGTGTATATTTTCCAAAAATAGCACAAACGGTTTCAACCCCAAGAAGACATTGTCCTCTGCTCGTTGTAAGACGAAAAACGTGCTTTCGAACCCCAAAACAAAATTCGACACAAAACTACCAAAAACCATATTTTCCATTACTAATGCCACCGATGGCACGACTTGGCCTGTCCTGGCCCTGTGTCCTCTGTCCTATCGTGTTGGCTTCCTGCTGAAAAGAGCGACGCGTTTCCTACTCAAATTTCAAATGCATTTCCCAGCGCTCTCAGCAAACCGGCAGCTGCCCTTGGGTGCCTGAAAACGTGGCTATTTTTAGCACACAGCCCGAATATTCGAATGGGAATGCAGCAACAGAGCTCCAGTATTGTCACAAGCCTCGGCTTGGCCCATTAGAGGACCAGAACAGGCATGTCGAGCAGGTAGTTGACAATTGGAATGACACGTCGTCGTACAGCTGTAAAACGATATGCCAGGCCTGTCCATTTTCCATTTTTTCTCTAAAAATTTAATCACGGCCAAATGCATTTTCACATGTTTTCGAGCCTGCTGGTAAAATGTTTAAGCTGACAATACGCTTTATTTGCTTGCGACTTCTGTGGTTTGCGGATGGACGGTTCCTAGATTCTTTGGCTTATCAGTGTTTGCTTCCGCTAGACGAACCGTCTGTCAACCGTTCAGACCGGGACTGTTCAGTCTTTCCAAGTTCAGGCCTGTGGACAATTCTTTTTGATTGTACTCAGTTCGAGGCCTTTAATGCCGAACATAATGTCTTACATTTTATTTTTATCAACAGCTGCGGCTTGGTCGAGTTAGTGGTGACACAAGCGATTAGTTTTATAGTTTAGAGATATACATTATGAAACATATATGTAAAAATCGAAAGATAGGTACCAGGCATAACTTTGTAACTTTATAAAGAAAAAGCGATCGATGTCAACTGTTTTAAAGCGACAATTATGAGCAACTAGGATGTAAATGGAAACACTGTGAGTTCCGATTGATAAACAAGATAGATCTTAGCGCGAATAGGGGGAATAGTTACGATCGTTCTATTCGACAGTTTGAACATTTCTTTGGAAAATGGGTTAAAATTTTTTCCAAAAAGAAGCAAGATTTTTAAAATCATTCCATTTATTTTATTCCACAATTTTTCATACTACGGTTATTTAAAAAAAAACAAGCTCTAATTGAATTTTATTTATCATGTTTCTTAGACTCAACATTGTTTCTGAATAGCATTTATTTTCATTTTATCTAGATGGAACTAAAACGTCTAGCCGTGTGTACAGAACTTATCCAATTGTTGGCAGCTCTGATTGGCGCAACGCAACGATCCAATCTTGATCTTTAGCGATCTCTTTAAATCCTAAATAGTCAACCCAGGCTTCTCACTATAAAATATAGTGAGACCTATTTGTGAAAATATCATATCCGTTGTCGAATTTTTTGCATTTTCCAATTTATAAACGATACGTTGATAAATAGATCCAAGAACTCTCATATCTTCGCCTTAGTTCTAAATGAAAATAAGTAATAGTATAGTTGTTTAATCAATAAAGTTAAAGAGTATCGTTAATGACGGATCTTTTAAAGGTTTGAGAATCCTATAATAATTTGATTTCTTAAAATATTTTTTTAAGTTTATATTTCTGTACGAATGTTTATAATTTGTATACTTTTTCTTTGTATATTACTAAATTCTTATTCTCCCTCTTTCTCTGTCTTTACAGAGGCGGCTCACATGCCAGTGACTCGTTGACCACGGGCCTTACTCTCAGCGCTTTTGCTCAACACTTACACCACAACAACAACAATAATAATCTTGGCGCGGGCGCCAACAAATCCGCTCTTAAACTGGCGGCTTCTTCCTACTACGATACATCAGCTGCTGCGCTCAATCTCTCGAAAGGCTCGCCACTCAATATTGGCCACGACGATTTCTATTACCATGTGAAGCGGGAGCTGGATCTGTCCACTGGAGGTGGTGTTGGCGGTGGTGTTGGTGGGGACGGTGGTGCTGGAAGCAGTAGCGGCAGCAGCACTGGCCCTCTACCACAGCCAATGCCTGCACATCAAGCGCATCAGGCCCACAATGATAGTCGCGTCTCGTCCACCCGCAACGACAGCAGCGCCGCCCATCAGACCAGTTTCGATGACATGGATGACAATTCGTTGCGCAGTGGCGACGAAGATGGCGCCGTCGGTGGCAATGCCTCCGATGAGGTCGAGGAGCTGGAGGCCATCGATGCCGATTTTCCCTATCCGCTCATTTTGGACTCAAATTCGCCGCGCAGCTTATGCAATGGCAGCATGAATGGCGGTGGAGTTGCCGGTGGCGATGCATCCGGACGCAAACGTCGCCGCAAGGCGGGCGACGATGATGAGCAACCGGAGGTCGGCGATGATGCCGATGACTATGAGGATCAAATGCTGCAGCAGCATCGCCATTTGCGTCAGCAACAGAATGGAGCCGCTGGCGGTGGCGGTGGACTTGACTTGCCACCACCGCAAACGGTGCGTGAGGTGCTCAACTCCAAATTCTGTGGCTTCATATCGGCAAAGCTGAATAGCATGGAGGATTCGGAGGCGGACAATCTGATGAATCGCATACTCTTGCTACTCGTACAAATGCAGCAGGCTGAAGCTGCTAAATAGCTATCAGGCCTAGCATTATTATATATTTTTAGAAATATCAATCGATATAGTAGCTGCTGGGTGGTCTCAACGGGTCCTGGTTAGTTTAAATAGCAAAAAGCTCACTATATACACACACACATTGATGTAGCGGCTCAAAGCAAAATGCTAAACAAAATAATGAAACATTATTTCCTTGCCATTTTCTTTTTTTTAACACTTTATTCTTGCCATACACATTTTCTTCAATGCCAAATTTGTGCCATACCAAAAAAAAAAAGAATGAAAAATATTTCAACTATTGCCACAACAGCTAGCAATGTAGAACCAAATGTAGCGCTCCAAAGTTCAAAGATATACAAAAAAAAAAAAAACCATTACACATACTACACAAAGTTCTGTAAAGCTATTCCAAAACTTAGTTGCCAAAAAGAAAAAAGAACAAAAAGACATAAAGGATGTTAGCAATAAATGAGATTTAGTCTATTATTAAACGTTTATCTAGTTGTAAACTCAACCTGAAGGAAAAATACAAGGTTAAACTAAATATATAAGTAATGCATTATTACATACAAACGAGAATATACTCCATTATAATGAAGCTCGAAAATCGCAAGTAAATTCGAAATTTTCACCCATTAATATACAAGAACTGCATTCTATATTTTGTTAAGATTTTCGAAACGTCTCATCACATAAACAATAACTCGTAGTCGTAGACATTTTTTAAGTTGCTCTGAGAAAAGAAGAAAAACTGATTACTTTTTATTTAGAGTTTACCGAACATGCTCTTAATTTTTATTATTATTATTTTTTCTTAAGCAAAAAGTAATAAATCAATTGAAATCTTGCCAATGCGAACAGAATATAATTTTATAAGTTTCACACACATATATTCATAGATATATTATTAGAGCTTAATATTTAGTTTACAGAAGTTTATGAACCAGAACATTTTCTTTTCTGCTATACATAATTTTTTCTCTCCGATCGTTTACAAAGCGTTGTAAATATTATTAATGTTTTCTCATTAAAAAACAAAAACGTTTAATAAACAAATTATATGCAACCCCATGTATATTTTTAATAAAATATTTTAATTTTAATGGAAACTTAACGGCATACCTGATCTTTATTTCCCAATCCGGCGATTTTCATTTGAATATCGAATCACTGTCGATCTTTAACTGAGTTTTTGTGGGAAATATCTGATAAATATCTTTTTTTTTAATCTTTATTCTTTATATAAGATCTGTCCTAGGTTGGACAGTTTTTAAATTGTATGATAAACGTTGACGTTTTTGTAATCATGCTCTATTCTTGTCATGATGATTGCGGCGTGATTCGAACCTACTCAAGGAACAAAATGACAATTGTGACATTCCTCACTGAGCTATGCCAGGCTCCATAGACGATATCGAATTAAAATATATCAGGAATCACACAATATGAGTTTAGTTCAGAGTAAGCTCTCTCTGTTCGAACCACCAGAAACATAATCGATTTAGGAGTTCTCATAAACTTTATGAATTGTTCAAAACAGGACAGATCTCAGCTAAAGACTAACACGAAAAAAATATAAACTATAATAATAGAATAGTTTTGAAAAATATTCCCATTGGCAACAGTTTCATTCTTGCTACCAATTTCTTAAGTTTAATTTGTTTAGCAGAAATTTAATTTGAAACTGACGCAGAAGAAGAAGAAGAGGAGAAGTGCAAAATAGGGCATTTGCCATTGAATCAATCAAAACGTAGTCCCAGCAGGGCAGCCAGACAAGCAGCAATACAAACCAAACATTTGATGGCCTCAAATCTTGCTTGCTACCCCACAGTCGTTTGTCCTGGCCATGGTCATTGAACTCGGCGCCGTGTTTCAGCTGCCTCGAAGCATCCGTGGCGGCATCCCTTAACCAGCAGCAGCATCAGCGTTTGTTCCCGCTCTACCAAGGCTAAAAATAAGCAAAGAAGTTAGAACACAGAAAAACCAGTTTTTAGCAATTTTCCGCGCATGCGCGACGCAAATATTTGCAGCCCTAGGTAGTAGTCGACCAGGCTCAGTATAGGTTGGCTTGTGTGTCTGTCTGTGTATGCGTGTGTGTGAGTGTGTGTGTTAGGGTTGTTTATTGTCTTGACGCCGCTTCGCGTCGTTACCTTACAGCCTCTCGCTGTTCCATATTGTTCTCAGGCCCCTCTGCGCCCGCGCGCTCGTTCATTCATGAGTGCGCCTGTGCGTCGATTTGTCTGCCTTGCTTGCCCCGAGTGTACGAGTAAATGCTATTGTGGCTCTCTCTGCATGTGTGTGTGTCTGTGTGTGTGCTTAAGTTGGTCTATATCGTTTTTGGCATGCCCATATCTGGTTACCCTCATCCGCGTCCTGTGTTCCCTGCCCGCTTACTGGCGCATGCGTTCAAGTTCTTGCCGGCTTATCTTTTGTCTATTTGTTGTTGGTGTTGTTGTTGTTGTTGTTGTCTCTCGACTGGTTTTTATGACGCATTTCAACTAATGGTTTCGTTGTTTTTTCGTTATTGTCTTGTTAAGGGTTTTTACAACCATCTCATTGAGGCGACAGCTTCTGCGTGACATCTGGCCAGATGTGTGCGTTCGTCATGGTCCATGTGAAAAATGATGATATAGAGATTTGGGAGATACGAGTGTGTGTATGTTAATCATTTGGCGTATTTAATGGGATGGTCAAAATTGTGTAAAATTTTAAACATTCCCTTGTCATTGATAGGTATCGCACAAGAGTGATTACTCTGCCAACGCCGATACTGAGTCCCAGCCTAATTGAATATTAATTGAAAGATTTGAAGTGAACGAAATAGATTGTTGAGTTCTTAAATTAACAAAACTCGAAATGGTAACCGTAAAATTTGCATAAAAATATTGTACTGGAGACAAAATTAGTGTAAATATGCGAAATAACAATTTAAAGAATATTTTTGGAAAACATAATAAAGAAAAATAAAAGAATTTATGAAAACAAAAAGTTATGATTGAATATTCTTTTATACTAACCAGTTCGACTCTGGAATACAATATACGTAAGCAACAAAAACAAAACTGATTGTTGAGTTCTTTATTTTACAAAACCCGAAAAAATTGTCGTCAAATTTAATTTAACATAAGAGTTGCCAAGAAACAATATTTTAAATATTATTTTTAGAAATTATAATAAATTTTATTTTTGGGAATTTGTGAAAACAAAAAGTTATGATTGAATGCCCTTTTATATTAACCAGTTCGACTCTGGAATACACTAAACATATACAACAAAAAACGAAACTGATTGTTAAATTCTTAATTTTACAAAACTGGAGATGAAATTAGTGCAAACATAAGAGCTGTCAAGAAACAATATTTAAAATATTATTTTTAGAAAATATAATAAATTTTATTTTTGGGAAAAAACAAAAAAAAACAAAAAGTTATGATTGAATGTTCTTCTATATTAACAGACTCCAGATTCCAGTTCGACTTTGGAATACACTAAACGTAAACAATAAGAAAATGCCATTGAAGAAATATGTATAAATCGCGTCAGAAGACGAATTTCAGTTTAATGTGCGGAATATTTTATTTTATTTGGGATTTGACTGAAAGACTTGTAAGTGGAATAACTACATACAATTTTTAAGCCTACTGTCAACTATAATTTGTCCTTTTTACAAATGATTTTGTAAATTTTTAAAGAGGTTATTCAGAGTCCTTCCATTCCCTAGCCACCGTGAAGCTTTCACAGTATATCGTATATATCAAAATTTTTTTGTATTTTCCAAATCGTTTTAGTTATTCTTACGACTTTTAAGTCAAACATTATGTGTGAGCATTTGTTTTAGGCAATAAGATGAACATTAAAAAGAGCTCAGAAAAGGAAATTATGGACTAAGCCAAATTTGTTACTTTAAAGGTAAACGTTTGCTCTTCCTTCCAATTACAATTGACTTTCCCTCATTTTATGTGTATGTATATTATGCAGCTTCTGGAAACCAGTTCTTCAAAATCCCATTTATTTGTATATTTCACTAAGCTTGGTCTCACAAAACAACCTTTTCAAATTTAGGCGAAATTTCTCAAAATTGTATTCTCATTTAATTCACACTACTCGAACGGCAAGTATACAATTTGAATAAACAAGGAACTAAACAGAAACGACCCTAACACTGACTCTGATTTCCAATAAGAAATCGTGGTAACATGAAGTTCCCCACTTGCGGCCGTAAAGACAGCTCCGACCATGAATATGAATTCAAAGAAACCGTATCGTGGACCGTGGCAAAGACCGGTTCCGCACATAAGCATCACCATCATTTAGAAGAGGGTCGACGGTATTGCGAACTAGACGAAGAAGGCAACTTGCGTTGTCGCAAGCTGACGACATACGAGACCAAACTGGAGGAGGACATTGAGAGTTTACAGGATGCCCTCTTCACAATGACCTCGCACTATTCGCGAATACAGTTTCGTCTGCGGCAGATAACGAATTCTACGGGCTCCGAGCGTTGTAATCTTCTAAGGGAACTGGAACGCATAACATGCGAGGGCCTCGATGGCAGAATGGGTCTGGAAGAGATGCCCAGCCTAGAGTGTGACGCTAAGAGTATGGGGAATGTACGTCTCAAGCAGCGCAAGATCATCAGTCAGCTACGGGGAAAACTAAAGGACCTGGCCACAGAATCGCAGGGTTGCTTTGAGACGGATGAGGGTGACGGCTGCTACGGTTTGACGCGTCGCGGCAAATATAACGATATAAGCATTCGAAAGGAGGGACAGGATGGAGGAGATGAAGCCGATACGACTGTTACAATTGACGAGTATGGAAATATGACGCCACCCAGCGGCAAGGGCTGTATGTGCTGTACGTGTCAGAAGAGATTGGAGCGCATGGAGCAAGATCTCACAGAAGCCCGTCCATACAAAGAGCCAGTTAAGCGTTATCTCCCCGAGACCTGGCAAAAAGACATTCCGGACAAGCATAAGAAAAAGAAGTCCAAGTCTAAGTCCAGAGCCAAGTCAAAGTCACGTGGTGTTGGCGGAGGTTTCAAAACAGACAAGCTTTGCGGCCGAGACTGCATTTGTACTAAAGCGAAACCATCTGTCTCCTCCATTCCAAAATCATCTCACTCCACAGTGCGGGGCTATCCTACCACATCTTATTCAACAGTTCGTAACTCGAAGAGTTCACATAATTCAAAAGCTTCTAATGCCTCAAAGCCAGCAAATCTATTTGGAATTAGTGGCTTTCCCAGACCATTTAATTCCTTTCTTCAACAAAATGCTACTCGGAATTCGAATGACAAGAACAGCAAACAGTCCAAGTCTTCCTCCGGCTACTACAGTCCACTACGAACACC
Organism: Scaptodrosophila lebanonensis; assembly: GCF_003285725.1. Classification (NCBI taxonomy): domain Eukaryota; kingdom Metazoa; phylum Arthropoda; class Insecta; order Diptera; family Drosophilidae; genus Scaptodrosophila; species Scaptodrosophila lebanonensis. The sequence goes on along the minus strand of NW_022060742.1, from coordinate 12,323,710 downwards.
TAGTGCCCATTCTCGCGCCACTCGAGCAAGCAGCCATTCCCATATCGCCCCAGCTGGCAGCCATTCTCATGGCACTGGAGTTGGCAGCCATTCTCATGGCAGTCGAGCAAGCAGCCGCTCTCATATCGCCCGAGCTGGTAGCCATTCTCATGGCGCTCGAACTAGCAGCCACGCTCGCTTTGCTCAAGTGAATAACTATTCGCGCGGAAATTTCCAAAATTCCACAACGAATGCTAAACAGTGTCCTTGTAGTGCACGTCGTGGCCCTGTTTCGAATGGTCGTAGTTACGTACCCCATGGCCGTCTAATTGCCAATTCTCTGCAGCCGAGGGACAGCGATCGTCGAACATATAGTCAGGCTTCAAAGACTGGCCTCAATAGGGTGCCTAATGCAGAGCGTCAACCACTTGACCAGCCTGGCCAACCGAATGCTTGTGGATGCCCGGGTACCTGTAAACCAAACCCTGATAACGCGCTCCTTCATGATCTTAAGTGCCAGTGTTGTGTGTGCAAGAAACGAATAAAAGAAGATAACCTTACAGGACTTCAGCGCAGCCAATCGGATATAGGCCCCATTTATGGAAACCGTGAAACGAAATCACAAGCGAATTTTTTGATGGAGAGACCACTTATTGTTGAAAAGGCACCCGATGTTTCCAATTCCAGAGATACGTTGAAGTAAGATGTCGTAAGACTAAGATTGAAATTGTAATATTAGTTTAGCTTAAAGCACTTTCAATTGCGTACAAAACTCATATTGAAAGTGTTTTAAACTAGGTTAGGATTATGCTTTCAATGCATGTAGGATGTTCAAAAATACTTATGTTTTTAATAAAAGGCAGGAAATCACTCACCAGTTTGAAGTATTTATAAGTGATTTATTTGGTTATGTACTATAATACACTAGGTAAAAAGTTGTGCTAATTGTTATTATTTATATTCTCGAGTTTTAAGCTGAATGATTTGGTTTAAAAAATAAGTAAAGTGCCTTTAGGCCTCAAGTGCTCAAGCGAAACCATATCAGCAAGTGGAGGATAATGTCCGTATAGCATTAATTAACTTATTAATCTAATACGTAACTATTTACTCCCTACTAGTAGAATAGTAATATTAGGATTGACATATCGGAGGTAAAAAACAAGAAGCCCTTTGAAGTCCAGTGTGAACAAAGGTATTTGAGATATGAACAGACTTCCTAAAACGAACTATGTAGATCTCGAGAACTACAAATTAAATAATGGATCATTTATTCAATTTTTTTTTAAATTACTACAGAGACAAGAGACAAGCAATCACTTCGGTGCCTCGTCTTTACGAATGCTATTTCAAGTAAAAACTGTCAAAACATAAAAAATACATGAGACAATAAAGATAGATCAAATAATATGATATGTGACACTTCGGGGCTAACAGATATGTAAGGACAATGCAGTATCACTTTAGTTTGACAATAAAAATGTTTGTCGCACACCATAGACAGACTGCTCGAAGCCAAAATTATTTTTAGGCGATTTTGTGGCAAATCTGGAAAACGATAACAATCCACAATTATTATCTTGAAGGTCAAGCTTGCACTGTACTCGTAAAATAATATATCCGAAAAAATGTTAATTAGCTAAGTCAAGTAATTGCTGGCTATTTGAAGTGTTGTTTTCTGACGTGTAAATATCTGACGATCAGAAAATCTGATGATTTTTTACCATATCTGTCATTTTTAGATAATTATTATTAAAGCAATCGCATTTTATAATGCTAATGATTTTAGAAACCTTAACAAATTAAAGAAAAATGGGAGAAAGATAGAAACTTGACAATATATCAAAGTGTGCTTTAATGAAAAATAGTGTTGTTTTTGCAATAGATTTTTTATAATCTGTTGTTTCAACATAATTTTTAACTATACAAGCACTAAAAAAGGCTTCACACTCCTTTTGGTACTTTGATGCAGTCATTTTATTGAGCAAAAACAACTATAGTACTTATTTGTCGACTTGTACTAAGCAGTACATGTATTTAGTCTCTATACCCTGTGGAATTTGCGCGTGCAACATGCCTAAAAATTGTGAGTTGTAATCAATGCGCCAGTAGCCGATTCCACCCCACCACTCCTCTTCTACCCGCTGGCCACAAACAAAGCAGCCGCGGGGCGCCAAAGCACAACACTAACCAAATTTCATGTATCCAAAGATTTCGCCATGTTGCACGAATTGATTTAGCTGCTGTTGCCATCGTAGCACCTGCACCTGCACCCGGCTATTCAAGCTTTTGTGGGGCACTCAAATGCAGGCCGTGCGATAGGCAGGCGGGAGACGGCAGACGGCGGACATCGGTCGACGGACATTGCAGCCCGTCCCATGGGGCAACCAGTCGCCAATGCCCGCGTATTGTAAGCGGATGAACATGAAAACTATATAAGATTTTAGGCAAATGTGTGAGAGCATGGGCGGGTATAAATCTGTGTGGGTGCATGTGTGTATGTGTGTGTATCTGTGTGTGTAAGTGTGCGTGTGGGCTTGTCTGTCTTGTTGAGCACGCAATGCAGCGTGCTCTGTCGGATTTTGTTTAAAAGCTGATTACAGTAAATACCACTTAAGTGAAATAAGAAAATGTTTCCTCTTTTAATTGTTAAGCATAACGCATTTCTACAAGTTTAATCAATCTACCTTTATTTTCCGAACCTGGTCTAACGAAAATGTAGTATTCTATTTTTTTTTTTAAAGAAAATGCTTTATATTTCTCTGTTGTTTTTTTTTTTTTTTTAATTTTTGACTTCTTGAAGTTTACAAATAGTTAATGAAATTTGTACGTTTAAGTCTGCAGTCTAAAAAGTTGCTTTAGAAATAATTAATTTGCATTAGTCTATAGGAAAAAATGTTCAGCTTTTTATTGATAAGGGGTTTCAATTTTGAAGAAGACAGAAAACCTAGAAGAATTAGAAAACCTAGAAAAAAGCATAAATAGCATAAGATAGTACCGAAAGAGGTATTTTTAACCTTTGTAATGACTAGCGTAATAACTTAAAAGTAATCTGTTACTTGTAACGCTAGGATAAGTTAATAATAATAAATAATAATAAATAAAAAAAAGAAAGCTTATTATCTGTCCCTCGCATAAAGCAGATCTATTTTCGTCTATTATGTAGTTTCTTATTTTTAAATTATTTTTTAAACGCTTAACTTTAGCTTATTTATGTACATAAATATATATATATTATTAGCCCATTAAATTATGCTCATTTGTTCATCAGTCGCTCATATATTTCATCCGCACAGATTGCAGAGACTGTACATGTATGTATGTTTTCATGCTATATCCTTATATATCTATAAGGGGTCGTCTAGTTTGGAATATTTAAAAAAATATTGGTAGAATATACATATATAATTTTTAATGGTTATTTTAAAGTTACATCGGAACTGATAGATATACCTATACTATAGTTTATTTTATTTATTATATCAACAAATAATGCTGTCAATACAGTTTACTAATATTGAGTTATAATTTAAAGCTTAAAAAATAAGAAAGCCTCAAAAATACCAAATGAAACAAATTATTTTAAGTACATTAATCGACCTAAATTTTGGAACTAGCACTACTATTATTCCGATACATATAGTACTTAATTGTTTGGCTTTATGAGTACAAATCTGTTATTTATTTACATGAACTTTTTACTCCTAATGACCTATGGAATGCTTAAAAAGAATGAATCTTAAGTTTTTATTTAAAAATTTGTGCATATATTTAAACTAAAAGCAATAGTGCTGGCCAGTGTCTACTGTATTAGCTTTTTACAGCTCCCCAGTGTTTTTCGTTGCATACTTTTTGGCGGGCAAACATTTAACAATAAAAACAGAAATTGTAACTTAAAGTAAATCCAATCAGTGACTCATAAGTGGGCCTTTCGACCATCCCCCGCTCGCCACTCAACCCTAACAAGCCCTTGGCTCTTTACTTGAGTTGCTAATTTTGGGCGCCATCTTACACTTCAGCCACCTTGGGCGATGGCGTGCCATGCCGGCCGGCCGGCATTGTTGGGGCAGGTTCGTGTGCCCAGCAGTTGCCTTCTGGCTTTCGCACTTCGTTCTCGTTGCCGGCGTCGACATCATCGTCGGTGCATTTCCTTGCCTTGCTCTGCCTTCCCTTGTCCGGCCTCTCCTCACCTCGCCCAGCCACGCGTCTCTGGCTCGTAAATCATGAGAGAGTTCGTGTGGCGCTTGTGAGTGTTTTTGGTGTGTTTGTTAGAGTGTGTGTGTTGTGAGTTGGTTTGGCGCCGCATAAAAATGACATTTCGAAACGTCAGCTGTCAGCAGTTTGTGGCTTTGAAAAGTGGAGCATACTCGTACAAGTGTTGGTGTGCGAGTTGTAGGTGCGAGAGAGTGTCGGAGAGAGTTTGAGAGCGAGAGCGGGAGCGGGAGCAGGCGCAGATGTGTAGGAGCCATGGAAGTTTTATAGCAACTTCGGCGAAACGTTTTGGCATTAAGGAACACTGGAAGTTTTATAGCAGAATTGCTCATTTAAGAGCGTAGTTTGTTTATTTAAGAGCAGCAGTGGAAAGCCCTTTATTTGCCGCAAATCACTTAAATTATGTTTCTTATTCTTTTGTTGTTGCAACGTGCCATTGCTTTGCTTTTGGGAATTCTGTCGAATTTTTAGGTAAGTTGCAGAAAATATTCAAGACCATGTATATTTTTTTTAATGATTTTAACAGTAAAGCTGTTAATGAGTAATGTTTTTTTTTTTAAAGTGGTAAGGAAAATGATTTTATGACATAATTTTAAAAGGGATATTTATTTAACAAATTTATGCTTGTTAAACAAAATTGTTGATTATTCATTAAAGCTATGTTCTCCATTGACAATATTGAAATTATGTTACTTTTTTATATTACTTACATGACAGAATTCAGTCTTACTAGAAGGGAATTACAAATCGTTCTACAAAGTATTTCAATTTTTTATGTATATATATACTAATGAACACAGTTATTTATAACAATCTTAGGATATTTTCTTCTACTAGCAAAAAAAAGCTATTGTTTCAAAAAAGAACTGAGAAAAATAGAAAAAATAAACGAAAAGAAACTCTGCACAACAAAATACCTCATTAATTAATTTCTTTAAATAATTTATAATAGTTAATACAGAATAGTTTATAGATAGGCATAATTAAAATTAAATACATATATAAACATGTTTTCAATTTGGCGTCAGTTTTCATATGTAGTCTTATATTCCATTTCCGGGCATTTCTTTTTCTTTTTGGGCATAAACTTAACGTTCAATTATTGTTTTTATTCTTCTATGTTCTTTTATATTAACAAATAAGCCCGAAAATTTTAGAACCTAATGCAGTTGAGTTTCCAAATAAATAAATAAATAAATAAATATGTAAGAATCGTATAGTTGAAGCTACTAAGTAAAATAAAATGAAAAAATATGCAATGATGATTTGAAGAATTAGGTATAGGAGTTTTTTTTTTAATTATTGGCTTTTAATAGTCGATTGATAAAGGTTTTCGGAGCAAATTCATAATTTTTTATTCCATGAGTTTAAAGAAATTTTTTTGTGATTACCAGAATTCAGATTATTTTTATTTGCATATTCTCATTCGATTGTTTTCATTTGTAAATAATTATTTATTGGAACCAATATATATGAGTCTGTGGCCATCCGAACCACCATCTCAGGTGCCGGCTGACAAGTAAATGCTTTGCCACTATGGGACTCTCAACTAACGTGGCCACTTCCAGTGCATCTGGCATAAAAGTGCAACAGCTCGTGGCACATGCCATAAAAAAAGTGCTCAGAGCGGCAAACGGAAATGCACTGCTCTCTGAGCGACTATAATCATTCACTTCGGCCAAGAACGGCCGTGCACAGCAACAGCAGGCAATGTGCATAATATTAATAGTAATAATATAAACAAATACTGTGCGAATGTACAAATAAACAAATGCACATTTCAACGTAAGAGCCAAAATGCAGTTAGTAATGCTATACAATTTTTGGCATGCATTTAAAAATGAAATGTAAATATTGCGTATACGACCCATTGCCAATGGCTGTCTGGCTGCTTATCTCAACATCATAATGAGCCAAAACACACATCGTACATTGAGCGGAACACTTTGGAATGGGTCGGCAAGCAAATCACGAAGCACCATGTGCCAAATGGGAGTGTGTCTGTGTGTGTTTGTGTGTGAGCCTTATTTGCTTTGCTGCTTCTGCTTCTGCTGCTGCTGCTGCTGGTGTTCGGCAACGCATTGGAAGCCTTTCGCCAGTTGCCTGACTGTCTGACGACCGCTGTTCCGACGACCGCTGCACAAGAACTCGCAGCGAATTTCGAGCTATGTGCACTTTTCATCAGTTGCAAACGAACGATTTAAGCGTTGAGTTCAACGGGTGCGCTAAACGATTTATATTACGTATACGCTGCAGCCGAACTAAAAACGAGAAATTCTCTAAAGTTCATCTTCGAAGCATAACGCGAAAGTTTACACCTGATCTTTGTGTGCGTGTGTGCGTGTGTGCGTGTCTACGTGTGTGTACATATGCAGATGTTTGTGTTTGCTTGCGAGTGAACTTGAGGTGAACGCCTTAAAGCTCATTAGCGTTTAGACCGCATTACGCTCGCTAAACAACACTTTAAGCCTTGGCTTTTATATTTAGGGCTTAACGTCGCTAATCGTCACGCGTGTTTTGCCGTGCAAAGTTCTTTATCAAACCAACTCGAAAATTTCACGCAACACACTCACACACTCGCAAACACAATAACATTCACATTTGGTGCGGCCGTGCGTGTACGGGCGTGTGTGGGCGTTTGTAGGCGTTTGTGTGCGCCAGTTTTCCGTCTCTGACCAAACTGGCAGCTGTTAGCAATACTTAGTTTTTCCGTTAGCCAGCGCGAGCTATTTTCCCTTGACATGGTGCGTATTTGCAAATGATGATTTGTCAGAGAAACTTGTACTAATATCGACATTGGTACAATATTTTGAAGTTGCTAATTCTGTTGTTGGTTTATATACATCTGTATATCTGCAGTAGCTATACATAGGTTGACATTAAGTATTTAAATAAAATAAGGCTGCTCTCTTAAATAATAGCTCAATTATCTGTTTGTTTTGAATTCGTAAAATGTATGGCCAGTTGTGGAAGCAGAACAAAACAGACTTTGCTTTAAATTAAAATTAGTATGTTATTAGGCATTAGTACTACTAGACACTTTCGCAATGCATAGCCTTATTTTCTTGTTTATTTAATAATAATAACAATTTGATTGCGAAAATGTATCGAATTGGCAGATTAAAAGTGCATTAAGTGCCCATTTAAATCAGATGATTTTACGAATTTTGTGTATTTGGCATTCATCTCTTCTATACACGTATATGTATAGATTTTATTTATAGTTCAATTAATGAACGACACTATGAGACATCTTTTTAAAATAAATTAAATTTCAAAGAAATTGTGGTTTATTTCTCTTTAGCTATTAGATAAACAAATGGAAATGTGCAGTCCAGAATATTCGTACTTTTCATTTATGTTTAAAAATGCTTATGGAAGCATTAGATTAAATTTTATAAAATAAATAAATAATACGTTTTATTGAATTTTTAGTAATTAGGAATTTATAAGCGGAGGAAACCAAGCTGTTTATTTTTATTATGTTTCTGCATTAAATGAACAGAAAGTAATAAATGAATAAACCAATAAAGAGTATAAAATGAGCAAAAATAAAAAACAAAAATTAATAAACAAAATAGCTGTAGTTTTATGGCTCCGGCGCCACAAATAAAAGCTGTTAGGAAAATTAAACTTTTGGGAAATTAGATTAATGGGTAAACAAACAGTTGCCAGCTGCTGCTGCATTCCCACATGCTAGATATGCTTTAAATAAATCAATAAATATATGTAAATATATATTGCAATAAAACCAACGTGTGTGTGTCATAAAATCTAAACACTTTTAATCTTCCGCTTCATTCAATGTCAAGTCAAATCAAATCAGAGAAATATCAATTTCATCCAACAAGTGTCGCATTTATTTACCGGTAAGTGCTAATTTAAATTAATATTGTTCCATATAGTCTTACATAGTCGTAGACGTAGGCATGCGTATGTGGTTGATTATGAAGTGTTAAATGAAATTACAAATTAAGGAAGTGTTGTTAGTGTGTTTTCATTTTACTGTTGGCATTTAAATCTATTTCATCATAGAAATTGTATGAAGAAAATGTATGATTTTCTTTTTAATGCTGAAAATGCGAAAGCATGAAATATATTTTCTGAACTTATGGCATTTATGCAATTAATTGCCGAAAAAAAGAAAAAGTTTGTTTAACTGCAAGCTGTGAGATGAACAAGTAGGTTTGCGAGATTGAATTGAGATAAATTGTAGACATATCTTTCTGTTTAAGTTGAAATGTTTTGTAAACAAAAACGCCTTTTAAAGGTTCAGCAGAAATCAAAGGCAGACAATTTTATTAAAAGAGCAAATTATTCTGGTCAGAAAAGCAGCTCAGTTATTAATTTGTTTATTTTAGTAGAACTGCAAATTAAATGAAATTTGTTGTTTGCAGTCTACCAGACAGGATAAATAGTGAAAAATTTCAATTCATTTTTTAAATTCCTGTATTTACTTTCAAGTTAACTTTCTTTTCAAGTGAAATAAATAAAAATTGAAACCGAAAAATAAATTATTAAGTGCCTGAAATAGTATTTCTACCGTACAGTATCCCTTGTTATTTCCAGAAGAGCCCAGATTAGACAAGAAAGAGATGTGTGTGTTTGTTTAAAGTGACGCTTCCAAATATCATTTATAAGCAATTATAAGTTTAATTATAAATTTATTAAATAAATATTTCTAAGTGCTTATTTTATAATATTTACAACTGTTACGTGCAAAAATGCTTTAACATTAAATTAAGCAAAGAATAATATTTAGAAATGTACGTAGCGTACAATTGTATTATCCGGTTAAAATCATGAAACATAATCCAACACAGGTCAGATCTCCAGTAAAGAATAACGAAAAAACGTTGATTTGACTTCCAAGTTCTTATTCTCAAATGTTTCAATTACTATTGCTAAAATATATGATCGAAATCCTTTAAATTTAAACTGAATTAATGAAATACTTGCAGTAAAAAAAACTTACTAAACTCAAAGTTAGACTCAAGCATAAAACGTTGATTGAAATACTTACAGCAGTTGGCAGTGGCCCAGCTGTGAGTGCCTAATAGAAATACTCACCTGAACATTGGAAATAAGCGAGCGCATAAACTATATTAAAATACTTTACGAAAGCAGCGAAGTATGCAACGCGTTTCCAGTTGCAATTGGTGTGCAATGCAGAAAAGTTTTGCAGTGAGTCAGCGAATCAGTCAGTCAATCAGTCAATCAGTCAGTAAGTCGGTCAGTCAATCATTCAGCGAAACAAATAAACAAACAAACAAATAGACAGAGAAAAAATGCGGCCATCAAGTAAATTGCAAAAGTACGGAAAGTATTTTAATTAAACACAAATAAAATGCAAGCTGTAAAAAATGTGCAGCATGCTTTTGAGCAGCAGGAAATGCTTTTGAAAACTAAATGCTTATTCTTAATTGCAATACTCGAAGTAAGCTTGTATGTTTGTTTGCTAAACTGCAGCATTCGATTGTCGTTGTTACTCCCACGCCGGAAATGCTAAGAGCTCCGTTGAGGCAACCTGAAGATATGCCGCCTCTCCAGCTGAAGTGCGAATTGAATGCCGCCGCGTCACTCAAGTGGAAAAGCGCTTCAAGACGTTATGGTGTAGAGTGGGCAAAAGCCATTGTTAGTCTATCTACGACACTAGGAAGATTAAATGCCCTTTTTTTTTAGCCATGTTTAAGTAAGGAACAGCTGGTCTTACAAGCACTTTAAGGTAGTTCGAATGCTCAAATTCAGAATTAATATGCATTTTAATTTATTATTGAATAATTTTTAATTATGATTGGAATAATTTACGGCCAGACTTTGATCATATAAGGTAATGCTATTTTGCTATTTATTCTAATACAAAAAAATAAAGCATTTCTTTGACTTCTCGAATTTCCGACTTACAACTTATTAAGACTCTAAAAAGTAAACAAATATTTTTGAGAAAGATAGCCTTTCCATGGAAACTACCCAGTTGATTATTTTAAGCTTGGATATGTTTTATGTCTAGAATAAAATACCAAATTCTAAGAAAAGGCAGGTAGCTGGTTAAATAGCTTTTCTCAACTTTACACAATTTTGAAATTAATTTCAGCCTATTTATAATTGCCTTCCATTCCGGGTTAACTTTCAATTTCAATTTCAATATGTTTTATTTTCATAATTTTTAAACCACATAAAAAACTTCATTTCTAAGCTCCACCTAAAATTAGAAAAATGTATGCAATCTTGGCTTTTGTAAGATGCCACTACTTAAGTAGTGTCCTTTTAGGATAGGCCAAAAATAAAGCAACAATTTAAAAAAAATTTAATTGTATAAATTAAATTGATTTTCAACATTTCATTTAATATGATCTCCTCTTATCCAACAAAAAATTGACACAAATCAAAAAGAATCGACAAAATGTTCCCTTTAAGTGACAAAACTCTTTGCAATATCTGGCTAGGGTATACAACACAAAAGATGATGGAAAAGATGCAGCTGTTAGTACAATGCGAACAGTTGCAACAACAATAGCAACTAGCGTTGCAAAGCTGCAGCTTTCTTTTGTCTGGGGGAAATTGAAAAGAAATTGTGACATTGGGCGGCATTATGAAAAGCGGGCGAAAATGTGTGAAAGAAATTGATATGGCTAAATGCTTTGGGATGGGGATATTGTATATATCTGCTTTGTGAGTTCAGGTATGCTTTAAATCGGCTTCGTTTAGAACTGAACTGAAGGCTTTTTTCGTTCTTTTCGTTTTACTGTTTAACTTTTCTAACATGTGAGATTTATGGAGAACTATTTCAATATAAGTACGAAGAGATGATTAGCTATCAAAGCGTCATATTATTTTTGAAAAGTTTGTATTTTTAAACAAATTTCGAGCCTGGAAATTAAAATATAACACATAAGGAATTAAAATTAAGTAAAATTCTTTCCGTACAAGTTTGTATTTTTTTTAAAGTTTTATAATTTCAACTGAAAAATGTCTGCTTTAATAATATTTGGATGTTGTCTTTCGAGACTGGAAATTAAAGTGTTACTGATTAAGAATTAAATAAAAGTAAAATTCCTTTCATAAACATTTTCTTTAATTTGCTTAGTTTCTTAAAGTTTAATTCTTATTTGTGTAAAACTTTATGTTTGCAATTTCTGCAGTTTTTTAAACGCTTAACTTATAAATGGGGCTCTTCTAAGTTCTCGTATAAGCCGAAATCAAAAGCAATGCACACTTCTGACATAAACATATATTATATATTAAATATTGGGTTGAAAAGTCCTCATCGAAGCAAACGAGAGCAGACAGACCCTAAAATCTATGATCGTTTATGTTAGTTTTACAATCAAATGAGAAAACATGAATTATCAAGAAGCGTGTTCTAAACATAAATGACACTCTAAAGTTTGTTGTCCTTTGTTAGGATTCCTGAGTAACTGTTGACCCCTTACTTACCCCTAACCCTGTTATAAAAACTTTTCCAGACTCTTACTCTTCTCTATACGCTTTCCACATACGAAAACGAAACAGCTTCCAATACGTTATGTGTGGCTCAAATTTTCAAGGCATGTACTCATAATTTATGTTGTTGTTTTTCTTAAATTTTGATTAATCGAGCAGTGTTTTCGTGATATTTATGACTCTAGCTTGCAATACATTGCCGAGCTGCGTCCCTCCTCGGTCCCACACACTCAACTCAACTCAATTGCCTGTTTCCAAATACAAAAGCAATTTCGTTGGGCTGCGTGCCAAACGCTAAAAATCGATTTGCATAGAATAGGAAAAAAAGAAACGAAAATGAAAAACGACAAAAAATTACAATACATGCATAAAAAGCCAAACATCAACAAGAATTGGACGTTCAATGGCGGTTAGTAAGCCCCTTTCGATTTGTAGTAATTATTGGTCGTTAGTAGCGAAAATTCGTGGTTGAAAGCAAGTCGTTTTGTGGCGTACATTTTAGCCATTGTAGCCACCCGCCTCCGCGACTCGTACCCAGCAATTATTGCACATTGATGTGGCATACTTTGCGGCGACTTGGAGGCACGAACGCCGCCCTCAAAACTAATGCTTTTTTGAAATAACAATAAATATTATTGACATGCAAAAATGCCACAAAATGTCGGAAAATATTTATTACACGCTGCTGCATTTCACTTAATATTTGTAGTCCACTTTTTAGCTATAATTACCGCTAATTGATTGTTGTTGGCGGTGTTTGAGCTGCTTTTGGTTTTTTTTTTTGTATTTCTCCAACTGCATTGCGTTCGATTATTATTTGTTTTACGTGCGGCCGCAATTATTTAAATAATTTTGAATGACGCCATTGCGATAGGATTGCGTGCCAGCTAAATGTTTATTAGATACGCCTAAAAGCCCGCTTTAATTTAGTATTTTGTGTTCTGTTTTTTTTTCTTGTTAGCCTTTGCTTATGGAGGGTATTTAATTGAAATTCGTGTTGACGTTTTTATGGCTTCTCTGTGCGGTTATGGTGCATTTTGTTGTTGTCGGTTTAGGCTTTCAGTTTTAGTTTTTACAATGAATTCACATTTAAAATCGTTACCCTCATTCATACACATTTGCGAATATCGCAGTCTATTTATTCAAATTTATTGGCTTTGGTTATTTGGGTTGTCGGGTTAAGCGGTTGGCGTTTTAAATATCAATAAATGGCCAGCATGTGCTGCCATGGATTATTTTTCGTTTTCCGAAAATTGCATGTGCACTATTTTAGAATATAGCCCGAATCGATGGCCTGTTTAAAGAGAGCGTAGACGAACGGGCGTATGATATTATTTATTTAATTATTAGAGTGATTACGGTATAAAAAGTTAATGAGGGAGGTTGGTATTTCTAAACACACATTAAGCATGCTTAGTATTTTATGGTCATTAGCCAATTTTTGCTTTGACCATATAAAATACTATAAAATATTTATATAAATTAGCGATATTTGGCTATGCATTGAAAATAAAATTCAGACAGCCTATATGGTTATAAGAATAAGCATATTCATGTGTGTATATAAATGATGTAGAAATATTACGCTATTATAATGTTAGAAACTGTTTTAAATTTAAATTTCCGGAAATGTCTACAAATTTAGAAGTCTTTTTTTGCCTATATCTGCGGAAATTGTATATATTTTAGCCAATTTCAAAACAATTTTCAATCTAAGCTTAAAAATGCATAATTTTAGTTTAAAATCAAGCCAAAATGAATCTCCCAATTAACAACCGATCAGCCGTCTAATTAGATATGTATTAAAACAAAAAACACACATTCTTTGCCATTTTTTTTCAATTATTTAAAACTCTACTCTGAATGCTTTTTGGGCTCGACTTTCTTCTGTTTATTTAAAAAATAAAATACTAATATGTGGGCCCAACGTAGTGTGTCCGAATATTTAGTTGCTCCATTTACTGTATAGATAGGCGAATTAATAATTTTTAAGTAAATCTCTAAAGTAGTCCAAGATCATAATCGCAACTTGTAAACAATAAATAAACATTGCTAAACAACATGCCTGCCTAGTTGCTAAAAGTTTATATTTATGAAAATTATCGCAACACAATCAAAAAAACTGTGAAATAATATTTTCTTGTTTGAACTGTTGACATTTTAAAAATAAATTATAATTTTTTGCGACCTCTTTAGAGTACAACGGCTGCTGACAGAGTTTGCGGCTTTATGGCCTCATTCGAGCGTTACAGTTTTAGCCTCATACCCCAAAAAAAAGTAGTCCAACTCTGAACAACAGCCATCTTTTTTTTTGCGCTAGAAATGTATGTATAGCTCGACTGTTTTTCCTTTTTGCTCGCCTGTGTTCGTTTTTTAAAAGGGTATTATTAAAAAACCGCAAAATGCGATGAGTAAGCGAGCGCATCAATACAGTATGGGTGTAGGCATCGTATGACAGGCCCAAAAAAGCGCCGCTAGGTAGGCTACACTATACGAGTACATTGCGTGTGCGACGGGCTCGACAACTCGAGTCGCTTTAGCGCATTTGTGCCCAGCGGGCGGGCGGACTGGCGGGCTGGCGGGCTGGCGCTTGTGTAGAGCCAGGCCCATGAAAGTGGCGCATAAAAGCGCGTAAGCGTATTATTAATGGCATGTGTATGCTGGCCGGCCAGTCGCCACAGAAACGTAAGTTCGCCATTGCGCATAATTCACGAAACAAACATGTTTGCAAAAGTTGTGCAAATTGTTCGCCAAAATGAAATGAAAGTTTTACAAATTTACAAAATATCAGATCGACTACCATATGGATTATACCGTACACGCATTCATTTTTATAGCGAATTTAAAAAGAGTCAATGGAAGCTTAAATTATGATTTAAAGTTTTAGAATTGAATTTTTCTACCTGTGTGTATTTTTCTTAAAATTGTGGATAACAGAACTTTGTGGAATTTTCATGCAAATTTAAAATTTAAAATGAACAGATGTGTGCAGTTTGTTGTCTAATTTAGTACTGAAGTTATTTTGTAAATAATTATATTTCCCTGGTGCTATTTCTTTTATTCAACAATTAAATAGCATAAATTTCTTAAGTCCACCACATTTACGAACTTCTTGTCATAAAGCATTATTATTGTTGTAAACAAAATAATATAAAATTAATTTTTTAAGAAACAGGTAACTCCAATTGATGTATGGATCGTTAGGACGATGATGAACATTTCAGTGATAATATTCTGTAAGCATTTTGGATGAAACAAAAAATCAATTTCTATATCACATTTCGAATGCGATCGAATAAACTTTATTATTTGTATTGAGATTTCATTGAAAATAGTAATACAAATAATGAAGTAAATGAGTGTCAAAGGAATTTTCTAAAATATATAAGTAGGGAGAGACCTAAACGAATTTTCTATAACATCTGGAAAGTGAAATGTTAGTGGAATTCGTTTAAAGCGATTTTGGTAACTTTTTTCAATATTTTTCATTCAATTCCGAATAGAATCATGATTCTATAATGTCAGGCGCTGCAGAATCGTAAAAAAATATTTCTAAATCTGACACATTCAATGGAAGACAAATGTAAAAATTCGAACGAATTTCTTAAGATAACAACGTGTTTCAGGATTTCTGAAATATTATTCAAGATTATTTTCTATGATGCAGTCGAGGGAGCCCACCTAAGCGATTCCGATTAAATAAAATTCCAAAATGCTGTCAAAAATATTCTCCAAAACGATATGATATGTGAATTTTTGGCCTGGTAGGTAATGCTGTGGTGTTTATGTGCGCGTGCGGTTTCAATTGTGCGGGAGAATCCTTGCGGCTGGGCAGATGTGGCCCCTGGCACAGTTCATATTTACTGTTATGTCGATTTGGCCAACACTGCGAGCTGGCTATGCAAGGCCTACTCCACTCATATCTGCCTGCTACGCTGTAGTTTTTAATAAAAAACCATTATTGGTTGTTCTCACTCCCCATCTGTGTGTGTGTGTGTGTGTGTGTGTGTGCGTGTACGAGTGTGTGTTGCATACTTTCTGGCATGAAATTAAATTTTAGCTTGTCAGCGGCGTTGTGTGTGTGAGTGTGCGTCTCTCTCTCTCTGTGTGTGTGTGTGTGAGTGTGGTGTTTTGGCGCTGATTTTACGCTTGATATATCAACGCGTTCATTTTTCACTTTGGCTTTCGAAAATATTTGCCAAAGTGTTTAATTAATAAAATTGTTGAAAATGCAATAAAAATTAATTGCTACGCTTTGACTTCTTCCTGTGTGTTGGCTTGAGTGTGTGCCTAAAAGGGGGGTTTACACAGGTTCGCCTGTATGTTTGCCTATGGTTGTATGTTTGTGGATGCTTTTGTTTTCAATGCATGTACAGTAACGGTTTGGCTTTCATTCAACGTTTATTTGGAAAACTCGTTGAAATCAGTTCGTTTCGTTACAATAGATTTGTGCACTCAAATCTTTGAATTATTTGATTCGAACTTGCACAAAATTTTACTAACTGTGTGCGCTCAAAAGAGTTGTTATTAGAAATACAAAATGAAATTGGCTAATTTTTGAAGAATTGAAGTGCATTTTTTGTATTGTAGGATATACTAAAAAGTCTGAACAGCATTATAGGTTGAAAAGAAGACATGTTGTGACCGATTTAAATCGATATACATAGCTTCTACTTCCATGTACACCGATAACTTTTTATCATTAGTTTATTACAATTACCTCATTCTTTTATAAAGCTGTTATAGAAACAGTCTGTGTAAAATTACCCTCAGCAGGAAAAACATTTTTATTAGTGACGATATCGCAACCAAATTTTGTTTTTAAAAGTTTTTAATAATATAACTTTTTGGGACTTAAATTGAAATCGATATAGGTGAGGGCTTCAAACTTTGGGCGGTTTACGTTCTTCCAGTTGTCCTAGAAGTTCTTAGAGTATGGAAGCGAGAGGCTGGTTGGTAGGCCTCTAACGCAAAGCATTGAACATCTCAGAAATCTGAGAAGAATACTTTTTTTGTTGTGGGATGCAATTTATTTGTCTTAAGGATGCTCTTGTATCACAATCGATTGGAAAGTATTTCAAGGTTCCTGAATGTTGCTTTTCTGTTGGGGTGTTCGGTCCAGAGTTTGTTTGTTGGGCCAACTAACTTGCTCGATTATACGATAAAGCTGCCTAGTAACTACAATTGTGCTGCTTAGGTGAATGAACTGCGCTGTTCTGCTTCCGTTTCTGATGCTACAGTATTAATATTTCTGATGAGAGACCATACAGAAAGTACATCACATAAACAATCAACACTTTTTCCATCTTCGTCCTTCTATAGCCACATTGTGTAAACTATCCATCTCTGCTCTTGCCATTAATATTTGCTTTTATTTGTTTTACTTTTCTCTGCATCGTACAAATTGAATGTTACACTACCCCTTGCGAAATAAGTAAGCAACATGATTTGCCAAAAACCTAAAGTTCAAGTCCAACTTTTGTGGAACCAATTACTGGAGCGAGACGCCCAATGTTCTTGTGGGTGGGTGCTTTTGTTGTTGTTGTTTTGTTGTGCGCTAGGCAACCCCATAATTTCCGTTTTGATTAATGAATGTTGAAATGTCGAAAATTGTTTGTTGACTGCGAGAGCAAGCGTCGGGCAGCAACAACAACAACTCAAACAGCAAAAACAACAGCAAGCCACGTGTGTAGTTGTTATTGTTGTTAGCCCCCATATGTAAGTGGTTCAAATCAACAACAATAACAACAGTAACAACAACAACAAATAAGAACAAGCAGCAACGAAAGAGTGCAGGGCATAAATGTCAAATATCAATCAAAATCGCACATTAACAAACTGGACTCTCGACTCCCCGAAACGGAAGTTACGTTTTGTTCCTTGAGCCAGGTTAATTGATTGTCGAAGGTGTTGAAAGGGGCAAAAAGGTATTCAGTGTGGGTGTACGGCGGCTATTTACGTTGAGTTGAGTGCCCTCGAGCATGACTTTAAGTTGAAGTTTTGGCTTTAGGCGCAACCACAACACAAAGTCGATATAAGCATTAACCTGCAATTTGTTTAAACGCGCATTTTATCAATGCCAACAACCACTAACCAACCTACTCTAATAAGTAAGTATAGCATATACAAGTATGTCTAAAAGCACATTTTGTACACAAATTATAGTGTGTTGGCGTATTTTTGTTTTGTTTTTTTTTTTTTTATAGCTTTTCCCATCGCCTGCTTGCACTCAGAAGCCTTGCATGTCAATGCAGAATATCCAACAAAAACAGGCGAACATTCCACTTTTTTGCACTTCCAACCCCACAATGCAATCCTTCAACCACACAGACCAGCGTTGTCTAAAATTTAGCTAGCATGAAAAGTTAAAACACTTTTCTTCTTCCTCCTCCTCCACCTCGTTTTTTTTCCAAATATTTAATTGAACTGCACACGCCCATGAAATTTATATATCCAAATACAACTATCTATGCACACAATGCTGGTTCAAATTGTGGAGAGTTTAGTTCAATGTCTGGCCAAGTTTTATGGCAGTTGGTTGGGTTTTCGGGTGTACGCCTACGCATTGTGTTCAACATGATGCCAGGCTGGGGTTAAGCATAAACAAAAAAGTTGGTAAATTGTTTTAAACAGTGTTGGGTTAACAGTTCCCCAACAATCCATGGCATTGATAAAGAGTTGTATTTTAGTTTAGTGTAAGAGCTATTGCTGTAGAAGTCATGTTGAAAATTATTTTAAATGAAAAACCTTACCAAGCTTTTTGAAATTGTTTGTGTGTCAGTCAAGCGAAGGACATTGAATAAAGTTTTGTATAGATTTAAAGGCGATGCATTGGCTCTACTCCCTATTGAGCTGTGTTGGAAAACACTTTGGCTTTAAGCGCGTCTTGCAAATATTGCGCCAGGAGGCTTGCCAATAGCCTTTACTTCCTCGGACAGTCAAAAAATACCTTCTTCCGAAAGCAGCTGACCTTAATTGATCATTCTATTAGGCCTTTGTCAGGGTACTCCCAGGCTATGCCTTCTCTCACAATTCAAAAAGTGCTAGTAGATTTTTATAGGTTGGGTAAACTTATTTTCTACCGTCTCTATCGTGTTTTCTGGTCGATACACTAATTTATAGCCTGAAATAATTACGTGTGATTTCATCAGAAACCACTAAACTTCTCATAACACAAGTATGTATTCAGGAGTAGCCGGGCTGGAACCCTTTTATGAGAAAGAACCCTTTTCATCCTCGATTGTACTTTGCTTTTGCCATGAGCGTCTTTTTTTTACTTAAGTGTGTACTATGGTAAAACTTTAATACTCACGCACGATTCATACTGGACTGTTTTTGAAGCTAAGGTCCGTGAAGGCAGCATTAAATGGGACTTTATTGCAGGTTCAACATAGCAGGACTAAAAGAGGATACTTCTATTTTATTGACAGCTAAGAAGCTCATTGAACATCAACTCCAAACTCGATCAGTATTCTTGTTATTGATTTGGTACCTAAATTGTGGTCCAAAAATATATATATTTATAAATTTTGACGTAAATGTATTGTCAGGGGAGCTTAATTTTTTTATTACTTGTGCTACAAAAATAGTTGCTGACTAATTATCCACCAATCAGTCTCTATAGTGTACTCTCAATAAATATTTAAAAGCTGTGGAATAAAAAGAAAAGGCTCATTCCATATCTTTACGGCTTGAACGATGAAAAACGCTTCAAAAATCTCAAATTATATACACACATATTTTTTTATTCACTTAATAGCGATTATTCATTTTACAAAAAGCCCAAATCGGTACCAAAATGAACCGTTCCTTTAGTTTCGGTCTTGAAGCACAAAATTTAAGCCCTGATGTAAAATTTGAAGCCACAGAACTTTACTTCACATACACACACACACACATATGGATACACACATACGTGCAGGCATGTGCTTTAACTGCCACATCACCTTGAGCACATTTCCATTTCACATGCCCAACTCTATGTTACCTCACCAATATTTTCTAATTTCCATCTCCTTCCCTTTGTGTGCGGCGCGTTTAGAAAATGCGCTGCATATTTGCCGCACATACCGAAAATGTTTGTTTCCCTGCCTTAAAACTGGTGTATAAAAAAGTTGCCTTAGTAAACAATGCAGAAAAAAAACCTTAAAAACCGACAGCAAGAAAAATGTTTGAAATTCCACGCAAAAGTATGCAACGAAAATTTTTTTGGCTAGACATTTGCGTAGCCATGGAAGGAAGTAAAAACAACAACAACAATAACAGAACTGGCGGAAGTTGTACGCAAAGACAATGACTAAGCATACAACGGGGAGCAGTAGACGAATGCCCAGACACCCACACGCGCACACATATACAGACACACACACACACACACACGCACGGACATACAGACACGCACACGCATATTCACATCTCATATGGATATGGAAACCACAGACGGGTGGCAACGCCAACAATATGCATACAATGCAGAACCACAGATAAAGTTTCATTCTTTTTTATTTGTTCCAACATTTGTTGTTGCTCTTGTTGGTGTTTTTTTGCTGAAAAGTTTCGGGCCAGAAACCGGTAGACGAATGCAACTACAATGCATTCAAAAAGCTGGCTATTAGTTGCACGGTACAATATCGTTAAATTGGACTTTCCGGAAAGCCAACTAGCAGTTTTTGTTGTTATAATACAAACTATTTTGTTGTATTTTATTTTTGTTGTGTAATATTATACTCTGTGTACAAATATGACACTGAATTATGCCATTAAATCAAGCGGGTGTTTCGAAGGAGGCAAATCTTTTGATCAACCAGCGCATTTGATTAGACTTTTCTGGATATTTGGTAAAGTGCAATCGAAGAAGGTAGACAAGTGGATAAATGCAATTGTATATAAGCTCCTTATGTACTTGTATACAAGTATACACCGTGTATGCTAAAGCGCCGAAAAATTGCAAGAGAAAAATCTACAACTGCACAGCTATGCTTGGATTTCAAGAGATTTTTTTTTTACCTTAAGATAATATCAAGAGCACAGAAAAGACTAGTCCGTTTAAATTTAAACAAAAAACTAAATAATAACTAAAATTAATCAAATGCATGCAATGTCAATATAATACTAAAGTTCTTTCCAGAAAAGAGATTATTTTTCTTCTTTGAAATTTAAAGAAAGAATTAGTCTACGGAAGGGATTCGAAATGGATTTTGATGAATAAATATACCTACATTGGTTTAATTTAATCTTAAAAGGATATACTGAAATAGTTCGTTCCTGGTGTAGAGCATTATTTTTTAATGAAAAACATACATTTTTTTACATTCAGCTATAAATTATTGGTCCATTAATAGTAACATATCGATATACTTTTGGTCTTAGTTTTGTATATGTTTTGTGTCAGTTTATATTATTAGGTTTTTACCAATCTTGTTTGATTATTTTTATTACATTATTATCATTTTCTTATAATAATAATATAAGATATTGTTATTTAATTAAAATTTCTTATGCTGCATTTGATAATTGTGTTCTCGCTTGTTTTAAAATGTCATTTGAATATATTGGTTATTAACAAAAACTAGTTTATAAACATAAAATATTTGCAATATATTTAATATTGAAATGTAGTATTTTTCTGAAAATGTTTTAGCAGAAGGTTTATAGCCATTCATGAAATTAAAAAGACGAACTGAATTGAATTTATTTTAAATAAAATAGAAGAAAGATATGTCGATAATCTTTCCAAAGAGGCAATATTATGAGATGCTTACATCAGACGTTAAATTATGTAAAGATTTTGTTATTAAAAGAATGTTTTAAGTATTTCATCACTTAGTGTAACTTAGTTTAAAATTTTTTAAGTTCATTTTTATTTGGTGGTTAAGAAAAATTAATCATTCTACTTGAATAGAACAATCATCAGAACTTATTAAAAATATATTTTTGAACCTTAACAGACGCTAATAAGAACTATTATTATTATACCCTTTACCCGAAGGATAAAAGTTTTTAATAGGCAGAAGTAAAAATCTCCAGTATATATTCATATTCCTTATCAGCATAATGATAAAAATCGATTTAGGCACGTCCGTCCGTCCTTTGGATTGGACTATGTGATATTGTCTTTGAGATACGACAATCAGTCTTTTCTTTTGATGTGGTTGACAATTAAGGAATATAAAAGTTTTATCCAGAAATTCGGTTGTATTTTGTCTCGTTTTTTGATGTCTGAAGTATTCAGATTTTACTGTATTTATATGTGTGTGAACCTATGTGTGGGTGGCGTAAGCCGTCAGGTGAAATAAAAACATTCTTAAGTCTTGTGATGAACATTTAAACTGCAATGGCCTGTAACAACACGCTTGCTCAACATCTCAACATTTCACTTTCTCTCTACTTTCCTATTGCCCATTTACACCCCTTTTTCTATCCTTCTCTGTGTGTATGTGTGTGTATGTTTTTCTTGCTGTAGTCCTTACAGCCTCCTCTTTTATTCATGACCGGCATTTTGGCCGCATTCGCATGCAACTCTATTCATATTTCTCTAGCTTTCTCTCTCTGTCTCTCTCTCTCTCTCTCTATCTTTGTATGTGCTCTGGGCTTAGCACAAATGAATTTTCTTCTTTCTGACAACTGCATTCCCATACCTTTTTGCTAGGCGTGGCATTTAGTGCGCCTTTGGCCTTCAACTTGCACACAAATTTACGCTGAGGCCAGGACCTTCAGTTTTCCTGCTCATCTGCTTCCTTGTTTCACACTTGTCTTTCACTTTAGCTTTTCAGTTGCTGGCAACTCAACTTCAACTCACTTTGGTTCTACATATATTATTCAGTCTACGAGCACATGAAATTACTTTACTGAGAAAATTATTACTTAAAATATCCTTGCAGGTACTTTTTAATTCATAAACTTTACTTAAATGAAAGCTATTTTAAATTAACGAAAGCCGCATGCACATTAGTATAGAATATATATACAAACTTTATTGGTGTGTCTTATTAGCGGATAATTTTACTAATATTATATTTACACTAGATTAAGTAACTTTTTAACTGATAAGACGTGCCTTTTTAAAGTTGTGCCTTTGTGTTTTGCTCTATTAACCATTACATTTGCCTCGCACACCTATTAACATTTATTATTATGGCTACAAAATAATTCAGTATGAGATGAGTTCATGAACCAGAATTGTTGATTGCAAATGCTAATCCAAAGTCATCAAAAGCATCAACGTTTCGTTATGTCCTCAATTCAATTTAAATTTTTCTATCAATATTTTCCTAACTTCCTAATCACAACGTTTTTATTTCACCTTTAAATTAAATGCTAAACGATAAGAAAATAAAGACCTGAGAACTGCAAAAGGAAATTAAAACTTAGTGTGACCCTTAAAAAGATGATGTCAGAAAAAAGATGAGCCAAAACACGTCCAGTCCAGCATTAAATACTTTTTCAACATCTGGGGTAGATGTTGTCATTGATTTTATTTAATTTTTTTTGTAGTGAAATATTTTAGTTATTTATTTTAAATGAAATAATATAATTATGCTTCGTTTATCGCCTGTCAACATTTTTCATCATAAAGTGCTAATAAAAGTGCAGAGCAACAAGAAAAAAAGATGAATTATACTTTATACATTAATACGAGTTAGTGTACAAAATATATAAATGCTCGTATTGTAGGCTTCAAATGATTAACATTCCATGCCGGTTTCCTATAAATGTGCATTGTCATTTTATTGTCGAACCGAATTTTTTTTTAATTACTTAACGGAAATGCCCAACATCAAAGGTGTTGCTCCATTGACTGTCTCCCCAATACCTTGATTGCGCCTGCCGACCATATTCATAATTAATTTATTATGCATCCTTTTAATGTGCTACGTATTAATATAAATAAATAAATTCATATGATTGTTGTCTGTCTATCTATCTGTGTGAATGTATGTATGAGTGTGTGTGTGTGTTTGTGTGTATGTGGTGGCAATTATTAATTTATATGCGAGTTGCAGTTCAGTAAAGAAAAAAGATTGCCTGATGAACAGTTTAATTGTTTCCATGGCGGTGTGTAAAATGCCTCGCCTGTCAGCAGTTTGTTATAATCAGTTGTCGATGTCATCTCATATTGATTGACAAAGTTAATAAACTGCCAATGAGTTATTAAAAAAATGCCTTTAAAAATTAAAGTATTCAGCGTAATCGATTATATGTACTTATAGACTTATAGAAGCATATAGAATCGAACGGGACCAACTCTATGTGTGTCTATACGAGTCTGTGTGTTCGTGCATTAAAAAAAACTTGTCCTTTCTTCGACTTAGGAGAATCTGGATACCAAGTTTGTTTATTATAGCGATTATTATTTCCGAGATTCTTGCGTTTATACAAATGAATGAACAGTCAGAAACAAGAATATAATATATGAACTCTGTGGGGTCTGCTTCCTGATCCAAAGAATACTTAAATACTTATGACCCAGTGGTGTAAAATCGTACGTTTAGGAACTATTTTTAATGTGAGTTAACGCTGAGTTACGTCTGATATATGTATTTAAAAGAGTTTACTATCCACTCATGCCATACTAGTTTTTTGACATCGGTCAAGGCAAATACTGCAGACACAGAAAGAAAAATTCGATAAAGTGAGAACAAATTAAATTAAAAAATTAAACTAGAGAAAATAAAAGCAACGAAAATTATGAAGGGATTAAATAGAAAATATAAGAAATATAAATATAAGATTGCCTTCATCAAGGCATATTATTATAATTGAACTCCTCCTAGGAGAAAAATTGCCACAGAACAATTATGAAAATACATCCAAGAAACTAGAAGTAACCGAATTCCAAGCAATTCTAATAGTTTGTAATTCTTAAATTATTGAGTGTAGATACAGATAAAAGATCGTCAAATTTAATTTAAATACAAAAAATACGGAACATATTTGATGGTGTCGATTATGCCTGCCTATTATACTTGTACATTTTCTTGGATTTGCAATCCACTCCTGCAAATATAATCGCATTATAATCGCAAATATGTTTCCCCAATTTGCAATTCCGTTTCATTAATCTTCCCCCTTAAAAGGTAGCCATTCATATGCTATTCATATACTTTCGTTCAAAGCACAACTATTAAGCCTGACACTCACTCATCTAAATATCAGTTGGCAGAACTTTATGGAACTGTTTCGGCCAATTTAGTCCAACAGCCGTTACCCACCATTAATATTTATTTATGCGCCAATCATTTAGAGCACGCGCCGCCAATAAACTCGACACCACGGTATAAGAAACAACAACAGTTAGGTTTTGAGGCAACCCAACCTAAGCATTTTCCTAATAAAGTGCATAAATTTAAATTATGCAAAAACCACAACAACAACAATAGCAACTAGAACATGGCCAACCAAACATTTTGTTGGTGTCTGAACAACAACTTATAACAAATTACCAAAACATAAATCAACAAATAACCAAATAAATGACACAAATATAATTTTTATGTGGGGAAAGACACAAAAACTTGCCGCAACGTTCAAAGTTTTCGCGGCCGTCGCTCTCTCTGTTCCTTTGCGGGGGTGTGCTTGGCTGTGTGTGTGTTTTTGTATTATATAAAGAGATAAAAACCCATTAGATTTTCTAATAAATAGCGGCATTAACTAAACATAATGAGCACTTAAGTGCGCACTTCCGTTACCCAACCATGGGCAGAACAGCGAAGCAACAAAAGCCAGGACAACCAGCCCGTTGCTTGTCCCTATACTGTGTATTCGAACTTCCTGTGGGTGGCTTCTTGTATACAGAGATATCCGCATATCTGCGTATTTGTGTCACCACTAGTGCGTCTTAGCGCTGCTTTAAGTGTTTCCTAATTTACTACAAAAAGGACAAAAAACAAGTGGCAGAGCTAGGATCAAATCTCAACGACTACGGAATGTTCTGAATTCGTGAAAGGATATTTTTGAATCTAATTTAAATTAAATCAATTTTTTTAATGAGATGGAATGTTAGTGGCAAATTTGTAACGTAAGCGAAAAAATATGAAATGGTATTGTTTGTTATATTGTCTTAATAATATTGTAGACCGGCAAATATATTGATTTTAATTTAATTTGTAGATCTGAAAATGAAATGATTTTAAGGGGATTGGTAAAATTGTTGAGGGTTTTGTAGTTTTTGAGTTTCGTATTTATAAAAACAGCTGAATCTTACCATCTCTCTTTTTTATATTTCTTCATTATATTTTTATTTCTAATTAAAAGCACTTCGAAACCTTCCAAACATAACGTTTAAATATACCCATGAAAATTTGATGATATTCAGATATATTGCAGTTTTGATTTCCAGCCCCATTCCAAAAATTTTAATGTGTCTTGAAAGATATTCTTTGAACTGTATCTTACTTTCCAAGTCGATCCATTTTTCAGACTCAAATTCGCAGACCTTTGGTTGAATAGCAGCGCTCAACTAACAATAAGACATATAGCTTTGTTGTTTCAAATATAAGATCTTGAGAAGTTATAATCAACACATCTCGTAGAATTTTAAGATTGAATTTGAAAGTGTCATTCGAAAATATTATTAATAGTTAGTATAATGTTCTGCACTAAATTAATAACAATTATTTAAAAATCTGATTTTTTTGTTTCAATATAATCGAAAACTATAATAATGCCTAATTCAAAAATTGGTTTTCGATTCTGTGATTGTTTTCTCTGTATCATCATTCGATTAAGTTTTATATTCTGTTAGGAAACATTTAAAGGATAAAAATAATCGTGCATCGCCACATCGTAAAGTCTATAACTTAACATACTCGAATTCCCAAAAACTTTAAAATTCTCGCATATTTTCCTTCTCCAATATAGTGGCATTGCATCCACTTGTATTCATTTATTCATCCAAGAATATTATTATTATTATAAATCCTATTATCCATTAGATTAAGCTTAAAGTTACGCCGCTTAGATATCTAAGCATATGTGCAATTTTAAATGAAAAGAAACACTCGCCTATCTTTTTATAAACCGTTGTGAGTTACAGACTTTTAACAAATTAACCGTTTTTTAATTAATATGCGATATTATTTTGTAGTATTAAATTTTTAAATAAAATAACGAATTTTCCACTTCTTAGTTGCCTCACAAAGGCTTCTTTACTCATCTTCTATAAGTACAAAGCGCATTGATGTTCAACCAAAGTCCCCATTACATGCAACGTATTGCTTTAATAAACTGATGAGCTTTTCAACACTGACCTCTAGGGTATATGCAAACGAAAAAAAAGAAGAAAATCTGTCCTATATTCTATCTTGTCTGTGTGGTTTGCGCTCGCCGCGTGTGGCGGCCTTGGCCATTTTCATTTGTGGCAGCGAAACGGATATTAAGGACATTAAATGTACATTATTCATTTGGTTGTGTTTGTCGTTGTTTGTGTGTCCAAAAAGTTCAAGCCAAGACCTTGGCACATTAGACAAGCGCAGTGGAAACGCCCCGCAGCAGTTAGCCGGCATATTAAAGACATTTTGGTGAACAATCACGTGACTTGGCGGGGCGTTACGCATACGCCCCGTTTGCAGCATGTGATGATCAACGTAAAATGAGTAATTGCCAACATGTTTCGGCGCATTTATTGTTGCCACACACACACACACACTCACACGCACACGGACACGCACACATTTTCATTAATGAGCGCTCTGTGTGTGAGCTTTTATGCTGATATGTGCACATTTTTATGTTTAATCATTTTTGCGCGCATTCTGTTATTTTTTTTTTATTACCTTTTGCCTCGCACATAATTTTTCTTGTTTTCGCTCATTTTCTTTGGTCAGTAAAAACATATTCGAATGCCAGCAACAAAAACAAAAACAGGAACTGGAACAACAATGCTCACAAATTACAAAATCGTGACTAGCGTAAATTTTCGTTCTGTGCCTCACATTTGTTGTTGTTGTCGTTGTTGTGGTTGTTGGCGGCCATTCGGGAGCCATCATCATCTGCTCAAGTAGCCGGTAATTTTTGAGCGGTTATTAGTTTAAATGGCCTGGCCTAAACATCATTGGGCTTGATGGTCTTGTATTGTTAGCACAAATGCCGCAAATTTGTTGTAAATGCTTTCTGTACGTTCTTTTGAATGCCTGTTAGGAAACATTAGTATTTCGATTTACAAAAGAAGTTGCAAGAGTTGAAGAGTTAAAAATAGGAGGAAATGTAGAGACTTGTTTGTGGGAAAACTAAGTCATTTGGCATCAAATAAAAGCAATGCAATATCAATAGATATTTAGAATTTATTATTTATTGACTGGACAATTAAAAAAAAATCATAATCATATCTAAATTCGATTTAAAAACAAAAAGAAACAAAATGACAAAAAAACGGCACGAAAGGAAAAATATTAATTAACAAAAGATGAAAGAATAAAATGAAAAAATGGCAAGTCATGTGCTTCTCAACATCCTGTTAGCATTTTTGTTAAAAGTACTATGACATGTTTGTCGAAAAACAGGTCATTTGGCATCAAGTAAAATCAATGCAATATAAATAGATATTTTACTATTTATTGATGGTACAATTTTTCAAATAACGAATTCGATTTAAAAACAACAAGAAGCAAACTGACAAACAAAAAGCACGATAAAAAGAAAATAAATTGATAAAGAATTCAAAAATGGCAAGACATGTCCCTCAACATCCTGTGCGCATGTTTGTTAAGGGTTTTATTTGACTAAAAATTCAATAACTGATTTATGTGCCAACAAATTTAGCAGTTTGCTGAAGCCCTTATTATGTTGCTAAAATTACGAGTATTTCCGGTCTGTCATTTTCCTTTCAACGTGCCTGGTAAAAGTCAAATTTGAATAAAAGTCTAATTACTTTTTGTTTTTTATAATTTGTTCAACTAAACTGTTCAAATTGTGCGCAATCATTGGAACGCCGCAGTAATAAGTTGGAAACGCTTCATTAGTAACTTGACAGGTCGTGTTGATAAGACAAAAATGTTTTCAGACTAGTTATTACCCAAGTTATTGACCTGCTAAGCATAGAGGCAAAATAAATAATATATACTATAATAAAATTTCAAGTCTAATGAAATTGGCTAGTTATTAATATGGAAAAACTTTGGCTTTTGGTTGAAAAAAAAAAAACAACAAAATATTGATGCAATTTTCGCGAAATCCGACAAACTCGTGTGCAAATTATTATTATTATTTAATTTGAACTAAACGGAATTAGATTTTATTACCGATTTAATGCTATAAATCTGTGTAATTGTACGCAAGATTGTAAACTATCTCTGTTTGTCTTTCTTGGGGAAGGGATGGCCATAGCCTCTGTAATTGTAAGTATGTATATAAGTATAGTGAATATTCACTATTTATTGAGTTCAATAATCTGCATACAAATTTTAAAATAGCCCATTTTCCTAAAAAAAATGGTGTTGAAACTGTGATTGGTTTATTAAGCATTAATATCTATAGCCAATAGTTTTTTTTTGTATTAGTGGACT
This sequence comes from Scaptodrosophila lebanonensis, assembly GCF_003285725.1. Taxonomy (NCBI): domain Eukaryota; kingdom Metazoa; phylum Arthropoda; class Insecta; order Diptera; family Drosophilidae; genus Scaptodrosophila; species Scaptodrosophila lebanonensis. The sequence goes on along the minus strand of NW_022060742.1, from coordinate 12,294,578 downwards.
TCAATCAAATGGCATTTAAATCCAGACAAACAGCATTGCAAAATAAATTCATTTTATGTTCAATGCCAACCAAATATCGACATAAAATATTAGCAATGGCAAAAGTTCAAACATGGCATGGAAGTAAGCAAAATGCAAAAATTATTTCAAACACAAAGCCAAAATATAAAAAAAAAACACACATAGAAAAAGCAAAAAAACATACAAATAAAAGATACAATTTACCAAGTTAAATAAACAAAATAGATGTGCATGTACGGACGATGCACGGAATACATATGTGTATAGTATGTAATATAAACAAGAGAGAACGCTACAGTCGAGCAAGCCCGACAGTGAAATACCCTGTACCCAGGTAAGCTTCCGACACTGAGGTATATGCGCCCATAGCAGAAGCAAAAAGAGGAAGAAGAAGAGCGAACTTGTTGCTCAAGTTTGTGGGGGTTGTACTGGCGAGAATTTGTTTCGCTAATAACTTTTCCTAGAATTGACCGAATTGGATAAACAACAGTATATAATTATATGTAAATTATGTGTGTAAAGTTTCGTTAAGGTAGCATTTGAAATGTGGACGCTGTTGACGAAATTCTGTAGTGGGGGAAGGGGGGAAATTAAAAAAAAAAAAACACGTCCTTTCTCGGACCTAGGAGAATCTGGATGCCAACTTTGGTTATTCTAGCTTTTATAGTTTCTGAGATCCTTGCGTTCATCCAGACGGACGGACAGACGGACGCACAGACGGACGGACATGTTTAGATCGATTTCTCTCGTCATGCTGATTCAGAATATATATAAAGTATGGGATCGGAGATGCTTCCTTCTGCATGTTACATACTTTGCACAAACCTAATATACCCTTTTTACCCTACGGGTACAGGGTATAAAAATAAGAAAGGCAAACTTTTAAGACAGCACTTGGGCGGGCGGATAGCAACAACAATAACCAAATAGTGGCAGCCATGTAATGCTCAGACATATCTATGTATATATGGTATCTAGTATGGTAGGAAGGCAAACGACGGCTGCTTTGAGCAAATGAAATCGAAACCGGAAATGGCAGACAGGCAGCATAGCTCACACACACACACACACACACACACATACAGAAACATAGAAACAGAAATACAAACAAACAAATGGCAACCTGTGTCTGTACGCTTTCCACACTTGAATTGCTGCTCATTCAAGATTCATGCACATGGCCATGCTTCCAGCAACTGTTCCATCTGATGGACTAACTGACAGAGGGACAGACTGAGTGACAGATACGTCAGTAGCGTTCGCTGCGGTCTGCGCCTTTGGCAATATCGTCAACGTTCTCCTCGATATTCAAATATTTTCTGTTGACAGATTTCACAATTTTCCACTTTCATACCTTTTTGGCTGTTAGCCATGCCAAAACACAAGAATTTCCTTTTACTTATTGTTCATTCTGTTACAGCTTCTTTTATATATATGTATGTATGTATATGTATGCTCCTACCTACTTACATACTATACATATGCATGTTAGGAGGTGTATGTTGGTTTATTTGTATGGCTGTCTACTTGTCTGCACTTTGCTTTTGTTTCGCTTCTTGCCGTTGCTATTTCCTTGGTAGCCAAATTGGAAAAGCTCATTGGGCGCAGGTATATATATCTATATCTTTTCACTGAAGCGCGACGGCGGGAGTGGGCGCAGAAGAATCGTGTGACTTGTGCCGTCGCTTTTGCTTTGTTGAACAATTGATGTGTAAAAGTTTGATTAGATTTGTTGAGTGTGTGGCCTTAAAATAGGCGCTTCGTATTCCTAAGACTTTAAACTGGGAACGTGTTTAAGGTGAAAATCAATAACCTTGCCATCCCTATTTTTAATTCAATTTTATAAATCAACCACGTCCAAATACTTTGCAAAAAGTTCTAGTTCTTTTAGGAGTTCTAGAATAGAACACTGAATGGATGTGCTTAACTTGCTTAAAGTGAGAAAATATTTGTAATTAGTAGTATTTCCATGATAATATATTCCCACAAACACGATATCCTTTGCGGATTTTAATTACGGACTTTAAAAAGGGGGAAATGGGCTCCAAAGCTTGAAAAAATAATATTAATTTTACATTCATTTTATTAGTAATAAACTTTGTATTTATTTTTTGGTTTTGGAAATTTCGAATTCTAGTTAACTTAACTTGGTTTGTACTTATAAATTAAATAAATAAAGCAAATAAAATAAACTGCTTAGTAGGTTCTTTGAAATTCATTCAATTCATTAGAAGAAATAAATAAAATAATATACTCGTACATATGAATTCACATTTTAAATATAAATAAATAAATTAATATACTATAAATTATGTATATATCTCACAAGCAGACATGCTATAAACTCTACATCCTATACAAGTCATTAATCAGCTGTCGTCGAGTAAACACGTCAATGGCAAGAAGCTAGGAATGAGCCGGCTTGAATATTTTAAACTTTAAGAACAAGCCTTAATGGATCAAACGAACTCTTATATTTTTAATATAACTTCATTAAAATATACCTTTTCATAACATATCCCATTTATATATTGTATAAGTGGACCAAATATTATTGCCTAATTGTACAGCTCTTAATTCTAGAAATTACTTGCCTTGAATATAACTACGTATTATAGATTTATATTTGTACATATATACGCGTGAACAAATATAGTATTTATTGTAAATCCTGGCACTTTTCCACCATCACCTAATATTAAGAAATTTAATATTAATAATGTAATTCCTCATAAAAGAAAGGATTTATAATAAAATTAAAATCATTCTCTGAAAGTTGAGTTATTTTTTAAATGAAATATATATACATATTGTTTGTTTATTGTTTTCCGTGTGTTTATAAATCACGTTGTCCAGAAAAATGTATTGATTTTATGGTGGCGCTTGATATCTGGATGCGGAAGCAAATTGACATTCGCGAAATTAATAGAAGAATCGTAAATAGCTTTCATGAGATTAGACACATAATTGGTAAATCGCATTGACGCACAGTCAACCAAAGAGATGGACAGCTGGAATCGATTTTTTCCGCTTACAATTGGTCAGCTGTGTCCATAAATCAAACCACAGACAAATGAGTAGAATAAGAATCATAGTAGACTGGTTAGCCAAATGGACAATTAGACTGATTGATAAGCTCATTCGAGTAGTCACAATGCACACTGTTCTGTTACACTAATGTAATAGGAAATTATATATACTATAACAGTATATTAAAAGTTAAAAATATATTAAAACTTGAGATTTAATTTTTGCTGGGAAATTGCAAGGATAGATTTGGTTTTTCTCTTTTAAAATGAAATGAACTTGTAAGATGGTTGCAATGGTTTCTTCAAATGTTTAAAAACTCACTTAATTGTTTTTACCCATTTAGGGGTTGTCTTTAATATGATAATGCTACGAGTATGCTATAACTTGTTGATAGGAATGCAAAGTGACTTTGTAGCATAAATATAGACATACATTAAATTAGTGTCTACCCAATTTGTTCATTGTTAAAAAACCAAAATCTCCCTCCATTATTTTTTAATAATAATTTGGCAACAATATAATGTAAAATTACATTCATTTTCACATTTCCTATTTTTCTTAGATTGCAATTATTTCGTAATAGTAGAGTAAGTAGTATACCTCCGATTTAAATGAATATCACATAATGATTTGAAGTAATACATTTAATTATTTTCTATATTAATTTTATTGTTATTATTACAATATCTTCCTTGATGTGTTTTGAACTCTAGCTCGCAGCAAAGAAATTAAAATATTTTCAAACAATGCAGTTCCTAAGGAAAATATCAAAAATAGTCACCAAAGTTGTAGACTTCAAGTATTGCTTCGACCTCACATTTTCCCCATTTGTGAGTAGTAATTTGTTGCATATAAACGCTCTTTGTTCATTTCAGCTTAAAATACAAATGTAGTTGGATAGTTCTACCTAATAAAAGACACATACTCGTATACTATATTTTTCATTCATTGTAGAAATAAGACAATTTTTGCAGCTCACTTCAGACTTTTGTGTCAGGCGAAGAACAAATTATATATTCTTGTGGCGTTTCCGGACACTATTGAGTAGAGAGCTGGTCAGTGTGCGGCTGTCAGGTGTCAAAATGTTGCAGTCAATGAGTTTTCTGTCTCTTACACTTTTGGCCAACCACATCCGCAGCCGCATTCGCCGCAGTTATCGCACGTTTTTTGTCTGCCAATGTTGGTGATGACGATGGAGATAGTATCTTCATTTTTGCTCGCACGCTGCCCAGGCCAAAGCCGAAGCAGCTGTTCTTTATCGCACTCTTTTCTCAAGACAGTCGAAAGACAGCCTCCTTGAAGTCTATGCGGCTAAGCCGCTGGGCCGGCGCAACAATCCATAAACGAACAAATTGCCTGAAAATCAATTTTGTTAGCGGTGGCTACTTTTGTATCTTTTTGTGAGGCGGTGACGACGACTCTTTTTGGCTACGGCACTTGGCTTTTATTCTTTGTGTGGTTTTGTTATTTGGCGTTGATGCGACTCCTCTTTGAGTGTCTGCCTGTCCGTCTGCCTGTCTGTCTGTCGGTTTGTCGATCCTTTTTTGACTAGCCATGTGTACTTGTATGTGTGCGTGTTTTTTTGTGTGTTGTTGGGAGTGGCATTTGGCATAAGTAGCTCGTTTTATGTGGTCTGCAGCGAGTGCGAAATTTATGCACATGTTTTTCTCATGCCCCCACATTGGCTTATTGTTAGATGTGTGAGAAATGGCTTTGAATGCCTTTTCTTATTAAGTGCCGGCGTGTTTTTGTCAATTATGTCCAAGGGCTGGTGGATTGCTTTAAAGTGTAAAGGAATTCGTTTTATAATTTTGAATGCAAGCTGCTTTTCAACTAAATTGGAATTTTACACTGAATTTTTTTAATACTAATACCTGCATAGAGACCATCAGGTTGATAACGAAAATCAATGCGAGTCATCATGACCCACATGCAATGGCAGTTTTAAGTTTAAGTTTAAATTTGAAAATTTGAAAAAGAATTCTAATCGGGGTCGACAATATTGATCGCATTCGGAATAAGCTTTTTTCTAAAACCAGAGAAAACTAGGTAGGAATCTAACTCGAAATGAAAGGAGCAAAGTTGAACTTGTTATAATAGCTCTTAGTTTCATTTGTATTATCTCCATTTATTGTATTTGATGAATTTTAATCTAAACTGTTCAAAGAGTGACTTCTAAAATGCATAATTGAAGAATATTTATGATAAATTTCATACATATTTTCTGTCTATGTTAGGAGGTGTATCTTGTAGGTGTATTAACTTTCTGAACAAACTGCTGATCATTGTAAGAAATCAATCCGAAATGGAGCTCTGGTCATTTGAAAGTATTGAAAGTTCAGTAGTAAATAATTATATACATTTGAACAAAGACACTGAATTATTATTAAAATAATTACAATTCAAAAAAAGAAACACGTAAATTTTTAAATAAATTATATTTTATTTACATTGTAAATGAAATTTGTTATGTACTTATAATATAAATCAGAATACTTAACATTTAATTATTATTATAATAATAATTACAATTCAAAACAAATGAAGGGGTACATTTTGAAATAAATGATAATTTATTTGTATTGAAAATGAGATTTGTTATGTACTTATAATATAAATAAGAAGTGTGTGCTTCAAGCAGTTGCCATTTGTAGTCAATGCGACTCGATCTGACCCGCAGCCCTTCAGCCATTGACCTCAAGTGGAGTTCGCAAAACCTTAACCGCAGCCGCAGCAATGCAAATCAGTCGCTGTCCTCAAGCACACAATGCGAGTAGAAATAATATAAGAAAAAAATAAAATATAAAGCAATTCTTTTTCTATGGTTTTATTGATTGGATTTTCTTTGGCTGCAAGCTTTTGTTAAACAAACAATGGCGCGTTGCACAAATTGAAATTGAATTTCTAATGCAAACTCTCAAGGCGAACTTTGAACTTGTGTCGGTTAATTGAAATGCCAGACTCAATCAAACAATATCAATAAAATGCTGTTTTCTTTTCGCTTTGTGACTAAATAATGTAATCGTGGGAAGAAAGTAAATCAACAGCAGGCCACAACGCACTAATCGTCGGATCGATCGATCAATCAATCAATCAATCAATCAATCAATCAATCAATCAGTGCATCAGTTGGCTGCTTAGATTTGCCAATGAAATGCAACAGCAGAACACGAAATCGCCCACACAGAGAACGTCAAGTCATTTAATTTGTATGCAATTTTGACCACAAACATTTGTTAATTGACCACAGACACACACACACACACACACACGCAAATGTAAATCGTATTGCGTACAAACATGCATATATATGTACATACATATATAAAGGTGTGTGCAAGTGTGTGTGTGTGTGTGTGTGTATCTGTGTGTGGCACACAAACAACTAAATCAAATAATTAATTATGTACGCTCAGTTGCATTCAGAGCTGCAGGAAACGCTTCGCCAACTGCCAGCTAAATTATGCCAACTAGCTGGCTGGCTGGTTGCTGGTTGGTTGGTCGGCTGACTGGCCTGGCTGTTGGCTTTCTCCCACTTCCGGTTAGTTGGTCCGCTGGCTGTCCGCTTGCCACGCTTAAGTGCCGATAATTGCTCACCTTTGGTCAGGCATCAGCGTCGGTGGCGTCACCAGCTGCCAGTTGCCAGTCCCCAACTGTACTCTTGTCCTATCGTCCTGTTTCCCTGTTGTCCTGTCGTCCAGCTCGGCTCGTTGCTTTGCAGTGGGCTGCGAAATCTCTAAAGTCAGTACACAACATCGACGTGTAATCAAATGACATTTAAGTGACATTTAGAGCTTAATCGTTAAGCGACTCGCATCGAGGCATTGTTTGGCCACTGCGGGCCGGCTTCGCTTAATTGCCAGTCTGCGACACCGTGGAGTGTTTAAGTTGACGGCATGCGGCATCTAAGGATCATAATGCAATGTGTCGGCCTCCAATAGACAAACATTCGATGAATAATTATCAGCGACCATAATCCCATTGCATGGATTGCACTCGTAAATTAATCAATCAATTGCAATTCGATGCAACCATCAAGCTTTCAACTATAAGGTTTTAACATTAAAAAGGGTAGATTTATGGTTTTTTGCATTTTTTCTTTTAGAATTCCGAAAGTAGGAACTACTTTTTCTTAGTGCATATAGAAAATCTGATGTATATTTTGTGCTTTTTGTTCTACAAATATGTCCAATAAATGTTAATAATTCTCCACATTTTCTTCTCAAAAGTGATTCCATATTTTAATTAAAAGTAGGAGATCAAATTGAAACTGAAATGTACTTCTTTTGCTTCATACATGGTTATAGATTCGATTTCATTTCACAATTTGTAGTGTGAATGATGAGATATCCTTATACTTATTATACACAAAGGATGAATTGAGCGAAAAAATATAAGAACCATTGACGTAAAGTATACAACATCTTATTCCTTTTTAATACGTGGATAAAAGAAATTGAAAACGATATTTTATAATAAATACAGCTGTATTATAATGTATAAAAATATTTGCATCTACCTTTTTTCAAGAAAGATGCAATATTTGTAAACATTCTTATACATACATATATCTTTGTTTATCAGTTTTGTTTAAATTTGGTTCCTGAATGAAAATTAAATAATTCAGAGGAAATATTACAATCTTAGCAAAAAATAGCTTGATAAATAAATTTATTATTAGAGCAAGCAATTACAAATGTTCCTTTTGAAGCATTGTTTTTTTTGCAATTAAATTTTTGATTTAAAAATTTGAAAAAATATGTACACATATATATAAATATATCTATAGCTCGAAAACAATTAAATATTAAGTATTAGTATTATATTTAAGATATTAAATTAAAGAAATTATTAAAGCCTTAAAGCCTTAAATGCTAGAAAAGTAGCTAGAGAAATAAAGTTAGTCTCCATCATATGTCTACCGTATTTGGAACTCATATGAAGACAGCATGAGAAGTAGCGTCGCAACGTCGTTAAGCATTTTACAAGTTTGCAATTAATGCTTCTTTTTGGCCATTGTTTGAGCATGCTCATAAAATTTTCCAGCACATACGTGACAATAATTACAAAACGGCAAGAGAGATAAAAAAAGCGAAGCCATAAAACTAGCAAAGTAAGGAATAAAAAAAGGAACAGGCAAAAATGGACAACAGCAGCAGCAGCAGCAAACAAGCGCAAAGCCGTCAAGCCATTGGGGGAGAGGGGCGAGTTGGAGGCTCCACCGAGCCGGTGGCAACTATGCGCCGTTTGGTAGCCACTCTCTCGTTACGTGGCCGCTGACATAAACTACAAATGGCGCAACATGGCAGCGCCGACGTTGTGGCATATAAAAATGCAGCACCGGCGACAGTGGCAAAATAAAATGAAGGATAACAAGGATTTACATTATATGCCGGCCACGATGACAACAGAGGAGCATGCGAGGGCTCTGGCTGTGGCTTTTATGGCAAGAACATTGCAGGCGTGGCAAAATTAAAATGGCTCGTAAATGCCAAAAGGCAGCTAGAAAAGTAGTTGTGCTGCTTCGCTCTCTCGCAGGCGTGCTGACATTGATGGCGGTTAGGACTAGACCTAAAATGATCCCCCGGCGAAGGAACAGGACCAAGTCTCGGCAGAATTCATTAAGTCAAGGCGAACAATTTTTGCTTATGCGAGGCATTTCATTTACTTACACACATTTTATTTTTTTAATTGAAAACTAGCTGCGGCAGCTGTCGCCATTTGGAGACTGGGCCACGCCCCCGCATCGAAACGAACTGACATATGCCACAGAGTGATTAATCAAAAGCCCTCCATCCAATGATAAACTTTCAAGCATTGCATGTTGGTGGTTGTGCTTGCTTGTGCTCTGCCAGCAATAAAAACCACATTCATTTATTAAATTCCAAGCGCCAAAAATATACGTACGAGTATACGCTGCAAAAACATAAGCAAACGAAAACGATAGCTATCAATCAAAGCCAGCTAGGCAGCCAGGCAGCCTGCCATCCTGGCAGCCAACCAGCCATCGAGCCATCGAGCCATTCAGCCAGCGGGAAATGGAAATTTTTTGGGGGTTGCTGCCGCCTTAAAGTAGTGACAAATTTTTCAATTTAATAAGTGCTGGCCGCTTGCCGAGCGATTCAAGCATATGATGCTCATCGATTTTCCCTTTTCGCATATCCTATCCCAGCCTAAGCTCAAGAAATGTCCGCCAACTGCCCCACCCAGACAACTCAACTCATCTCATCTCATCTCGTCCCAACTCAACTCAACTCAACTCAACTCAACTGGAGTGTCGCCACTTGGCATTCAAAGCTGTGCGGCACGTAGCCAACTGCGTTGACTTTTTGCACGCACTGTGTGCAGAAATCAAGTCTGGCTAAATAAAAACAGCAACAACCAGCAGCGGCCAGGATATGGAATGTTGACGTGGACGTGCAACGCACTCGAGCGGGCAAAACACTTTAAAAGCTGACGCCAACGCCAACGCTCACGCCCCCCAACTTGTTTGCATGCTTTTAGGCGCAAAATGCCAAGCAAATTTTATTATTTGTTGCTGTGGCTGTGAAAACTTGACAAAATTGATGTAACAGATTTTGTTTGCTTGTCGTAGTGCCAAGAAAAATTCCAACAACTACAGCTATTCGCCATTGTAGTACATATTGTGCTCCTCAATGGCATTGTAATTTTTACGGTTTGCTCAGATCTTTAGAGCTGATAGAATTTTTCTTGTTTACAAATTGTGTGACTGATGATTATGATGACGATGTTGTTGATGTGGTTGCGGTTGCTGATGATGAAAAGTTTTAGATTAGTTTTTGCCAAAGCGCCTGTAGTGTGGTGTTATATGTAGTTGAAATGGTTGTTCAGAAATTAGTAGACACTTTTAGTCAGAGATAGTAATGCATACAACATTTAAAATGCTTTGATATCGCAACAAAATGTTAACCTAACATTTGGCATCTACTTTAATATCAAATGTTTATCTAATCATTTAATTGTTTTGTGAAAAAATTTAATAATAAGCAACTATGCCGCTGTAAATGGCAGCTTATTAATTAAATTAAACAATCTGTAAAAACGGACGGGGGTATTAAAAAAAAAACGAAAAAAAAAACAAAAAAAAAAAAAAAAAATTAAAAGGCTAATAGAGATTCAAATAGTTGCAAGATATCATAAAAATAAATTCGAATTTTTTCTGGCAATTCGAATCGTGTAGAAAAGGTCCGCTAAAATAATTGTACTAGTATTTGCTTGATCGAAATAAGGCTGTCTTTGATTGTATGGAGAAAGAACAAATAGAAAATTTAAAAAGCATCCCAAAAAAATATATATAAAAAACGTGTTAATTAAACAGAATAGCTTTCGTTTATAATCAAACTTCTACAACACGTGATTTGCAGAGTTTGTTGTTGAATTAAATACAAATGCAGCTCACAGATACGTACAAAGATCTTGAAGATATTTGTGCTTCCTTGCAAGGTTCGCGGCTCTTTAGCGCCTTTAACTAGTTAAAATACATATTATACAGGACATTTGCTATATACTGAAATGTTATTCTTGGATACAAAATTCATATAAAAACTATAGTACATAAAATTAAAAAAAGATTTATCTAAATGAAATTTGTAATGTAATTCATTAACTGCTGACTGTTTCGTATTTTCGTTGTGACTGTGTTGTGTTGATGGGAACAATATATTACAATTCAATTCCGGTTTTTAAGTATCTGCTATTTTAACGTTAAAAAATTAACTTAAATTATTTTTATTTATTTATTAACAGTTCGGCTGCAATGTAAAATGTACAGGCGAACAAATATTTAGCTATAGCTACGAGGCCTTAAGCTACTTAAATTAAAAAAATATTCATTACATACTTTTTTCTCTTTCAGGTGAGTGCTTTATGGTGCACGGCAAATCTTTCATTGGCTTAGTAAGTAGACTAATATTATTGAAATCTTAAATGATGTATAGTATTTCAAATTAATAATATAAATAAATGTTCACAGGCTGAGTGAGTATTTAAAAAATACATATTGTACAACTAATTGACATAATTATTCGTGTGAAAACATTTTCTAATCAAACTTGTTGAAGTTGCCCGAGCATAAAGGACAAATAAAATGAAAAAAAGTATAATTACTGCATAGTTTTCAGTAAAAAATGCTCATTCCAATGGTGTCTTTTGTGAAAGGTCTTCCTTGACAGAACTCTGCACAGTATTTAGCTTAGAAGTTTTCCAGTCAAGGATAATAAACTGTATTCAACGTTGAAATTCTATTTTCTTGGGGCGTTCATTTAATTACATTCAGATTTAAAAAAAATTGTTTTATGATTAAACGGGTTTATTACCATTTAATGCAATTATATCGATACTTTTATTGTAATTGTAATTAAAAGATGTTTAGTGTTCAAATACATAAATGAGCTTTGTAATAATGCTTTCAACACAAATCCCTTACATTGCAAATAGTGGAAAATACATAGAAATTCGTGCTCACTTCGCTTTGTGTCTTCAGTACATATCTGTCTGTCTGTCTGTCTGTCTTTCAGTCTTTCAGCTTTTGCCATTGAAGTTGCAGCATAAAAGGAATTTACGCCATTTGTAATCAATGTAGAAATAATATGGCGGTTTCGCTTACGAATTTTCACTGATTTCCCACAACTACAATGTCACAGATAGTTTTTGGGGGGTATCTTTGAAATTCAATGCGCATTGCCAGCTCAGGCTTGTAATGTACAGGGCCGCTTCCTTCCTTGTTATGCGCCAAAACGAAGGACCAAATAGCCCTAACGTTTGCACGCAAAACTATGTAACGCACAGAACTTAGAATATTGGTACACAGTACCGAAATGGCTGCACTTGGTGCTCAAAGCGATATAATGGACCAAGACCTTTGCTCTATAATCGGGTCCTCGTGCAGGTTGAAATTGTTGGGAACTTGTCGGGGTGGATTCTCTGGGATACGACCAGCATTCAGTCCGTGGGGGGGGTTCTTTGACTTGTCCATCCAACACACCCACACTACATAAAACAATAGAATCCTTGCCTCTATGGTGGTTAACAAAAATTAAATTAATCACGAAATTTCAGAAATAGCAATCAGACGGATAGACAGACAGACAACAGCCTAGCACCGATATAGCTACATGTTGTTGTTGTAGCCTCGCCTCATGACCCACCCTACCATTGATTTTCCAGTGGCGAACAAATTAATGGAAAATCCCAAACTTAAATGCTTTACTTCCTTTACCTTTGCATTACCTCAAAAGAAAAACTAAATTACTCACAATTCCATTTCAAGAATATTCATTACAATTTATTCAACTCATAATTATTATCCATAATGTGCATAATCTTCTATATACTTTTACTTCAAAACTGACAAGTCAAGTACCAAACATTAAATTCCAATCTATGTAATAATAGAAATAATAAAAGAAAACTAATTTAAATTCATATTTAGGAACAAAAGAAAGCGCAAGAAAATTTACGAAAATAGGTTATAACATTTCAAAAAGCTTATAAGAATATTTTTAGGGATTAATTAACAGACCGATTTCAATTGTGTGTATATAAATCCATTTTGAAATTAATTGTAGGTTAAATGTATTGTTGTTAAATCATTATACAAATTTAACACACGTAACGAGAAAACTTTAGGGCATACGCACTTCAAATCATCATCATTTTATGAAAATCAAACTACGTTACTTCAGCTGTCATAAGATTTCGGCAAAAAAAACAAAAACAAATTTAGAAGAGATTTGTTCACTGCATATTGTGGTTGTACTAATTATCATTATCAAAGTGAAGCGTTGCAAAAAAAAAACGGTGCACGCATTTGTATAAACAAATAGGCATATAAGAAGCAAATACAAAAGAACTGATAAGAATGGTTAGACTCACCCGCTCGCCGCGTCCGTCGAAGGCCTTCGTCGTCGATGCGATGCTCCAAGTGTTTTACAGCTAATATTAATTTTGGAAAGATAATATGCACTAACCACCCGTGAGGCACTATTGCTACTTTTGGCTTCTCTTATCTTTGTTTGTTTTACTTTTGCTCAGACAGATTCCAACATATCTATATAAAGCATATGCACTATAGTTTTTTGTTGTTGCAGTTTACATTTACGTTAGATGTTTTTATAAAAATAAGATTTCTGCACTGTTTCAAAATAACATGTTTTACGCTGGTTGTAAGGTTTTCTTCCCTTAAATATATGATTTTAACTGCCACAGACCTATGTCAATTGTGTTTTTGATTAGCACTTGCTAATTTTCAATTTTGACCTTTATCACTGCCACTAGATCTATTTGAGGTTATGTAACTCGGTGTGTAGCTTGGGTGCTTGCCCCTTTTTTTTTAGCCTGCGTGGTAGCCTTAGCGTGATACTGCACCGAGAATCAAATGGGTGTGTGGCGCTTTGATTGTCTGCGCCCTGCCACAATCACGACAAAAGAAGTATAATTCCTCGTTGTCGCAAAACTGCTGTCGCCCTTAAGAGCCCTGGCCTTTGCCTGTGATCCGCTACACTTGCGCAGTTCGCATAATTCGAAATAAAATCCTATTTATTAAAAGGTTAAAGTTTAGAACACATATATCCAAGTTTTTTTGTGTACAGTGGAAACTTACAGGATGTATTTTGCTATTTCACATTAAATTTTCGTCATTAAGGCACCATAATATTGCCATTGGCGGACTTCTTTTGTTTTACAAACGTGGTTTATTATCACTTTTAGTTTAAAATAAGCTTGATGCCTTTAATGTGGGTAGCTTAAATTTGCCGAATAGGCACACCACGAGGTTAAATAAAACTTAGTTAGGCGCTCTTCAGACGCAAAGTGCGTGTGGTCGGTCCAATAGCTCGTATCAAAAAGATCGAACACCGATAAGAAGAAAGCCCTTGAACCTTTGCTTCGAAGCTTTTAAGCGCCATGACATTCTGGTTCAATTATCAGCGTTGCTTATGTCTTATTGAGAGTGGTTGGTGTCACAGCTAAGGATAAGTCAGTTCCATCAAAATATGAATTATTATCTAATTTCTTTTATCAAAGTTTTTCCATCTTGCCTGCACATTTTTTCCCAGTAATTGTACATTACACCACAGACTAATTCTAGAGCTTGACTCGGAGGGCTAGTCTGAAAAAAATCAATTACTGCCTTATATCTTTTGCGTGAAAAGTACCTTGTAATCTTCCCTGTAAATCTTCGACAACATAATAGCTATTACCTAGTCTTTCTCTAACTCTCACCTTGATCCATTGTGGGTTAAATTTTGCGATTATATTCTTTGGAGTGCTACTATGGCCGAAATTACGTCTATACACTTCTTGGCCTTCTCGAAATACAATCTCACGAGTACGCAGATTATACTGATGCATATTCTGCTCCGCAGCTTTTGCGATGCTTTCTTTTAATTCCCTATGTAACAAGTGCAATTGGTCATCCCGTTGCAATACATTTTGTGGTTCATCCAATAGGTTAAGTTTTCTCAAAAGACCGTATTGGGATCCATGGGTAACCATATCGAAACCGAAAAGAGCGTGATAAGGCGAACATCCTATACTCTGATGATAAGAGTTACGCAAAGCACAGCTGATGCCTGGAATGTGGTCATCCCAGTCTCGATGATCTTCTTTTAGATACGCCCTAATGCCAACAATTATAGACCGATTTACCCTCTCAGAAGCGTTTGACTGAGGTGAGTATAGGGCCGTATATATATGCTTGATTCCAAGCGACACAAGCCACGAGTTGAATTCAGATGATTTGAATTGCGACCCATTGTCACTGACTATTACTTCTGGTACTCCAAATAAAAAAAATATGTTATCTTGTAAATACTTCTGAATAGCATTTGTAGTGAATTTTCGTAATGGACATAACCAGTGGTATTTGGATAAATGATCCAACACAATCAACAAACCGCTGAAACCTTTTTTGCTTCGAGGATATGGGCCTAAAATATCAATATATAAGCGCTGAAAGGGACGTACAGAACTAGCTGGTTTTCCCATCGGAGGCTTTAAAATACAATTAGGAGGCTTAGTAGTTTTACACACCTCACAATCACGTACAAACTGACGAATTTGGGTTACCATACCTGGCCAGTAAAAGTTTCTCCTTATTATTTCTAACGTTTTCGCCATCCCGCCGTGCGCTGCAATTACCTCACAATGAGCTCTTTTGATCACGTCATTGGTCAAACCAACTGGTATCCAAAGTTTCCAACACGTCTGTTTAGCGATTTTTGTACCATCGTCATGCTTAGTCCGTATATATACAAAATTGTCTATTACTTTGATGTCCGGATAATCCGATTCATTTTGCATAATTTTCTCCTTTATCTCTGTATAATCAGGTTCATTAAAACAAGCCGAATTTAAGTCTACCTCGGGACTTACTGATTCAATTACTGCTACTTCATCTGAGTACATACGAGAGAGAGCATCAGGCACCACATTGTCTTTTCCACGCCTGTGACTCACGTTAAACTTATATCCTTGTAAACGCATAGCCCATCGAGCTAACATGCCTTTGAGATGAGGTTGTCGCATAAGCCATACTAGACTAGCGTGATCAGTTATTACCTCAAATTCTTGCCTTTCTATAAAACAACGAAATTTTTCAATAGCTTCTACTGCTGCCAAACATTCACGTTGAGTTACACTATAGTTTCTTTGCGCGGTATTCAACTTTCGCGACATGTATGCTATAGGCTGCTCAACACCGTCGTCACTTAACTGTACTAGCACTGCCCCAATACCAAAATCGCTGGCATCACAATGCACATAGAATTTTTTTTCAAAATTTGGATTTTGCAAGACAGGTGCTGACGTTAATACACCTTTGAGTTTGTCAAAAGCAATTTGAGCTTCCGAAGTCCATACAAATTTCTTTTTATTGGAGAGAAGTTCCGTGATAGGGAAAGTAAGATCTGAGAAATTTGGAATAAACCTCCTATACCAACCCACTACACCCATGAAACCACGTACTTGCCTTAGTGTCTTTGGTACCGGCCATGCTAAAATCGACTCTACCTTCTTGGGATCTGTTGAAATGCCTCCTTGGCCAATAACGTAACCCAAGTACTGCACTTTTGTTACTCCGAAATTACTCTTTGCCACATTAAGAGTTAAATTTGCCTTTCGAAATTCTTCTGCTAAACGTATTAATACTGCTGCATGAGTATCAAAATCATTTGATACGACGCATAGGTCATCTAAGTATCCAAATACACAATATTTTAGTTCAGGAGGAATTAGTTCGTCCATGAGGCGACACATCGTCTGGGGCGCATTGCAAAGCCCAAAAGGCATTACCGTAAACTGGTAAAGAGGACGACCAGGTACTGTAAATGCTGTGATTTGCTTTGATTCGTCGCTGAGTGGTATTTGCCAAAATGCGTCCTTTAAATCGATTTTAGAAATTATATTTGCCTTAGGCAATCTAGCGAATATGCCGTCAATACTGGGTAAAGGATATGCGTCCTTTCTAGTCACCTCATTAATTTTTCGCGCGTCCAAGCACAGGCGAACCTTTCCTGGTTTGACAACTAAGCGAATTGGTGAACTCCACGCACTATGTGATCGTTCTATTACTCCTAAAGAGAGCATTCGATCTATTTCTTGAAACATGAGTTTCTCCACTGCCGGTGATACTGGATAAAATCTCTGCTTGATTGGATCTGATTCTCCTACGTCAATTTTGTGTTTCAGCAAAGGCGTTCTGCCCAATCCCTGCTGATCACAATTTGGAAAAAGCTTTATGATGGCCTCAAGTCGACTGTGCTGTTCTGCACTCAAAGGGAACTTGTTTTCGGATACTATATCCGTAACCTCCTTAGTGGGTGATGCATCTAAAGCCGATATAAGTCCTGGTGCCAACTCAAAGGTTTTCCAGAAATCGATGCCTAAAATGACTCGTTTTTCTATCGATGGAATAATGTAAAATGTTAGAGGTCTTCGTTTGTCTTTATATCTCACTTCTACACAAACTAAGCCTTCAACAACATGACTCCGTCCGTCCGCTGTTTTAACGCATGATTTAAGTTTTCTAAATCCTGTGTATTTACTCCAATCCGTTGCTGCTAGGTCCGCGCCTATACAACTAATGTTTGCACCGGTGTCTAGTAAGCCGAGTTCGGTGAAATGAAAAAATGAAACTGCAGCATACAGACGACCATCCGATGCTTCGTTTACTACTGCTGATATAAGCAATTGCCTTGTTGTTTTAATGTTCTTCCAAAATTTTCGCATACGTAAAGTAGAACGCTTCGGTACTTGCCTAATGACAGCGGCAATACTATCAAAAATTCTAGATCGAGCTTCCACATACGTTTTGTAACGCTGGTGATATGGCCTAATTGGAAATAATTTGGGATATTCGTTTATAAAATGATTGTCGTTATTTTGTTGTATATAATTTGTATTTGTTGTCGCTGCAGGCTCTTCCACAGGTCCTATTAACCTGGAGTTATCTGCTAACGAAAAATTAAGTACAGGTGTCTTTAGTTGGGGGCCACCCGCCTGTTGTCTACAGATGGTCCCGGACGGGAGTTTCCCGACCGTCTCAAACACACTTCACATTGGGGCTTGTATACATTTTTCGCTCCACAACCATAGCAAAATATAGTTCGCTCCCTCAGACACATATCCCATACATGTCCTTCTTCATCGCAATTCCAACAAACTAGTCGTCTCGCTTCTCGCTGCACTGCCTCCACTGAAATCTCTATCTTTTTGCTAGGCAATGATGGTTCGGTATCAATTTCTACTTCAGAAACCACACGTTTATAGGGTTTTGAAACAAGGTTGGTTTTTGAATTGGTTCGTCGAACATCTTCTCCTATCAAATGTTCTCGACGTTGCACTAGCTCACGAAGATGTGATACGGTATGTATTGGAATATACAATAACGCTTCTCTTACTTCTGGGATAAGATTTCGCTGCAGAAGTAAAATAAGACGATTCTCCTCTAAAGGAATGCTCAAGTGGGACACTATTTTCATTACGTCTTCGAAAAACGAATCGAAAGTCTCACCTGGCTTTTGCTTCCTAGCTCTAATTTCCTCTAAAATTATATCATCATCTTTGTTGTCATGGTATTGACTTTTAAGGGCCATACAGAATTCTACCCAGTCTACCACATCAACTTCCTTTCGATACCTCCAGTACCAGTCGCGCGCTTTCCCCACTAACAAAATATGCAAATTTTTACATAATTGGGAAAAATTGTTGTGTAATGTATCTGCCGTCAACGCTTTAATTCGATACAAAAATTCTTGCACAGTAGGACCTTTTGGGGATCCATCGAATTTGATGCCCCAGCTTTGCACTATATGAGTGACTTTCTCTGCATCTCTGGTAAGCATAGTATTTTCTGGTATTGGCGAGGCGATCCTTGCATTTGGTGAAATAGGCTGCCTCCCATTCGCTGTCTGGTAGTGCCGACTCGATGGATTACTATTCAAGCTTACGCTTGCCATCTTTCGTTCAATTATATTTTCTAATCTTTCAAAAATAAAGTCATAGTCAACGCGATCGTCTTGAGATCTACCATGGGCTCTACTTGTATTTTGATTTTGTTGATTCTGATAGATCTCTGCTGGTTCGTTATGTACAGGCATCGTGCGCTGTTTTGGTGGTCTACCCTTTCGTCCCGACCCAAATCTCGCTCCTTTCTCCACTACGTTATATCGAGGGTTACTTTCTCTGGTAATATTTGCCGTAGTCTCAGAAACCTGAAGATTGTGATCTACATTACTTTTACTACGCGTATTATGTATTTTAGCTGTTGCTCCTTCTCCACTGGTTATAGGAACAATTACTCTGGCAAATGGTTGCAAATCGTTTACGTGACACAACGCTTGACAAACCTGACATGCATGTGTCGCTTCTAAGTATGTTATTATACACTTTCTATGGAATACATGTCCACATTTTGTAATAGCTGTATCCTCAGATTCTAACAAAGCTTGTGAACAGATAGTGCATTTGGCTTCTACTTCTATGTTATCCTCCACAATGCGTATATCTTCTCTGCTACGTGCTACAGGCATATTGGAAATGATATTAATTCTGATAGCACTTGCATAAATATATTTATTTATTTATTTATTATTATTATTTTTTTTTTTGGAATTTTATTTGTTGTTTTGTTTTCTTTTTTGGTTAGCAAAATTGTAAGGAAGTAAAGGGTGCTTATTAGCTGTTGTAGGGAGATTCAAGCCGTAGCTTTAACCTCAGGAAAGAAAATAAAGTTTAGCATAACACGTGTTTTCTATCCACCACGAAGCTGTTTCAACACCTAATAATGAGCGGATGTGCCGATGTTCAAAAGACAATTATTCACATATTTCCATTCTCATAACAAATGTAGAAAAACTTTGTGTGTAAGATACACTACTGTCACACAAAAAAAGAAAGAAAAGAAAATTGATGAAAAAAAATGTTTTCAGTTGCAGCCCTACATATATAAAAATCTTCAAGCTCTGAGGTTGTATTATTGGATCTTGTCCACCTAATACAAAATTCCTGCAGACCTTCGTAACAGACAATCTATACATGCAGTACTTCAAGTAAAAACTTAATAGTTAAAAATAGAATTTTGGAAAATTTTTGCTTCACTAGTCCTTTTGTCTACGGACACACAGCGGATGTTTATTTGGTCCTGGCCAATAAAACATAATTCCTGGTCAATATGCCGCAGGCATAACCTGTTAAACATTCATTTCCTATTGATGGTGAACAACTTAATTGTAAACATCAAGATGGCCTGGCCCTAATTGCAATCAGACAGAAATCAGAATCATAGTGGTCGAAATTTTGGACTGGCCAATAAACTCGTACTTCCAACTATCCCCTGACTTAAAAAAACTACATTTAGTGTTACGTTAAGACCTCTTGATGAATTCAATCATCAAAATTGAAGCAGTTACCAAGCAAAAAAAACCTTAGTAACTTGCCGGTCGTAATCTCGAAAACTTCCAAGAATTACGCAGTTCCAAAACTAGTATACTAACATTCGTCCTGATCAGCAACTCTACATTTGATAGCTGTTAAATGAAATAAAAGAGACTTCCATGACTATAAGGTTAGGAAAAATCCTAGCATGTTCTGATATTGGCTGCTTCGCCGTACACTGGTGTTGTTGTGTGTCCCTAATTCCCCATTTTGATTTCTGACACGCTGAAATGAGTGAACCTAAAACGCTAGAAATGAGCTTGCCCCACGTTGGGCGCCATAATTATGTAATGTACAGGGCCGCTTCCTTCCTTGTTATGCGCCAAAACGAAGGACCAAATAGCCCTAACGTTTGCACGCAAAACTATGTAACGCACAGAACTTAGAATATTGGTACACAGTACCGAAATGGCTGCACTTGGTGCTCAAAGCGATATAATGGACCAAGACCTTTGCTCTATAATCGGGTCCTCGTGCAGGTTGAAATTGTTGGGAACTTGTCGGGGTGGATTCTCTGGGATACGACCAGCATTCAGTCCGTGGGGGGGGTTCTTTGACTTGTCCATCCAACACACCCACACTACATAAAACAATAGAATCCTTGCCTCTATGGTGGTTAACAAAAATTAAATTAATCACGAAATTTCAGAAATAGCAATCAGACGGATAGACAGACAGACAACAGCCTAGCACCGATATAGCTACATGTTGTTGTTGTAGCCTCGCCTCATGACCCACCCTACCATTGATTTTCCAGTGGCGAACAAATTAATGGAAAATCCCAAACTTAAATGCTTTACTTCCTTTACCTTTGCATTACCTCAAAAGAAAAACTAAATTACTCACAATTCCATTTCAAGAATATTCATTACAATTTATTCAACTCATAATTATTATCCATAATGTGCATAATCTTCTATATACTTTTACTTCAAAACTGACAAGTCAAGTACCAAACATTAAATTCCAATCTATGTAATAATAGAAATAATAAAAGAAAACTAATTTAAATTCATATTTAGGAACAAAAGAAAGCGCAAGAAAATTTACGAAAATAGGTTATAACATTTCAAAAAGCTTATAAGAATATTTTTAGGGATTAATTAACAGACCGATTTCAATTGTGTGTATATAAATCCATTTTGAAATTAATTGTAGGTTAAATGTATTGTTGTTAAATCATTATACAAATTTAACACACGTAACGAGAAAACTTTAGGGCATACGCACTTCAAATCATCATCATTTTATGAAAATCAAACTACGTTACTTCAGCTGTCATAAGATTTCGGCAAAAAAAACAAAAACAAATTTAGAAGAGATTTGTTCACTGCATATTGTGGTTGTACTAATTATCATTATCAAAGTGAAGCGTTGCAAAAAAAAAACGGTGCACGCATTTGTATAAACAAATAGGCATATAAGAAGCAAATACAAAAGAACTGATAAGAATGGTTAGACTCACCCGCTCGCCGCGTCCGTCGAAGGCCTTCGTCGTCGATGCGATGCTCCAAGTGTTTTACAGCTAATATTAATTTTGGAAAGATAATATGCACTAACCACCCGTGAGGCACTATTGCTACTTTTGGCTTCTCTTATCTTTGTTTGTTTTACTTTTGCTCAGACAGATTCCAACATATCTATATAAAGCATATGCACTATAGTTTTTTGTTGTTGCAGTTTACATTTACGTTAGATGTTTTTATAAAAATAAGATTTCTGCACTGTTTCAAAATAACATGTTTTACGCTGGTTGTAAGGTTTTCTTCCCTTAAATATATGATTTTAACTGCCACAGACCTATGTCAATTGTGTTTTTGATTAGCACTTGCTAATTTTCAATTTTGACCTTTATCACTGCCACTAGATCTATTTGAGGTTATGTAACTCGGTGTGTAGCTTGGGTGCTTGCCCCTTTTTTTTTAGCCTGCGTGGTAGCCTTAGCGTGATACTGCACCGAGAATCAAATGGGTGTGTGGCGCTTTGATTGTCTGCGCCCTGCCACAATCACGACAAAAGAAGTATAATTCCTCGTTGTCGCAAAACTGCTGTCGCCCTTAAGAGCCCTGGCCTTTGCCTGTGATCCGCTACACTTGCGCAGTTCGCATAATTCGAAATAAAATCCTATTTATTAAAAGGTTAAAGTTTAGAACACATATATCCAAGTTTTTTTGTGTACAGTGGAAACTTACAGGATGTATTTTGCTATTTCACATTAAATTTTCGTCATTAAGGCACCATAATATTGCCATTGGCGGACTTCTTTTGTTTTACAAACGTGGTTTATTATCACTTTTAGTTTAAAATAAGCTTGATGCCTTTAATGTGGGTAGCTTAAATTTGCCGAATAGGCACACCACGAGGTTAAATAAAACTTAGTTAGGCGCTCTTCAGACGCAAAGTGCGTGTGGTCGGTCCAATAGCTCGTATCAAAAAGATCGAACACCGATAAGAAGAAAGCCCTTGAACCTTTGCTTCGAAGCTTTTAAGCGCCATGACATTCTGGTTCAATTATCAGCGTTGCTTATGTCTTATTGAGAGTGGTTGGTGTCACAGCTAAGGATAAGTCAGTTCCATCAAAATATGAATTATTATCTAATTTCTTTTATCAAAGTTTTTCCATCTTGCCTGCACATTTTTTCCCAGTAATTGTACATTACAGGCTCAGATGTGCTGCAGCAAAGGATTTGCTTGGCAACGAAAAACTTGGTCCTTTGGACTGAAGCAAGTCTTCAAGCATTACTCTTTTATTTTTATTTTATTCATCTTCTTTTTTTTTTGGCAACGGCAAACACTTCCGCCAACGACAATGCCGACAACGTCGTCGACGGCGACGACGATAAATTGTTGCGGCAAAGTGTTAAGCGTGGAAAAGTTCAAGCAGTCGTAAGAAGGGGCAAAGTTTCTCGCGCCGAGCACTTTTATTTGGGGTTCATTATGTTTTCCTGCTACTTTGCGTTACTTTCCTTGGCATTCTTTTGTTTGGCCTGTGAAAATAATGATCACACGCTTACGTTTTCCTTTTTTCTTAGCTCGCTCCCTCTCTCTCTCTCGCTTTGTGTTTCAAGATGCGTGGCAAATTATGGAAAATGAGCGCACAAGGCTTACAAAAATTGGCCAACCCCACGAAAACTATAAGCCGATTATCAGCGAATTTTTCTCTTCGATGCTGCCTGTGCCACAGCAGCCTCTGTCGCTGCCCAATGAGGCGTCTTGTGTGAGATGAATTGCTCTTTGAATAGTTGGCATTGCATGTCATCGCGGTTATTAGCGGTAATGCCGTATTAATGGGGCGTTTTGTTCATTATTTCTCAGCCTAATGGACGATGCTGTCGTTTGATGTGAGCTTCTCTAAAGGTGTGTTACTCGACAGGCTAATGGCCGTTGTTAGTCTTAGCTATCAGGGATGGGATGTCAGGGGCGATGAGTAGAGTAGTTTGGAGTTCAATTAGTAGTGTATAGAAAGATACTTGGCATGTAAGCTTCACTCCCAAATGGCTCTGGATATGTAACTTAAAAGCTGGAGTTTGGATTGTGTATGATATTTGTGTGAGTTGCAGAATGAGCAGAAAAGTAGGAAAACGTGTTGAACTTCATCAAAGACAGGAGTGAGTGAAGTAGGAAATGGCTTCACTGATTTGTGTTGGAAGGTTGCTTGGGGAGCTACGAAAGCTTTTGCAAATCATCCAACAATGTACAGTTTTTTTTTGTATATAATGATTTCTCTTCTAGCTTAGGAAAAATAAGTAGCTTAATTAAATTCTATATTTGTAAGTACCTGTCCTATACCCGAAACATTTCTAGTTCTACTCAACAAAACGTTGGGTCTTTGTTCTTATTTTTCTTACCATACGAGAAATATGTATTGATTTATTCATTATAATTGTAATACATATTATATTATTAGTCGCGGATTGGTTTATTACATTTCAAAATTGGTCTAGTAAACTCTGTAAAGAAACTTCAGCCATTTTTTTTATTAACAATAATTCCTGTGGTTCCAAGCTTAAATTTAGCTTAAAATAATTGATCGTATTTTGGATATATATGGCTATTAATTTTGCGAATTTAAATCTGTGCTACTATTGAATTACTTTTCAATCAATGTATTCTTAAATTCAAAATCTAGTGCTTCATGTGGACTTATGGGAAACGTATATTTTGGACACATTTTTTGCCTTTTCTCACCAGAGCGTGCAAGTACAAGTATATTAAATTTTATTTTAAAGGAAACGCCATATCAATTTTGCTTTGCACTTTTCCTGAAACTGTTGCAGCTTTCACAAGCAGTGTCGTGTTTTTTATGCTAATTGTAAAGACCAGCAACCATATTTCGTTTCAATCCTTTCATATTTGAATTGAACACATGCACATATTTTTGATAACTCTGCAATTCTTATAGTTACTTTTACAGATGGCCACAGAGTGTTTTTTCTTTGAAGTGGGATAAGCTTATATTGCATGTAGACAAGTATCTTCTAACAGAAGCAGCAAAAAAGCAGAATTTTGTTTGTTAATTTCACTTTGTAGATCAGTGCTCAACTGTATTATATTCATTTTTATTTTAAAAATAAATTCTGCACTTACTTTCGTTTCCCAAAAATTGCTGCTCGGGTTTAAACTCAAACTTCACAAAAAAATAAAACGTTCGGAAAAGAGCAAAAATTGCTAATAGCACACTAAAATACAATCTTGAAAGACAAATATGACATTTGTCAGGTTGCGAGTTCTAATCAAACATACATATTTATTTTTTTTTTATTTATTTACTTATGTCAACAAACATTGACTGTCGACATAGGAAATATATAAAAATTATAAAAATCATCATGTAAGCTAGAAAAGCCTAAGAAGGAGAATTCTAATTAAATTACAATAATATCTAATTAACGCCTCCACCCGGTGGAGGAATATTATTTGCCCATATAGTATGTATCACATTAATATTAATTCTTATATTTTCTTCTATAATTGAATTTTTGTTTGAATATATTTCAAAAATATTTTGAAAAACACTGCAGATCTAGTGAAAAGAAGACATACCCGTATTTAAGTTAAGTTTAAGATAATCAGAGTGGACTCACTCCCCTTTCAATATTTTTATTACAGCGACCCTCGAATAGAGAACTGAGGTGTTTGACTATATTGTTGCTTCATTCGCAGACAGTAAGTGCATTTGAATGAATGCATCAATGTCACTGATAGGCATTATAAAGGCGTTGCATGCTACCAATGCCTCTTCATTCAATGAATGAGCTTACAAGTATACAGCGATTCAATTGAAAGAAGCTCAGCAGAAGCCCACCCAACACACACCTTTCTGCTGTCCTGGAAAAGTGCAAGTAAGCGAGTTGGATACCTAATAACATTCTCAGCTATTTAGAGCCATTTGTTGCTGTTGTTGTAGTTTTACGCGAAACATATTCCAACTGTCAAAGAAAAAGAAAAAGACGCTGAAGACGTGACACAAATGAAATGTAACAGCAACAAAGGGCGACAAACTACGAGTAAGTAAAAGGGATGAGCTTTAGGTGGAATCTAGGGAGAGGGGAGAGGGTAGGGAGCAGCTGACAACACAATGCAGCATATACAGCAAATGAAATCGTTCCGACCGAAAGGCAAAAAAAAAAACATTGCTACTTTAACTTATTTGACGCTGAGTCCATTCTTACTTCCTAGATTGAAGCCCATGGCTATACCGAAGGCACTCAGTTCGCATGGAGCTGGGAAACTTGCAGGCATACAATTTTCATTTCCGCTTTTATTTACACAGGCGTCCCAAACGCAAATAGACGTACAAAGAGTGGCACTCTCAAATACGAAGCTAGCTAGCGCTAAAGAAAGGAATTTCTTTGAGTTACTTTAGTGGGGCAGAAAAGAATACAGAAAGAAGAAATATTCCTAGCATGGCATGGGCACAAAAGTAAGGGACGACACATGTGTCTGTGCCACACACACACACACACATTCACGTTGAGGGAGAGAAAGGACAAAGTTTGAGCCATTTGTGCCGCCTTAAGGTGAGTTTAATGAAAAGTTGCCAGCGAGCACATTAGCCCAAGTGGAGAGGGGCTACCACTTTTGACCAAAGGCAGAGCCAGCTTACACACAATAGACAGACAATAGACAGAGAGAGAGTGTGTGTGTTAGAGAGAGAGAGAAAGCGGCTCACAACCCTGGTAGCTGTCAAAGTGACTAGTCGACTTTTTATTGTGCGCTCCGTGAAAAATTGTAGTAAATTCCTCTTTTTCAATTATTTCGCGTATAGTGCGTTAAAAAAAAAAAAAAAAAAAAAAATCACCCGGAAACCTAGTTTCACCTTGGCTTTTTGGCAATCGTTTAGTATCCTTATTTTCTTGGATTCCAATCAACAATTAATCTGCTGTATGGGGCTGCTCTGCTGACGTATACACGTCATCGAAGCAGAGACAGCCCAGAATTTTTCTTCTTTGCTTGTTTTTGCAAGTCATCTTATCTCACGTAAATGAATGCTGATGAAGACTCGGCCGCTCTCGGAGCAGCTGAGGAAGTAGTCAATAAGCTGCCGAAGTACGTGGAGATGAGAAAAATTTCTGGTAAATCACCTTCGGAGCTGAGAGCAAAAATAACCAAGGACTTGCATATGTCAATGGGAAAACCATACTTAAAGCCGTCAAGCTCAACCAGTAACTGGATTGCCTCAACCACTTGTACATCGACTACAAGTACCCTAACGTTCTCTGTGGTGAACTCTCAATCAATGTATACTACAGTAGCGACATCAAATGGCAGTTTGTGCTCCACACCCGCCGTTGTGAGTACACCGGCTTCAATCACAAACTTAGTTGCAAATCCAACTCTGGACAAATTTTGCTCGTTTCAAATGTCAGTACCCGGTATTAATAGGAAGCGGAAAGGAGCCGTCGAGTCACTAAAATCGGCTCAAAAAAATAAGCCAACTCCTGTCAATACAACCCAGGGACAACGAACTGCGTCCTCCTCTCCGGCAGCGCTTCAAAATAATAGATTTGCAACCCTTTCGGAAGAAGCTGATTCCATTATGGAAATGGAAGAGCCAGATTCCGAAGATCCATCGAGCCAGCAAAATGAAGCCAGCCGTTTCCAGCAGGGAAGTAGTATTCCTAAGCCTCCTGCTATATGTGTGCCACAAGTTAACAAATTGGATAAGCTGGAGGTGGCGCTCAATTCTGCTGTCTCCCCTGACGATTACGACATACGCACATCGAAATCTGGGATCTCGCGTATTTATACGAAGAATTCGAATGCGTTTCGTGCAATAATCAAATTATTGTCCAATCAAAATTGTCAATTCTGGCACCACCAGTTGAAGGAGAACAAACCCTGCAGATTGGTGCTCAGAGATATTCATCCCAATGTACCCAGGCAATTAATAGAGCGCACCTTTACCGACAAGGGCTTTACAGTTTTGAATATATATTGCCCCAGAAAACCGGACTGGCGTAACATTCAAATTAATGAGGAGGATGGTGAGGACATAAATAATGTCAAAACAAGACAAAATATGTTTTACGTTAACCTCCAGAACGCACCCAACGTTGCTGAGGCACTAAAAATAACTCAAATTGGTAGACACAGGGTTACAATATCAAAGGCCAAACAGAGTAAAGAGCTGGTACAATGCTTCAGATGCCAAGATTTCGGGCACACGAGGAACTATTGCCTTAAAAAGCCGGTTTGCGGTAAATGCTCGGGGGACCATGATACTGGCTCAAAATCATGTAACCTGAATGATAATGGGGAATTTATATGCGCTAATTGCGGCGAAGACCACATGTCGAGCTTCAGAGGCTGCAAGGTAAGAATTGATCTAGCCAAAAAACTTAAGCCAGCTGTGAGGTTGCCGAGAGATGGTCTAGTCATCGGTAGCAATAGGAGTTACCCAAACAACCAAGGCAATAAAGTACAGTTCATCTCAAGCTCTGCTGTTAAGAGTGGCTTCTCTTACGCTGATGCAGCAAGGCCAATTGAAGGAAAGCGTACCATCGCGCCAACAAACCAAAACTCGCCCCGGGCACACATTTCCGCTGAAGATTGGCATCTAAACAATAAATTTAGTATGCTGGAAAAGGCGATTTTTGATCTAAACGCAAGAATGGATCAAATGTATAAGCTCATTCAGGAAAATATGGATTCCAATAGAGCCTTCCGTGACTTGGTACAAAAACTAATATCCAAATGTTAAATCCGCTGTTAAAAATCGGATTATGGAACGCACGGGGCCTGGTCAAAAACAATGATGAACTCAGGCTTTTCCTAAGTTCAAACTTGATCGATATCATGTTAATAACCGAAACGCATATGCGTCCTGGCTTGAACGCATATTTGCCAGGATACGACCAGTACTACGCTAATCATCCCAGTGGCACCGCTAAAAGTGGTTCTGCAGTCATCATTAGATCAAGTATCGCTCATTCACAGAATGAGCCAATTCTAAAAACAAGCATCCAAGCGGCCAGCGTAACTATACCGACGAATGGTGGAAGCATCAAAGTCTCCTCCCTATATCTTCCTCCCAATGAAGCTTGGTGCAGGGCCGACTTTGATCTATTGCTTGCAACCTTAGGAGATAAGTTTATTGTAGGCGGTGATTTTAATGCAAAACACCAATGGTGGGGTAATTCCAGATCTTGCAGGCGAGGAAGGTGTTTGCAAGAGGCCATAGCTAGTACTACTTGCCAAGTTCTTGCTACTGGAGAGCCAACTTTCTACTCTTACAACACACGGCTTAACCCCTCTGCACTAGACTTCTTTATTGTCAACAGGATTGCCCTAAACAGACTCACCGTTGAAACAAAATATGAGCTCGCATCGGATCACCTTCCAGTAGTAGCGACGCTACATCATGCACCGCAATATAATCCCAAGAGGGAATATATTCTACCACCTGGCTCCCGTATTGATGTTTTTAAAGCCGATCTCGAAAGAAGAATTAACCTGAACGTCGAAATTAACAGCCCAGAGGATATCGAAGACGCGATATCAATCCTCATGAAGAACATTTCACTGGCTGCGTCTTCTGCTGCACCGAAAACTTTACGCTTGCCAACCCAACATAGTCAAGCTAGTCTACCACCAACGGCTGCTGCGCTCTTAAGCCTGAAAAGAAGAGTCAGGAAAGAATATGCAAGAACTGGAGATACTCGCATTCATCAAATCTACAAAAGACTGTCCAATCGACTGCAAAAAGAGCTTGCTAAAATCAGACAAGGCAGAATTGATGACATATTGGAAAGTGCTGGTCCAGATGCATCATTTAATTACTCGCTCTGGAAGCTTACGAGGCGATTCAAGAGGCTGGTCATCCCTAAGACTCCAATTAAGGATCCTTCAGGTGGATGGAGCTATTCCAGTCAGCAGAAAGCTGAAATCTTTGCAAACAGCCTAGAGGAAAGATTTAAGCCTTTTGACTTTACATCAGCAGATAGGCGAAGGGTAGTCGAGCTTAGGCTGGAGATGCCATTCCAAATGGCCTTGCCTGCAAGCCCAGTTACACTGCAAGAAGTGGTACAGCAGATAAAAAATCTAAAGGTCAAAAAAGCGCCTGGAGAAGACCTTTTAGACAACAGGACGCTGAAACTGCTCCCCACAAGGGCTCTGCTGTATATTGTTTTGCTCATGAATAACATACTCAGGCTGAGGCACTTTCCAAACTGCTGGAAAATGGCGCTAATTACGATGATTCCAAAGCCAGAGAAACAGCATACTGAAGTAGATGGATATAGGCCGATTAGTCTGCTACCTGCCCTCGGGAAGATGATGGAACGCGTGATTCTGGACCGGATTCTCCAGCTCGAAGCCGTGACGCGCAGAATTCCAAAATGGCAATTTGGATTTCGAAGAAGTCACGGAACACCGGAACAGCTCCACCGTGTGGTCAACTTCGCCCTGGAAGCCATGGAGCAAAAGATGTACTCAGTGGCTGTGTTTATGGATATTAAACAAGCTTTTGATAGAGTGTGGCATGATGGTCTCCTCTGCAAATTGAAAGGCATACTAACTCCTCAATTGTTTCAACTCATCGAAAGCTTTCTAAGGGACAGAAGCTTCAGAGTTGCTGTTGATGGAGTGAAATCCACGAGGCGCTCAATTTGTGCAGGAGTGCCCCAAGGCAGTGTTCTCGGTCCTACCC
This sequence comes from Scaptodrosophila lebanonensis, assembly GCF_003285725.1. Taxonomy (NCBI): domain Eukaryota; kingdom Metazoa; phylum Arthropoda; class Insecta; order Diptera; family Drosophilidae; genus Scaptodrosophila; species Scaptodrosophila lebanonensis. Next base: position 12,264,424 of record NW_022060742.1, on the reverse strand, counting down.
TGTATACATTATTTACTGCTGATATGCCTGCACCGCAAGAGATCCTTGGAGTAGACGAGAATGACGCACTAATAGCTACTTACGCAGACGACACTGCGGTGCTTACCAGATGCAGAGATATCGATGTAGCTTCGGAAGCCTTACAGCAGTATGTAAGTAGTTTCGAGAAGTGGGCTCTGAATTGGAACATTGGTATCAACGCCAGCAAGTGTGCGAATGTCACATTTACAACAAGGCCGTCGTCATGCGGAGATATCACAATGTTGGGGTCCACGCTCAGTCATACAAATTCGCACAAACATCTTGGTGTCATTCTGGACAGAAGGCTCAACTTCAGCAAGCATACAACAATGGTCAAGCGATCGGTCATGGCAAAAGCCGGAAAGATGGCATGGCTGCTTGCACCCTGCAACAAGCTGTCTCTGCACAGTAAGGTGACAGTATACAAGTCCATATTAAGTCCAATATGGAAGTATGCGCTACCAATTTATGGCATTGCCGCTGCATCGAACCTAAATAAAATAAGAGTTGCGCAAGCTAAAATACTCAGAAAAATATGCAACGCTCCCTGGTATATGCGCACTAGGGACATCGAAAGAGACTTATGTGTCCCCAAGGTTGGCGATGTCATTCAAATGCACGCAAGCAATTACGAGAAGCGACTCGGCAGTCACCCCAACGCACTAGCGAGGCGGCTCCTGTCCAAACCTAAGAAGAGAAGATTGAAGAAGTGCCATCCAAAGGATCTCCCCACAAGATCCCTTGTATAAAATATATAATATATATCATAAAATATAATTTCATTTCTAATGTAAAACATTGTAAATATTGTATATATGTACATAGATATAAGTGCGTCCTATAGATGCTTACTATAGACAACTTTTGTATTCCCTAACTTTCAACTAGCTTAAGCTGCCATATTGGTAGTAGAAAACTAGTTTAATAAATTGTATATATGTAAAAAAAAAAAAAAAAAAAAAAAAAAAAAGAGAAAGCGGCTGCAGCTGCTGCTATTTCTACTGCTGCTCGATGGCTTCAGGAGTTGCTGCGGCTGCATCAATATCCTGTTGCCATTTTGCGCTATTTACAAATGAAATACGCCGCAAGTTTTCGTTCGAGCTAAAGTAACCACGAAAATTAAACTTTGCCTCGTTTGTGTTTTTGTTAGAGCGGAAAAAGTTTGCCAAGAAAGAAAATGCAATGACGAGAATGGAATTAAAAGTGGAGAGGTGTGAGGGCAGCTCAGAAAAAAAAGAGAACACAAAATAAAAAGATAAACATTTGCTGGCTGCAGCCTCTTAAAACCTACGACATCCACTGTCAAGTTAAGGATTTAAACTACGAAATAAATGCAAAAACTTGAAAAATTCTTCTTAACGTTTGGTGATAGCATTTCAAAGGAAATATAACATTTAATCAGTCTTTAATGAAACAATCTGTATAGACAATACAGCTTTTACACGAAATTAAAAACATAGATACTGGCGTATTCGGCTTATGTTTCTGCGCCTGAAAAAATGTTAGCATTAGGACGCCTTCTGTTCTCAGCACATCTTGGTTTTATCTGTTTTGCATGCATGATTGTATTTTATATATAGTTGATTGCTTTTAATGCTTTAAAAGATATTCCAATTGGTTTATTGGTCCGCTGTAAACTGAATTCAATATTTTCATATTGAAAAAAAAAAAAAAAATAAAAAATAAATAAAATAAATGAATAAACGGAACGAAAATCGAGGGAATTCATTAATGGACTAATTTATAGAAAAAATCAAAATAATTAAAAAAATATTGAAAAATCGAAAGAAAGATCTATTTATATATTCATAGGATCAGCTTAGAGAATTTTTGAATATTGCTAAGAAATGTTATCACAATGGGCTTAGCGGTTACGGAGTCTAAATGGATCATAACATAAATATATCCATATTTATATACATATATGATGATGATTTGTTCAACTACCATTATATCCAACATTTTTTTGTATGACAAACAACAAATGTAAATGTTTATAAATATTATTAATATATGTATTACCTATTGCCCCCCAAAAAACTCTTTTTTTTTAATATCTAGAAATTTATTGTTTGGCATCACAGTTATCCCTAGAGAGTGATTTTTAAGAATGCATTTTTGTATCTCACCTAATGTACCCAACTTTCTCAAATATCATATATAAATATAATATAATATTAGGTAACATCATTCGTATATAGAAGTGAAGCTGTTAGATTTGAGCACATTTTCATAATTCCTTGAGCACATTACGTATACGCACTGTGAAGCATTAGCGTGTGTCAATAAGTTGTTCCTTTTACCTGACATTTCCAACACTGCGCTAGACAATTGGATTGTCGCTGCTAAGTATGCGAACTAAGCCACTGCCAGACACGCACTTGCAAAACCAATGATAACCCTTCTATTGAAGACGATAGGAAGGCCAAAGTGGCTAAAGCAGTTGTAGACTATCAGTCGCGTGGATTCAATCATACATACATATATAAAAATTGACTTAAAGTGCGCACAAAATCGACACAAAGCACATGTGTAAGTGCCGCAAATCTAATCCGTGAGTTGCCATTTCGTTTGCAGTGATTTTTTGATGGCACATAAATAAAAGAGCAGCGCAGTAGCATCATCAGCAGTAACAGCAGCAGCAGCAGCCCGACTTCGCACATATAGTATGTATAATAAAATCTGCTATCGAAATCAGCGCACAGTGCTTGGCAGGCAGCAACAGGCGGCCAATATGCCAAACTTGAGAGTCGTCGCGTCGCCGCTTCGCCGGCAGGCAGGCCAATAAGCAGATGTCTTCTGCAACGGCTCGATGGCGCACAGTGGTTGGAAACTCATAGTACACTATTGTTTTATAAATCTATAGTAAAAATATCAAATATCGGACAAATGAGAAGAAATGATGTTGAAATATAATTTTGAACATAACTAAAATGTATATATGCTTTAAATAGGAATAAAATGAGTTCTAAACACATTTAGTTTGAAATGTGGAAATGAAAACGTATCGATTATAGCTCAGAAATAATTAAAAATTAAAAATTAATTAATCAGTTCAAATGCTAGATTCAAAACAAACCCAGCAATGCTTACTAAAGAACTTCGATTTATTTGAAAATATAATTCACAAGCTTTGGAGTCTATTTTTCCCCTGTTGGAGCTCGAATTTTCCAAAATCCCTTCCTTCTCCACCTACGCTATGAAAGGATACTTGAGTCCAAATTTCAGCTTCCTGGCTTTTACCGTTTGGGCTGTCCGTTGATCACCAATCAGTCAGTCAGGACAAACTGTTTTATATATATACAAGTAGATTAATATTTTCTAATTACAAAAACATCAGATTAATTCATATTTTTGTACTATTTATGTATTTTGTTATTATTATTGTACCTTGAATTCATTAGAAGAATGCAATGGAATATGAAACCGGCGAATAGCAAATAGTTATGGAATAATATGAATGACAAGTTCATTTCGTAATTAAAAGTGTCGAGTTTACATCACCAATTACCAAATAAACCCAAACTGATACTCTATGGCCAGTGCCTTAGTCCTAAATAAGATTTAGTTTTGTAAGCTTACATAATCTTAATGAATAAATAGGAAATATGTTTGGCCAATAATGTATTTAAATATTTTTTTTTAAAACCGAATTTGGCAACACTCGTTAATTAGATTCAATTAAAAAAGTTCCACAAATACAAATAGATAAGTGGAATTAAAATTAGAAAAAATGTAAACATTAACCCAGACATTAGACACAAGTTATTGGCAAATCGAATTGTTTCAGTTTTAAAGTATTTGAAAACATAACTTCTTTTGTTGAGCCGTAACAATTTATTGCTTCTAAACATTTCCACTTAATAAAGTTGTAAATAACACATATACTATACATAAATATAGCGGATATATATTTATATTAGGTAACCCTTTTCCGTGCACCACTGTGCGATGTTGAGACTGGCATCGGCATCGGCATCGCATCGGAATTGGCATCGTCATCGTCATTACACCACCCATGGCCAGAAGCGCGAACGCGTAAAAGCGTTTATTACTATAAATATTAAAATGGGATTATCAAACAAACGTACTTCAGGTTTTTATTACATTCACTGCGCCCATCCGACTGGGTATAGGGGATTGGGGATTAGAGATGGAGCTGCTGGTGCTGCCCTCGGGCGTCTCATTTCATGCGCTTGTGGAAGAGGGTTGCAATTTCTTGTGTTGACTTTGCCAAGCGCTTTGACTTTTGGGCTTCAGCATCGGCTTGAGCGGTTGTCCAACTCCCCCCTCCCCACTACCCCAGCACTACCTCCTTATACTTGGTCCGGACTGTCTCTTTCTTTCGACCTTCCTCTGTCTCTGTTCGCGTCACGTAATGCAAAAGTTTTTTGCCGCTGAGAGATTTACTTATGAAAAATAAATTTGCGCTCGAGTATGCGCTGCCCTTATTGTTGTTGCCTTTGCACTTCTCTTATTGTTGTTGTTGTAGGCTCCCATCCGCTTTCTACTCCTCCCCCCACTCCTTCTGCTTTTCAATAGTTTCACTTGTTATTTATGCTCGCGCGCGCGTTAATCTTCAATGGCAAGGCATCTGAGACTCCCGGGACTTTCCTCTGCCAAGGCAGATGGCGGCTTTAGACGCCTTGATTGGTGGCTGTGTGTGTGTGAGGGGTGGTGTGGGGCGGGGGGTTTGAGTGGCGGCGGTTGCTGCAAATTTATGTGCACGTCGCATAAAGGTTAAAAATTACGTTGCATACTTTTAGCGGTAATGGGAATTTTTTTCCGCTCGCGCGTTTGCTTTTCAAGTGCAGTTTAGCAGCAAAGTGTGATTAAGGTGTGTACATATTTGAAGTACAGAGTACGGAGCGCAGATAAATTGCCAGTGAAATGGAATCGAGCGCAAAGATAGACGGCTAGAATGAGCTACGACAAGCAGCTATTGTTTGAAGAGCGCACATCTAATCAAATGAGAACAGGATTGCAATTGGTCCGCATGAAAGGATGTTTGCTTTTGTATCAGTGTTGTTGGCGGTCTTAGCACTCCAAACATGTTTCGATATGCAGATACAAAAACATACACACACACGTATGATTCTAATAGCAATGTCTGGCATTTGTAATCAGCAACAGGAACGGCATGCCTAACAGTTGCATATTTAATATAATTATACAAATATGGAGTTTAATTGAAACAATCAGCTTCTGGGCAGACTGCATTTGAGTTTAATGTGAATTGATTAGGATTCATTCAAAGTCAATACTTAGTTTTAATTTGTGGTTTTTAATTGTATTTTATAGTGAATGTTCTTTATAATTTTAAAGATAATTGTTTCTGTAATTGTATTTCAAATAGTCTTAAATGATGGCACCTTGTTTCTTTATTTTATGTTCTATTGAGCTCTGCAATACCCAAAATAATACATAAAGTTTCTTAATAAGTGCATGTTTTTTACCCAAACCGATCTCATCGACTTTTATGCATGATTTAAAAGAAACACTTTATAGTACTTTATAGTACATATTATACCTGTAGGTTCCTGAAAGGAACAGAAAATTCCTTGGCTCCACATTTTGTTCTTACCAAATTTAAATTAATTAACTACTTCTGTGAATCGGGCTGCATCATAAACATAGCTGTCGAAGGCTGGGAAGTTTTTAACAATTATTATTACTATTATTATTTCCTTGCTCATCACAGATCTCATGTACTTTTGTACAAGCATGAAATGTATCTTTCGCATGAACATACATTTTAAGCAACTGGGAAATACACGTAGTAGGTAAGTTTTTATTTAAATGAGCTGCCACATTGCCACACACAATTAGGGAGTGAAAAAATTGGCAATCCTTTTTGCAGTCGCTGCACAGCCACATATTAACAGCTCCTACGCCTTTAACAATTCAATTTGAAACAGAGGGACGTGGTGCTGGTAAGCCACTACGGAAAACATTCACCACCTTCTAAAGTATGCAAGGCACATACAAACAAGGAACACACACATACGCACGAATAAGGAAGACAGCACTCATGTATATACTATATATGTAAGCAGGGGATACATGCACGTGTGGGCCGCACCCAAAAAGCCAAAATGCTGCAAAAAACACAAATTGACCTTGACAAAATAATTGAGCCGAAACAACAACAAAAAAAAATACTTAACTACACACATGCACAAGCAGCTGGAGAGCAGGATAAATAGATGAAAATGATAGAGAGAGGGAGGGAGAGTGAGAGAGGAGGGAATAATGGCTGACTGTTTTGTTGACCGCAGATAAAAGATAAAAACTCGCACGCTCTGGTCGACTACCAAAAAGGCAAGTTTTTAATTTTTAGCACATGTGTGGGGGGAGGGAAAAACTTTTGACACTGCCCAAGGACGACATACGGAATAAATGATTTTCGTAAGGGAATTAAAGCAATTTGTGCGTTGCATGGAAAATGTAGCATGCTTTTTGGGGCCCCCAGTCGCACAGGTGCTTTACGAGCCTTAGCAGCAGAGACAGCCGAGGCAGCATCAGCAGCAGTTCAACAACTGCAGCTGCAGTAATAATGGAAACAGCTAACAAAGCAAGCAAAGGCTACAAATTAATTTTACACACACACACATACATACACATCATACACATGTACGGATGCATGGGTGTACACAAGTTTGCATACTTTTAGGCGTGTGTAATAAAGTTACCGCAGTTTGCCTTTGAAATTTTAACTTTGGCCCAAATGGCGACAGGAGACCGTTTTAATGGGCCAACCGAGCGTTTTTCTAGTTTAGTTTCGTCCGACCGCAAACAATGTCCTTACATATGTACATACTAGTATATGTGCGTGTCTATGCATGTATGTTTGTAGGTGTGTTTGTGTGTGTGACCATTTTAATTTTGCACTTACCACACATACATATTTAAAATTTCATTTCACTTTACGTGGCAGCGACGGACAATGCATTTAAGTGTGCGTGCAGTTGGCTCATTTTAAGCTTGTTTTAATAAATTTAAGCAAACATGCAGGCGCGCTCTGCCTCACAGTATAGCCACAGTATATTTATTTCCTTAATTGTGGCCATTTATCTAGATCTAGTCGATCTAGGCTCATACAAAAATGTATTTCTTATTTTAAATGTACTATTTATTTTTGTATAAGAACACGCTCTGTTATTGGTAAACTGGTAAACTTTTTATATTAGTGAATTAAGTATTCTTTTGAGCATGTTTTTAAAAATACTTTACCGAACCATTCCCTAATTACAAAACTACTTCAGTATTGGAAACCAAGAAAGATATAAACCATAGCTAAACTATAGATTAAAGCCATTGTGGTTAAAATATGAAGTTATTGAGTAACATAGAATTGTTTTTGAAGTCTAGTCTGTTTTCAACGTTTATCAGATTGATTAAGTGAAGCTCAAGCACACATACTATACTGGTACATATTTTTCTAAGGTTAATTTCTAAGTAGGCCGATTAAGTTTTATAAAATTTATTTTGGCTATGTTTTAATAATTTATGTTTATCTTTTAAATTTTAAATATTATATACGGATGTACAATAAAAAAAAGCATAGTTTTTTTTACATTAGCCGGTGGTCTTATATCGAAGTGTTTTTAAATTTTTAACTTAACCATAACTTGAAAGCATAAAGTTTTTGGAATTATTTCCAAAAACATTTAAATACTTTTTCAAAAAAACTGGGCTCCCTAGAAAAATATTTTTCTATTACTGCATATTTTCAATGAACGTAATGATTATAATTTAGTTCTCATTCGAGTGAGTTGGCTATTCTGTGGCCTTGCATTCGTAAGCTTTCATTATAAAGAGTCTACTGTATATCCACACATGTCTGTAATGAATGAGTGTGTGTGTGCGTGCATATGCTGCATTTTCAATTTAATATTTTAATGTATGTAGTACACACTGTATATAGTATGTTTCCTACATTAATTTAGTTTGCGCGCTGCCAGCACCCTGCCGTGTGTCCTGGCTATATCCTGGCGAAACGCCAACCACTTCAGTCAGTCCATGGACACTTTCTTGCCTGCTCAGTCTCTTTCGATGCGTGTTCACTGCCCATTTATATTTAATCATTTTCATGTGTAAAAACGATTTTAATTGTTGTTCAACACATTAAACAATTTTGTTTTTAAATGTGGTGGCAAGTTTCTTATTTTTTTGTTTTATGTTTAATGTTGCACAGCCTTTGCTTTTTGTTTTGATTACATCAAACGAGGCGTAACAATTTTTTAATGCTGCTGCTCGATTTTTTGTCATTAAACCGCAGGATACGAGTACTACTAGTTGTGATAAATGTGCTATAAGATTTGTGTGAAAAATGGATCAAAAAAGCTGGACTTCAGCTGTTATTTATGGGCATGAATATATGGTATAGCGTGATATGCCGCGATACTTTAATGGGCAGTGTAAAAAAATTATGCAAAATAAAGGGATTTAGCATTGCTTTTATCAATATGTGTATATATTTTAATTTTCAATCAACGTGGGACGCACTGGAAACAGTATAATTTATATGAAATTAAAGCAATAACTTAATATTCGCGGCTGCACATTAATTTATTTATTTCAGATTTATCAAATTGTTAACGCTTTAAAACGTAACATTTAAATACAAATAATATTTCTTTTAAACATGAAATGCCCCTTGGAAAGGTAGACCCTAGAGTAGAGCTCTTACAAAGTAAGAGAAAAATAACTGCTCCGTAGAGATAGATATAGGTGTATCCAGGACTTAGAGCTATATAAAAAGTTTGTCCTAATAAGGAAATTGTTTGTTCTAGAAGTCTTAAGAGAAGTATAATTTGCATTAACAGGATTTCAGATTTTAATGAATATTCAACATTTGATATAATAGTTAATTGTTTCCGATGGCTTTTTATCTCACGATTTTCTTGGTTGAATATACTTTCCTCATTGTATTTTGCCTTTATATATTTTCAATTTCGCAATCATTTGCCATAATATGGTCGATCTTATTTTTTCAGCACATGTATAAGGCAGTGTAGAACATAGTTCTTTTGAATAGACATTAGACTGTCCTTAAGATTTAGATTTTGTACAAATATCCTAAAACCAAGCTTTATATAATTTTGTATACTTCCTAAAAGTTCCTTCCTATACTATGTTTAGCTCTTGCTCTGCCCACATCATCTTGCTCTGCCAAAAAAAACCGCATAAGGACACAATCTTCATATGAAATTCTAAAGAGCTGGATCCGCAAATTTTTGTTCGTTGATGAATGTGCGAATTGCGCGCGCTTTTGTTTCCATTGCAACAAACGCTTACGTACACAGGATATGACTTTGAGCCACTTCCGGCGTACACATGAAACATGGCTGACAGCCACGCCCCACTCGTGTGCAACGGCTCCAACAAGAGCCACAAAATTGAATGTTAGAGCCTTCTGCTCAAGGCTATTTACGCGCCAGTTAGACAATTTCAAATAAAAAACCAGTGCTGTCCTTGTGCAGGGCATTGAAATACGCAAAAACAATTGGCACTCACGCACATGCACACACACACATACAACAAAAGGAAGAAAATCTTTTTTTAAAAGCCGTCGGCAACAGCAATAGTTGTGCAATGAGGCAATAAAGTTTATTGGATTCTTTTTCTGTAGTCACTTTTTTCCGGACTCTTTTTACATACGAGTTTCCTTTTTTTTTTTTGGTTAGGGTGTGGTAAGTGGGTGTGGCTAGAGTTAGTTTCCGTTCGGCAAAATGTAGCCTGCCAGTAGCGTTCTTAACTTGACCTTCGGATTCCAAGGAAAACATATCTTATGGCAGTTCTGGTATGACAGACAAGTAACAAGCGTCACAAGCGGCTGTAAAAAAAACTCCGAAAAAAATGCGGAAAATATTTAAATCTTTTAAAAAGATATAATTTCATATTTAAATATTATACATTACATACTATTTACTGTTTTTTCCCGAGCTTCAAAGTACAATAATGGACAAATTGTGATTGTCGAGCAACTATCGCCGACTTAACTAACGAATCAACGAGCCAGGACAACAAATTAACAAGAGATAATTAAATTAAGAGATAAGATATACATTGCAAAAATCATTAACAAATTAAAAGTCTTAGATATCTTGTAGTGTCTGTAAAAAAACAATTGGTTTTCTATGTCACTTAAAGTTTTTATTTAGATGATTATTGACTTAAGTAACGCAACTAAAAGTTTTAATTTGAAAGATGTGGTCTGTAGAAAAGGTTCAATGTCTTTTGCATACACTATTTTTTTAAATCTTTTAATTTTTTCATTTAAAAGATGTCGTCTGTTGAAAAGGAAAAATTTCTTTTAATTTAAAAGATATCGTCTGCCTTTCGCATTTGATATTGATTTTTTAAAACTTTTTTTTCTTTTAATTAAAAAGTTATTGTCTGTATGTAGAAAATGTAGAAAAATATGTCAAAATTGGCTTCTAATTGTAAAGCCTTCCATTTGAAGGTTGAGGCTTTTCATTTAGTTACATTTAAATGCGGATATGATAGTTATTCAGATGACGCTGAATGCCAATTTTCCACAGAAATCAGGGAGCCTTTTCTGCAGGAGGTACGACTAGAATTTCCTTGATTTGTGCATTCCTTACGCCTCCATTTCAAAATTTGTGGAGTGTGCAAACCAATTCCTTTGAGGTGTGGTGTGGCACAAGAAGTGCTCAATTTTATTGTCAGCCCAGCTGACATTATTTACTATGAGCTGTGCTGTTGTTGTTGTTTTTGTACTTTCAGACTGCTGCCTTGGGCTTTCTCGTGCAACTACAACTGTATTGTGTTGCCTACACAATCGTTTGACTGACTCTTCATTTGCTGGCATTTTTTGCCAATTGCACAAGTTTCGTTTTTTATTGCCTTTGAATGCTATCTAATTTGGCTCGCACATGCGAAATTTGACTGGCAGTGCTGCCTACGATAGCAAACACACACACACACACACAACACACACATAGACACACAATCGACGCAGTCAGCCAAATGGCAGATACAATGCCAAAAACTGCCAGAAAATCTAGCTTGATCTATAACACAACTGTGGCTGTCTGTGTGTGCGTGCGTGTGTGTGTGTGTGTGTGTGCCAGAGGCATTTAAACACACTACAATGTAAGTTAAGCCACCGAAAAAAGGAAATTGGCGTAACATTAAAGCCAAAACTTTTCTTTTTAGCTGACACGCGTTTCAGCTTAGCAGCCGCTTAGAAATTTGAGTATGTGTGTATTTGCGTGTGTATGTGTGTGTGGGTGTGTGTGGGTGTGTGTGTGTGTGTGTGGGTGTGGGTGTGTGTGCGTTAAATGGTCAGATGCCACAAAATATGCAGCCTAAATATGGCTTAAAGTTTGAACAAATGCCTGCGTTATGTCGAGAGAGAGAGAGAGCTCTCTCTCTTTCTCTCTATACGTTTCCATTGTGTGGACACTTCTCCCACTTTTCGGAGGATGTGGGATGCATGGGGCATGTCAGCTGTGTTGCTGACAAACTTTTTCACATGCCATAAAGGTTTTCAATTATTGCTTTTAAATTGTTGCGTTGTTTACACAAGTTTTTTGTTCCGGGCTCGTGGCAGCGACGACACTTGCAAGAAACGAGCCAAAAATGCCAAAGAAAAGTTTGACAAAGCATTTAATTTTTTTTTTCTACTTCGTTTTCTAAGACTGCCCGCTGGCGCCAACAATTTCATTTTCTAAGAAGATCCGTTCGGCTACTGACAACGACAACGATAGGCGGCAGTGCGCGTCCTTGAACTGCAAGCTATTTAAGACCAGAGTGGTTGCAAACTAAGCCTGACAAATGTATGTTATTTATTATTTATTTCCTTTTTTTTTGGGAATTGCTATTTAGATATCAAAATATAATGCATTTTCATGAAACTGTTACCACTGAGTTTATTTAAAAATGTAATTGGCCCAAGTTCGTGGAAGTCTTTAAAGTTTAAAATCAGTGTGATTTGATTAAGTTCGCATTATAATATTAATAGATAATAGGTGCACTAAGAAAGGCTACTTCACAAATTCAAATAAGTATAATAATTGAAAATAAATGTATATTTAAGAACTAATACAGATTTATATAATTTCCATTAAATATTGCACTAGCATAGCTCTGCTGCAAACTTCAGAGGCCTTTAGAATTTTTTATACAAGTCTATAATTCCAGTACTACCAATACTTTTTAGAAATATTCCCATATGCTTGAGCTGAAAATAAAACTTGTGTATATATGTACCTTGTCGGAACTGGTTCAGCCTTAAGTAATTATTTTATACCTTTTATAAATCATTTTGAGGCCGCTAGCTACATAATAAACGAAATATGTTTATAGATATTTTATTTTTACAAAAGCTCTCTCAGAAAAGATTTAAAAGCAAATATTAAAAAAAAATTTAAGCGACTCTTAGCCAATTTTAAACAATAGTTTTAAAATTGAATGAAAAGTAAAGTAAAATGATATTGATATTTTATGGATCTGTCCATATCTCTAGTGTTTCATTTTTAATAACCCTATCCTTTGTTGTATATTGTACACTGTATTATTATTATTTTGTTTTTAAATTGATTGTAATAATAATAATAACATAAAAATTAATATATTTATTTTACGCAACCCCTGAAAAAGCAATAACAAATATTTACCTCCTAGCTACCCTAACACAAACAGCACAGATTTCAGTTTGAACTTGACTTTTATAGCGACTATTCGACGAGCTAGGTCAGCAGTGCTGGCACTGGCATCATCAAGTCCCCTCGACAGAAGCCAAAGGGAAAAAAAAAACAAAAGTGGAACTGCCAACTGCACTCAAATTCGTGATCCTGTGCTGGTGTGTCCTAGCGTGGTGTATCGGTGTGTGCGCATGTCAGTGTCAAACACTTCTTGTTAACAAGTGTTATGTATGTCCTCATAGCTTAACAATCAGACCCACTCCCTCCGTGTCATTTTATTTGTGCTACGCCAGCTATTTCTATGTTTTCAATTTCTTTTTGATTTCTGCGTAATTTTCAACGCAATTTTCTTGAGATTCTTTCTACATTTGCTCCTGTTTACTTTTTTTTTTTGGACAATGCTCTTGCTATTGTCTGTTTATGTTTGAGTTTTGGCGCCTGAAAGTGTGCTTCAAACTTCAGCTCAAGTTTCCTGGACGCTCATCGTGTGTCGAGTGTCAATAATCGCGCACGTGCTTTTCGCGCGTCGTTTATGGGAAATGGGCAGCAGTCCTGTAAATCGCAGCCTCAATAAGCGTTTGAAGGTTTTTTTTAGTTCGCCTTTTGTCTAACAGTAGCAATTGTGGTTAAGTGTGCGCTCTGAACACTTTAGCGAAGCACTTGGTGTGAATTGGACGGCTTGATAGTGATTTTATTTTATTTAAGCCGGCGAAGCCAAGAGTGGTTGAGTGAGCGCGAAAATTGCAGTTGTTTCTGTGGTTTATAGTTGGCAATGTAAGATGAAGAAGACGTTCATCAATTCGATTAAAGAAGATTTGAGTTTTGAAACATAAAGGTGTTTCTTGAAGATTGATTTGATTTAAGCCAATTTTTTGCCAGCTCAAGCCACTACAAAAATACAAGATAGACTCTAATGAGGCTTTAAAGAAGCCTTTCATAGTTTGAGAATAAATGAAAACGTTTTTAAAATGAAGGTAAAAATTTTTAAAACTAATTTTTATTAATTCGAGTATTAAAGACTTGACACATTGACTTCAAGGCAGCAGGAACAATTTCAATGCTGACAGGGGTAGTCTGTTTATAATTGATTTATATAAGGTAGTGGATACTAACATATTTTTAACGTGTGATAGGCCCTTTAATTATTCCATTATTTTACATTTTCAGAATTAGGGTGCATTCTGTATTCTTTGACCCTCAGATGTTAATTTATCCAACAATATTTATATTAACATTTGTAAATATGTACTCCAAAAGAATTATAACCTACAATAATAATATTTTAATTGGCAGAAAACTTATATATTTCTAGAATAGTGTTCACAAACCTGAAATATTTTGCTCAAATCTTTAAACAAATTTGTACTTGTGCATTAACTTTTTTTTCGTTAAAGTCGCCTTTAAAATGTGTTATGAATTGGTTATTCAAATGTTTGTGGAAAGAAGGTAGCATTGTTGTATAACACTTCCTTATCCGACATCTGTTCTTTTCCTGCCTTTAATCATAGAAACTTGTCATTTCCTAATGGTTTCCTTTTAATCATGCAAATCTCAGCCTCAATTCAGCATACATATGTCAGGCTTTCAAATACAAATGTATGTACATGTATTTATATATGCATATATGATGAGCATAGCGCTGTCGACGTTCGAGCCTTCCTTTCCTTTCCTGAACTTATACGTTCAAGTGCTTAGCTCTATTGAAATCACATTATACATACATCCCATCCTACCCGTGCTCAGACCGGGAGCTGTCTTCCCTTCACCTAATCTCCTTTGCTACAATAAATTCACTTAAGCTGCGCCTAAATGCCTTCAATTATGCTCTCAGCATGCTGGGCCGAATGCAACTTATACATAGATATATCCATCTACATATACATGAGTACTCCTTACTCTGTGTACTCGTATATGCCCGACAGCCACTGGCTTAGAACTTAATTTCCTGTTCTACTCATAACCGAGCGAGCACTTTCTCCCACGCTCTTAAGCCTCAGCCAACAAGCAATGCAATGAAAAAACAAAGTGTACAAGTCACTTAATTAAATGTTGCTCATACAACGACTAACGGCATGTGGTGCTGTTGTTCCTATTATTGTTTATACACATGTATGTGTGTGTGTGTGAGCGTGTTTGTCTGCTTCAAAAGCAAACAGCAAAAGGTGCAGTCAAATCCTTTGAGTGACTTTAAGCCAAACCCAAGCCTGGCATGCAAATACCCTTGGCAGCCATCAGCAACACCTCGAACTCGGGGCAGACAAAAGGCAGACGAGACTCCGACCCGATTGCACCGTCTTGTGTGTAAAGCGCTCGTGTAGCATGCAATTTTCGTTTCTGCACAAAATCCCCTAATTAAATGTAAATTACAAAATGCTTCAATGCTGAGAGGGTTTGTTATTCTACGGTGTCGACGAAATGTACAAAATAAATACAACATTTTTGGGGACACTTTCTTTGCGACTGGCATATGATAGCCGTGGATTTTTTGCTTACATTTAAAAACTTATATTTCGGATTATTTTTGACTCTATAAGAACTTACCAAGCTTTTAAAATATAGCTAATACAGTTGTTTATTCCACATTCTATTCTTAGAATCAAAAACTATGATATAAAAACTTCAGAAACTAGTTGTAGTCTAAGGGCTTATCAGCACTATACACAATATTCTTGCTCATTCCGATAAAAAAAGACATTTGTTCTAAAACATAAATTATTATTATAAATATTTAACAAAACAAAGGACGAAAGGTTTTTAAATAGGTAGATTAATTTAATTATTGAATAATATAATTTATTTTTGAATCTGAAATCTCTTTCGAATCGAAAATGCTGTACATTATTTAAGGCAGTTTATAATTTACGGCTACTCCTTGCTGCAGAAGTAATAGTTTTTCTAAAAGCTTACCCCAAACTTTTTGTAATTAAATGACGTTTTGTTTGCATATTCCAAAGAAAAACAGGTAACCTTCTGAAAAAGATGATGTATCATATGTACCATCTTTATATTTTATATTCTTAATATAATTCAGGCGATTGTTGGAAAGATTTTGAAAAAGACTTAGGAATAAAATACGTTAAAACTATTTGAATGGTTCGACCTATGGAGTAATTAATAATACGAATAGTGTATTGTTTTCAGTCTTAAAAAGCGACCGTTTTATTTTGCTTCAAATAAAAAGCATTTAACTTGTTTAATTTATTATATTTTAAATATCTGCAATTTAATAAGCGGCTGTTCATTAAGTAAACATCCCATTGCTTGTTTAGAATTAGTTGCAATTTCGTCAGATATGTAAACGTATAGTTGACTAATCTTTTGCGAAATAGAAAAACTTTTTAAAATGTGCAATACAACCAGCTTATGAGAAAGGGGACCCACAAATTGTAATTTTCATGCTTATTACAATATTTATGCGCGTTGGCATTTGACTTTCGCGTTAGTTTGTTTCCTTTTTTGCACGGCTTACACTCTTATTCGTTTTTTGTCTACTTTCCGCTCTCCGAATTGTTTTCTTATCATTAACGTGGCGCATAGAGCTGATGAAATGTGAGCCAACGTCAAGGAGCGAGCAATGGCGGCAAAGTTTGCTTAGCTTCTGTCTTGTTGCGTAATGGCTGCCATTTCCGTAACGCGTTGGTGGGGCAGGTGGGAAGGGTTGTGTGGGGAGTGGGTGGTTGGAAGTATAAGGTTTGCCAAGCAACACGACGACATGACACGCGCCACAGCCGCAGTCAATGCCAAGTGCTGCCAAGTGCTGGCAGCTACAGCCACTGCCTGCTTATCCGATGGCAGCTCTCGACAATGTCGATGTCTCCAGAGCTTAGGTAAATGCAAATCCTTTTCGCCAGCCCGCACTCCAGCTTCCTCCTCTATTGGTTTCTGGTTGTCTGTCTCGTTGCTGACGCTTTTTACAATTCCCAGCACTTTGCAAAAGTGAGACATTTGTATTAAATTTTAAAGTTTAAAGCACATCATTCCAATTGTGTGCTAAGTAAATGCGTCGAAGGCAGCCATAAAAGTTGCCCGAACGGTGCAGAAGTTATAAATCAAAGCCACGCAACTGGAAATAGAAATGTGCGTCAAACTACTTTCATTTGCCGGCCATCGACGAAACTTCGACGTCCATAAACTTCGAAGCACTAAAAACACGGCCATTAAAACGCAGCGTAAAAGCTTTACAAAATGTCGGCAAAGAGCAAAAAAAAAAAAACCGGAAAAAAGAAGAAAAACTGAATAACACTGCAACTTCAAACTGACTGACAGGCAGGCAAGCAGGCAATCAGACGGGAACTAAACCCTAAACCTAAAACCAAACGCAAAACCAGAGCCGAGCACGAGGCAACGTAAAAGTAAAAGTCGCAAATTTTCGTGCTGCGTGCCAACCACACGAGTAATAAAGTTAACGCACAAACGAGAGTCATGTGTGTTAGCCTTTTTACACTTAGCGAAAATTCCGATGAAAGGAAATCAGCATAAATTATTTTCAACTGACGCTCTGAGTGCCCTGAGCTTAAAATAAACTCATAAATCGGATTGAACGTATTTTTTAATGTTGAAAAGAAAATATCAGCAAAGGTTTATAATACAAGTACACATTTTAAATATCTTTTTTAGCATTAACTTTTTCAGAAAGGAAAATTTTGATTGAAAACTTTTTTTTTTATATAAAGTTAAAACTCACAGTTAAGATGGTTTGAATAGCTATGACTACCAGGATGTTCAGATATTACAATTAATGCAAGAATATGTAATTAATAATGTAATAGGATATGTAGTTTTGAAATACTTAAATTGATCGAAATTTGCTTAAACAATATTTGTTATGTCATTTTTATAATGAGTAAGTAGCGGCAAAGTTTAAAGCGTAAGATTTTAATTTGATCATAAGTTTTAGCGTTTTGGGAGGTATTTTTGTTGGAAAAACATTCCTAATTCCTTTGTTTAATGTGTTTGCTTTTCAATTTTAAATTTCTCTTAGACAGTTTTTTAAATCACAATTTATTCATTTATTATAAGTTTAAGCACAAGGTTAAATTACTAGTAAACTATGCTGGCAGTGTTTCATTTAATTTATAAAATATTTTTAGTATTAAAAAGTTTAACAGAAAACTGCTCGAGCCTTGTTCAGAGAAGTGAAAAGAGATGATCTGTATTGATAACATTTATTTAAAGTAAAATTTAATACATTAATGGTCTAATAACATCGATGGTGTTTTAAGTAATAACAAGCAGCAAATTAAAATGTTTAATTTAATTGTTTTTCCATTTCATATTTTATTTGTAATGTTCCACAAATAAGTTTTTGAATACAAGTTGGAATTCATGTTGAAGATATTCAGTTTTTAATGCATCAATTTAATACTTATACTTATGTATACATATATATAAGTATTACATTGTATAAGTATATTTTAGCTTTTGAATATTAAGCTACAGTTTTGATTCATTTCAAAGTATATATTTAGGTTTGTAAGCATTTGTTAAAAGTTTGTTTTTGGACTCGTATAACTTTAAATATGATCTATACTACCTAAAGCTGGCATCCGAATATCATAACCTCAACTGACGCTGTTATATTAAGTAACGAAATAGTGTGCTGCAAAAATTTTAGAAAACTCGGTATTGAAGCTACACATCCTTTCTTCTAGTGTTCACAAAAAATAGTTTAACTTGTGGTATTAACCACATTCTAACAAATCGAAGGCACCACATTACTTCGCAATAAATAGGTTTCCAATTATTTTTTTTTTTCAGTATATTTCTGGGTGTGGGTATACTACACTATGTGTAGGTTCCATCGTACGTCTCTATTTATTCAAGGACGTCGACGTTTTGCGCTGCGCAAAACCCAAGCGCTGTGGTTAAGCAATTGCTAAAATTTGACAGTTTTCCAAAATTTTCGCAATTAGATGCGAAATGCGACAATAGTACTGGTGTATGGGTATGTATGGGTATGGTGCTTGTGTGTGTGTGTGTGCATGTGTGTGTGAGTGTGTTAGCGCTAGTTTGTTTGCTCTGTTAACTGTTTGTCGCTTGTGCCACTGTTGACAACTCTTAATGTTGCGTCAGTTGCTACAGTCGTCAACCCAGAGCCAGTCAGCTAGAGATTTTTACTGCTTGTGACATTTACAGAGCATTTGATGTTTATTGAAGTACGCAGATGTGTGTGTGTGTGTGTGCGAGTTGGTTGGGTTCGTGTGTGTTTGGTTGGAGCGGTTGTGCGGCAATAAGGCATGCCAAGAGGCATTCACTCAGTCAGTTGGTTAGTTGGTGGGTTTGTTGGCTGCTGTTTGCTCTCTCAGCCACCAACAGTCGACATGACTGACGCGCACATTTAGCTGCGGTGTCACACGTGGCGTATGCGCGATTTTAATGAGCGGGCGAGCCTATGTGCTGTCGGTTTTTAGTGTGCGCCAAATGAAATTGTTCAGTTTTGGCCATAAACATTGAGGTTTCCAGTCTTTATGCACTAAGCAGCCTATTAATATTCAATTGCCAAAAGTTTTCACTCAATACCCCAGAGAGACATGTCAATAAAGCAAAAGTTAAGAAAAGCGAACGCAAATTTGTAGAATATGGGGAATTAAGTTTATGGAGCAATTTTAAAGACTTCAAAATGTGTAAAAAGTGTAATAATATTTAAGGAGAACTTGGATATTTATGCTCTGTACATGAAATGTACACGAAAAATTAAATGAAAATTGTAACAGGTAGAAGGAGGCGTGGCAGACCCCACAAAGTATATATATTCTTGATCAGCATGACGAGACGAGTCGATTGAGTCTGTCCGTCCGTCTTTCCGTCTGTCCATATGAACACCTGGATCTCAGAGACTATACGAGCTAGAGACACCAAATTTTGCACAAAGATGCCTTATGTGTGAACTCTGTGCAAGTTTAATTTATTTTTTTGATTGATAATAGTGATTGCAAATACAAATTTGAGTCCTTTTCTTTAACTGGAACTAAAGTTTAAAACGATTTTACTTTCGAAAGAGGCGTGTTATTTGCTCAGAAAGATTACCTAATATGTACATTCCTTTAAAATGTCTGCATTCAGTTTAATATCGTGTTGTATTGCATTGTCGCGAGCAGCTCGTTGAATTGCATAAGAAACTAAATAATCGGGGTTTTCGAAACTAATGTGAAAATAATGTGATATCATCTCAAAAATATGACCAGCTGAAAATTTTGAAATCGCTTTAAGTGTGGAACTGCTCTAAAAATGAAGCCATTGAAGACATTGACAAATTGCCAAAAGGTTTATGCAACAAAATGTTAAGTGGTGCGCCCGAAAAATGCAAACTATTCGCATTCAATAGACATCGAGCAGCCCAAAAACTGAACAGAACCAGGAATAGAACAAGCAGTCACCCTCGCATTATTAGCCTTGGGCAGTGTTAACAACACAAAATACCAAAAATGCCAAAGTGTCACACAAAAATGTGTGCTGGCAAGGGGCAGAAGGCAGCCAGGGAGACAGAGTGCTGCAAAAAGGAACACCTTCACCTGGCAGCTGATAAAGCGTTTATGAACTGAAAAGCCGGTGATATGTCAGACACGATTGGGCGTTCAGCTTCCGACTGCTATGACATTAAAGCCGACACCCTTTGTGGCTAATAATTTTCCGGTTGTTAAGGCATAACAAGAAAAGGGTTGCGAGTACGCTTGGCAATTATTTGTCAATTATGAAAAACGTATCTACGAGATGCTTGTAATGCTGGTGGCATTCAGCAACAACTTGTATGCAGTGTTGCCTCAAAAATGCTTTTGCTCCAAAACATTGTTGCCCACCATCGCATGGCCTTTAAAATTTTATGAAGGATTGGAGCAATGAAGCATAGGTTCTACGACCGTTCTCGATGACACAGCCCTTTCCCAGCCCTTTCCTTTCCTTCACAAATATGCGTAACTGCTGCTAAGCAATGTCTTTGAGCAGCTGTGTGAGTGTGTGTGTCCTTTTAAAGAATGTTGCCCCTAAATACATTGTTGCTAAAATTTCTGTGTATCGCACAAAGTAGTTGCATGACGTATACGTAGTGTACAGAGGCTGGCGGCTTGGGTGTTGCCCGATGTGTGTGCGTGCCTTGCCTCAGCAATCATAGTAGTCGTATGTTGAGGGACCGATTTGACAAACGTTTTGAGCTTGACTACCAGATATGGATTTACTTCAATACGCCACCTTAAATGAATCTCAAATTTAAGCCAAATGTGCCACTCAATGATTTCTTTTCAAACTTTTGAATTCAGTTGAATTAAAAATATCAAATATTTGAGCATGCATCTGTAGTTTTGTAAGCCATGTAGTTTGTTATTTACACTCAATTCAACGTTTGCACCTTGCCTAACTGCATTTCTCTATAAATTCATTTCTTTACAGCCCGTAGAATTTTCCGTTCATATTGCTTTTTGGCATGAAAGCCAAGTGCCAAGACACCGCAACAGCTGTGTCCTGTGAAAAGTCCAGCCACATGCTCGGTTGGTCAATGAAAAACAGGAAGTGTATGCTGCAAATTTTCACTTTAAAATAAAAAGGTAAGTGTCTTTTATACATTCGAGTAAGTGGAAATAAGTGAGTGCTCACAAAAGATGCACCAAATTTATTGATAACTATGTGGATTATTTACTTAATTTTAAACAAATATTGTTTCTGTAAGCAAAGTACAAATTTTGCTTAAAAGCTTCGAAGAACCTATTTAACACCTTATTGTTAATAATACTCAGCAATTTTGAATTATGAACAACTTATCATTAGTCCCATAATTTACACAAGCCTGGAGATATTTTTAGTGAATAGAACTGCCATGCGATTTTTATATAGCTAGCAAGCTTTAAGTAATCGAACATAGCTAGACTATATAGCTTTTATATAGTTGACATAAAATACTATAAATAGTTACTTTAACTCTCAAGAAAACTCTTTGTTCTGTGTTGATGAAGAGCTCTAATTACTTGAACTGATAGATAAATAATTTTAATAAAATGCCTCATTTACAGGGGCTTTTATCATTAATGGAACAGTTTTGTTAAATTGAGAATCTCTAATTAATAAGCTGCTCCGGATTCAAGCTCCAATGCAAATTTATTTTATTGACTAAAGTTTTTTTGAGACAATTTGGAGCGCTGATGACCTGTTGAAGCCAATTTTAAATACAAATTCAAATATCCTGCTTATCTTATTTTATAAAGCCTACTCCTTTTGCATTTTTTGGGAGTGACATCTTGGACGGAATGGTTTCATATATTTCTCTGATTCTCGGAAGGTGTTTTTTATGAGAACTTTCAGGTGGAATAAAACTCTCTGCTGGTCGCCTTGTATATAAGTTTTGTGCTTTCAAGGTCAGCAAATCTTTCAAGGGTTGACTTTTTTTTTAAAAAAAGTTGTGGTCTCCAGATGCGAACGTACTTTTTCAACGAATATTTATTTATATTGCACTTAAACATAGGAATTATATTTGAAAGAGATATACAAATGTAAGACGAAACATGGTGCTGTAAAAGTTTATATATATACGAGTATGTATATACCAAAGGCTATTGTACAAATCAGAAAGTCAAATCTGCGCTTGAAACTGGCACAAACTTTTCTCTTTGCCTGGGAAACAAATTTAAACTCGATTCCTTTATCAAGAAGTTGCACGAGCGAAAGGCACAAACATACATACAACTTTCTTCCTGACCCAAAGGCGGCATACTTGGCTTGGGCCATAGTCAACCCAAACTCCCGTCTAGTACAAAAATCATAACAAAATCTGGATGCGAAAAACGTTTATCTCTGCCAACTAATTCCTACAAATTACAAGTGGCCAAAAGATGCCACCAGTGATGGTCGCCTGTGCGCGTAATAACTACATGGCTGGTTATTATAAAAGTTTTTCCATTTCGAAAAACTTTGCCAGGAATGGAAATTCCTTAGAAAAAAAATCCGACACACACGCACATGGAAAATGAAACGATCAGAAATGGACTAAAAAAAAAGAGAAGTGAAGCAATTTACTCTAACATGCCGTAGCTCCCATTATGTAAATGTGTGCGTGTGTGTGTGTGTGTGTGTGCGAGTCCTGAGAAGATTGTGTGTTGCATATGCGTGTTGCAAGTGTACGTGTGTTTGTAACTGGATGCCTGACTTAAGAACATTTTATGCACTCACAACTTTTGCAGTGACTTTGTAAAGCTTTTTTAATACCCTTGCATAGAGAAGAAGAAGCACTGAATACCTTAACAACTAAGGACATCGAAGTGCATAGCTGCTATACACGTATAAATATTTAAATAAATACCATATAGATATTTTATTCAATGTTCTAAGCCATCCAAAGCACCAGATTCAGATCAAAGGGTTTTAAAACTCTTTATAAGTACCGCAGTGGTTATTGGGTTTTGTGTGGATAAAGCATTTGTACAAAAGTTAAGGTCCTTAATACACTATTCTGACTGATTGCTGATTGTAGGAAAAAGGTGAAAACTATTGGTTTCGCCTCCATAAGCAATACACGGACTGCATGGGGTAGGTCTGGAGATGCAGTATTTATGATGGGCCTATTAATAAATGCAAATTCTTTTCGATATCAAATACTTTCATAGCTGCATACTGGGTTAGATTTTGAAAAACGTTAGTCATCAAAAATGCTATTCTTCTACACACTCTTCATTGTTTTCATACAGAAGACGGGCTAGCATGTGGTGTTGAAGTGTTTCTATTGATTCCTTCATCTGGGTTTTATCTATAGATAAGAAAACTAATTCGCTTGAGTTACTGTATATAATGGGACGCTACGAGTTAAATAAGTTATTTTCAATTTTCGTTTTATAGCGATATCACTATCCTCATAGTTCTGATCGTCATATCGGTATTCGGAATTTTGAGAAATTCTTTTAGACTTCTACAATTCTTCTACAATTTTCTATAATTCGTACTTTACACTTATTGAGAAAATTTAGTAATAAAACTTCAAGAATAGTCCAAAATATACTTCCATGCATTTCTAAATAATTGACTATTAATATCCTTAAATGAGAGCCATACAGTTATCGAGTAGAAAAAAATATGAAAACAACGAAATAATTTGAAAAAATTGAAGCAGTTACTAAAGAAAGTAGATAGTCGATAGTGAGATATTTTTCAGATAAAAATTGCAGAAAGATTATTAAAAACTTACTAATTTTTAACATTAAATATTATTCCTGAATATGTGTTAAATCAATTTGTTAAATCAATTTGTCAATCAAGTAGAAAAAGATATGAAAAGAACGAAATAATTTGAAAAAATTCAAGCAGTTATAGAAGAAAGTAGATAGTCGATAGTGAGATATTTTTCAGATATAAGTCGTAGAAAGATTATTATAAAAGTTTTAATTTTAAAC
This sequence comes from Scaptodrosophila lebanonensis, assembly GCF_003285725.1. Taxonomy (NCBI): domain Eukaryota; kingdom Metazoa; phylum Arthropoda; class Insecta; order Diptera; family Drosophilidae; genus Scaptodrosophila; species Scaptodrosophila lebanonensis. The sequence goes on along the minus strand of NW_022060742.1, from coordinate 12,240,363 downwards.
ATTAAATATTGCCGCGGAATGTGTTAAATTAATTCATTGGTACATGTATTATTTATAACAGTTAATAGCAACCTGAAACTTGCATAAGTCTGTGGTAAGGGTATATGCGGTTGGAATGGGATTTACTTGTGCTTTGCATAGCGTCTTGATTTGGTGCTCCTTCCTCGGCGTGTCGTAGGAACCCTTTGTTCCTTTGGTAAGCAAGTACCTAGCAAACTTGAACGACAGGATTTGAATTTGAAATTGAAAACAAGTTTATAACGTGAATCGGCAAATATAGCGAACCAAATGCATGGCAGGATGCTGGGCTGGATGGAGTTAAGAAGGGGTCACACGCACGACTGACATTGTCACACATCTGTGCACACATACATACATGGGGACATATGAGTATTCTTGTTGAGCTGCCTTCCTAGGGTGGCCTTATGTGGGTTTTGGTGTGAGGGGGGTCTGGAAGCTGGCAGCTGGCAAACTTGGCCATGGCTTGGACTTTTGCGGCCAGCAGCGACAACTCGTTACAAAATGCACTTCGAAAGTGGCGGCGACTTTGCTTCTGCTATTTTTCTTTTGTACTAAGAATTGCCACTGCGTGTGTGTAAGTTACTTTGTAACTGTATACCAAACACCAGTTCCACAGCCCTCTCCGCACCACACCCCGTGACTTTCATTTGCGTAAGTCTCGTTTGGAACGTCAACGCCGAAGGCGACTAGTATGTTGTCGTTGTTATGGTTATTTGTCACTATTGTTCTTGTTCTTGTTGTAGTTGTTGTTCTTGTTGTAGTTGTTGTTGTTTCTATTGTTGCCAGTGGAAAATACACGTTTTCAATTCAAATTGTTTTCTTTTGCCGTTCGGGTATTAAAAATAAATATGAACATGCACACAGTATAACCCAGATAGAAACCGAACGCACACAGCCATCCAATATGTGTATTCGTATATACTTGTACATATGTATGTACATGTGTGCAAGGCTTACAGTTTGCCCGAGTGTGCGTGTGTCTGATGATTTATTTATATTTTTGCAAATGTTTTGCACATTGTGTTCCATTTACCTACAAAATGCAAATGGCGCTTTGAAGTCGTCCGTAAATACAGGTCAAGTTTTTTGCACTTGAAGTGCGTTCAATGCACAAGAAGCGACTACTACCAGTATGTGGCAAAAGTTTAAAGTGGACACGCTCACTCACGCACATACACGCATACACACACACACGCATACACTCATGCACGCAATGCTAAGTGGGTATGCATATTTTGTGTACACTTTCAACATTTTCCACCACTTAACGAAAAGTTTCAGAGGCCGCATTTTATGAAAATGCTAAGATGCGTGTTTGAAGAGCGATACAAATGCCGTTTATGATTATGCTGCGCTTTCACTTGATTTTAAATAAGTATTAAACTTGTCATCACTACGTTATTTTCACATAGAAAATTGTAAATTTCCTTCTATTACTTTTAAAAATTTTTGATATTATCGATAACTATTTATGCCTCGACATTGAATCATTTAATTAGTTTCTTAAATCACTTGAAATTATATTTGTTCGCATTACGTTAAGGGTATATATCATAGTATCAAAGCTGCCCTTTATACTTACTTTTGGTGAAATAGCACCTACGAAATGCTGCGTGTCGGAACATAGCTTACTGGCAATCAAATTTTCCCCCACAGATTTTTCATTTTCTCTTTCTCGTTATGCTTAATTAGCTGTTAGGTAGAATTAATTGCCCTCCTCGACTAACTATTTTTTAGATTGTTAGGTCTATAATGTCTCTGACGACATACGGCTCTGAATCGGGGCTTTCTTATATTTAAGTTGAAATTATAACGTATTATTATTACTTTACTGACGACAAACAGCTCTGAATCGGGGATTTCTTATCTTTAAGTTGAAATTATAACGTATTATTATTACATGTCGTAAACTACTGAGATCTACTTTATTTAAACTAGGGAATAAGGGAATATTGAGTAAGTGAGTGATGGTTGGATCCACCTACATCTTTACAAAATAGCTTAGACCCAATTTGAGACAATTCATTCTGCTAGCTACCTAATCGCCAGCACAAGCACTTAAGCCTTTAAGGGCGCTACAATGACATGCATTTTCAGGTCGAATTTCTTCAAGAAAACAACGAGCCCTAATTCAGAGGCGTCTCAAACCAAGTACCAACAGCAAAAGCAACTCTGAAATACATGTTAGTGGCAGTTCTCATTACTATACGTAAAAGTAAATTTTCATTTATGTCCCTGTAGGCTCCATGGGGAGGCGTTGAGACGGCTCCCTCGAACCTTCAAACAAAACTTGTAGGTCAAGTCATCGTGTTCTACGTATGTGTTTCGTGCCAGGGTTAGGATTTTTGCAACATTTTTTCTCACATGACACCAATAACATGACAATAGCATAGTTCCACAGACAGAAATCTGTTTTCTTTATCGCTCCGCAACTTGTGTACCAGCAAGCTTGTAGCGCTTTCTGATACTAACACAGTCAGGTACTCGAAACCTTCCTAAAACAATTTACTTAAAATGCATATGAGTGTACCGTGCTAACAACCGCTTGTGTCAACATATATGACAACTGTTTCTGAATGAGTAGGCTACCAATTTAGTGCTGCTATAAAAACCCGTTGCCCAGCAAACAAAATCATTCAGTGCGATCTAAACAAGCAACAGCTACACCTAGGCAAAACAAATTAATTGGAACTCGGAACACACACACAGCTATAACAACAACAGTATGCAGACTTTCAGCCTTTTGACTGTGTCCTGCGTTTTTGCGCTGGCAGTGGCATATCCATCGGATTTTGCCCAACATAACCATGCGGCGCAAGCTTCCAACGATGTCGTCCATTGGTCAACAGGGCCCAATCAGAGTGGCGCTACTACCTTGAACAATCCGGAAAACTATGTGCCTGACAACAAATTTGTGGCAAAGGTGGACAACGGCGGAGCTAACAAGGATGTGAAAACAGAATTCGGCAAGGTTGGCAAGAACTTGGATAAGGCTTGGGGCATTCCCACTAAGACTGAGCACGAGAAGGATGCTGCTAAAGACCATGTGACGACCACAAAGGTGCAGAGCCCAACAATAACTACCACTGCGGCTACAACCACTGCGGCAACAACCACCGCGGCTACAACCACTGCTGCTAGTACCACCGCCGCTAGTACCACTGCCTCGAATACCACCACCTCCACAACCACAACCTCCACTACTACATCCGCACCGAAATATGAGACTAAGGCTGCCACAACAACTACTTCTGCCCCAGCTCCGGCACCAACACCAGCGCCAGCTCCAGCTCCACCAACCACGTTCACCGAGACGAAGGTGCAGACCAAGGACTTGCCCCATGCAATTGAGAGCGGCCCAGCTGGCACTGGCAGCGTTGATCCCTCCAATGTGCACGTCAATGCCACGACTGAGTTGCCAGCTCAAAAGGATGCGAAGGATGTGAATGCTGCTCAGGATGTGAAGACTCCATTGCCCACTAATGAGCATATCAAATCGGCTGAGTTGGTGGATGCTACAGTTCTGAAGGCCCACTTTGCTGCTGCTCCTGTTCCCGCTGCCGAACATGGAGTGAAGGGCGAGACCCGTGCTCCTGCTGCTGCCACAAGTCAGTCTCTTGCTTCCGCTTCCCCTGCACCAGCTCCTGCTCCAGGTCTTTCCGCACCTGTTCCAGCTCCCGCTGCTGCTCCCAGTTCTCTTTCTGCTGCCGATGCTCCAGCTTCAGCTGCCAGCAAAGATGAAAAATCAGCCGAGCCCAAGACCGCTAAGGATGCCAAGCAGGAAACGAAGAACTTTTAACGCAATTGACAGATCAATCTGATGGCTTAACGCCGACCAACCTATTCGAATTATGTTAGCTCTAACCTTAACCCCCTATGTAATGCAACTCTAAATACGCCACAGTTTATCAAATTGTTACACACACTTTTCCATGTAATCAAGCCACTGGTAACAATGTGCACAGCCCAACGGCACGACGTATCCTTCAGATTGCAATAAACACCAAAAGCAACAGCAAAAAAAAAAGAAAACATCTCAGATATGAAACTAAGCTTGGCCACAAAGCCCAGACAGTAGACAGAAGACAGTTAACACCCACCTGGCAACATTGTTGCTTCGTCTATTATTGCTGTTGTTGTTGTTATTGTTTACCTGCAGCACATTTTTGTTGCCAGCGCACAAGGACACACATCAGGTGCTGGCTAAAAATTTAACAAAACCAATTATTTGATTTTAAAATTCCATTAAAAGATAAAATGCAAGAGAAAAAGCGAGTGCGAAGCGGAAGTGTAAAGGCGGACCAGGGAGAGAGCAGAGCAACTAAGCTGAGTCGTGACGTGTCTGCCTGGCAAGGACGTCGACAAGGACTAGCTGTCTATTGTGGTCGCCCGTTGACATGCGGCCGCCCTCAAGTGCCAAGGAACACTGCGTCGCTATCCTCCTCTTTGGCATCTTAAGACGAGCCATTTGATAAGACATATACAAAAGGGTTTAACACGTGCAGTGCCACTATCCAGAGCACCATAAATAAAAGTCACACGTCCCGGCTGCACAGAAAAAATGTAGAGCCATTGGCCGAACTGGACACCATTGACGACAGCGCCTGATAATGATGACAAGCAATTGTGGCAGTTGAACTGCGACTGCACGTGTCCATATAGTGGCCACGACTTTCGTTCTTAGAGAATAGAGGCGGACAAACTTTTATAAATATTGGACTTACATGAGTTTACTTCCACATTTTTATACGTGAAATAGTTTACCATTTTATTGACAAACATACTTTCAGATAATTAATATAGTTGGGTCTTTTAATGTACAATTAACATTATAAAAAAAACAAATATATATATGCTGATTCAGAATATATATACTTTATGGGGTCGGGGATGATTCCTTCTGCATGTTACATACTTTGCACAAACCTAATATACCCTTTTTACCCTACGGGTACAGGGTATAAAAACCACGATTGCAAGTTTCAATAGCATAGAATGATCGACAAAATTAGTAACATCTGCTTTTGTACAATTAATAAATAATTGAAAGCAACACAATCCTAACATCAATCTTTTTAAATCCCTTTACAATGTTTCAATCAAATTTTATATTATTTTTTAGCTTTAGTATTGCTGTTATTTAATAATATTTAATAATTTAATATGAGAAAATTGTTCATTAAATTCTTGCTATTTCTACTTCAATAACTAAGCAGAGTAAGAACCCTGAAAACATTGCATACGAAATTATGAATATATGGCGGAACATAATAATTATGTTTGGGAGGAAATTGTGAGTCTTTGTCATAAATTTAAAAAATTTAATTAAAAAATAAATTTTACTTATTTTTGTAATGGTCTTTAAGAAATGAAAAATTCATTTTTCTTGTTACTGGGGCATTTTTAATAATTGAAAAAAATAAATATATTATTTATATTTTTCAAGATCGGCTGAATACTCCAAAAAACAAATCTTAAGAAAGATTTAAATTATAGAAAATATAGAATAGTAGATAATTGACTATCTTTGATGTTCCGTTAGTTTAAAGTTGTTTTCTTCTTTTAATTTATACCCGTGTTGCTGCTTCCTTACCTTTTTCTTATTCCTCACATCACCTATTCGGTTGGGCAGTAAAGCAGACTTGAAACATGCTAGTTGGCCATTATTTTCAACTCTTAAAAGCTTTTTACTTATGCCATTTTGCTGACATATGAGAAATGTTCCAACTTTTGCTTCTGGCTGCTCGCTGCTGCTGGCTGCTGGCTTTGGCATTACCGCTTCGTGTCTGCTGTCAAAAGCAGTAGCAATAAGAACAACAACAACAACAACGACATGAAGAACAATGGCAATAATAACAAGAGCAGCAGTGGCTGCTAGTAAGATGTCAACAATTTATATGCTGCCTTGTTTATTAGCAACTGACAAAAGGGATAAACGTTAGTAAAGGAACGAACCAGTACAGAGATTCCAAGAAAAAAAGCTCAGCGTACAACAGGGCGTATGAGTGCTGGGCCAGTGTGCTTTGTGGTGTTATGTGGTGGACTCCAATTAGAAGATAGCCATAAAAACAACAACCGAATGGGGGCCATTTGCCATTTTACAATGCATGTGTAATGGGCCACGGCCACGCCCACAACTCTCACACACACACACAAGCCCTTATCCTTTGTCGTTTGTTGCCATCCTTTTTTTTAACTCTCCCCACACTTTGCGCCAAAGTGTAATTGAAATTCACATTGAAACTTTGAGTATAATGCTCTTACAAGTTCTTCATATTTTTTTCTATTTTTCCTTACAAAACTATAAAATACATTTTATATATGTATAGTACATAGAAGACGCAGCAGCGGAAAATACATAAGTAGAAATTATGTGCGCACGAGAAGAAAGCTGACGGCATAAAAGTCAGACAGCATGTGAAGCAACACACAAACAGCATAAAGAGAAAACATAAAGAGAAAAAAAAGTGTGGGGGAGTGAGTGAATGAGCGGCAAAAGAAATGCAGAAAATATGATTTAATAAAAGCGACCAAGAAAACGAAAAAGTCGCACATTGGATCAGAAATTTTAGGAACAGCTTTTATTCATGTCATTGCTGTTTGGTTGTAATTAAAGAACAAATATTCGTTACATTGTTTGGAGTCATAATTTATTTAAAGCTCAACTTTTAAAGTTTAGGTTTTTTTTAGATTAGATGAAGTTGAAATATAAATCTTGTTATTATTTTTTTAATTATTTTTTTAGTGCGCAAAATGAAGAATATTTGGATATACATATTGTAGGAATATATAAATTTATATTTTTTATGTTTCCCAACTCGAACACGAACTTTAAATAAAGGAATACAAGTTTTAATAATGAAATAAAAAATGTTAAAGGGAACCGATTTAAGGAAAACTTAAGATTATGTTTTGAAACTGCTTAATATTCCCTATTTTCAAATAATATTGTCTGAACTGTGCTTGATTGTTTTTATGTATATGTACATATATGATAGATATAGTGATATTACTTCAGATTTAGTAATCAAAATAAGTTGGAAAACTGACCCAAATGAAAACAGCGGCTAAAATCTTCTTTTCTTTCGCCGAGATTGTTCAATATTTTGACACAAAAATGTTGGCATTTCATATTCTTGACCTTAACACTTTTGACTTCAAGCGTTTGAGCTCAGAACCAGTGTAGGGCGGTGAGGAAGCGTATCTGTCTATAAGTTTAACAACAGCTTCTTGCCCGGGCTTCTGGTAATTTTGTTAGTGCAACGGAAGGCAAAGGCGCCGGAACTTTTGCGGTGGTTAGGCCAACAGACAGCCCAGCTGTCAAGCTATATGCGGGCTCTTCCAGCTCGCAGCCTTTGCACCGAATTTAAATAAATTGATGAATGAGTCGAGGCGAGGCGAGGGCGTAGATGAGGATGAGTGAACGGGCGAGCGAGTGAACTGCAGTTGCCTGCAGTTGATTTGCAAGTACATTTTCGGGAGCATTCAGCGCAGCTTGCCAAATTGTGCAAAACTTGCTGCAAATTGTATTAGTAGATAGAATTTGTAGTTAGTTTGCTTGAGTTCTAGCAAATTCTATTACGCGCGGGGCATACGAAGCAGCGGCGTATGTAGATTTAATATGTTGCGGCTGCCTCACCAGACATTTGTTTTTTACCAAGGATGCATGTTAAATGTGCTATGCATTGAGCTCCAGTGAGAGGCAGCTGGTGAATGGGTGATTTATAAAATTAGACTGTGCAGAAATTCATTTTCTTAGAGTGAATAAGCTTAAATTTATTCAGTATGTTGCACAACAAGTTCATGTTTGTGACAGCACGAATACTTCGGAAAATCAAACGGAAATAATTTAGAAAATAATTTATGGGTCGTGTGTTTAGATTTCAATTTATCTCGTGTGGTGTGCACTTACTAGTAAATAGGTATATTTTAATACATTAACAAAATTAACAGCAAACTTATATGAGAAATGAATTAGACTAAATTAGATTAAAAAACGCCCGTAAATATTAATATAAGTATAAATGGTAAAAATAATACATAGGAAATAGCGCACAACCATAAAATAATCTTATTGCGAAAGAAAAACCCAAGAAATTATTGTTTTATTATCATTTTAGCTGTATAGGAATAAAATTGTATTTCATTTTGGTATAAGGTTATTAATAGTAACAATTAACATTCAATTATTTGTTTATTTCATATTCATTTATATGGCTGTCAGAGGATTGATTGGAGCAATAAACACTCTTACTAGACTAGCTTTGTTTATAAAGATAACTCAACAAATTTTGCTATTTCTGAGTTCATAATAGGGCCTTATCATATTGCAGTTATAGGAATGATTGTGCTATCAATCATATATGTACAACAAAGTTTATTTCAGTTGTGTAGCTTCTACTCGTTTTTCTTTGAAATCAATACTAAATAATAAAGTTTTAATTCCATTCTTGTTTTTGTTACTTCAAATTCATTTGTTTCCTTATATAATACATCAATAATAAGTAACATTTTAAAAAAGGAAGGATAGAAGGTATTACAAATACTCAATTTTTTAACAGCAAGATCCCTTCAAATAATTTCCTAAGTAATCTGCACTTACATTTACACATTACTCATACGCCACGTGTTACATTGTAAGCAATCGTGAATAAAATACACAAAGCATGCCTTTTAATCGAACGTGTCATTAAACTTTCAATTTGTGAGACACACACACACACACACCAACATCAACATGGCGTTGACAATTGTTTTTTTTGTGTTTGTACACTTTCACGATGCACACACACCCACACCAGCACACTCCCCCTTTTATCTACAAACAATTTAAGCTATACATGTGTTGTTTTTCAACGCAAGCCAAACAGAGTGACGCAGCGATGCACCCTTCCTTGGCCCGCACCGCCCACGCTTATCAGCTTGTGCAGTCAGAACGTGTTTATGTCTGTTCATTGTCACATTTACTTGTAAAGTTTTTGCGTTCACTCGATGGGATGCTGAGCTAGAAAGTGTGCAACGAAGCTGCTACTGCCACTCTAGATCGGGTGTGGTCTAGTCTGGCTTGGTCTGGCCTGGTCTGGGGCCGAAGAGCGCGCTTATAAGTGCGCTCCTTAGACATGTCAGCGACATATGCAGCAGCAGCAGCAGCAGTGAGCGCTACGGCAACTATCACAGAGAAAGAACAGCATCGGCAGCGCGCCTGAAAGCATGCAAGCAAAAAATTGAATGCCACTGCTTCTGCTGCTGAAAAACGGAAGCAAATAAGCGCAGCAGACGACGATTAAAAGTGCAGACGTCGCAAGGACATAAACAAGGCAGGAAGTAGTAAAAAACACATAAACAAAGTTGGCAGCTCAGATGGCAAGATACGTAGAGTGGGGCCACGGGTGAGGGAGGGAGAGAGAACAAAAAAAAAAAAAAAACCTAAAACAAAAGACGAGTGAGCGCAGAAATTTTTCTTGGCGTCGTTAACTTTTGCACACAAATGGGAAAACAGACGAGCGGCAGCTTCTGATGCCGACTCTTGGCCAGGATATGTTCGGCGTCTGTCGAATTGCCAGCAACAAAAACAACAACAACAACTAAAACAGCAGCTGAAAAGGAAACGTCTGCTTAGCGGTTGCATTTCCGCGAGGTGGCTTTGGTTTTTGTTTGTACACAGAAAAAAAATCATCGTCAATTATTTTAAGATTACCTTAAGTGAGGATTAAAAACAAATCATATGTAGGCTAGGCTGACCGCTTTTTTGCTTTTTGGAACACCCAACTATTTAGTTTTGTTTATGACATATGTAGTTTGAGTGTTTTTTTTTTCTTATGTTTGTTCTATACTGCCATAGGGTGGTTGCTGTGAATATTTTAGATTAAAAGGAATAAAATATTATTTATAAAAACGCTGCAGGTCTCCCCCGACTGGGGGGATAAAAAATTATAAATATACATGTGTATTAAAAAATTTAATTTCTAATATAAAAAAATCTACTTCGCAACCATCATGATTAAATACTTCAAAGTCACCATATAATTTAATAATTGCTCTTTATAGCACAGATTATTTATAAAAATTATATAGCAAATATTTCAAAATCAGCTTGAAGAGTAAATTGAGATTAAAATCTTAAGAATTGTACGGATGGCAAAAAATGTGAAACTACAAATGTTTTTTTCCAGTGAATGGTATCAGCGCATGTGTGCATGTGTGTGTTTGCGTGTGTTACGTGTTGTGTCTGTGTTTGTTTGGCATTTGGCAGCACGCGTGCATGGCTTACATCGCACAAACAAACCAATATACAAATAAATGCATATGCACGTACCATGGAAGGAAGAACGGCAGGCTGGCAGCCCTTAGCCGAGCAGCTCTCGGTTGCACTTGAGAAATAAGGATTACAATTTCATTTCAATTTCCTTCTTGTTATGCACACAAACAAAGCGCAGTCGAGCAGCAGCAGCAGCATCAGCAAAAGCAAAAGCAGTAGAAGCTGCAGTAGCAGTAGCGGTGGCAGTAACAGCTGCTGCTGTTGAGCCAACTATTCCTCTTGGCACGCCTCCTTCAAGGCGTCAATATGCGCATAAGTGCGATTGGAGTTGTCTCCCTTTTGTGTGGGAACTAGTTCGTGGCACTCAAACTTTTGCTTATACCTTCATTCCACTAATAAAATTAAAGTTAACAGCGAAGATGAGTTGGCCAGCCCTTGGTTATTAATTACCCAAGACAGTGGGTTACTTCAGAGATATTTCGCACTAAGAGAGTTAAGAGGTATTAGTTTTCAAATGCATATCAATACAATATGTTGTAACTTTCTAGATCTTCAACATACTTTAATGAAATTATTCTGCCTCTTTTGTTTAATATAATGCAGAATTAAGCCTAATGTTGTTTGCACAGATGGATAAATACCTAAATCTTAGAAATCAGTTGTTAATCAATGCTTACATAATACAGATCTGCTCAGATTTATAAGCTATTGCCATTTTTAAATGCTGTTTAAATGCTCTTTTTAACATCTTTATTCTGTAAGAAAGCATACATAATACATAGTATCTCCTCATCCACACAGGTATCCTAATTAGCATGATGTTAACCTTTCTACACTTTCTACAGGATCTAAGAAAGGCCACTATAATCTGTTTTACTCAAAGCTGGAGCTACCTTCATATCACTTTTCTGACATAATTTCAGCTTTACTTTTTCAAATTAAGCTTAAGTTCAAAATGTAAATATACTTAGATCCTTAAAAATATTAACTATGTCATAATGTTGCTTATAGTTGTTTTATACAACACTAAACGCTAGACTAGAAATTTTAACTGTTTTGGAAGTAGAGACATAAGCCAATAAATTTCACTTGACCTGATGGGCAATAGAAAGTATGCCAAATGATCAGTTATGGACGATATAATTAGGCATTTTGGCCGGCATTAAACGATAGATTGCTTCTAGTTGTTCGCACCGAACTAAATCAAACGGTACAACTCTATGAAGGATCATGTGTGTGTGTGTGTGTGTGTTTGTATGTGTGAGTGCGTGTTGTTTACTTAAGGCTTAAGGTTTAAAATGGATTTGTTTGACTGGCAACAAGCCGACTTGAGCACGGAAATGCACACAGACAGGCAGACAAACACTGCTTGCACTCTCAAACATGCAACAACACTCTTTCCAGAACACCCCCCACACACCCACACACCCACACGACACCAACACACATACTCAAACACATGTCGTACACGCTGAACGCCATTTAAGCTATTTAACAGCTTCCTGGAGCCCTTTTTTTGTGTTGCTGCACTGGCTCTTGCCATTTCCTTTTGGTAGTTTTCAATTTACTCTCGGTTTTTCCGAGCATCTCCCCCTTTACGAGTATGTGTGTGCGTGTGTGTGAATTTATTTTATTTCCATTGTCTTTTGGCTTTGCTTTCCCCTACGCTAAGGCTGGCTTAATTAGCTTTAGTGCCACAGTCGGCATTGTGCAAGCGTGCTAAGAACTCTTTTTTCTGTTCTTTGGCTTTTATTATTATTTTGAAGCGTTTTTAATTTGTAATTTTTATGCCATCTTTTCTTGGCATTTAGCTTGCCGCCACCCATTTGCAATTGAGTTTGAGTGTAATGGCAAAAGTTTAATGAGAATTGGGTAGCTAGTTAGTGGCAAGTTGCATTTTTCGTAGATAAGTGAAATGTTTCCTTCCAGCAGCAAGGGTAGGATATTGTTCGCAGAGGATTTTAGCTCATCGTGAGCCAAGCCGAGATATTAGATTGTAAGCCTCAGTTAATACAGCAATAAAGTTTGTGCTCAGCCAGCTTAGAATTTTTAATAACAAAGAGACATATTAAAATTAATTAAAATGAGTGGGAATGCAAGATTCAAATGAAAGTATTTAAACGAAGAAATAAAATTCTAAAAACTACTCGTATTTCATGCAGCAATTGGACGTCAAAAAAACACCAAAAACTAAATTGGGTCACGCTTTCATAACTTTTCATTTAAAAGTAGGATTTTTAAATAAAAAAGTAAAGAAGAAGAGAATGCATCCATGTAATGTCCGTAATGAAACTATCACTTCATTTGTTGGAATCAAATTTTGAACTACATTTATTTTGTAAACTACTGCTTTATACCAATATTCGCACATTATTCCTAAACCTTATATATCTGTGCATATATCTAGGCTGTATAAACAATACCATCTGTTTTTATCTATTACCCATGAAGTTAATTCTCCTTATCTATGGGAGTGTCGGGTAGCCCGGCATGCACTCAAATTATAAGCTAAAGTTTAAGTGCTATTTCTAATCCTGTTTAAATAACTTTCCCTTCTTCTTGTATGTGATCAGTTTGGATCAGTTTATTATTTACGCTATTTACTCGTATAGAGATCAGTTTTCTATGGTAAACTTTTGAAAATAATGTGACGCTAATTCTAAGTTTTGTATGTTTATAATTTATTGAATTTTTATTGAATTGTGTCAAGTCGAAGAAGCAAGCTCTGCTACACTTCAATAGCCAACTAATATCATTTTAGGTGATATCGTTTCTTTACGTAAGAATGCGCCCATAAATCAATCCCAAATAGGTATTGGGAAATGGCTCGACTTAGCCTTGAAATCTTTTCTATTTTCCAAAAGACTGGCAATCATTGCAAACACACTTTCAGACTCATTCTGCTTTACTTTTTGTTAGGGTATGCGTTTCATAACATTAGCTTCAAAAATCTGTTTGTAAGCGAGGTCTGCTTTAGGGCCATTTAGTTGCCAAAACAAGTTCGTTATTCCTTCAGCTAATTAAAGCAATTTCCGTTAATTATAAATTGCTGAGCAAGTTCCACGACTAATGTGCCGAACAAGTGGTTCATGTGCCACCTGAAAACTTTGCCGAAAGCAGAACACTTACTCATTTGCTCACAGTTCGCTGATTTTGTCATGGGCTCTATAAAAGACGCAACCACAAGTCAATTAACTTATTCGCATTCAAGATGCAAGGCATTGCATTGCTCGCACTGTTTGTGGCAACTGCCTTGGCATTTGGACCCGGGGGACCACAGGCATATCGACAAGCAAAAATCACAGATGTGGAGCCCATCCACCAGTTCATCAGTTGGGATACAGGCAATGGACAAATAGGAAACTTTACTCTGAATATCACCATAACGGCGACCTTGGCGAAAGTGGTTATGGTTCCCGAATTTATTGACAGTTTGATGAAAACAGTTAAGAATCGTGCAGCTGTTGGCAAGTGGGCGGATATTCCAGCAGTTACTGGTAGAGAGGTACCTTCAACTCCAAAGAGTAATACAACCATAGCACCAAAGCATAAATGGATGCATGGAGCAAAGAAAAATATGGCAGACGCAAAGGCACAGGAAAAGTTCACAACAGATAATCCTGCAGAGCTTACAACCTCAACAGCTGCACACACTAGAAATAGCCATGACCAATCCTCTAGTGAAATACCCACAACGGAGCTGAGTGAGGAAACTTCTAAAATTGTGGACTTCACGGGCCATTCTGCAATCATCGAGTCTACAACTATGGCACTGTTGGTACATAGGACAGCACAATTGGAAGAGGAAAATAATGAATCCAAGACAAATCCCCAACAAGGAGTCGATAATGACATTATATTGGACTTAATGGCAGACAATGAAAAATTGGTATAACTTCGAGCCTATTGTTGGCCTCTGCTAAGCTCACGAGTTTTTTAAACTTTATTTTAAATTTGAAAAATATTCTTATGTTTTAAAATCAATTGTTTGCCTTTAGGGGATACACGAAAAATTAAACTAGAACAACTAAAACATCCTCGAATCACACACAATGTTATTGTGAGCAACAATATATTTTTCATTTCCAAGTTATAAAAGTTTTGCGGAATGTTGGTATATGCTTAAAAATATTAGATTAGAAATTCTTGAAGAAATATTTAATAAAAAACAGCATATCTGAAACATACTTGTATAAAGTTTTGCATTGAAAAAAATGAATACATTTTCGGAATAACTTAACAATTCAATCAGGGCTCTACTTGTTTTTTAACTTTGCTAAACTTTTTGCAATCTGTTTGATAATACTTAGTATAAGGAAACTGCAGACCTACGCTTTTTAAAGTGGGTGGGTGGACACCACTACCTTAACCCTAACATATAGTAAATAAATAAACAAAAAAAAAATGTAATAAAATAAAAATTGTAAATAAATTATGATTGGTCTTAGCAATATGTAAGAAATATGCGAATGTTTAATTACAATAGCTAACATAAATTAAAGGAATAAAATACTTTTCAGCTCATTGAATTAGTCCGGTCTACACTCATCCTTTAGATATTAGTAGAAGTATATATATACTGATGTACAACGCATTGTTTCTTTATTTCTTATGCACTATTATTTATTGCTGCCTTTCGAGCAGCTCTCTCTTTCTCTCTTTATGCTTAATCAATCGTGGGTCACAAATAAACTCTCCTCTGTATAGATATCCTCAGATACAAATAATGATTAAACAGATTTTGAAAAAGAAAGTGAATTTGTACTAGTTGGAGGAATTATATTAGGAGTAACAACTAGTTATGCCTCGAAAATAATTGATTTATAACTAACTCATCAAAAAACAAAAATGAAATAAAAACATTGTTTTGAAAATTTATTAGCAGTCTAATCAAAAGTTGAATGAAATTTCAAGTTTTTCTCATAATTTGTGTTTTATTAATTGGAGGAATTATAAAAGGACTCTTCAACCAGTTATGCCTTGAAATAATTTAAAATGTATCAAAGATATTACATAAATAAAATGAAATACAAACGTTGAATAGACAATTTATTAGCCGTCTAATCAAAAGTTGAGTGAAAATGCATTTGATTTTATAATTTGTATTTTTTTATTTGGAGGAATTATAAAAGGACACTGCAACCACTTATGCATCGAAAATATTTGAAATATAAAAATATTATCCAATAAAAATGAAATAAAAGTATTTAAATTTGGATGAGCAATTTATTAGCAGTCTAATCAAAAGTTGAGTGAAAATGCATTTGTTGTTTTCCTATTTGTCTGTGTATGCGGCTTGAATTCCGAAAAAGTCTTTATAAACTCTCGTTGACATGCCATGCATAGAAGTACATTTTACCAAATTATTGTTTGTATTTTGGAACATGTTTTCTGTCCCTGTGGAAACGCCCGTTTGGCCCACACTCATTTCATAAATATTCATTGACAGTGCCCGTCAGTGCCTGACAAATATAGCCGAAAACAAATTCAAAACAAAGAGGTACATGGGCCATCTGGAATTATTTCATTGCATGGACAGAGTATCTAAAACAGTCTGCAGTTGCAATGAGACGCAACAACACCCAACACCCAGCACCCTGTCAACCCAACACCCTGTCAACCCAACCACTGCATCCCATACGTTGTATCATTGCCTTTGTTATACATTTTCTGCTACATTTTTTACCATGTACGAGTACTAGTATTCTCTTTGGTTACTATTGAAATGGAAAATGTTTGTGCAGGCAAATATGAGTGCAACAACAAAATAGCTAAAGCCGATGATGCTGCTGCTATTGTTGTTGTTGTTGCTTTTGTTGTTGTTACCGCGTCTGATCCTAAAGAGCGTCGAACGAAGCGACCAACATTTTGTGGCGCTGAAAATCGGGCATTAGCGTTTGTTTGATTTAGGTCAGTGCGACGACTACTATGACTAGGAGGATGGAGTTCTAGACCACAACTTCAGCTCTAGTGTTACTATTGTTGTTGTTGTTGTTACTGTTGCCATGTCCCTGAGGCAGGACAGACTGAGTACAACTGGTCGGACTAGGGTACTAGTATGTATGGCAGAGCAACTGCAGTGCAGTCCTAACGAACGTTGCGTTTCATTTAAATTTAGATGAACAGGGTTGCATTGTGCTTTGAGGCAGAGTTGCAGGCTACCTGGCGGGCGTCTACTTGTATATAGTGTGTACGAGAATATATACATGTATGTATCTAACATACACATATACTATACATTGGTCTAGGTGTCTGGTCCATTTATTGTGTGCGACTGGGCTTGCGTGCTTTTAATCTGTGTCAAAATATGTGTGTGTGTGTGCATGTGTGTGTGTGCGTGTTCTGTGTATGCATTTTAACGCTTCGAGAAATGTTTTCCGACATGCGCATATAAAATATCTAGTGCTGCTGCTTATATTTTTGTTATTTGCCGGCACATTTATTTGTGGCAACATTTTAGTTTGTTTGGTTTTTTGTACAAGTATATCCGTTGAATATTTGTTTTATTTGAAATATTTGAGCAATTGTTGGGCATCTGTGATTTGTGTGCTATTTTGTTTGTTTGTGAGTCTCGGGATTAGTTTTGGCAGCGGCAAAATTTGAATTGTTTCATAATAAATCGAAGTGCGGTTGTTGGGAGATCATGGGATTTGAAGAGATTTACTGCGAATGCTATATTACGTTTTATTGAAAAGTGTTAAAATCCTTCAAACTGCATTTACTATTTAAAAATTTAAGATTGAATATAATCCCCAATACATTCTATAAAGCAGCATTTATTTTCGAAAATAAATTAATAATATAGTACTTAGCTTTTTATCGTTAACAATATCTTACATACTTTTAAGTACATACTTATTCATGAAGTTAATATTAAAATGATAAAGACCGAGATGTTGAAGGCAGCTCTGTGCTCAAAATGTACAGAAGGTATCTAATTCAGAAATACGATTATAGGTATTACAAGATATTGATTAAAATTGTTGAGAAAAGAAGAAATATAACTGCAATAATTAAAACTTACAACTAGGCGTAAAAACAGCGTACCAGTTATAAAGAAGGTGAACAGAATGCTAAGAAATGCTTCTAGAACTAAGAATATTTTGTTTAATCGTTAGAATATTTGCTATCTACAAATACTAATTAAGATCATGGAATACCATCAACTAAGAACATTGCAAAATAAATTGAAAAGTACAAATTTTTTTAAAATGTTCTATTATAAAAGAGAAAGAAAGAAATAGAATGTTTTGTTTAATCGTTAGAATATTTGCTATCTGTAAATACTAATTAAGATCATAGAATACCATCAACTAAGAATATTGAAAAATAAATTGAAAAGTTAAAATGTTATTAAAAACTGTCAGCCCAGCAAAGGTTTAAAACAAATATATAATGCTTTTATCTTTTTTTGGATATGCAGAAAGAATTTTAAGCTATGCCGACTGTTCTTATGAACTTGCCTTTTTAAAAATAAACTAGATTAATTTCATATATTCGTATTTTTTTTTACAGTAACCAATTTACTGCAACCTTTACATTGTCATAAAATGTATATACAGACGTATAAAAAACCGGCAGTCTATTGTATTTCCATGTAATCTGTGCAGCTCTGTATTCCACAGAGCTTTCAATTGTTTGTAATTTATGGCTAAAAAAGTTAATGAATTGAAAAACTGTCAGCACAGCACGAAATGCATTTTATTTTTTGCCAACATTTGTGTTGTCTGCTGTCGAAGTGTTTGGTGAGTGTATGGCTATGTGGTCGCTATTCGAATGTCCAGTACTGTTGTCATGCGGTCGCACATGTGATTGGCAGTTGTTGCATTGATAAGTGCCACAGGCCATAAAATATGCGCACGACTATAAATAATTGTAAAAGCAAGGTGTGTTCCTTGAACAATTGCATGCGAAACGAAACGGCAAAAACATGCCCACAAAATATAGTACGTGCAAGGAAATGGTTAATGACTATGAAAATAGAAAATGGAAAAGTTTAGCAACTGGTTTTGAATTTGACTGAAAGTTGACGAAACTAAAACAGCAACCACTCTGCTAAAAACGCATGACAAATCAATTACCCGAAACATACCAAGACATACTGCCTCGTGGCTAAAAAAAAGTCGCCTTTAAATGCACGCTATAAATTGGCTAAGCTTCAGTGTAGTTTCGCCAGCCACACAGCTTGATTGATTAGCTTATTCGACATGCAGATCCTTACAGTTGCCGCCTTCTTCCTTTTGCTGGCTGTCGCTTCCAGCCGAGCTCAGGAGCCAGCTCATGACCTGGAAAGCATCGCCACCACTATGCAGAATGCCACAGTGCGCCAAGAGGTCAAGAACAGTTGGCCGCAATTCACTACAGTTCCGCTTGTCATATACAACAAGAATGGATCCTTTACCAGGGCCAATATAAGCCCTGATAATGTAGATATGACCAATGACACGTCATCGACAACGACGGCCTACACAACGACCGAGACGTCCACCTCCACCACAATGGGTGGCAACAGGGACACTGAACTGTCCGCTAGTCCGACAGTCACAGCTTGTAATCCTCTACCCAGTGGCTCCTTTATGCTCAACACAACCGGCAGCAAAGTGAATAGCACCTCCCTGGTTATCACCACTGTTCAGGCCAATTCGGATTTCCGTTGCGTCTGCACCAAAATAAATGCCAAGAGTAACGCCAGTGGCTTGGAGCTCACATATCCAGTCATATTGATGGCCCTGCTGGCCATTTATAAAGCTTAAGCTCTATGCTTATAATTAAACTTTCATGTGTGTATGTATCTACTGCAAATGTAATAAATGTATTGCTTTGATTATACTACTAAATACTTTTATCAGATTTTTGTGAGTACCTTTGAGAGATTTTAAGCTATTGGGGAAACAGTGCTGGGAAAGATGCTAGGAAAGAACATTTATGAACTAAAAACCCACTTAGAAACTACTAAAACAACTTATAAAATATACCCAGAGACGTATTTAGGTCCCAGAAATATAAGAAAAATAAAAAGATATTACAGATAATTATAAAACAGTAAAGAAAAGAAATAATATACATTATTAATAATGTACATATAGCCGTTTCGATGAAAAATATTTGACATTCATTATAAATAATTGAATAAATCGATCAAGAGTGTCTGAACGGTAAAGTGGCATGATGACATGGCGATTGTTTATTTAACGGAGGAAGAAACACAGAGCAGGATTTATATTAACAATCGAAAAACTTTATTGCCTCACTCGCAAGTGAGTTGAGAAAAACTAAATACACCTACAAGTAATTCTGTTTTTACACAGTCTTTTTTGCACGATTTTGCTTTAGCACGGTTTGAAAATTGAACCTTTAAATGTAATTCGTTTTATCAAATGCTTGAATAAAAAATATCCCTAATTCTTATATATATCCTTTCCTTGATCTGAATTATTAATGGCCAATTCTTCTTAAATATATACTCTTTCCTTGATCTGCATTTCTAATAAGATGTGATCTTTATAAAAATTTATTGTGCTAATATAAGTTCAGCAACACAACGATAAAACATAACTATACTTTATTTTAAAAATTGGTATTAAATCAAGTAATTTGTATTTTACATTTCTCTGAAATGGCTTCCACAATTTCTCAAATTCTTTTATTTTTCCAATCACTTAAAATGTATGCCCTTAATTTTGAGCTGTTTTCCATTTGCTATGGCTCTGCAACTTTTATCAATATTATTCGTGTGATAAATTCAAAAATATTTATAAATTATTTGCATATGCGAAAGTACATTATTTTTTGGTTATTAACAAAAAATTGCCAAACGAAATTGGATTAAAGTGCCGAAAAATGAATAACCTTAAAAAAGGGGCTGCAACGAAAACAAAAGCTTACAAAAATAATACAATTTTAAGCCAGCAGCTGCGACAAAGCACAAACACATAAGCAAACATATAATACGAGTGGTATATACACAATTTATACAATAAAATATGTCACAAACTGCTCATAAATTCATTTAGCGCATGAAATTGGCGCCAGCCGCTGCCCAGTGAATCGCATGTGAATTATTTAGCTTTTAAAAATGCATTTAAAATTTATTTGCGCACGAAAATAATTTCCAACAAAAAACCACCACAAAAAATCACAGAGAGTAAACAGCAGAGAGAGAGAGAGAAAGTGTGGGAGGGGGGAGAGAAAGTGGTAGAGAGAAAGTCTGCAATTTATTTCACACACGTGTGCCATTTTCTATTTACACATGCAATGCACGTGACGTCACTGATAAGCGATAGAAATTTGCCAAACGAGTGTCAAATATCAAGTTAGCCTGCAATGATTGTTGAGCGCAAAGCCATAAAAAACTGCCAAACGGCACATTTGACAGCTGTTGCGCCCCCACACATACACACATACACACACAGACACACACACACACACACACACACACAGACACACACACACACACACACACACACATACATGCATACTTGTATATCCTGTATGCAAAACAGAGGAAAACTGCACAGCTAAGTCGCGCAGCTGTTGGGCGAATACGTCTTCCCATAGCATATGCCCGACTTAGTCTGCCAGCTGTTACGTATACGTCATGTATGCTCACAAAAATGTCTGTCTGGCTGATAGCTCACTTTTTGGCTATTTCGCACTTTTCTGACACAGCGATTTTCGGCGCTCTTTTTACAATTTGACTTGCCGCTTGTTGACACAGCTGACGGCAACAAGAAACAAACGCAACATGGCTGCCAAAAAAGTTTGAACAACTTTTCGCCAGAGTGCAACGCAAAACTAAAACAAAAGATGCGAGTCGAGCGACCTGAAAAAGTACGTCGACTTGAGAGTTGGCAATGGATAAATGCGCTATTTGTTTTTTCTTTGATTTAAATATAGTCAATTCGAATTATTTGGTTTAATATAAAATATGTATAATTGTCGTATCAAAAGTTCCGAATCTAATGACGGTATTTTATGGCCAATACATTTAACAGTATATTTTTATACCCTGTACCCGTAGGGTAAAAAGGGTATATTAGGTTTGTGCAAAGTATGTAACATACAGAAGGAAGCATCTCCGACCCCATAAAGTATATATATTCTTGATCAGCATGACGAGAGAAATCGATCTAGACATGTCCGTTCGTCTGTCCGTCCGTCTGTCCGTCCGTCTGTCCGTCCGTCTGTCCGTCCGTCTGTCCGTCCGTCTGTCCGTCTGTCCGTCCGTCCGTCTGTCCGTCTGGATGAACGCGAGGATCTCTGAAACTATAAAAGCTAGAATAACCAAAGTTGGCATCCAGATTCTCCTAGGTCCGAGTAAGGACGAGTTTATTTTATTTTTTGGAATTTTCCCCCCCTTCCCCCGCTACAGAATTTCGTCAATAGCGTCCACATTTCAAATTCTAACTAAACCAAACTTTGCACACATATTTAATATATAATTGTCTACTGTTGTATAAATTTTATTCAATTCGGTCAATTCTGAGAAAAAATATTAGCGAAACAAATTCTCTACAGTACAACCCCCTCAAACTGCAGCAACAAGTTCGCTCTTCTTCTTCCTCTTTTTGCTGCTGCTTTGGGCGCATATAACTCAGTGACGGAAGTTTACCTGGGTACAGGGTATTACACTGTCGGGCTTGCTCGACTGTAGCGTTCTCTCTTGTTAATTAACAAAAAAACATTTATATATAGCTTAGAAAAGAGGATTTTAAAGGTATTTGAAGACATTTCCATTTACGTTTGAATAAGTAATGTAGAAAAGTTCTTTAATAATGATGTTCTATAGGTAGGTGGGCCTATGCTTCTGACAACGTATTATATTGTAGTTAGAGCTTTAATTTTAAATCGTTTATCAGTTAAAGAAAATACTCTTTAAATTTTCTACTAGTGTTTGTTTATGGTTATATCTATAGCACCATCCCAGAAAGAATGGTTGACTGATATAGAAGTATTTGATTTGCAAAGTTGGCAAAGAATGAAGAAAATGTTTGAAAGTTTGTCGAAATGATCATCATGGGCTAGTCTACGTATTACCGTGGACAGTTTTATGCGATGATATTGAAGGTCCTGCAACATATCTGTAACGTTGAAGTTACCTCTAATCTGGTTTTCGTGCTTTTTCGGCGTATTCATTATCTTGGATACAGCAATGATGACGTAACCAAAGTAAACATCCAGATTTAGTTAATTTGATTAGCAAAGTCTTATTTAATATTTGAAATATCTTTTTCATAACTTTAAAATTTGTTTACGGAAAATCTCTATCTTCAAATCGCTAATAACGAGTTGTATTTTAAATTGTTTTCAAAGTCGTTTTGTTCCAAATCTCTAGATAAAGATTGTACCATAAAATATAAATCTACTTTTTGCTACTCTCTAACAAGCAGATATGGTAGCATATTCGATTCCTTTTGGAATGCTTACTATCCCACATTAATTCATGTTGAGGAACGGGGTTTTCTATGGCTTTATGTGCGAAATAAAGCACTCCGTGTGCTTAGCTCCATGTAGACTCAAATTTATTTATTAATTCTTTGTTATTATTAGTTTAAAATTACAATGTTGCAAGTATTAGAAAAAACATTTAAATTAAACCCATAACTCCGTTGTGCCGTTGGAAAGGCCTTACATTATAGTTTTAAGTTACATGCTTGATATGCTGTATGAGCCCCATGGGAAGCCTCTAAAGGGTATTTTGGTTGTAGTTGTTGTAGTAGTTGTAGTTGTTGTTGTTGGTGTTGTTGTTGGAGTTGTTGTAGGAGTTGTTGTTGGTGTTGTCGTTTCAGATGTTGTCGTTTCAGATGTGGTCGACTTAGATGTTGTCATTTCAAATATTGTCGTTACAGGTATTGTTGTTGTACTTGTAGTTGTCGTTATAGCAGGTACAGTGCCATTAACTGGCATCCTATTGATTTCTTTATCGCCCCTTACTTCCACTGTGGCTGTCTTATTCGTTGTCTGCGGAATTTCTGTTCCACCTTTCACATCATTGAGCTCCGTTAATTCATTTCCAAGCATAAAACTATCGCCAGTACTTAGGCTCAGATCTTCAGTCATTATTGCATCTGTGGACTGATCCACATCTACGTAGTCAATGGTCACAACTTCAATTTTTTCCAATACACTGTTTGCTGGTCGAGGATCCTTGTCTATTTCGGCTTCTATCAGAGCCGCTAAAGAGCTTAAAGCTAACGCAGTTACGAGAAGCAACTGCGATTTCATTTTGATTGTTGTGGCTCCAGAAATGTGTGGAGTGTACTGTTGCCAGTGGCCTCAGCACAGTTAGTTTATATAAAGAAAACCATCGGGTAACACATGCCCAAGGCTACTAACCACATTTGTAAAATTTAGTCAGCTTTTGGACTGCTTAGGGTTTTTTGATTGCCGCGAACGTCTAATTGAAATATGTTTCCTGTAAGTAGCTTAAAACTCATTTGCGTTTGCTTGCAATTCAGCATACATTAGTCATCTCCAATATAAACGAAAATATGTTTGTCTGTCCTACCATGAGCCCGGACTTTGTCACTTTTCCGCCTCGAGTGAATCTATGAAACAATGTTTGTATGCCCGCCCACGAAGATTACCTAAAATAGGGCTGCGTGTTGTAGGAAATTTGCCAAAAATTCACTGAAAATTATGCGGAATTTATTTGTGGGCGAAGCATGACAATATAACAATACCAACATTATTATGAAATTAAAATAAAGGTTGAAATTCTTGTTAAAATTTTGATGAAGTGCTTAAGTCCCTTTTCAGAGAATTTTAGCTCAACACTGTTCTTAAACGACATCCATTTAAAACAAAACAATATTTGTCTAAAATTTAAATGTTATACTATATGTAAATTATATATTCCAACAATTCTGCAAGCTTACTCGTAAATTAGTTTCATCAAATATTTGATATAATTGAAAAGCAGAGTTTTTTTAAGGAGACAACTTTTGATAGCACATTTGACGTTTTATAGTTCACTTGTAACATTTTCCAATCAATTCTTAAGGGAACCCTATACTACAAATAACTTTAACATTTTAAATTCGATTAAAAGTGTGTCATGATTTCTATCAAATTTATATTAAATGCAATACGAGCTCTTTTCCAGAAGAGTTCTATTTCATAAAAAATGTAGCTTTTAAAAAGTGCTTCAAAAATCAAATGAGATACAATTTTTGATCTTAGTTTAATATAGATAATAACACAGATAATATTTTGCCTTAAATTTTCAAATAAAATAAAAAACTAAAGCTATATATATTTCTTATTACTCAGGACACACTTTGAAAATTTTGTGTGGAAATAAATATAAATAAATTCAATAAATTCAGGTGACGTTTGAAAACATATTACAGAAATATTTTAACAACATAACTAAATTTTATTTTAAATAAATAATCAAGTCCAACAAATTCTTAAATATTGTCATTTATTTCTTTTATCTTTGCTATTAGCTATAAGGCTATCAATTTATAAATGACAGTTGTGGTTCGACATTTATTTTATGAAATATAGAAAACATATTTCATTAACTACAATTTATACATTCATTGCTACCGACTGCATAATTTTTTATAGTTTTCATAAACATTTATTTCCCGAAAACGGGATAAGGTATTTCGAGTCCCAGAAATGTAACTGAGTGCTTATGTGGCGTAGGGCTTTCATGATGGTGCACTGATTTGTGATGAGAATGTTGTCGATAGATTTTGCTAGGCTTTTTCGTGGTTGTCTGGGTTGTTTGAACTGTTGTTGGTTCTTCGGTTGTGGTCGTCTCGGTAGTTGTGGTAAGAGCATCGCTTATCATCTGCGCCAATGTGTCGTTTTCGAAGCTTATAAACGGCACCTCGACAGCACGAGGCTTGCGTTGGAATTTGCTCGTTTCCAATTCCTTAGATCCTGCAGAGGCTTTGTTGCGTTTGTCTGAAGGATAGGCTGCTACATTGGGCGCATCCTCAAGGTGCACCGCATCAACGATTCTTTTGGGGCGTTGAACAACCGCAGCATAGGCAGCGAGTCCATAGAGAACGACAAGTCCAAGCAATAAAATTCGGTTCATTATTCAATGCGATTTGTTCTACTGGTTGAGCCAATGACAACTGATGATTGGTACTGTGGCATTTGGCTTTTTATACAAACACTAGACTACTTACGGTCACTGACCACTTTAAAGAAAATAGTAGTCATGTGCTTCGGAAAACAGTTGGCACTTGTAGCTGGAAGCTTAACTTATTCCGGTACCAAGCACTGCAGGCTGACTCAAATCGGTGGTGCCAGTACTTGGGGCTCGACTATAAAAACGCTGGTATGTGTTGCTAGAAATCAGTTCACTCACTTACCTGGCACAATGCATACCTTCACCCTTTTAGCTCTTTTCGCTTGCAGTGTGCTCGCTGCTGCCATGGCTGAGAGTGCCAGCTCGGAGACAATGCCTACTCCAGCAATGATTGGCGATCTGAGCAAGGCGGAGGATGCTGCTCAGAAGAGTGCTGCCCTGAAGAAGGACGCTTCAAGGTCTGCCCGGGCTAGGGCGCCAAAACCAGCGCCCGCGAAACCAAAACACAAATCAGCTGACAAACATAAAACCCGCAAAAACTCGCGCAAAACGAGATCCGTCATTGATTTCTTCTTTGGTAAGAAATCGTCGACCACAACAACAACGGCAACAACAACAACAACGCCAGTGCCAGCAGTGCCGTCGATTGAAAAAGTGAGCGGCCTCAATGAAACGGCAACTGTAAATGGCACCGAAACCACAGTAACCACAAACAGCACCGCCACCAGCTCCAATGAAATTGTTCCGAAGCCACTAATTGAAAAGGCAACCAAACTTGTGGCGCTCGAGAGCCTGCATCACGATAATGTTACACATATGGCCTGCGGCGGAAAAGCCAGAACAGAAGCTAAGACCAAAGCTGAGCTCATTGCTCTGGATAGCGTGAACGGAACCACTGTCAGTGGTGCTGTTGTTTCTCCCTGATCACCTGGTAGTTCCTGAAATCTGACAACTCTATTACTTTTACAGTTTTTTGTTTTTACAAACATAACATAAATAAAGAACGTAAATGAAAAAGCACGAGCCCTAAATTATCAGTTGTTGTTCTTGTATATACTTTATTTATATAGCGGCTGTATTTATCCATCGACGATATTAACTCGTTTCAAAAATCGAACAAAAAATTATGAATACAGCTTTGCTGCCGAAAGTTTTGGAGTTTTCAGAACTATAGATTTTGAACGTACACGAGTATTTTACATTGTCTAAGCACTTTAAAAAAAAACGTCACAGTAACGTTTTGAAAGACCCTTATAAAATTAATTAAATTAGAATATCAAGGCATCCGAATTGTTATTTTAATAGTCGTTCAGACAAATTTTTGTGAAATTTTTCAAAGACCAGCGCTCAATGCATCCCAGCAAACAGCAAAAACACACTTTTTCAATTTAATTTTATTATTATTATTTTTACATAGTCCTGCATTTCTGCAGCTTTTTAGAAATCTAGTGTTAGTGGAGTGATGGATGCTAGATCCTTGTATTATATTAATAAACGAGTTGCTTTTTTTGTGTATATGTTGACTATTTATTGTTGTAGAGATGTGCAATGCATTAATGTGGATCTTTTCTTTAAACAGAGTATGTTTTTGTGTATCGCTATGTAGGTGTGGCCACAGAGATGAGGGTGTCTACCGCTTCTTTTGCTGATAGAGTATTTTTTCCATAGAGCAATGTTTTCATGTTTTTGAACAGGTGAAATGTTAATTTCATATATAGGGTAGTTACGGCACAAATCGATGTGTCAATCCTACACTTTCAACATCAAGCAGCAGTCGTAATTAATTTTATGAAATAGCTCTTCTTTCTTGGCCAAATATGGCAGAGTTTTTTTATGATTTATTACCAAGCAGCCCTACAAATAACAATTCATGTGGGTGTACAAATATTACTTGGCTTTTGGCATTTTCTTTTTTCAAGAATGGAAAACATTAATTCTTTTATTTTTAAAAATCAGCAAATGCGTACATTTTGAGGCTTAATCCAAGTGGCTGAGCCATTTCTTTCTAGTTCTCTTTCCTTTTGATCATTTAGCATTTAACATCATATTGTTAATTTTGTCAATAAATAAAGTTCTTAATAATTATACGAAACCTATTTCCCATTAATGGTTATGAAGTAAGTTATTTATGTATGTGTAGGAGCAGTCCATTGGCAGTTTACTTGCATGACGGATGCACTTCCATTTTAGTGCCAGATGTTTTAGTTTTTTAGGAGGCTCGGACCGACTATAAAGGCACTGGTCTGTGTTGCTAGAAATCAGTTCACTCACAGCAGCAACCAGTAAACCATTCACTTACCTGCAACAATGCGTACCTTCACCATTCTGGCTCTTTTCGCTTGCGGCGTGCTCGCTGCTACCATGGCTGGGAGTCCCAGCTCGGAGATGATGCCTGCTCCAGCAATGATTGGCGATCTGAGCAATTCTGAGGACGCTGCTCGAAAGAGTGCTGCTCTAAAGAAGAATCCCTCGAGATCTGCCAGTTCCAGAGCACATCAAGTAATAAGGCCCAAAACAACCGACAAACGCAAGCCAGCACACAAGAAATCGACTCACAAGAACTCTCGCAAAACAAGAGCTGCCATTGATTTCTTCATGGCTAAGAAATCCTCGACCACAACAACAACGACAACAGCAATGCCAGTGCCAGCAGTGCCGTCGATAGATAACTTGAACAGCCTTAATCAAACGGCGACTGTCAATGCCACAGAAGCCGTAATAGCCTCAAACGTCACTGCTAGCTTACCCATTGCTGCTTCTAAAGGTGCTGCTGCCACTCCCTGAATACTTTATAACATTCAATGTCCATGTGAAATGTGAAATATATTACAATTAAAAGAATCATATTCAAATATGCATGGGTTTCACTTCTAAACTTGTTAATGAACCATTTTTATGGTAATGGTATTCCTTGGGGATTCAAAAATTCAATACCCAATACTTGTATCACTTATTTCCCAAGACCGTTATGCAAATCGTTTAAAAAGTTAAGAAAAACCTTAACACAAGGTATAAGTTGTGTTGTTTCATTTTTAATTCTTGCAGTGTTTAAAGGCTTGGAATTCTAGACGAGATGTCTATCTATCTAGATAAATAAGTAAATTTTTTTTCTGCAATTAACCAATTTTGCTTTATATTTATTTTGCATATTTGGCCTTAGAAGTTTTAAGATATTTGGTTTTAAAATTTCGCTGCTAAAATCTAAAAATAAATTTAAATTTTACAACCACTTATTTATATTTTATTTAGTGGCATTGTTATACTGATTACAATAGTTTTAAAATAAATCACATATTTCTGTATAAAATCAGTATCTGAGCTTTAAAATAGAGCCCAATTTTTTTTCAGTGAAGTTGGTATATTTAATTCCAAGAAAAATACAAATTAAATTCGTACAGTAGTCATTGTCTCAACATTATTAAATGTCATGTGATTATCCGCCTGGAAGTGATAATGGGACGGTTGGCACTTCTTCAATTGTCTTCTAAGAAAAATATAGCGGCTTGAACTAGACAAATCCACACTCGAAAAAAGCATTTTTCTACATTTTTGTAGCTAACTTGACTCGTAAATAAATTTGTATGCTACATTTATTTATTTTATTTTTCCATAATTAAAGTTAAGGTACATATTAGTAAAAAGCTTTTTTCAAAGTTGTAGCTTACAAAATTCAGGTATAAATTATGCCTTGAACAAAATTTGAATACGATTTTGTTAAATCTAGCGTACTAAGCCTTTCTGGAGAGGATTGTTAAAAATATTAAGACGCAAATGCTTTTCTGCCTCGTATATTATACAAACTGCTTAAAATGATAATGATTTAATAAAGAAATAAGTATATTTTATTAATATTTCTCTAATAATTTGTTTGCCTTTATTTTCTTGAGAAGCCACATTGAAAAAAATGAGAACGTTTCACCATTTGTGTTTTTCAGAATAGGCCATGAATCAATAACACAATAATAAAATGACTCGTTCGCCAATACTTAGTAGTACCATAGCGTTGTTAATGCTCCTCGCAAGTGTGTTTTGTTTTAAAAAAGTGAAAGCTGCATGTGTTGGTTAGAGAGCTATTAACACTGACCGCGAACGCAGACTCCAATAAGTAATTGCTCGCATCGGCTCGACTATAAAAGAATTGGCATGTGTTGTTGGAAATCAGTTCGCTCGGAACAGCAGCCAGTAACGCAAAGAACTAAGCCTACCATTAACTGGAACAATGCGTGCCTTTATCCTTTTGGGTCTTCTTGCTTGCGGCATTGCTGTTGCCACTCTTGCTGACAATCCGAATCCGGAAACAATGCCTAGCCCAGCCGTTGTGGATGGTATTGTTGAAAGGAGTGCTAATTTGAAAAGAAAGCCAGAACCGACGAAATCGGTGAAAGCATTTTTCGGCGCTTTTGGCAAAAAATCTACAAACAAGAGCGCCCGTAAAACAAGATCTGCGATTGAATTCTTCAAAGCCAAGAAATCCTCCACCACAACATCTACGACGACATCGACGACCACGACTTCCGTGCCTCCAATTCCCTTAATTGAGACATTGAACAGTCTTAACCAAACGGCAACTGTGAACGGCACCGTCCCTGTATTGACCAATAATGATATAGTCTCTTCTAACGATACAATTGTCATTTCTGAGAAGCTAAAGCTGCAGTCTTAACTTAAATGCAGCCGAAAATATTACTAATAAACAATGCAAACTGTGTCCTTATGAGCAATGGTGCTATGTTTTTATTTATTGATTATGATTTGGGCAATAAAGCTGGTTTTAAGATTAAATATAATTCAATATATCGAACTTATGTTGATCTCTGGACAGTTTACCTCTGTTTGTTGTACTGAGCTGCGAGAGATTCCATTTATCAGACTAATGTTTTTAAATGCAGGTATTTCAAAGAGGATGTTACTGCAAAAAAATAAATGTGTGTGATTGTTTGGTTTGTTATTTAGAATATTTTAGCTTTGTACCCTTCAACCAATCTTTGTACCCCTCAACCAATCAAACATACTTTATTCGATTCTTCTAAATCTTTTATGCTCAATGACAACTATTTGATAAAGTGATCTGAAATGTTCGTTCTTAACGTTTGAGTATGGTATTAGCTGTATTCATAAAAAATAAGTCTAGGTGTAAAGTTTAAGCGACAGTGCTGAGATCGTCATGATAGCCTTGTGATAAGTTTCGTAGTAGATGATTTATATATTTTCATTAAGCCGATGTGACTAAGAATATTAAAAGCAGAAAAAAATAGTATGTTTATTTTCCATAGGTAAACTTAGTTCCATATATTTTTCTCTAAAAAAAATGACCGCCTTAACATACATACGAAAAAATGTCTTCAGTTTAGCATAAATGCTTTAAAAACCGCTTTCATAAGCATCACAGGCAAGCCCATGTTAAAGTTTATTTACTTGTATTATGCCTTTATGAGTTTTCAAACTTTGCTTTGAATTTTCTATCATTGGAAGTGTTTGAAATAAAACTATTAAGACAAAATGAAATTCGGTAAAACCTTTGAGTCCCATTTGACGATGGAATGGCGGCAACAGTACATGGACTATGTGGTATGTGGAGGCTGCGATTAGAGCTGCAAAAATAATCCATGCAGAATCAATCGATCTTTAACATTCGATCGATCTTTAACATTCTTTTTGCTAATAATCGATTAATCGTATAAGGTCAAATGCATACTTGAACTAGCTATTAATGATCATAGAAAATTACAATAAATTTGAATTGTTCAGATAAATATATTTCTTTTTGCAAAAAAAAAAAAAAATCGAAATAGATCGAATCACTCCACATCGAATATTTTGCAATATTCTGAAACTCACTTAAAGCGTTTCTATCACAGAAACTCAAAACGATGATACGGCAAGGGGTTGAAAATGCTCCGAATCCAAAATCGACCAAACAATACGATATCGATGCCTATTTTCGTGCTTTTGAGAGCAATTTCTTTATTGTCCTCAAGGAGGAGTTGGTGAAAGTGAACAATTTCTATGCGGAGAAGCTGGCCGAGGCGCGTCGTAAGCACGCTCAGCTTAAAATAAATCTGTTCGCCACGGTACGGGTGCCTGGACAACTAGCCGATACCCGCAGTAGTCTGATCTCTGCCTCGGTGGACGTTAAAAACAAGCGGAATAAAACACGCAAACTTCGATTTGCCTATAGCGAGTTCTACCTGAGCCTCATTCTGCTTCAGAACTATCAGAATCTAAATTTAACGGGCTTTCGCAAGATATGCAAGAAATATAACAAATATTTGAAGTCCTCGGCAGGCACATTGTGGTTCGAGCAGAATGTTGTCGGTGCGCCCTTCACTGATGACCGTCTCCTGCAACAACTGATAAACGAAGTGGAGGAATTGTATATAAAACACTTGGCGGATGGCAATCGAGCCAAGGCAATGGCGAAATTACGTGTCCCGCCTCTGGGTCAACCAACCCCGCCAGGCGTTGTCTTCTGTGCGGGCTTGGTACTTGGATTATTTATTGTGGGCGCCCTTACATGCATCGCATCGTGTAGGTACTTCAAAAGAGAAAACACTGGGTCTTTATCATATTTTCAATTTTTGTGCAGACTTCTACTTTCGGGACAGTATCCAGAGTCTCATGTATTTGTACCGTGGACAGTTTGTTTGGATTCTCTTTTGTTTCTATTTGACCATCAATGTGAAGGCTTTCCAGAATGTTGGTGTCAATCATGTACTGATCTTTGAGATCGAGCCGCGTCATCACTTGCAACCTCCCACCTTTCTCCGTATATCAAGCACTTTGGGCTATATATGCACTTTATCCATATTGGCTTTTATTTACTACAAGGACTTCGAACTGCAGGATCCGTACATCTTTCCATTGGTTCCGGTGGTAATTAGCTTAGTATTTCTCTTCAATCCCATTCGAATTATGAACTATCCGGCACGCCGCTGGCTGATTCGTGTCTTTGGACGCGTCGTAGCCGCCCCATTCTACTATGTGCGATTCGTGGATTTCTGGGTAGCCGACCAGATGAACTCCCTAGTCCTATGCATAGTGGATTACTACTACCTGATGCGCTTCTATTGGCGTTACTGGAATCACTACGAAGATATCTTTTATTTCGAGCCGGACTACGTAGTCCCTTTACTGCGTGGTTTTCCTGCCTGGCTCCGACTAGTTCAGTGCCTGCGTCGTTATCACGATAGCAGTTCCAAGTCCATAAGCTATCTGTTGAATGCCCTTAAATATACCACGACATTGATGGTTGTCCTCTTCTCAACACTACAGATGGAGTCAAGTGGTGAGTGAATCTTCGATGGAGAGGGAAACGAGAAAGTTTTATGGTTGTTCCTGCTTTCAGCAAAGTATTCCTCTATATTTGAGAATCCATATACTTGGCTGTATTTGGCGAGCGCTCTTGTTTCAACGATCTTTTGTACAGGTTGGGATTTATTGAGAGACTTCGGTTTATTTAAAATATGGCGCTGGGATAATTTCTTACTACGTGAGAAGCTCGTCTATCCTAAGGTCAGAAATGATCTCTTTTCTCGCCAATTCAAAAAAGTTATTCTATCTTTTTCAGTGTTTTTATTACTTTGTCATGTTTGAGAATGTGACAATACGTTGCTTTTGGGCGATCGAGTTTTATTTAGTTTACAACAATTTCGTGCTGCCATATAATTGCAAGACATTGGCCAGTTTTTTAGAGGTCACACGTCGATTTTTCTGGAACTTTCTCCGTTTGGAAAATGAGCATTTGTACAACTGTGGACGTTTCCGGGCCACCCGAGACATTTTTATTGCTCCGTTGAATCCACGCCAGGAGCAATTGCTGGAACGCATGATGGACGAGTCGACATTGCAAGCATCAAAGGGCAATGAAAGTCTTAGTGAGGGTGAGGATAACGTGCTGGATAAAAAATACTTTTAAGTCAAAAATACATTCAACTGAAATGTCCAGCACATTCTATTTTAAAGTTAGCAAATTATTAAAACTAAATATGAAATAAATTTTAATATTTAGTTGAGCTGCCTCAACATTGTTTCGAAATATATTGTGCTGAAAATGAGTATACAAAATTGGAAAATTGGAGGTCATTATTCAATATCTAAATTAAAAATTGTTGTGTAATAGAAGGCTCTGCTATCTCTTGAATAACTTATTTGCTCAATTAAAGCTAAGCCGTTTATTCAACGCTAGTAAAATAATTTTCTTTGGTTTGCACTAAAAAGTCTTGAAAATGTGAATTAATAACTACCAATTAAATTAAAAAATTATATCATAACTCATACTGTTGTCTTCTACACTATTTTGGGTAAAAAATACCCGAATACAAATAGTAATGGCCAGTTGACTATTAATACTTTTAGTTTGTAGACAAGCCAGCTGGTTACTTTTCACCTTAGCCGCAAAAAGTGGAAGAACTATTTAAAGAGAAAGATCCGTTAGATGGGCTCATCATCCGCACCCAGTATAAAATATATATTTTAAGACTTTGATCTCTTTTTAATTGCAAGTTATGCCCATTTGTAAAGTTTTCCAAACAGAAGTTATGGTCAGACTGGCAAGAAATATGCACAGAAATTGGTAATGTTGCTTCAAATAAAACTAATATTAATTCTATACTTGAACGTAGTATTCTGTTAAGATTAGTTTGGGATTTAGTTTTTAAAGTCGTTTTGTAAAATTACAAATAATTGTGTGCAATTTATTTGCATGTCTGTCTGTAGCTTAACAGAGAAACAAAGACAGACATTATCGATCCATCAATCCATTCACGTGTTTCGGCATTGTTGGTAAAAAAATAAATATAATATTACAATAAATACCATAAACAAAATACAAATATTTTTGAAACGCTTTATTGCGCTTACCCAATTAGCATAAAAATCCAATTAGGGCCAATTAAAGATGAAAAATACGAAGCGAAACGAAAAAATGTCGAGCTCATATGGATAATAGACATGCAATGGCATGGATAGCCATGCAAATGCGACTACTACGGTCGTCGCGGAGTGTAATCCGGGCTGTACCGAGTGACCCAGAAAGAATTTAAATCAACTCGGCCATAATTTCTGCTTACTTTCTAATCTGTTGATAATATTAGCGGTCATAAATTTCGCGCATGCATTCATACATTTTCTGCATAAATTTTATTTATTCGCCAGCGCTGGAATCTGAAAAATGCGGGCGGGTGGGTGTGGCAGTAAAGCTGCCCACGTATATACGTATGTTTTGGGCACTTTACAATGCTTTGGCATTTTAGCGAAATTAAAAATATGGCTAGCAGGCAGCAGCTTCTCAAGTATTCATTCATGCAAATTCATTAAGTTTTTTTTTTGAATTTTTTTTTGCATGTTTGCTGCGCCATGAATGCAAAAGCTGCACAATAAGCGGACAGAAGCTAAAAAGTAAAGGAAAAATAGTAAAATACATAGGAAGTTCGTAAGCGGCACATTACGTTACGTATACGCCATCGTGTACAACCGCAAAAGCTAAAAAATGGCAGATGTTGCGAAACTAAAGTGGTTCGGTGTTTTACAACTCTTGCCTAGGCAGCAGACGATTGAGTTTTCTTCATTTTGTGTGTGGTTGGTCGGACTTTCCCGTTCGTGCCCGCTCCCCTAACCACCACACTCGCAGCTTTCCACCTTTTTAGCATTGTGGCGGAAATGTTAAAGCGGCGCATGTCCAGCCGTCTGAAAATGAAATGAAAATGTGTAAAAAATACTGTGCAGCATATTCTGCATGTAAATGTGTGTGTGTGTGTGTGTTATTAAAAAAACAACGTAGTAAATTTAAAAAAAAAATTGCAAACTTTCGTCTGTGGTGGCGGCCAACGTGAAAGTCGCCGCCATCGTCTTGACTGCGGTTTTCCTTGCGCAGCTTTTCATATTTTTGCGTACGTTTTTCGCCATTTGCTTTTGTTTTGTGCATTTGCCGCTTTTTTAATTTCTCAACAAGCTTTTTGACGTCAAAATAAGCGTAATATTTAGTTGTACTTCAGTGAAAAGCGAAACATAAATAATGAAAGCAAAAAAGCGGAAAACAACAGAGTACAGAGAAAATGTTTGCCATGTTGCGCGCCCGTCTGGAAATAAGCATATTATTCTGCAGTTTTCTAGTCTATGACTGGTATTTGTGTTTGCTTGTTTCTGTTTCTGTTGATGTTGTTGCTGTTTCTTGCTTTTAATTATGCAAGCGGAAATGTTAATTTCGGTAAAAGAAAATCAGCGAAGTTGCCTATTTTGGCAGCCTTTTCCACAAACAAACAAAGCGCATAGAAGTACGCGAAAAATATAAATAAAAAATAGTAATAATAGTAATTATGTGTTTTAGTTAATTAAGAGCAGTCTCTTTTTTAGTTTCTTTATACAAATTTTTGAAAAACAAGAAGCTTATTATAACTACTATTACTCTGTTTCTTTACAGGTAAGAAACGCTGCCATCAATTTAAATACATTTCATTAAAATCGAGGTAACGTAAGAGCATTACTTACTATCAAATAAAAAGCACATTGTTGCAAAGATATTATGAAGTTCAATTAAATATGCCATGAAAATGAATAATACTGATGCCTGGATGCCTTTGTAAGTCAAAAACTCTCTCTGATTTGTTTATGTGAATTAGCAAAACACTTGTTTTCAATTGGGAGATACTCTTGTATATAAATCTTATATGTTTTTTTTAGATTTTGGAACAATATTTGTTAAGCATTGGCTTCTGTAGAAGTTTAGAACCATTTTCAAAACGTATCTGAACCACATGGTTATTACTTGGTCAGTATACCAAATTTGTATAATTGTAGAGAATTACAGGACTACATTTTTATTTAAAGCACATGAAAAATAAATAACATAAAACTTTTATTTAAATAGCATGTAAGATTAGAATGAAATAAAGAGGTCAGCAAGTTGTCGTCAAAGGCAGATCGAAGAATCCGTTTGAGAAGTAAGCAGTCGGCTATTAAGCGTTACCTAACATTCAAATCCTAATTAATACGTATTCAAATATATTAGATTATACGCAACAAGTTTTTTGCTTCACATTTACATTCAATTCTAATATTGTTGAAGATTAAATGGTATTTGAATTCAGCCAAAGATTGCCAAACAGTCCAATAATAGTCTATTCGATACACCTTTAAAAAAAGTGAAATAGTAAATAATATTAAATTCTGCCTTAAAAACAAATACCTTACCAAATAGAAAGACAAATAAATATATAAGAAAAGAAAAACAGACAAATGTCATTAGTAATGATGTCTGCCAATTGTTTAAATTGCCCTTTCATTAATATTAAAAAAAAAACACCAAGTTATCAGCTCGAATGAATCTCTGCGCCAATTTAAAGCACATTTTCGTATTACGATTTTTACGATTCAACCACAAAAACGGCCACTTTATAATGCCATTATCAGAGAACGAGCATGAAACCAAATGGCTCTAGACATAAACAAACGATTACTTCAAGTTGTCTATAAATTATGCAAGCCAGACAGAAACGCAAGCAGACAGACAGACGTGTCTATAATTCTTATTTTTATAGTTTCGCACAAAAAAAAAGGCGCACAATCGAGGCATGGCCTTAAGCATTGGGCCGCACTTGTAAATGTGCTTTTATTTACTAACGTTTTATCATTTTTAAAACCTTTTCAATATATTAACTGTCAAGCCGCAAAATTATGCCACAAAAGCCACAAGGCGGCCGTCATGGCCGGAGTGGCAAACGCAGCGATTGAGATAAATATCGTGCATAAATATCATAAAAGAAAATCCATAAAAACAGTCTGATTATCTTATAAAAAGTCACAGAGAAGAGGATACTGTTGGTACAGCTCCTGCTGCTGTTGCTGCTGCTGAGGGAGTTTGAGTTTAGATATCAACGACAGTTTATCTTTTGGCTTTCTGTAAACGCAAAAAGGCAGGCCAGGCATTCAGGCATTCAGGCATTTTAGCAGCCGGCAATGTCAAAGCATTATGAAAAATGTTGCACGCCCAAAAATATGTTAGGCAAAAATGCAAAGCAATTTGGTGGAAAAAGCCAAGCACAAAAGTTGAAAGAAGTCAGCGTGCTGGAAACAACGTCGCTTTTCGATTCGGAATATGCCTTTTGTGGTAAACATGGGGCGCGACAGGTGACATGCTTTCAAATCAAATGAGTGGGCACAAAGCACATGTGGGTGCCTCAGTTAGGGGTGCCCGAAAAAGTGCCGACGCCGCACATTGTGTAAAGGGTATACAAATTTCAAAATAAATGCCCTACAAGCAATTATTTTAAAAACGCAACATTAAAAAAAGTCGATGGTTTTCTAAGGATTGATCTTTAATTTCTCTAAATAAAACATGCTTTCTATATTTACGTACGAATCAAACACTACGCCTCCAATAGAATAAGCTATGCACTGAAGCTTTGTGATGGACACAGATGAGATCATATAAGAGATCCAGAAGGTCAAATAACTATTTTATAAAGCTGTCATAGTAGTAGTTCGTAAAAAATTCTGATTTATTTTTAAAGATTCACATATCTTCTATCTATCCAACTTGTTTGTTTAGGATATTGTAGTCATATGTGATGGCTCTGCATCACTACTGGGTTACCAATTGTTTCGATGAATGGCCAAATGCAAAATACGTTAAAAACACGTTCTTATATAAAGAAAAGAAAGTGCCGAAATAGTAGGGTAAATACATAGTTTGTGGCACATGATTATTTTAAGAATAAGTGACGGGTATAATTATGGCTTCGGCGCAGATAAGCTTTTAATTTGTTTTTCCTTCTTCAGCTCCTAACAGTATTAGATTCATGCCAGTTTTTGCGATAGTTATACTAGCTATTAGAAATCAAAAACGCTATATGTACCAACTGAAATACTTGTTTGTAAATAATCAATTTAATTCACTTACATTAAAATAAAACGAATCTAATTGTTGACTAATTGTACGCTCAGTTAATATATTAATATAACTATGGTAAGATGTTTGTCTACCAGAGAATAATATATACACATATGTACATATATACATACACATAGATGTTCGCACCAACAACGTAGATATGTGGAAGTTTTTAAAAAAAAAAAATTAAAATATGCTTCGTCCATAGAATTCGCGCCTCAAAAAATGTCTGCATATGCCCGTAAATAAATAAAAATATTTTGTATATTTTTCGATGAAATACCT
This sequence comes from Scaptodrosophila lebanonensis, assembly GCF_003285725.1. Taxonomy (NCBI): domain Eukaryota; kingdom Metazoa; phylum Arthropoda; class Insecta; order Diptera; family Drosophilidae; genus Scaptodrosophila; species Scaptodrosophila lebanonensis. The sequence goes on along the minus strand of NW_022060742.1, from coordinate 12,201,861 downwards.
ACTTGTATTTATAAAATCCAGTTGATCAAAATTGGAAACAGAAACTTTAAATAGTTAAGTAATAATACAATCCATATGGCATTATCCAGTTAGTTCTAAATAAGCAATTTGTAGATTATAAAAAGCAACTATCTATTAAAAAGCTAGTCGTCTCAGATTAAACTTGATTTTTATAATGAAATTATTTTGTGCCAGTGTGCGATGGAAACTTTGACGACAGCAACGAGAGGCAAACTAATTTATTACTTTAATTCGCGTTCAAAGTGGCTGCCGTTTGTCTGGCAGGGCCGTTGTGTCTATTTCATGTTTTATTTTACAATTTCTGTTGAGTGCAAAATAATAAATGATCTGCCATTTTGCCAGCGCATCACCTAACACCCCATAGCCCCCACCCCACGCTCAACACTCCACACTCAGAAATGGGGGTCTGGTTGCTCCCTCGCCACAGCTTCCCAGCAGCAGCACGTTATGCATCAAATTATGCTCCGCCATGGTGTCGTAAATCGTTTTCCAGAGAGTGTGTGCCATCTATTGGCATTTGCTGCCAATGCTCTTATCAGCTTGCGCCATCGTGCAGCTTCTAACCCAGTTTCGATTTCATCCGTTGTTGCTGTTGTTGTTGTAGTTGTTGTTTTTGTTGTTATTGCTATTGTTGCTGCTTGCCGGCAACGTCATGACAAACTAACCTTGTAAGCTACACAAATTTATGTGTAGCTACAAGTATGCAAGCAGCCTTTTGTGGCCCCCCATGCCACGCCTCCTTCTGCCTTCACTCTTCTCACTTGTCAAGCTAAGGGTGTGTGTGTGTGCGTGCGTGCTTGGCTGGTTGCTGCGTCTTTGTACTGCGCTTGTTGTGATTTATTGCATACTTTTTGGCGGATTTTGCTGTTTTATACATTTTGTTACAGTTTCTGTTGTTGCTGCTTATTTTGCTTTTTTTTCTTTCTTACTTGGTAACCAAGTTGAAGTTTTAAAGTATCAGTTATTTCTCATCTTTACTGCAGCGTTTAAGGTTATGATTTGTTTTTGCCCCGCAAACTATTATGACTCGGAGTATGGGAGTATCGTATGATATTTTTGTAGATTTCGTCAAAAGTTTTTTTTAATGGGGATACATTTTATTTTACTTAAAAGAGAGGTTCTTTGTGAATGTAATTTGGTTTTCTTCAATGCAAGAGCTCATCTTTATATAGTATTATTTGTGCGCTTATTTGATATTTAAGTATATTTACGTCCGAAACTAAATTAAATAATTAAAATGTAATAATTCGACTCTTTCATCAGAGGCTATACAAGTAAATCGATTCAGAGCTTGAAGTAGGCAGAGACGTTTTCCGAACACTGTGAATATTCAAAGCAAAAAAGTAAGATAAGATTTCAAAAAATTTTATAACAGATAAGCCACCTGTCTGATAAAATGTTGATGTGGCTTATGTATGTATATCGTGTTAAATGTCTGTATTGAAAGATATTAATATTGAAGCGATAATTATTCCTGTTATATTTTATGTAATTATTTTTAAAATGCTTATTTAATGACATGATTTAACATATTATATTTATATTTAATCGTTTATTTATGTAATTTATTATAAATGCTTGTTTAATGACATGTGATTTAAAATATTATATTTATGCTTAATAATTTATTTATAATATCGATAAATATATTTAACTAGGATTCTCACTTGTGATGTGTTATTTTCTGGCGTGATTATCTGTTTTTAAATAAGTATTGATATTAATATTTTAAGTGAAAAGAAATGTTGATCAATGGAAAGCCTTTATAGAAAAAAACTCTTTCTGATAACGTTTAATGGCTTTTGCTGCAAAAACCAGGTACTGCAGGTACTCTTACAAAGAGTTCCTCCTCATACAAGCATAACATTTTATTTGCATATGAATTGTCTCTTACCTAAGGTCTAAGCCATTCGTACTAAAACATTTCTAAGCTGCCATCAGCAATGCAATGTGCTTTATTTTCATAGTTAAAGCCTTTATATCAAGTGATCCCTGGCTCAGCCTTCATGTCGTTTGTGTTATATCCATACACATACTTATGCATCCAAATGCAAATATCACTTAAACATGCCCTCCCACATACATACACACATACACACACACGCACACAATCACATATGCACAGACTCAGGCCGCTAAACCAATAACCACTTAACACGTACGACCGTCGCTTGGCTTGGCTAACAGCTCTCACATCAAAAGCGCAAACAGCAAAAACTGCGGCTCCATAACAATCATACGCCCCATTGTGCAGCTTAAAAGGCAGGCCAGTGCAGGGCAGCAGTCACGTGGGCAGCTTCGTGTTGACGCTGCCGAGAGGAGCACAAAAAAGTACAAGAAGAAACAACACAAGCGAGTAAGAAGCGTTGCTTGGAAAAAGTGAAATCAAATTTTCAACCTTCATTAAACGCTTTGTTGGGCCAAGAGCCGCTTTCTCGTTGGCATGTTGACACCGGGCACGAACTTTAAACAGGTCGGTGGTTGGGGCTCGTTGCTTGCTAGCTGCTTGCCTGCTTAACACTTTTTATCATTTAATCCTGCGGCGGGGCAGGGAAAACCCATCAGACAATAGCCCGCACGTCAGCGGTGTGGTAATAAATTTTAAGGACATTAAATTTGTTAACAGCAATTTAACTATTAACGACAAGTGGCAAGTAGCAAAAGGGCTGATGATGCCGCAGGAGTCAGGACGACGCCGTTTTTGTTGGCATTGCTAGCTCTGCTGTTGTTGTTGCTGCTTCTGATGCTGCTATTGTTGTTGTTGGCTCAAGGACGCTGCCGGGCAACGTGCGGTAGCTGCTGCTCATGGCTCATCCATTAACGAGGATTATTCTGTGTTTATAGGCAAAAGTTGAAGAAGCCGTTGCCAGGGCAAAGAAATGCGCACAACGTGGCGTATGTGGAATTTTAATTCAATGCACAGCAGCCGAGCAGCCAGCAGACAACCAAAAGCGGAAGCAGTCAACCAAACGGCGGCCACGGCGGCGGCGGCGGCGACGACGACATTGCTGCCGACAAGGTGGAGGAGCGACGTGGGCGAGCGGAAGTGGGTTAAGAGTGAACACACGTAAACATATGCAGATGTGTATGTGTCAACAGTGGTCGACATGCAAGATTCGATCGTACGCCTAAAATTATAAATGTTGATTAATCGATAAGCTAATTATGAAGCAATTCTGCAAAGGCTTCAAAAAATATTTAAAAATGTTTTAGGGTTTAGAAAGAATCATCTCAGCTCTTTTTATTTATGCTTTTAAATATTTACTTTTTCGATGCCGCTGAATATCTGTTAAATTATGAAAAACTCTTAGCTCTGCCTCGGAACGAAAATGTGCTGTATTTTTTGCAATTTGACAAAATGAATCTCAAAATTCAATTAACCCATCTTTTATATACCTTTTGTAGCTAGGGTATTTATAAATTTTACGCAAACTTAAAAAGGAATATAATAAAAAGTTATTATTCTATTCTATTGCAAGATTTAATTTATGTAAGCAGGAGGTATAAAGCGGAATTGAAAGTCCTGGTACCCCAGTTCATAGGTCAGTCGTTGCAGTCGAAGCCTAGAGAAACGTAGTCTTCATTAAAACGAAATCGATCTGCAGCCATCTTTTTGTTTAAGCATTCCTATATCTTATAATATACAAATCCAATAATATAGTTAAATAATTGAACAAACAGTTCACATTTATTAAAAATCAAATTATTTCAAAGTTCGAAATTGCTTACGAACATGAATATTATCAAAATATTTGCACTTATTCATCTTAACTGGAAAAGGTTGTATTCCAAAAAATAAATTAACTCTAACATAGATTAATTTATAGAGAAACAGCTTTAAGGCATTATATAATTGCTCCAAGAAACATAACGGAACCATTAGTAAGCATATCACTTAACATAAACGTAATACACGCTGAAAACTAGTCATTAATTATTATTCGTAATAATACGAACTCAAGTCCGGCCTTAATCATGAAGTTGCTATGCGAGACAAATAACATTGAAACCACTGTACGTGGCTTTGCTTTGGCCTGCTTGTTGCCCCCGACGAGCTCGTAAGCCATAATATCGATTAAGGATTATGATAATGATTGTGTGCTTAAGTTGTAATTGCAAAACTCAAACAGCGCACAAGCGACTGCTTTCATACAAAAGGTTACATACACACACACACACACACACACACACACACACACACTCATATATATGTACATATGTGTGTGTCTGTGTTGGTGTGTGTGGAATACTTGCGTGTATGTTTTGGCATTGTCTGTGTGCATGTTGTCGCGCAGGTTTATATGCATGAATAAGTCGTGGAGATTGATTAGGAATTTGTGTCATGGTATTACTGAGCATGTTGTTGTTGTCATCTATACGCACACACTCTCTTACGCGCGCGCACACACACACACACACACACTTAAACGCATCGTACACCACCTACATGCAGTAGCCGGAAAATCCGCTTTTTGGTTAATTTGACATCAGCATCAATTTTGGCTCACATTCTATTATAATTGTACTTCTATTTCGTCTCTGATGTTTTTAATGCCGTAACTCGTTTTAATAATTTACACTTAATTGACTGTTGACTAAATTCTTATTAGCTTGAATTGCATGACAACCCATTGGGTAGAGCAACGCTGTTAAGCCTGTAGCTAACGAAGCTAACGATATATTCAAACATCATTAATTTTAGTTAAATGTTCCCAAAGTCGCGAAATTTAAGTTATCAGTTAATTAAACAATCCTATTTAGGCGTTGTAGGAGAATTTTCTCATAATAATATGTAGTCAGTAGTTATGAGTAACTTCTGTAGTCATAGATACGGCCACAAGAACTTATGAACAATTGTAACGTTATCGAAATGTTATTAAGAAAGACGAACAACCTTTCTTTAGGTCACTACTTTATCGAAAGTGTTGGTAAAAGAAAAAAATGATGACAATAAATAAAATGACAAAAAAATAATTCCTTAAATAAACTATACGCTTCAAGTTTTCACAATCCATTCAAAAGCATAAATATTTTTATATCGTTTTCTATGTTCATATAAAACTATCCGCATTAGGGCTATACGAGTAGTTGCAAACTGGAAAAAAAATTTATAAAGTTCTTGGCATTCCACGTTAGAGTATAGTGCAAAATAAATATAACGAAAAAATATTGATTTTTTTTTTTTTGGGAATGGTTTATGTTATGTTGGAACGCGGTAAAATATTAGTTTTTTCGAACAAAAAAGGTTCACAAATAATAGAGAGTTGTGATCCGATAACACATTAATTATCACTAAATTTGGTGCACTACACTAACACTACAATTTGTATTAGAAATTATTCTTATGTTATGAATAGTATGTACCTTTATAAAGTACAAGGTATAATTTAAATCGACAAGAATTATATATGCACATACCAGGCATTAACAGAAATATTGGATAAGTTATTGGTTAAAACTACAAGCCTCGTTTGATTTTCTGTATAGCTTCAGCAATTTTAGAAATAAATTTAATTACTCGTAACTCCTCTCCTCCTTTATAAAGTGTTAGTATTAGAATAAGCTCGAAGAAATTCAACATGCCCAAAGCCACTGCCCTCGGATAGTAGTACAAAGTAGCCCAACAACTAAATCATACTTCCAACATATCCATTTAGCTAGTGCCAACAACTTTTTCGCTTTTAAAAGCATTTTTAGCTGCTTGTCTCTCCAGCTTACCTAGCGTTTTTTTATATTTATTTTATAAACAAAAACCAACTGACAGCTTCTTTTGTCACTTTTTTCTGTGATGGTGCGAACCACGGGAATCATCAGCATACACAAAAAAAAGAAGAAGAAACAAACCGGAAACTTTGTTGCTAAACAGCCACACGAATATACACACACATGCACACATGAATAGACATATGTGAGTGTGTGTGTGTGTGTGTGTGCTAAAGCGAAATGTAGTTTTTAGCACATTTTACCCCAGTTTGTTTTTAGTGAACGTTTTTTTCCGTGCATTGTTTTTCATTAGGCATTAAAAATTGTTTTCCCTGCATCGTCGTCGACTTAACGCGGCTACTTTGTTATAATGCAGAGCGGAGCGAAATTTTCTGAGCATGGCAAACAAACAGGCAGACAGACAGACAGACACGCAGACAGAGGGACAGACAGACCTGGGGGGTACTTTTCACTTACGGATTCTAACAGTGTGTGTGTTTGCGCAAGTCACGCTAATGCATGCATGTGCTTGTTATAGTTTTTGCACTGCGTCTTCTGCCCTCAGCCGCTGACAGCTGTCTGCTCGCATATGATGACTAGGGCTCTTAACACTAATTAGATGCAGGATAAGGCATGCAAATATCACCGGTGCAGACACAACTGTAATAATATTTTTTACCATTTGATATAAGCGGAAATTGTTCAAATGCTCCAAAATTTCTACAAACTACTCATCATAAGAAATCTTAACCTAAAACTATCAACTGCGTAACATTTAGTGTCAGTGTCAGGTAATTTGTGTTTTTTATAAAATGACTGCTGAAGTGACTTTTGACATTCATCCATCACAGCTTGTTATATATGTATGTTGAAAGAAATCATATCCACTCTATTTGGGTTAAAATTTTTCAGAAAATGGACTTCCAACTGCTCTAATAGCTCAACCGAGGCCTACTCTACGACTGCTTAGATGAGGTTCTTCTCTGACAGAATGAACCTAATCTGTAAATTTTTGTTTCCAATCGCACTTTTTTTTTTTGAACCCAAAGTTGAGTTTCTTAGAAATTGTTGAGCTAGCCTCTTGGATTAAAATTCTCGTTATTTTTGTATGCAAGTAAACATTTTTGTAAAACATTACTTTGAAATATCCGTTAGCTTTATATACTTTCTTCAATACTACTATGACTACTTAAACTAAATTTTGATAATAAATACTTGTGCGGTAATGATCCAAGTAAGTGTCAGAGTTTCCTTCCTTTTAAACACTGAATATGGACATATGGAAATTCCGCTTTAAAATGAGCTTTCATTTGAAATTTGCCCATTAACAAGCTGACGTGCTTGATACGATGCGTTAAAAAAAAAGAAAAAGATAATCTACTATCGCTTAATGACCAGCTCAAATATCTGAAACTCGATAACGTCCAAGCAATTTAAAAAAATGTGGCGACGTCTCGCACAATAGAGAAAAAATGTGTATTTTATAACCAAAACGCCTATACATGTCTAGCATACGGCAAATCATATCGATTTCCACAAACGAATAGGCACAAACAGGCTATTATATATAGTATATACTGACAGACAACACCTTGGAGTCTTCATTGAGCTTTAAGTGGCTAACTGAGCGCGCTTAGATAAATAACATTTTTCATTTTTTTTACCCTTGCAAAGAGTACTATTATTAGTGGGTGTTGTTTGTAACGCATTGAAAAAGCCAATGTGTTCAGACACACAATAAAGTGGCAGCAATTCCGAATAAATAACAAAATACGCTTTTTAATCTTTTTAATTTAGTTTAAACTCTTAGTAATTGTATTTTTATATAATTTAAGTTATTGAATATTATCATTATAATTAAGTTGTACAGAAAAGAGTTGAACTTAGTTGATTTTCAGGTATAAAATTCTATAAGAAATTCGTAATTGTCCTATTATTTGTATGTATATTTAAATCTGTACTTTTTCTATTAATATTATTTTAACAACCACAAAAAAATCGCACATAGTGCCATTATATAGATTAATGAATACTTTGCAACAGTCCTTCAATGCGGCAGCAAATACAGCAAATACACTAATCGAAAGATCACTTTTCTTATCTTCCGAACGTAACCTCAATTTTTGGACAATTTTCGATTCATACTCGATTTAAGAAAGCTCAAGCTCAGATTTTTTTTGTTCATACCAGCTTTATGGAGCAGCACTAACTTGATATGTGTAACTTAAATATAATAATATACCATATGTTAAGAGATCTCAAATGAACTAAATGGAAGTTATGAAGAGTACATTTACGGCAAGAGCATCCCCAAGCGTACATAATCTTCTATGTAGGGCCTTTCTTGTTATTGCAGGTACCTGCGCTACGAACATAAATGCTTTGCCAGGTCTGAGAAATCAACGTGCGGCAGTTAGCGATGTCTTGAATTTCAAAAAAAAAAAAGTAGAAGAAACAAAATGGCGACAAAGATGCAAGGCAGCCTCCACCCATAGCCATAAACACCAGGGTAACAGTAGATAGGCAGCCTCCCGATGATAAAATATCATAAAAATATTTGCTTTATGTGCGCGCTTAAACCAAAAAGGAAAAAAAAAGAACCAACTTTCCACTTGACGTTATTCTCCATTTTTTTTTTCCATAAGACTGCAAAATGGCGACGCGCCGTTTGCGTCGCGTCGTACAAACAAAATGGCATTTAGCGTGTTTGGCTGAGGTAACGGCATCTGTATGTTGGAGTATGTGTGTGTGTGTGTTAGTGTATTGGTGTGTGTGCTTGTGCCCGTTTGCGTGTGCAAATATTATGCTATTTCCGGCCAAAGTGGTTTTTGATAGTCATCTGCCGCCGTCGTCATCGTCTTCGACGTCGTCTTGTGGAACACTTCAAAATATCGATTTGTCTCTTGAGTGCCGCCGCATGGCAAAACTTTTTTTAAACAAACACACATACACACACAAAGAAACGCAGAAATGCAAATGCCAAGATTAACCCAAACCGCAAAACAATAAAGCTGAGCTTTCGCTTTGAAATTGAGCTTAAGGCGGAATTTCATAAATGATCATCGATTACCAATTGCTGTTTTACAAAACCAATGCCCCATAATTTTACTAGAAGTATAAATCCAGAATACTCGTATAATGGTAAGCAGAAAGCATATTTGCCAGCAATGCTGAAATAATTGGTTTTGTCAATTATAAGTCGGTTCAATATATTATTGAACAGAATATTAATAGTAATTTAATAATTGGTTTAATGGCCCAAATGTTTGAACATATTTAAAGCAAGTAAAAATGCCACCGATAAGGTATTCCTGCAATTAATTTTGATTTAGGTATATATTGGATTAATCTACATATTACAAGTAGAAACCTAAAGCATTCGATGAAAGGATCATTTTATAAGTTAAAATAAAAAGCTTACACATATACTATAATGTAGAAGTATTTCAGGCAGCTTCAGAGTTTATTTTAAATTTCTCTGTATATATTTGCATGAAAGATTGTATACAAACATTTTCTGCTCCACAAAATGTATTGTAAATCAAAATCCGTAACAGGAATGATATTTGATTGAATATTAGAAATATGTTGACAGAAACATCATTCCAAAGTGGTGTGAATCAGATGTGAGCTTAAATAGCAAAGCAAAGTAACTTTTAAGAACAGTTAATTTTTTTAAAAAATATGAGGTTCTTGTGCTAATTAGAAAATTTAAAAACTTATTTGAGTGAGCTCGATTTCCTAAGGATTAAGAATTTTCTTTTCCATTCATTGCTGAGCTAATAGACAAGAGCAGCTTGCGAGTTCTATTGAATAATCGTCAAGTTGTCAAAGAAAGGTAAACATCAAGATATATAAATATATTAAAATTTGTTTGCTTATTTGTTTGTTTGTATTGCCGCTATAAAACAAATCACAGAATGTTGAAGACAACTTTCTTAAAAAGAACAAATATTTGCTGCTTTTAAATATACTTGAAGAAGATGGGACAGCACACTTGTATAGATTTAAGAAATAGCTGTCGTCGATAAAAACATTTACACGTATATATAAACTAGAATATATGTATGCATAAATATTAAAATTAATGTTAATCCTAAAATTTATATTAAATCGAGTATTCACAAAACGTCAGAATAGTGATTCGCAGTTTGAGTTTGAGTTTGAACCAAAGCTAATTAAAATAAATGTTCCGCCTTTGTATCATCGTTTCCTTCATGTTTAGTTCATTACTTCTGTCCAATATGCATGGTATCTGTACAAATGTGCATAGAAAATGAACGTCGCAATAATGGCAACATTTTTAAGCGGCACTGGATTCTGTGCTGAGCATTGGAGCACATTTTTAGCACGTATTTCTAATTAGCACATGCAATGCGCCACTGAGACCCAGAAGCCCAAGGCAACTAACAGTTCGTGCCCCCATCCACGGTCCACAACATCCCGGATAGTGCAAAAGTCAGTCGGCAGACGAGCGAGCAAGTTCATTAGAGGGAACAAGATGCGTCATTGGGTGGGCGATGAGGGGGTCGTATGCTTCTTGTGCTGCGGTGCAACACACGCCAAATAATAGGAGTTTCATTTGAAAAAATGTTTGACACTAAACTGCAGCACAGCAGAAGATGAAGAGCAGTAGAGGCATAGCCATAGTCAGAAGAGGCGAGTGATGAACGAAAGAAGTGAATGAACTGCGCCAGAACGTGCTTTAACGCTTGTCTCGGAGCTTTCCAGCTTGTTTAACAGTTGCAGCTACTATATACTTGGTCATATACGTTCACGTCCATCTCGTCTATGTATTTGCACGCCGCAACTTAAAGCAGCGAAGTCCTGGCACGTGCCTCTGTAGGTGGCGCGTGGGCGTGGACGACAATTTGTGAGCGACAGCTGGCAGGCCAAAAGCGTGTTATGCTTAATTGTTTGCAAAATTGACCTACAACTGGCAATGCGAATGTTTTCATTGCCCACCCGCAGCCAATCAATTTTCAGTGATTTTATTTAACAAATAAATATATACAATACAATGGCAACTCCGAGCCATGAATACAAATCCAAATAATAAAACAAAAAGTCCAATTGCTTCTTTTTCATTTGGACATTTTTAAATTGCAAAACGCGTTACAATCGAAGTTGGCCAGGAGTTGTGTATTGAAAAACATTGCCTTTTTTTAAATAAATAAATAACAATGTGGATGGCAACTGCTCTGCCTGTTGTTGTCACACTGTACAGACGAAAACATGCATACATACATATATAAATATGTAAGACGCAACGGGAGTCACACATGGACTGATGAAAATTTTGGCTCGTTAAAATGAAGACACAATATTGAGTTAACTAATTGTAAGGAAAATGTGGCAGACATGAATAATTTGAAGTGTAAAACTTTACAATTGATATTAATCCATAAGACAAAATTTTCAATTTCGAATTATTAAATCATGTTAAGAACTACTGTTCTAAATCATATAAGCCTTATAATCCATAGCCATATGAGCCATAGTCATATATATATATATATATATAACTATGTATGTATGTATTATGCTTATGTACAGAAATTCTTTCAACTTTTTTCGAATATTGAAGGTCTTAAGAAATGAATAATGAATGAATTTTAAGGTGTTGCACTAATGATAGCTATGATGTCAGTCTGTACAACCTTGTTCTTATGATTTTGTTTCTAATGTTTAATTTCTTCGTTTTCTAGACATTAATTTGTACTTTTAATTGTCACAAATAATAAATCGCATTAATTTTTCACATCGAAATCGAACTTAGGTGTTGATTATCTTCATATTTTTTCTTCATCATTTTGTATAAGAAATGTATTTGTTTTCAAACATATATTTTAATGATGGGACGATGACTTAGTCAAGCTAGCCTGTCTTATTAAAATATTTATCTAAATTTTTTAACATTTTATTTAATTGAGTAATTTAAGTTACTTTTTTCACATGATAAATTTCTTTAACTAATGAAGTTTGTAACAAAAGTCATAAAAAATGTAGTCGATTAGTCAAATATTAAGGCATAATCATTTTTGTAACTTCTGGATGTTGCAATGAAACGTACTGTACAAAAATATAATTGACTTTTTTTAATATAGTTACTTTTTTAATTCCTATTCTTTATTTTTAATATGCGCAAGTGTACAAATGTGTCTCTAGTATTATGATCTTGTTAATTTATATGTATTTATTTACAATTTTTAAACACACGCCCACTGCTGTTTGTTCAAATAATTGATACGAATTTTGCACTTGCAGCTGATTAGCTCATTTGGCAGATCACACATGCCGCTAAACTAATATTATTGGATTAGATACGAATTTGCATAATTTGGTTGTAAATAAGTGTTCCAATGAAGCTTTAAAATAAATATAATAATTCGGGGCCGAAACTATAGCATACTTTTTAGGTGGTGTGTCACACATAAGAGTGTGAGTTTAAAACTGACGACTGAGCCACTTTTCCACACCATCAATTCCAAATCAATCAATGTCATTGCGCTATATAAATCATGCACATAAATAAAGGCATAGGAAAGTTGGGTAAGGGTGAATGCACACACACACACACAGTCACACTCACACCCACATACATATTTACTAAAGGAGCCATAAACAGCTGCTGCATTATATATTATTAATAATAATATGTGTATATGGATGGAACAACATTTCCATTTTAAATAAGTTGGCAGTTGAGTTTCAGCTCCAGGCAAACTTTGTCTGCCAAGATTCTGCACAGTTTTTATAGTTGCCGACCGGGTCTGTGTGTGTGTGTGTGTACGTGTGTGGTTATGTGACGCATTTTCAATTAGTTTCAATGGCACTCAGCACGTGCAGCAGCAGCAGGAGCAGGAGCAGGAGCAGTTGGCAAATGTATCAGCGTCGCACACTCCCGCACGGCACTTGATAGTCGGTAAATAGATTGGCAATAAATGCGCCATTAAATCAGCTGCCTATGCGTTGCATTGCCGGGGTGGGGAAGGTAAATCGGGGACATGGATTTTGTGGATGGCTGATGCTGCTTGTGACGGCGTCGTCATCATCGTTGTCTGTGCCATTTGTTGAAAACTTTTGCATGAGTAATGAGCACGTTTCCAGCCAGGTGTTGTATCTTCTGTTCTTGTTATTGTTGTTCTTTGCGCCACACCAGATACCAGTTTTCGATATAATACGGTGAGGTTAGCATCCTTCATTTCAGTCCTAATTTTGTAGCATTTAAAAAAGGACATCATCAAATAAATATGTTGAATATGCTTTACTTCAGCAAAAATCCCAGCATGACTAATTTGTTTGACCGAATTTCACATCTGATAAGAATGAACAACAAATATAATGTTATACTTGAAAAAAGAATTAATTTTTTAAAATCTTATCGTATCAAAAAAAGATTAATTTTTTTTTTATTATCTCATTTATCAACTTATAAGTGAGAGCTAAAAATATTCTATAAAAAAGAAAAATAGCATACTGGAAAATAGAAAATAGAACGTTAGACGAAATTAAAAAAGAGGTCAGAAAATGTGATTAGCACTCCTAAGGGTCTCAAAATCCACTGTATTTACTAGAAGCTTTGCTTTGTTCAAATTTTCACCTCCTTGTCCCACGGTGCATTGCTTTATCTATAAGTGCTGCGCTTTTAGTTTCAAATACATTTCCATGGCATATCTGTGGGTAAAAGTGTAAAAGTTGTACTTCGAGTATGCTTGGTTGTGTTGCAATTGTCAATGTTTCACTTCCATGTCTCATCGCAAAAACCATTTAATTTGCTGAAAATGGAATGCTTTGCTTATTATGAAAACTGCTGACAAATTCCCATCAAATTCATTTAGTCTCATGTGTGTACATTTCATATTTGACTAAGCCAACTAACTATGTTTATGAAGAACTCATTTTTCGCCTGACAGTGTTGAAAGTATTTCGGTAAATATGCACACAAAAAAAGTAAAAACTGTTGGGTTTTTTTTTTTTTGTTTCGGCAACATATTTAAATGGTGGGGCACCAGAAAACATTATTTGCGCTGCCAAACAGAATTTTTCCTTTCCTTTCTTTATTTTCATGTGTAATATGCACATGGCTAAAAATGTGCTTTTAATTAAATTTTGTTGGCAGCGCAAACTTTAAAAAAAAGTGAGCAAATGTACATGCACATTTAAAAATTTATATAGATGTGCGATTGAGTGTGTGTGTGAGCGATATTTGTTTAACGGTAACGCGCAGAATAAAATGCGGGCACTTTTTCGAATTTTCCGTTTTTTGGTTTTTTCACAACATGCTTTTTAATTTATTTAATGCATTTTTAAAAAGTTGCTTTAGTTGGGAATAACTTTTAATAAATTGAAAATGAAAGTTGCGACCAACATGTTTATTATTTTAAATCATGTCCTATTTTCTAAATAAACTTGATTATACAGGCTTTTGAATATTGCTCTATGCAGAAAAGTTTACACCTTCCGACCTTTTCAAGTTTTTTTTTTTTTAAGTTGAAGCTCAATTGCTTTTGTAAAACTTGCCTAAGGATTTATGCTAAGTTATTATATTATTATTAATGTTATTTTTGACTTGAAGAGTATATCTTAAATGCTATTGGCGCAAACAGATATCGAAAGTTATGTTATTGAAATGTTAAAATCGACGGTTTAATACAACTTGTAATTAAATATATTTCCAAGCCAGTATCAGTGTAATAAGCAGCTTATCTAACTTTTAAATAAAGTTGTTTACATTTTGTTGCATGAAAACTCCTTTCTAAAAATTGTCCTTTAAATAATACTAAATCAGGTATTGTTTTAAATAAAGAAAATCAGAATTATTAAATGAGATAAATAAATATGGCAAGCATGTGTCTAAAGTTAGAGTGTAAAGTAAGAATGGAATCGTAATCAAGCTGAAATAAATATATTTGTAATATAATATTGAAACAGCTTTGTTTGTTCGTTTCAACACCATTGAATAAAACTACTAAACTTATTTGTCACGAAATCTGGAAAAAAATGAATGAAATTGTGCGCATTTATCTGCGTTCCTTAAATGAATCAACATGAAAAACTCTTTTTATAGTTACTATATACATGTTTATTGCCCTTGCAAATATTTGCCAAACGGCATGAAAAACTATAGCTGCATAATAAAATGTTCCACATAATTTAGTTAATAAATGTTTGCCACACCTCTATAATTCCACTTTTTGTGTTCGTCGCCAGCTATTTGTTTCAACTCATATTTTTATGTAACAATTGCACAAAAACAATGGCAATGCGCCTCGTACCTCGTATTTATTTGTGTGAGTAGAGTCCACCTGCAATGAGTTTCGTTTTGAATAACTCGTTGGTCGGCCATTAAATGCATGCGTGGCATTTACAAATAAGTGCGAGTCGGTACAAAAAAGGACATTTCAGAGCGTGTGTGTAAATGTTTTGCGAGGTGACAGACACGCATACACGTGCACAAAGCTAAATATAGTAATGGTGTCAATGTGTTCGTAATATGCAGATTTTTTAATGATTAGCCTTTGTATTAAATTAATATAGTTTCACGCATACTTGTGTTCGTTTTTCAAGCTACTGTTTATATTGCAGAAGCATCACTGGACTGTCGCTAGATTTTTGAAATTCTTAGATATATACAGTGCAAAGTTCCCAGAGCCAGATAGATTCCACAGCTGCACATCGACGCAACCTTGATTAATTAAACTCCATAACAAGTGGTCGCGGAAAGTCAATTTAATTGTATTTTTTCTCAAATAAATTTCTCTCATAAGTAAGAATTGCATAACATTTGTAGTTTCCATTTTAAAAAATTCTCATTCGTATATATTCATGGCATAAGTTTTTTTTATTTAAATTGATACATATTTTTGTAGCTCGTGGCTACGCATAGAATAACTGAACAATTTGGTTTCCCACCCAACAAATTCCCTTTTCTCTGAAAGGGTATCTCCCTTAAAATAAAATAAAGATAAGGTATATTAAACCAAAACGATATTAAGCCCAATTATTAGAGTTGTTCAATTATCAGTCTGATATTGCACGCTCAACAATTTGCTATCTGCAAATTGAATATTTTGTAACATTTTTGTACATAATTGCAATTAATGGAAAAATTCGTGTTTGTTAATTTTTTGCCCATAATTGTTGAAATATCAAATTTCATTTTTATTTTTGGGCAGTTTTACTTCGCTCATTAAAGTGTTTGCAAATGGTTTGCCAATATTTAGTATTTAGTATTAGAAAAAATAATCAACATTGAACAATGTTACAAATGGCATACTCTCAGGCGCTAAACACTTTTATATTATATAGAAATCATAAATATTTAATTGAAACTTAACGCATCTGCCGAATTCATTTTGTGTTATTTACAATTTACAATTAATTTTGATTGCCTACTCCGGTGCACATGAATGGCGCACACCTGCAAACGCACATAGACACACTATTCATACATACTTACATACATATAAACACATACACTCACATCCAAAGTGCTACATTCATCAATAATGCATAGCAATTCAATGCAAATAAAATTCATTAAAAGTTATTTCAACTCAAATTACAATCGAGCGAGGGCCGAAAAACATTTGAACTTCTCAGCTCAGCTGGAAAATTTGCAATTAATTAATAACAAAAGCGGAAATTGATTGTGGGTGGCAAACCGGGTTGGCATAATAGAAGCTTTTTGAGAAGGGGAAAAACTGAATGGGGCACAGAGTTTTGGTCTCTGAACACTTTAATTCAACAATTTCAGTTGAGCTAAGAGTGAGTCGAAGAAATTTTTCCCCTTTTTTTTTGTGTTAGCCAACATTAAAAATTGAAAAAGACTGCTTAAGTATAAAGACATTTTTGTGGTTAATAAATAAAATCCACATTCAAACTGAAAACTTTTCACAAAACGTCTGCAAAAAAAATAATGATTCATAAGGGGTCTTTATGTAAACTAGGGACTATGGATAATGACAATAGCTTTTTATTTAAATTAAAAAATATATCGTGTTTGAATTTTAGAGATGTATAGTAAGATATAAAAGAAATAAAATATAGAAATTAGAAACTAAACGCTTAAAGCTTTCAATAAAACCATATTAGTTTTGGCAAAGTTATGGGAAAACGCTTTTATTTTGAAGCGAACTGTCTGATTAAAGTATTTTCAAATAGCGATAGAAAAATTTAGGGTAAGTCGATTTGTTATCATATTTTCCATATTGAAACATTAAATTAAATTCACTAAATACTCAAAAAGTTTTGTAAAATACATTTCTCTTAATTTCTTTTAATCGAATTCGTTTGTATTCCCTACCATCTATCGTGTTGGCGGAAGTAAACAACTAAATTAACCTTTAGGCTGACACCAAAGGTGATACTCAATGAAGCAATCGAGAAATGTATTAGTTTTGTCGGAAGGAATTCCTGGCAACAACTTATTTCCCAATCTAGCTTCCGACACAATCGATAGTCATAAATAATATTCGGATGGGCTGGGACAGTTGGGCGTTTCGTCTGCCGAGAAATTTTTAATGTTTCGATGAGGTTACGCACGCAGCTGAGCCGCCAACGTCATTTTCACTTGCTACCCTAGAATGAATTCCTTTTCTTCTTTTTTTTTCGTTTGTATTGTCATGGGCAGCCTAGAATTACGCCGTTTAGCTTTGACCTTTGATGGTCTGTTACATATTTCTCCCCTTTCATATCGTAGACATAATTTGTGTGCTTTTCCGCTTGCGTGTGTTCGTGTGTGCGTGATGTGTTTATTAATTCCAGCAGTGTTGCTTTTGTTGTTCTTTTTGGGCCGACATTCAATTATGTTCTTGTCCGGCGCATTTATGAAAATTAAAAGGGACCCCTAATAAAAAAATAAAATAATAAAAAACAAACGGCAGAGTGACAATTTGTATAATTAGTGTTGGGTTGCTGGTGCTGGCCAATGGGGCGTATGCGTTAAATGTAGAAATGAGGCCATCGCCAGCATTTTCTGCTGCTCCTATTAAGACAATTAGTATAGCACGTTTGGCTAGCTAGCCAGTACACAAAGCCCAATTATTTCAACAACAAATTGTACCATAATAGGTGACTAAAATCATTTAAGGTTTGATTGTGCCAATAAAATGGAGTATTGTCCTTTATACTTAACCTTAAACACACATAAACTGAGAGGCTTAAAATGCTCTGAACCTAATCCTTATCTTATTTTTTAAGAGGCTACTTGAACTGGTGTATTTTCCATAAATAAAAACGAGCATTTTAGTATTGAAAATTCATATGTTCTCATCACCGAATATAAATTAAAGCTTTATTAAATCTTACTCTAAAAAAAGAACCTCTACGTAACAAAAAGTTTCAATATAAGCCATTAAGATAATATCTTTAACATAAGATAAGGTTTTGCTAGGTAGCTGCAACAAGCTTTCCAAAAAATACCTGCTTATTAAATAGATATGTACATTTATGAAAACATCAAAAAACTTAGGCCAATATTCTCATCAAGTTAAATTTGACAAAAAACTGAATCCCTGAAGGCAAAATTAAAATAAGGCCAAGTCTATAAGTTGGTATTATTTCAGAGTTGGCCGCTCGGTTGGATAAAAAGGTAGAACCTAACAACACAATCTATTATATGGTCGAATGTATGTAATAAACAGAAATCAGTTTAAACTTTAAAGTCAACTAATTTATCGGGACTTTAAAAGTATTAAGCGCAAGGGTTCTTTTAAAACCCAATTTAAATTGTATCCAGAAGTGATATTTTCTCAGAAGTTCCTAAGCAGAGGGAAGAGAGAAGGATACCAACCCCATTTAATCTATTCAAAGCTTTTTATACTTGCAAGAGAATGTTAAATAACATCGGCCGCATGGTAGGGTCGGTTAAGAAACTGGTGCGGTCTTAAATGACAGTAAATTGTATTTAAGTAATGCGTTTATACAAGTACTATTTGCAGATGTTCCTTTAATAATCTCAAAGGCATTTCGGTTCCTATATCAAACAAAGTTAAAGCAAAGGTTTAGGGGCAAATGAAGTTTAATAAACTGCTTGCAATTAAAGAGATAGAGTCTGTTTTGTGGTCTCGCATTTGCGAAATTAATGTGGCATAGTTGAAGGCGCCCTTAAAGTTAATTAAGGTGCATGCTGGCCAAAATTAATGTTGCACACTTTCGGGCGCTTTAAATGAACCCAGTCTGGGTCTGGTGGCCGCTGATTTATGTACCGGCTCCGAAAAATATGCAATGCACATTGCTGTGTTGGCCCCTGCGTGAATGTGCTGCATAGTTTTAGGCTGTTGCACTTTGTACATCTGATAACGTTTAATAGTCGCGGCACACGACTGCATGAGTGTGTGTGCTCAACAGTGAGTGTGTGTGTGTGTGCGTGCCTGGTAACGGAAGTTATTTCAGACGTTTTTATGCCTTTGTTTCGCTAGAGCCCTTTTGTTTGTAACCCTTTTGGCTACTTGGAACCACCAACAGCATTGTGTGTGTATTGTAGTTAGTGTTGTTGCTGTTGTTGTTTTTGCTACTCTGTTACCCTGGGAGTGTGCGTGCGCGCCATTTCATGTGCCGTTCATTTTATTCAGCTGATAATCGTTTAGACTTTTACAGACACATTTACTGGCATTGCTTGGTGGCTGCGCCATTCCCTCGGCCATGCTGCCTCGTCGAAGTGTGGCTAAACAGCGGAAACGGAAGTGAAAGCGCAGTTTTTGTATGTTTGTGTTCGTAAGAGTCCGGGAGAACAGCTGAAAATGTAACGACGACGACTCGCGAACGACAACTACAAATTATATTTATGTGCGGACACATTTTGGTCCCAGAATTACGTTTTAGTTATTGATTTCGTCCTCAGGGAGAAAGCTGGCATAGTGGGGAAAATCCTGTTATTGAAGTTTTTTCAAACTTGAAGAATATTCGAGCGTTATTAGTGTTTTGATTCGAAAAAGCTATTCATAGACTTTATGGAATACATTTAAACGACACCAGTTGCATAGCTTAGTTTGTCGCTTTAAATACTTGTAAATTAAATTCTAGCATACTGCGATAATTTGTGGCAATTAAGATCTTTTTGAAGTACATGGCATAATTAGGGAGAAGAGAGATTCTCTTCATTGTAATGTCTAGACTACTAATTATGTTCAAATCCATTTATAAATTCATTTATATTATGGCAGCTAAATTGGCGATAAAAGGAACAATTCCACAAACAATAAAAAAGGAATTGAAAATAAACAAAACATTATATGTGCAGCTAAATAAATTGCCTTAAACTGATATTTTGGAGCTCGCAAATCAAGTTTAAAAATTCTGTTTTTCTATATTTGGCAAACGTCAACCTAGATGAAAGCAAGTGAACGATGAAAAGGATACTCTAAAATATAAGAACAACTAGCTAGTTAGGTTGTATTGTAGTTTTCCTTTATTTTGGTTTTA
This sequence comes from Scaptodrosophila lebanonensis, assembly GCF_003285725.1. Lineage (NCBI taxonomy): Eukaryota > Metazoa > Arthropoda > Insecta > Diptera > Drosophilidae > Scaptodrosophila > Scaptodrosophila lebanonensis. The sequence goes on along the minus strand of NW_022060742.1, from coordinate 12,181,710 downwards.
TTTGTTGCAATTACTCATTTAAAAAATTCCACCACGCTATTTCGTGCATTGCTTTCCACCTTTCCCTCACTACTTCGTTAGTACTTCATAAACATAAGTCATAAATTTGTGGCAATCTTTAAGCTACATTTATTCCACTTGTACATTGGCAAAGCAGCTCTAAGCCCCTGCCCATAATTCACAAGTGTGAAAGTCCCTATCCTGAACTTTGTCACGCATTCCTAGTTGCATACAACATTTGGACTGCTATGGGTTTTGGAATGGAATGGCAGCTTCATAAAATATGAGAACTTTCCTGTTGCTGCGCCATTGGAGCAGTCACAACATTTACCCCCAGAAGGCTACCCGCAATCGGTAAAGTATGAAAACCTTACTAAACACGCAGAGGAGAGATTTACAAGCCCCCAAAAAATAATAAAAGAAACCTCACATACAACACGCATTGACCATAGAAACCGCTAACGAAACTCCGAAAAGTATGCAATAAAATAATGAAAATCTAAGCAAAACTTTTCGCAATTAAGCGACATTTTTATTGCTTCCTCAATGCGATTCAGGCAGAGATGGTGTGGGAAAAAGGTCGAGCACGAGAGTAGGATGAACGAAGTGTGGGAAAAAGTTTGATGGCGTTACAAATTTTTATTACATTTTCTTGATGCTGCAGCTTTTCACTGACAACCGAAACAAAAAGGACGAAAACTTTTGTGTGGAGTCCTTTTTTCTTCGACATTTTTCGGTTGTATGTACGTATAAGTCTCCTTTTCCACTTGACACTTTTGTTGCCCACTCATGCTGTTTGGCAGGCGGTCTTGGCATGTCAACTAGTTGACGTACTTGGACGCGTGTGAAAATCCTGCGAACAAGCTACTGAGCATCTCGATGTCCCTTTTTACGCGTTTTTCAAGCATGAGTACAATTAATTTGAGTTAAGTGCTCATTAAACGATTTCACTGGGACATTGTAAAGAAAAAAGAAATGGCAATGAGAAAGAGCAGTATTATTAATTAAATAAGTTCGAAAATACTTGCGTTTCTTTTTGAAAAATATCGACTAAGTCGCTGATGGCAATATTTCCCAGGTTCAAGGTTGAGGGCGCTTTAAAAGTTGTGCAATATTTAAAATATTTAATATAAAAGTTTTTGCGCACACTCTTGGACTTAAACAAGAATTTCAATATCGAAGGGTGGCCAATTGAAAGTAAAAATAGGATGGTTGGTGTGCGCAGCAAGCGAAATTCAATGAAATTAATAAAAAAGATGCCGCAACAATTGCTCAAGCATTAAAAAATAAATACTTTGGCATAATATTCATGGGTTGACCAAACTTTTTACTAAGGACAAGGATAAGGAAATACTTTGTCATTTAACTTCTAAGCCCGTTGCCAACCCTTTAGTACAGAAGCTTTCTAATAGCTAGTAAGTATATACCAAATAAATAAAAATGATATAAAAAAGTCAGTTTTAAAAAAACCCTAACATACATATTCCAATTCAAATGTAAAAAAAAAGCTACAGCAGCCAATATTTTTATGAAACTAGAAATGCGTGCCAATAATCAGAGTAGACGTTTTAGGATAGACTGGTGTTTGAATATTATAAAATACTCTAAGCTTTAAATTTGTCTGTAAAATGGACTAAACCTGCTTACGTTTGGTTGGATAATATCTTTTAAAACTTGATTCTAGGCTCTCGCATTCAGATACGCAAAACATCTTACAACACATTTTTCTATTTTAAAATTCCGTTTCAGCAAATTAGCCAGACAAAACCAAAAAACACTCGCTATGTGTCTTTATGGCAGGCGTCTCAACAAAAATCAAAAATGTCAGACATGGTACTTTAATTTGCACAAAGATTTTACACACACACGCACACACACATACACATAAGCATATACAGAAACTCGCGCTTGCCACACACAATTATTTAGCTTTTTGGTCTATGAACGTAACGAAATTCATGCGCTGCATACAAATTATGATGATGCGCAATGCCGCTGTCTAAAAGTATGCCATGAAATTAAAATGCCAGAACATGAAATACTGGTCAAGAGTCGTCCTGTAGTGTGTACTGTAATGTAAGCTGAAGTAAAAAGCCAAGCAGCAGGCTCGACATGTTGCCCCAAAGCTTTTGTTGTCCTCAACCGCGGCCTGCCACCTCAAGAGCACAACGCCAGTTGCTTCCTGTCCATCACGTTGTCCTGTCTCGCTTTCTTTCTTCTTGCTCTCCCTACCTCTGTCTGTTAGTGTAATGGTGTATGTGTATTTGTAGCACTGTGTGCACTCACTTGAAATAAATTACGTTACATTTTTAGGTGACTAGCGCAAAGTGTATGTTTTTTCCCCATTCCTTTGCTTTTCCTGCTGACGCGGCGCTTCAAAAGCCAAGCGGCTGTCGTTGCCGAAACCGCTCAGTGGTTCGGATAGCCCGATTTTCTTGTTAAAATTCAAGTGGGAATTTCCGGGAATTCAAAATAAAGGAACCTTGATTAACTTACATATAAATCAGAAGTTTAAATATTTAAAAGCGAAGAATAAATAGCACTCCTATAGTTGAAACACTTTGATTTAAATCATTCTAAGATGAACAAATTTATAGAAGTATTTTGGATGATATGTAACGGGTTACGTATATAATCCAGGCTAGATGGTGGGCATAGGTGAGAGCGCACGCGAAATTTTTCCGGCTCTGGCTCGTCGGCAAGTGGGGTGGTGATCTTGCTTCTCGCCTATGGTTTGCCTATACATATATATTTCTTTAAAAAAAAGATGCGTGCAGACAAGCGGAAAAGTTGCGGTAATACACACACAGGATAGTAAGAGGGAAAACAAACATAAAACGAAAATTGCGACCCTCAGGTGTTAATGAGGTGAACTGCGACCCTCATGTGTTAATGAGGTGAACTGCGACCCTCAGGTGTTAATGAGGTGAACTGCCCTCCCTACCATGGTCATTCCTTACCAAAAAAAATAAAGACTAACTATTAGAATGACCCCTATAATTTCCGGGAGACCTACAGGGGCGGCATGACTAGCATTGATCAAAAGAAGTTAAGTTAAAACATTATAAAATATAATTTATTCACAAAAAAAACGAACGTGGAAAAATAAGAAGTGCATGACAACCAATTATAAATAACAATTAAATAGGTATAATATAAATGAAATTAAATGTGTATGTATATGAATGCTTAAAATATATAGATAAAAGGTAATAAAAAAAATGAATATGAAAAATAAATAGAATTCAAAAATGATTTATAAAGGTATAACCAAAATGAAAAATATACATTCTTATGAATTATTAAATTAGAAAAAAACTTTCGGCATGGAAACAAAATGGCAGTAGAAAAATGATGCAAGAAAAAAGAATTGAATCAGTTAAGCTAAGTAATGAAACTATATGTTCTGAGTTTTGCCTCTTTAGTTGAGTTTTTTTTTTTTTGTTACGTGATTCGCAAAAAAATAATAACAAAAAAATAATTTGCAAAAAAAATAACTTACTTGGCGTTATCCATCGCTGAAAGTACTTTCCCGATGAGACCGCTGCTGAAAAGGAAAATCTTAGATGATGGGAATACAATCCAACCATCTGTGTGGACACAAAACAGAATTTCGTTTCTTTTTCTTTTGCTGTACTCAAAAAAAACTCACTCGAAAGAAAACACTCAACAAAACATACAAAAAAAACGGTACTCCTCTTCCTCTTCAATATTCGAAGATACGGCCTCTCTTCGGATTTCGAGAACCAAGATAAACTAATAATTAAAATTCGGCCATGTGTTTCCCTATGCCTTCACAAAGTAAAATTAATGACATCGAACAATGTAATATAAATGGTCTGAACCAAGATTAACAGTAAAAAAAAACTGTATAACTAAATAGAACTTTAAATATAAATATAATGAAAATTTAACCTATGGAGAAGTTGATTCTGGCTGGCCATTATATCGTTTTTTTCCAACAACCAAAAATTTAGCCACTACTGCCTTTTCCCTTTGCTCAGAGCCACACGTCTTAGCTGCACTCAACCTTTTTATTTAAACCAAACACAGCAATGAAGCCGACGCGGGTAAAATTTAGCAGCGCGGATACGACGGCGCTGGTAGCTGCTTCGCGTACGATAGAAGACTGAGTTGCACTCAGGTGGGTCGGACGATCGCCTGCGGTTGTTCTGCTGCGTCGAACTTAGGGTCCAAAACTTGAGTGATTTCGTCTTTTAGAATTTTAATGCTGCTGGCGGCTGCTGTTTATTGCATATGCCAATGCAATGGACTGCTCTTCGGTTTCAGAAACCCTCCAATACGATCAAGGGCTGGCATCCGGCGAAAATAGCTCAATATTATCACTGGCCTTTGTGTGGGCCTTTGTTTTATTTTTTTTTTATTTTTTTTTATTTTTATAAAACCAATCTGGATACGCTCTTTTTGGCGACTTTAAAATTTTTCTTCGACTCGGATATAAAAAAAACTTTGAACTGCAATTTGCACACGTCTGATCTCGGCCAAGTATCACCAGAAAAAGAAAGCATCTGACGCCTTGGACCAGGCGGGAACCTTTTTACAGAGGCGGTAGGTCAGCGAGGTGAAAGTAGCCATTTTCGGCGAAAGTGACACTTGCACCTGTTAAGCAAGGAGTTACCCTATTGACCTGCTTGCGCCTTTCCATCATACGACCAAGAGGTGGCGCTAAGAAAAATTACGATATTCGCCTATTAAACTGATTTAACAAAACAGTTGCTGCTGCAAGCGTTACAAATGCCCCCCACCAAAATCAGACTTGGTGGTTTTTTTAAAAAAAAACATCAAGGCTGATCACACCTAAGCTTGAAGCAGCTATTGCTTTAAGTCTTTTGCGTGATATTTGCCAACAAATCGACCCTGGAGATCCTCCAGCTCGTAATAGCAATTGCCAATTTTACGTCGAACACGGGCTTTGATATAGGCAGGTCCCAATTTTGAGTTATAGCCAGCTTGAAAATTACTCTGTCGAAAATTTCTCCGGTAAATTTCCTGACCTACCCTATACGAAACTGCTCTTGAGCGTAAATTGTAATTGCGCTCATTTTTCTCATTTTGTTTTCGCATTACCTCGCATGCTTTGCTTCGTATAAGTTCGAGAGAATCTTCCTTGCTATAAACAGCTGCTTTATCTTCTAGCAATTTTAAGTGTCTCAACAATTTGTAGGTTGAACCCGAATTTAAAAATTGTTGACCGAACACCCTATAATATGGAGTAGCACCAATTCCGGAATGAACTGCTGACCTTAAAGCACAACTTATACTGCTCAAATGCTCGTCCCAGTCTTTTTGATCTGGCCTTATATAAGAACGAATAGCAGCAATAATTGAGCGATTTACACGCTCGGACGCATTAGCCTGTGGCGAATATACAGCTGTCAATGTATGAACAACTTGATTGTCCCGAAGCAACTTTTGAAAAGCTTCAGCCTTAAATTGCGAACCATTGTCTGAAACAACTGTCTCTGGAACTCCAAATGTGTGGAAAAGCTCCTGTTGCATATATTTCACGACAACATCTGCAGTCAGTTTTTTCACTGATTTAAGAAAAACAAACTTGGTGTAGTGGTCCATAACAATAAAAATACCAATATTTCCACTACGAGAACGCGGGTACGGGCCTAAGAAATCAATATACAACCTTTGAAAGAATCTCTGTGATTCTGGGGACTTTCCAATTGGCGGACGCTGAACTGTATTTGGCGCTTTAGTCGTTTTACATGTTTCGCAAGAATTTATGTAACATTTCACATCGTTCACTAAGCCTGGCCAATAATAATACCTTCGTATCCTTTCCAAAGTTTTATGCACTCCACCGTGAGAAGCTAACGGGTGGTCATGTGCGTTTTTCAAAACCTCTGAAACTAATTCCTTAGGAATCCATAACTTCCAACCAAAAGAATCATGCAACTGGTCTCCCGTTGCATGGTCTGATCTACGGTACACAAAATTTTCAACCACTTTAACATCGGGTAATTTGTCTGCATTTGCCTTAACGCGTTCCATGAGCTCAGTATAGTCATCGGACTTAAAAAATTTAGATTCCAAGTCGACTAACAAACCATTACTGGCCTCTATCGCAGCTATTTCGTCATCGTGCACCCTAGACAAAGCATCTGGAACAATATTCAATCTACCGCTTCGATGTTCAATTTTAAATCTAAAACCTTGAAGTTTTAGTGCCCATCGAGCAAGACGAGAATGTAAGTCTTGTTGTGACATGAGCCACTTTAAGGACGCATGATCGGTTATCACCGTGAATTCGTGACCTTCAACATAAGCACGAAAACGCTTAATGCATACTAAAGCTGCTAAACATTCTTGCTCAGTTACAGTATAATTTTTTTGAGCCTTGTTAAGTTTTTTCGAAACAAAAGCTATGGGATATTCATCTCCATCTTCAGTCTTTTGAACCAAGACACCTCCGACTCCAGTTTTGCTAGCGTCACAGTGTATAAAAAAGGGCTTGCTGAAATCGGGACTGCGTAGCACTGGTGCTAAGCAAAGCAACTGCTTTAATTTTACAAATGCTTGTTCACCCTCTGGAGTCATAATGAATTTCTGTCTGGGCTTTAACAGATCTGTAAGTGGAGCAGATATTGCGGCAAAATTGCTAATAAACTTGCGGTACCATCCAACCATTCCCAAGAAACTCCTTAGAGCTTTGAGTGTACGAGGAATTGGAAAATCTGTCATTGCTGAAATTTTTTCTGGGTCTGTACGAATGACACCTTCACCTATAATATGTCCTAAATATTTAACCGAGCGCATGCAAAATTTGCTCTTTTCTACGTTTAGTGTTAAACCAGCAGATTTGATTCGCTCAGCAACTTGAGTCAAAACCTTTAAGTGCGACTCAAAACTATTCGACACAATTAACAAGTCGTCCAAATAAACAAATACCTCATTTCTGAGCGATGGTGGAATAACTTTATCCATTAGACGAGTCATTGTTGCGGCAGCATTGGTCAAACCAAATGGCATGACTTTATACTGGTAAAGCGGCCTACCCGGTATCGTAAATGCTGTTTTATCTCGCGACGAAACATCTAACGGAATTTGCCAGTAGGCATCTTTCAAATCTAGACTTGATATAAACATTGCTTTTGGCAAACGGCTTAAAATGCCATCAATTTGTGGAAGCGGATACGCGTCTTTTCGCGATACAGCATTGACTTTTCTGCTATCCAAACAAATACGAAATTTTCCTGGCTTTTGTACCAACACAACTGGCGAAGACCAAGCACTGTCTGACTCTTCTATAACTCCTTGCTCAAGCATGCGATCAATCTCAGCATATAGAAGTTTTTCTTGTGCCGGAGAAATAGGAAAATGACGCTGTTTAATTGGTTTTGCATCACCAACGTCAATTATGTGCGATATGAGTGAAGTCTTGCCAAGACCAGAAACTACAAATGAAGGAAATTTGTCAATTACTGCCTGAAGGCTTTCCTTTTGTAAACCCAATAAGTTGTGAGAATCTGATGACAGTTCGGAAATTTCTCTGTCCGGTGGCAAAAGATTGAACGTTGTCCAAAAATCGATTCCAAGGTACAGATCCTGACTTAAGGAAGGAATAATATGCAACTCTATATCTTTCGTCTCGTTTTTGTATTTTATTGCAGTTTTAAAACGACCTACAATTTCTTGTTTTTTTCCATCTGCGGTACAAGCTGAACTTATAATTCTTTTGAAATTGAATCTACTTCGTATTAATTGTTCTGCCAATCGACCACCTACACAACTAATAGCTGCTCCAGTGTCCATTAATCCAAGCACAATTCTATCCAGCATACGAACTTCAGCATACGGGCGCTTATCATTATTTTTATAGCGAATGGCATTTATTGTTTTTGCAGATTGCCAATACGCGCGCATGCGTTTTGCATTTCTAGAAACTGATTTTCTTCTACCTAAGTTTTTAAAATTAAATATATCTACAAAGTTTTTGTACTTTTGCGGCCAATGCAAAAGTGACAACGTAGAACTAGCTGTACTTGTGTTTTCATCGGTAATTATTCGGCATTCGTTAATTTGCTGCTCTGAACACACGGGTGCTGCCGAGCCGGTGCGTTCGACCTCGAGTTTTTTGAGCATTTGGTGCAAGTTGGTTTATATGTATTCTTAGCACCACAACCATAACAAAAAACTCTACGCTTAGCTTCACAATCTTGATATCGATGCCCCTCTTTACGACAATTCCAACAAACTAGAGCCATTGCGCCAATTTCGCCTTCGCTCTCCATGTCAGAAAATTCTGCGGCATCCTCAGTTTCACTATCCTCAACCAGCTCAGAAACTTGCTTTCTAAAAGGAACTGTTTTTTGATAGCTATAATCTCGCTTTACGTCTTTTAAAAACGCTTCGCGACGGCGACAAATTTCACGCAGGCGGCTAACCGAATTTATTTGAATGTTTAGTAATTCGTGCCTTATTTCGGGCCTTAAGTTTCGACGTAGTGTTTCGACAACAATCTCTTCAGGCATAGGACTTTCTAAACTATCCATTAGCTGAACTATTGCGTCATAAAATGAATCGAAATTTTCTTTTTCCCGCTGCTTTCGATCCCTGATAGCCTCTCGAATGTCTACATCTGTACGCGAATCTCGATATTGTTTTCGAAGTGCGTTACAAAGTAAGTCCCACCTTGCCAAAGGAGTAGTTCGATGGAACCGCCAATAAAATTCTCGTGCCTTTCCTTCAAAAAGCAAACTGGCATTAGAACAAAGAAGTGCAAAATTTCCCTCTAGAGTTTGGTGTGTCATTGCCTCAGCTCTATATATAAAATTATCGACACTAATGCCCTCCGGATTTCCATTGAAGCGTAACTTCCAACTATTCAGAATATGACCAACTTTATCTGGACGATACGTTAAATCGCTGTGCGAAGTTGGTGTTCCAGTAGGAAATACCACAGACATTGACTCGCGCTGACTGCGTTGCGCCTCTTGCTCATTATTATTTCTACGAGTATTTTGAGCCTGGTTTTGGGTCTGAGCCACTAAAGAACTCATCTGTTCTGCTATGTTGGTCCGTATCGACTGAGCTATTTGAGCTGACAATTGGCTAAAAAGGTCATTTTGCATGGCTCGAACTGCCTGAGCCACTATAGGAACGATAGAATTTTCTTGGGAATTCGTGCTATTCCGTTGTTCTGCTGATCTACTAGTACCCGGTATGTCGTCTTGAGTTGCATACGTTTCGTGTAATCTGACTTGTTGCCTGGTATTCTGCGCTATTGTGTCTGGTTGGCTTTTGAAACAAACAGCTACACAGAATGGGCAAGTATTTGATGTGCGTGCATGAGCCATAATGCACTTTTTATGAAATTCATGGCCACAAGTAGTCGTGTAGCCAGTCGTTGCTGCTATGCTCTTTTTACATATATGACACTGTGTTGTAGATTGGGCATTTGTGCCTGCCTCCTCATCCGAATGATCGACACCCATGATAAACAACAGAACTTATTAAGAGCAAAAAAAAATAACAGAAATACAAAACAGCTGATCTAAGCAATTTCAAGGGCAAGGTCAATAACCCTTGGAGCCGCTATTCGCTAATCTCTTCAACTGCTCTCTGCATGCGAACGAAACTGCAAACACAACCTGAGCGAAATGAGTGTAATTCTAAACAAATAATAATTATGCTAAGACCTAAAGTAAAACGTGTAAACAATAAAAACTATTGCGGTACTTGTAAATCAACAAATAAATATCAAGAAGAACAAAAAGCATAAACATAAATTGATCTTTTGCTTAGTCAATGCTCCCTGCATGAATCCCTTATCAGCAAATTAGCAGATTTGTTTACGTTTGCGTCGAAAAGAAAAAGTAAAATATTACGTTTGATGCTGGCGGCGACAAGTCATTACAATCGTCCACAGCTGATCCAATAGAATCAATTGCGGTAGACCTGTCCGTTTTTTTTCTTTCTTATTTTTCGCGCAACAACAACAACATGAGTAAGCTGTGGCCAAATGGTGATAACATTTATCAACTCAATTTGTCATCCAAAGCAACTTACATATTGAAATATTTTTTTTTTTTTTTTAAAGGAAAAGATTTGGTTTTTGATTTATTAAATAATTTAAATGTGGTCAGAGGAATTCTTATAAAAGAAAATCACACTGCAAAATCCTATGCATTTAAACTACAAATAAAGTTTACCTATAGATTTGTTTTGAGTCTTTTCTTTCGCCTTTCAGCCGTGGTCAGTTGATTCGTTACTAATAACAAAGTCATCTGCATATCCTATGCGTCTTGAATAGCAAAATTAAAACTCAAAGGAAATTTGTTCAAATAGAAAAGCTTTCTGAATTACTTTCTCCTACTTTCAGCCGTGGTCAGGTATTCAACTACTGAAAATTTAAATACCTGCATATCCTATGCGTCTAAATGAGGGATCAAATAACTCATAGGAAGAATAAATTTTAGCGGCAACACCAACCGTGGTTGAAAAGACAGAAGATAGGTAGCTGAACTACAAAGTGTCTCCAACCCAATGTTACTGCTATAATTTAGGAAAATTGAAAATGAAAATAAAGAAAAGAACATTGTGTGTGTGTGAGCCTCTATGAGATTATGGGCTTCTTTATCTGAATGTGAGTTCTAGAGAAAGTTATTATAAAGGTCTAGATAAAGTATGCCCCACACGTTGGGCGCCATTTTAAATAATATTATTGTATATTATAATTCATAACTGTAACGGGTTACGTATATAATCCAGGCTAGATGGTGGGCATAGGTGAGAGCGCACGCGAAATTTTTCCGGCTCTGGCTCGTCGGCAAGTGGGGTGGTGATCTTGCTTCTCGCCTATGGTTTGCCTATACATATATATTTCTTTAAAAAAAAGATGCGTGCAGACAAGCGGAAAAGTTGCGGTAATACACACACAGGATAGTAAGAGGGAAAACAAACATAAAACGAAAATTGCGACCCTCAGGTGTTAATGAGGTGAACTGCGACCCTCATGTGTTAATGAGGTGAACTGCGACCCTCAGGTGTTAATGAGGTGAACTGCCCTCCCTACCATGGTCATTCCTTACCAAAAAAAATAAAGACTAACTATTAGAATGACCCCTATAATTTCCGGGAGACCTACAGGGGCGGCATGACTAGCATTGATCAAAAGAAGTTAAGTTAAAACATTATAAAATATAATTTATTCACAAAAAAAACGAACGTGGAAAAATAAGAAGTGCATGACAACCAATTATAAATAACAATTAAATAGGTATAATATAAATGAAATTAAATGTGTATGTATATGAATGCTTAAAATATATAGATAAAAGGTAATAAAAAAAATGAATATGAAAAATAAATAGAATTCAAAAATGATTTATAAAGGTATAACCAAAATGAAAAATATACATTCTTATGAATTATTAAATTAGAAAAAAACTTTCGGCATGGAAACAAAATGGCAGTAGAAAAATGATGCAAGAAAAAAGAATTGAATCAGTTAAGCTAAGTAATGAAACTATATGTTCTGAGTTTTGCCTCTTTAGTTGAGTTTTTTTTTTTTTGTTACGTGATTCGCAAAAAAATAATAACAAAAAAATAATTTGCAAAAAAAATAACTTACTTGGCGTTATCCATCGCTGAAAGTACTTTCCCGATGAGACCGCTGCTGAAAAGGAAAATCTTAGATGATGGGAATACAATCCAACCATCTGTGTGGACACAAAACAGAATTTCGTTTCTTTTTCTTTTGCTGTACTCAAAAAAAACTCACTCGAAAGAAAACACTCAACAAAACATACAAAAAAAACGGTACTCCTCTTCCTCTTCAATATTCGAAGATACGGCCTCTCTTCGGATTTCGAGAACCAAGATAAACTAATAATTAAAATTCGGCCATGTGTTTCCCTATGCCTTCACAAAGTAAAATTAATGACATCGAACAATGTAATATAAATGGTCTGAACCAAGATTAACAGTAAAAAAAAACTGTATAACTAAATAGAACTTTAAATATAAATATAATGAAAATTTAACCTATGGAGAAGTTGATTCTGGCTGGCCATTATATCGTTTTTTTCCAACAACCAAAAATTTAGCCACTACTGCCTTTTCCCTTTGCTCAGAGCCACACGTCTTAGCTGCACTCAACCTTTTTATTTAAACCAAACACAGCAATGAAGCCGACGCGGGTAAAATTTAGCAGCGCGGATACGACGGCGCTGGTAGCTGCTTCGCGTACGATAGAAGACTGAGTTGCACTCAGGTGGGTCGGACGATCGCCTGCGGTTGTTCTGCTGCGTCGAACTTAGGGTCCAAAACTTGAGTGATTTCGTCTTTTAGAATTTTAATGCTGCTGGCGGCTGCTGTTTATTGCATATGCCAATGCAATGGACTGCTCTTCGGTTTCAGAAACCCTCCAATACGATCAAGGGCTGGCATCCGGCGAAAATAGCTCAATATTATCACTGGCCTTTGTGTGGGCCTTTGTTTTATTTTTTTTTTATTTTTTTTTATTTTTATAAAACCAATCTGGATACGCTCTTTTTGGCGACTTTAAAATTTTTCTTCGACTCGGATATAAAAAAAACTTTGAACTGCAATTTGCACACGTCTGATCTCGGCCAAGTATCACCAGAAAAAGAAAGCATCTGACGCCTTGGACCAGGCGGGAACCTTTTTACAGAGGCGGTAGGTCAGCGAGGTGAAAGTAGCCATTTTCGGCGAAAGTGACACTTGCACCTGTTAAGCAAGGAGTTACCCTATTGACCTGCTTGCGCCTTTCCATCATACGACCAAGAGGTGGCGCTAAGAAAAATTACGATATTCGCCTATTAAACTGATTTAACAAAACAGTTGCTGCTGCAAGCGTTACAGATATTGTTAATTTAATATCACTTTGAAGAGTAATGCTTGTGTTATGTTTCAAATTAAAAAACATAGACTCAGCCAAAGTTAGAACTCTTGATAAAGAAATAAACTAAGAACAATAATAAGTATGTCAAAAGGTCAGGTTTTTACACTTTAGAGTTCCTGGGAACAACTTTAGAAATGCCTTTATATACAAGACATTCATATGAAAGGACGGGCTTGTTTGATGAAAATGTAGTATACATAGTTGATTTGGGAATTTTCAGTGGAACTTTTTTCAATAAATTGTTAAAACCGCCTTTTCTTCATTTTGACAAAATTACTTACAAAACTATGAATGAATATCAGTGGTTAGGATTGATTCATTTGCAATATTTCCATGTAGGGTTTTCATATATTCCATCAATATACAATACTAAGTATACAAATGACTCGTAAATCAGATGATTCAGCGCATCGATTAATTTCCTTAAAATAAAGCATTTAGATTTTAACCAAACTATTGCAGACTATTGCAGAAACTTTTATGTAGAATCGAAGAAATACGTCAAACTTTATAAACATTATTATTAAGTTATTTGATTTTTGTATTTTTTTCTTTTCTATGGCTGTCGATATCTATTTCCGAACGTTTATGTGTTGTAAGAAAAGATACAAGTTGCTTTCGATTCCTTAAAGTGAACGATATCCAATAATATCCAATTTAATCACTGAGGTGGAAAATCCGCACCACTGTGTGGCGCACACTAGGCCAAACATCATCTGCTCGGCACATATGCACATAATTTACTTAATTATGTGTGCAGAGCGCCCGGCATGGCATAACAACATGCCAGCTAACGACTTTAAATGCCGCGGTTTGCCACACTCGCCCACACGCCGTAGCCACGCCCCCCTGTTGGCGCCCACATCCAAGTCCAGTTGGGTCTTCGCGCGTTTTCAAATGAAATTCAAGAGCAGAAAAAATCTAATTTTAATTTCAAAGCGGCGCTCATTTAGAAATACTTAATGATGTTAAAATAAAAACCAGGCGCCATGAAGTGCGTCGTCTACGTCGACCACGGTGCTCCATTTGTTTGAGGTGAACTGTATTTTTTAGATGATTTCCTTTTATTTTTCAATTTTTTGGTATGAGAAGCACGTACACGGTATACCGCAAAACGCTAGACCAAAAGAAAAGTTCAAGACGCAAGTCGCAAGTCGTAACACAGTGGCCCAAAGAAGCGCCAACTGCAGTTGTACATTAGCGAGGTTCACGAGCACAGTGGTGGTGGAGGGGAGGGAGGGGTTTTGGCTGAAGCTGGTTGGGGCCAGACGATTTAACCCGGGCATTGCTTTTAGCGCGGCGTTGATTATTTTTGCACCATGGCCGCTATTGCCACCGCCAGACCGGCTGGCTAGCTGGCTGGCTGCCTGTCTGAGTGTCGGCTGCTGTCAGCCGAAGTGACCAGGCAAAAATTCCTCTTTGAAGTTTTTCGTGCTAATGGATTTGTGTTGAGCGAGAAAACTTAATTTTCAAGTGAGATTTTTGCCAGAGGCCATATGCACACGAAACTTATAAAGCAATTAGATAGTGCACGATTTCAGGTAAACTTCGACCAACTACTGAGCCAAGTGGATTCCAATTGTAGTTAAGCTGCTTGAGAACATTTAAACAGGTACTTAGCGCAAAGCATCATAAAATCAAGTAGGTGATACGGTACGGCATAGTCCATTTCGCTACATTAGTAACTGGCTAATAAATGTACGGATATTTTAATGTGCAAATTTCGCTACGAACAAACGAATACTTTAATGGTTAAGCGTAGAATAATTAATATCTTAATGTGATCATCTATTAAGGCAAGGAAAGATAAAGATTCATTAAATTCAACTCAACTCATTCTGTAATTTAGCTCACAAAATATAACTTACTTTAGAAATAAACAAACTAAAAAGCACTAAAAATGGCAGCATAGGAGATATGAGGGCGAGAATGAATAAAAAGGAATATGCTTACTAAAAATGGTCCTGTCCGAGGATAAAATAAAAAAGCAACCTTAAAAAATAGATAATACCTATGTTAAAAAAATGTAATTGCATATTTTTAAATCATTTTTCCAAGTTTGAGAAGACTTCTTAACGAAATACAAGGTAATTGTTTAAAAATGCGAGCTGTATTATTAAATTTTTACAAAATAACCACACCATTTTAAAATACTTGTTCATAGCAACAACTGAATAAAAACAAAAATATTAACTAGTATATTTTAGGAAGTATCTAAAAGCTCTTTTTCCAAATATGATGAGTCAAATTATGGGTGTTTAAAGAAAATTCCTTAAAACAACTTACATCTGACATCTTAACTCCCTTGTGTACTAATAGGTCTGCCGTACCAAAAATTTCCAGAATCACAACTAATGATATTTGGAGTTCGTATAAACGTCGCAAATGTCAAACCCTTTAAGAATTGCCATTAAATTGAAATTCTGTTTGCCTAATCAAATTCATCACAGCATTCAAATTAATAAACACATTTTTCTCGATTTTAATTTGAGAATTTATCCACCAGGAAATATTCAAAATCACAGCTAATGATATTTGGAGTTCGTATAAACGTCGCGAATGTCAAACCCTTTAAGAATTGCCAATAAATTGAAATTAATTTTGCCTAATCAAAATCATCACAGCATTCAAGTTCTGGTACGTGCTTTTTCCTTCAATGCAAGGATTTAGCTCTATCTGTGGGTGGGGATTGGAGTGAAGGAGACCCCCCCCCCCCCCCTTTTAATCGCATTTTTGCTAAACTTTAAATTATAACTGCTTTTATTTTGCGCTCTTCTCTCAACGCTTGGCCGGGAGGGCTAAGCAAAAAGAACAACAAAAGAGCTAAGCAAAAAGGCAAAAACACACACAGCAAGCTTATGAAAACAACAAGCAGCAAAACTTTTCAATAATTTTTGCCAACGTGGCTGATTTGCTGGGTCTACTGCTGTATAGAGAGAAAAGGCACGCCAGCACAGAAAACAAAAGTACAGTAGCAAACAATTTTTGTAATAAAGCCCAAGACTCAGCACCAAAAACACAAAGTTGCCAACAATAACAACAATTTACAGTCTAGACAGGCAACAATTTTTATGGACTTGAACGCGACTATTGTAGTCCATACATTTTTGCAAGTCTCCTTAGTTGCCATATGGGTTTTGATTGCCAAAGTTATGCCTAACTAAAGTGTAACCAACTTTATTTCCTCACTACTGCTGCAAAAATAAAGTGCAGATCGAATGGCAGACAAAAACTAAAAGCAGTGCCAAGTTATTGGCCATTTATAAATTTCGAAATATGTTGCCTACTTTTCAGCGCGGCTATGCAAAATTTTATTGATTTTCCACTTTTCATAACTGGCACTCAACGCCGGCCCCTAGGATTTATGCCCATCTTTCGCCGCCCTGTAACTATGCCACGTGCCAGGTCCTTCCCCATTCCCAATGTCTGTTTGTTTGAAAGCCAACCAAGCTAATTTGACCGCAAAATCTATAGCAAAAAAAAGAAGGAATAAAGTGTAAAAATAAAACAAGTTAAGTGTTTGACCTGAAATATTTGTTTTCGCTTATTTTCACTTTAGTATTTTGTTTATTATTTACCTTTTGCTGCACTCGACAGCACCGGCCAAATACAAATCGCTCGTGGAAAATTGAAAATTTTTGTTTGGCATGCAGCTTGGAGCGCTTGCTCTGAGTGCGCTTGACGCTTCAAATGAGCATGGTTGAAAGTTTTGGACGAAAGTTTTTAATTTTAATGGTGCACGAAATTATTGCGCCAGCCATCTCTGAGGCACAAAAGGGAATGGTGACACGGTAAGGAAAGCAGATAAATGGTAGATATGCAAAAATGTTTGCTCCCTCCTCCTGGCCGGAGGTAAGTTGGGAGGGTTCGGTAACTGTTTATATTAATTACGCTGCGAGCTCGTTGACAGCCCAACTATGTTAATGGAAATAAAATGAAAATGGCAAAACGTGGTAGGCAAAGTGGTAGGGAAATTGTCAGCCAGTTGCCGTTTGTGCTACTGCGGTAAATGGAAAATTTATACGTGACACTTTAGTTAGGTGTAGGGTGCGAAAGATAAATTACACAGGCATTTAGTGGCATTTGCGGACACTCTAGATAATTAGCTGACATATGCGGATGTACATAACAAGTGCGAAAAATGGGCATTACAAAACCATTTAGTAAAAGTAAGAATGAATATGCACTAAGTAAAGGATGAATATGCAAGAGAACGTCAGATCATTTTGTAGTCAACGCAAGTAGAACCTATTACAATAACATATGGAAAGGGAACAAAACTAAAGTATTATACATTCTAGCATAAGTTCATGGAAAACAACATGGAAGCTGGAAGTTGCTGGAAGAGGTATTCTGTACTTGCTGCTCTATGTTAGACGGCACATTTAAAGACATCTTGGTTTGTTTTTATAAATTATATATTATATATATATATATATATTAGGCGCCAAAACATAGCACACTATTATATTAGCAGTAAACTGAATATATTCCTTTTTTTTAGAGTCACATGGCAGTAGGCAGGGACGTATACGCAATTTTGAGAATTGCACGCAATTCTAATTTTTTATCTTTGTATTATTATTATTAAGCTGCGGAATCGGTCTAAAATTTTTGTAAATATAAGACCACTCTTACAGAAGTTTTAAAACTGAAAATAATTTATAAATCATGCTTTGTGAGAATCATATAGCATTGTGGGATTCCCGTGAGCTCGTTCTCTTAAAATAAAACTTAAAGCATTTCTGAATCCTTTTGCAGTTTCTAAACACCATCTAGCTAATTAAATTATAATACTCACGAAATCGATATATCGAATAAGAAGCTAGATATCGTTTTTTTGGGGCACTTACAAAATTAAGCCAACACGCTATCTACTTTCTGGCACGTTTCTGTTACAGCCTACTTGTAGAAGCAGTCACAACATCGCGACCATTAATCATGCCACAACCTAACTGCAAAATGATTTATGGTCTAGGCAAAGTGACAACGCAAACAATTAACGAGTTAAATATGCCACTTACACGCCATTTCATTAAGCCAAAGCGCGCAATGCGTTTAGCACCTTTTCGAGCATTAAACGTATTCTTGAGCAGTTCATCCCAGCCCTTCTGGGGCTTCAATTCGAAATCTAATCCCATTGTAGCTGCACTTTGGCTTGGCAACTCCAAAAAGATACTTTTAATAATGTCGTCCCTTCTCGGTGCTCGCTAATGGCTGGAACTTTGCAGTTCTATTCGTCCCCCACACCACAAGCTTCATGACGCACAATATTGCGTGACGGGTAGTCATAAATTATAAACAAGCGTCTTCATTAGTTCTCAAGAAAGCGATACGTACCTGCCTACCTATCCATCTAGCTGGTTCGCTGCTCAGAGGGGGTCTTCAGGCTGATTTGCCGTTTAAAAAGTTAAATGCCACAAAATTTACCTCTAAGCGCATTTACTTTATGGCTTACAAGTTGAGCGAAGCTTTCACAATCAAGTACAAGTACCTTCCATGCTCCCAAGGCTCGTGCGTCTAGTTGCGTGTCGTCCTGGGCGTCTCTGGTCTTTTGTTGTGGCCATATTCAGGCGACGTCCATGCAACAGGCTAGACAGCCAGGAATATCCACCAGTTCAACTGCCTTAGCCTATGTCTTTGTGTGGGCCCCATTCCCGTTGTTGTCCTTGTCGTCATCATCGTCCTTATGCCGTCTTAAGTGTTGCGCATAATTTTTGATAATTCAATTAAGATAAGTCTTTGCTTTCTCGCTATCTCTCTCTTTCTCTCTCTGTCTGTTTTTAGCACAAACTTTCTGCACATTCTTTTTCTGCGCACTGTGTGCGGACATTTCATTCAATTAGGCCGTTTGCTGACGCTCCTGTTTGTCGTCATCATTGCCCTCGCCGACGACGTTGTCCTTGGCTATTTTGTTTATTTATAGGCAGTTCATAGACGCGACAAGTGTGGCTTAAAGTTCCCGGCAAGTTCTTTGGGCCGCACACAAAAGTTGTCACATAAAATTTAACGTCTATTAGCTTGTTTTGCATTTTAAATATGTCTTTATTTCAAACTTAATTTTACCCAAACAGGATGTAGATTTCGTGCAAGTAATGGTTATTGGATAATACATTAGCTTTACTTCCCATATTGTTTGCAGAAACTTGCACAGAGCTGGCGGTTCATTAACGTGGGCTGCTCGAATACATTTAAAGCTGATGCTAGTTTAAATTGGATTAGCTGGTCAACGTAGATAGTACTGGTCACTTAATTCTAGCCATCAATTGATATTAACTTAAATGTAATCTTTCCTGTTTAATTTCTATTTAAAAGAGGGGTAGTTTTGACAATACTAGTAGCTCTTTGCTAAGAACTCTGCAACTGTAAAGTAATTTCAATTTGCTTTTCTTGTTAAACACCTCAAATAACAGCAAACTAAAGCTGCTATTTAAATATTCTTCGCATGCTTTGAAATTTGTCGAACTCGCATTTCCATAAAAATTACTTTAGAGTTCATTCGATGTACAAATTTTCGATTCGGTGTATTCTTATCCCCGTTGTATTAAAAGGGACTGATTGCATGTTGTGCCAGGAAATAGTTTATCTTCCTTGGAAGAGGTGCACATTGAACATTAGGGATATTTCGTACTATCAGAGTCCTTTGTAATAGTAGGCTACCAATAATCGTAATATATTTATCCGTTATTCCCAAAATTTTCTGAATTGATATGCATTTCAATCTACTTATTTTTGTTAGATAGTACATATCTTAATAACTTTGTTAAAATCTTTAACTTTACTGTACCTCCGGATGTACATATTTTTGTTAGATAATACAAATCTTAGTCAGTTTTTTTAAACCTTTTAAATATCTTAGCAATATTTAGTGCTACAGTGAATTAAACAATTTGTGGTTCTGAAACAAAATATGTTTCTACAATGCTGATCCTAGTAAAGAGGCAGAAGTCTGTTAGCTTCCAATAGATTTAACTTTCAGCCCGACCTTACTCACAATTAAATTATATATACGGATAAATCTCATATATATATATATATATATATATAATATCAGTTCCTTCTTCCTTCCACTCCTACTGCAAACGAACCCGTTTCGTATTTAATTCGAAATATGAAACTTTTAGTATGTATTCTACTCTATTAAGTACCTCATAGAATATAAGCTGATTGGCATATGTGGCACCCTTTTGGAAGCAATTTTCCTTTGTTTACTGGTCTGCTTAACGAAGCGTTTGTGTTTTCGTGACGTTAATTAAATCATTTGATTTTTATCGCATTAGTTTGCACCAGCGGTATCAAAAGGTGGCCTCTTTTTTTCCAAGCCAAATCATTTTTGAGGCGACCCGACTCTAATTACAAACTCTCGATGGCGCCGCATAGTTTTTCCACACTTTAAGCATTTTTGTTTCAAATTTTTGTGGTTAGTTCGCATATTTACCGCAAAAGTCAAATACACACACACTCGCACACACTCGCACACACGTACATATTTATCTGGCATTTGAACACAGTTAAGCCCATAAAAGGAGAGGCGTGTGTGGGGGCGTTCCAAACTATAAGCCAAACTGAACCTGTAGCTAAGTAAAGCTAATAAAGTGTTAATTAAGCGTTCTAAAATCCCTGCCTAACATACACACACACATACACTTATAATCGTATGTACAAGCCAGTCCCTTTTTACTAATACACATTCACTTACTATATGCCCCCTCTTTTGCTCTCTTTCTCTGCTTTTTACGGACTTTCTTTGCAGGTAAGCTTACATGGGCACGCGTATAGGCATATATAAATATTTGTGGCTGACGCATAAACTCACACCAAGGGCTACCTGGATAGGCCGGTGGTTGGGACAAAGCTTGTGTAATGGCATAAAACTTTGGGCCGGTGGCCCGACCCTGTTTACCCCAAAAACTTTGACTCAACTCCATGCGTTGTTGACGTCCTGGTTCTTGTTCTTCTGGCGGACCAGCTCGTTACTTGGTCGGTACCTTTGTTGCTGCTGCTTCTGCTGTTGTTGTTATTGTTGTTTTTGTTGTTGGGGCGTGCACACAAACAAGAACTGCCCCTAGCGGTAATTAATGGTAGGTAAACTATTTGATTTCCTTGTTCCCTTTTTTTGAGCTCTGCTCGTAGATATTCAGCCATATACTATATACATATATGCTTGGTGCGGGTACACACTCTCTTTTCTCTTTTTTTATTATGCTTGGCTTTCAATGGGGCTAAGGCACGGTTTCGTTTGGTTTTGACTAATGGCATGTTAGACGAGGAAATGTGTTAATGAACACATTTGCATAGTTCGGGGCGCTGTGCGGTAAAGTAGTAAGATAACTTTCAAAATCAGCAGTTGGATGTCTTACTGTTTTCTTTTCAAAACCATATGGAAATTGCAAAAAGAACACATTCTGAAATCAGTAAAGCTTATTATTGAATGAGCTTTTTTTGTATTAAAAGCCAGAAGCGATTTCTACTTGAATATTAATTTGAAGCAAATTATGAGCGTGACTCATTTAAGACCTTTAAGGACATGTTCGCCTTTCAAAAGCTTATAATTTTATATATAATTTTAATAATAATATCAGTTAGAGAGAAAAGTGATTTTTTTTTTTGCTTCCTTAACACTTTTTTTGTTGTCGATTTTTGCATATGCAGGCTTGTATATCACAGTTTAAACAGGATTTCTTCTCGAAACAGTGCTTTTTACATAGAAAAGAAACCGCGACATTCCTTTTTTTAAAGACATGAATCTAGTCATAATATCTTTATAGTCAAAACATATTGTATCAAATTTCGTTCATCTGCGTTAAGTAGTTGCTAAAACATTGTCATCGAATAATTACAAAAGAATTGACCCATTTTTCTATGTATATATAGACAGTTCTTCTTTTTGCATGATCGATAGAAACGTGTACAGTAACATTTCCAGACGATTAATCCAATGGCTTAGGTGCATAAAAAACAAAGTCATTTAATCAGCTATTGGTGCTAGTGGTTTGAATAATTTGTTTTCACAGAATACATATCGTTATTATTTATTCGATTTATTAAGAGTGCTTGTTTTCGCAAATCAAATATAAATCAAACTAGCAAATAATAAATATAAAATTTAATTTGTTTCTGCATTCAAAATTATTTTAAAATATTCTTCATCCTTCTTCCCTTTGTAGGAACTAATAACACTTGCGTCTTACACATTAAAGTATTATATCATTTTATTTTATTTTATTATATTAGCTTTGTATCTTAATTATTCGAGAGACAAAAGAATTGAGCAGCTCCCTGTAATAGATTTACAAACCCACTTATATTTTACATCGCACAATAGAGCGGACAAGTCAAGTAAGTGTAATGCGCTCTCATTCCGCCTCCTCATTGACCCAACTAAAATAGTGGCCTGTTACTTCCGCCGCTTCCCACAATGCTTATCAACTTGCCGCAATCAACAAAAGTGCCTTTAAGTATGCCGCACAACAATTTCGAGTTTAATTAACAGTAATTTGTTTGCGCTGCACTAAGTAATCCTGACGGCCTTTGCGCCTCTGTTGTGACTGCGGCTGCTGGTCGTCCTGCTGCTATCAAGCCAAAGCGATCATTAGAACGAACGCACACACACACACACACACACATAGAGACACACACACTAAGCACACGCTAGTTCGGCGCATGCATGAGTATGTGTGTGTTTTTTATGACAAACTTAACGATGATATTTATATGTCTATAAAAGGCGCTATAATAACGTTTAAAGCAAGCGCCCAAAGGAGACAGGAGTATCAGGCGAAACTCTAGATGAGGAACAAACGACGTACTTTGAAGAGCACCATTAAAAAATATAACAAAAAGCAAGGAAGAGCGCGTTTGGAAAGCTAGCTAAACATTTGAACACCCTGTTCTCAGTTTATGGGTATTTTTATACAGTCAATCCTTTTCAAAGGATGTTCCGTTGCAGGCAGTACCGGAGTGTTCCCTTAAATTATTTTGATTCAAAAAATAGCCATCCCAAAGCCACAAAGGTTAAAATTAGTGATATAAGGTTTTAAATTGTGGGTTCTCTCTATCGACCAACTTTTCAATGATTACAGTAAACTTTATTTCAATTCACATTACTTTTTTGAAAACTTGAGGGTCTTGGATCATGAATTTGTTGAACAATTTATTTAATAATTTATTAGTATTGGCAAATCTGTTTAGTTCCACTTTATTACTTGAGCCTATAATGCTGAAAGTGCATAAAATCATCTTGATTGTATTCATCTCTGTCCCCTGTTGATATTATTTCTTTAAATATATTGATAAAAGGACTAAGCTATTTAGTTTAAATTTATATTTAAATTCACAATCTTATTTCTATAATTTATACCTCTTTAGAGTCGTATTTCTAAAATTAATTTTTAATGAATTTAACTTGAAAGTAAATTACAAATTTTTTAAAGAACAAGGTAGGGCTATTAAACACTTTGTTTATAAAAGAACACGAACGGGGAAACTGCGCAAATAGGTACGTCATCGAAAGGTCATTCGAAAGCCTCTGCAACTCTTGAAAGCAGTAGCTGTATCTATGAAGAGAGAAGTGCCAAGTTATAGGTTTTATAAAAAAATATATAATAATATGATAAAAATTACATATCAGTTGGATAAGAAAAGAGCTAGTTTTTTAAATGAATTGATGTTGAATTAGTAAATTTATTTCATTTAAAAACTAACCTCCAAATAAATAATAATAATGAATTTATATTATAGATGAATCATGTTAAATGTCTCAGTGTATCCATCTAATTAGCCCATGAGAAATACAAACATATCTGCATTTATTTGTTACATATATGCTCAACACTCAGATATGCCTGGTGGTGCTTAGGGTATACGATTTATAAAAGAGTAACGTACGCGTTGGTTAAACAACTTCGAAAAAAAGCCGCAGAGAGCAGGTCGTAGTTAGACACTCGAACACACGCACACACACACACACACATCCACAGACACACACACTCACACATACGGCGCATAGCTACACACACGGTCTCTGCTACTCAACAGGACATTGACTTTTAAGGCAGTTGTTGCGGCTGCTGCTGCTGTTGCTGCTTCTGCCAATGTAGTGCTTGTTGTTACTGTTTTTGTTGTTGCTGCTGTTGTTGTTGTTGTTGTTGTCGCAACATGCAACACCGGCAGAAAAGTTTAGCCAGCGCCTGCAGTTGAATAATGACAGCGCAAGGGTTTAGGGTGGGCAGAAGGCGAGCTATGCACGGTTACTAAAAGTAATTTATATTGCAAACACTCGCCTTAGTTGCTGCTGCTGCTGCTACTGCTGCTCCTCTTCTAGACTGCCGTCGCACAAAACTTTTTGACGGCTGTTGGTAAATTATATGGGTGCGCCTAAAAGTGTGCAAAGCCAACATAATTTGTATAATTTAAATGCAATGCAATGCCAGTGGCTGGCTGGCTTCTTTTGCTGCTCCGGCTGCTGGTATGTTTGGCCTGCAGCCTTTGTTCCTCGGCTGCAGAAGTTCAAGGACATGCCCTTTGTGCGCCCGCCAGCTGTGCATAGCACACTTTTGTGCTCGCCGGCCATTAAATTATTTAACTTAATGGGCTACGCGCATACTACTCGTAGCTCAATGCAAGACCCCTTCTCTCTGACTCTGTCGTCATTGCCGTCGGCTTGAAAAAAAAAAGTCAAAGTCAGTTGCACCAAAAGCAAAATCAAAAGACTTGACAATCATGGAATTTTTGCAGCGAAGAGTGCAAATCCTGCAGGAGAGTGCGAATGGGAATCAGAAGTGAGGACTTGGCTGATGCGTGAACTTTGTACAGACACTGAAAGCAGATAATTTGCTGCTAGTATGCTATGCTCATAGGGTTTCCCCTCTTCATACATATTTGATGGCAATTATAATGGGAAAGAGAAAGTACTTTAACCACGTACATGATACTTCCTATAGACACTGACTATAGATTACATTAGAGGATAGCGTCTAGTTCCTGAATGAAGTACTGTTTAAATATCCCTTTAACATTTCAAACTTAATAACCAAGTTTATGAAGGCGGAGAAGTTTTTCTCTTTATAAATCAAAAAATATAGTTTCTGACGATGATTACAATAAAAATTAAAAAACAAATGTTGCTGCAATTCAATTTTTTGATTGTACATAATTGCTGTTCTATGGTTAATATTTCAATGTCAAATATAAATTGATTATAAAATTGCTCTTCATCATTTGATTGAAGTCATCAACATATTGAATAATCAAACAATATCAGCTTAACTATTTCTCTCCATATTTGCGCTGATTTATGTGTTCCCCATCAGCTCAATATTTTCACTTGGTGCCATTTTTTTGGTTGGCAGAAATATGTTGATATTCCTATTACTCTTGAGTAAGGAAGCTATACGGAATAAAGATAAAGCTCTATATTATTTATTTATTTATTTAACTGCGTTGGTTTGAAAAAAAAAAATAGCTTTACACTTGAAATTCTGACAATTCTAAAGATAAATCGTGTACTTGATAGTATTTTATGTAAAGGTATGATAAATGATAAATTTAATATTTATTTTAATGGGGTGCATCCTTAAATCTATTTTTTATTAAAAATTAATAATATTTTATTGATGATTTTTTGATTTCACATTGTACGCAACGTCCTTTTCTTTAATAGCCTTAAAGATTTTATGACACCAAGACTTTTTAGGCACCTAATAAAATTCGATTTTAGCAAACCTGGAACTTTCATATCTCATTACTTATCCTTTACATACATATGTACTATGTATTAAAAAACAGAGAATCGCTAAACTTTTGTTTTATTAAGTGCGACTAACCTGTGTGTCGATCACTAAAAAAACACATGCGCTCTAATTGGCAGAAGCCGCAAACACATGTCGCCCATTAAAGGATAATAATTGAACAAACTCAAAGACCGAACTTTGATGACATGCCACCTAAACGACATTGACAATGAGGAGAATTCCTGCCGCCTGCCATTATCCTGCACATTTGGAACAACAACATGAAAAAATGGAAAAGCCGCCGCTGAAAACAACGTAAAGCAAAACAAAACCGGATCGCCCCATCCTAATGCTCACCCACAAGCGATGAGGGCAGCAAGGAGCAGCAGTAGTTGCAGGAGTAGATGGAACAGCAGCTTAGCTGCAGCGAGAAGTGCAGAGTTGAAAGACGTCGCTGCCTTTATTTTGGTGGCACAGCATGCTTTGTTTACCTTTCTGCCAAATGAGCGTGTCCGTGCACGTCACTCACAGCCACAGCCAGAGCCCTATCCACGGCGACATGAACATTCGTGTTTTGTTTCGGCGCGCGTACGTGAGAAAGCAGCGCAGGTGGACGCTGCCCAACTTTAACATGTTAATTGACTAAAAGTTCCAGTTGCAGGTTGAGTTTGAGTTTGAGTTGAGTTTCAAGTTGATTCGAAACGTGTTGATAGCTTAAAGTTTATGGGCAGACAGTGTCGTGTCCTTTTCGGCTTGTTAGTTCCTGTGACTGCGACTGTGAGTGCGGCTACGTGATTGTTGGGCTTTATTGTCTGGGCCATTAATTGGCATGTGAGCGCACGTGTTGTAAATGAAACCGAGCAGAGTGTTTACAAATAAATAAGGCAGCTTAGACAAGGATGATGTTTTGATGATGATGACGGTGGTGACGAAGGCGACGACAACGACGGCGACGCCGACGACGCTGGTATCCCTCCTCATTAATAAAGTCATAAAAATATACGATGACTTTGCTTATTATATGCTTAATAAATATTAGCACAAGACATGTAATTACGTCGTGCTACATAAAAATTATAATAAACATTATATAACATTACATAATTGACAGTTTCGAGTGCTCCCCATACACACCCACACTCATAATCGTCCTACACCTGAATAGCGTTGTCGTCTTCCTCGGGTTCATTCATTTCACGAACTTCGTTGTTGCCCTGAGTTGTGTTTATTTTTATGCATGTCGCTCGTTTGCGCCTTGCGTCATGTTATCCTTTGGCTTTGGCCTGGCGCCTTGCCATATCAACGTCGTCATCCTCAACACTCTCAACGTCGTCGCTTTTAATGTCTGTTGATTTCTTTTTACTGATTTTTAATGCCAGACCAGCTGCCGTTGTACCGTGGAATGATTATGATTCGTTCTGACAGTTCCAAAATAAATGTGTAGTCTTTTATTAAATTTAAAGAAATCGTCTTGTTTGTCAACAAAAATAGTTTGGAAATACATATAAGCGAGAAAGTAATGCATAAATCGACTTGTTTGCATTTCAGGAAATTATTTTTAATAGTACTTTGCTAGCCATAATATAGAAAATAGAAACACACATAAAGCATCTTTGTGCAAAATTTTGATTCTATAGCTTTTATAGTCTCTGATATCTAGGTGTTCATACGGACAGACAGACAGACAGACAGACAGATAGATAGACAGGGGTAGAGCGACTCGTCTTGTCATGCTGATGAAGAGTATATATACTTTGTTTTTTAGCTTAGAAGACTCTTTCTTGTGCTGTTTTTCGAAGAAGCTGGTGGGGCGCCAGGAGATAATAAATAAATCCAATCTAAGCGCTTTATCTTTATTAACCAGAAATTGTTACTTTATTTCAATGTATAATGAATACTATGTATTGTGAATAACTCAGGCTAAATTTGTAGCGCTGTCTTTCGTCTGAATATGAAATAAATGGCTTTAAGCTTTGCTTTTGCAGAAATAAAAATTATATCTATTTATTCACCTTTAATATACGATCTATGCTCCTTCATTTCATTGCGTTTCTAAGAAGCACACAGTCTTTACTTTGTGTATTAAGCAGTGTTAGTTAATTATTTATTCCTCTCTTTTTTGATTCTATTCCACTGTATGAGGCGTCTACTTCTTGCGCATTGCTACCGAGCTATGTATATCTATATACTTGTATATAAATATGTATAAAGTACATGCCATGTACTTCTTCTTATGGCTTTGTGCATGTGCTGGGAATACATGCATTCATACCCACAAGTACGGGTATGTGTGTATTTGTACTTTTATCTGGCAAGTTGTGAGCGGACCATAATTTCTTCAAGTGTTTATGTTGATATTGAGCCCTTATTATTGGTTTTTATTGAGCTGAAGTTTAATTAATGTTTATGGCAGTCGCACGGTATTGCACTCGAAATGTATGAATATATATTGGTATATATTTCCATATGTATGTGTAGTAAGTATGTGCTTTGAAGATTCGAAATGCTTCTCATTAAGGACTCTGCGCCAACTAGTTAACCAACATTTTCTCTTCTGCAAGTACATTCTTTTCCACACCCTATGCGATTATGAAAATGTTTTTCACGCTGTCAACGCATTGAAAACCACAGCCACAACACCCAACAACAACTTCACGCGCCACCATGACCAAAAATTAATTATGACAAACAGCTAAAAATGTTGAGCTCTCTGTGTGTGTCTGGACAACACCAGCAAACCAAACATTTCGCTTGTAATTAGCAAAAGTTTTCCGCTCAAAAGTTTCCGACAACATTTTTTAGCTGAAATATTTTGCGCATAACAATAGAAAAAGCAAAATAAGATTACATTTTTTTATAGCACTGACGACTAAATACACTAAAACATAATGCCAACTAGTATACACCTATATAGTTTTAATACCTAATTAATCAGATATATATTTTTAATACCTTTTACTCACTATTAATCTTTTTTATAATTAATCTATATCGCTATACATAAGAATTGAATATTTTTTTGTGCAAATCCTGTTGAACTTTTTTTTTTAAAACTACAAGTATTTCGATATTGTTGTAAACAATATATACAAGTATTCAAAAAAAAAATAAATATTTGGTTCGGAGTTTCAGACTTTTAATCTACACTTCAAGAGTTTTTTGAGCAAGAATTTCTTCTACTACAAAAATGGTTCAATTACTTTCTGATCTCAAGTTTTTGCATTATACATAAAACTGTTTTGCAGTTCGATTTTATTTAATTTTTTAGTCAATGTTAACAGCAATTTTTTCAAATTGTAGTAAATGATGTTGGATCTCTTAAAATAATCAAAATACAATTTTTCTGTGGAACAGCTGCAGAGGCAACTAAGATTCCATCATTAAAATGTTTTCTTTCGCAAACTTAAAGTGCATAAACAAAGAACTTAGCCCAGTAACAGCAAAGCTTGTGGAAACTCTCTTGATGGTTTAGAGCAACAGAAAATTACACTTAAATGATTGAACTTCCGTATTTGAGAACAAAAGATACAAACAGCAGTCATGGGCAAGAATAAAATGTTCGTTTAAAACTCAATTTTAGAAAAACTATTGTAGTTCCTTTATAGAAATATGTCCCTTGCTCTACGCGTTACAAACGTCATTTTCAACTTAATATATCCTGTTTAAGGGTATAAACAAAACAAAAAGAAGAGCGCTTGGCATTCGAATGATGCGGCCACGACGATGATGATGGTGCTGTTGATGAGGGGATAGTTGTTGGCCAATGCCAGCAAGTCATGGCAACTGCAATTGGATGCGTCCAGTATTCCAAACTATAGTTGTTCCCCTGTGGGTGTCTCTCTCTCACTGAGTGTGTGTGTGTGTGCTAATATTGTATTATTTCTGTTTTTGTTGGTGCCCGCAGCTCAGCGTTTTTTGTGGCCCAAAGAGTTTCCGCTCTGTGGCATTATTTTTGTTGTTATTGCCGTTGTCGCGTAGCTTTTGTAGTTTCTCCAGCTGCCGCGGCACTTTGTCATTTGCAGGAGCGCCCGCTGCTTGGATGGCCTCGAAGTTGGAAGTAGGACGACGAGATGGCAGGTCTCCTCGTCTGCCTGCCAAGTTCATTGCTTGTTCGACGGATGCGCGCGCGAATGCACAAAATGTTTCCTGCGTTGGCTGTCCACGCGGGTTGGCTTTTGTTTTTGGTGGAATTTTTGTTTAAAGCTGAAAGATGACTCCTTCGTTTACCGAATGGAAATACATTCTGCCCCTGAAACTTGATTTGGCTAATTAATTAAGAGCTTTCGAGAAGTGAGAATGACTCTTGGATAAAAATTCAAAACTTACCCAAATTATGGTTTTCTCACAATAATAAAAAAAAAAATACAATTAAAATTATTTTCCAATCGAAAATTCAAAAGACAGCTTTACGATGTGCTTAATTGATTCTGAGCTAAACTATAAATGATAGTGGATTTGATATCGTGTATATTATTTCTATCTTAAGAAATATGGAGGAAATATGAAGGAACTTAGTTTTTTTTTTGTCATTTAAAGAGTTTTTGCTTTATTATACTAAATTTGAATTAAGAATGAATTTAAAATACCGAATATCCTTTGATATGGTATTCTTTCAATTTAATTAAATTATTATTTTTTGAATATTTTTACTAACTGATGACGCGATCGAAAAGTTTATTAGTTTGAAAATTAAAGTATACTTATACATAATACAAGGGGATTTAAGAACACAAAAATGAATGCGAGTTTAATAATTACAATATAAAATTTAAATATTTTATTGAATACTTTTTATATAAAATGAGGCTACTCTAACAATTATTATTACCCAAATGAACACACCCGGCATATAAATGAACTTTATGTACTATATTTTGTACATTAACCTACTTATTTAATAGACTAACTTAAACGAAAGAAGAATTGCATTTACGCTCGCAGGCACTGCAAAGAGAAACACGACTGAAATTTGCATAAATAAAAGCATCATAGAATAATGAAACAATGTGAAAATGCACAAGTGGACATTACTATAAGGCGGTCCATGGGAAGAGGTGCATTTGTACATTAAATAGGAGGATGAGATAAACATCCTTCTCAAAAGAATTATTTGTGGAATTGAATTATCTTCTCTTTATTTCTCCCACCTTCTCACTCTTCAAACATCATGTTCTTATGTTACCAAATAGTTACTTATTTATATATATATATGTATTATACATATATTCTCATTCTTGTATTTTCAAGTAGGAAAGAATGAATAAACATACTAGAGTCGTAGTTGGAATTTTCAGTTGTCTGTACAATAATTAATCAGTTGGCAACATACTTGTCTTACAAACATTCCATTCCATTTACATCAATATATGAAGCATTTTTGAAGAGGTTTTTAAAATGTATTTTTTATCTTAAATATTTGTAGCTCCTCTTTTCATCGACTTTTTATTTGTTTTTGCAACTCAAGGTTCAATTAAAGAGTTCAATTCTAGTCCCATTACACATTTGCAGCACTGCAATTACTGTTTTGTTTTAATCCCAGCAATTTCAACATTTTGCATGCACATTAAGTTTCTTAATTCTCTAAACTAACACAAGACTCAGCTGTAAAATTATGCTTGTAAGCTTTTAAATTACCATAAAATGCTTTGACCTTTTCAACTGGCCTTACGCACACAGCGGGAAGCAGCGTAGCCGATGAGGGCAGAAGTATACACTGAGAGATAACGAACGAGGCAATGACTTGCAAAGTTGTAAGCACTATAAGTTGAATGTTTTTCACTTGTAATAGAAGGATGAAATGATACATAGATTTAAGAATATTAAGAGGATATGATACATAGATTTAAGAATATTAAGGGGACTTTTATGAATTTTTAAGCAAATATTTTATAATTTATCTTCAATTTTATTTTATTTTATTTTTTTTTTGTCTGCAATTTTGTATTAATTTTTCTTACTTCCTAATTGTTGCCACTCGCCCGATTTTATTATTTATTTATTTATTTCGACATAGGAAATATATAAGCTAGAAAAGCCTAAGAAGGAGAAATCTAATCAAGTTACAATAATATCTAATTAACGCCTCCGACCTGGTGGGGGAATATAATTGATATTGTGTCCCACAAAAAAATATGTATATATTTTAAATATCTTCTTCTTTTATAGAATAGAAGATATCTATTCTCCAGGCAAACAATTACACGATCAACATTATAGAGTTTCATGACGATCTCATCATTATGGTGTTTTAGTTTGGTCATATATGTATGTCTATAAAAGAGATCCTGAAAAATACAACAATCAATGCAAGAATTGGAGATCTATCTAAAATCTGTTGATTAAAATTATTTGTTCACTTTTTTTGAAAAAATCAAATTATAATTGTGCCAAATATTTTACATGGGAGCACGTTTTTGTTGTCAGTGTAGAGGAAACTTTCGACATTGTTTGCTTCTTGCAGTTGTTCCACTTTGATTTGCTGCCAACTGCTGTTGTTGTCGTTGCTGCTGCCGTTTGTTGTTGCTGTTGTAGTCTCCTCGTGTTTGGACTCTAATCCTGACTTGTTGTTAGTCAGCTGTCAGAATGTAAGTGCGAGTTTGCCAAGTTCGTCCCAGCATCTTGCCTTGTAATGCTTTCCCCCTAACACACACACACACATACATATAAATATATATATAGATATATTGTATATACAAACATGCTTATATATATATATATATATATATATGATCATATGCCAGCAGGTAACATTTTGCGTACGATTTGCCAATACCGCTCTCGAGGCACCGGCAACTGCAACTGTATGTTGAACTTGTTGTTGCATTTTGTTTGCTCATTTGGTATAACTGTTAATTTGAAAATATACGAGTAACTTATACACACATGTGTAGATATATGTGTATCTATGTGTTTGCTGTTACTTTTATTGTTGTGGTTTTAATGCCCATGCCCCAAAACTTTTACTGCTTCGTCGCTCTGCTCATTAATTTGGACTGCTATAAATTTAAATTTATGTTCATGGCGATATTTTTACCCTGCCATAAACCGAAAAATGTTTACACTCAAGCGCTATCCTGGCACATAACTTTCTACACACACACACACACAGGCACTCATTCATGTATGAATTTGTATAGGTGACCTAAATTTTTGAGCATGGTTATTGTTATTTACACACACACGAAAAAACGCGTGCATAAAACTATGCAACAGCAATTTACTTTTTAAAGTGCACACACACACACACTCACATAAATATGTATGTACACACATTTACATACACGTACAGTGCATATTTGAAATTGCATGAACATTTTAGTTGAGAATGAATTGCGTTTTTCTACAATATATTAAATTCACTTTGTTGGGTACCGGCTTCTTTTTTTCTACAGACCTACGTGCACATAAATAAGAATGCAGCGAACAAAGAAATTCGTGGTGTTTAAGGAGCATATTTAATATACATATGTGTCATATATTTGATCATAGACATTAGCTTTAAGAGAAAATACTAATAAAATCTACCAATCAAAATAATAAAAATAAATTATAATAATATAAAAGCTTTAATTAGCAGAGCAATAAAATTGTGCAATTTTCAAAATAATCTCATCAGGTTGCTTCATATTAATTGAAACTGAAATTATATCATTATTAAACATTTAATGTTTTGAACATATATATTGGTATAATTTTCAAGCTATAAAATATAACAAATATTTATATAAAATATATTTTCATTTCATTTGTAAAAATAATCATCTTAACAACCTACTCCTGAGATAAGTTTTACGTTTAGTTTTGTCTAAGAATTTATTAAAAATAACCTAAACATAACAGCAAATAGTTGAAGATTGAAAAAATTATAGAAAAGAATTGGGTTCTTTCGAGCTTAGAAGCACTATAAAAACATAAGTGGAGATAATACCATTTTCAATCATTTACAAGTATTGATGATAACAGATATCTGATATATTTATCTTATATGTACTCGTACTTCAACTATACTGTTAATATTTAAAAAATAATTTTATTAAACTTATAGAAAAGTGAAATATAAACTAGAAAAGAGTAATTACTAATTTTCTGATTAATAATTTATACCATCTACGTGTATGTGCGAATTTTCAAGGTTAAATTAATGAAATCATTACTTATATCGGATTTCATTTGATTGCACAATTCATTCATGAGCACAGATGTATTAAGGTAGCATCGTCCTTTAATTGTAAAGCCATATAACAATCTGATTGTCTACTTCCAATTCCATAAACATACATACCAGCACGAGCTCCTCTTCGTCGTGGTGCATGAATGCTTGTTATGTGAGTAATCCACACAAATAACAATTGGCCATAAACTGAAGCAAAAGCTGTGACCGAGCTACTGCATGTAAACATATCTTATAGGTGCACAAAACGGCAACATTTTGTGGCCAAGTATACAAAGCAATTGCCATAATTGGCACAGAAGAGCAGCTACGCTAAGGGGACATGGCAAGAGAGAGAGTGAGTGAGAGGGGGGGGGGGGGGGGGGGGGGAGAGATAGAGGGAGACGGTTTGCTGCACTTTAGCTAAAATGCGCTAAACTTAAACTGTAGCTGAAAAGACGCTTAGCATTTTGCGGTCACAGTCGGCGCAATGCAGCAAATGCAGCAAATACAGCCGGCAAAAAACAATGCCGGGCAAGCAGTGGAGCAAATGGAATACGGACAAGTCGGACACTGGTACAGACACGGACACGGACACAGGCGCATACTCGTACTCTTACCCATGCCCAGGCAAGGGTAACGTCAGCGGCGATGCCAACCGCAATAAACAATAAAGTGTAGCACACAGTAGGGCGCGCGGGCAAGCAGCGAGCAGGCAGAGAGCGAAAGGACAAAGCGAAAGGACGAGTGTGAAAGTGCAGCCAAAAAGCCAAGCAGTCTTACCGTCACATGGTGGAAGATTAGCAGCGTATAAATAATGGGCTGGCCGTTTGCAGTCTAACGAAGAAACGGGCTAAAACCAAAGGAGCTGCTGTGCGTACCAATCTGTTTGTGTGTATGTGTGTGTGTGTGTGTACGTTTGTCTACGAGTGTGTGTGTGGTAAATATTTGCGGCTGTGGTAGCTGTAAATATATTCGTATGTGCTGCGTAACCCACCTCAAAAGGGGGCTTTGGCAAGGGAGTTTGTACGATTAGCGCCAAGTAAGTTAGAGGGCAAGGTAAGGGAACGCCATATCCAAGCTTGAATATGTTACACTAGGTTAGGTAAAGACACAAAAGTAGGTTAGATATAACAATGACTTCATTAAAATTTGCACTTATATGGAAAGTAAATATATAAATAAATATAAAGAAAGTATAAACAAATATAACATCAGATAATATCCTAAATCATCACGATTTGTTTCAATTTATAGATCTAATTTCGCATCTATTTTCTGAATCTGAAGTCCAGCATTTGCCAATGGTTTTAAACTATCAAAATAAATATAAATTGTTTTTGTATACTATGAAATTACAGTTATTTTATTAAGTTATGTTGACTTGCATTAATGTGCGATTCAATGTTATTGCGATTAACAAATGGGTTATTAAAGCAAGAGTTTTCATTCTTAAAGACTTGGAATAAATATTTTGGCAGCTTCAGTTCTCGATTTTCATTCAAGAGATTGTGATTTTATTTCAATTTTTATGCTGACTTTATTATTGAAATAATTGTGCATATATGTGTAGATTTGAGGCAATCAGGTTTGAACTTAAAGCCTTGCTTAAATTTTTATTTGAATTTTTTAGCTCACCAATAAGCTTATATTTAAGAAATATCGTAGCGTATGAGTTTTTAAAAAAGTCCTATCGTACTTGTATTTTCAACATTTTTATTGGGGTCTTTTATTTAAGTATTTGAACTTTTAAATAAATAAAATAATAAAAATAAAAAATAAGAAAATAAATAATAAATATACTTATATTTATTACCAAAAGTCTTCAAACTTATAGAACATTTTCCTGAATTTAATTGTTATTAAATGTTATGAATGTGTATTGTTTTCCAATATTTTGCACATTTGATGTTCTACAAGAGATAGATTGGCTATTAGGAATAAGGACAATTGACTTATCAGATGAGTGTATACAGGACTTCTACAAAGTAAAGCAATTCTCTTCTTTTATTTGAAACTCAAGCAGACATTTTTGATTCATTGGAAATTTAAAATACGGGAACACACATATCATTAGTTAGAAATCGGT
Source organism: Scaptodrosophila lebanonensis (assembly GCF_003285725.1). Classification (NCBI taxonomy): domain Eukaryota; kingdom Metazoa; phylum Arthropoda; class Insecta; order Diptera; family Drosophilidae; genus Scaptodrosophila; species Scaptodrosophila lebanonensis. The sequence continues at coordinate 12,145,843 of NW_022060742.1, read as the reverse complement.
TTATTGTCCCTTCATTTAATTTTTGTTGTTATTGCTTTACTGCTGTCTCGACCTTTATTTTTTGATTTCCAAGCCATTACTAGCCCCCTCGCCTTTTTAATAATTTATATCTAACCCGGTTCTCATAACCTTCCACTCGTATTTCTGTGTGTCCTTATTTATGCTACTCATACAATGGGCCTCAAATTTCAGCACCTGCTGCTGCCTGCCATTTTCAGTTGCCAAAGGCAACAAAAGGTTACACTTTTTGTTGTTGTTGTTCTTGTTCTGGTTGGTGTTGTTGTCTTTGTTGTTGGCATTGCTGGTTTTTGGGTTTAATGGCCTGTCTTGTTGTCGTGTCAGGCAAAACAGCCGAGACACACACATATTTGAATAATTTGCACACATTGCGAGGGCATATAAATAAAAATCTAAAAATTGATATATATTTTTATATATTTGTGTTAAATTGTTACAAATTGGCCTTAATGTGGGTTGATGAGTTGGGTGAAGAGGGCTTGAAGGGGAAATTCAAATCAAATGCATGCGGGTCGCAGTTGTTTTAGGATTAGACAAATGATTATAAAAAGTATGCCAGCTACGTGTTTTGTTTCTACAATCTGGCGGCTTACAGAACACAAACAATTTGAAATGGGGGATATGATGGGTGTTTTGGGAAGGGGAAGCAATTCAAGTGACTATGTATTGTTGCCCAGAAATTGACAAGTCGTTTTATAAAGAGCTTGAATGTGAAGAGTTGATTTATGATGACTGGAATTGGTTTTTATTGCTAAAAACTCGTACACTTGACATGACATTCTGCACACCAAAGTGGTATTAAAATAAAAAGAAATATAATAAACCAATTGCAAAACATGCAAGAAATTTTTATTTTTAAAAATATTCCATCACACATCTATTCTACATAATGCTTCTATGTAATGTAAAGTTTTTAGATCAATTTGAGGATTTGTTAAATATATGTGTTTCGCCTCAAAAGGATCACAAGAAGATACTTTTATAATGAATAAGTGTTTATTATATATATTTTTTTTTTATAATTTAAATTTGGAAGCCTAATTTACAATACCACCAATAATATCTGATAACGAAGTCGACTCGGTAGAATTTGATTGTTTTTTCTATTTGCTGACAGCGTAAAATATTCCGCACTTATTTTAAGCTCCTTTAAAGAGACTGCATCTTTGAATATAAATAATAAAAAACACTTTCAGTTCTTTTATTGCCGGCAGTTAATGAAGTTCAACCAAAGGTACATCAGATTTAAACATATTGAGCTCGTTTTCGTTTCGCCTGCTTATAAAAATGTGAGCTTCCATCGGAAACATTTAATGTGAATGCTTTTAAATCCATGAGGCGATTATTTTGATATTGTGTGCTGAGAGAATACGCATTTAAACACAATTCTTTGTCTAAGAGCAGCCAACTCTTAAAGCTATTATAAATTGCTGATTGTTGGTTACCAGAAGCCAGGGAACCGCATTCAATCTGGTTGCCAGATGCCTTGCTGATTCCAACAAAAACAAATGCACTAAAGATTTGAAATTCCAATGCGTTGTTGGTCAACGCATCCCCACAAAGGGCCGACCCCTAACATGGGGCGGCGCAAGGCCAAGGCATTAATGGCGTCAACACGGGAGCAAAAGCCAAACAGAGAACGAAACGCAGAGGGGGGCAACAAACAATAAACGCGGTAGGGTTGGGAGTAAGGGGGGTGGAGGGCTGCAACTATGAAGCTGGCGATGATGGCGTTGCTTGGAAAGTGACGACAGCAGGTCGTAGACGTCAGACCGACAGTTGAAGTGCTGCCAAGTACAGGTCCAGGGGGCAAGTCCAATGTGCGAGTATGAGCCGAGGCGGAAGTCAGGAGCAGGCAGGAGACTGTCTTTTCACTGCCGCTCTGCACTTGACTGAAATGAATTGCCGACGAGGAGAAGAGGAGCAGAGGAGGCCGCTTGCTACGGCCTGTTAACGATTACGTGATGAATTTGCATTGCAATAACCAGCAGCTAGTCCCGCCAACCCTTCATCAACTCCCACATGGAGCGCCATTGCGCCAAGTGCAAAAACAATATGCTAGACTGTTTTCTCGTGCCCAACTCTGGCCTGAACTGGCCGTGTCCTGTTGCCAATTCGAGACGCAGGACTCCGTGCTACTTGAAAGCTGCCAACGCGCTGCGTGCAAAGTAATTTTACGGCAATTTTACGGCAGCCAGCAGAAAGGCGGCTTTTCTTTAGCTATGGTTGTTGTTGTTGTTGTTACTGTTTCCTTACGCTTTTCTCTATTTTGCGTTTTATTTATTTATGTGACTTGTTGGGGCGCATGAAAAATGATTTTATAATAGTATATATATGCGAGTGTAGCGAGCAACTCGAGCATTGTGACGCCATAAACGCGCATGTTTTGCAATCAAACTGCCAACAATTACAGCAACTGGCAACAAATTGCAATCAAATGGCAAATGGCAACGCGCAAATGTTGTCGTTGCTGTTGTTGTTGTGGTTGTGGTTGTTAGTGTAGTTGTTAGTGTGTTGGCCCTTGCGCCCATGGCTATGCAATGAAAAATGTTAATTGGTTTGCTTAAGGTGTTAAAGTGCAAAGTGATATGTTAGCACACATGAAGGCGTGCATATACATATATCTGTGTGAGTGTGTGTGTGCTGTTTGATTGAAAGGGTGCTAGCATTTTATAACAAATAATAAAGTCAGCATAACGTGTGAACGAAGTCTTTTATAGATTTCTTGTTAGTTTTACGGCTCACGTGTCGGTGTAACATACTCGTAAATGGGCCCATTGAAGTGCAGAAACCTGCACTTTATTTACATGACTTCAAGACTCGTATATGTACATAGCTTATCATCACATATAACTAAAGATAATATTAATTTACTCTTGACTACTCTTGGAAATTAAAAAGCATAAATGAAAATGAATGAAATAAAATTCTCAAATCTTAAATTTCAATTCAACAACTTTTGTTGTTATTAATAAAAGAACCCATGTTTCTTCTCGTTTTCAGGTGAGTCTACTTATGAACCCATATATGGATTATTATTAGTCGCCTTTCTAAATATTGAGTGAAAAGTCTGAGAGCATGTAAGTGAATGTCAATTAATTTTAAGACTCAAATGTTTGAAATCAAGAAGACAACACAATTCTAGTTAATAAGTTTCCGATTATAATCAATTGACTACAGATATATCAGGCACAGGAACTGTCTAAAAGCAATATTAAAATAGGTGCTTAAAATTAGCATCATTGCTGATGCCTACTTCAAATGAAAGTGCTTATAAAGTATGTAAAAAAGAGGAAGGATAGCACAGACATGAAAGCAGTTTCATTTGTTTAATTATAGCAAATTTAACTTCTTTCAATTAAGGTACACAATTAATTACAAAAAACATTTTGTCTACAATTTTGTTTGATAAACGTCCAATGTCATTTTGAGCCCACTTTTGTTTTTAAAGCAGAGCTTTTGCAGTTCTCTTCAAGTCCATTGAGATATAAAGCATCAACGTCCTATTGAATATAACCGTTCATTCTATAATTATTCTAATAAAGCACTTTGAAAGCATGCTTCGATTAACAATGTCGTTTTGCTTATATTAGCTTCCTGCTTTACATGTTTTAAGCACCACAACAGGTTAATTGACTGCTGGTTTAAAAACAAAAACAAATCTTAGTTAATGCAATTAAAAGTAAACGCATCGCCATGAAAAAGCAGCATGCAGTCCGGAGTTGGGGGCACTTCAAATTATTTACGCCAACTTGAGCCAACACACCCTTCACACCTACACCTACACCTACACCTGCACCCACACATATACATCCACCTGGCTGAAAATGTTTTGCATTTGTACGCAAACAAACGCATTAGCGACTGTCATTGTCTACGGTCGGTCCGCCGCGTCGCCTCGCCTCGCCTCGCTGGTAATCTAAAACGTTTGCCGCTAAATCACAAAAAGTGTCAATTGCACTTCAGCCAGCACACACACACACCTACACACACATCTCCATATATGTGGGGGGGTTATGGAGAATTGTTCTGGGGATACTTCAACTTTTATAGCGAATATTTTAGCGCAGTTGAAGCTGTTGGTGTGGATTTGTGCGCACCTTCGTCGCTTGTTCCGCCTCTGTCGCAAATTGATGTCAATAAGCGATAATTGAATTAACGCTGAAATGCACAGTGTACACTGTGCTACATTGCATTGCATTGCATTGCATTGTTTTGCAGTCGGGCGCGCAATCAACGGGGCACACTCGGCAATCCCCTTCCCTCCCCAGGACGCCTCGCTGGTCCCGAAAGGTGCGCTGCTGTCATCGTCGCTTATCCTTCTTGTGCTAAATGGATTTTTACAATTGTCGATGTTTTGTGTTTCTGCCTGTTCTCTGCACTATTTTATTTTTTTGCTGCAGTCAATTGTGTTAGTCTTCTAATTGTTTGGCCGCTTTTCGTTTGTTATTTACTTGATTTGACGTATGTACGTGTGTGTAGTCGCAGGTACCTCCGCCCATTTGTGGCCCCATTTGACATGATTAGCATTAATTGAACGTTGATTTCTTTTTCTACTTTTGCGATTTTATTTGTTAAGCAAATGAAGAACTTCCTGTTTTTACAATGTGCCCATTGAGTGGTGATGTGGGGTTTTTCCCGATTGCCAGTTGATTAGTGGACTTCCTCCCAATCAAAAGGTTTTGCTAGTCAGTTAGATAATTAAGCGAAATGTTAAGTGAATTGGTATTGTGAAGAATCAAAAGAAGTGCTTTCATAGCCCTAGTTATAGAAAAAGATACCAAGAACGAAACTAATTCATTAATACGACATTGTATGAATCGATAATAGATTTGAGTTTGTTAGCGAGCAATTGGCTTTCATTTGCCAGCAAATGGCTCTCAGATTAATTACGGAATCAAGGACACTTTCGAGCTAGGAAATTGCAATGACTGTCATTCTTGAGAAAAGAGTTTTAAGGAAATAGAAAATTCAATTTTATAAAAAGAATATTAGTGTTTTTTCAGCTTTTATTTATTTATCTTTTTATTAATTGTTTTGCGAAACATGCTTCTGCGATGATGATACCGCCGTGATTCTGGAATAAGCTCACATTACTGCTTGTTCGTAGAGCTATGCCATGCCCCACAATAATAGTGTCTAAATTGTATTCAAAGATTAATTCAATATTACAGACCTTTGATAGAAAGAAAGTATTTCATTTCATTTATTAGCAGCTCATAATATTTAAAAGAGTTCTACTTGTATCAAAAAAGAAAACTATTTTTAGAGGAAAATATTTTTAGTTTTAGATTTTCTTTCAAAGGTCGATATTTTTCGACCTGATAGAAAGCAAAAATGCAAGTAAAGACTTGTCTGTGTGAATCAAATATAATATATCACTTAAAAGGCGAATATAACTCGAGAAAAGCATTAAAATACGTCAACAACAAATTCGTTGACATCAGCACAAAGTTTCTAAAAATTATGTTGTGATTAAAAAATCGAAATAATTTTCACAATTACTATAAAAAAAATTTCATTGAAAAATAAGAGACTTTTAATTTAAATGAGCAAATAAGTAAACTATTATTTGATTCACAAAAAACATAGATTAAGGATCATTTTGAATGTACTAGATATGTAAATAAAAAGACTTAGACATGATTCCATTTTTCTGGGGAGCCTCAGCTGATCATAATATTTATTGCCTCCGATACAGAGAAAAAGCAAGGAAATAATCATTCGCTTAAATGTACAATCCGAAAATCTCGACATAAAAAACTAATTAGACAAATGTATTTAAATTGGTCTGGAATTAAAATTTATTTACACACACACATTCGTAGATACACAATTTTTCAACCCTTATTGGTGGGGACTGCCAAGTTCAAAAGCAACAAGGTCGCTTATGCTCGCTTGCTCTCAAGCCCCAGCTGGCTCAGTTAACCTAAAGCGTCAGTCTGCCATTCAATCAGTATGTTAGTCCGTCAATCCGTCAGCCAGCCAACCAGCCAGTCAGAAACTGTTGGCATTTGTGCATGTGTCCATAGGTGGCCACATTCATGTATCCAACCATCCATCCATCCATCCATCTATCGACTACCAAGTCAAAAGCCGTCCATGCACAGCTCACGTAACGAGTCCTCCTGGCATCCCTTTGCCATCTTCGCTGCTTGTGAGAATGAGGAAACGGCAGCTCTTGGCGCGGCCGGGCAAACAAAGCTGACGTGCAAACAACAACCGCGTCGAGAAACTGAAGCACTGGGGGTGGGATGGGGGTAGCTGAGGGTTAGCTGAGGGTTAGCTGAGGGTTGACGGGGACCGTCATGGCTTGCTTGCGTTCCGCTGCTGTGAGCTGCGGCGTGGCCAACAAGACACACCAAAAAAAAAAAAAGAAAATGAAAGTTGATTGCGATACATGCGCGCGGTTTCCAAACTGACAGATTTTTATATGTCTTTGGGGGCAATGCTATTTTTTCCACTGCGAAAGGGCCACCTACTCGTACAACCTACAGCGAATGCAACGGTCGAAATTTGCTTTTGGTTCCTTTCCGAGTGTGTGTGAGTGGGAAATGGTTTAACTTTTGCAGTATTTGGCACTACACAGGGAAAAATAATTTATTTGTTTCTTTTACACATTTCTATGAATGTCCATTCATCCTTACTACTCTAAAATAAATTGGCTAACAAATTCTATCCATTGATTATTTAATTGCCTGTCATTAGTCAACTAATTTGTTAAGCTATGAAAATAAATCTTTGGGTTTCAAATAGAATAGAAGAATCATTTTGAAGACAAAACCTTATCTGACCTAGTCTGTAAAGCCCGTTAAATTTTTAATTAGAAAATATTGCTATAAGCGATGAGCAATATTTTCCCGTCTTGAAATATATTCTCTTTGACTTTGTTTCTTAGCTTTTATCAACCAATTACTTAATGAACTAGTTTAATTACTTATTTCGAGCTTCTACAATTAAACAACTTGCAGAAGTGAGCTACAAAACAGTTTATTCAGTCAACTTTGTTCATTTTTAAACACTTTTTTTGCCGAGTTGTTTCTTTTCTTAAGCAAATGGCTCGTCTTCTTAAAAATCTCATTATTTCAAAAGTTGCTGAATTATTAAATGATGAACTGAAGACAAATTATAATGTAATGTGATTCAATAATATTCATTTCTGATGCTTTTTGCCTTGACATAATTTTCCTTAAAAAAGAAAAAATAAACAGAGCATAAGAGTTGCTGAATTTGTGAATTGAGAGGAGTTGTTCATGAAGGAAAGGGTAATTAAGGACTTGGCTGCTAAACATAATTTGATAAAAGCCCTGAACAAATTTGGAAAAACCAATTTGAAATTAAACGCAATTACAATTTTTATAATTTTCAACATAAGTTCTTCAATCAGTAAAAAGAATTATAAAATTAATTAAAAAATTAGTTTTTATATTATATATATTTGTTGTCAACATTTATTGAAATATTTAAACATATAAACGTTTTGAGCGGACTATGAGGTTTATGCGCATTTTTCTTAATATTATTCCTTAACATGCATATTGCGAACAATTGTTATTATTCTAAATAGTATTTACTATATCAATTATTGCAAATTAAATTCTTGAATTCGTTTTTAACATGCCAATTCCATAATTGTATTTGCACTGAAACATAACTTATTTATCATTTATTTTAATGCAGTTTGTTTCAATTCGAAGCCAGTGTCCTTCTCACAGCTCTATTGACTTAAGAGTAAATGCAATAAACAAATTAAATTCTGAATTGCCTAAAGCAACTATTAACACTATACGCATCAAAGTGAATCGAAAGTAAATCAATTATCATTTTCGGAGAGGAGTAGCAATGAAGAAATTTCTTTCACTGCATGTTGCAATTTTACGCTTGCAACTTGTTTTTTCAACGCTCCATGCTTTCTTGTTCTCTTTCTTTTATTTTGGGGTGATTTTGTGGGTTACGCCTCGATGGCGTTACGGCAATTGCAGCGTTTTACCAACCAGTATCCGCCTCCTAGTATCCCGCCAGGTCCCGCGCCCATCGTTCTTCAATGCTGCAACGAGCGTTGCTTGTTTGTTTGTTTGTTTCTACAATATTTGAATGCAAATATGCTTTGTGTGAGTGCGTCGATGTGTGTGGGTTTATCCGCTTGCCAGACACAAAACGCTTGAGCTCAGTGGAATTTGTGTCGATTTTACTTTGTTTATGTCTGGGAGTATAAATGAAATTCATTTATTTTCCCTTTTTACGGGCTCTTGGGCGACTGAATGTCATTGAAGCGGCAAATAAGAAAATTTCCGTACTTCAACTTGACCCCGTTTGCTCAAATGCATCAAATTATCAAACGGAGCAGCAGCCAAAGAACGGACATCACCAATTCTTGCTGCTGCTACTTGATGCATCTCGTAATTATAATTTGAGTGCATTGGGCTCATTGGACGCATTGGGCATGTGGGCAGCAAGTCATTAACTTTCTGATTGTCAAATAAGTCATAAAGTCAACTTCGAGTCCCAATGACAGGCATTAAAAATATTCAACGAACGTGGGCCGAAATGATGCCACACAAAAAAGGGGGAGGTGGGGATAATGGAGTGATGGAGGGACTGTCCCCAAGTCCCGGGAGACCTCAAAGTGATGTGAGTGACGCACGATGTCAAGTTGCTTCAATGATGGTTCACTGTAGACGTCACTGCTCTGTGCGTCATGTCACTGACAAATGTCAGATATGTAAAGAATATGTAGCATATTTATCAGGGCCTGCATTACGGCTCAGCAGAAATTACGTATACGCAACAATAAAAGTTCTCCTGCATCGCATTCCAATTGAAATATGAGCCACGCTCAAATTGAATTTTAAAATCAACGGCAATGCTACCTTTCCTCCGATATTAAAATCACATGGAAACTTTTTTCTTCTTTATATATTCTCGTTGTTGTTGTTGTTGTTGCTGTTTTTTGTTGTTGTGCTGCTGTTGCTGTTTTTGTTGTTTGTTACTTTTAATCAGATGCAAATGAGCAGCCAAGCGTAGGGAAGCATGAATGATGAGGCGCAATGGAGTGGTATGGGAGATACTATGGGGCGTGGCATCAAAGCAAAAGGCGTACACGTTGTAAGCACAACTCGAAGAATTTTTAATGATCGTTATTTGTTGTAAAATGTTAAAAAGTTATTGGCAAATTGAATTTTATATAATTGTTGGCACTTTGAACAGCGAGCATGGGTGGACTGGTTTCACAAAGTTTGTTTTTCACTTTTATGTTTTATTTATTTTCTCAAATTTAGGTGCAAATATTTAATTAAGGGAACAGAGTCATTTATTTCAAAGCAAAGTACATACTACAAGTATATACGAAGAGATTCAAATTTTAAAGTTTATTGAAACATAAAACTGAATTTTGATTAATAATACTCCTTCTTGTATAGAAGGCTATTTTCGTAACAAGTCTTTTCCTTTAGTTGTTAGGATACCTAATCTGCATGGAAAACATACAAATAAAATATAACTTCCCAATGATCTGTGGTTAATATAGTACGAAAAATGTTTCAATTTCTCAGTCCAATACTTTTCGAAAGATTTGAAAATGTCTCTGAAATCTTTTTAGACTTTGGTTGAAACTGCAATAAAAACAATCGAAGTAAAAACTGACTGAAAAGAATCTTTTGATAAATAATTTCTTGATAATATATATTAAGAAATATATAAATATTTAGATTAGTTTTTTTGGTCTATTTATTATTGATTATTTATTTATTAAGACGACAAGTGACCAATACCAACAACTCTATGCTTTGGCATTTTATGAAATTTCGGAGACGTTGTTTTACAAACATTATTATAAATTTCACTAAAATTTTACATTAATTTGTTGGTATATTTATTACTGATTTTTTATTTATTAAGACGACAAGGGATCAATATAGTACCTATTCTTAAGTTTTTTTTTCTAAAGTGATTTCCAACAACCAACAATGCTTTGGCATTTTATGAAATTTCGGAAAACTTGCTCTACAAACATTATTATAAAGTTCACTAAAATGTCAACAAAGAGTACAATTATAGGATTAAATTAAAAATTCCAAATAAATTGAATTTGTAATGCCTTTCTTCGTGAGCCGGGCCCGCTTAATTTCTGTTTTATTTTATTTTTTTTAATGTATGCACGCCCCCCGCTCGCATATGCAAAATGTCACATTTGTCGAATAGACGACGAACCCGGTGGACCGACTCTGTTGGCCAGCCGACCATATCATTTGAGTCCTTTTCAATTATATGTCGCACTAATTACACGCTTTAAGCCGCCGGCCGTTTGCCCGCCGTAATTAAATTCAAAGCGTTGCCAAGGACAGCAACATTGTAAATTTCTATTAAGCGCAATTCCCTAAGCTGATTTTGATGTCTGCCTGTCAGGCGGGGAAACGAGCGTTGACAACAGTCAAAATAAAAAATATTTTATCAACCAATGATATTCAGTGACTCGACTTTACTATACCCTATATGTGATTAATTTAATGGATGTGTTTTTAGTCAAACGATAAGATACAAATGACTTGACTTAAGTCTTTTCCTTAACAAGGTAACAGTTATGGAGTGATTTCAAGAACAAGTTAGAAGTTTACTTGCTTTGCAGTATTTGACTGGAAAATTGCACATATCAGAAATATCAAATTAAATGAGTAATCTTGTTGAGAAAGCCATAATAATAAATATATTAATAAATATGTATATATAATAAATTATAATAATAACAATAAAGATTGTAAATTTAACATCCCACCCCAGAACAAACTATAATTACAAAAAGGTGTTCTAAGAAATTAAATGTAAGTTCTTGACTTCTTGCTTTTACACAAAATAATAAAAAAAAAGGACAAATAATAATTTTTGCTCTTTAGTCTTTTTTAGGATCTGTTCTTGGTTGAATAATCATTAAATTTCATAAATCTATATTGTCAAGAACAGAGATAGATAACCAAATATAGCTTTCTTTGAAAATCAATTACGTTTTCTTTTAAATACTTTAGTGAGTTGCGAAATATATACAATTAATTAAATTTGTTTAGCATTCCTATAGGCAGTGAACAAATTAGTTAATAATAAATTGAAAAATTGCATTAAAACTTTAATTGAATAATTCCTTATTGTAGATTATATTCTCTCTCATTTATGGTTCAAGAATTGAGACTCCAAAGATGGATCGGAAACACATACCTACAACTTAGAGTCTGCGAATTTCTGGGGCAGAGAAGCTAAAGGACGATTGCTCGAAATTCAAGGGATACGATGCTACGTCCACTCATATTAGCTAAAAAAAAATGGAATTACTAAAAAGAGAAAACAACATTTCTTTTTTTTAAATATCGACGAAAAGTGGTCTTGACAATCGTCTCAATGGGGCTGTTGCCGGATACTATAGGGTATTTGGTATTATTTGGAAAAAGGTATGCGTAGAAGGAAAAAAGACAACCGCAGGCATGGAAAAATCGGCAAACGGAACTCGTATAATGCACAGGCACAGATATTGGTGCGTTGTACAATTTGGCAAGCCTTTAATGCGCGCTAAAAGGATTAAGTGTAGACATGCAAGCACAAGTACATATACAAATAAATATGCATATGTGTGTGCGTGTCTATACATGTAAATGGTGTGCAGCATATGTATATACGCGTACATACTTGTATTCATATACATGTATGTTTGTATGCATGTACGTGTAAGGCTTGTATGCAAATGTCGTTGAGGCGTTGGGCAATGCCGTGTAGTCATCTATAAGGCGCGAGCATATATTTACATATCTTTAAATTTGCATTTACACACACACACAGCTACACCCACCGCTCATCCAAACTGTGGGTGGGTGTGTGTGTGTGTGTGTGCAGTGACAAGCACACGTATTTCAATTTACATGCGCATCGGCGATGACGATGACGGCGTATGCCGACAAACATCATTAAGCGGCAAACGGTCGCCTTTTAAAATCAGTCGTTGGCTGTCATTCTTAAATTTGATTTGTCGTTGTTGTTAACATTGTGTTTGTTGTTGCTGTTGATGTTGGAAAATATAAGAAACGCACACAAATTGATTTGCGCATTGGGAAATTACGACTGTGTGCATATACACACATGTCTGTGTGTGTTTCTCCTGAACATGCCTGTGGGGTGGCAAGTGGTTGAAGTGCACTGGAGGGGGAAGAGAGAGAGAGTTTGTAACGATACAGATGAGCTTCATCAGGCAATGAGTGGTTTGGAGGGAGGGAGACTAAAGCCGCTGCCTGTTGACGTATGCGTGCGGCTGACAGCCAACAAAGACACACACATGCACATACCCGGCCCTTCGGTTTTGCTTAAACAAACAAACGCACACACTTCACACGCACCCACACACACTCTGCCATACAAACACACACACCTATGCGCACTCTGAGAAAAAATGTGCAGCAAGATGTGAAAAGTTGAAATAATAATAATCGATGGCTCTCCAAGGCACTGCCACATTGTAAATGAATTGTTTTAGGAAAACAAATTGAAATATTCTATACTATATATCTAACAAATATTTAGTGAAACATTTAATAAATTGTTTTCTTTGTTTTAGTTCTAGATTTATAGAACAACAAAGTTTTGAAATCGTAGAGCTTCGACGATAATACTTGGAGCTAAGATGTTTCACATTTTTTCCAATATTAACCTATGCAATTTTTTGGTAGATCGCATTTATCTGAATGTTCACATTTTCAAACATTCTCTCGAAGTATATCGTATTTCTCTTCAATCAGAATGCTTGATCACAACTTCAATTTTTATTCATATATTCCTTATAACAATAGATTTTTCATTATAAATTGATGTGTAAATAAGTATGAACAATGAAAAATCTGCGCCCAAAAGGAGTGTCTGCTTAAGGGGATACTTAAATACTTTATACACCGATCGAATGTTGTAGAAAAAGTGTCCGCCGAAGAGAGTATCCGGATAAAAGAGGTGTGCGTTAAGGGAGTTTTCACTGTATTAGAGTATACAAGTATTTGTAGCTCTGATTTATTACACTTCTGTGGCATTTAAGTTTGAGGCTTAAAAAACTCTGCAGAGATATTATGTTATCGCTCGTATTTATTCATTTATTTATTCAATTATTTATTCGACTACTATGCGCCCTTTACGTATTACTTTGTAGTACTAATATACGCCCATTAATCTGGTTTTTGTTTATATACATAAATATAATTCATTTAGCACGAATGTCGATTTGTTAGTAATTGTTACCCATTTGGCAAAACTGTGCTGTAAATAAAACTATTTTGTTTAGTCTCAGTTCCAAAGTGTTGCTAGTGAATTAGCATAGCTTTGTACAAACAAATTTATTTCGCAGTATTTAAAACGATTTTTGGCATTGCTTAAATATCTCTTTCTCTGAGTGTATGCATATGTAGAGGTACGTGAGCACACCCTCTTAAGTGGCTCACTGCCTGCCAAGAGACAGCACCACTGAGCATGCCATTTCATTTCTTTCGCAAATTGATGTGATGTGTATGATATGAACTGGCGCTGCCGCCGCTAAGTATGCTATAGATGTTAGAACGGTTATTTGTTGTTCCGCGTAGATCTTAATTGGAGCGAGGTAGTGCCGTTTTCTTTCGCATTGATTTTTGCGGTCTGCGGCTGACAATCAGAGCGCACAATATTCATTTAAGTTAAATGGTAATTGCCTTCAATGTGAATTCTAATACATAATTCATGCGCAGACAATGTTGATTAGTTTATTATAAATTCAAAGAGGAACACAATTTGTACTTCAAAGCAAATATATAGATGAACAACTTAACTTTAAAAGCGTAAGTAGTCTTTTAAAACATTCATAGGAAAAATTTAAAATTTGTTGATTTGCAATTAAACATTTGCTTTCAAAGCTACCACTAATAAGTTATAAACTCTAGAAGTCAATTCGTGCAAAGTATTGTCCACTCTATATTCTTTAGAATTATCTTCCTTTAAATTTTGTTTTAAATTTTCTTTAAATTTTTTTAACTATGATTTACAAAATAGTTGTATATCCAATTCCATTCAATCGGCATTTATACCATTATTATAAATTAAACTAACTATCATATCAGCAAATATAGAGCGGAAGTAATGCCATCCATTGTTGCCAAAACCACAGCAGAGGATTTATCAATCGATATGACTGTGCTCCAAATTTAATCCAGCGCTTTCAATATTTCCGCAATTTCTATAGCGCGTGGAAGGAAGGCTTCTATGGGAGAATATAATTCAATAGACTCACAACGACAAATACTTCTAATTCATTGTAAATGAGAGTCGAAGCACAAGGAAGATATCCGCTTGATAATATTTAAAGCACAAAAGCTGCCTACGACAGCAACAAAAATGGCTCACTCGGAGCTTCAATTCCTACAGCTTTTCCACTACAGTTGCACTAACGAATTGGCTGCATCTTTTCAAAAACTTGTCCACCCAATCTCTTAAAGCTGTTGCGTCGTCCAAATGCGCGCAGCATTAATATCTATATGAATTTTTCATCTTTGCAGCTGGCAGACATAACAAAAAATGTGTTAAAAAGAATAAAATAACATGAAATGAAACCGTTAGCTGGCGAGTGGAGCCTGCACTTGGATCCAGCTTTTTCGCATTTTCTAGATATTTCATTGTCAGCGTGATGAAATTTTCCTCGTCCACTTATTCCTGCCAGCACTTTCACTTTGTCATTGCAAAATTATTTTCGTTGGGCAATTTGGTGATGGAACTTCTTTAGTTTTGCAATACCATCATCTGCGAGAATGTCAATTTTGCCATTGAATGAAGATTGAAGCTGCAATGACGGTCCGCTTTAAGCTGCAGGTCAGCCACGCGTGAATATAATAACAGATACTGAGATATTAATACATATGTATATCGTATCGAGCATCGCCATTTAATTGGCCCAATTAAGAAACAGACACGTGCCATTATGACAACTTTCATGTACCAGCAACTTTATTTTAATGCATATGCCACAGATATTGACACAGAGATGCACTTCTGACAGCTTTACTTGAACTGATCTCTGTGATGAAATAAAATTATAAGCATATTAAAAATATTTTATGAACTCGCAGCGTTCACAGAAAGCGTTTGCGAAAAGATAAAGATGGCTTAAATGGCTTCTGCACTTATATCTCATTTGCTTCTAACTAAAGTTAAATCATAATTAGTGTTTTTTAAATACATTTTTTGAGCCAGTTTTGTAATCATCATGAAAATAAACGACTATTTTTGAACCACTTTAGTCTTCATAAGATAGATATATGTAATTACGTAAGAGTTAATTGAAAGTCAAAGTTGGCTCATCACGAGTTAAAGTTGTAATATATTTGGAGTTGGAGTTTCCCCTCGTTTTGTTACTTGTGTGTTCCTGAAATAGATTTGTCGGTTTTGCACTAACTATTACCTACGGGTAACTCGAAGAAGTGCACTTCAGATTAATTTGCAGACATATCCGTTTCCAAAACAATTCAATTGACTTCACACAACCGTTCAGCTCAATTCATTATACACATTCGAGTATAAATGTGTGTCTCAAGTACAATTAATTAGCAAAGTCAGCTGCACAGTTCGTTGTCGTACAAATTTGAAACAGTAGTTTCGATCGAACTGCTCTCATTGTTGACTGTTTGTGTTGTAGTTTGGTGTGGTTTTTGTAATGTATTTCATTTGTGGCTTTATTTGCTTCATGATTCACACACTTCCTTAATGGAATAGGTTGAATGTTTAGCAAAATTTCTTTGAAAAGAATTTGTTAAAGGTATCCAATTAGTTTCATTTAAATTACCTCATTAAAATCAACAGTATTGTTGCTGAATAGAATTGCACACAGATTCGAATTAATGAGAAAAATTCAGTCAACAAATATTCAGAAAAATGCAAATTGTTATACTAATTTATTAATTTTATTAATAAAGCAATAATTTTTAGTTTAATTGAAACCTAAAACCAAAATTGCTTGTCATAACTGTTTCTCCAATTCTCCTTTTCTTAGTGCTTATGCTTTTGAATAAGAATGCAATTAAATGTTGTCTCTTGTCTAACAAATATTCATATAACTAGCATTTATAATTTGCTTATCAAGACTGCGATTGCACTAAGCTCAAGAAGCGATAAATGAAATTTTTATTTCTCCTACTTACTAGACTTAAGTCGCTATAACTTTAAATAAATTTGTAGTCTATAGTTATGACGTACAAAGACTACCTTTAGATAACAGTGCCTCATCGCTGATCTCAAACTTCATTCACTATATATGTATAGCTTCACCTTTTTTATAGGTCCATTAGGCTTCGTTGGAAAACAAAAGCCGGCTCATTATAACACTTTTCACTACTGCCCCAACCACGCCCATTAGCTGCCCAGGACAAAAAGGCCAAGTGGTCGCCACTCACATCAGCCCCAGCCCCAGCCGCAGTCCCAGTTCTACCAACAACTTGAACTTTTGCTTTTCTTTTTGTTACACAACTCTAGAGAAAATACAACAACTTGCAGGCAACTTCAGAAACAATAAAACAACATTTGCAGCATGTTTTTCTTTTCCTTTATTTTCATTTTTTTGTTTGTCCCCTGCCCCAAAACACCTGCCCCGCCCACATGGCATGCTCGCCTTTGTCTACATTTTGCGCCGCCGCCAGGCATTTAATTCCTTTTGCCAAAGTTTCCTTGCGCTCGTCAAAGGACGACGCAAAAAGGAAATGCCGGGGAGCACATCAAACGGCAATGACGTCGCTCAGCGCTCGTCGACGCCGGCGACATGTTGTCAGCCATTCAAGCAACCAATTTTTGGGCACCTCGGGGTATATGCCCATTGTCCATTGTCCCGTGCATGTTTAGATGTGTAAGTGTGTGTGTGTGTGTCCAGTTCAGTCTACAATTATACAGTTATTTTATATTACATTTCATATTAATGTGCATGTTTTACTTTTCTTTGTTTCGATTATTTACCATTGTTTGTTACTGCTGCTAATGTTAAAACAGCCTACACGGAGAAAAAAATATGCTATGGATAGAAAATGTACACAAATGAGGAACAAATTGTGCGGATTATATGGACCTAAGGGAATGAATCAAACGTGTGTACCGAAAAGGGTTCTATTAAACAAATTGTTTTAATTAAGAGTGGTTCCCAAGAAAGCGAATTAATTGAAATTTCTGAAATAAACTTACCAACGTGTATCATGATTTGAAAAAGTATTATCTATTTAAAATTTTCATTTTTTTTAACTAACAACACAAAGGGTGTATCAAGTCTGTGCTACATTTATTTAATTATGATAAATCGCTATGAGAAATACTCGTATATACTTGTATGTACTTAGCACTATTATGATCCAACAACATTTTTCATTCTTGAACAAAATATTAATTTGTTTGGGCGGGCGAAAGTACATCCATTGCTTCAAAATACTGGGAAGTTGTTTGTCTTATCTTAATTACATATTCCTGCAATGTGTTAACTGTCTCAAAGACTTTCAATACAAAGAATGTGTCGCAAAAAAAGGGGTTTATATTAGCTTTCACTTCCCACCATTGAGAGAGGTGGGATTTAAGAAATATCAAAATTAAAACTTGTTAATAAATGTTCGAAGATACACTATTAATACCTTACCCAAAAGGTAGAGGAGAACATTTAAAATGTCACTTTCTATTTAGTCCCTATTCTCTCGGTGTTCGAATGTACGCCACGAAGCAGCCACAATTCAAAATAACGATCATCTGCTTTGGCGGGCTCATAATTTTTATTGTTTATGTTTTCGCCATCCACGTTTTGTACCTTGCTTTGTTTCATTTATTTTCACTTTTTTGTCTTTGTTTTTTTTTCTTCTCCATTTTTTATTTCGTTTGCTGCAAAGTTTATAACATTTTTGCACTACATAAAACTTTATCCGCCTGTAAGTATGCAACAGCAACAACTTTTGATTAACTTTGGTGGCAACAGCTTTTGCTCATTTCCTGCCCTTCACCAGCAACAGCAACAGCAACAACAAGAACAAAACTCCCTCGAGTTATGATGCTTAATTATATCAGACCGGCGTCGTCGGGCGCACGTGCGTTTTAAGCTTTGCTTTAGAGCTCCATTCGCATCTGGCACGCTGATTTATCTCTCAAGATGCGACCACGCACACATTTTATCTCATGGCCGCTGTGAAAAATAAACGTGTGTGTGTGTGTGTATCTGTGGGTGTGTGTGCGTGTGTGTACAAGTGTTTGTATAATGAGCTGCTGCACAGTTCCTTTTTCTTTAAATGTTTCCATTGAAGTCTAGCCCGCGGCCGTCTCTTCGTCCTGGTCAGCATAGTTACAGAGCATAAAGTCCGGGAACCAGGCCCAGGCCCAGGCCCAGCCCCAGCGTCGCATCATTCGTCTTTGCTGCCCGAGGCTGCATTTGGGCATGAGGACATGCTTTTCATTTGTTCGTGGCCAGCTTTGATGGCATTACTTACATACTCTTGTGTTTATAAATACCATAAGAAATACTTAATGTACATATCTGTATCTATGCGTTGCTTGCCTTCTTTCTCCCATTCAAATAAATCTCTTGTCCCCCTGACTCTGATTGTGTGCAGCGTACTGTGTCTTACAATCGTTGTTAAACATATAATTTGATTTGGAAAATTAACTATATTAAAACTGGAAAACACACTGATTCATGCTCCCAATATTAAGTTTTATAATTTTATTCTTAAACACAATTAACATTTCCTTAACAAAAATATGTAAGAAAGGTTAATTTGTTGGGTCATTATGCTAAATGTTTTCATAACAAACAAGCTGGCGCAGAAAGTCGAGCTCTGGCCTTTTTTTAGAATTTTGGTATTCCTCAAACAATGTGACAAAAGGTTTGTCAATTAAGCTCTCCCAAAAATATATATATTAAAAGCGTCAGATCTTACAAGCAGATTGATTTTTGAAATTTTGTTAATATATTAAAAATTGCCAAATTTTCGTGAAGCCTTCCCAGTCTTACTTTAACTTTACTGCGCGCTTTAAAAGTTTTAATTGGAATATATTATATTATTTAAAAAACATATTAAGAGCTGACATCATCATGCTTCCCAAACATTAAAGCTACAACATTTTACCTATAATTCCACTTGAAGCTTTACTTAAATATTTAATAAATAATTAGTCTTCAGCAAGTAACGATTTGATGGTAATGCTTTAGGATGTTCCTTTTGAATTTCTTTTTTCAACTCTAATAATTGGGCATAATCATAAATATAAACAATATTTTGAACAGTTTTCATCTAAATGCTGACCAGAGTGCGGCTTTGTGGTCCTTAATGTTGGCACGGCTTACAAAGAGCATTATAAATGTGTCCTGTGTGGTTATTTCAATGCCATAAAATGTTTTCTTCTTACCAACACACACGCCTTAAATACTGTAGGATAAGAAGATGGTCTACAAGTCAAGCTTTTTATAAAACACCACCCAAATAATAATGAAATTCCCTGGCATTTGACGTCCAGTTAACAAATTTAACTGTAAAGTTAATTTAATGTCTTACGTTTCAATTGTATCGTACGCTGAAAATATTCGAATCTGCACGTTTACAAATAATAAAAAAAATAATTCCAAGCAAAATAAATCTCCATGAAACGATAAATAACCCATTAAGCATTTCTTCTTTAATACACATCTAAGGTGTTGTTGAAGTTTTCCATTTATGTATAAATAATAAACGGACTCACAAATATGTTAAGGTTTATCTTTTTTTTGCATCTTAACAACAAAATTTCTTACTATTGTGATAGAAAATATTTGCGTGTTAAATGGCATTTGTATATTGTGGCACGAACATAATTACTAAACAAGAATCTCACAAACCATAACGCCTCCGCCACTTTTCCTTCTGAGTAGCTAGGCCTCGATTCACAGTCGAGCATCGTCAGGCAGATTAATAAATCTAACAACAAGAATAATTATATATAGAAGAGAGAAGCCATAATTATATTTATGTAGGTAAGTTTTCTATTTTATAACGCATACGAAATTACATATTTTGCAAACAATAAATTATTCACATAACAAGAATCAGACTTTAAGTTAATTTTAAAATAAATATGCCTCAGCTTATTCGCTATTTAGATCTTTGTGCTTTTATGCTTAGAGTAAGCCAGCCACAATAGTGGATTCCCATTCCATTGAATTTGAAGTGCAGCTTCAAAGAAAATTGGCAGGAACCCCAAGTCTGGCCCAGTCAGTAACAAGAGGTGGCCACTCCAGTGAGAACAAGTGGAACAACAACCCCTTGTGAGGAGG
This sequence comes from Scaptodrosophila lebanonensis, assembly GCF_003285725.1. Lineage (NCBI taxonomy): Eukaryota > Metazoa > Arthropoda > Insecta > Diptera > Drosophilidae > Scaptodrosophila > Scaptodrosophila lebanonensis. Next base: position 12,125,526 of record NW_022060742.1, on the reverse strand, counting down.
CTCAGCGCTACTCAAGTACTAGGCGAAATTTTAAACAATTAAAGCACACAAATGTGCAATTTGAACAATTACTTAAACTTCCGAAAGCCATAAAGAGCATACTTGAGCGCACCCACAACAACGGGCGTCCTCACACCCCAGTCGTACGGCAACAAACTTTAATCCTTTTAACATTTAAATGAGCCCAAAAGAAGCCCCCACCCCTGCGCTTCACCAAATTCACCCGACCAGTTCCAGTTGCCTGCACAGACCAGACCCAACGCTACGTATAATTATTTACCAACCGCACTAAATGCGCAAAAATTTGCATAATGTTTGGGGAAGACAGGAACTATGTACTCTTGCCCACAAAAAAAAAAACTCGGAGCGGCTAAATGCATAAAATATTTAAATGTTAACCAAAAATGATAAAATTATTAAAAAAAAGAAGGAACTGTTTTTTTTTTTTTGAGTCATGCTGTACCTATGTACCGGGGGCTGAAGAGAAGCGACTGCTTCACATTGTTTTCGTTTTTAATTAAATAAACAACTCGTCGGGGGAATTGTTGGGCGCATGAATGCGAAGTTATTTTGCCGGCTACAGCCAAACAACAACGACAACAACAACAAGAATATCAGCAACCAGCGCATCCGTTGCAGCTCGGATTGGGAAGGGGCCGAGGGGAATTTTGCACAAAACCAAATACATAGATGAGGCAAGTAAAAAGCAAAACGAAACCCGTAAAGAGTTGAAAAAGAAGCTCAGCTATGTTGGCGACCGCAGCAGCAGCAGCACCAACAACAACAACAATAACAACATTGCGAGCAGGAAGCGCAAATACCCTGCCATATACTTTAACGTGTATTTATGCAACTCATAACATTTAGTTTAAAAAAAAAAAAATCTCGACTCCTTTTTAAAAATAGTGTCCTGACTAAAATCTCTTCAAAAAAAATATATTCCAATCTCTTTATTTTTTTTTGAATATACAAGTATATGTATTTACATATAAGTATAACCGCATTTTGAAAGATACAATGCATTGCATTCCTACTGTGGTCCGAAATCTCAAACATAAATTATATTTGGAAAATAAAATATGAGATGGAAACAAGAATATTTAATAATAAAAACAAAAATAATAATAATATATAAACATATCTAATTTTTTGTATAGCCTTTTCCAATAAATAGAAACACATTTTACAAAAAATGTTCTGTGTTTTTAAATTGTTTTACCTTAAATACAATAATTAAAAAAAATCGTCTTACCAAACAAAATTTGTTGACAAAACGACAAATCATAACACGAAAGTGAATTTTTCCGTAAATATTAAATATTTACTAATGTTCGTATTTACTAACGTTCTGCAAAATGTTGCTCTCGTAGATAAATATAAATATTAGGATCGATCCATCACAAAACATGATTTTATGAGTTCTAATAAAAAACATAGTCCTACTTTTATGCAATTTATTTGCAAATATTTCAAATATAATGCAAATTTTTATCACCGATACAACTTTTCCAGCACAAATCTAAACCGCTCTGGATTCAAGGAAACCATCTGACCTCTCTAGTTCTTAAAGTTGAAAGCATCTTCCCGACGTTCCATCTGAATTCCTAAAAACTCAATTTTCAACAAAAGCGTCCCTACTATTACTACATTAACCAAATCGTGTTATATTTTCATATAAGTATTCATCGAACTAACAAGCTCTGTCGCTCTTATCTAGAGTGTATGGGGAAAAAAAATGAAATTACGTGAACCGAGTCCATTGAACGTGAACTGACATTAGGGATTAAAAGCGTAGTATTTTTTCGCTTGTTATTGTTGCTACTCTTGTTGTGGCTGTTCCTGTTTGTATTGCTATTGTTGTTGTCGTTGTTGTTATTGTTGTAACGATGTAACAACAACTCTCAACAATTCCATTCATTTGCCGGCCCGATGCTGCCATCACCGCGTGCAACTGCAACGTGAAACGTTGCAGGATTCATTAGCGATTTTTTGTTACCAGTTTGCTGCAGGACATGTCAGCCAGTAACCCATTGTTTTTGTTGTTGGCATTTGTTTTATTATTGTATATTTGTTGTCGTTCCTGCTGCTCCCGTGGCTCCTGTTCCTGTTGCTGTTACTGTTACTGCTGGAGAGTGCATTTGTTTGCTCATTACACACGTCATCATGTCATCGCTGCCAGCCACAATACACACACACACATCCCCCCTCTGCATTCCCCTAAACACCCGAATAGATGGGGGAAATATTTTTTGTAGCCTATCTTTGAGCGTTCAGCCCTTCGTTTTTCTTTTTTTTTCAGAAAAACTCCATGGCATATGTGGCTCATGGTAGCTAAATAGCAAGTGGGGGGGCGGGAAAGAACAATGCAAGTGATAGAACAATCGCTTTGATTGAAGCGAAACGAGACTAGAACGTGTATTTAGGTGATCGAGGTTGCATTTGTTTACGAGAGTTCAGCACTGGCATTGATTAGGACAGCATAGGATTATTTGTGAATAACAAACATATGTACATACAATATTGTATGAGATGTGGATGTATGCGAGCAAAGGTATTAATTGAACGCTGAGCTCTACATTCAGACTGAATACCTTTGAAAACTTTTAAATTCAAGAAAACCACAATAATTGTTAGTAAAGAGGAATAAAATAGTTGGAAACCAAACTTGTACATTATAGGTTTTACTTTTTCTTTGGCACACTTTAATTAAAATAATAACTATCGAAAATTAATATAAATTAATATAATATAATAATAATATAATAATAATATAATAATAATATAATAATAATATAATAATAATATAATAATAATATAATAATAATATAATAATAATATAATAATAATATAATATAACATTCCAATTGAAGATGATATTTTCTTTATTGATCAGCCATCATTAATTTCTTTCCATGTTAAGATACCTTTTAAAATTGCATAAGTAAAATTTCTCAATCAAGCCCAGTTTCTAACCTTAGCATTTATAGCGTTAATATATAATAGATCTTGAGTTATCTGATACAACTTTCTTAGCCTAAAATGCGTATCATCAATAATATCGTCGATAGTTTATAAGTATGTAAACAGGACTCGCAAAAATAAACCAAAATTCATTAAATTTATATTAGATAATACCTATTTTACTCCATACAGATAATTCCGATGTCTACAATATTGTATTATTTTCTCTTTTAATGTTACTGTTGTCATTGCAATATCTTACATTAATGTGTTATATAAATACGATTTTAAAAATAACGCTTTATACCTGGCTTTTCGGTTGTGGAAATATCAAAATTAGAATTTGAGAAGGAAAGTATATTTCTATCACAAAACCACCATATATTATATTACAAATGATCTGCTATGCCAAAAATCCTTTTTACTTTGACATGAAATTAGTTTTATTTAAATGGATTTCTATTAAATGGACATCACCCTTTTATGGGTATCTATTTCTGTGCATGATATGGCCCAGATGAACTTTCTTCAGCTGCTAATTTTTAACTGAAGCATCCAGAATTTGATATGCATTTGCAAACATGCCCAACAGATTTTCTACAACATGTTCCATGTTTGTTGGCCCGCAACCAGAACAACAACAACAAACAAGTTACTTCCAAAGCCTTTGCCATGGTTAGAAACACAGGCGAAGACGCAAAATGTAAACTCGTTAAGACTTTTACTTACGAGTACATATACAAAAGCAGGCAGGCGGGCAGTCGATGCGGAAATATAGCTTTTTAGCAAAATTCGTATACTTCATTATTGCCGGTGTCTGGAAAGCAGAAAAGAAGCAAAACTGCCAAGCATGACAAGGCGAAATGAAAAGCTTTCAAATGAAACGAAAATCACATTACAATTTCACAGCACATTGTAGGTTGCGAGAGAGTGTTTTCATTGCATACGGCTCTGGGCATTGGTAAGGGTCGTTCAGACAATAAAACATACATATTTCCCAAACTCTGATGGACAACAAATAACATAATATGAATTTACTGGATAAATATTTTAGAAAAAGGAAAAAGTTCTTTGCTAGCTAGATGGTGGAAATGAACTTAGGGGTGTCTTGAGAATTCTATTAAAGAAGATATTTAAAATAAGTTAAACGTCCTTCTATTCATATTTTTATCAAAATTGGTAAATATTTTCGGTTGCACACGTTAAACAATTTTGATCTAAAATATTTTGATCAAATTTTGGTTTAAATTTTTTATAACAGCTTATTGCTTAATGTTGAAATATTTAATAATTCAAAGGTTTCCCAATATATGGAATTTATATTTTTCATTCAAAGTTTTACTTCTAACTGTTTTGTGTATCTTGTAATAAAAAAAAGCTAAATACCAAAAAGGTATAAGCACATTTTTCAATTGAGAGAATACAAAAATGTGCCTGAGCTAAAAGTAGCTGGTGATTATTTCCACTTTAAAAAACTGAAGCCAAAATCCTTTGAATCGAAAAACGTTCACTTAGAATCAGATTTAATTGTGTAACTTCCATTTCACATCGAGCGATTTAACTTTGTTTGTAAAAACACTTTTGATAGCAAGAGAAGACAAGATAAATTTTAGTGTAATGCTGGACCTAACTTATTGGTAAAACTGTTCAGATCTAAAAATAAAGAACTTGTAAATAGAAGTGCTTAAGTAGCTAAATAATACATTACTTGAGCTCAAATTATCACAACAATATACTAGTGAGTTGGCAAATAGTCGTGGATATAGATATGTTTCATCGGGATATTATTGTTTTAAATTTTTCTTTGAATTATAATTTGGCAAGTCACTGTTCTTCTGACATATATTAACTGTATTAACTGATCTCCAAAGTGAAGTCGAAACTATAAGCCAGAACTTTCATCAAGTTTGGGAAATTTGTTTCAGTGTCTCGCACAGGATTCTCCTTGCTGCCATTGCTCATGGAAAATGTAAATAAAATTCCATGGCGAAACATTTGCAGTGCGAGTGCTAGTCATTAAATATTAAGCAACTCACTAGGGGAGGAGTGGGAGTAGGGTGTAGGGTGTAGGGAGCTGCAGGACCTCTGTCAACGTTGCTCTGTTTTGTTTGCCTGGCGAGCGAAAGTCCCAGCAGTTTCATGGCTAGACGATTTGGTTGGGGACGATTTTGGGGGTTTCGTGTGCTGCGATTTTGTGTCTTGATTCGTGAAAATGTCGCGACGTTTTCACATTGCTTTACGTGTTTTTTGTGTTGTTGCTGTTTTTGTAGCTGTTGTTGCTTCTGCAAGTCGCCGTCTGGTCGCCTTTTGGCACATCGGGCCAAATTACAGAAATTAAAGCTAACGAAGCGCGAACATTTCGCTGCAGACGCTTTCTAAGCCCAGTGCCCGAGCATCAGGCCGATTCACACAGAGACAAGGTGTTGGCCCTGTTGGTGGAGGGGGGGTGCTGGTGGGCGGTCGACGGAGGATTTTGGCATGGGTTCTTCGCTTTCTTTTGGTACTTTCCATGGCTACTTTCTACATTTTCGCCCAACTTCTTACTTGCGCAATTTCTTTTGCGTGTCGCCGTCGCTGCAAGGATTAAAAGTTAAATTCCCATTTTGTGGCAATTGAATTAGCGCTAAAAGGTTAAGTACGTGTTCCTTGGCATTCTTGAGCCACTTTTCAACATGTTGGCGTTGTCATCAAAGTTGCCGAAACAGTTCCTGGCGATGCAGCTTATTTAGGGGACGCCCATTTGTTTTCTTTTCAAGCTCTCCCCAAAAATAGAATTGAAGTGCCACCTGAGGCTAAGATTTGGATATATTTCTACAATGAATAGCTTTGTAATAAAGTTGAAATTACTTAGCAGCCATCTGCCAACGCATTTGTTGCAGCTTAAAGTGCTAAGATGTGAACATTTCCTTCGCATGTAGTGCGCGTTTTATTAAATTATGTTTTCTACGTTTTGTGCTTAATATTTAGTTATAACACATCCTACTACTCACTAAACCAACAAGTGTGGCATTTTTATACTCTGTACATGAAATGTACAAGAGTATATTAGGTTTGCGGGAGCTGAAAAATGTAACAGGCAGAAGGAGGCGTGGCAGACCCCACAAAGTATATATATTCTTGATCAGCATGACGAGACGAGTCGATCTAGCCCTGTCTGTCTGTCTGTCCGTCTGTCCGTCTGTCCGTCCGTATGAACACCTGGATCTCAGAGACTATAAGAGATAGAGACACCAAATTTTGCACGAAGATGTGTTATGTGTGTATTCTATACGAGTTTGTTTTATTTTTTTGATTTTCACCCCCACTTCCCCCCTATGGGGGTTTTCCCGATTTTCCATTCGTATAATCGCCTATATCTCGGAGACTATAAGACCTAGGAACACCAAATTTTAGTCCCAGATGCCTTATGTGAATACGCAGAAAATGTATATTTTGGAATTCCCCTCCCTCCCCCCTCTACCCCGCAAATCGTAACTCCCGTAATTCTTGGAATTTCGAACTAAAATTTTGGAAATACCCCCAGTTAGTTATTATGTGTCCGTATGCCAAATTTCATTATGATAGACCGATTTAACAAGAAGTTATAGCCATAAATATATTTGCTGATGCAGCGCTGCTCAAGCGCTGCCCGCGGCTGTTGTTGATGTTGCTGTTTGGTTGACTGCGAAAATGCTTACACAGACACGAATTGATGCGCATAGGCATACATACACTCACACAGACGCAATTGCTATGTAAATGTGCAATTATACACCCTTTACGTGAGTTCGAATACCAAGAGAGGTAAAATCGATCAAATTTTTTTTTTTATTTTCTTAATTTTTTTTATTTTCTATAATTATTGTAAACATATGTACAGAGTATTTCAAAGTCGGGACACCCGACTTTAGCTTTTTTACTTGTTTATGTTCAAGATGTCCTGAAAGCTCAATTCCAACCAACCAAAATTTAAGTTTTGTGTAAGTTATATGGGAATGATGGTTATTTTTTCAAATACTCGTATTAAGCAAGGAGTTTCCATGGAGAGTAGTTTAAGATAACACCTTTTCATATTGCTTTGGCTTAGTTTGTTAAAAAAGGAAAAAAAAATTATTATCTGTCCATTTAAAGAAGGGGTTTTCAGCAGAAGTTATTGCGTAATGATAGGAAGAAAATATCTAAATTGGAAAATGGAAACTTACAAAAATGTTGGTTCTTTTTGGCGCCGAAAGTTTCTTAAATCAATTGTTTCATATGAACAGATGTGGTAAATGGTTAATAGCAACAGGGCTTAATTCGGGAGAACTAATTGGATTCCTTCTCGTTGACACATTTTACACCTTCATTTAACATTCAGCTTTCGGAGAATATCAGAGCAGATATTTTGCTGTGAAGCAAGATTAATTAGCAATATTAAATATTGCGTACAAGTATATATCTATACACATAGTTGTATCGCAATCTCTTCTTTCCTCACAATGGAACATTTTACTGTCCAATCCCCTTTGATGACAGACAGCTTCAAATCCCTGCCTAGCTATTCCGGAAATTCAATCAGCAACAATCGTTGCTCCTTGCACCTGTTCCAACGTGACTTGCACTTGCAACCAACTGCGCGCCGCGACGCATCCCCAATAACTTTAATAAAATCGATAGCCAGAAAAAGTAACACTTAACAGCTGTTAAGGATACCACAAGCAACAAAAAGGAACGTACAGATGCTTTGCGCAAGGACCAAAAACAACGACAACAACACGAGCAGCAGCCACTGTCGCAAAGGCAGGCAGGCAGCAGGATTACCCAAAAAGGCAAAAACAACAGCAAGAGCAAGGAAAGCAACAAAAGAGCCGAATAAAATAAAAACACATAAATAATAAAGTAGGCAGCCGCACACTCAATTACCAAACGAGAAGGCAAAGGCCTCCAACGGCCGACTGAGCTACCTGACCGAAGCAACGTCGCCGCCGCCGCTGCCGCCAACAACAGCAACACCTGCCGCAGTCGCAGACTGGCGCGTGCGACGCTGCAGCGGCAACAGCAGAGACACCAACAGCCTCACGCTTCATTAATAAAGCAGGCAGCACGCACAGGTGGCAGGTAGCCGCCTTGTAATTGTGGCCAACACACACACACACACAGGCGCACAGTGCAAGACGTTATCGTTGCCTTTGTTTTGCTACGCTCATTCGTATGCTGCTGCCGAATTATGCGACTGCGACGCTAGCAGCGAAGTCGTAGCGTCAACTGTGCACTCTCCCGCAATGTCTCTCTCTCTCTCTCTCTCTCTCTGTGTGCGTGTCTCTCTCGAAAAAGCTCTCTTTGTAGACTTTGTAGAATAATCTCTGGCTTTCATGCACATTCTACATGCGCACATTTCTTTTGGCCACCGGCCAGCAACCGCTGCGTCGGCCTCTGCGGCCGGCCATGCTCACATACATACATACACGTACATATGTGTATTGTGTCGTCCTTATTACCAAGCCATCGAGAACTCGAGCGAGCGCCAAAAATAAACATGAATAAATTCGCAGCATTGTTTATTTGATTTTGAGAGAATTTGCCAAACTATTTTTACGCTCCAGCCTCTGTGCTAATTAATGGAGGCCCTGCCGCGTCTGTGACCCAAATGCTGTCGTCTTTCCATTCGATTTGATTTCCACGCTATTTCTATTTTGAACTTCTGCATTTCTCTTGTTTGATGTTGGGCCGACAGATGAAAAACAGAAAGACAGAAAAAAAACAAAAATATGTTTAAATGTTTGCGTTGAACTTGAAATGGTTGCTGGCTGGCTGCTTTGGTGGTTGTGGTGGCTGTAAATGCCTCGCAACGAATATCTCTAGCAAGGCTTTTTACAAGTTCATTTTCGAATTCATTGAGTAAATGTGCTGTTTTAAATTTGTTTGTGGGTGTTCCGAATTAAAAGCAAACACATACACACACACATACGTATATGTTGTTTTTTTTAATAAATACAGTTTTAGAAAATAAAAGAGTTCGTATTGCATACATATTTTCGGCCCGAATATCATTTCATATTCCGGCTATTAAATATTCGATTAGATACCACCAAATACCTTTATTATTAATGTAATGTATTATTATTTGTCATCGGCCTTTTGGACGTTTCTGTAGTGAAGTGCATTCAAAAGGATGATATAAAATTGGTCCAACTCATCAGCTTTTGTCCTGTACTTCAGAAAAATCTCTATATCACTTAGATGACCATATTTAAGGCGCCTTTAAAATACATTTTTATGATTTATAGACTCGTTCGATATATTCGATAAAGCCAACTATTAATCAAACGAAATATTGAACTCAAGGGTGCAATGGTTTTTAGGAGACTTCGGGCTCAGATACGTGGCTGATTAACCCCTAAGCCAACAGACCATTGTAGATGAAATATTCTCAGGATTTATTAGGATGATAATTATTAATTTCATACATAACATATATATTAAATATTTTAGTAGCGGGATCCAACTTAAAGAAGTGCCTTTTATTCATTTAAATGAGAAAATTATTTCAGGGTTAAACATACTATGTATTCCTCCTTTATATAAACAATCTTAACGATCATTATATTTTATCTGATAAAATGTACATATACATACATATTATATTAGGTCACTAGCTTTTGAGGTTTCACTAATAAATCATGTGTCGCTTAAACTTTCACGTCTACAAATTTTCTTTGTATTCCAATATAAGGAGCCAAGACCACTTCGCAACGCACTCTCATTAAAAAGAAAATGCTATATCCACAACCATTTATTTAGCATCGATAGCTTCAATTAGTCACTTTAATTTAATCTATTAGATTTTCCCGATTTTTATTTCCTAATTTTTCACGGTCGCCGCAGCTCATAGATCTTTATCCCAAGCGCTCAGAATGCTGGGTGATGATCATGATGCCAATGGCTCGTGATTACTTTAGTGATGGACGTACATATTAGAAGAAGAAACCATAATTAATCTTCTTGGCATCAGGTAGACAGCACCTTAGCTGTCAGTGCCAATTGTCTGTATTTGTCTGCCTCAGTGTTATGTCTAAAATTTAAACGTAAAAACTTAGGAAGAGATTTTAAAGCGGCGCTTAAGTCGGCATCGCCATGGAGTCTTGTGGCTGTGGGACTGATCCTAAAAGCAAATTAGGCACAATTGTCATTCAAATGATGCCGTCGCAGGACATGGCGGGCGGGTATTGTCCTTGTCAGGCGAATGGTGCGCAGCAGCAAAGTAATAATTCAGCGACCCAGACGCCAACCTGCATGGGTAACTGTGGTTGCCCCAATACGTCTGCGCTCTCATCGACAGTGACATCGGCAAACAATAATATTTGCGGATGCCAGCAGCTCCAAGAGTTGCTGGCCCAAGCGCAGATGCCGCTATCCACGCTAAGCAATTGTGCTTGCTCCTGCGCCTTTCCGCAGAATCCAACACCACAGCCAATGTATCAGCAACAGATGCAACAACAAATGCAACAGATGCCGTGTCAAATGATGCCTCCGATGCGGGCCAATCAGCCTCAGCCGCCGCCAAGCGTCTGCTGCTATCAGGTGCCATGTACTCCATGCGCCCCATGTGCACCCTGCGTACCCAACGTGACCTTCCAGTGCGACAATTACAGAGGCACTACCAGTGGAGCCCCCAATGTGACGGTGCAATGCGACAATGGCAGGGGAAGTCGATGCTGCATGCTGAATCCGCCATCCTCATGGCCGTGTCCATGTCAACAGCCTGAAACGGAAAATGGAAAGGTGCAATCGGTGAGCTATCAAGTCCACTACATGTTCTGTCGGGATGAACAGACTCAGGCGGATGAGGCATGTGTTTGCAGTAGAATTCCACGAACTTGCGGCTCCTTCGGCGATGTTCGTGGTGATGGCAAATCTTGCTGGAGGGCTAGGGAAATGCCCTGCAGGGCTGACAAGAAAGCCTCTGCGAAGAAGAAGAAGAAAATGGTCTGCAAAATGCATCTAAAGCCGCAAAAGGCAACGACCTTGCAAGATTCTACTAGTTGCGATTGCAATGGGTCCGATGAATCTTTCGATGACGACGGTGCTGATACTTGCAACATTTGCATGGGAGGAGTACCTGATTATGTAGTCGCTCCTTGTGGTGGAGGAGCAACTACCTGTGGCGCAGGAGCAACTGCTTATGGCGGAGAAGCAACTACTTGTGGCGGAGGAGCAACTACTTGTGGGGGAGGAGCAACTACTTGTGGGGGAGGAGCACCAACTTGTGCAGCAGGCGCAACTAGTTGCGCCAGAGACGCAGGTGCATCGACAATGGCTCAGTGCATGAATCAAATTTGTGAGAACAACGGGGGCTCTGACTGCATGAACAGCATTTGCGAATGCGTTGGTCGCATGGTGGCAGCAGCTGCTGTGGCTGCAGCCAAAGAGGCCTCGGAAAACAATGGCCGTCACTCGAAGGCACATAAAATAGTGCATGCTCCCCCAATTCTATCAGCACGACAATCGTACCAGCCGGGTGGTTCGACGCGTACATCAGATAATGCCAACCAGGGGCCAGCCCGGAATTGGGCGGGCATAGAGAGCTCAGGCACCGATTCCTTGAGGCGTCCATCTATAGCGGCCATTCGCCAATCTTGGGCACCCACAGATCAGACGTTTTTGCCAAATACTGCCTGGCTGTCCGAACCAACTAGTCCCCAGGAGTCCACACACTCACAAGCTTCATGGCACTCACCGACCGAAAGGGGTTCTCCGTACAGTCCAACCGGGCAGCCACATACCATTGTGCTATCAAATCCCTTCCCGCATCCATTTCCCGATGGAATGGTGAAGCAGCGACGCTCGCGTGCCATACAAACACAGCACCTTGACAGCGCACATCGTGGACAGTTCAGCTATTATACCGACAATAATTGCACACAGACGGACAACGGATCGCATCAGTCACATGTTGCGCACATAAAGTCCAGCTCGAAGAGTCATAAAATTGATCCAGTAAAAGTGTTGGCCAAGATGTTGGAACGTTCCACATCAGTACACCCGCCTTCCGTATCGTCCAGCAAGGCTTCTAGTCAGAGGACTTCGGCGACAACAAAGCTGCGCACATTGAGTTCAAAAAACTACCGAGCCGAGCCCCGACATGCAAAACAAAAAACGGAGATGCTTCAAAATCGGGCACCACCAATAGGAAAAAATCACTCGGATACTAAGCATCCGCACAATTCATCCACTGGTGAGAAGGAGAAGAGGCAGGTATCCGGCTCCACTGCTGTCGAAATGATTACATCTATCTCAGATGTGGAGGCACCACCCACGGATAACGAAGACGGGTCATGGAAACAGGCGTCAACTGATATCGAGAGCTCTACCTGTTTCATAAACAACTCGAGCCATGATACCAAAATTGAAGTCGACATAGCTAATAGCACCGAAAATTCGGGGAGCAACATTACGGCCGTGATTGAGCCACACATAAGCACCCAATCCAGCCTTGATAGGTATTCCAGCAAACGAACTGGCCACACCAGCTGCTGAGTGTTGATTTTAATTTAATATAGCACATTCCCTATTTCCGCATTTCGGTTTGTTCAAAATATATACAATAGCCCAATACATACAGACAAAAGCAAACTTCTTTTCCTTTATTTAAAACGAAACCCTGCTAGCACCGATCAGGTTTAACAGATCAAGGCACAGTTGTTGTAAAATTTTCAAGTAATCCCTTTGATACACAAAAAAAAACTCAAAACTTGAAAATATATATAAAAAAACATAGCATTATGGAGAAAGCACATCAAGATGCGTTGTTGGTCTTGCGCGAAATGGAAAGCGTTCGCTGGTACCGAGGACTGTCAACTGAACAGCTCCAGGCGGCGGAAAATCTGCGTCCCGCTATACGCGATGATACCGAGCAGGGCACCACATACCGTGTGGAAAGGTGCCTTCACTCATTGGGTGTGAGTCCAAAGATCCCATCCAGATACCTCAAGATTGTTATGAATGTGAGTCATGGCAACAATTTGGCCTTTCTCTGGTTCCTATGGGAAGCCTACTATAAGCGAAAGAATGGAGAAGATATTGAAAACAAGTACTATAGCGTGACCGAGCAACTGATTCTTTCTGCCATCGCTCATCTCGATATGCCTGCGACAATGCGAGAACTCGATCAGATATTGCCGCCACCCTCTTGCTCCAAGAAGTTTCAGGATGCCGAACGCCGTCGGATTCAAGCTCGCAATACAGCCAAGGAGAAGCGTGAAGGTACTAAGCTCAGTGATTACGTTTTACCCTACTTTGCACCGCAGCCACGACCAAATGCCACAGCACCCAAAACCTTGCTCTCATATCAGACACGCAGGTGGTACTTCCCTGAATACGCACACTTCAAAAATTTGCCAAGCCAGGGCAAAGAAGCTGCCGCGCATTGGTTCATCAACTATAAGCTGTCACCGGGCAAGCGCATCACCAAAAAAATACTCAGCTCCGAAATCAATCGTCTGTTCTTTCACGATGGCCCAGTTACTATGAATGAGCAGGAGGAATCGGTGCTTTGTTCTACCCATCGTTCCCAACAGCATTTGCTGGAGCTGAAGAAGGTGCGCCTAGCCGGAGGAACCTTGAATCGCTGCATGGAAATGCTTGATGTGCCGGCAGAGAAGCGGGAAAAGCAGACGCGGCGCATTGTGCGCCAGTTGGAAAGAGAGATTGAAGATGCCGAGGTCTCATGGCGACAATACGCGCTACGCCAATACACTCTACTCTACAAACTAAGTGGACCAGATGCGGACTGCAAGTTGTGCCAACATCTAATGTCTTTGCCGCCTGTGGGTCCGCGAAAAAAAGCCGATCTATCGCTGCTTATCGATCTGAACCTAAAGAAGACCACCGCTACTCTGCCTGGATCAAAGGAGCCGGCCATTAAGGTGCTGAAGGTACGCGCTAAGGGCGAGGAAGCCCCCACCACGGAATGCAAGGAGGTTGTGCTCAACAAGAAGACGGTACAAAAAGTAGAAACTCTGCAGCCCAAGAGACATCGTAAGCCAATAAGCAGTCGCAGAGGTAGTCACAGCAGTCGCAGTCGCAGCAGCAGCCGAGCCAGTTCTACTAGTCGTCGTATCCTAAAGCCCTTGCCAGCTGAGAATGCGCCAGTGCCAGTGCCAGAGCCGGAACCTCCAAAACCTCTGACTACAGACTTTAAGAACCTCAGTGATCTCATACCGGAATGCAGTCGCTTAAAGCCCTTTCGGGTGGTCAGAGAAGAAGAAAAGAGTGAGCAAACAATAGACACATGGGACTCCTTTACCAGTCAGTCGATATTCAACACGCCGCAATTGGACTACTTCAAGATCTTTGATCTGCCGGGAATGCCTCCCCTGACCGAAGCAGAAGTGGCTCTGGCGGAGAAACAGGGTGAATACCAAATAGATGACAAACAGCCAATAATTAAACAACTCTGCATCGATGCCTTGAATAAAACAATTGAGGACGATGATAAGAAACTTGAGTGCCAAGCAGCTCAGGCAATGCAATGCAGACAACCTCAGACAACTCCAGCAGTTAGAGGTTGGTTGTCTCAGTTTTTTGACGGGACTGTAACAAATGCTGCCGATATGTGTGCGATTAAAATGCTAAAACAGAATCTACAACGAAAGCCAGAAGGAACGACAAGTGACCCTGATCCTGAAGCAGCGTGTGACGAGTTCAATGTGTTGAATATAAAAACCGTCGATCCAGACGATGAACAGCTTTTAGCGACGTTGCTCAAGGCCGGGATAAAACGAATGAAGCGTAATCCTGCCTTCGTTCTAGCATCTATGCCGAATGCTCATAAGATGCCTATTCTACTGAATTGGCTGGCCGATCGGTATGGCAAGACCTACACCATCAATGAAATAGACGAAATGGTGAAAACCTCGACCTACATGTACGACGCGGCCGAGCAAATGCTCAAACAATTTTCACCCATTTTGGAATCAGTTCCTAGGCGTAAGCACTTCATGAGCCCTGCCGAGAAAGCAGAGTACGTTGAGATGTGCGAGCAAATACGTGGAAAGTACGAGGAGGAGATCAATAGACAGGCCATGGAGGAAGCACGCCTCATTTGGCTAGCATTGCGTGGCTATGCGCATATTCAGGGCTGTCGCCTGATTAGGGACACCTTCTTTGCATACATGCCATCCTGTGAGGACGACATAAAGCGCTACAAGGCATCCACTGCCAAAAACAAACGGGACATGATTAACATGCGCATGTATATGCGATTAGCAAAAGAATAATCTCGCTGGGCAATGGAGTGCTAGGCAGTGTCGGACGTACTGCACAGTCGTCCAGATACTGTCACTTCATTGCCCACTGAGAAATGGACAGATGGTCAAAATTATGGTCACAAAGAAATTTTAGCGTTTTAATATAAATATTATTTATTAAATATTTTTATTGTTCTTTTTATAACTTTTTACACTCTCTCTGTAAATACCAAGTTTTAAAGTGAAACTTCTTATATGAGCGTTTTAAATGCTGGATCGGCAACCTTTTCTGTGACGAAACGAATAGCATTGTAACAGACGTACATAAATGAACAGCAAGTAGACCAGCTGACGAATTGGATATTATAAATGTAAACAAAAATGGTATGACGGTACAATCTGAAATATATACAAACTTGGTGTTCTAGTTCGCATATTTTACAACACAAGGCTGCACGATCCTAATTGTCAAATACGCAATCAGCAATAGCTGATTTGCCTTCTGCTGGCTTATGCCCCTGGTAGATTTTTAGAGTTGCCATTTCTTGTGGGGTTTAGGGGACTCCAGGAATATTTTTAATGAAAAACAAACTGCGTTTCTAAGCGGTTCTTCTAGCCATTAGCCGATTTTCTATCTGTATTTTGTATTAATTTTTCAGCATATTCTAGCTGGGTTTCTAACCAATTATCGAGAGTTTTCTAGCCGTTTTAGTGGACGTTCTGTCCAGTCATAGTGGATTTTCTAGCAAGGTTTCTAGTCATTTTTATTGGAATTTTAATATATTCCACCCCCTTACAGTTGTGTTTCCAATCATTTATTTATCGATTACCGATAGCGATAGCTCTTTTCATTTAAGCCTTTCTATTTAAGCCATCAATCATTGTTGAGTAATGATATAGGCTCCTCTTACCAATCAAAAAACAAAATTAACTCAAATTAAATTACTTCAACATAACCACGTAGTTTCATTTCTATCGAGAAGAAAAAAATATTGCAATGTTAAGAACTTTCGGACCCCAAAAAAAACCAGTGCATTCCTAACCTTTTCCATTTCCTCCAGACGGCACTATGTTGATGTGATTTAGTCACATTTTTTGCATAGCTTAGGTCTCCCGCAGAATGAAAATTGTTTTAATTTGCTCTACTCGTACGTTTTTACGACCCACTTGAGTAAATTGTTTTGTTTCTTTATTTTCATCGAGCATCTATACATATATTTGTGTATTTAGTACATCGTGTGTTTAGCCGTGATTTGTGTAATTAGCAGAGATTGCTCCGATTGCAGCCATTGCCATCTGCCATAAATACGAAAACCATATTTTTCATCGACGACGCTGACGTACAAAACAAAAACAAAACTAAAGAAAAGAAGAGGAAAAAACAAACGAGGGAACAGATCAAGTAATCTAATTATGCGCGGCTGCAGACATAAAATGGGAGGCAAACGGAAATCCAGTCAGAAGGAGAACGTGGGGGGCGGCTGCGGCTGCGGCCACATACTACATACACATACATACATATGCCGAAGTAAAATTTATAGCAATAGCGGCCGGCCAGCAACAATAACAACAACTAAGTAGAGCCGCAACAAACTACATTTTATGGCAACAGAAGCGGCGCAAAAAAGTCTACAACAGCGGCGGCACAAACAACATGTGGCTGTGGCAGTGGCAACCAAAACACTTGACCAACACGCGCGTTGCCAAGTTGCGGCGTTGGCGGTAGCGGTGGCGGTGGCGTTGGCGGCAATGTCTTTACAGCTGTTGACGCTGTTGACAGCGATGCCTGCGTCAGCGCCAACGCCACCGTCAACGCGAACGCAGCCGGCAACATTTCGGGCCACTTAAGGGTGGCTTTTTCCTACGCAGCTGCTCCCTGCCTTGCCACTTGTCTGCCGACGTCGACGTCGGCTCCGCTGTCGCTGGCGCTGGCGCTGTCTCGTTGCTGTTGCCTTCGCCGTGGCTGCGACTGCGGCTGTCGCTGCCTTTCAGCCATCAAGTGGATTTCAGTTTCATTTTGAACGTCGTGCGTGTCGAGTACGTGTTCCTAGCGCGCGCGCTCTCGTCTTTTGCTCCAACGTCGTCTGTGCCGTGCCGTGCCGTTGTCTTGGCCTGGCCAACACAATTGCCGTAATCAGCGCGCGTGTGATCCAAGTAGCTTTGAATAGTAAGCACAAGTTGATGAATTTCAGCTCGAAACAAAAGAACCAAGTGAAAAGCGAGTAATACGCTCAAACAAATTATAAGTAAGCAAAGCCAAAAGGTGGAAAATATTCAAAAAGAAATTATAATAATAATAAATAATCATTACAATTTTAAAGTGGCATTATAAATTAAAATGAAATCACAAGTTTCAAAAATAAAAATTCCATAAAATTTGAAAACCCATTAAAAAGTATTGACGGAAAATATAAAAAAAAAAACCTTGTAAAATTTATAGAAAGTTTAAAAACATACTCGATCTTTTAACACTTAAATACATTAAACATAAAGCTGAGCCAGAAAATTATAAAATGTATAAATCAAGTATTTTATATAAAACAAAATAATTAAATTACTGCTATAAATATTATAAATATTATTAAAGCTATAAATGGAATATTAAATCTTAAAGCAAAAATAGTTTTACTTTTCATAGTTTCTATTTATAAAATAATACATTTTAACCTTCAAGTTCGTTTCCAGTTTTCCTGTTCCTTAAAAATAAACAATTTAATGTTATGGAAAATTTCCATCGACCTTACACAACATGTTTTGTAATAACTATACCTACATACGAGTATATAACTATTTCAACATGGCAATTCTTGAAATAATAAATTTATGTGAAAAAATAACAACAAATTAAATATAATTTGCTTGTCAAATCAAATCTTTCGTTTTTGAAAGTTTTTTCGTAAATGAGCAAACGTTGAAAATATGTGTGCTAAAAGCGAAAATTATATATATATGCAAATGTAGATATATAATAGTATATATAAATCGGTGTGTCTCAGCAAAAGTCGACAGCAGAATTATATCATAGCCGCTTTAGTTTTAAAAATAGCGTGCCACGATTTTCTCATTTTTCTTTCAGCGCGTATAATTCATGCAAAAAATGTGTCATGCTCTGCAAAATGAAAAAACTGAATTTCGTTTTATATCTTTCTGTGTTTTCGAAAAGTAAAAATCGGCTGAGACTTATATACAACGTACATATGTATGCTAGCGCTCACGCAAAATAGTTGGACAGGAAAATAAAAACCAAAATCTTGTACATTCAAAAAAATATAGCATATGCTCCAATAATATTCACTTGTGAGCTATGTGGTGATAAATCAAGGTACAAACATAGCTTCTTGCTTATGTTTTGGTCAGTTTACGACTTGATAAAAATATGATAAATGTATTCCTAATATTTTCGAAGGTCAAGTTCTTTGGTACTTTAATTCTCAATTCAATTCAAGCTAGATAGATATGTACGTTTGGTGGGGAGTAGCCAAAGCTTCAGAGAAAAAGAGTTTTTCAGGAGTAATTCAAGCAAATAAAATAATGGCTTATTATTTTGTGAACTCATTAGAAATTATTAAAAGATATTAAATATCGCGATCAGCTAAATAACGTGTTAGATAAATAATTCGTAGTCGTTGTTATAAATACAAATGTAGCGATTCTTTAAAATTATATAAGCTTGTATTATTTAATTTATTGCCTTTGAAGACAGTGGGGTAGAAAACATGTCATTTTGAGAGTAACAAAAAAGGCTGGGACTACTTAAAGATACTTTGCCTGTCTTAACCGAACAATTTAGTAACCTTTTGCATTAAAATTGTTTCTTGTCAATAGTATTTAACCATTTATTTTGAAACGCTTAGCGAATGTCATTTCCAAAGGATTTTAAGTTAAAAGGCACAGCCGCTAACACATCCATATTGTTTTTTATTAAGCCCAATGTATTTAGTTTTTTATTTGAAATTTAAAGCCAATAATAAAAGAATAAAAGTGCTTTTGTGTTGAAATAAGCATTATGGAAAATGCCATTAACCCATACCGTGCCCATATGCCAACTTTCTGTCACCAGTCGCTGCCAATTTTCGTGTATCCCAGGAATCAAAAGTTTTCGTTTCACGTTTTTGGTAAAACACAAAAAAGAAAACAACGTTAGGCTCAAACCGTGCAATGATAACAAGAAAAAAAAAAACAACAACCAAAAAATACGGTGGCAAGAACATTTTGTGCACATTTTAATTCACGGTTCGATGACCACAGCGGAAATTCCTTTAATGACCACATGCGACGACGCGAACAATGATGTGGAATGGCGAGGTGGTGCGGGACGGGACGTCAGGGATGCGCAGACAAGTGCACGTGTGTCAGTCGTCGGTGCGTGGCTTGGGCTGGGCTGGGCTGGGCTGGTCTGGTCTGGTCTGGTCTCAGCCAGGTTGCTTGTTGATGAGGATTGTGGTGGTAGTGGCAGTGGCAGCGGTAATGGCAACGGCGATGCCGGTGTCGTTGGCTGCGGTAGTAACTTGAACCCTTGTCGGCCTAAATGCGACCGATGTTGTTATTGTTGTTGGTGCGAGTACTGCTGCCTGGGCGGCTCATAAAACGCAACGTTGCATTTCATTTAGGGACGTTTATTTAACGGTTTTTTACATTTAAAAAAATGTTACTTCAAGGCATTTGCGTTAAATATTTAAATTCGAAAAATGAAAAAGAGCGCGCCAAGATAATTTTGAAAATTTAAATTGCAAATTATACGCACCGTTTCACATACGTTGTACGTTAGGGAGGTGTGGTGACTCGTATGTGTGTGTGTGTGCGGATGTGTATGTGCGGGTGTGTGTGTGTGCGTGTGTGCGGGTGTTTAATGTGCGCTACGTGCTAGGCGAGCGAATTGGACGACAAGCCGGCTAACCAACTAAGCCGAGAGATTTCCCAATTTTATATAAAGTTTGAGCTTGTAATTAGATTTTATTAGCATCTAACATAGAATTTGCATTTATTTTAGAACTTCATAAAGCTGAGCTTATGACACATAAGTCCAAATATGCCGGATCAACATGATTTACCTGAAAATAAAAATAATAAGAATCGAATTAGAATGTGTGCATATATTTTTATTGT
The DNA here is from genome assembly GCF_003285725.1 of Scaptodrosophila lebanonensis. NCBI lineage: Eukaryota > Metazoa > Arthropoda > Insecta > Diptera > Drosophilidae > Scaptodrosophila > Scaptodrosophila lebanonensis. The sequence goes on along the minus strand of NW_022060742.1, from coordinate 12,105,253 downwards.
AGTTAACTGATATAAGCCCATATTTAAATACAATGTAAGAAGAATGCAGGCTAATATTTTGTCTAATCAGCAAAGGCAAAATATGCTCTCTACTTTTATTCTTCTAGGCCTATAGATTGTAGTTGGGTATATAGAGTCCTTGCGAAGAATTGTGCGGCAACTCTTTCAAAACTGATTAAACGTTAAATTTTTCCAAGACATATTAAAGCCAACTAAAAACACTTTATTGTACACATTTTTTTCGACTGTACACAATTATAGAATTTTGAAATAATTTGGACGATTTCTTAATTTTTACTCTATACCAACTCTTCCGTATACATTATATTCCAAATCAGTTTAACTTTTAATTTGTTGACTCAATATTTAATGCATTCTTAACTAGTTTTAAGCCGATTTCTACCCTCGTTAACTCACTCAAATATGAATATCAGACGAATGAAAATCCATACATATTATTAGTTATCTAACCGACTATTTATGACCATTCACAGCTAAATGCTCCAAAAACTATTAAACAAAACTTTCCTAATAGACAGACCTGTCCATTACAAAGTCCGTCACATTTTTCATAAGTTAAATAGTTGTACAGAAATGTTGATCTTCTTTGGAAATGTCAACCCACATAGCTCAAAATGTACTTACAGCTTCCGATTCATATATTCTATATTCTCGAACCTGCAGTCGCAACGGCATTTGGTTCTCAGAGTCTCTTACCGACTTTAACGTTTTAATGACATCCGATATGAACTGACTATCGATAAAGCCGTAGGTTATTTCAATTATCTTAAGCTTGGTGCAGTTCTCAAGAATATTTAAAAGGATCGACGAATAATTGAGACCGCAAAAGCAGTTAATCTGTAGTTCTTCGAGACTTATGAGTTGGATCAAAGGTCCCATGGATTGGGCATCTTTAAAATATCCCGTTAACTTCGTAAGTGACTTCAAACTGCCAATTGCATTAGTTGATGCAACATCCATAGGAATATTGTTAGTGAATTGTTGCAAGTAGTCCAATTTTCCAGAGCTGCTTACTACCCTTAAGAGATTGTTCATCGAAACGTGGGTGTGGGCATACTTGTAGTCTATAATGCGTTGTTTTATAAAACGCGATTCATCTCTTTCAAATAAATCGAGTACGTATTCATCGGTGAGGCGCACAGCTCGTAATTCTGGATTTGATTTGAAGCATTCTATCAAATCTACTGCATCGATTCGGTAATCAACCGAAAGTTTTTGAAGCAGTTTTAGGCTGCTTAGGCATTTGAGAGCACGCGTTGAACGTTTTCCTAGAATTTAATCTTATCATAAGGCCAAAAAATTGCATAGTACCATACCGATAATTTTGAGATCTTTCAATGCGGGCAAGTCTGTTAGTGCCATTAAAATCTGAGCCAATAGTTTGTTGAGTCGATCCACATCCTCATTGTTCATTACTTTATCCTTATAAGTATGTTCTATTAAGCAGAGTCTCTTCAATGCCTTCATGCGTTTGATAATGCTGCCAATAATGGCAGCCTCCTCGATCATGTACGCTCTGAAGGTCATTTTAAATATTTCGATATCCTTGCAGCCCAGCAAAAGCTCCTGTCGACTGCGTTTCGATTTTATATTCCACCAATATTGCCATTCATATATGGGATTTGCCAATTTGTAATTTTCCAGAACCAATTGTTGAAATTGCACGCACACGTGAGAGAGCTTGAATTTGTCCTCAACCTCCAAATAGTCAATTAGGGATTTCAGACAATACTCATTAAGTTGCAAGATATGCATTTTGTAGAGCCGGGTCTCAGATTGCAAACAGAAAAAAACTCAAATCTATCGAATTTTTAATAACAAAAATCTCACGGCACGTTGTGATATTCAAATTCGAAATGTGATTAATAAATATTTATCCACTGATTTATTAAATTAAATATAGATAGAGAGCTATTTACCTGGCAATTTTGAAAAGAAGAACCAAATGATGAGAGAACCAGAAGTACAAAATAAATATAGAATCTGGCGTAATTTGCCTTTTTACTAATTTTCTAATTTTAAATTTCTATCAAATGCAATGAAACGGCAACGTTTAAGAAAAAATTTCAATTATAAATAAAATTTACAAAAATGATGAAGCATTAAAGCACTTTACATGAGCAACCAAAAATAAAGATGAATATTAACGACTGCTAACCAGTTTCTGGGAAGGAACTGGATAGTTTAGACCACTCCTCTAGACTGTTTTCAAAACTAATCGCAATCCATCCTGCTGGTTAATTAAGCTGAACAAGCGACGACTCGAATGTAGAAGATAATTCAAAAAATATCTATATGTACATACTAAACTAATTTCAATTTTAGTTCAATTTTTATTCAAAACATGCGTACTGCAACAATTGAAATAAATACATTTAAACAATTGCCCATGTTTGAACAATCGCGTTTTAATTCCAACACATATAAACTGTGTTCAAATACAAATGAACGCACAATCATAAATAATATAATTTCTGCCAAATACACAATTTATAAAACTCGAATTATGAATCGCTCGCCAATTGCCGTACACTTGCACTTCCATGGATTTATGCAAATGCAATTTTTAAAATGTAAGTAACAACATGCACATAATTGAACTATACATTAATTATTATTATTATTACTCTATTATTATTATACTTGTGATTTGAAATTATCATAGAATGATTGCATTTCAATATTGTGGAATTATTTTGAATACTAATATCTTTCTTTGTTGCAAATTAAGAAGCAACCGTTGTAATGAATGACGTCGTTTTTATGTCTAATTAATAAGTGGTTCCTTCTTCAAAGAACTGTTTTCTTTCTGATTTCTTCTAAAAATTAAAATGTATTTTAATGAAATGCTTATTTCACTAAATAAGTTTGTCTTTCTTGGAAAGAAGAAAGCTTGCATTGGACAGAAAAGTGTTCCCAACAATCACTAAAGACAACAAGACCTGGCAGAATCTGCAAGAAATTTTGTGACTGAGTGTGGATTCGACGAGTGGCAAAGACAGAGAGAAAGAAATCAAATGGCGCGCTTTTAATGTAGATTTTTTTTAGACGCCTGGGAAATGTGCTGCCAAGTGTTTTTCTCTTCTCCTCTTTTCATCAGCGTGTATTGTGTGTGTTTTCAGTTGTCTTTTGTCTTGTACGCCATGCATAAGAAATACGGTGCTCATTTTATTTTTTAGAAGCGACAGGTGATGTTGATTTCAATTTTTGAGCCCGAGTGTTTTTTATTGTTGTTTATTTTTTGATTTAGGTAGCTAAAATAAAAAGCAGAAGGTAGAGAAAGAAATCTCAGATATGCTTAGCAAATTAAAACAAGCAACGAAAAGCGTTGCATTACCTTTTTATTGTTGGCTGTAAACTTCTAAAGCACAACCAAGCGAGAAAGCCAACAACAACAAAAAAAAATGAAAAGAAAAACAACTCGTGCCTATAAAGCAAAAATGTACTCGTACTTGCCAAAAAATACCCCCCCTCCCCATTTGTCTGCCCCCAGTAAATGATGTGCAGTCATTCTTTAACTTTTAACAAGTTTGCTCACAATATTGAAACAGTTGGAAGCTTCTGCTGACCTTTGGCGCTTGATTGATTGCACACAAAAAAGAACCCTCGGGCGAGGGGAAGGAACAGGGTTGCGAACTGGTTTTATAAACTAGCAACGAATTTTTCTCGGACCTAGGTAGGTGAAAACAAACGAAAAGGCTCGGAATACCTGTAAGTGTGCTTCACCTTGTAAACTTCCGAGAAGTCTCAGGCAGAAAGAACTCTAAATAAAGTTTTTTGTGTTGCTGCATACCTTCCACATCCTGCACCGCCACCCATTTTTTGTGTAATTGTAACAAATGAAGCGGGCGAAGGTATTTTTCAATTGGTCCGGTCTGTTCCGAACTAAATAGATGAGAAAATACAATTCCTAATCCTCTAGCTAGGTAAGTGCAGTCTATCGTCTCTGGTTGGCCAGCATTCGGTTCGTTGAATTTTGAAGAGTTCGTACATACACATGCACATATATACATAATTGGTTATAGAAGAACACAACTGCTACCAAATTAAAGAGCCCAAAATGTGTGAATTTTCATCAACATTAAATAAGGTCACACAAAAATCTTTACAAATTTTAAAATCTTTCATATTTCACTTAAATATTTCAATAACAAAGAATAATCTGCATAAAGTAAATTAAAAATATCTTTTTTTTCATTAAAAAAAACTGAAATATAACTGTTTAGTTGCGAAAATGTTGAAGAAATGAGACTCTTTTTTATACAAGTATAAAATTGATGAGTTTTTTGTTTAAATTCAAGAAAATACCATGGCTGATATACACTATTTTATATGTACTTTATAAATTGTTGACATTTGTGCAGAATCAAATTGTTTTATTTTGTCTTTTTAAAAAAGACATTGGATTCAAATTGAAAAACCGTTTGTTTACTCAATTAATTATTGTTTAATACAAATAAGTTATCAGCACAATTATTTGCTGGCAACCTCGTTTCAAAAAGCCTGCAGTTCAATACTATCGCAGATCTGAAAATTACAATTTCTGGCAGCTTCTAAGATCTGGAAAACTTATATTTATGTGCTTCTATTTTGGTGACCAACAACAATTTTTGGAATAACTATTAGTTTCTTATTATTAAATAAAGCAAAAATGGATAATATTTTACAAATCAATTGCTTTAAAATTTGAAAAAATGATTTTCCAGTAAAAATAATTCTCATCGCATATGCATTCAATGCATATTTTATACGATCTGTTAAATATGCCGCATCACTCCGGGCATTCTTTCACACCAGACGCAAAAACATTCATATCCGTATTTAGTTGCATCACAAATTTTACGCTAAAATAATTGCATATGTTTTTACAGGCGCTTGCCAAAATGTCGCGACACAACGCAAGATAAAAGCGCCAAATAAATCTAATAAAAATATAAATATATGTATATAAATATATATGAATTTGTGTGTATATACATATATAGAGAGCAACTGCTAACTTGCCACTGGGCAGACACTGTCAACGATAGTCGAGGATAACGACAAAAAATAAAAATAAGAAAATATGTATATGCTTTAAACAATGCACAATGACAAAAAGTAGTTGTCAATGGAAAATGATGCATGGTGCATGGCCCAGACAGACAACGTTGTCGCTGTTGTTATGTTGTTGTTGTTGTTGTTGTTGTTGCTGTTCATGTTTAGTTGGCAAACAGCGAGCAAAGCGCCTAGAAATATACAACATTATTTGCACTGCGATAGAATGCTAGACATTGAGCAAATAAGCTGGTCTGAGAAGGGAGTCAGAAACGGAAGGGAGGCAAAAACAAAAACTATTTCGTTCATTTCAGCAAAATGCCAAGACCCAACATCATTATAAGGTGTCCCACCATGTGGAACTTTGTTGCTATTGTTACTGTTCCTGCCCTTCATTTCTATTTTTTTTTTTTTTTTTTCATTTTACATGCTTGTGCATATTTTTTGGCGTCGGGCTTTTATGAATTTATGACACATGTCGCGACGCGCTCTCTCAAATGAAAAATATCATTTAGCCTGTATTTCACTTTGTTGCCTTATGCCCTGCATCCAAAAAAAGAATGCAGCTACTTTATTTTGTGACAATGTATGTGACACACCACACATGCTATCGGACTCGTCGACATTGAGAGTTGCGTCGATACTGTAAAATATTCCCCTTTGGTTTGTCTTTATGTACGGGGAGACTAGAGACACCAAACTTTGTGAATAGTTTCTTTATAAAGTGAAACAAGTTTGTCTTAAACCTACTACATATGTCTCCTATAGTTTCTCTATCAAAACTTTCCATTTAACTAAGATATTCAATTGCAATGCAAATGCATTTATTTTACTTCTTTTTGGAAAGGAATGGTAAGTCCAAATATTCTTAAATTTATTTCTGAAGTGGAGCGACTATTTCATACACCAAGAAGTAAATTAATGCAATATTTTGATTAAAAACATGTTTTGATTTTTTATGTTTATTATTTACAAAAACCTTTTTAAGATATTATTTTGAAAATGTAGGAAATCTAATAGAAACTGGAAATTTGTAACATTTAATTGTAAAAGCATTTAATTCAACATCATTTAATTCTACAACATTTAATTCTCAAAACATGAGTCGAACGAAATATTGTTTTATTTTTATAGAAACTGGACATTTGTAAAATTTAATTGTAAAAGCATTTAATTCAACATAATTTAATTCTACATCATTTAATTCTACAACATTTAATTCTACATTTATTTCTCAAAACATGAGTCGAACGAAATATTGTTGATTTTTTTAGAACTATTTAATATGAAATGCTTAATTTTCTTGGTGCAATTAAGCCCAACACTGTATTTATTTATTTATTAAAGCTTGCATATTTTTTCAACATACGTATTACTTACCTTAGATTTAATTTTTTAAAACTATTCATACTTCAAAGCTCAGAACTTTCAATTGTTTCTGCAGTCAAATATTTCACATATACCCGTATTTATCACAGATAAGTGGCAGAGCATACCAAAGTCGATTGCAATTGACTGGAAAGGTTATATCCTGTTGTATGTAAATGTTTTTTTTTTTTCGTTGGTCAACAAGGGACAACGCCTTTGTTTATGCAGCAATTTATGACATGCAAAGCACACTCATTCACACACACACACAGACGCAGACGCAGACACACACATATCTATATACACTCATTCTTAATGCGCTGGCCACAATACACAACAAGCTTGCGTCGTAATGCGTCAAGCAAATATTTACATACGGCATAAACATGCACACACACATACATAAGTACATATGTATGCACATAAATAGGTGGACATATACACTTATGGCAAACGCCCCGATGTGTCAGCTGCTCTGGGGTCAGGCTCCGCTAAGGTCCGGGGTCTGAGGCCCATTAATATTTTTATTAGGTTTACTCAAATGTTATTACGATTTTTCCCGCTGGACAAATGTTTGCTGTCTGTCGCTTGGCGTGTTGTGTTTGTTTTTTTGTTGTTGTTGTTTTTGTTTAATTAGTTACAACACAAACACAAGCACACACACAAACACACAAACAGCATTCATATAAATGAACACCCTCGCACTTTGATTATGACAAGCGCATTAATTGCTTTTTTATTTGTTTGATTATCTTGATCATTAATATTTCTGTTGTTGTTGTTATTATTTTTGCTGTCCGTCTCTCTGCTACTTGTCAACATTATAGTGTGTTTTTCTGTGTGTGTGTTAAATTGTCACTTTGTGTTTGTTTTTTTGTTCGATGACTGCGAATCAATGAAATTCATTTGGCGCCCATTTAAGGCTTAAATATTTGTAAATTTACACAGAAAATAAACATACTTATACTATATATAGCCATCACATGCAGAATATTAAATTTCATTAAAAGAATTTTAATTACACTTTTGAAGTTCACGAGAAGTGATGCCTTAAGCTCTAAATGAAAAATTGCGTTTAATTAAATATTGCAAAGGGCTCGTTTAACTTTACTTACATATTTATTCATACCCATCAAAGTTTTGATAAAAGTATTAGTATATACAAGTTTTGACATTGTCGCCTGGTTAAATAAAAATCAACTACATTTTTTTTACAACATAATTTGCATTCTACTATCAAACCTAATTTTCTAGGATCTATCAAAAAGTATGAAAGTGTAAACAATTATTATATTTATTTTGTTGTTTCATGGCACAACTTTTCCACTTTAAAATTGATTTGGTATGATTTATTAAAGGGATTGTGTGGGGAGACCCTGCAGGGTCCTATTAGGACATCACCAATCTTAAATACACATAAGTAGATCCTTTTCACAGCTTCAAACATTCGCATTAAACTAACCCCTTTTACAGCTTGGCTTGTATAATAAAATTATAGGTCTTATGGAATAGATTGTGTATTCTTTATATTTGCGAGAAATTATATCTTGTTAATTACAACTATTATTATGGCAAAATTATTTTGCGTATTGATTTAAAATAAGCTAAATTTTGCTTAAGTAAAATATTCAAACTGAGAAGTAAATTTTTAAACTTTTACTCATTTTAAAAACAAATTAATTTTTTTTATTTCCGCAAAAACGCCACCTTCAATCCCCTAGGGAGCTTAATCGTTTTTTTTTTTTTGTTTGCGAACCAAACTTTCAATCAAATCAAACGATAGGAAATGCCAAAACGAACAAATAGCTTGTACTTATTTTTTATTTATTTATTTATTTGATTTCTAGTGCCATCCAGTTTTTCCAAAAATGCTTACCAAAAATGTCTACAGGTTTTTGTTTCTGTACATCTTAAAAATAATTTAAAATGGAATGGTGGAATGCCTTTAACAAAAACCAATTGCTTTTTTTTTAATATTTATGTATTAATTGTTTATGTGTTTTGTTACATCACCCTGTTATCCTTTTTCCAAAATTGTAATCCTCCTTCTTAAAGAACAAAAGTACTGTGTAAACACGTACATTCCCAGAAGTTGTACAATTTTTGAAATTGAATTCACAAATGTGAATTCCTTTGACAAATACCATTCAATTATTTGGTGCCCATTCCTTTTGGTTCACCTAAGCAACGTGTAAATTGAAATTGATGAAGACAAAGGCAAAAGTAAACAAAGTGAAATAGAATCAAAAATAAACAAAATTAAAACTATGCCAACAGAAGCTGGCAATCAATTTTGCCAAACGAACGCCATAAATTATGCAATAAAAATAACTGTAAATTTCTAGCAGACAGTGAAAATAAAGTAAATAAAAAAAGCGGACGTGTATATATATGTGTGTGTGTGTGAACACACGTTTGGCAAATGGAAAATCACCTGGCATTAATATCAAACTGTAGCTGTCGCTGTTGATGCGCCGCAAAGTATGCCATAGTTTTTTCCCTCCCACATATAAATACACACGAGTACTCGTATATGAAAAGCTGGTGGTAATTTCATTTATGAAAACGCAATGCCGAACGCTGTTATGTGCTATTTGCGTAGCATACATTACACACTCCCACAGCCCCAGCTCCAGGCCCAGCCACAAACCTAGCTCTGATCCCAATCCCAATCCGAATCCGAGCCCCAACCACTGCACATGTCAAATGTCAAGCATTAAAGTTTGATTCCACTGCCGTAAACACCAACAAGTCACGCACACACCAAGAGCCCTCACACTCACACATACACATGCAGAAACACCTACATTCACGTACAGGAGCATGTGAGAGAGTGTGTGTGTGAATGTGGGCTGCGGATGGGGGACCTATTGGGTGCTGCTATTTGCTTGCCCTTTTTGTGACATTTGCTGCCAAAGTTGATATTATTAATTTACAGCGCGCATACGACTCCGTTCGGCTCGACTCGACTCTACTTGACTCCCCTAACATGTACATATGTATACTTGTAGTACACGTATGTATGTGTGGTGCCCCAAAGTATGCCACACATACACACACATTGCGACTTTGGCTTTTATCGGCAAGTTTGGCATGTCACCCACACACACACACACTCATCTACACACATACACACACGCCATAATCATAAAATCATTTTATTGCGTTGGCAATTTCATTATTTTGGATTTTAATGTAATTTCTCCCTTCGGATTTTTCCATGCGCTGGCATTTCCCTTCCCTCCCACTTTTGTGTATGTCTTTCTCGTTCTTTTCTTGTCTTTAGGCCTTTGAAGTACCGCCACAAATTCACTTTCAAGGCGTTTGCCTCAACTGCACTAATTAGAGCCTCATGGTCAACAGGTTCGAAATGGTGGGAGAGCAAAAAAGGACGAGCAAGAATATAAAAACTGTGTATGCCGACAAGTTTGACTCCCCAAGCAATTTTACTAATTAATTCGCAAGTCATTCTGTGGCTCACAATTCTCCCGCGTGTGCTTTACAACTTTGCCTTTGCCTCTCCCCCACCATTTCCCTTTCCCATCCATAGCCGTTCCCTTTGCGTGTTTCTGGCTGTTGGCGCCATCGTCATCACCATCACCATCGCCATTGCCACTGCCGGTGATGATAAGCGAGGCACTGCGACTTGGGCCGGTTGCACATAAATTTAGATTAAAAATACATACATGTGTGTTTAACAGTGTGTGGGAGAGTGTGCATAGAAGTGTGTGTGTGTGTGTGTAAACCCAGCAAACAACTGAGCATTGTTGCCATGACTTCTCTGCAAATATTTTTATTTTGTAATCCATTTTAATGTATGCCAAAACATGTATACTCCACATGCTTTATCTCTATTCTTTATCGTCGCTATTCGTCCACATTCGTGAGCAGCAAAAGGTGCACGAGCAAAGCAACACAACTTATCTTAACAATGCTGTTAGTAGAGTAGGTGTAGAAATGAAGGGACCAATGGGTCTTATTAAATGGCTCTAGGCAAAGCAACAACATTGTTCGAAATTAATATTAATTGTTCGCAGAAATGAAAGAAAAATTTCCAGAAAGCGTTTTGAAATAAACGCCCTCTGCTCCAAAAAGAAATTTGGACAGGAAAATAGAAAAAATTATCTATTGAGAAAATGTACACATTGTTAGACAATATTTAATAACGACAACAAATATTTGTACTCACATACTTGCCATTAATCTCCTCGATAACAGACGTCTCAAAAGACTCCACCCTCTTCACCCTCCATTTCGGGTCAAGTAGAGTTTCCAAATAACTTTTATTTTTAATCTTCCAAGCTTCCAATTGGATAAATTATTTAATCTTGTATTTTGTAAAATGCCACCAATACTCATTTAGGACAGATCTTAAAAAAGCAATAATTAAAAATATAATTGATTTTTTAAGGACAAAGTTTTTGTCAAATAATTTTAATAATCAGAAAAAATATTATAAATTATTTTATTTTCCCAAATTGTAAGTAGCTTGACAGCTTATGAATTAGATAATAGAGACAACAAACTTACATTGTACATATATAGGCCTTATTCTTTCTTATATCTTACTCGCAGATGGCATTGGCTCTCTAGGAACTCCTTACCTTCCAGTTCAAACAATCAATGACAAGTTATTCATAACAAACTATTAAGACCTATATTTGGTGTCAATCGACCACCAGCTTTTACAATAGGCTGTTGGCAGTGTTTACAAAATCTACAATTCATTTAAAAACTTGCAAAATATTTGACAGAATTCCCCTTTGCATAAAAGTTGAATTAAACCATCCTGCAAGTCATCTAGACTTGACGCTGCAGTTTACAACCCTCAGCAAATGAACTGTTTAGTTAACTAAGCTATAAACGCCTGAAACTGAGACAAAAACAAATGGCTGGGCCATAAGCGAAATTGCCAAAAAGGGCACACAAAAAAGTGGCCCCCATTTGCCAATTTTCGGGCGCAATATGCGCCATAAATTAAAACTTTTAATTGACTTGCCAACAATTAACCGAACGACCATGTAAGCTACGCACACAAAGACACTATCAAATGCACACCCATACATGCACATACGTCGTTGTCATAATCGCTATAACATCTACATACAATAACAACAGCAGCAGCCAAAACTGAACTTAAACAATTTGCCATAGAGATGCGCAAACAAAAATGGCGGCGTCAAAATAAACCGTCATTCGCGTCACGACAAAAATTAACAATATATTCATATCGATGGGGCGCACGAAAAATGTTGCCACAACAAAACCAACCGACTGCCACGGATTTATGTATGTGTGGACAAAAGTGTGGAGAAAGCTTTTAAAAAGTATTCGCCATGCTTTTTACTCCATATTCCCATTTCGTTGCAGTGGTCGTTGTTTTGTTGAACACTCAATACTCTTTAATAACGGAGTGCATGGGTTGCGGCGTATTGTTGGATGCACTCTGAAATATACCGCATCAATATTTTGTTGTTTTTTGTCAAAGAATGGAGATTATTTTAAAGGTATTATCATAAATATAGAATTTGAAGATTTTGAACCCGCCATAGCACTCGAATTATTTCATTTAGTAGAGAGCAGTATTTTATTGAAAGAAATTCTTAAACCAATTTAGGAAAATTTAGAGATTTTTTGCAATCACTTCCTTCACGGTTCTTTCTGATCATTTTGGAATTTTTTCAAAAGTGACTCCAATAGACTCAAAATATTACATTTTTTTAGTTCGTAAGTTGTGAAAAAAACATTGTTTCTAAAAACACTTACCATCGATTTCGATTTCGTAAAAAAAATATAAAAATATGCCTCTTTAAGATTCTGATCAAATTCTAGCACATTCTCATAAGTTTTTCTCAACAATAATTAAAGTTACGCCTTTTAGCACATTTGAAAAGAAAATACATAAAAATACGTATATTTTCGATTTTAATAATAACCCTTTAATGCTGTGACCATTTCACATATCTATATAAAAATACATATTTAGAGTAGACCGAGGTCGACTTGTTGTAAAAGAAAATTTTATTTTTTTATATGCATTTGCATTCAGAATTCTTTTATTTTTTGTATATATATTTATTTTTTTATGCTGTCAAAAGCTCATGCAACCCAAGTTGCTTTTTTATATTGTTTACGCCATTTTGAGTTTTTCTTTGGTGTTGTTTTTGTGTGCGCGTTGGTTAACAGTGTTGGTGTTTATTCCTGTGCGCGTGTGTGTGTTTGTATCTGAGTGTGTATCTGAGTGTGTGTGTCTTCTGAATGGACATGGCAAAAGTGAAATGGTTATCGCGCTTGTTTGATTTAATTTATTGGCTTAGCGCCATTGTGGCTGATGTGCAACACTTTACACAACTTGCTCCTGTTGCTATTTTTGTAGTTCTTGTTGTTGTTGTTATTGTTATTGTTGCTGTCGTTGCTATATGGTATATGGTGTTGGTGTATCTGAACGATGCCCAGTGGCTTTTTCAAGCGCTTCCAGTCAATCTACTCGCACTTTATATTGTGTCCATGTTGGAGTTTGCTTTTGTAGTGATTTTTTTCTCTTTTGTTTTTACTTTTGTGTTGGTATTGATAACAGCTGCTGATGGTTGTATTTATGTATGTGTGTGTCGCTTCAAGTACATAAAGATATTTGCATGTAGATATAATAACAATAGGGGCTTAGGAATTATGAAAAACATTCCCCTAAATATTTTCAAATTTGAAGAAAATATTATTATCTACAAATTCTTTTAATGTTTGCCACTGGAACTAGTTGTACGATCTCGTAACGCCCAAGCCTTGGAAAATAGTAAAAAAAACTCCGGCTTCTCTATGGTAATAATTGCATTCTATATTTGTATGAAGTTTTACTTCATTATCATAGAAATATTATGAAAGATCTTTGAAAAGCTACTTAAAAAAGAATCTATTACAATAGTATCTTTTTTATGGTGAAAACTGTACAAAAACTTTCCCAAGACTTTTTTAAATGCTTTTTAGTTTTTTAAATATTTTGTCAATTGTGTTTAATTATTTGAAAACGTTGTTAAAATTATTTAAAATAATTTTCCATGTAATAAAACAAAATATAATAAATAAAATAACAATAAAACAGTATACTTTTCCAGATACTATCTCAATATTAATATGCAAACAATTCAAAATCATTTCATATATCCTTGAATATCAACCAACAATAAATTATATGTACAACTATTTTTTTTAATGCCCTAACATACTTGTATAGCTGAACCTTTATTGTGAAAGCCGAATATTCCAGTAATCATGAGATCAGCTCTGCCGCTTCCTTAAATGGAATTCATATTTATTTGCAGCTGGCGCTAAATCATTTAGCAGTACATTGTCATTGTAATGACAGCCAAGCCCACGCTTTCACCACCAGCCACGTTTTCTTATCAATGTTGGCAATTTTAAGTGCCTCTGTCTCAGCATTAAATGGGGGGACTCATTAAAACGGACCACACTGGCATTTCCATGGGAAAACTATTTACTAAAACGTACTACAGTGTTTGCTTTTTTTTATTGCCACGAATACTTTGCGTACTAAACGACAATTAAGGCGTTGATAAACGCCTGACTATTGTCATGGCTGGGCGCGATTTCTTTGTCAGAGAGCTTTAATTAGAGTGAACGCTTATAAATTTTCCAAATGCCTGCTATTGGCTTGAAATTTCTCCCGCTTCCCCCATAAATATGATTTGAGTTATGGGATGAAAGCGTCAAACGATGCGGCGACACGTGAGGTGAGCATTAAAGCAAAAACAACAAAATATGAATAAAATAAAAATACAACTTTGCAACAAACAAATTTGCAAACGCATTTTTGCTGCTGTTCCTGGCTGGCTAGTTGGCTGGCTGGCTAGGCTGGCTGGCCAGGCTGACCGTATTGTTTATGGCCTGGTCGAGTGGATAAGCCAAAAAGCTTTTGCCGTGCTAAACTTTGCTCGCGAGACAAACCCATAAAAATGTCACAATTCATCAACGCCGCTAAGTAGTTTCGTATTTTATAACGTTTGCTCTTCAACTCCATATTGTTGCTGTTATTCCTGCTGTTGTTGTGTGCGCGCCTGCAAGTTGGCAACACATTTTGCGCGCTCTTAGCATGACCTCAGCGTTCTTTATTCTCTCCCATTATTATTATTTTATTTTTTTGTTGGCTCATTTACTATTGTTGTTAAACTTTTTGGGTTTGCTGTTAATTTATGGCGATTTGCTTGCATTTAATGTGCTGTTTTTAGTTGACAAAGAATTATGCGAATGCGTTCTCGAAATATATCAAATTGTATTTAAAGACTAGTCGCTGCTGGAGCTACTTAAAAAATATGTAAGGCACAAAACAGAGTTACTTAGTTACTTATCTATTTCGAAAAATAACATAATGCCATCTTCTTAATTTCAATTCACAAAATGTATCGTAGCGTTGATCTAATTCTACTTCATCGGAGATAATTAATAATATGGTAGCCTCCTATTCATTAGCTAGCTATCGTATTAGTTGAGCTTTCACATTTTGTTAATGTATTTCTTATGTGTTTCAGTAATGTATTATATCTTCTTGAATGTGTACCTCTTTAATGGAAGAATTACACTATTCTGGATATAATTACAGCTATATATCTTTTTATAAGCTACTTCTACCAACCAAGCTATTTTTTAAAAATAAAAATTAACAATTGTGACAAGTTGTATGGTCAGCATATTCTACTAATTAAAATACAAAGAGTCTAATTAACTGTTCTAATAATAAGTAGAGCCGTTCAAAATGGCGCTGGGACACAATAAACTGTATACCCTCTTATGCAGCTTTACTGTCGGCCTAAATCCAAAATCTTGTTATTCTATTAATGGCGATTGAAAACACAAAACTGCACTTCAATACTGAAAATTCAACATTTGAAATGTCTGATCCAATCAGAAAGCTTATACTTCAATTGTTTCAATAAAGATTCCAAGTATATCTCGAAAAAAAAGTATATTGCCATTTACATACATAGATTTATTTTGTCTTTATGCTTAGACACGAGAAGCCAACAGATACAAGTAGCTATAAATATAATTAAGTATTGTACCACAAACTAAAATAAAATACTCTCAAAATGCTTTCCTAATCTTTTCATATATGCAACTATTTTATAAGCATAACTCATTCTCTTAGTGTTGTTTGTGCCAGGCTTCCAATGGCATTTGCCAAATACCCGTACGTATACGTAATATATGAAACATATTCATATTTCATGCGACAATCTCTCCGCCTTGAGAAATTCTTTTAAGTTATCTTTTGGGCATTGCATTTAAATGATATGTTAAATGCCAGAAATGAAGACCTTCTGCCCATAATATGGCTGCCAAGTTGGCTTTTTCTTTGTTGCTGTAGAGGAGGGAGCCTTAAGTGAGCAGAAAACAAGCGAAATGGGATAAACGACAAAACATTAAACGGTATCTCATCAAGAAAATCGCCTTAAATATGTTTCTGCCTAATTTCCCACAATACTATGCATATATAGGAATATGTCTGTGTACGGGTGTGTGTGTGTATGTATGTGTGGTAGTTGTGTGTCCGGCATATGCATACAAAAGCAATGTAGTGTTCCGACTCCCGCAACATATGAGCAGAAGCAACAACGAGAAAAATCTAATAATTTTTTATGTATTTTCTCTCTCTTACAGTTGAATGACCACAAGGCCAGCGCTACAAAATGTGAGGAGTGATAGAGAGAGACGGCAGAGAAAGAGGGTGTGGAGAGAATGAGAATGACAGCAAATAAAAAGGTAGCGGCCAGCAGAACGACAAAGCAAACGAAACGAACGAGGAAGCTGTCGGTAAAAAAAATGAGAAATGAAATTTGGTGCGGAGCGCAATGGCAAATAAATGAAGCAACAGAATCATTTTGTTGGGGAAATTACGTGGTGGCCCAAGAAGAACAACAACACCAACAACAACAGCAACAAGCAAATGATACTAGAAGCGGCAAGAAAATGTCTAACCATGCAAAAAACTAAATGAAGAGACAAACACACACACACACGTGAATAAAAAGAGAGAACGAAAAGAAAATGAAGCGACAAAAGATTAACAAGCAAACTTGATATTGCCAAAATAAATCAAAAGGCAGCAAGAGTTAAAAGAAGAAAAAACTGCATAAAGAATAAGAAGGCAAAAACGTAATAACAGTGCCAAAAATAGAACCTAGGAAGTCAGAAGGCACAAGCAAAACAAACCAGAAAAAAGGGTTAATTTAAAGAGAGGGTAGTCCCAGCTTTAAAAAATCAGCAACGGCTAATAAACGGTTTCACGAATTATTCAAGTAGTTGTAGAATATTGACAATCTTAAGCCTTTCATCTAGCTTGTTCCCCAAATTTGTACTTAAAGGCGCGTGTTGTTCGTGCAATTTGATGCCAATTTATTTACCCTGTACATGCCACACGAAGTACACTAGTATACTAATATATACATATTTATGTATACACCTAGTTATATACATTTTAATTTCGCACGCGCCAGCTGCTTAAGCTGATTAATGGCAGGCAGGCAACAGCAATAGCAATAGCAATAGCAATAGCAATAGGAGCAAGAGAGACTGTCAATCAAGGCCGCCAAGTCAGTCAGATACATAACTGGGCAAGGCAATGGCAGGTAGTCGCAAGCAAAAACAACAACAGCAACGACAACAACAAAGACAGCTACTTAGTTATCAAGAGCGACTTTAGCTGGCAGGCAATTAAAGTAAATGGCTTTAAAATAGCTTCAACATATCGAGCAGTGAAATTTTGCACGAGCATAGCATTTGACGCTTTCACAGTTGATTTGCTTTAAATAACGATTTCTGTAATTTCTTGGAAACATGACGAAAGCTACAATCAATCCATTTGATGTTTAATTTATAAGTAGAGTTACTCTGCTATCATTTAGCGATGAAAACAAACAGATTTCCCACTAATACTTTTACTTTCAATATTTCATTTGCTTGGCTTTTGGGTACAAAGATACAAACAGATTATTCAATTGAGTTTTATTTTCATATCCAACTTTTAATAAAAGCTTAAGAAAATGTAAATATTCTTAAAAGAGAATTTTTTATGGAAAATGCCCCGAAACATATGTTATTTCTAACATGGGCTTTAATGTGGCTGTTTATTTTAATGTCATAAAAATGTACTTACTTGTTTATGAAAGATTATTGTTTTGATGGTCTACTTAAATGATATTTTTGCATGCTTGAATTAAAATCATACTTCAATCAAAATCATATAAAACATATTTATAGCTGAAATGCAAAGGGAAACAGTATGTCATAGAACGAATATATATTATGCTTTTACATTGCCTCGCATTACATCACTCCATTTTAATATTCTAATTTCTTCATCGCATATAAAACTTTTCAGTTGGGAACTTTTAATAAATAGCTGTTTTAATTGTTCAGTTAAACGTTTCACAATACTTTTTATTACAAGAACTTGTCTGTGCACAGCGATATTCGTTTTTATGGCTCTTAATATACATATGTGTAGGCCGGATACTTGATTAATTCATCTGGCCAAGTCTAAAAGACTGCGTCACTTTTATCTCTGTCGCCAAAAAGAAAAACAAAATATTCGCTTTAATTACCTCCCAAATCTCAAGAATTGAGAAGGCCAGCAAAATTGAACAAATAACAATAATAATAAAATGCAATAAATGACACGAAAATGAAGAAATTAAATAAGTTTTCAATAAGACGTCCGAAACTAAAACGGAGGCGAGCAAAAATATAAAAATGACGCTCATGTGGATGAGTAGCGGCGGAACTTACGCCCACACAGCGTGAAGGCCTTCGACGAAGATGGAAGATGAAAAGTAGACTGGAAGAGGACGGGGGGAATCCATTTGAGTTTCTGCCAAACTAAATAAATAAATAGTTTGCGTTGACTTTTGGCGGCCAGTGGCAGAGAAATTGGCCAAATTCTATATGCCTTATACTAGATATCCATACTCGTATATATGTATATATGTATGTGTGTTCTATATATTAGCTACATACATATGTATACGAGGCACTCAGTATGGCCAGTCACGTTTTCATCAACAACATTTTGGCTTAGTTTTCGTTAATATTATTTGCTATTTTTCTTTACTTGTATTTATTTATTTTCGCTTGGCGTTTCAGTTCGTTCGCTTCGAGTGCAGAAGGCAAATATTGCGCATACGCCCGGTGTAGCCTTGGGTGACTGCCCCACTGCTCAAATCAATAAGCTGCTCGCTGCGATGGCCTCCAAAATACACAAATCGCCGTTTGTCCAGCTTGCTGTATAAATAAAAACAAAAACCAATAGCAACAAAAGCAGAAGCAGCAGCAGCAGCAGAAACAACAATAACAATACAGCCAAGCAATACAGAAATTACAAAATTTGCTGCGGCATACTTTTAGGAAATTGGGCTAGCTCTTGAGCAAAGCCAATAAAATGTTCAGCAGTTTCTTGTAGGGCCAAAGATTTGCCCGAAAAATCAAATAAAATTCATAGCCTAACACCACCCTCCTCCACCCCACAACAAACAACAAAACAATTTGATTGAAAATCTACA
Organism: Scaptodrosophila lebanonensis; assembly: GCF_003285725.1. NCBI lineage: Eukaryota > Metazoa > Arthropoda > Insecta > Diptera > Drosophilidae > Scaptodrosophila > Scaptodrosophila lebanonensis. The sequence goes on along the minus strand of NW_022060742.1, from coordinate 12,086,261 downwards.
AAAATTGGCTCAAAATTTTCCATATTTTGTTTTTATCTCGCTTCAGCTTCCACTTACACTTCATTTAACTTGGCAACTATGTATCTGAGTTAACTTCTTTTAGCATACTTTTGGGCGTTGCCGCCCTACTCTTGCAGCTTCCATAGACATTTCAAAAGTTGCCAATCTAATTGAAAATTGTTACACAATCTGTTGCTGTAACCGAAGATGCACACATGGGCGTTTTTAAGTACACCATCCAGACTTCAAGGCAGATGAAACGAAATTATTTCAAAGCTGAAATGGTATATCTACTTATAATTTTATGCTCGTGTACTCGACTTCCTATCAATTGCTCTTACCTTTATATTAACAGACGAGCGAAGCTCGAATGTGAGAATTTATTGCATGAGAATGGTTGTAGGTAGGAAATATTTCACAACATTAGGGTCACGTGTCAAATAATATTTGCGTCGAATGCCTGATGATGTTACCTTTTCGATAGATAAATAAATACGTTTTAAGTTACAACCAAATAAATGTCAAATTTTTCTTTACCACACAAATAATTTCGATGGGATATTAAAAAAATAAGTGAATGAAACATTTAAGCAATTTGTATAAAAGCGTTAAAACATGAAGTAAAACATGATTAATAAATCAATCAAAGCCAAAGAACTTATTTATACTATTAAGGAAAAAAAAATTATAATGAAATTAAAAAATAACTTGAAGGAATAAATATAGATAAATAATAAGTAATACGAAAAAACAAAAAAAAAGCTCAACTATAAATATAATATAATATAATATAAATATAATATGTAAAGATCAAACAATGATCAATTTAACCAAATTAAAAAAATTAGTAAACACAATATTTTAAAACATAACAAAAATAACTATTTTCGAATGTTTTCATGATTATTATTCAACTTATATAATAAATAAACGTGATAAACGTGAACATAAGAAAAAATAACAAATCATAAAAAAATAAACTCAGAAATAAAATCAAATAAAATATCTCAAAATCCTAATTTCGAATATTTTCAAGATTACTCATTAAATACTTCATTAAATATATTTTTATTAATTATGTTTTCTTACATTTTTTACAGCGTGACGGCAATTATTAATATCGTTGAAATTCAATACCAAAGATGTAAACCACAATACATTAACAACAGAAACGTGCTTATGATGGCAGAATAAAAATGGATGCATGCAATAGAAATGAAGAATTGTAAACAAATTTTAAAATTAAATATAAACATAAATAAATAAATGCCAAAGCAAACAGACATTACAACCCAAATTGAGGAAGCAACAAGGCTACAATAACAGCAACTATATAGCAACAAGTACAGTACACACACACACAAAACGAACTCCAAGACGACGACGACGAGAACGACGACGAACAGACTTAAACACACTCGACCCAAGACGCCAATACAATCAGACCCCGCACCCTCAGCACCGACACCCCTCCTTTTGAATGTGTGTGAGTGCGAGTGCATTAAAAAAACTGAGAAAAACAATATTATAACAGAACCCTCCTTGAAAAAGGAAACATCACTTGTCAACATTGCGGCGAGCTACGTGTGCGGAAAATTTTCAACAACATTGGCAACATGTTGCTGAGACGCTTACAACAACAACGACGACAACACAGCCCTACGCCGCCGCTAATCGGATTTACAAGCGGCCGAACGTGGCTACTTTTGCTCTTCCTGTCATTCATCTGTCATGCCGGCGCACAAATAGGTAAGTCCCGATAGTTTTCAATTATCCCCGACTCCCACAAACATAAGTATAGTATATATTTGTTACATATTTCGAATTCAAATTGAATCGGAGAGTGTTTGGGGGAGGAGGAAGCTCGCTGTGTGCTCAATTATAATTGCCACATTCGAAATTGAAATCATTAATTATGTATGCACAAATCGTCAACAAAATAACATAAATTATATGGAACATGAATCGCAGCTGTTTCCATTACAAACAAGGGTGCACACGAGTATGTTTGGCCAGAAGCTCCACTATTCAATACCACCCAAAACTTGTTAAACAATATTGCCTTCTATGACTTCATAGCTTGAATAAAAAACGACTGTGGGCTTTACTTTGTAACGCGCTTGTTAAAATCAGGCTGATTTTTTTTCAGAAATAATAAGAAACCTAAAAACGACAGTTATGGGGAAATAAGATTTGAGAATGTTGATTTTTGTACAGGGTGCGCCTTCTTTTATGTCGGTATGTAAACATTGAATATCTTTGAAAATAAACAACCGATTTTCAAGTATGAGATATTTTTATTTAATTTGGTTCTGTACAATTTCTTGAACTGAGGTTTTCAACACTGGTCTACTCAAGTCAATCGGTTCACTAATGACAAAGTTATTCAATATTTACATATTGACATAAAAGATGGCGCACCCTGTATAGAACTTTTTGTGTCTAATATCGAATAAATAAATCATTTTTGCACAAGATTTGACGAAATTTCGTTGTTGGTTAAGGTCTAAGGAACCTTTTTAGTTTTAGTCTTACAACACGTATTAGTTAGTTAGATATTAGCTTTGTCCTATCCTGCTCCATAAAATACTCTATATATATGTAGTACACATACATATGTATAATTTGGCACTAGTGTGTCATGTAATTAAAATCGATTAAATATATTAAAACAAACACCTTTCGAATTCAAATTTCTAGCCCTACTTGTGATCCATTTGTGTGCAAATTATTTGTTTGTGAGAACACCCCCTACCACTAATCTTTTTCAAATGTCGAAGAGCTATGAAGTCATATCAATAATTAATTTATTGTGTTTTTTCGTGCAGTAATCATGTTGTAGCATGCAAATTTTGAAATCATACCGCCCATACTTCAAATAATAATGAACACACAGTTGGCAATATTTGTCGTACATTGTGATTTTGCGGTTGCGAGCAAATGCATTAATTATGCATTTACACTCAAATATTATGCATTAAGTATTTTGAGAGGAAAGCCGTCGCCCTCGGCCTGCTCTCGCCTTCGCCCAAGCCCACACAAATTCGTTTACAGTCACGGCCCTAATGAACAAAATGCAGTTAATGCCGCTTTTGTTTTTCCCGCATTTTAATTATGTTGTTCCATGCACATTTTGGCAACAGAGTTGCAAATGTTTTGGACATTCATGTTTTGGCAGCCGCAAATGAGTTGCCTTTGTTCCATGCCCCAAAAATGTGCGCAGACTATGAAATCGTAACGAGCTTCCATGGCAACAAGTGCAACATGAGTTCTCAATAGAAATAAGCATGTTTTTTAAAACCATGCTTACTAGGGACCAACTAAGTTAATGATGTGCCATGTGGCTTAGAAAGGAATTGTTTTTTTTTTATACGTTAACAGCATGCAGTTGCCACAAAAATATACGATTCGTAATGAAGATACATATTAAAAACAAATACACAACATTGATGATAATGTTTGGCACAAAATAATTATAAAAGTATTAGTAGCATTCTGGCAGAGGTCCTCCATAAACAAGCATTCGAAAAACATGGTCACACATTTTGTACAAAACGAAAACGAAGTCTTACTCAAGTGCTGATTTAAAATATAGTTTTTGTGAATAGAATACATGTTTTAAAAGCGAAGAATTTGCGGCAATATTTAAAAAAATATACCTCCTATCAACCAATATGTCAGAAACCTCCACAAAACTAAGAACTTTTCATTCTAGTAACTAGTAGCTTACAGTAATTATAATATAAAATTCTCTATCATTAATCACTGCTTAGTCGTTGATTTTAATTGAATTTAAAAGTAAATTTAATATTTTATAAATTAGAAAATAAAATATGTTGGCTGTTGATTTTAGTTTCCAAGGAAACTACAAGTTGGCTAAAAAGACTGTCTTCCTTCCTTAAATTAAATTTAATTAATTTATCGCTTGCAGACAGCAGCCGCTTAAGAGGAAATGAAGAAAAATTATATAAAAAGTAAGTTATGGAAAGCCAAGAGCGTTTTATTAGTGCGCTTTTTGCAAAAATGTTCATTAGCATTTTGTTTAGCAGCATTTGTTGCTGCCGGGGGTTACAGTGTGCTGAAGAAATTTGCATAGTTTGTTTGCCTGTTGCTCTTTTTTGCCTCTTTTTCTACAGTGTTGTCGTTTTTGATGAGCTTGTTGTGTCGTTGCAACCTGTTACAAAAAAAATGGAGAACAAGGATGAAGCAAAGTGCAACGGCAACAAAAGGTGTAATCGCCTAGGGTGGACCAGAATGTAGCTGGCTGGTTGTTATCATCTGTCTTTCATGAGCAATTTTTTCTGCAAACCCGTTAACAGAGGTATTCTGCGTTTTGCTTTGAAACGGACAAAAGACTTTTTGGCAGATTATTCTTGGCACAACTACATAAGTTTTTCCCAAAAAGTAAAGATAGAGACCTAACTTTTGGAGTTTTTTTATTACTTGAAGCAATTTAAAACAATAATTCTAAAAGTCGAACTCATATTAAGTCTATTTATTAATAGTATCTAACATATACATTCTTTACGAAATTTTGAAACCATCCCATTAATCTGGCAATGAATTTGTACATAGGTGTTATGGGATTAGAATGGTATAACATTCCTGTAAAAATGTATCAAAATGTTGTGTCCTTTATGTCTGCAGGAATCGAAAAAATCACAATAAAAAATAAAAAAAAAATCATATAAATTGCGCCCTAATCGTTGAGTAAAATACGGGAGCATAAGTAATAAAAGTTCAATATTTGTTATTATTCTGTCCAGCCAGAAAGAGCTGTATTTTAAGAATTTACCAAACGCTAAGCTAAGAATTAATTTCATAAATTAAAATATATATGAAAGCTAAGCCTTTTTTAAGCAAAATATGCTCACACCTATTATTCTGTGTATACATATGTACGTTTGCGAGAGGGGTATTGGGGTTAAACTGGTTTCAAAATTGATTCGTTCTCTGCAAAGATGATTTCAACTCACTCTTAACAAGCTAATTTCCTAACATTGCGTTTTAAACCACAACAAAGGAGAAGCAACAACAACAACTACAAAACACAAATCCAAGGCAAAAGGTTTACAAACTCATTTTCACAAATTTTCACACGCCAGAATTCAATTTAAGCAGCCGCCAGACATAAAAACTTCAAATAAAAGCGAAAGAAAATGAGTGGAAAAAATCAGTGACCCCTGAAAATAAATAATAATTACAATAGACGCTGTAGACCGTCGCCATCGTCGTCGTCGTCGCCGTTGACGTCGACGTCGCCGCTGTTGACGCTGCAGACGAAAAAATCTCACCATTAATTACAACAACAAAAAAGTCGAAGCGCTAATGTGACGTTTGTATGCGTGATATAGGCAGCTCCAGAGGTTGGAGAGATGTGTAGAGCAGGGCGAGGGGTGGGAGGGCTGGAGGGCTGGAGGCAGCTAAGCATGAGCAATGTGGAACAAACTTATTAAAATTATTGAGAGGGCGGTGGCAGGTGAGCGAGCCGGGGCCGCCTGCAATTGAAATGAAATGCGACACGCAAGCCAACAACAACAGCAACAACAACAACAGTAGCAGCAAAAACGAAAACAACAGGTGTGGGTAGCGTGTGTGAAAAAGTGAAGGTGTAGGTAGAGAAAAGAGGGGCTCGCAATAACTGTAGGATTTTTTCCTCTTCTGTGCATCTATTAATTAAATTAAAATTGCGCGTAAAATGCGGTTGGTAGGTACGATGGTCTACATTAGTATTTACACTAATCAAAATAATACAGTCTGATGAGAAAAAATGGAGTCGGTATAGACTGCTCTCCAATTTCTTACTAAACAGCTGAAGATTTCAAAGTCAAAGATATTTGAAATGTTAATAAAATATAGTCAATTCTATTTTTTACTCTACTTTTACACTTTGATTAGAATGTTAATGCATTTTATTAAAATAGAACCTTTGTGAATTGTAGAGCTGCAACGAACACTAAACATGTTCTTCTCCAGTAATAAGCTATGGCTTTTGTGACACCTTCCACATACCATGAAAAGGCGCCTTTGCTTTCATAAATTTTGTTACCACTCTGATATATATAGTTTGTTCCTTTCCTTCAGGAATTAAGCTCATAGGTCTATATATTTTGTATGTTAGCAAAATTAAATTAACAGATCTGCTTAAAGGCAAACAATATTTTATTCGTACAGCATCACCAGGAAATTTTTCTTATCATTAAAAAATGCTCTATTCCTTAAACTCTTAATAATTCATATTTAAAAGCTTTGTAAGACTAGTAGCTTTATAAACCTACCAAAATCAGCTTCAAAGCTATACATTTAGTATAAAATAATGTTGAAGGAGCTTTTAAGAAAGTATATTTCATATCTAAATCAAATGTGCATCATACCTCTGTATTTTATTTAATTAACTCGTGATTTAAAATTTAAAAAAAGTGCATCGATCTCACAGCTCGGAAACGACTTGGGAATGCACACCACTGTTCGTCATTATGGTGAGGTTGCTTCCCGTCTCGTCTGCTCTTAAATATGCATTTCCGCTTATCCATACATACATACATATGTGCAATCAAACAAGCACATTCACTCACACACATGTATACGTATATGTACATTTGTAGAAATGTATGTTCTTGCTGTTTTGTTGCTATTTAAATGTGTGCATGGAAATGCATGGGAAATGCATTTGTGGAATGTTGCCGCTGCAATTTCCTTGCCTTTTATTTTCCCAGCTTTGTTCTTGTTGTCGCAATTACTGACAGACTAACTTAGCCGGCTAACCAAGCGAATGAGCGAGTAACCAAACCAAACCAAAGCAGCCCACCCCCGCTCCCCATCCATCGGATTCATTGGCGCATGCTTCGTTGCATGTGAAAATGTTGGCAACAGCAAAAGCAACACTCTGAAAATTTGGCTTAATGCCTTCTCTTTTACTTGGTGGGCGGCAGAAGTTGGGCGGGCCGCTTTGTGCATATGTTTTATGACTCAAAGTTTCATTATAAATTTTTATAGCGAAGTAAGGAAAAAAAGAAGACAAAAGAAATGAAAAAGATGGGCAAAGGAAAACATATAAAAGCATTCTAAGCATATAAAGTTGGGCGAAAATTCTTCACACGTTTAGCGTTAAAGAAAATTTTATGGGCAAACTTTGCGCCATTTTTTTGAATATTTTTTTTGTTTTGCCTTAATGAACGCTTTTGACGGCATTCCTATTTAAATGTGTACCATCACAACATAGATGTGCTGTACATACTTAGTATATTCCTATCCAGCTGCAACATGTGTTTTTATTACAAAAATAAAGAATAAAGTTTTCGTTTAATTTCAGAGCATGTAACTTATTATAGAAGATAATGAAAACATAAAAGGTGCCTTAAAATTCTGGATTCTAAGGAATCTCTTCAGTTTCAAATGTTGCTTTGAATATGTAGAATCTGAGAAAATATTAATCTTCAGTTTCAAAGTAGAAGTCATTCTCTTTTAAGTTCAAATTTCTAAGCCAACTTGATAAATCAGAGATGATATAAGAAATAGAAAAGTATATACCTCCGAAAACCTTTTCTGAAATATACTTATACAAGTAACAACAACAATGTTGAGTGAATCATCATTCCCAACTGAAAATCCCCTATGTGGAACATGTTAGAAAATTTACAACTCGCCCACATTACTCAAAAAAAAAAAAAATAGATTTGCATGTTTTTATTTTATTTTTTACATATTTATAAGTACATTTCGGATTTTGCATTTATTGCAACTGTGCCGATTGTTTATATTGCACACATCATTTCACTTTATCCACTATCTAGTTTTACATTTTTAAAGGCTTGTTTGTGTCTGCCTGTTTTAAACATTTTGCCACAGGGCTTTTGAAGTGGGCAAGGGGGCGAGATGGCGATATTTTCCTTTTGCACTCAATTGACGTGGCCAAAGCAAAACAAATGCAGTAGCTTGCAATTGCATTAAATTGTCTATAAATAATTGCAAGAAAAGCAACATTTGTTGAACATAAAGCCAAATTGTAGACGCAAACTAAAAACATTTTCAAAACAAATGTTTTTACATTGTGTTATATCATTTTGCTATTTTTATGCCTGGCTGATGTTGTTTTTAAAAGCTTTTTCTGTTGTTACTCGCAGACTAATTGCTTTGTGTATTTGCTTTAAACTAAGTGCAGTCATATTTAATATCCACAGTAATGGATGAAAGCGGCTTGATCGATGATGCAATAATATTCATGGTACAAATATAAGAAAAATTCATATTTGTGGATTTACTTGAGCTTTAGCTATGAATAGCAATTTGTTATTGAGCAAGTGGTCCATAAATGGTACCTAGCTGTATAAATGTCTGTTCAACAATTTCTATAAATACAATTTTAATCCCAATTATGTCTCAAGCTCTGATGGCACAATAATTATCAACATTATTTCCATTACCCCTTCAAAAACATTTATGATTTTGACTTGGGAATGTGTGCGCAATTAACTGTCTTAGAAAATTATGAGTTTTTATCATAATTTATGTGCTTCATTTTATAACAATATCTGATATTTTTGTGGCCATTCCATCCCAGAGCTTTTGATGAGTCACATAGTGCCAGCTGTGTATTTTTTTAAATACCACAATTTATTTTATTTTTTTGTGCAACGACCCACTTGGTGTTCTTGTTCTTTGTGTTGTTTTGTCCACACATTACAGAAAAAACAAGAGAGAACGCTACAGTCGAGCAAGCCCGACAGTGTAATACCCTGTACCCAGGTAAACTTGCGTCACTGAGTTATATGCGCCCATAGCAGCAGCAAAAAGAGGAAGAAGAAGAGCGAACTTGTTGCTGCAGTTTGGGGGGGTTGTACTGGCGAGAATTTGTTTTGCTAATAACTTTTCTTAGAATTGACCGAATTGAATTTTGAACAACAATAGACAATTATATATAAATTATGTGTGCAAAGTTTGGTTTAGGTAGCATTTGAAATGTGGACGCTATTGACGAAATTCTGTAGCGGGGGAAGGGGGGGAAAATTAAAAAAAATAAAATAAACTCGTCCTTACTCGGACCTAGGAGAATCTGGATGCCAACTTTGGTTATTCCAGCTTTTATAGTTTCTGAGATCCTTGCGTTCATCCAGACGGACGGACAGACGGACAGACGGACGGACATGTCTAGATCGATTTCTCTCGTCATGCTGATCAAGAATATATATACTTTATGGGGTCGGAGATGCTTCCTTCTGTATGTTACATACTTTGCACAAACCTAATATACCCTTTTTACCCTACGGGTACAGGGTATAAAAAAAATATATATATATAAATTGTTCATGGCACATAATTCTTAAAAATAATGGTTGTGAAAGTTAACATTTCTTCTTGATATAAGATTCAGTGTTTGGCAAAGTAAATTGTAGCATAATTATTTGCAAAGTAAGAAAGAGATAGTATGAGAAGATCGGAGTCGAAAATTCGCTACAGTTCGCAGAGTTTAACTTTTAGAAATTCTTTTTGTACAACTTCTGGTGATTATAATTTCTGATTCAAATTAAATTACGTTTAAATAGCGATAAAACCGTAGTTCCAGGGTTCTTTTGCGGTTGGAAAGTGCCTCCTTAATGTGTTTTCGTGTATTTTATTCCGTGGCATGAGGTAGATAAATATGTGCTCATCTACATTTAATAACTTCAGTTCAAGCTTCAATTTAAATCCAGTCCACATTTGAAACGTTTCAGGAGTCAAAAAGCAGAAAACTCAACCCTCCACTCAGTCCTTTCAGTTATTCAGTCATCGCCCACCTTCTGTTGTCGTCTCTGCTGACCAGACGCACGCACAACAACAAATTTTATTGCGCTATGGCATTGTCACACGCATACACACATTCTGATAAACATATATATGCCTATACGTGTGTATGTATGTGTGTGGGTGTTTGGCATAAACTGAGCATGTGATTTGTAAAAGGGAACAACGACAGAGGCAGAGAAGGCTCCCACAACAACAATTGGCACGTGTTACATACCCAGCAAGAGGCAAAAATTGTATTCAAACCTTGGCAGCCATATTACAATACGCACACACACACACACACACAAACACACATACACTCACACACAAACACGTTCTTGTTGGCTCCTTAACAAAAGGCACTCGCTTTTTATTCCTTCAGACGGCAAAAGCCTTTGCCTATGCCGTCTTATCTTGATTTGTGGCAATTGAATGTCATGTGCAGTGCGCAACAACAACAACAACTGACAACAACAACAACAACTGACAACATCAACATTATCAGCAACACATGCACACATCCCACTCCCTTACCCACAAGCACTCACACCAACACACACATGACAAGAGATACACATTTGACGATATGTCGCACATTGCGTGTCGCACAACAAATTTTGTACATTTTCAATTGTTGCTGTCGCCTGATTATTCCAATTGGAAACAGCTGCTCTGAATTAGTCAAACACGATTCGTGGGCGTCATCGTCGTCTTCAGCGTTGATTTTTATTGATTTGCCTACGACCAGGTGACATTAAATGTGTGCTGGAAAAAACACATATTTTTTGAGTAACACGCACAGGCATGCACATATTTTGAGAACGCACATTGTATATCGTACCGATTGGAGCTTAAACTTGCAAATATGAAAATAAATGTTACATACGAGTACATATGTATATAATAATAAGGAATAATTAGAAAGTACTATTAAAGTTATATTTTTTTATATACTTGTATATACACACTGTAAATATTTTTAATAACTTAAATTTAATTTATAGAAATCATAAATATCATCTTCAACAAATGTGCGATTAATAATTGCACAAAAAAGTTTTCCAACGAAAAGTCAGAGAAAACTCAACTCAGATTTGTCGGATTTTCAAATCAAATACCTTACTTTCGTTTATTTACAATCACGAGCATTGTTTGATAAAAAGAAAGTTTGCAACTAGTTCATTGGACTTTATATACTCGTGTAATTATATCATTTTATATTATATTTTTAATTATAAACTATCATAATTATGATGCTACAATAATTGCAAATTTTCTGTGATATTCAGGTTTATTTTTCAAGAATTGTTGTTATTCTTTAGTAATATATTTATGTTGTTTTTGTACCAGCAACGATATGTATGTTTTAAAATCTATTTTTCTATAAAATTGAGTGCACTTTTAACATTAAATGTAGAAACAACTACAATAAGAAATATATAATTCTTAAGAATAAATTATATTAGCTAATTAGTTTCAAAATATTTTGCGGTGAATACATAATCAGATTGTCAAATCATAAAATGTAAAATGAAGCATGGCATGCGTTTTTTAAAATGACAAACAAATTTCGCAATGTCTGTCAAATTGTTTTGCTATTTTGGGAATTCTTTTGCCTTGCCGTCAATGGGCACGGATTAGCCGACAAAGTGAAAATGTTGCTAAAAAGCAAATAGTCTGCAATCTGTGGTATTTCTGATGCGGTTTGACAGAACGGACAGCTGTGTGACAGTTTGCCAGGACAAGACAAACAGCGGAACGCAAATCAATTAAAGCGCTAATTGAATTGTTGCTGCCTGGCCAACACGATTCCGAAGGCGGGTAATCAACAACAACCCCCACACTGATTAACGCCAAAACAAAATCGAATTGGCTTAAGTCAAAGCGCAAAGCAAAACTGTCAATTAGGTGACGAGGTAGTGAGGGGGCATTGGCCCGGACCGGACCGGACCGGGCTGAGCTGGAGCTGGACCACTGGTCGTCTGCTCGTTGCCAACGACAATCAAGCCGCAATTAAATTTCCATGATCAAAATAAAATTAACAACAATTAAAATGTTGCGACTAGACCAGGATGTGCTCGTAGATGAGAGTAGAAGAGCGCGCTGTCAGGTCACTCGGTCAACAGCATGGTCGTGGGTCGAGGCGGTGGCTGAGCTGAAGTGACTTGTGTGTCTCTCTGTGCGTGTGTGTGTGTGTAAACACGTTAATTAAACGCAAGGATAATTATAATGTGCACAAGGAAGCACACACACACACACACTCGTCAGAGTAGGGGAGAGACAAAGAGAGCTAGAGCTGGGGATAGAGCCAGAGAGAAAGGGCGGGCTGGGTTAGCGAAATGTGATTGAATTGCTAAGTGGAGAGCACGCTGGCTGCCGCCGCTTCTGCCAATTGCTAACTGCAAAGAGAGCGTGTGAGGATTGCGGGTGGTCTGCATAATTATGCAACAGCGCGAAATGGAGCAATGTGGCAGGCTGCCACACACACACCCACGCACCCACACACACACCAACACACACAACAACATGTTGATGGGATGTGAGACTTGAGTATCAAGCGCGACGACAACTCGTTGAAGTTTTGTGGCGTCAAAATAAAAGAGCAAAAGCTTCCCAACATATGCCACAGCACGTAAATGAGGCTAAACAAATGCCAAACACGGAAGTCGCGTTAGACAGGGTTAGGTGTGCGAGGGAAGAGAGCACGCAGGCAGAAGCCACTCAGCATACTTCAAAGTTGGCACTTGAGAACGAGACCTGCATGATAAAAACACAAATTTTTGCAAATAAGTCATTAGATTTTCAGAAAATGTACTCAAAGCGCCTACAAATGACACCATTTATGGGTTTAGCTTAGCTCCTCAGACAAGACAAGGCACAGCATAATATCCAGACCTTAAATAGTATGAAGAGCGCATCTATGAGGACCTTAAATAGTATGAAGAGCGCATCTATGAGGACCTTAAATAGTATGAAGAGCGCATCTATGAAGACTTTTCTCACTTCCGAATGTGTTACACAAATAAGTAAGCCTTCAAAAATGCCATTCATGATTACAGTTTTCGAGTTAATTTCGATTGGTTGCCTATTAATAATGTTCCCCAAAGCTTGCTAAGATTCTTCAAACTCCTTTACTCCTATCTTATAATGTTCCGTGTTGTTAAAAGTTTCCCATTAAAAAGTAATTAAAGACTCCTACTAGATGTAAGATGCCATCAGAGATAATTCAAAAATCTTCTTTTACAAAAATAACTCTAGAAATGATTCCAACTTATTGGCAGAATATGTGTAATCTTTTGTATAGCAGTAGTTGCTCAGACCCTTGGTTTTATATTAAATAAATAAATATATATTAAATTCATTATAATTTGATTTTTCAACATTTTCAGGCAATATATTTTTTTTGCACAATTTTTCAAACATTTTCAATATTTTATTCTTTGCACTTCCAACCACTTTCTGAAAAACAGAATTGATGCTATCCTTCAAAAGGCATTTTCAATGTTAAAAACAATTTTAGAATCGTTCTTATAGCCATTTAATCAAATCGAACAGAGTTTAAGGCAATCAAATAATAATCCAAGTTTCGTTTATCTTAATTAAACAATTTAATGTTTTATGTATGCTGCAAGTAAAACTATTTTGATTTCGTTTCCTGGCGGCTAAAAGTTTAAATATTATAATATAACTATCATTATTAAAAAACCAATCAAATACTACTTCTTAATACATTGTTGACCAAAAAGAGTTATAAAAATGTTTTACAAAAACTCATATAATATTACTTTTCCCTTAAAATATCAAATTTAATGAATTCTAGATCGTTAACAAAGGAATTTCAATTAGTTTACTTCAGAGTGCTTTTATTTAAATTTATTTTAATTTTTCTTGAAGTGGTTGTGTTAAGTGTAAGTAAAAATTTAATAACATCTTAATTGTCTGATGCTGAACGTATTTAGATATTTTTCTCAGGTAGGGTTGATAAGAATAAGAAAACAGTGTGGAATTCAAAATCTCTCCGTTCATGGTGTTACAATTGCACAAAAGACTTTGGAAACATTTCGACATTCGTAGAGGGGGAGAGCCTTGTCCTTAGTCTTGGCCCATTCTCATTATCCAACCCATGTACTTAGTACAGCCAGTTAACATTTGAAATCCCGAGTCGTTCACTTGCCTCATTGAATGGAAATTAGCAGAGCGACAAAACTAATGAAGACTTACTACACTTATCCTGAGCTTAGGGCATCTGAATAAAACTCACAAGTCGCACAGACTGTGGCCATATGTACATGCTTGCATACATACATACTCGTACATACATTCAGTCGAATGTATGAGGGACAAATTGAAATTAGTTAGAACTGAGCATCGGCTTAATGTGGCACCCCGATGTAACACATGATGGTCGCTGGGAGGCAGACACTCGACTAGACTGCCAGGCACTTCATTTTAATCAAGTCAGTTGGTGTGAAGCAGTCGTTAGAATGCCAGACTCTGACAGAGACTCTAGCTGACAATTATGCCAGATAGTCTACGGCTGAGATTGTCTTTCCATTCGCCCTGTAACTGCAATTGAATATGCAAATTGGCAATGCCGAGCCGAACCAGTACAAACGAGCATTCCAACCATTTCCAACCCTGTACGCTACTTGTTCCAATAAAAACCTACGGACTGTTCGAGGCACAAAGGAGGAAAAAATTAATACAATTGTTATGAATATATTCTGGGTGTACTCGTATGTGTGGGCTCTATACATATTTGCATTTTAAATTACATTTTATGTACTTCTATGCGCCCGTGTTTGATTTGCTCAAATGTTGACATGAGATTTTTGTAATTATTGCAAATGCGATGACGTGGATGTGACATGCGCTGAAGAGCCTTCGTAATTGAAGTGCCCTTGGGTGCAACGGGAATACGACTCCAATTTGAAGAGACTTGTTTGAAATGGAATTGTTGATTTCACAGTAGATAGTTAATGCAATTATATGCTATGAAATAATTATTCTTTAGGGGCTTAGTGTTCTTAATATTACAAAGGGGAAAAATATAATCCAAATTATCTTTAACAGAAGGATTAATATGAATACAAGTATATAAAATTAGTTAGTTGATTTTCCTTGAATTAATGAACAAACATTTCACAGCAAAAATTTTCACAAAAGAAATCTGCTAATGTCATTTGAAAAACTGCTATTTTTGAAACGACAGACACATATTTTTGTTTGCTCATAAATCAAAGTATTGTATAATATGTTGTTGAGAATGTAAAAACGTGAAATTATTTATCCCAGTTAACCATTCGCCAAACAAAAAAGTAGTGACCAGTTATCAATTAATCTTTAAGCTATATATTGCTCTAGGAAATAAGAAAATTATTGCAATATTTGATCATTTTTTGGAGCTTGAGGTCACTTCGAATTATCAAAAAACAAACTACGCACTGGCATATACTATAGGTCTTAGGGAGTTCCCGGTCCCTATACTTCTTCGTTAGTTCTTTAGAATTTCCCTAGCTCTGTAGTTACTCAGTCGAAGTAAAATATGTCTTTGCTATTCAGTCTAAAACAGACAGATTTTTTGCTTCACACGTCTAAGCAACACTAGTAAGGTGGACGATGTCTGGCAAGGCTCCACAGCAACAGAAAATAGTCGTGGGCGAATTGCAAAATACTAACTAAAAATGTGTCTCAGTTGCCTCTAAAAAAACCAAATGAGGTCTCGATGGAGGGCGGAACATATAAGGATATTCATATTCACATTTTATAGAAATACAGGCTGAGCCCCACTGATAAGGTGGAGTAGTGCAGACAACAGAGATTAGTCAGAGGAGGCGTTTTAAAATACTAACTAAAAATCTGTCTCCATGCGAGCAAACGATTAAACAACCAACAGTTAGTTAATGCTAGCGCTCTATGAATTTAAGCTCTGATTGAACTTCTTAGGCAGCCCGGCAACAATTGATGCCCATGGAAATTTGAAACTAAACTTCTAAACCAACCACCTACCTGCCGTATTGAATGAACTCGGCGTTGGCTTAAGCACTAAGCCAGTATTCACTCTATACACACCATGTGCCACTTGACGCAGTTTGTTGGCTTAACATTTCGTGAAAAGAAAGCACTGCGGCGCCTACGCACAAAGAGAAAAATAACAAACGATAACTAAAAAGCAAACAAGAACAACAACAACAATAACAAATAACGCCAACGTGACATACAAACACAAAGACAAAGGCGAGCAAAGAGGCCTCCAAGCTGAAGGCGAGCTTAACAAGTGATGTCCCCAACGCCTACTAAGCGCTCTCGCAAAGCCCGAGGGTCCGCAGAGTGGAGTGGGCGGAGGGTTGGGCGAGTTTGCTGATAAATTCCATTTTTGACAGTCGAATTAAGTTGTCATGTAGCTTTATAGTCGTTGGCGTTCTGGAGAGCAACTGAAACGCGAGCAAAAATCAAGAGAAATATGAATAGGTAAAATAAAAAGCATTGCATGCTTTGCGGCGCTTTTACATAGAACGAACTGAACAGAACATGTTCGTTCATGTCGTCATCGCATATGGCAGAAGCAACCGCATTTTGAAATTATACGCCATAACTAACGTATTTTTGTTTTCTTTCGGCTTCATGTATGTTGTCGTTGTTGTTCTGTTTTTGTATATTCCCCCATTATCCCTTTTTCTGCCTGCCAGCCAGCCAGCCAGCCAGCGAGTCAGACAGCCTTGTTGACTTGTCCGTGTCTGACAGTTTCTTTTTGGAATGCTCTGCCGAGCTGCAGAGGGGGGAGGATTAGGGGTCATGTCATTGCATAAACTGTCATTTAGTTTGTACAACTTGACAGTTAACCATTCATTCTGAAGCTGCAGACAAACTAGCAGTGACAAGTGTGCAAAATAGCGAGGGAAACAAGGAAATGGGAAGGGAAAGCTTGCAACTGGAAAACGGAAAATGGAAAAACTGTCAGGCCCTCAAGTCAAAAGTTGCAGCTGCGCTGGCATCCTGTATAAGGTGTCACCATGGCGTAGACAAATTAAATGGTTAGTTGTCGTTCAGCGAGCCAAAAACTAGCTGCCAAATAGTTTCAAGTACTCAACCCCATTGCCTTCGCCACTACCTCTTCCTCCCCCCACCACCAACTGCATAGAAAAATGACATTCTCGCATGACGCACGCACCTGTCGCTGCAGCTGCTCGTGATTTCCTTTCCTCTCCCACTGACTCAAGTTAAATGGCTGCATTTTTCAGCCAAAAGTGCACTGCAAATATTTGCTAATGTTGCCCCCTGCCCCGGCAACTCCTCCCCTCCTCCCCACCCCTCTTGCCCACTGACATTGATTAAATGCAGCGCGTTAAACAAATTCTTGAGGCGTGCTCGCTTCAGGAAAAGAGGTTGCCGTCGCACTGATTTTTATCCTCCCCTCTCTTCTCTTGTTGGTCTTTTATGTCGAGCTCCCTACGAGTGTGTGTGTGTGTGTGTCTGTAAATTGTGAATAGTTGCATGCTTTGGCATGACTGCTACTTATTCTGCGCATAAATTATCAGTGGATAGGGAAAACGGGGCAGGTAACCAAGTAAATGGAGTAACTTATACTCGCGCTCGTATACTTACCTGTATACTCGTATAGAAAGCACAAGATTCTTGCCTTAAACGTTGACAAAATGAAGGCAGGTGTATTCTATTCTGAAACAAACTATTGGAAGGCTTAAGCCCAAATCAGCCTCACACTTATGGCAGACTAGTAATTTCTAAATTGCCTAAATGGTAAAAAGTCTAATCGATATACACAGGCTTTTATTTATGTATTTCTTAATACCTTAAGGATATGTAGCTAAAGTCTTAAATAAAAGGGCATATCTATTTGGTCATTATCTCTTACAGAAATTTTATATTAAATTGAAATGCTATTTTTTTAATAACGATAATATACGTATAGTATAATATTAATTTGAAATTCTATTTGCCTTGGAACATGGTATTTGAACTGCAATTTACGAAAAATAAATTTTATTCAAGGTTATAATAATTTAATATTAGTTGATTAGCGCCTATGCTATAAAAAACATTATTAACATTAATTCAGAGGTATTTAAGAAGTTGATACTAATGTATTTTTAAAATGCATCAAAATAATTAAGATGATTACGTAAATTAAATTGAAATCATTCCAATGAGATTGCTTTGTTGCTTTTGCTTCTAACAACATTCGTTTTATAATATTTCTTCTATAATATTGACAAATTTCTTTGGATGCAATAATTTCCCCACATTGCAATGTGTTGTTGTAATGCATTAAAAAAAAAAGTGTATTTGTATGTATTTTATTTATTGCATGTAGCGGAATTTTTAGCACTAAAGGTTGCGTACGAATATTTCTAAAATTGGCAGCTTGCTAAGAAATTCCAGCTTGTACAAAGTTTCCAAAATTTAAAACAATTTTTAAAACTTTCTGAAATGTTAAAATAAAATCAACTTCAATTCAACGTAACATAACTACCTATGTTTATTATTTTTTCTGAATTTAATTCAAAATAAAGTTATAAATAACTTTGAAATGGAAATCAATGCCACTTACTGAACAACATTCTATCCTTATCTTTGTTCCCTGTTTCAAATAGAAACAAATAAAGTTCGTCGAACGGAAACAAATTATATTTAAAATTTAATTTCCGTTGTAATCCAAAACCTTAAACTCATTAAACTTTAAAAACAAAACAAACTAGGAGCGGTTGGGTCGAGCAAAAAAAAAAGGATTACGCACAGAGTCAGGCAAGCAAAGAGACGAGAAGACCAAAAGCCCAAAGCCAAAGCAAAAGCCACGTAATCACAACAACAACAACAATAATTCCAGGTGCTGTATAGTATGTTGGCAGCTGGGTGTAGAGGGGCAGGAACTGCAGGTGTTGCCACCGCCGTTGACAACGCTTAAGTGCTTCAGCTTAGCTGCCCGCTCGCCAACTACTTGAGGGATTTGTCAAAGTAATTTTGATTTTGTTACTGTAGTTGCTCTTTATTGTTGTCCTTCTTGCTCTTGTTATTGTTGTTGTTGTTATTGTTAAGCAACTTATTTTACACCCAACGGTCGGAGGAAGTAATAAAAGCAAAAACAACAAAGGGAAGACGAAGCCATACGCATGAATAGCCAACTGGCTTGGTAGTTGGCACTATTCGTGCGTGTTGCAAGTCGCTGGTTGCAGGTTGCATGCAGGCAAATGTGGCAGCGCTCTCGTATCGGATTTCACTTTCAAAATTTGCCAACTGTTCAAACTGTCGCCAGTTGTTGTTGTCAACTGGCTCGATGTTGTGTGTTGCTACAGTCTTGGCATTGTTGCTGTTGCTTTTGTTGTTTGCAAATACTTTATGCTCATTGATTTTGTGGCATGTTGCAAGCAACACTGCCAGACTGTCGAACAGACAATGACCAACACTCGTATATTGCTATTGCTATTGCAGCTGTGGCCAGTCCAGGGTGGTGGTGGTGCTACTGCTACTGCTGATGACGATGATGATGATGATGGTGGACTGTGAAGCCTTGACATCGAAACGTGCGACACTTGTTAGTTAGTTTGTTGTTGTTGCCACCACCGGCTTGGCATGTGCATAGCTGGCGTATTAAATTACTAGAAAAGGGTCTAAAAGGGTCAACTGGAACTGATTTATGGTGCATGGTTAGTGTGAGTTGCACTCCAAATTGGCATGGTGACGAATGAGAATGGAATAATGTGCTGTCGCATGTGCCGGCAGAGCCAGAAAAACTATTGGTGCTGTCACTCTTTGAAAATGTTTTACTACTAAAATCAAAATGTTGACTTCTGTAAATGAAATATGTAATAAACTGACGAAGACGTGGCATAAATCTTAGACCATAAAAACTCCCTCTATGTCATCCGTTTTGGTCGTTCATCACTATGCTTCGTCACTTTACTTGCGAAATCTTGAAAAATATATACTTATAAGAGTTGATACGGAGCTGGGATTCATTGACTGTATGGAAATCAAGTTTATTCCTTTAAATTTCTATATTTTTTAAGTGATTTATATAAATCAGAATTAAGAACGTGTGTTTTTTATACTCTGTACATGAAATGTACAAGAGTATATTAGGTTTGCGGGAGCTGAAAAATGTAACAGGCAGAAGGAGGCGTGGCAGACCCCACAAAGTATATATATTATTGATCAGCGTGACAAGACGAGTCGATCTAGCCCTGTCTGTCTGTCTGTCCGTCTGTCCGTCCGTATGAACACCTGGATCTCAGAGACTATAAGAGATAGAGACACCAAATTTTGCACGAAGATGCGTTATGTGTATATTCTATACGAGTTTGTTTTATTTTTTTGATTTTCCCCCCCACTTCCCCCCTATGGGGGTTTTCCCGATTTTCCATTCGTATAATCGCCTATATCTCGGAGACTATAAAACCTAGGCACACCAAATTGTAGTCCAAGATGCCTTGTGTGAATACGCAGAAAATGTATATTTTGGAATTTCCCTCCCTCCCCCCTCTCCCCCGCAAATGCGATTTTCTCTAACTCCCGTAATTCTTGGAATTTCGAACTAAAATTTTGGAAATACCCCCAGTTAGTTATTATGTGTCCGTATGCCAAGTTTCATTATGATAGACCGATTTACCAAGAAGTTATAGCTATAAATATATTTGCTGCTGCAGCGCTGCTGCAGCGCTGCTCAAGCGCTGCCCGCGGCTGTTGTTGATGTTGCTGTTTGGTTGACTGCGAAAATGCTTACACAGACACGAATTGATGCGCATAGGCATACATACACTCACACAGACGCAATTGCTATGTAAATGTGCAATTATACACCCTTTACGTGAGTTCGAATACCGAGAGAGGTAAAATCGATCAAATTTTTTTTTTATTTTCTTATTTTTTTTTATTTTCTATAATTATTGTAAACATATGTACAGAGTATTTCAAAGTCGGGACACCCGACTTTAGCTTTTTTACTTGTTTATATGTTCCAAACATGAATAACAATTACTAAGATATTTATTGGGGAGTTGGATATGAATCCCATACATATGCATTTTTTAAAATTCTGTTTGATAGTTCTTATTTTATATAGCATATAGAAAAATTTCTAAATGAATTTGTCGTAACAAATACCTATTTAAGTATTATTAATATTTTATATTACATGAAACCAATTCGAATTTAAGAAATAAATACAATAACTATGATTACAATTGTTATTTTATTTTAGTTTAGATATCGTCTGAAAAAAGTGCAGCTGCCCTTAAACATTATCATAGGTAGATAAGCGAATGAATTAAATGGTTATATATCTAGTATTGTTGTTAGAGAACCTGTGGCTTGAGCTAATGTTTTTTTCGCACACATATTTCCTTGAAAACTGTATGTAAATTGTATATTCTATATACTAATGCCGCAGTATTCATCATTCATAACTTGTAGGAACGGCGAGTCCCTCTTCAAATTACAAAATAAAATTTTAAAAAAATAATAATGATTTTTTGGTTCTTTTTCTCGCACCTCTTTGTATATTGCAACTGTAATGTGCTTACTCAAATGATTTTCATTTCATTTGTCTATATGTACTATATACATTTCCATATATTCTATAAGAAGTACACCTTCTCTTTCTCAGTGATGAAGCACATGTCGTATGCGTAATATGCTCTTATTTCTATTTTTAAAATCGCCAGACACTTGTAGATGCTATTACCAAATGGCATAGACATCGTTCAACTTTTATTCGCAACGCGAGGCACTTAAATGAAAAAGAAAATATAAGCAAAGAAATAAAAATGGGTCGATATGATGTGGTTGTAGGTAGTGTGCACATTTTTGTAGTCTTAATCGCATTATTCAGTTACTAAAATATATTTTCAGTGTTATTTGTCGCTTGTTTTCATAACGTTATGTAATATATTAATGTATTATCCTTTAAACTTTACTCATTGCTCATTTTTTGACACCTCGAATAAATTTTGTGTACTTGACAAGTTCTTTTGAAGAAGTTTCTCGCATTGCTTTGCACGATTTCAGGAATAAAATTATATGGGAGGAAAAAATGTAAATGCAAAATAATGTGGAAAATGACAAAATGTTGCGTAAAAAATGTTGTTACAACAACAAACAAGAAAAACAAATTGTAATAAAGCATTACACGTTATAACGATGGGAACATGTTACAGCAACAACAACAACAACAAGAACAGCACAAATAACAAGCGACAAAAATGTTGTCAACAAAAAGTTTATGCCACTGCAGCAAAGCAAGTATTACAGAGGAAGAAGCAGGAAAAAAAGTAGAGGAAAGGAAGAAAAGGAAGGAAAGAAAAAACTGAAACAAAACTTTTCATCATCATCAAAATGCGCTCAGGCCTAATTTAAATATGTTTGAACTTTTTGCGCCCAGTTTCATATTATTTACATACACGAAAAACTTCTTTAGCTGATTTTAGAAACTGCGAGTGTGTGTGTGTGTGTGAGAGAGAGAGAGAGAGAGAGAGAGAGCGTGAGAACAGGACAATTTCCTTCAATGCCAAATGTTTGGACAGCTTTAAGTTTGAGACGAGCTGCAAACCGAAAACTTTTCCCAACACAAACACAAAAGTTACTGCTCTTGCTTGCTCCTATAATGCATATATAATCTGTAGAAGGCAAAAAAAAGTCGGGACGCGCCTCTGTTGACATAGACAAATTACAAAATGAGTTGCTACTCTCTCCCTCTCCCTCTCTATCTCGGTCTATGTGTGTGTGTTAGAGTGTGGGCATCAACACTTTAGCAAAAAGTTTGTGCACTTGACCTCAAGTTAAACTCTAATGCTCCTCCTCCTCCTCCATCGTCCTCGGCAAGTCAACTCTCAAACTAATGCGTAAGTTTTTAAGTTTCTAAGTACACATATCACCTGCTACTTTTATAGTTCCAGATTCTGTTGTTGTTTTTATTGTTGTGAGTGCTGCTAATGCTGCCCCACCACCTCCCTTTTTGCAGCAACCGCAACAAAAGCGGTTCGTTGGCTTAGAGAGTTTTAAACCCAAAAGTGTCGGCGGGCATTGGTAGGGGAAAATACTTATGATGCCAAAGTATGATTTAGTCTCTATACGAATATAGAGATAGAGAGAAAGAGAATGACGAATGGGTTGCTATAGCAAGTTGCTTAAGCTGATTGTAGTATCAGATTTTCAAAGACTTATTGACTTGTTCTGTAGCTATGCGCTGCCACGTGCTGCTCAGACTGTAAATTGATTTGAGAAAACTCAATGGAAAACTTACTTGTATTTGTTGTCAAGATAGATTTTTATAAAATGCTTCTCTTGTGAATCTTATTTAGTCGACTAGACAGTGAATCTTAGTTTTCCTTATCATTCAAAGTAATAATTACATGTGAAGAAAACAATTTTTATTTTATTTATGTTTGCTGAAACCAATTCCGTTACATTGTTAGGAACGTTAAAGTGCATTAATCTTCTAATCGTAAGAAAGTAAAACCATCTATTCTAATTGTACTCTAATACCTCTAACAAATAAATAGTTTGACACGAAATGCTGCAAATGCTAAACAAACTTATAGGATAAGGAATCTATTGCTGAATTACTGAAATTAAACATTTTTTTAATAAGTTAAACAATTACTGAGCTCAAATTTAATTTAGGACTATAAATTCGTGTAATACAAGTTCATAACATTCTCTAGATTAGATAACTAAACTCATATTATAAAGCTGCTTTTGAACTCATTTGGAACTTCTTTAGAACTCTTCACATACACAACTGTAACGATATAATTATAACTTTATATATAAACACTGATATTTTTTTACAATGATTTGAGATTTATTTAAATTTCTTGTCTCCTAACTGTGGCATTTATTTCACAATTAACTGAATGGCATTTCATTCAATTCCATTTGTTAAAAGTGCAATCACCATTCGGAGTATATATTGTTGGTTTTTCCATATTCATTTAATCCTTTGAGTCATCTGTAGCTGCACTACCTTTGTGAGTCCTGTTGTCTCCGCACTTCTTGTTGTATTCATTCTAAAAACCACACCAAAAGGACTTATTTAAAGACAAGTCCATTGGCCACGGCAGAACTATGTACTAGATGTTGTATAAGCGGCTTTTTGCTTATCGCTTGACATTTTTGTGACTTGTGCAATTGTAAACGAGCAAAACAACACACCTATGTACATATCTACTATCTACTATGTATGTACATAGATATACTCGTATGTAGATGGGCAAGCATATCAGTTCATTGCATGACAAAATCTCTTTTCCCGACATTTTCCGCCATGCAATTTGTATGTGAAAGAGCACAGCGACAACTGACAATGGAAACCACAACAAAAGCCGCTAAAGATGAGCTCACTGTGACAGTCATATAACATTTAACAAATAGACAAGATGTGCCAAGCTTGAATACGTTATGTACACGAAGCTACATTTTTGGTGACTTTGATAAAAGTGACATTAACGAAGCGGAATGTGTGCCAAGCAAATTAAAAAATAAATAAACAAAAAGCAGCTCGGATTTCGACGTGTTATTTTGATCAAAATGGGATTAGTTTTGTTTACAAAACTTTCTTAGCGATAACATAATTGAGGCATAAAAAAAACATCGATTGTAAAAAGGGAAATAAATTTCAAGGGATAGACGAACATAAGTGGATTCGCCCTGAGCAAGGAAATTTGAAGAAGAGGTTAATTATAAATTTTTTTCGCACTGAAAAACGTCTCTAATAATATTTTAAAATAAGTGCATATAAAGAATGCGATTTTACAACTGAATTTAATTATTTATTATATTAAGGAAATCATTTTAAAAACTGCCAAAGCTCAGTTGTGAATAATTTTTTGATTAGTGGTAATACTTGTATGTATCTCTCTGCTGTATCTCAGCAGAACTATAATTTGTTATTATATCATACATAAATATAATTTAATTATGAAAACATGGCTTCAGCAAAGGCTGAATAAATTGTTTTAGACAGCTTTTAAGCTTACATACTCGTATATTCCGAAATATATTAGTTCCAGTCAAGTTGTTTCAAACTATTCCAAACTAAACATGTTTGTGCATGTCCAGGTTGGCTGCACATTAAAAACTTCAATTGAAGCGGTGTCTGTATGTACAGATACATAAGTTAATGAGGATGAGTTCCCCTATTCTCAATTGGGCATCAAAATTGTTGCCAGAATTGATCTCCTTACCCGCCCGCAATCAAGCCACGTAATCAGCGCATAAGCAGGAACAACAAACCGCCTCTTTGCGCTCACTTGAACTTAATTTGCAAGTGGTTTGTTGGTTTGGGTCCTGGCTATATTTACTGATGTTGCCAACAGAAGTCCCCCGTCATAAATGTCTGGGTAAAAAGAAAACAACGTTCAACAAAACTCTTGGGCAAGCCTGCAATAAAAACGCACTTGCTCTGCTCCCCTAGAGTCCTGGTTACCACTTCCGCCGGCAAGCGCAGTTCCTGCCGACAGGTAACCAAAGGCAACCCCAAAAGTCTGGTTCGACTCGTTACCAGCGCCTTTGTGGTTGTTGCTGTTCTCGTTCTCCTCTCCTCTCTCCTGCGGCAGCGTCTCGAAGGTCTGGGTGTAACATATGCAAATTTAATATTTTTATTAAAAAACTTTTTTGGACCACACAAAGAAGCAATAGGAAAGAGCGCGCCAAAGTTGCGTACACACTTCAGACACGTGGAGAACGGAGTGGCAGAGAGAGAAAGAGAAAGGGAGAGAGAATGGGTTCAATGCCGGGGAGAAGGCTTTGGAGAAGAGTTGGAGGTGATGCTGCCGCTGTTTTGATAAGGAAGCGAATTAAGTGCTGCGTTGCTGCGGCGTTGGCAAGTTTTTTAAGCCCGTTACCCACTCCCTTCCTATCCCTCTCACTTTTATTTTTTGCAAATTTTTACATACAAAAAGAAACACGTTTTTTTTGTACCGAAGGATATGCTTTATAGTATGTGCTTGTGTGGTTAAGGGTATATGCTGAGTAGTCCGTGTAGTTCAGTTGAGTTGAGTTGAGTTGTTTGCTGCTCAGTTCGTTTTGTTATTGTTGCCTGACTTTGTCGCTGTTTGTATTGCCAGCCTGGTAAACAGGGGGATCGAGAGCATGGGAAGTAAACAGGGTGGAGATACTGCATAAAGTTACTGACGCAAGTTGCAAAGTGGTTCTCTTTTCAGTGGCTGATTGGTTTTGCCTTCAAGTGCGCGAAAAGGCTTGAAAGCATATCGATGTACTCGTACAATGCATATACTTACTATTACAAATTTCTGCAATGATTGGCTGCCATTATAAGTACAACTGCCTTATTGAACTTTGAATAATAATTCATATGCCTTTTCGCAACTTTTTTTTCACAAATAATGCTAAAATTGTTTGTAGTGATTGATTCTTTTTCAAATACTTTGTTGAATTCAAAATTGCTGCGACCTTCCAGTTTTCTATTATTGCTGTAAATTAACACAAACATGGAAGAAATGTAATTTTTCAACCTATTAAAAAAATATTTGCAATATTTCCCAAAATATGAAGTTTTCCAAATGCAAATAAATCTTTTGTTTTACACAAATTTCACTGTCTATATTTCATCACCATTTTACGAAGCATTTTTGCTCTGCCCTGATAATTTTCTCACTCCTGCAATTTCCTTAAAAATAAAGAAAAGTAATCATAGAAAATAGATACAAATCATCAACTACAATTGATTAGTTTCCCTAATTACTACCGTTGATTTTTTCTTTTACTTCAACCTTTCTTTAGCTATTATTACCGTTAATACTTTAACTTTCTATCAATTTTCATTTGTTAAAT
Organism: Scaptodrosophila lebanonensis; assembly: GCF_003285725.1. Classification (NCBI taxonomy): domain Eukaryota; kingdom Metazoa; phylum Arthropoda; class Insecta; order Diptera; family Drosophilidae; genus Scaptodrosophila; species Scaptodrosophila lebanonensis. The sequence goes on along the minus strand of NW_022060742.1, from coordinate 12,059,693 downwards.
TTTGGTTTTTACCTCTTCCTCCAGCACATTGCATGACTGTCCAAGTTGGAACCACAACTTGAACTATTTGAATTGCTTCTTAACCCAAACTCATTATTAATTTAAAATTGAAATTTACACAGTTATTTGTTTCCACAAAGTTAATTTCAATTTTCCCCAAAAACGAAAAACTTTATTGAAAATATTTTGTAAACCGTTACGAAAAGTTTGCTGGCAAGTTCCCCGCCCTGTCCCCATCAGCAAACCCTTATCAACATTTATAGTAATGACAGCCAAAAATGGTCATCGAAATAATGAGAGAAACAAACCCCTCTCCACCCATTTGGCTATAAATAAAACAAACGACACGATAACCACAAATTCCATTAAAAATCCCATTTCATTCATTACTTCATTATGTGCCAGGTGAAGAGGAAGAGCGAGAGGGTGGGAGGCTGGTACGGTAAGTCCCCTGCCCCATGCCCCATGTCCAAATGCGTGATAGCCAGCCAAGAGAGCGAATGCTAAAAATTATGTCAGCATTGCTCACGAGAGTCTCGTACATCCCGCTCCAAACTGTCTGCTTTCGGTTTAGCACCGTCCCATGTAAATATGCAAAAGGTGTGCTGGGAGTAGGGGTCAGGGGGTGGTTTCTCGTAGCTATATTCAACGCATTTGACCTTTGCCAGCCAACCAGTCAGCCAGCGAACCAGTCAGTCCGACAAGCAGTCGAAAAAATAAAACAAGAAGTGTTATAAAAACTAACACGAAATGTCCCTTTTGCCCCACATTTTTGCTACCTTTCTCCGCTTTGGCGTTGACATTCCCTGCTGCGCCGTTTTTCTACATTTCCGTCTAACTGTTGGTGTGTTGTTTTTTTTTTTTACATATTTCTATATATTTTTTGTAGTTTCTCCTTTGCTGTTTATTTCTGTAGTTTTGTTTGGGGACCTTGCATAAATAAATTTCGCATGCTGACGGCACATTTGTTGCCTGCTTTCCCACTTCTTCCCACTTTCTGTATGCCATTTTAACTTGTCCTTTTTGACGCTTTTCCCCCGAACTACGCCCTGCTCTTGTTGTTGTCATGTTAATAATGTTTTTCGGACGTAATTACACTTTGACTTTGAGCATGTTTAGGTTTTAAAGTGTCGTTCAGCCGGCCCCTCAATTTTTTACTCCCTTGATCCGAGGCGTGGGAGTGACAAGGAGCTCAGTGTCAACGTTGATTGATTAAAGAAACTGTGTGGAGGAAACAGTTTTGGAAGCCTTTATTTCAAGCTGAGTTACAAATGTGCGTTTAGATTTGTCTGGCTAAGCATTTACCAGAATGTTGAATTATAAAGTTAATTTATGTATGTACAACAAATGGCAGCACATTAACTAATGCACTACTTCATCTTCCTTCTCTTTACAGGTATGTTTAATTATAAGGAATGCGACAAGTTTGACGGCTTTTAAAGTGCACGACTGAATAATAAGTATATGACAAACTATTTTCAGCTGAGGCGATTTTTTAGTATAGGCTGATCTCGTAATTATTGTACTTCAATTAACTCTTCTTTCTAAAGGATAACTTTTTTACCACCTATGGACTAATTTCGTTTAAAGTGAAAACATAATTGGCAACATTTGCTTCATTCTTTCATACTTTTTGGGGAATAAATTAATGTAAGCGGCCCTTCTTTAAAGAATGTTACAGCACGTTAGGTATATAATCGCTAAAATTAAAAATTTAGAGGAAACCTTAATCAAATATCAAGGACTTAGTGCAACTACATTTCAGCACTTTGCTTAAAATTATTTTGGCATCTATTGGTAGCTCGGAAAGAATCTAAAATTGCTTAGCATGATTTTTCCATTTGTTTAAATAATTTATTCCAAATACCTTTGCATAGAAAAAGCATAGAAGGAACCGAAGAGAAATGCAGCTATTCACTAAAAAGTGTAAGCACATTTTGTTTTCGATGTCTAAGCTGCTCAGCAGGACTAGACGATTCCAATTCGGAATTACAGCTGTCTGTCTGTTTTCAGCGGTTGTAGAGCTTTTGTCTGAATCCTGTCTCCTTCATGACGCACAGCTATTCTGTTAATCGAGTCTTCTAACGCACACAGATAGTATTTGTCAGTCAATGTCAGATCAAAAATCAATTTTTTTAGAACTGAATTTGTTATCTGCTTGATATGTTCTCATTAATCAAAGTTCGCTGAACATAGTTTTAAAGATTACACATAAGATCAAAAGTGATAAATCAAAAATATTACAAAAATCAATTGCAATTCAAATTTATGATAAATTAACATTTACTCTTTAAAATTGATTGTTGGAATGTGTAGGAGTAAGATATTTGTCATACTCACTAGTCATATCAGATGACTAAAGTTGATTCAAGCTCAAAGTACGTATTTGAATATGAAATTTAAGTGAAGTGAAACTAAAGCTCTTTCTGGCACGCACACTCAGAATCTGATCTCTCACTACAGCTCGAGTACATGGCTATAAAGCTTTAATGTTTGAACGAAATTCCCAGGTAACACTCATCCTTTTTGCTCAGGTGTATATACACGAGTGTGCGCAAGTTCCCTAAGCAAACTTTCCTAAACAATCTAAAAATAAATGTTTTGCTATTTGATTGACTTTGACTTACGTGAGTCAAGAAATAAGTAAAGTGCCTCAAGTCATTCAGCACACATAACATATATATAAGAAGTACATATCACACATACGAGTATATACATACATATATACGCACTAATGCAAACACATTTCCACACAAACACACACACACACGTAGGCATACTTGTCTGGCTCGGAGCAAATTAATATGCCTTTGTTGTTGGGTGGTCTTTCATTTGTTTTAAATTATTAACTCACTTTTTCTGGCTTGCTGCACGCTCTCGTCCTAGCCCCTCCCAGTGCTCCGCAACTATGTATTTTCCATTTCCCTAGCGCAAACAATTTACGTGCACATACATCATGGAGGCCTACACCTATACACACACTTTATGTACATACAGTAACACGCAGTCACACACACATACATGACTTTACTAGGTATAATTAATCTAGAGAAACGTCTCCACAAGCCCGTTGCCGGGCCTAGTTATTAATTTTTCGCTGCCTTTGGGCGCTGGGGAAAAAAAGGCTATGTGCGGAACGCACTTGTCAAGATTTATTTCAATTTGCTAGCACACATACGAGTATATGTATATACATATATATACACCCACACTCAGACACACACACACTAAATGACTCTTATCAAAACAATGCACACATACACAATCGGCAACAAGTTTCATGGCGTCGTCCCAGCTCCTTCCCGCACTCTGCCTCCTCCTGCTTACATGTACGTGCAATGATGAAGCCCCAAGGCCTACAATTCGAAACGTGCTGGGCTTCCGACTCGCCACAAGTTTTTCTCGCCAGACTGCTGCCTAATAACTTTGACTCCCCTTTGTTTTATTTTTTTCACTCTACCCTGGCCCTAAAGGGTAGCACATGTTCGGAGCAGTCTCTGTGACAGAAAGGAATACAAATATGAAAGCCTGTTATAAATGTTTCCCATTTTTTTATAAATTCATTTTTTAGAGAACTCTAGTCGTCTTAGTTTAGATTCTTTTTTTAAAGAAAAATTAAATTTAAAAAATCAAGCGAATTTTTTTCAGATTGCTAGAAAAATATAACTATTGTATTAACTTAATATAAAATTATAATTTAAAAACTATTTTACATCTTATTTATAAAATGAAAGCAATAATTTCAAAGCTTCCAATGCTTTATTAATAAACTCAAAAAGTCTTTTGCCCTTATCTTTATGGAATAGACAAAACTACCACTTGAGCTTTAGTTTAGATAAAAAAAAATAAAACTCAAAGAATAATCATTATTATATAAGTTTTTTTTGCTAATCAATAATGATTATTGGTTAATTTTTAAAGTAAACCTCAAAATTAATCATTAGATTGTGAATTTTGAATTTCGAATGAATAACATAAAAAAGCATTATTTTGTAATTTTTTTAAAAACACTTTAATGATTACAATCCCTGCAAAAAATCATAGATGATTAGTAGGAAAAAGTAGAGGTAGCCCTTATTGGTCGAAATAGAAATATAAATATATTTCACGTTTCAACAAAGAAAGAAAAATTTGAAAACAATTCTAGAGTAGAATAATATAATATAATATAATCGGTAACATTCATATTAACTTTCATTAAACAAAAATTTGAAAGCCAATATTTAACATAGTATTAAGGATATTACCTAGATTTTAAAAGCAAAAAGATCAATCAAACAATTTCTTAGTTCTACAATAAAATATTCAATAAAAAATAATAAAAATAGTATATATTATATATTTATATTATATATTTATGACCTGCAGAAGAGCGAACACACTTCGGTGAATCATGAGGAGTGAAGAAATTTTCGTCTCATGCTTTTTCCCCTACCAAAGTAGACAGTTTTTTTTCTGTTTTCTTCCGATTGTGTGCGAGAGCCCCCAAGAAAAATGAGACACAAAAGTGCTGTGTAAATGTGTGAAATTAATACACCCACACACACGCAGCCCGTTTTCTTGTCCTTCCTCATTCGCTCACTATTGGGCTATTTTGTGCGAACGAGTGTGCGCGTGTGTGTGTGTATAAAATATACGTTATTATTGCATTAACAAAGTCCAAGCGAAAAATAGCTAAATAAAAAGGAATTTATGCCTAGTGTTAAGTTGCCACAAACAGAAGTGAGCGAGAAAAAAGTAAGTTGGACTTAATAAGCGGACAGGAAGCCCTAGACACCCCATCCCGTCCCATCTGTGCTCCAGTTGGGGAAAATTGATAACGAACTTAATATAGACATGGTAATGTTTATAACTTATTTAGCCCTAGCGAGTGTTCAAATTTATGAGCTACAGCAACAGTTGTTTCCAAAGCCCCAAGCCCACAATGCCCCGTTTTATGGGACCAACAAGCAACACTTGTTACCACTTATTTCTCTAGTTTTTGTGTCTTTGCTACTTGCCTCTTTTTCCCTGCCTGACTTTCTGATAATTACGACGCGCAGCATTTGTTGCAAGTCGTGCTATTGTTGCTGCTGCTGTTGGTGTTGTTGTTGCTGGTGCTGGTCGACCGTTGTTGGGTCTTGGGTCGTGCCGCTTCGCTGATTTTCAGTTGAATGCATCAAACTGTCACTTTTTTAAGTGTTCAACAGAGAGGGCACTGACAATTCATTTGCCCAGTTGCAAGTTCATGTTGCTATCCCTTCTTGTTGTTGTTTTGTTTTTGGATTTTTGTTGTTGCTGTAGGTCAGCCCTGGTCCCGATGGTCGGGGTCTTGTTTGTGCTTCTACACACGTGCAACTGCAGTTGGAGCGTAACGACGCGTCGTTGCCCAAATGCAACAATTTCAACTAAGACATAAGTTCTCTGCACCATATTTGTGCTGTTATTGCAGTTGTTCTTGCTGTTGTTTCTGCTTCAGTGATGTTTGCGGGTTACATGTACAAGTAGATGAATGGCACATTGATGGGGTCACCAGTGAAGTGAGAATGAAGCCATTGGCTAAACAATTCCACATTGCTTACTTAAGTTCGAGCACCAAACACACATAGAACTATTATTATAACAGATGTTGAAATAACAAATCAACAGATGGGCGGCTTTTAATATATATATTTTTCCAAAATGATGCAAAAATCCTATAATACCCATAAATTGAATATAAATTGCTTGCCACGAAGATGTTTATTAACCACAAAATGTCTATAAGTTTATTAAAGTTCGCGAAACTATATAAACAAGTTTTGGAGCACTTTAAAAATACGACAAATTTTGTTCATACTCTACTCATAGTATTTGTTGATTGAGCATACAAAATATCTCTAAATTTCATTAATCAGCACAATTGTGGCTCTATTTTGAAAATATTGTTTCATTAATTTCCTATATTTTTCCAACTGTTTTTGCGATACACAAAAACGAATTGGGCAAAAAAACCTCGAATTAAATTAGATACTATATAGTATGTATGTTACATTTGTAACATATTGATAAATTGACGGCATATAACGTTTTATTTTTGCCCACAAAAAACTAAACTACCTATATGAGTACCGAATACATCTACTTTGCATTTGAAAAATTGTATTTTATAGCAAAATTGCTTTTGCTTATATAATTGAAACCCAATAGCTCGTAAAGCCGATAAAAAAAATGCGTTCATTAATTTGCAAATAAAAGAAATTTATAAATTGAAATTTCATTGAATAATGTGGCCTTATAAAGGTTATCTTTAATATGCGATATTCAAACACAAATTATCATAGATTTTGTTTGCAAATTTTTTATCAAATTTTATACAAAAAGAATAATTTAAATCAGAACAATTTTATTTTAATTTATATGTTTTTTTGCAAAGCACTTTTTGGTCTAATCTCTTTAAAAACTGCTAAGAAAACTGAAATGCTGAAGAAAAACATGAATGAAATAATAATTGTCGAGTGCATGAAGCAACTTTTCATTCCTCCTATACTCCTCGCCTCTCGACGTCTGTCCAGAGTAAAGTAAAAGCGCTTTGCAACATTTTCGCATAAAATATTCTAGATGCATGCATTTTTCAATAGCCCCAAAAACAATTGAGGCATAATTTCCAACAACTTTCTGCACCACAGGCCGTAAATCGGTTGACTTCGGAACCAAAACAGAAACCAGAAAACGGAAAAAAGAAACAACAAAAAAAAAAAAAAAAAATTAAAGCCCCAAGTCACATGCACATGCAAATTGTCTATTCCTGCATTCAGGCTTTTAATTACAAATTTTATTTTGTATTTTGTGTGTGCTCGGCAAAAAGTTGCAAGTAAGCTTCTTATGCAACTTTGTCTTTAGGCAACTTACGAGTATTTTCTGTTCTTGTCGTCATAGTCGTAGTCGCTGTCAGTTGTTTAGCAGAATTTATTTCTATTATTGCACTTTATGTCTTGTTTGGCATGTTTGGAAACTGTATTGCAGTCAAATTGCCAAAATGGAAGCCATGCCAATTAGCTCTAGTTGCGTAAAATGTTCATTTTTATAAATCACACAAATACATATACTATATACTATATATGTAAGTAGTTAGACATTGTTAGTTGTTGGCTGTCAGCAGCTGAAACAAGCAATTATGCGGCGCTTGAGTGGTCGAGGAGGCTCTGAAAAATATTACGAAAATGAAAAGTCAACCAATGCAAGTTGCTGCTTTGGAAGTGGTTCAGATTGCTATGTACAGGGGTGTGAAGGGGGTGTGAGAGGACGTGAAAGGGTAGGACAATGGCAATGGCGAAGAGGGAAGCCAGAGCAACTGTCTCAACAATGTCACTTTGGTTTGTAAGCATTCCCATGTGCACAATTAAGCCAGCTTGCCAAGTGGCACGTGGCAAGCGCATACAAACACTTATCACACGCACACACTCACACACACACATTCTACCTACACTTCGACACACTCACACTTACAAGCTCTGGGGAGTCACCTATATGAAGTTCATGGCATAAAACTAACGATAAGCGTCATGATTATGGCCTTGAACAGGATCCCTGCCAGTTTTTTATACACAATGGCCAAGCAAAAAATAACCAACTATGATACAATAGAGCTTAAACGACTGAAGGATACGCTGGACATTGTGGCACTCTGGCTAGAAGATGCAGTTAATGTCATTAGATTATTATATACAAAACAAAATGCATTTATAAATGAGTATAAGGTTGATTATGAGAGTTTTCGGTCTTCTTATGTATTTCAAATTGAATTTTTCAATACATTTTCACCTTCAAAAAATTATCTTATCAAATTATTATCTACTTAAGGAAACATACAAACTGAACAAGTTAACTTTATAAACCTATAAATATAGAATACATAATATGCATACATACATAAATTAATTCATTTCTATTAATTTCAATTAATAACTTTTAATAAGTTTGTTTGCCAACATGTAAACATACATTGAAATTATCAAAAAAAAAAAATTAAATTAATGTATTTGTTCAGTTTGAAATAATTATTAAAAAAAATGAAATTATTAATTAATTTTGAAAAAACATTTTATAACCAAATGATTGCGTATTCACAATAATATTATACCCTTTATGGCGTAGAGTATTAAGGGTCGTATATTTTTTGGCACCTGTCTGTATATCAAAACCACTGTTGTACCTGTATTGGCCAACTGGCAGTCATTTGTGTAACTCGCTGTAGTTGCTGCTGTTATTGTTGACCACCTTTGCCAGCTTTTCTTCAATTGTCAGTCAGTTATCTGCCCGTCTGTCTGCCTGCCTGTCTATGGGTCTGTCGTTTCCGTCTCTTGTCGCTTGTTGTTGTCCGTTTTGTGCTAATGACACATGTGCCTTCTGGGCCGTTGCATACTTTAAGGCGCTTAACATGTCTGCAAACGTTTCTTTGCCAGTCCATTCAAGTGCTTTTTTTGTGTTGTTGCTTTTTTTTGCTACCGTTGGCACAGTTTTCCTCTTTGTAAGCTTAAACGTGCTTTGCTTTTGATAGCGCTGATTACCAAACGGAGAAAAATCGATAGACACGTTGTGTATGTTGTAAGTAACTCTGATTTACACTTGTAATGGAAGTTGTTCAAAAGGATCAATTTTTTTCTGAGAAAAGCAAAACTAAGCACATGGTGGTCGCTTTGTAGTGGGACAGTTTAGAATATACTGTGTATATTTTGGGACTAATACACTAATAGACCATTGCAGTTGCAGAAGCTGCTAAAGGTTCACGGTTATGATACCTTTTAAGTGAGTAAAGAAAAGTAAAGAGTAAAGAAAAATTCTACCATGGTGGTCAGAAAAGCTAAAAGTTATGCTTTCCTTCTTCAAATAGTCTGACATTACTTGCAAATCTTCGTCGTCTTCTTCACCTTAGTTTTTACTTTTCTTAAGCCTTCACTTTGAGGAGCGATTCTCTCCTTTTCTCAACTTTGCCTCAAAATTTATATCAAACAAAATACATACTTATTGCTTCAAGTCTATGCCCGTTACGGTTGCCCCAAAACTTATAGTTGCTTTTTACACCTTCTAAATTATGCAAATTCCACAATTCCTACCCCTAAAGAGCCAGAGTCGGGCTATTCAATTTCACACACTTGTCAGCCAGAGCCGAGCTACCACAGAAAAGAGCGAGTCCAACACATGGCGCTGACACTGGCAGTGCGAGGGGCAGTGATGTCAAATGCCTAAAAGCATACAAATATCTTATTACCGGCACTTAAAAGCAACACTAAATTTTAATGTGACAAACCCGAAAAACGCTGCAAGCGTAGCAGAGTTTTCCGACGTCGGCCTGGCAACCGCCTTGGACTGTGCGGAGAAACCATAATTTAATTTAATTACATGCCACTGCTGGCAGTTGTCGTTAAGTGCAAAATGTTGCCTAGGTTCAATAAAGTCTCTCGTTCATGTGTACGAGTATGTGGGGTATATACGAGTATGTCGAGGTATAAGCGCACCTAGGGGTTATAAATAGTAAATAGTTGAATGGCAAAAGCCACAAAATGACCGGCTGTTGCTTGCTTCGTATATTTTAGTGGATACAGCGAATAAATGTGCGCCCAATGTGGGGCCCAATGAAAATGTTGGCATTCAAATACAGCTAGCATCTGTGAAAGCATTAAGTACGGCAATATTTCATTAAAATAGCACCGACTTTTTGCAGGAGCGCTAGCATTTAATTAAGTTACCTTCTTATTACAACAGCGCCCAATGTGGGGCACGTTAATGACTTCATTGACTTTGATCAGTTTGCTTTTAATACCAAACATCGAAAAGAGTTATTTACCCACCAAAGATTTAAGATGATATGGTATACCATTTTTTTCTATTATTATATTTTTTGACTGTCTGCTCTTGGTCTTTTTTCGGTCCATTATTAATATGGAAATACGTTTCTTATGCTGCTGGTCGTATCGATGAATAAAAGTTCTTCAAATTCAGATATGAGACCGTCTACCACCACCTGGGCAACAAATTTGATTCCATATGAGCGCCCAACTTGAGAGTCGCATTTATGCCTGAATTGCGCCCAATGTGGGGCACCATTTATGCCACAAATCTCAGCAGTCACGTTTAGTGCGTTCAAACAACAAACGTAAGGCTCAATTTAAATTTTCATGTAAAGTGCATGACCCTCAAATGTCCTTAAGCTGTCAAAAATGAGTGTCAAAAGCAGCACGGTCCACTGGAATGGGGGTTGGTCCTGACATCAACAACGACAACAATAACAAAAAACGACAAGAGCAATAACAAAAAAAAAACAAGTGAAACATAAACACAAATTTTATTTTGTTACTTTTTCATCTCTGGCTCTGTTTGCGCTACTCGACGCGCACAATACAATAAAATGCGTTGGATTGCGTCCGTCGCCTACACCAACCCTAGTCCCATAGACCCCCCAGCCCACCGCCATGGCGACGACAGTGCGTCCGCTTCATCTAAGTGGCACTTTGGCTGCTGGCCACGCGTACGTCCGCCATATTGAAATTATGTAAACGGGGCAAAGGCAGCCAACAAAAAGTGGGCACGTTTTTTTGGGCACCACATTTTTACTGTCAAAATTTGTGAGGAAGCCACCTGCCGGGCGGCAGGGGGCGCCAGACGCACCCAGCTGTCTCTGCGCCACTCTGGCCACTTCATTTACATCATTTGTGTTTGCATATTTTTAGGCGCCTGCCGCCCATTCACTTCGTTCATTCTTTCTTGCAACGAGTGCGGTGTTTTGTGTGCCCGATGTTTGTCAAAAATTAAAGGTTAATTTTCTCCGTGCTGTCATTTAATTAGGCTCTACACGACAACACGAAAACAACCACAACAGCAACAACAAGAACAACAACAACAACAACAGAAATCAGCAAGTGGCAATAACAACAACACGCAGCAGGCAGTGACGTTGATTTGTTGCCTACATTGGTTGGTGTTCTTGTAGTTGTTGTCATTGTTGCTGTTTTGCTTTATTGCGTTTTATTCTGGCTTACAAAGCGTAGGCGTGACCTCACGTAGTTGTGCTTTAAATTATACAGCAGTTTTTTCTGTGTAGTCTGCTTTCGGGCGCATAAATTATTGTATGAATTTTAATTAACTATGCTAATTTAAATGGCGCCGCTTTTACGTGTTGTTGGATTTGAATTTGATTTTGTCATGTTGTACGTTTTTTTTTTTTTATTTATATTTCTCCTCTTATTGCGATGCGTACACCCTTTTTTATTATGAAGATTTGAGTGCTTCTAGTCAGAAATCAACAGTGGTATTAAATATTAAATAATAATAATAAAACAAGATAGAACGCTACAGTCGAGAACAAAAAAGAAAAATTAAAAAAAAAATTTAAAAAAAAATTAAATTCTTTAAAAAAAATTTAATTAATTTATTAAATTAATTAAGAAAATTTATTTAATACATACATAGAAGATATGTTTATGACCAAAGCAGCAACAACAACAACAGATGCGGGCAGCGCTGCAAGCAGAGCATGAGCAGCAATTTTATTTATGGCTATAACTTTCTTCAGAATTGGCCTATCATGATGAAATTCGCCATAAGCACTAACTGGACGTAGCTACTAAAACTGATTTCAAAATTCCAATTCCAAGAATTACGGAAGTTATAACAAAACACGAATTGCGGGGGAGTGGGGGGGGGGGTGTATCAGAATAAAAAAATAAACTTGACCTGCCTAAGGCTCAGGGGAACCTGGATACCGAGTTTGGTTATTCTAGCTCTTGTACCTTCTGAGATCCTTGCGCTCATACAGACGGACAAACGGAAATGGCTAAATCGACTCGGCTTGTCACCTTGATCAAGAATATATATACTTTATGGGGTCTGCCACGCCTCCTTCTGTGTGTTACATACATTCGCACAAAACTAGTATAGCCTTTCACCCTTTGGGTACAGGCTATAAACAGCTAAATTAATAACGGTAAATATATAAGGCAGTGTAGTTTAAGGTTGTATTTCCATAAATAATTGCCCAGCGTTTTTCATAACTACCAAATCATCTTCAAAACAATAAGCGTCAGATGCATAACCTTTTTTTATATCTCTGAATAGCTATCTTAAATATTACGGTTCAATCTATGACTATTCATTAAAAGTCTCAAGTGTGCAATATTTATTACATTTCTTCATTGGAAGAGCGTTTACATAAACTCTGTCCTTGGTAAACAGGAAACTCGAATGCTTATTTTTAAATGAGTTTCGCCTAACTCAGCATCGTTGGCTTTCATAACAAAAAACATCACGCCCCACGCAACTCATTTATCATTCTGAAAAATATATATATGTATATATATATATATTTATAAATACTCGCTATGACGCTCGTCTGTCGTTTATTTATAAAAAACGGCGTCTGTTAGCTGACCTTAGCCTCCACATATTCCAGCATTTTGTGCACAGAGAATTTTTCATATATCGATTAATTGATTGATGAACATGCTATGAATATCAGATGAAGGTGATGTTATTATATACAACATATGAAGCGATAAGCTCCCCAACACACAGGGTGCCTTTTAGCATAGCGTAGTATACTTTTTTGCGCGCTTTCGCGTTTGTAAATCGTTGCATAAGGGGAGGAGGAGGACACCGCCCCCCTTGACGGAATAAACGTGCTAGGCACGTGAGCACCAACAGCAGCAGTAAAATAAGGAGCACAAAAAAAGGACTGGTAGGGAAGCAACATGAAAAATTGTTTGTATTGCATATTTTTAGGTGCCGTCGCTCCACATACCATGATACCGTGTTTCGAGCGCTCAAGCGTGAAACATGTTATCGGCGCTTTTAATGGAATTATTGTACAAAAAGCCAACCAGAACTCACACATGCACGCCACACAAAGAACAGCAAACAAAAAAAACGTATAAAATTATGCGCTGTGTGAAAAAATGCGTTGGGCTGCTTTAAGGCGCGCGTGCGCCTTAATTTAAGGCAACATTCAGGCATATGCAAATTTCTATGCCACATGTCTTCATTATGTTTTTCATTAGTGCCCCGACAGCAAGACCGGCGAACATCAACATCAAAAGCCAGCGCACAATTAAATTACATGCCAAAACTTTGGCACATGCCCCCCTCCACTCCTCTCCCCTTTCATCTTGCGTTCGTGCAACACCCGGCGATAATGCTATACAAAATGTCAACAAAGGCTGTCCATATGGCCGCAGGAAAGTACGGCATCGGCTTTAAATTCATTAATAAAAATTCCGCCCATTTTTTGGCTTACTGCTGCTGCTTGCTACTATTAATTAAAAAGCAACAGTTACAAGCCCGAAAAGCCCGTCATTTAATTACATTTAAAATAAAAGCTCACGTATAAATATACACACGTACTTATATAAGTACAACATACATACATGCAACGAGTGTTGCCTAAGACTATAACAAAAAACCATGCTATTAGTTTCAAGCTTGTTCGGAACTAGTTTAAATAATGGAAAAACGGTAATTAAAAAATACCTGAAAATATTTCTTGATTACAAGGCATCTACGTTTTTTAAACTCCATAGCAAAAAGGCATATCCTGCCTGCTTTACTTACAATTTTATAGCAGTATAGAAAACTTGCATGCAGAAAATAAATTGATAAGCATATGTACAATATTATTTACAATTTAATAGAGCTACCGACAACTTTTTATTTTTTTTTGCAGAAATGAAATTGACAAAATTTTTACCTCATACTTAGATAGAATAATACTTAATTAGCTGCTATTTGCAGTATTATATATTTCTAGCTTTCTTGTAAAATAGAAAAATGGTTTTAGCAATTGAATATAGGAATTATATTACGTATTGCTAAGAAAGAGTTGCATTCAATTATAAATTATTATATTATATATAAATATTTTAAGCATAATTTAACTTTGCAATTAATTTGTATTTTTGATTTTTAAAAGACATTTACTTACATTTGAAGTTTAATAAATAGGCAATTAAATTACTAATTTAAATTGTCTTTTATATTTATTTTTATATTTTTCAAACCACTCTGTCAATCTTTCTATCTTACCATGAACAACAAATTTCTATCAAAAACATTGCAGTTTTACTCTCATTTCTTAGACATCAAGAACTAGCTTCATTTCAGAATGTCAAAACTGGTAGCTATGTGTGATGTACAGCTCTGGTGTGCAACCAATGCCTTTGCAGGCAATTGAGTTATGCATGTGTGTGTTGGTTTTTGTGTGCTTGAATGGTTCGTCAACGTCATGTAATTAGCAAAAACATATTACTTTAATGACTGACTACATGCAGGCGATGGTTAGCAGAGAATGGACAAGAGTGTTGGGTCTCGCATGATGTCAGTTCGCCAAGATTTCATTATGAGTGGAGCTCAAATTTTATTTCATCACTGCTCGCTCGTGCGTGGCTGCTGCTGCTGCTACTGGCCTTTGGAAGTGTCCAAAATTGACCATTAAAATCGTTTATGCTTTTTTCTGTTGTGCTGCTCTAATTGGTTTTGTGAACCATCGCCGCGTGTTGGGGAGCTGGTCATCATAAAATATTATTATTAGAAATTAAATTTTTATGTGGCACACATACAAACACACACACACACACACACACACAGAATAAGGTAAACGTACACGTACAGGAGTTAGAGGTGATGGCTGTGCCATTTTTATTGCATACTTTTAGGCAATTGCGAAATATAATTTGCTAAATGAAGAACATGCGCACAATTGAGTTATAAATTTTAACGATCGTACTAATGCTTGGAAGAAAATTGAATGAGCGTGGGAGAAGAAATCCATTGCAGAGCCGAAAAACTTAAACTTTGATATTAAAACAAGTAAATGGTAGCCGCAAAAATGAGGGAACAGCATGAAGATAAGAGGCGAACTCACACAGACAGAGACACACATACTCTCACTTACACATGACCGCAAAATGCAAGCCACAGTTGAATGTCTTTAGAGCTGCTCACGGAGCAGTTTGCGCTAAATTATGCGGGCTGTTGAAAGCACGAGGGGCTCTGGTAAGCCCTCACATGCCAGCGACCCCACTAAATGACACACAAATTCAATGTCAATGCGTTGACACAACTACAAACACGCGAGTGACAGCGTAGAGACGCACAAAAGTATGCTCCGATATGTGTCCTGCATCTTTGTGTGTGTGAGTGTATGTGGGGGACGAAGCAAAGGATGCCGAACAGAAGTCCAGCGCCATGGTGATGATGACAATGATGATGGCACATACATCCCTGCACACTATCTTCAGCATGTATGTGTATGTGAATTTGTGTATGTGTGCGTGTGTGCGTGTGTGCGTGTGCGTGTGGCTAAAGGACATGTAGCAAGTTATAAACCATGTAGAAAAGTTTGATTTGCAGCAGACCAAGAAAATAACGCTAGAAAAGGACGCAAAAATCGAAGAGACAAAGCGTGCGAGAAAGAGAGGGGAGGCAAAAAAATAGACGAGAAGAGCGAAAAGTTTTTGCTCGCTGCGGAAACGGAAATAGAATTATAAAAGCCAAGCTAAAGACGTTTACAGACTACACAAAAAGCAATAGAGAAATGAACGGAGCAGACAAGAAAACCGAGAGGACAAGAGGGCAAGAGGACGACAGCACACACAAACACATACACACATGCCACGAAGATAAGAAAATTGTTTGCCAAAGGCTTAAAGGGGCGACTACCATGTGAGTTGATGGAAGGAAGCGGCAGCGGCAGCAGCAGCAGCAGCAGAACCTAAAAACTTTGCAAAAGTTGCCGCTTTTCCTTGCTTGAGAGGAGGCAGTAGGCGGTGGGTAGGGGAAGGACACAAAAAATTTATGAACAGGAAAAACCACAAGCTGTGTGTTTGGTTGGGTGTGCGTGTGCATGTGTATGTGTATGTGTATGTGTGTGGGTGTGGGTGTTGGCTGAATCAAAAATGAAGTGCGATTTATGGTCATACAAATCAAAGTTTGGTGCTTGAGTTGATTGCTAACAATCTTTTGTATGACAGCCGTTATTCAAGGGCTCGGGGGTTGCTTTTGCTGAAAATTCAGGGTGTGGCTTTTTTGTGGGCAATGTGCGAATGGGGTTTCTCTAATTCTCGACACTCGCTTGGCTGACTACGACTTTGTGGGGCTGGTTATGTTGCAGGTGCTGGCACAAATTAGTTCAAATGTGAAAAATGAGGTGATAATTTTGGATTCGGAATGCTAGGGAAAGAGAGAGAGAGAGGAATGGGTGACAACTTTGTGAATTGCCGAATCGGTTGGCTTTGTGTGCAATTATAATTTAAAGTGGGTTTTGTGTGTGTTTGTGGCCTGCGAAAGTTTTCGACTCACTACTACATATACACACTCGTGTGAGCTAATGTGTGTGCCAATAGCGGCCAGAGTTGCAAAGGTTTGTGGCCGTTCTCATTGAAAAGTGCTCAGGTAGACACTAATTGGTCTTTTGTTTGATTGCAATTTGCGGATTATGCAAATTTGACTCCCAAATTCTCAAATAAATCAACTGAAGGGGAATGATGGAAAAATTGTTTTATTGTAGAGCCACTACTTCATCGTTACCTTGGCTCAAGAATACTATCGACTTGCTTACCATAAAGTGAATGGAAACAGATACTAAAAGGGTGATCAGATAAATTTATTTAATCAAATAAATTAATTTGAATTAATCATTAAGAAGAGGATTTCAAATAATATTCAAATTAGTATGAATAACATTTTTATATGGCATACTTTTATTATTATTTGATTATCATTTGCATCCTTAAAACAATTGATTTGAATCACATTAAGTGTTGGATGTGCGATAGAAAATCTTCCCTTGTTTCTCGCCATAAAGTAACAAACAAATGTCCAAAAATCGTTGAACAAAGCTTAGGTTTAATGAATATTTAATTACAAATTAAATTTCTAAGCATTTCCAACCTCTTTCCATCACATACCCTGCATTTGTGAAACTATGTAAATAGGTTTGTGACAACCTAGATAATAGTTTTCGTACCCTTTTGCCATCAAGTTCAATTTTCTACTCATACACACCTGCAGGGCAACAAAGGTATGTCTTAGATGGCCATAGGAAAATAAAAAGCACGCATAACCTTTTGCTGCCACACACGAAAACAAGCCGAGCACAAATTCAACCGAGCAGGACTACGCATTTGCCACGGCTAATTCAGGGCAACATATTACGTATTACAGTTAGACGGGGACTAGGATGGTGCTGGGGCTAGCTTGGCAGGATTTTCTAGTTGAGAAATTGAATATTTCACATGTCTGTTTGAATTTTATAAGCAAAGAGGAAGTGTAGCAGAGATAGGAAAGGAAAACAGCAACCCAGCCGACAAACCAAATAGAAAAATTGAGAAAATAAAAAATAAAAAACGTATAAAGGCAGTCGGAGCGAAAGAGGCTG
Organism: Scaptodrosophila lebanonensis; assembly: GCF_003285725.1. Classification (NCBI taxonomy): domain Eukaryota; kingdom Metazoa; phylum Arthropoda; class Insecta; order Diptera; family Drosophilidae; genus Scaptodrosophila; species Scaptodrosophila lebanonensis. The sequence continues at coordinate 12,042,310 of NW_022060742.1, read as the reverse complement.
GGCAGAAACGACCGGGCGCATAATCTAATATGCCACAGAAATGCAGGATATTTGCGGAAGAGAAACGGCAAAGAGGACGACACACACACACACACACATAGACAACCATACACACACTCACACAAGGACAAACTGATTGTCAGTTATGGCTGACGTGCGCTGCAAAGCTCGGCACAAGATGGACAAGTTAGTTTTCTTCCTTCTTTTTTTTTTTGCCAGAGCCACCGCGTTATCTGTGCAAGCTAGTTTATGTATGACTGAAGAGAGGGGGGGGCAGCGGGGCACAAACGTGTGAAATAAATGATATTTTATAACACTCACAGTCAGTCAGACAGACAGATAGCGGACGAACGAGTGGATGGACTCACAGGCGAACACACATGAAGCGAGAGAGCCACACTAAATGGAGCGTAAATTTCAAATTATGTTATAGGCTTTTAGGCTGATAAGAAAATTGTATTTTTTATGCATTTCAAGCTCGTATTATTGTATGTGTGTGTGTAAGGGTATGTCTGTGAAGTGGCATGTAGAGCAATACATAAATAACAAATTTTCTTCAATGTAAGCAGCAAAACTATTAAAATATTATGGATTTGTGGGGATATTTCCAATCCATGCTGTTGAATTAAGCAATCTTCAGAAAGGTAAAACATTAAGCCATTGACAAATAGAGAAAATAAAGCAATCGGTCTTAATTTAATATAACGTCTCATGTGTAGGAAGGCAATGCCAGGAAGGGTCAGACTAGGCGCTTTAAATCTTATTTGTCCATTTAAATAATAATTGAGAAAAATCCAAAAAATAACCTTTCGTCTTTAAGAATGTAAAATAATCGTTTTCCATCATTTTATGCATTTAAGAGAATAAAAAAATACACATGCTTACAGATGCAATGTATATTTATTCTTGTTATTTTTATTTTATAACTTTTTCGAATGTCAATATTGTCGAATATTTAAAAGCGAAACAAGTTACATATTTGCTTTTGCATAAATTCGTAACCACACACACAACCACACACACAACCACACACACGTACAGCAACATACAAATAAATCAATGCTAAGCATAAACAAAATGCTAACGAAGCCCCGCCAGAAAACAACAAAAAATACTTATGTTAAACCATAATGTAAACACACAAATTTACATACGAAAATCGACAAAGCCTACAGAGAAAGTGGTAGTGGAGCGGTCGAGTTGTGGAGCTAAGAGTAAGAGTAAAAGAGAAGTTGAAAGCAAAGCGAAAACAAAATATTTATAGCCTACTTAAAGGCTTACTTAGCCAGCACACTTAATGCCACTTTAATTTCAATTTGAAAAAGTAGATTTGCGAGCAATTTGCATTGCTTTTTGCTGCAATCGGTAGAGAGCAACAGAGTTGATGGCCGAGGTTGGCAGATGAGGCAGCCAACTGGCTGACTTTGATCAACTGCCTCGCGGTCGGTGGCCAAATGCCAGACGGTGGTTAACGTTATGCAAATTGAATCAGGATGTTCATTTTCATTTTTTTTCTTCTTTTTTTCCGCCTTTCCTGCTTGGTTTTTTCACCCCCTCTTGCACGTTTTTGCAAGCGCATTTTTATGGCTACAAACTAACCAACAGATACACATGAAGTCAAAGCTGTATACTGAATGGGGCAAGAATAAAAATGTGTAGCTGCCGGGTGGCCTTTGTTGTTGTTGTTGTTGCTGCTGCTGTAGTCTCTGTTGCTGTTGCGGCGCCTTTATCGCCTACACACAAAAAAGTGTCCTTTTGAATTTATGAGTCTAAACATACAACACGCGTGGCGCCTTTATTCATATGAGCATCGGCTGCCTCCTCTTCCGCCTAACATTCAATTTGAATGGCCGTGCACATGTGTGTGTGTGTGTGTGTGTGTGTATGGTATCAATGTGTGTGTGTGGCTTTTCCTTAGCCGCTTATCTGCCTGCCTTTTTGACTCGTTTTGCCTTTGGCTTAAATAACTGGCCTAGCTGGTTGACTGAGTCTTATGCTACGTAGTTTCGTGGTAGCTCTTCCAACTTAATTTAATTTGTAATGCGCTTTTATGGCTGCTTATCATGTAAATTAATCATTACTGATTTCGTTATTTTGCGCATTTTCCCCCTCTACTTGCAGATCATACTATCAGCGAACATGAAAGCAAATCTGTGGTGCTCCCCTGTCCCGTCAATGAGCAGAAATGTGGAAAATTGCATTCATTAAATTGGTTTAAGGGCGATGATCGCATCGCTGCGATGCTGCTTGGGGATAGCAATGTGACCAGTGTGAATAAGGAATTTGAGAATAGGTGAGTATCAAGAAAGATAATGTATACAAAGCATTCAATTTGTGCCAACTACTTATTCCGTATATATTGAAGAATGTTGCAAAAGAACCTTCAGTAATGTAGTAGATTGAGAGAAAATGCGGCGAAAAACAAAGTAACAATCATAAGTATTTTTCTACACTGATAAATATTAATCATAGGAAAGATTTTAAACCTTTTCAGCACTTTATTCAACTTTTTTGGTCAACAGAGTTTGGTCAGCTTTATAAAATATCCGTTAAAAAAATATATATCACAGAAAGTAATCAACACACATTCGAGTGATAGATTAAATGAATAGTTGAATAATCATTTAATTAATTACGTTCAGCAAAATCAAGTTATTGGCTAATCTTGTTTTATGGACTCAGATTAACTTTTATGCGAATGAATGTCTAATTATTCGACATCGATTTCAACTTACATTTTACTTAAATTCCGTTTTGTTTTCTGAAGTGTGTATTGGCTTGAAAACTAAATTTCTAAGCCAAAGTTAAAATAGGCAATTTTTTTCAATATGTAAGTATATACATAACAAGGGTACGGGTCTAAAGTCATCCTTAAAACTGAGATATAGGCTTAAACAATTTTTAAACTAATAATAGAAACATCAAAATTTAAATTTGAACGTATATTTTTGAACGATTAATAATTTCTTCCTTGCAGAGTTACTGTTGAGCAAAATCCATACAGATTAGTTATTAAGGACTTGAAAATATCTGATGAGGATATCTATCTATGTGATACAACATTTTTTATACCAGAAGAAACGTGTGATAACTTCAATGGCTATCGTGTCGAATTGAGAGTCTTAGGTAAGTTATCCCAATACAATCCTTATCCTTTTTCTATCTCTTCATGCAACCCCAATTGATTATTCAGCTCTGCATGCGCTACAAAATTGCAACAGAAATTTTTGCGCTCTATCCATTTACTCTATTTGCATTCATAACCTTTCATTTGCGCTTACTTTGTAAATATTTCGTATATTTTCATACACATGTAAATATAACTCTATTTAATTTGTGTTCTTATTGTATGTGTAAAAAGGCTTTTGTGTTTCGTTTGCTTTGAGGAGAACATAAAACTAACCAATTAAACTAATGCCATAAAAGGAAGATTATGCATGGACATCGTATGCGCTGCTAACTAACCCCTGCGTATAAGTGAAATGTTGGAATACTCGTATTGCATGTATTGAGGGAATGTTGAGATGCTTCTGTGTTTGTCTGCAATGCTTTACACAAATTCAATTATGAGGCAAAGCGTTTGAATAGCATATTTAAGTATGAGTTTCTGTAATGGTCAATGGAATTTGCTAGCAACTGACACTGAGACTGAGTATATGAAAAATTGTAAAGAAAAAACTCATAACTTTATTTAACATTTGGAGTGGACAGAATGATTAAAAATCTACTTAAAGTTAGTGAATTACGTATATTTTTAAAGGGGCGTGAAGGGGTTAACACATGTGAATTGATGGCCCCAGCTTCCTCCTTTTCAAACTGCAAGCGTTCATGCGTTCATTCAGTCAAACAAAATGACGAATACCGCGATGCCAATGGCATTCATAAAACTATATTTTTAAATGGAAATCTATCAAAATATCAAGCGACTAACGGTTTTAACAGATCCCAACAGCCAGCAGTCGTTATTTAAGCAAATTCCGTTACCATATACATCACGCCAATCAGGCAATTCAATTTAGAATGAAACGAACTCAACGCTTTGACCATCACCATCAAGTTCTTAACATTTAACCCGAACTAATTGCATTCATTTTATTTTTCATTGCAAATAAAGTGTATGCCTTTTGCCTGCCGTTACACCCATGTTTGTATTTGTATATAAAATCCAAAAGCAATAGCTACATACATATATGTATATTTAGTGTGCCATATACTATAAAAATGTAAACCTATTTGAAAGTGCAACCCAAAAACTTACTCTATTTTCCATAACATTTGAACGTGTCAAAACTCATGCAAATATTTTCTCTTAACTGATTGTACTTTTCAAAAAAACCAAACGAAAAAAAATTTCCTACAATATCAAAAACAAAATCGCATACAAACGCTCGTCAACATCGACATGGAAATTTTATAAATACCATACATATACATGCATTGCCATAAAAAATATTAAAAATCTACTCAAAACAAATTCGCTCTAACAAAACAAAAATCGATACTGAAAACAAAAACCAAACACCACGCCACGCTCTGTACTCACTCACCCAAAAAACTCTAATAAAAAATAAACCAATCTATTGTTTTTTTTTTATATATACATATATACACCGAAATGTTTGAACTGTGTACCCCCACACGAACCGCAAAAAAAAACTAAAAATTAAAAATGGAAAATAACCCGAAAAACAATTTAAACTCCAACGAAATGCTTTAAATAAACTTCATTTATTTAAAATTGCCCTTAAAAACCCAATCAACCAACAATACGTTTGAAAAACTTCGCATAAAAACGTAGAAAACATTGGTAAATTTAACTTAAATATATTAATCAAAATTATTTATTTATATTTTGTTTAATTTTGAAAATAAGAAGCAAGCGAAATGAACATATTGACGAAAATATGAACTTAGTTGTGCATACTTAGTTTTTTGATTTCTGTGAAAGCATTTTTGATATTTCCAAGAATGTGGTGACGGGGTTTATTTTCAAGTTATAGAGATTTTTCGTTTCACTTTTTATTATTTTTTCAAAACCAGAGAGAGTTCGGAGCTGGTAATACTTCTCATACCCCATACTACAAAGCATCGTGCTTGAACATCCTGAGACGGAAATAAGAAATAAGTAACTAACTATTTTTTGAAGCTCAGCTGAGAAGTGTTACAAGGTCTTTATAATTACACCCATAATAAATATTTTCGTCATATTTTACAAAATGCTTTTGTTTTTTTTTTAGTTTTCAATTACAATTTGGTCATTGTTTGAATATTCATTGAATATCATATTTCATATATTTAAGTTATAATTGCTGGACTAATTAAGCCTTTGTTTGAAAATAACTTACTAAAATGCTTTATTTCAATAGTTTAGCTTTCGTTAAAAATTCAGAATCATTTTCAACAAAAATGCTGCTCTGGTATTTAGTTTCGATTTTCATTTATTTTCAACATTTATTCCTTTAATTAAAACCTTTTTATTAAATGCAAACAATACAAATAATTATATATATATATACATATTATTTATTAAAACACAAATTCAACATTTTTACCTCCCGAAAAAATTAAAATACAAAAAAAAAAAAAATTAATACACAATCGACATTTGAAAATTGCGCACACGCACCTACACAAAACACATATACCACACACATACACCAACACATCAACTGCAACAACAACAACAACAACGACAACAACGGCCGCAATGGCGTTGCAAAAATAAAACCGGAAACCGACAACCTCAAACCGAACGTACAGTGCCACCCACGGAGGTTGTGATTTTGGACGAGAAAGGCGACCGCATCGAAAATGGCAGTGTCGTGGGACCCATGCAGGAGCGTCAGACGCTCAAGGCGACGTGCATAGTGCGGAACACGCGCCCGCAGCCGGATGTGGGTTGGTGGCGCGGCAGCAAACGGCTAGCAACATGTAAGTATCTCAAATCTAAGGCCATAACCATCCTGCCCAGTCCGCAACCAACTAGCTGGCTGGTTGGCTAGCTCGCTAAGGTAGCAGGACATAAAAGTTTTTGGCAGCTTTAGAAAGCCGCGTTACAGTCATAAAAGCAGCTGAAGCGCGTTTATTGATTCCGGGCCAACTTAAGTAGCCAATTTGATGCATAAGCCAAGGCGCGCCTGCTCAGTAGGTTTTACGATGCGCCACAAAGTTTATGCAGTGACTGGCCTATAAAGCCGCTCGGGGGCGTGTAAAGGATTTATGTGTATACATACTCCTATGTATGCCTCTAAATGGGGACTGGGCCGAAATCGGCGGCTCGTGTATTTATCAGTTTGCATATAAAATTACACAGTAGTCGCCAACTGAGCACGGGGACTATAAAATTTTATGCCTTTTTATTGTAAATCATAAAAATAAAATTAGAGGCATTTTCATTAAAATTTTAAGTGCCTTAGGTGGCCTTCTAAACAGTTACAGCTACAGTTTCAGTTCAGCCTTTAGCTGCTTAAAGTAAATTAATTGATTTCTATTTACAAGAAAAAAGGAGAATAATAATCATAATAATAATTAAAAAAAAAATGAAATCATACCCATTTATTACCATTCGGGTTGGCCTTGAAAAGCACTTAACAAGATTTTCACATCAGCCCTTTTTTGTAATTAATTTGCCATCAAAAATAATGAGAATGAGGCCACATTCGGTTTGGTGGCTTTTTTAAATCATGGCCTTTGGCTTCTTAGCCACCTTGGGATTAGAAAATGATAACAGGTGTACAGAACTCAGAAAAGGCCGTTCTCCTTTCCTAAAACGATTCTATAATGATTTATAACACACCTAACCAAAACTGCAAAATACTTCTAGCAATAGGTTGATATTAGAGTCAATTACAATCAACCATTAATTCATATTAAATACCTTTTTTACATTTCGGACCAATCACTCTTATGGCAAACCAGGCAATGCTCTAATGCTTAGGGTTTAGAGGCTCCAAATTCAAATAATTTATCGAACTAAGAAGAACGCACGTTTTAAATTGTCGGTATTGTAGTCGGTATGAGAAAACCCAATTCATAAATTTCACAGTTATTTTTTAAATAGCACAAGTTCTTCCCAACTGGGCCATAATTATCAAAGGGTTATTTATGAAAGCAATTGTGTTAACAACAAACTTGATTATGCATTATGATTATTGCAGACAAATATTCTGAATGACTAACCGAAGATATTGAATGATAAAGTGAGCTGGGTTTTAATATCCATAGAAAAAGACATTTATAATACTATAACTTATATGAATTGTGATATGAAACTAAGAGTAACATTTACGTTTAAAGTTTTTGTTGTTTTTAAATATTATTTAGATATGTTGCCTAATAATATTTATTGCATTTTTTTTCCCCACGGCATATTTAGATTCACCTACACACGATCAAAAAGATGGTCTTTATACGTCCACACTTGAACTGGAATGGCAATTATCGCGTGAGGACTTGGCGCAAGATATCGAATGTCGTGTGGAATCGGCAGCAATTAAAAATGAAATTGTTGCCAAATTTAGCGTTGATTTACAAGGTGAGTCATTTACCTAAAAATAAACACGGCTGAACAAATATGACTCAACTGTCTGTCGTTAAATACGAATGACTCATCACAAACCTCTAGGTGGGCTTTGTTTTATTACCAATATGCTCGTACACATGTAGATTTTATGATTTTGTTTTGCAATTTATTTAAATGTTTCGCAAGCTTCAAAAATCTATAAAATTAATTTAATCTTGTGTAACGGTTTGGTATTATAATTTAAAATGAAAAACACGAATCAACTTAAAAGTTGTAGCTTTGGTCACACTACGGGTAAAAACTTGCCTTGCTCTTTAATGACTGGTTACAAAAACCCTACTAACGACTAACTAGGGATGTACATATTCTAGAAATCGAGAACTGCCGAAGCATTGCATGAAAACATAAATGCATTGATGGTTTCAAAAAATTAAATAATTGCTTAACCTCAAGTGCACTTAAAAAATAAATGAATGCATATATGCTTGTAACATCTTTAGGATAGTTTGATTTCATGCTGAAAAAGACGCCTAAAAGCTCGATAGTTTTAGAAGTTAGATATAAAGAAAGAAGAAAGAAATGTAGTGCCCCAACTACAATAAAAAACGCTTAGCTAAAAGTCAAACTCAAAAATATTATATTTTGCGAATGTAAGAAAATTTGGAAAATCAATCATCAATATCAGATACATCTATAATCTTAACTATATATAATAACGGCTGCGGTGGTATTTAAACAGAATATTGGAATCATGCATAATTTCCTAAAAACAATTACAAAGCAGTTCCCCAGTTACAAGGTAGCCTTGTCGTCCGGTGAACTTTCTCGACGACAACCAAAACCAAAACCGCAGCGTTATCTTCCCCTGGAGCTACCATTCCAGCTATGAAATGAGCCGATTTATGTGGATTTATATTTTCTTTTCTCAATTTATTAACATTTAAATTAAAATTTTAGAAAGTTAAGATATCTGAATACTTATTATTGACTTTACCTGACTGGGTTATGCTTTTTATTTAAATTAAAGATCTTTTGGGTAAATTACCTTTAAAAAGCGTAGAGCTTTACAGCTTAAGCCTGTGATTAATTGTATATCGTATTCTCAAAACTTTTCCAAATTGGGAATTGCTTAAATCAACATAAATTACAAATGACAAGCACTTGGACATATTTCGGGTTCATTAACCCGACAAGTGTCAACCCTTCTAACATCAAAACAACTAACAATAAAAAGGGCCGGAGGACACAGGCCCTCCTCAGGAGGCATTGACTTTGAAAGTCATGCAAATTAATTTTTATAATTAAAAGTCTGACGCCCAAGTGTAAGCAGCAATTTTTTTCCTATTATTTTTTTTTATTATTATTTTGCGATTGACGAATGAATTGCCATTTTATTTTGCTACACACAAAAAATTAATGAAAGTCATTAAATGAAACATAAAACTGAGCAACAAAAGCGCTTGCGTACATTTTTTGTTCCTTCCTTTTTTTTTTTTTTTGTTTACAAAGTGAATGAATTGATTGATGGGCGGCAGGCAGGTGGGGGCGAACATTTTCTATGCAAATGACTCGCCATGAAGTGCTGCATAGACATAGGCGCGCTGCCATGTCCCAGGCAATGGCAGACACATGCAAATTGCCATTATTAATGTTTTATATTAAAAAGAAAAAGACGCAGACGACAGGCTACAGACTACAGAAGCAGGCAACTAGGCAGACAAAAGCCAATTACATGCCTGCAGACATTTTAAGAAATTTTCCCCAACTTCTTGTACTCTACTCTTTTTTCCAATCGTCTTATTTTGTTGCAGTGAGGCCGACGAGCATAACCATCAACGGTGTGGAACATCATACGGTGCAGGGCAGCAAAGTGGTGCTAACATGTGACGTAAGTAGTGAGCGAGCAGGACATAGTTTAAGTTTTCAGCACACAGACTTCAGTCCTTCAAGTCCTTCGTTGTTGGCCATCGATGTAATTGACAATAATTAACTGCCAATTATTTTGCAATTTTTCGTCATTGCCGTTCATCGACATGTGTCCCAAAGTCGACTTCCTGGCTTTACATTGTCTTTGGCCGTCGCCTTCTCATAGCCATTGCATTTTAATGTGAGCACCAGTAGTTGAATTGAATGCAGTTTAGTCGCACTTTAACACACACGCACACCCATGCATAAATACAAACACACACGTCTGTGCGTGTCTTGCTCCTGTACGCGCGCTCACAAAATTATGCAAAATTGTCTATTGATTGCGTATTATGTGTAATGGAATTTTATGCAATTGTTTCTTACCCTGCGCCAAGGCACAAAATGTCAAAGGCTGTTCCCGTTACTCTGCTGGTGCTCAGTCAGTATATTGTGCGTGTGCGTTTGTGTGTGTGTGTGTGTGTGTGTGCTAATGGAAATGTAATGGCAATGGCTCATTTAGCTGGCATGGGAAGTTATACCCTTTTAGCCTGCAAGTTAAGTTGAAGTTAAAATTGATGTCGTTTAAAAATACAATTTTCTTGTCCACAGATATACGGTGCACGACCTGCAGTCAATCTGACTTGGTATAATACAACATCGGTCGTAAGTCCGGAGGAAAACGATCTCACCGAGATCAGAACTAAAGCGGTGAGTGTCATTGAATTTCTTATTTTTGAATCACAAAATACTTTCTAATATAAATGTCCTAAGATGAGAGTATTTATTCGATATAGTAAGTGTATCGAAACTACTTCTGCCATTAGTAACAGCTCTTCAAAACCCATTCTTTTGACAATCGTTAGCTTTTAGGAAGACAGGTGAAGTTTTTAAAATTTGTTTTTCAAACTTAAACCAATTTCCTTTGTCAACTTAGATAAGTTTTATAAGAAAAAAAAAAAAACGTTGACATTTGTTAGCTTTTAAGGAGACAGGTTCTGTTTTTAAAATGTATTTTTCAAACATCAATCAATTTCTTTTGTTAATTTAAATACGTTTTTTTATAGAAAAAAACCAATATAATCGAAATCTGGGTCATATATTCAATTTATCATTTTCTTTCTAATTTTCGTCCAATCTTATAGTTTGAAAAGGAGGACGGCACGTATCACACACAGTCTGAACTCATCTTTAATGCCACAAGATTCGAAAATGATCGCGTCTTTCGTTGCGAAGCTCAGAACATTGTACTGCAAATCAATCGGGAGAAACCGTTGGCCTCATCTTTAACCTTGGATGTTCTATGTAAGTGTAAACCTTGAAAGTATTATTCTGTTTCAAATTTTTTTTTAAAATATGTATAAATATGTAGTCGAATATTATTGTTAAGTCATGTCAGAGCACATGTTGGAATGTCCTGAATGACCAAATTTGATTAAGCTGTTGAAATACTTGAATAAATGACAATGAATTTTAATTGATTAGTTAAGGTTTTGAAATTCGAACTTATGCCCACCTACAAACTAAAATTGACTGTTTCTTTATGCTATTCTTAGATCCGCCCGTCGTTAAAGTCAGTCCGCCGGAAATGGTGACAAACACCAGCGAAATTGTGCTGCTCAATTGTGAATATGTGTCGAATCCCGCCTCACTGACGCACGTCGTTTGGTAAGTGTGATAAAAATCAACACTTTTTTGTCTGCCCCGGCTTTTGCTAAAACTTTTTATTGACAAACCTAAAAATGGAAAAAGTGCAGTAGACTGTCGAACGATGCCACAAAATGCGCCCAAAAATGGCACTGAATGCAAAAGTCAAACGCTAAAATGCAAACGAATTTAAATTGCTTTCAAAGCCGCTACTCGGTGCAGTACAAATACAAATACAAATGCAACACACATGTCTGTATATATGTGGGAAAGGGGATAAATTGATAGATGCAGTAACACACGCATTGCCATGTAGCCTGCGGCCAAAACTGACGCGCGCTTTGAGCTTTGTGTAGTGTGTGGATGATTGTATGAGTGGGAGATGGGTGCTTGTTGTGTGAGTGGGTGTGTGTGTATCTGTAGGTGTAGGTGTATGTGTGTGTGTGTGTGTGACTGTCTCGTTTATATGTATGACTTTGGGGCAGGAACAGCCACCGCATTCGCAACAGAACTCAATTTAACTAAAATTTCCACAGTAAACAAAAATCTAATTAAAAACAAATACAAAAGTAAATAGACAACACACGCTGCAGCAGCATACCAGACGCAATATACATTGCCAAAAGCAGCAACAACAATAACAACAACAGCATCAGTATTAACGAATGCTAGCTGTTTGAGAGCAGATTCTGTTTGGATAAGTGTACAGTCGCTATCGTTCTCATCGTCATCACGAAAAGCAGCAATGCCAGCAACAATTGCAGCCAACAACATCCAATAACAGCAACACACATTTATCCTCGAAATCTAAACAAACTCAAATGCAACTCGCAAATGCGTAATACACACGGCGATGCCTCTACACTTCTAAATGAATGTCCTTTATTGTTTGGCTAGGTGTAGCTCTGACTGTCACACTGCGAGAAATTTACAAAAAGAACCAAAATCTTCATATCTCGCTGGATAATAAAATCGACTCATGTATTACTTAACTCAAAAAATGTATTATGCCAACTGCACTAAACTGTTTCTGATCGAGAATACATGTTAGGCTAAAGATGACGATTTTACACGCCCCAAACCTCGTTAGCGTTCTGCAAGTTCGGAATTAAAGCTTATAAATCAATAAATAGTTCCAATAAATAATTAGTTTTAATAAAAAGAAAAATAGCAATAGGCATATCTAGCATTTCTAAGATCAAATGTTTCATTTCTTTTCCCATTTTCATGTTGTCGAAAATCGAAAAAAGAACATAAATTTTCTTGAACCTTTTTCACAAATCACAATTAAGAGCATAGTGTAATACAAAAGACAAATGCTATTTTATATTTTTCTCTACATCAGTTACTTATATTCCATTAATAAATGCATACAAATTATAATACTCATTAAGACTCTTTGAATTTCATTAAAATGCTTTGCTAGAATAAGATTTATAAGAATTTCTACTGAAGTTTTAAAACTTTGATAATCTGTGTTATCTGACTAGCAAATATTTAACTAAGCTTGTATTTTTAATATAGAAACAAAAATTAATAAAAGCAACACATTTCTTACATGCTCAACAGCTTCAAAGTAGATTCGAATTTCGATAACAGTTGATAAACAATTTCAATTTCAATAACAATTTCGCGCAGTGTATCTGCTAGCAACTGCAAGTTCCATTTAAAATTACACAATCACGTGCCTACGTTCGCCCATAATGCGAAATTCGCTGGCATAGAAACGCAGCAAACCAAAGCCAACCGATGAAGGACAGCCAGTCAGACTCTCGCATTCAGGCCAAAAATGCATTTGTTTGGCTGCATTGTTGGGTCACGACGAGGATGCTCATCTCGTCGGACATTTTCGAATGCAAATTCGCGAGCTTATCAGCGACAGATTTGTAAAACAACAAATTTCTTCAGATTGCAGGCGTCATTTTGATAACGCACGTGAGCACGGGGCGTATGAGTGATTTGCCATTTATGAATACGAATGTGTGCGTGTGTGTGTGTGTGTGCGGCCAACTTGATAAGAAGTTCGTTTGGAGCATCAATTGTTAAGTGGCTAACGGGCATGTCAAAAAGTCGAACCTCGAGCGGCAGCAAGAAAAACATAAAATGCCACACCAAGGCAATAAAAATGATAAAAATTATAGCTATGATGATAATAATGCTGATGAAAGCAACGAAGAAGAAAACTCAGAATAATGACAATCAACGGCAGAATCGTCATCATCATCGTAAGCGTCATCATCAGCGTCGAAGACAAAGGCAAAGCAATTGTGAAAATTGAATTTAGCGTCGGCATAGAGGGGGTGGGGTGGTGGGAGGCAGTTGAGGCATCGTCTGCTTTTGATTAATAGTGCACGCACACACACACACACACATAAGTCACAAGGTGCACTGCGCTGCATTGCATACTTTGCGGCGCCAAGCAGTTCAACATACACACATAAATGAGGTTGAACGCGCGTGTGTGTGTGTGTGTATGTGTGTGTGGCATACAAAATGTCAACGGCATACAACATGCGTGCTTAATTACGCAACAACAACCACAACAACAAAAGCAACAGCTCGCGTATATGATGAATGAAGATGGAAAAGCATCTGAGCACACTTTACACACAAATACACACTCACATGCACACGCACAAACACACACACATACACAGAGAGAGAGAGAGAGAGAGAGAAAGACATACTCGGTTTGTCTATCTGTCAAATGTCTGCGTTTTACAAGCTTGCATTTTTAGCGCATTTCGTACATTTTTTTGCTCTATTCTCGTTTGTTTATTTATTTTTTGCTACTTTTTTTGTGTCATGCTTTGCAGCGAACTGAGAAATTAAATGCACACACTTGCACTCAAATGTGACAGATGCGACGAATACAAATGTAACATCTATTGTTGAAATTAAATTTGGCATTTTTCCAAAGAAACTTCCGACAATGGCATTTTCCTCATGCACATATACCATAAAAATCCTCTTAATAGGACATTTCCTCAATGCATCTTGTGATTGTTCTCGTCTGATATATTTTACTTTTTTCTATGGGTCTGTCGAATGCACAATCTACCCCCGAGCTAATTGATCTACAACAAGCACTTCCTATCTATTCACTCAAACAGCTTCCAAAAAGAGTGGAAAGATTCACCATAAAATATTTACATTGAATTAATCTTAATTTGTTACGCTGCAAACAAAAGCTCTTTACCCAAAGGACATGGACGTGGTTTGTCGGCCTGTTTGCCCAGCATTATTGCCCAGACACGAGGGTGAAACTCAACAGCAGGACAGGAGCAGCAACCCTTAAAGAGAACAATTGAATAATAACGCAGACGAAACAAAAACAATAACAGAAAGACCCCACACCTTAGAACAAGAAAGTCCCACACATAACTTATAAATCACCACAAAAGTAATTGTAATTGTTGAATTATTTAAGCGCGAAGAAATCAACCACATACATTTCGACTTCGAAATTTGCCTTTGGCGAAGCCCATGGAGGCAACAGCCAGACAAAAGAAAAAGGCAAATATACAAAAAGTTGACTTTACGCCTTGTTGACGATCCAGACAACAAGGACGAGGGCCCAAATCCAGGAATCGAAACAATTAAAAGCCTCTGTTCTCAGACAAAAAGTCCGTAGTGGGGGCGAAGTACGTGAAGTAGTGGTTAATGCTGTTTGCCTTGGCGCATAAGTAAATTAATGAGTGGTTGGCTCGCCATATGCCATGCATGTTGTATGTGCGTAAATGTGAGTGTGTGTGTGTGTGTGCAAAAACCGTTGCCTACTTGCAGGCACATAAAAATAATTTTAATACTTTTTCCGTTCGCCATTAAGAGCACTTCCGCTGTTCCTGTTGGGCTAGCGGCGCACATTTCCGCACGAGAAACTGTTGAGCAACATGGACGCTGTCGGAGATGAACGGACTATGTATGTGCACATATGTACATATATACACACATATAAAGTTCATATATATAAACGTATACCTACACAGACATCGAATACATACACATTACGGCTTCAGCTACATCGCTTGCTTGCTTTTTTTGGCCTTCTCGGCCGATAATTAAAATTAATTACGTTTGTACCGACATATGGATTTATGCAAGACACGGTTGCGATGCATCCTAAGACAAGGATGATTATGAAGGCAGGGGCTTAGACTGCGCTGCAAAGTATGCAAAGTTTTATTCGAAACAGTCTCAACCGGGTCGCTCTAATTAGCATAGACAAGAAATACTGTGTGATGCCGGGTATTTAGATCTGTTAAATGAACTTTGCTAAAATATTTGATGTAGCGCTGATATTATTTAGGAATGCTTTGGGAAGGTATTGAAACTAAATTACATAATATCACTTCTTATTGCTGTCGGCCTATGTTTCAAGTATGCGAAGTCAGAAAATAATTGTGTTTTGCATTGTATGGTCTTTGTGATACGATATGTTAAAAATTTAAGATTTCAATTTAAAAATCTTTATTTAAATTTTGGTTTGGTCCTTCCTTGAAAAGAAAACCTACAATTAATATTTCTGATAGTAAAATGTGTGTAAAAAAATGTAGAAAAAAATTATTTAAACACCTGAATGCTATCACAAATAGATGTAAATAAAAGAAAAATATTTAAAAATTAGTTGCTATTATTGTTACCATTTTATAATGAAAATTATTTTGTTTTGGAAAATAGCTAAACTTTAAAGTCTAAATTTAACTCTAATGGCATTAGAAAAAAATATTTCTTTAGATAATATGACTTTGTTTATTATATTTTTGTCATTAAAACAAATTTATTTTTCCTCAAGCTTAGACCCAACTTGGTATATAATCAAAGCAATAAAGAAAATAATAATATTGCTTTTCAATAAATTTCTGAGTAATTAAAATTTTTGTGCTTCTCTTTGGCAATAATGTCTTCAGCTCTGACCTATTATATTTAAATTTGAATCAGAATCTGCGGACTCACTGAACGCCATGTCTAACAAATATTTTTAAGGAAAATTATTATAGATTGGTTGCCTGTGAGCTGCTCAGAGTGAAGTTTTCTATGGGTGGCAACATATCCATTAAGCAAATCGTGCTGTCCACTCATTAAATTAACGAGGCAGGTTGAAAATCCGCACACATGGAAGGTTGTGGGGAAAAAACAATGCATTTTCTTTGCTCTTTGGCCAACACAGGCAAGGAAAATGAAATGTGGCAATGCGTTGACTCCTCGCTCGCACATATATCCCCGATCTGGCTGTGTAAATTGCTTTCGAATTTCCTCGCTGGTCTCGCTTGGTCGCCTGCGCCTCGTTTATTGTAAATCAATTAAAATTTATATTGAGCCACGTACCTGTGGCCAGCACCTTCGCACACACACCTCCTTTGTCTGTGTCGCAATGCGTCGGCAATAATTTCGATTTATGCAGCCTACCGTTCCAAAGTATGCAACGCTTTCTCATTTTCATTTTTTTTTTCATTCAACGCAAACAAATTTTTTAACTGCAGCTTTTATTGCCTGACGTGCGTAAAATTTGCCTTTGCCTTTATGCCCACGCCATTGTCTGCAGGTCTGTGGAAAAAATGTGTGTATATATTGGTTCTGAAGATGTATACGAGTGTGCCTGTGTGCTCTTGACTGTTCTATTGTTTTTAATGGCCGATACGGAACACTGCAGCTTGTGTTCTGTGCAGTACTTTAAGAGCTTATTGCGCTGTTTTAAGCTATTGCGAAGGCTTGGTTAATGGATTTTGAAGGCAAGCCATACTGAGCTCATCTAACAGGCCAACTTCAAGGTACAAATAATACCACATCTCTCATTACTTTAAAAGGATACACCCAATACAATTTAAAGTAAAGTGGTAAATTTATTACGACTTGTACAAAAAATGTACCTATGATAAAATATTGATATGTTAGTTATTCAATGAAAACCAAAATTGTTCACGTATTTTATAAATTATGATATTTTTTTCAAATCGTTTGATGCCAATCAGGACTATATAATTCCCAAAAGAAAATAAAATAAAATAAAATAAAATAAGAAAATAAAAATGTCGCAAACGTAGTTAATGAATAATGTTATTTTTGAAATCGTTAGATTCTAATCAGGACTTAATATATGGAAATATTTTTTTTTTTTTTTTTTGGCATTTTATGGAGAGCAGAATAATGAGCTTTAAAAGCATACTAAGTCGCATATTCCCACTAGTAAAACGTTCAGACTGTGAAAACTGTTTGCCAGCGCTTCAAAATAATAGATTTGCAGCCCTTTCGGAAGAAGCTGATTCCATTATGGAAATGGAAGAGCCAGATTCCGAAGATCCATCGAGCCAGCAAAATGAAGCCAGCCGTTTCCAGCAGGGAAGTAGTATTCCTAAGCCTCCTGCTATATGTGTGCCACAAGTCAACAAATTGGATAAGCTGGAGGTGGCGCTCAATTCTGCTGTCTCCCTTAACGATTACGACATACGCACATCGAAATCTGGGATCTCGCGTATTTATACGAAGAATTCGAATGCGTTTCGTGCAATAATCAAATTATTGTCCAATCAAAATTGTCAATTCTGGCACCACCAGTTGAAGGAGAACAAACCCTGCAGATTGGTGCTCAGAGATATTCATCCCAATGTACCCAGGCAATTAATAGAGCGCACCTTTACCGACAAGGGCTTTACAGTTTTGAATATATATTGCCCCAGAAAACCGGACTGGCGTAACATTCAAATTAATGAGGAGGATGGTGAGGACATAAATAATGTTAAAACAAGACAAAATATGTTTTACGTTAACCTCCAGAACGCACCCAACGTTGCTGAGGCACTAAAAATAACTCAAATTGGTAGACACAGGGTTACAATATCAAAGGCCAAACAGAGTAAAGAGCTGGTACAATGCTTCAGATGCCAAGATTTCGGGCACACGAGGAACTATTGCCTTAAAAAGCCGGTTTGCGGTAAATGCTCGGGGGACCATGATACTGGCTCAAAATCATGTAACCTGAATGATAATGGGGAATTTATATGCGCTAATTGCGGCGAAGACCACATGTCGAGCTTCAGAGGCTGCAAGGTAAGAATTGATCTAGCCAAAAAACTTAAGCCAGCTGTGAGGTTGCCGAAAGATGGACTAGTTATCGGTAGCAATAGGAGTTACCCAAATAACCAAGGCACTAAAGTACAGTTTATCTCAAACTCTACTGTTAAGAGTGGCTTCTCTTATGCTGATGCAGCTAGGCCAATTGGAGAAAAACGTACCAGCGCGCCAACAAACCAAAACTCGCCCCGATCACACAGTTCCGCCGAAGATTGGCATCTAAACAACAAATTTAGTATGCTGGAAAAGGCGATTTTAGATCTAAACGCAAGAATGGATCAAATGTATAAGCTCATACAGGAAAATATGGATTCCAATAGAGCCTTCCGTGACTTGGTACAAAAACTAATATCCAAATGTTAAATCCGCTGTTAAAAATCGGATTATGGAACGCACGGGGCCTGGTCAAAAACAATGATGAACTCAGGCTTTTCCTAAGTTCAAACTCGATCGATATCATGTTAATAACCGAAACGCATATGCGTCCTGGCTTGAACGCATATTTGCCAGGATACGACCAGTACTACGCTAATCATCCTAGTGGCACCGCTAAAAGTGGTTCTGCAGTCATCATTAGATCAAGTATCGCTCATTCACAGAATGAGCCAATTCTAAAAACAAGCATCCAAGCGGCCAGCGTAACTATACCGACGAATGGTGGAAGCATCAAAGTCTCCTCCCTATATCTTCCTCCCAATGAAGCTTGGTGCAGGGCCGACTTTGATCTATTGCTTGCAACCTTAGGAGATAAGTTTATTGTAGGCGGTGATTTTAATGCAAAACACCAATGGTGGGGTAATTCCAGATCTTGCAGGCGAGGAAGGTGTTTGCAAGAGGCCATAGCTAGTACTACTTGCCAAGTTCTTGCTACTGGAGAGCCAACTTTCTACTCATACAACACACGGCTTAACCCCTCTGCACTAGACTTCTTTATTGTCAACAGGATTGCCCTAAACAGACTCACCGTTGAAACAAAATATGAGCTCGCATCGGATCACCTTCCAGTAGTAGCGACGCTACATCATGCACCGCAATATAATCCCAAGAGGGAATATATTCTACCACCTGGCTCCCGTATTGATGTTTTTAAAGCCGATCTCGAAAGAAGAATTAACCTGAACGTCGAAATTAACAGTCCAGAGGATATCGAAGACGCGATATCAATCCTCATGAAGAACATTTCACTGGCTGCGTCTTCTGCTGCACCGAAAACTTTACGCTTGCCAACCCAACATAGTCAAGCTAGTCTACCACCAACGGCTGCTGCGCTCTTAAGCCTGAAAAGAAGAGTCAGGAAAGAATATGCAAGAACTGGAGATACTCGCATTCATCAAATCTACAAAAGACTGTCCAATCGACTGCAAAAAGAGCTTGCTAAAATCAGACAAGGCAGAATTGATGACATATTGGAAAGTGCTGGTCCAGATGCATCATTTAATTACTCGCTCTGGAAGCTTACGAGGCGATTTAAGAGGCTG
Organism: Scaptodrosophila lebanonensis; assembly: GCF_003285725.1. Classification (NCBI taxonomy): domain Eukaryota; kingdom Metazoa; phylum Arthropoda; class Insecta; order Diptera; family Drosophilidae; genus Scaptodrosophila; species Scaptodrosophila lebanonensis. The sequence goes on along the minus strand of NW_022060742.1, from coordinate 12,022,687 downwards.
GTCATCCCTAAGACTCCAATTAAGGATCCTACAGGTGGATGGAGCTACTCCAGTCAGCAGAAAGCTGAAATCTTTGCAAACAGCCTAGAGGAAAGATTTAAGCCTTTTGACTTTACAACAGCAGATAGGCGAAGGGTAGTCGAGCTTAGGCTGGAGATGCCATTCCAAATGGCCTTGCCTGCAAGCCCAGTTACACTTCAAGAAGTGGTACAGCAGATAAAAAATCTAAAGGTAAAAAAAGCGCCTGGAGAAGACCTTTTAGACAACAGGACGCTGAAACTGCTCCCCACAAGGGCTCTGCTGTATATTGTCTTGCTCATGAATAACATACTCAGGCTGAGGCACTTTCCAAACTGCTGGAAAATGGCGCTAATTACGATGATTCCAAAGCCAGAGAAACAGCATACTGAAGTAGATGGATATAGGCCGATTAGTCTGCTACCTGCCCTCGGGAAGATGATGGAACGCGTGATTCTGGACCGGATTCTCCAGCTCGAAGCCGTGACGCGCAGAATTCCAAAATGGCAATTTGGTTTTCGAAGAAGTCACGGAACACCGGAACAGCTCCACCGTGTGGTCAACTTCGCCCTGGAAGCCATGGAGCAAAAGATGTACTCAGTGGCTGTGTTTATGGATATTAAACAAGCTTTTGATAGAGTGTGGCATGATGGTCTCCTCTGCAAATTGAAAGGCATGCTAACTCCTCAATTGTTTCAACTCATCGAAAGCTTTCTAAGGGACAGAAGCTTCAGAGTTGCTGTTGATGGAGTGAAATCCACGAGGCGCTCAATTTGTGCAGGGGTGCCCCAAGGCAGTGTTCTCGGTCCTACCCTGTATACATTATTTACTGCTGATATGCCTGCACCGCAAGAGATCATTGGAGTAGACGAGGATGACGCACTAATAGCTACTTACGCAGACGACACTGCGGTGCTTACCAGAAGCAGAGATATCGATGTAGCTTCGGAAGCCTTACAGCAGTATGTAAGTAGTTTCGAGAAGTGGGCTCTGAATTGGAACATTGGTATCAACGCCAGCAAGTGTGCGAATGTCACATTTACAACAAGGCCGTCGTCATGCGGAGATATCACAATGTTGGGGTCCACGCTCAGTCATACAAATTCGCACAAATATCTTGGTGTAATTCTGGACAGAAGACTCAACTTCAGCAAGCATACAACAATGGTGAAGCGATCGGTCATGGCGAAAGCCGGAAAGATGGCATGGCTGCTTGCACCATGCAACAAGCTGTCCCTGCACAGTAAGGTGACAGTATACAAGTCCATATTAAGTCCAATATGGAAGTATGCGCTACCAATTTATGGCATTGCCGCTGCTTCAAACCTAAACAAAATAAGAGTTGCGCAAGCTAAAATACTTAGAAAAATATGCAACGCTCCCTGGTATATGCGCACTAGGGACATCGAAAGAGACTTATGTGTCCCCAAGGTTGGCGATGTCATTCAAATGCACGCAAGCAATTACGAGAAGCGACTCGGCAGTCACCCCAACGCACTAGCGAGGCGGCTCCTGTCCAAACCTAAGAAGAGAAGACTGAAGAAGTGCCATCCAAAGGATCTCCCCACAAGAGCCCTTGTATAAAATACATAGTATATATCATAAAATATAATCATTTTTCATGTAAAACATTGTAAATATTGTATATATGTACATAGATATAAGTGCGTCCTATAGATGCTTACTATAGACAACTTTTGTATTCCCTAACTTTCAACTAGCTTAAGCTGCCATATTGGTAGTAGAAAACTAGTTTAATAAATTGTATATATGTAAAAAAAAAAAAAAAAAAAAAAAAAAAAAAAAAAAGTGAAAACTGTTTATCAATAGGGACGGCCTGCATCATTCTGGTTTAAAAAGTGCTGGAGTGGTTAGACGTTAGGAAGCATGATGTACTAAGCCGGTTATAATTTCGATATAGTTTAGAAAAGTAGATTTAAATGCGAAAATTTTTCTATCTGCTGGTATACGAGTAGACAATAAATTACTTCAGATTCAAAGACCGTATCAGTGAGCTTGAATTTAAATTCTATGATGCATTGTAAAAAATCATCAAATAATAAATCTTTTGTTTACGAACATTTGTGTTGAAAGTGGAGAAAATGCAAGCACTTGTAAGTAGTAGTACACACATAGTGTGTTCTTACATACAAAACTGAATAATTTGCATGGGAATCCCAAATCCTTTTCGCCATATTCCTTTCTACTTTAGCACACCTTAAACGTTTTCACTTAACCCAACCCCCCCAAGTGCCAGTCCATCTTCAGTCTCTGGCTTCAATTTCAACGACACTGCCAACTGTCAGCTGCCAATTGTGCAGCATTTGTAAGTAGATTTTAAAACGCTTGCACACAGAAGGCTTGCCAAAAAACAGCAAGAACAACAACAACAATGAGAGTAAGAGAAATAACAATGACAGAATGACAGTGGCTTATGCAAAAGAGACTGAAGAAGGCGGGTGAAATGAAAAATAAAAAACTTAAAAAAATAAATAACTAAAGTAAAGCGGCCGTTAAAGGCAGGTTGGCAGTCAGGCAGTCAGGCAGTGTGGCACTGAGGCAATCGGCACAAAGGCATTTGACATAATTTCATTCTTGTTGTCGTTGTCTCGACGACTTGAAAAGTTTGCAAAACGTCAACTGCGTCAACTGTGAGTCGGCACATTGACAGCAGTTGGCACTAGACCACATTCCCAGAGCCTGAATTCGGCCCTCCCAGGGCCTCTCTGCCCTCCACTCTCCCTAGCCACTATTGTTGGCTGGCTGTGTCACTCCTGTTATGTAGTGGGGATTTGCAAGTTGTTATGAAAACAAAAACACAATGAAACGTGCCTATAAATTTTAAATAGCTTTGCAAGCTGGCATCAACAGTGGCTGCTCTCTCTCCCCTTCCCTCCGCTGCCCTCCCCTTTCCATCCCTCTCCTGCATTGCCTTTCTGTGTCCGTTTGTGCTGTGTGTATAATAAATGACTAAATGCGTTTGTGTGCTCCGCTCTGATCTGCCTACTGCTCCACTAACCAGTGTAGGAGCCTTAAATTATGCCACGCAACGTCATGCGGCAGACAACACGCTTTAAATCAAATCTTTAACTAAATTCTCGGACATTTTTTTGTTCTTTCTGTTTAGGTATCGCAATGGCGACATCGTGAATGTCAACGACACGGACCGCTATCAGGGCGGCAACGCGGAGAACGTTGCCTTGGTCATCAAATCCACGGACAAGGAGGACATTGGCAACTATACGTGCCAGCTTTCCAATGTGATTGGCAAAGGCATCTCCGAGCAGCAAATCGACTTGGATGTTCAATGTAAGTGCCAAAGACAATGGAGTATTTTTGCCTGAGAGTACTCAGACTAACTGCTAATCTGGCTTCTTCCCTCCTTTGTCTGTCCATCTATCTGTCTGTCTATCTGTCTGTCTGTCTCAGATGTGCCCATTGTCGAGGTGCTCATGATACCCGAGGGACCGGTAAAGGAGAGCGACGAGTCAAATGTGACTCTTTTTTGCAACGTTCTAGACGCTAATCCCGGCGTGCTGACAAAAGTGCGCTGGTATGCCAATTCCACGTTGCTCAAGGAGCTACCTGACTGCGAGGAGACTAGGGTGAGTAATCGATGTCGAATTCTCGAATTCAAATTGTAACATTGGAGCACATGTTTGTTGCAAATAAGTAAACCTTCCCAGCTGGATGCTCTTGCCCAATTTGAAGTTAAATTTCATACAATTTACTCACAAATACCGGAAGATAAATAAACCCATGTCATTTTTAAATGAAAATAAAAGCTGCCCAACTTTTTAAAGATTTTACCTACTGCCAATAAATTAGTTCATTTGTTTCTTCAATAAATATATAAAGATATGTATATTATAAAACTGATAAACCGATTGTGTTAACATTTTATATTTTTTTTATAGAACTTTTGTAAGTATTATATATAATAGGGTAAATAATAGAGGCGATTTTTTTTGATATATTTAATATTTTTTTAATGCGAACTCCATAAAATAAAATACTAGAGTATTGTCATTCGTCTTTGGAGTTGTTAATTATAACTGTTCTGCCATTCTATTTCCAAACTATTATGAATATAATGGTAATCATTTAAATAGTTGATGATTTTCTTAATCCAAAGTGTTCCAAGTCGTTCGTTATGAGAAACTCTACCGAGTCATCTAGCCTTGAATCTTTGTTTTCGAAAATTGTTTAGGAATAATAGAATTACCCTGCAACCCTAATTAAAACCACTTTTATCTAAAATGCGACATAATTTTGGAAAATTTGACATCCATTTTATATTAAGTGCGTAAAGCTTAAAAGACAAAAAACTATGAGAGAAGACCAAATGACATGTGTAGTATCTCTAAGGAAAAGCAAAACAAATATGAAATGAACACTTTCATTTGGCCTTTTTTACGATTTTCAGGAGGACTTGTGCCACATAGATCCCAGCAAGCTGTTGCTTGAAAGCATTGGACGTGGATTCTTTTACAACTATTCCTGCGAGGGTTACAATGCCGCTGGCTGGGGCCCTCGGAGCGAAGACAAGGAACTAATGGTGCTTAAGCTCTCAAAATAATATAGAATAGTTAAAATATTTATTATTTATTTTGTTCTACAGGTGCACTATGAGCCTGGACCAGCCACACTCACCCACTTCCCGCTGATTGCTGTTAAAAAGAAGAGTGTAATATTTTCGTGCTCGGTGGATGATCCGGGCTATCCCGAATCAAATAGGTTTGTAGCGCATGATACCACCACCAAGAACAACACATCCACAACACCCATACCAAAGACCAAAACAATAACTGCAACACCACCGTCACAACCAACACAAATTGCCTTCCACACCGTCCAAGCACTGCAACCGCACGAAGCTGATGAAGCTTTCGAGGCCTTGCTCCTACAAAAACAACAAGAAAACCCAGCTTTGTACGCTCCACACATAACAACATCAATAACGTCATCAGCAGCAACAGCAGCAGCAGCCGCTGGCCAAGCTCGCGAAATTAAAGAAACGCATGCTCTAATTGATTTACATTTAAATCATTCCCTTTGTACATTGCTCACGCTTACCACCTACACGCCACAATCACAAATATTAACCCTCTATACGGGTGGTCGACCAACCACAACCACAACCACAATGACATCGTCCTCATCTTCATCACTGCCATCGCCCACGTCATCGTCATCGCCATCGCCATCGTCATCGTCATGGTTATCGTCATCCTCCGCCTTTGCACTCTACCGCAAAATGGGCAAATTCACCTACACGGCTCAAACACTCTGTCAACCCAACAGATATCGTTGGCTGCGCGGTGGTCGCGGTCCGCTGACGGATATTGTGACCAAGGACTGGACGGTGGAGCCGGTGGGTCTGGACAGCCGCACCAACTACTCCTGCTATGCGTACAATGAGGGCGGCAAAGGCGTAATGGCCACAGTCAATTTGGAAGTACATGCTCCACCATTTTTCATCAAGAATTTGCCACCGTACACAGGCATGCTGCATGCCTCGCACAATGCCAACCTGACGTGTCGCATCGAGTGTGTGCCGCGCTGCGAGATCGCCTGGCTGAAGGATGGTGTGCCCATCGAGAAGAATGATACGCGTTACTTTGTCAAGGAGAAGTATATGGATGCGTCGCCGGCAACCGGAGATTTCGAGAGCATGCTGTCGGTTCTGGTGAGTACTGCACGCCCAGCGGGCATACTTGGGTTAAACGGGTCTGAAAGAGGTCTGAAAGGGGTCTGCGCTAACCACTGACATTTTGAGCGTGAGTTTGGTTTTGATTTTGTAATGACGTTGAGGTGAATTCCTGCCGGATTTAAGAGATTTGTAGCTTGATTGATGGTCTGGTTGCATTGCATTAGCAATGAATTTGTGTTCATCTGCATTATTGGCAGGGGGGTTGGATTTTCTCTCTCTGTATACGTGTGTGTGTATGTATGTGTGTGTGTGTGTGTGGGATTTGTTTGCAAAATTACCAATTTGTGCCAAATGAATCGCATTTGAACCTTTGGTTGAGGATTCCATTTAAACAAGCTATGCAGGCAAAGCTTTTTTGAGGAAATGGAAAAGCCGAATTGAAATCGATACCAAAATTATTCGTATTCTACAATTGTAATATATGCACATAGGGGATGCAACATATTCTGCTAAAATTAATGAGAGCTATATGCGGAAATGTTGTTAGGGATAGGTTTGGGTTTTATAGTTACAGTTACAAGCTTATATTTTCATATTATTTAGCATTTTGTAGGCAGCCTTAGATTATAAACTAACATTATGTGGTCTCCCAACAAATTTAAAAAACATTCAACAAATTTATAAATAAATAAAATAAATATTCTGCTAAAATTAATGAGAGCTATATGCGGAAATGTTGTTAGGGATAGGTTTGGGTTTTATAGTTACAGTTACAAGCTTATATTTTCATATTATTTAGCATTTTGTAGGCAGCCTTAGATTATAAACTAACATTATGTGGTCTCCCAACAAATTTAAAAAACATTCAAAATGTTTATAAATAAATATTAATTTATACACATCCGCCATTAATAGCGAAGCGTAGATCGCATGAAAAGCATTTAAAATCAATCGAACTGAAATTAAATATAAATAGGGGGTGTATGTCATACCTTAATCATTATTATACTAAACTTGTTTTAGAATATTTCAAATAATTTAAATGAAATGTCATTGGCACTGGCATTTATGTTAAAATATCATTTCCCCAATAGCTTAAGCCATCAATCAATTTCGTAAAGCATAAACGTCTCCATTACGGGAATTGTCCCCAATTCAGGCTTAGTCTGTTCCCGCATATTCAAATTATAGTTAATTTCGTTCTAAGCAGCAGAAAATTTGGCAATAAAAATCTCAGTCTGTGACAAACAAAATCCCAATTAATTTGTCTTTTTTCGGCATCTGACCAAACCAGAAAAACGAACAAATAAATAAAAACATAAAATGCCAATCTTGTCCTTGTCAGCCCAAATAAAAATGAACATCAGAGACTCAATTCCCATTATGTGTATCTAAACTTGTATATATATGTATAAATGTGTGGGTTTGTGTGTGTAACACTGTTTATGTTTGTCAACTGATTACAGCACTTCAATATGTCAAATTGGCCCAATAAAAAATTCGACATCGAGGCGGATAATGCAAATTATACATGCGTATCGACGGGGAACACAGTAGGCGGTGGCATCAAGAGCGCCACATATTTCAGCATTGAATGTAAGTATCGCAAAGAGGGGGGGAATTTTGTGACCCAATGAGTAGTATTATAAATAAATGCTCCTTTCGACTATGTCCAAACAGATGCGCCCTCCAACACAACTGTCTCCGAAAATATTGTTTACGTGCAGGAGGACACCATACCGGGACGTGTCATATGCAAATCACGAGCTAATCCTGGTAAGTTGACAAGCTGCTGCTGCTGATTTGTCAGAGTATGTAATATCTGTTCATGTATCTGTAGAGCCCCTCTATGAGTGGCACTTCCAGAATAGGACGGTTACGCAGGGCAATGCCTTGATTATCAATACGGCCATGCAACGGAACGACACGGGCATCTACACTTGTCGGGCCTTCAACAAGCACGGCGAGAGCACAGCGGAAACGGTCATCGATGTACAATGTGAGTGAATCTGGTGTTGGGTCGTAACCCTCTAGTCCTAACCCTCTAACCTCTTGCCCTCTTGCCTATGTGTTCACAGTTAAGCCGCGTTGCGAAATCGAAAGGCGTGAGATCGATGAACGGGATACACTAATTTGCACAGCATACGGAAATCCTGAAGAGGTAAGTGCCAATGCGACCCAACCCCAACCCCAACGCCAAAGCCAACACCAACACCAAAGGGGTGCCACGCAAATAGACAAACAACACGCAGTAAACATGAACGGACCAACACCGACTAGAGAAAGATTTCAGCCCACCCTTGAACACACTCACATGCACCGCATGCCGTCGCATTCCATGACCCGGACTCGGTTGGAAGCCATCGAAATGGCAATAACGATAGCGATAGCATTTCAATTGTGGCGCATAAAAAAATCAAATGGGAGTGGGCGAAAAAAAAGAAGGAAAAATTAAAAACTTCAGCTCTGCCTTAGCCCTTGGATGCCTGCACGTCTGCTCGTTTGCACGATTTTTACGTTTGGGGTTTCCGTATTTTTTGCTTCCATTTTTTTGCAGAAGGCAGGCAGGCAGCTACAAGAATTTTCAATTTCATGAGTTTACCTTTTCGCTGGACTGCCAAACAGCGCGAGTTCAGCGGGAGTTCGTTCTGTTTCCAGCGGCGCATAAATCAGTGCAGCATTTGGTTTGGTTTGGTTCGGTTCGGTTCGACTTGGCTACAGAATTCTTATTTTGGTTTTATTTCCAACACTCCGCCTCTCTCAGTGTACTGCAGTTGCAATTGCAATTGCATTTGCTTGTACACCGGCTGAGTTAACGTTGGTGATTACCGAAGGCAGCATTGAAGAAGGGGTGCATGTTCGGCCAAAAGATTTATGGCCACGCATAGCCACAGTCAGTGGCTTGTAATTATTTGATTGGAAATTATTCAACTGGCGTAAAGTTAAAATTTAATAACCAGTCTATGGTTGGCTACTTCAGTTTGGGTTTGGGTCTGAATTTCACAGCGAAAATCGCTAGAGCCAATTTTTGTTGTATCTTGTGATTTAAGGGTTGTAGCAAACGCCAGAAAATTGCGAAAGAAAACTTGTAAATTTTGAATGAAGATTGCCCGAAGCTATTAAAAACCCGCTTGTATTAGCTAGGGGTTAACGATGGCCTAACAACTTCAAAAAGGAAGTGGGTAGTGAAGACGCTAATGTAGAATTCATTTGATGTGTTTAGGTCGAATTGGGGTAGCGCTAGCCCGCTTATAGAAGAAGCACTCGATTGAGAAACATGCTTGTGGTTTATTTACAGAATAAACGGCATAGCTAATACGAAATCTCTCTATGATCAGAATTATTTAGAAACTTGTATTTTGGCAGCAGCAGTAGAGGAAACTTCCGTTGACTAACTAGTGACTATGGTAGAACTCAAATGCTGCTGAGCAAGTAGTCGAGCCAATAAGTGACTGACTAAAATAAGAAATTAGAATTAGAAAATAATTAAGACAATTCAGTTTTTATTTTAATATTTTTCCTTTTTCATGTATGTATGTATGTGTCTTTTGGCTGCATTTTTGAATCCAATTTGTTTGAAAGTAATTCCGTTAATAAAAGAAAATCCCCCCCCCCCCCCATTCAAGATCATATTCAAATGTTTTTCGAATATTTGCAATTATTATTTTTCTGCTTTATTTTAATCATTAGTTAAAAAAATTAAAAAAATATTAAATAATTCAAAGAGTATACAGCCATAATTTGAAACTTTTAAAAAAACATTCTAAAATGCTGCATATTTATATTTTAAAAATCGGTTTCAATCGTATACTTCTATTAATGAAAAATGTATATTTTAAATCTGATTTTTTAAATGTTTATTCTACGAAGTCTTTTCGCATAGTTATCATTAGGGAATAGAAGCCAGAAGTTGGTCGCAAGAGGGGGCATTTATGGAAATGCCATCTAAATTGCTTTTAGCACGCATACATACACATCAGACGTACAGACGTGCTGAGTGCATAAAGAAATTAAAAGACCCAAAAACTAAGCCTCAAACTGCACTTGACACTGGCGCAATGCCAATTAAGGAGACTTCAAAGCCTCGCAAATGCGTCGTCAGCAACTGTACCGAATGCCCATTGAGTATTGAGTATTGGGCACATAAATAGCAGCAGTCACAACAACAACAACAACAACGAAGCCAACAAGAACAAAACGAGAAATATGAAGAGCAAAAGCAAAATACCTGAATAATCAAAGTGCAGGCAAGCAAAAGCAAAAAATCCAATAGAGCAGGACGAAAGGGCTAAGCCGAGACACAAGCTCAGACAGACAAAGCAACAAAAAGTACAACAAGCACTTGACTTGTCTATGTGTCTGTTTGTTTGTTTGTTGGTTTGTGTGCGTATGAGCATATAGTATGTTTGTATTTATGTGTGTTAGTGTGTGTACTGAAACGCACCTGTCGAGTCGCCCTTTTAAGCATCTAGCCCCACTCTCAGTCTCTGTTCTCTACAAAACACAAAATATAAATGCATGTATTTTTCTCGTACTCTTTGCAGGCCGATTTTTCATGGTCAATTAAAGCTGAAAATGAAACCGTCGAATGGCTGGGCAGCGGCAACAGTAAGTCCTCCCAGAGCTTTTACGAACTGCAAGAGGATTACGCAATTGCACGAACCTATCGATGTGTGGCCAACAATACGGTCGGTGCGGGTGCCTTCTGTGAGATTGAAGTTGCTGGTGAGTAATTGTGCGCGTATATGTATGTGTATGTGTATACGTATATGTACTTGTATGTATGTGCTTGTACTGATGTAGTTCATAAACAGCACAAAAAAACTGTAGCATGCTCTCAGGCGCAGTTAGATGAATGCTAAAACAAAGCAGTGGGTGTTGCGGGAGAACAACCAGAGCAGCTGAGTTGGTGCTCTTTCTTATCGTCATTGTCCTTGTTGATGGCAATGTCGATATTGATGTTGATGTCGATGTCAATGTCGGAAGCTGATTACTGTCAATATTTGTTTCATCTGCTTCCGCTGCCCAATGCCGCCATTTTTATGCGTTGTTGCATCAAATGGCGAGCAGCAGCAGTTGATGCGACCAGGACCGTCGACAGTGGCAATTAGGGAACTGTTTGGATTTTATTTTGCAGCTGTCGAATCTTTTAACGCCCCTACACCCCCTTACCATGCTGTTGCAGCCTTTTTGCTTTGGTTGTTGTTACTTCAACATTTTTCACGTTTTATTACAACAAACGGAAATTGATTTTTGTGCTTTTTCTGTTCTGTTTTTCTTCTTCTTCTTCTTCGTCGTCTTCGTTTGCATTGCCTTTGTCTCCGGTTAGCCACCGAAATCAGTTTTTACGTTCGCCACTTTTTTTTCGTTTTGATTTCTCGTGGATTTTTTAAGCTGCTTAAGTCGTGAATTCGTCTCTCTTAAGTTTATTTTTTCCCCCCCATTTTAATGTGCGCAAGTAAATACGTCGATACCTTCAGTACTTGAATAGCACTCGGCAACTTACTATGCCACTTTTTATTTGATTTCATTGATTGAATTGCGATTGACTCTGACTGCAGCATCAACGCCTTTTTATGGGGCCAACGACTCGAACGGTTTTAGTGCATTTCCGAAAGTCGCAGTCACCGTGAAAATATATTCACGTCAACTTCTTTGTTCGAGCTGGTCATAAACTAAGGCCTGATCATTGTGTAAATGACCGCAGGCTTAAAATTAAAGTGCCTCGGATTTAGGTGCCTTTTGCAATAGCAATTTTGTGGCTTTAACTATTTTTAAAGTCGCATTTGATTAGGTAGTATTAGTACCTTATAAAAAAGATTGTACATGCGCAATAAAAATCTAACATTTTATATCGGCTTTTAGATTCAACAGCATCAAATAAAAATGCATCGCTTAAACCCAATGCTTATAAAAATAACTTGAAATAACAAGAAAAATCTCAGAACAAAAATTCAACAGATGGTTTAAAATTAAAGATAAAAGCTATTTTAAATTCTGACACAAAGCTCAAAACAAATCTTGCAAATCCATAAAATCTTTTCAGATGTTCCTACAAACTTAAGTAGTTACCGAATTATTTAACAGGTTTTTTTTACAAAATTTCAGAACAAAATTCCACTTGAGAAATGTTATATTATTAGTTGACAACCAATATTTTGTTTAAAATAAAACTATATATACTTTTTTTTATTTGTAAATTTTCTGCGTATTTTCAAAGCTATCCCTGCTTATGAACAAACATGTTTCTTAAACCATATACATATATACCTCAGCAAATGTTAACAAACTTTCTTCGAATAATTTTTCTTTTTTAAATTTCAAATATTTTTAAATTTGTTTGCACCATTTTTTTATTTTTTATATATTCAAAATTTTATCTGTTTGTGATTTTTCGACAGCTGGTTCAGCGCTTTATCTTTGGTGGCGAGGTAAATGCAGGAACTGTGATTCAAATTTTAGTTGATTTGATGTTTTGGTTTTTTTTTCCGAAGTATGGGCATGTGTTCCAAAAAATTCCTTTCAATCATTCCCACTTTTCATTTAGCTGTCAGGTTAGGAATTTATAATGAGCATTTTAAAACAACTATATATAGTCTCAAAAACAAATGTTGTCCGGAAAAATAATGGGATTATATAATAAAACATTTCTTTAAATGTAATCTAGAAATATCTCTATACTAAAAACGAAAACTATCTAAATCCACAGCTTTCAAAATGTACTAACCAATTAATATTTGTCATCCTTTATTGCTAAACAAATCATTTCATTCCCTCCTGCATAACTGGGCTATATTGGAAATACTAATTAAATGTATTAAACACTGCTTCTAATACTTTAGTGCGACCAAAAAGTAAGTAGCTTTGCATGTTCAACTATTAATCTTAAATGCTTAATGTGTTGTATAGTTTTGATTTGCTTTAATGTGGTTTTTTAAGATTCCCACATTTAACATTTCAGAAATCTGCAACGATAAGCAATCATGTTAACAATATATACATGATTAACAATTTTTATGTATTTTTAAAAAATATATAAATACAAAAGGCAGAACTGTCCGTTTCCGTATTTGATCATATTGTGTAACATTTAAATTAAAATACACTTTATTCGACAAACCTATTGAATTATTGTGGCCAATTTTGTTCACTACCGAGAATTTCGATTTAGAATTGGTTCAAGTTTCGAAAGAAAAACAGACTTGAACAGACTTTCTACAAGTATACTAATTGGAATATTCAATGATATTGCTGGAATTTCTAAAATACTTCATATTTCAAGCGGCAATGTTTCTTAAGGAATTATTTAAAAGGTTATGTTGTTTTATTTATAGGAAGAACAATGTTACACTTTAACACAGGAAACATTTCTAGAATTGTTAACTTTTGATTAAACTTTATACCAATTTAACGAAGAATAGGTCCTTGAATTCATTGCGACCAAATTCTTTCTCCATATTTTTCCAATTTTTATTTCAAGAATGTTTTTCAGAGCTGAAGTTATGCAGCAGTCATTACTAAAAGTTTAACATTTCTTGTAAAAGAATTTAAAAAAAAGAGAAAAATATATTTTTAAATATGGCCAACTTTGAAGAAATTCATTTCAGTAAAGCTAGAGCTGACACGTTACGAACGTGATTATACATACTAGCATACATATAATGAAAGCTTAATGGTATTCATATTACATAAAAAATAAATTAAATATACTTCTGATGGCGACACATATGTCAGCTAACATGTGCTTTGTATGTAATACTGTATATTATTAAAGCATTGATATCATACGTTCTGCATACAACGATTAACTCATTTCACACAACATTATACAATATTTATAAATGGAGCATGCATACTTGTAGACCTTAAGCTAAACTTAAGCCTACACGACTAAGACTATATGAATGGCGAATAACATTTCGCTAATCCACAACAAATACGCGCCGCGCACAATAAACCGCCATTTTTCATTTGCTGCCACGCTCGTTTAATTGCATAAGATATGGCGTCGGCTGACTGTTAAATGTTGTTGACACGAAAATCCACACGCCAAAATGAATAGCTCATAACATATGCGACACACACATCTGCATAATATATGTGTGTGTTTATACTGTGAGAGACTTAAAACAAATAGATAAACGCAGCAAACAAAGGCCGCTGACATACATAGGCATGAACACAAACACACACACACAAACAAATATATACATATGTATACATACATATGTTGGTTTAGATGTAAACTACAGAACCGCCACAATGCCATAAAGTATGCAGCACTACATTGCACGCTGGCAAAGACAATTCATTTGTTTGAATGATAAACAGCTGAATTATAGCAATATGGAAAACAATGAGGCACACGAACAGACAAACACACAAGCCACAAAACAAATACTCTACAGACAACAGACTACAGACAAAGGGGAATAGCAGTGAGGCGCATTGGAAGGCGGAAGCTGTGCCAGAATTTAGCACACTTTTTACAACAACAACAACAACAATAATAACAACACCAACTACAAGCATGGTGGCAACAAAGGGACCCGCTGCCTAGTTTGGCTGCAGCTGCAACGAGTAGCGTGTGACAAGTTGATAAATTAAAGTTGCATATCCGATCGCCGGATGTAAGCCAAAGCTTCAGGAGCAGACACGTCAAGTCCTTCACTTTGGCCTAAGTAGGCAGGCAGTGGCTTGGAGAGGGTGCAAGTCACTCACATCCCCACTCTCACCGATACGTACTATATATTTTAAGAAATTTGCTGCATGTGCTTTAATGTTACAATTGTTTGCTTTCAAGTTCTCTGCGCCTACGCGTATCCTAGACTTTATAGTTTGTACACTTTAATGCAACTTGTATTTTTTCTCCCTTTCTCCATCTCTCTTTTTTCTTCCCCGCTTCCATCATCGCACAGAACAATTGGCTTGGTGGCAACGTTGGGACAAAACGACGCTCATTATTCTGGTGGTCGCCATATTGGGATTATTGCTGGCCGTCATCATTATTTGCTGCATAATTATTTGCATATGCCGTCGCCGTCGGCGTCAGGATAAATGTGAGTACAACAATAACAATACCATTGAGTTCAACAAAAACAACAGCAACAGGAACAACAACAACGACTGCTGCTGCTATCGCCGCTTTTGCGGCATTTCAGTGTTGTCGTTGTTCACTACTTATTATGAAAATATTATAGCATAGTTTTAGGCAAAGAACAACAAGAACCAACAACAAACCACAAAATGAGCTTAAGTTATATCCGTATCCTACATACTTGTATATATACATATATCTACATATATTTTCAATGAAATGTGTTTGTATTTGTTTGTTTGTTTCGGTTTCTGTTTCTGTTATCGGTTAGTTTTAATCCCAGCTTATGGCTAAAGCAGAAGTGTTTAAGAAGAGTGCAGAATTATCGAGTATTCTTTATAAATTATATATCCTTTAAAGAATTGAGTTTTTGAATTATATTTTAAGAACGCCATTGAAAAGCATGCGCCTTTTACTTATAACCACTGCATGATTCGCTTACCCGTGAACGCTTGCCTTGATGCATGACCTTTGCTAAATACCCTTTCAAAATACCAAACCAATTGATAATTGCGCAAATTTTGTAAAAGCTGCGGAGGATAGCTACCTAAAGAGCGTTCGGAATCAGGTTATGTTATTTCAAAATCCAGAGAATATATATTTTATTTAATCAGGCAGCTGTAAAAAATAATTCAAGAGGTGTAAGGAGTTCAAAAAACTGTAAATTTAGAAGATGATTCAGAAATATTACCATAAAACAAAACACAGTTTAAAGCGTGCCTTCACGAAATATTTTTTTTTTTTTTTTTTTTTTTTTTTTTTTTTACATATATACAATTTATTAAACTAGTTTTCTACTACCAATATGGCAGCTTAAGCTAGTTGAAAGTTAGGGAATACAAAACTTGTCTATAGTAAGCATCTATAGGACGCACTTATATCTATGTACATATATACAATATTTACAATGTTTTACATTAGAAATGAAATTATATTTTATGATATATATTATATATTTTATACAAGGGATCTTGTGGGGAGATCCTTTGGATGGCACTTCTTCAGTCTTCTCTTCTTAGGTTTGGACAGGAGCCGCCTCGCTAGTGCGTTGGGGTGACTGCCGAGTCGCTTCTCGTAATTGCTTGCGTGCATTTGAATGACATCGCCAACCTTGGGGACACATAAGTCTCTTTCGATGTCCCTAGTGCGCATATACCAGGGAGCGTTGCATATTTTTCTGAGTATTTTAGCTTGCGCAACTCTTATTTTATTTAGGTTCGATGCAGCGGCAATGCCATAAATTGGTAGCGCATACTTCCATATTGGACTTAATATGGACTTGTATACTGTCACCTTACTGTGCAGAGACAGCTTGTTGCAGGGTGCAAGCAGCCATGCCATCTTTCCGGCTTTTGCCATGACCGATCGCTTGACCATTGTTGTATGCTTGCTGAAGTTGAGTCTTCTGTCCAGAATGACACCAAGATATTTGTGCGAATTTGTATGACTGAGCGTGGACCCCAACATTGTGATATCTCTGCATGACGACGGCCTTGTTGTAAATGTGACATTCGCACACTTGCTGGCGTTGATACCAATGTTCCAATTCAGAGCCCACTTCTCGAAACTACTTACATACTGCTGTAAGGCTTCCGAAGCTACATCGATATCTCTGCATCTGGTAAGCACCGCAGTGTCGTCTGCGTAAGTAGCTATTAGTGCGTCATCCTCGTCTACTCCAAGGATCTCTTGCGGTGCAGGCATATCAGCAGTAAATAATGTATACAGGGTAGGACCCAGAACACTGCCTTGGGGCACTCCTGCACAAATTGAGCGCCTCGTGGATTTCACTCCATCAACAGCAACTCTGAAGCTTCTGTCCCTTAGAAAGCTTTCGATGAGTTGAAACAATTGAGGAGTTAGCATGCCTTTCAATTTGCAGAGGAGACCATCATGCCACACTCTATCAAAAGCTTGTTTAATATCCATAAACACAGCCACTGAGTACATCTTTTGCTCCATGGCTTCCAGGGCGAAGTTGACCACACGGTGGAGCTGTTCCGGTGTTCCGTGACTTCTTCGAAATCCAAATTGCCATTTTGGAATTCTGCGCGTCACGGCTTCGAGCTGGAGAATCCGGTCCAGAATCACGCGTTCCATCATCTTCCCGAGGGCAGGTAGCAGACTAATCGGCCTATATCCATCTACTTCAGTATGCTGTTTCTCTGGCTTTGGAATCATCGTAATTAGCGCCATTTTCCAGCAGTTTGGAAAGTGCCTCAGCCTGAGTATGTTATTCATGAGCAAAACAATATACAGCAGAGCCCTTGTGGGGAGCAGTTTCAGCGTCCTGTTGTCTAAAAGGTCTTCTCCAGGCGCTTTTTTGACCTTTAGATTTTTTATCTGCTGTACCACTTCTTGCAGTGTAACTGGGCTTGCAGGCAAGGCCATTTGGAATGGCATCTCCAGCCTAAGCTCGACTACCCTTCGCCTATCTGCTGTTGTAAAGTCAAAAGGCTTAAATCTTTCCTCTAGGCTGTTTGCAAAGATTTCAGCTTTCTGCTGACTGGAATAGCTCCATCCACCTGTAGGATCCTTAATTGGAGTCTTAGGGATGACCAGCCTCTTGAATCGCCTCGTAAGCTTCCAGAGCGAGTAATTAAATGATGCATCTGGACCAGCACTTTCCAATATGTCATCAATTCTGCCTTGTCTGATTTTAGCAAGCTCTTTTTGCAGTCGATTGGACAGTCTTTTGTAGATTTGATGAATGCGAGTATCTCCAGTTCTTGCATATTCTTTCCTGACTCTTCTTTTCAGGCTTAAGAGCGCAGCAGCCGTTGGTGGTAGACTAGCTTGACTATGTTGGGTTGGCAAGCGTAAAGTTTTCGGTGCAGCAGAAGACGCAGCCAGTGAAATGTTCTTCATGAGGATTGATATCGCGTCTTCGATATCCTCTGGACTGTTAATTTCGACGTTCAGGTTAATTCTTCTTTCGAGATCGGCTTTAAAAACATCAATACGGGAGCCAGGTGGTAGAATATATTCCCTCTTGGGATTATATTGCGGTGCATGATGTAGCGTCGCTACTACTGGAAGGTGATCCGATGCGAGCTCATATTTTGTTTCAACGGTGAGTCTGTTTAGGGCAATCCTGTTGACAATAAAGAAGTCTAGTGCAGAGGGGTTAAGCCGTGTGTTGTATGAGTAGAAAGTTGGCTCTCCAGTAGCAAGAACTTGGCAAGTAGTACTAGCTATGGCCTCTTGCAAACACCTTCCTCGCCTGCAAGATCTGGAATTACCCCACCATTGGTGTTTTGCATTAAAATCACCGCCTACAATAAACTTATCTCCTAAGGTTGCAAGCAATAGATCAAAGTCGGCCCTGCACCAAGCTTCATTGGGAGGAAGATATAGGGAGGAGACTTTGATGCTTCCACCATTCGTCGTTATAGTTACGCTGGCCGCTTGGATGCTTGTTTTTAGAATTGGCTCATTCTGTGAATGAGCGATACTTGATCTAATGATGACTGCAGAACCACTTTTAGCGGTGCCACTGGGATGATTAGCGTAGTACTGGTCGTATCCTGGCAAATATGCGTTCAAGCCAGGACGCATATGCGTTTCGGTTATTAACATGATATCGATCAAGTTTGAACTTAGGAAAAGCCTGAGTTCATCATTGTTTTTGACCAGGCCCCGTGCGTTCCATAATCCGATTTTTAACAGCGGATTTAACATTTGGATATTAGTTTTTGTACCAAGTCACGGAAGGCTCTATTGGAATCCATATTTTCCTGAATGAGCTTATACATTTGATCCATTCTTGCGTTTAGATCAAAAATCGCCTTTTCCAGCATACTAAATTTATTGTTTAGATGCCAATCTTCAGCGGAAATGTGTGCCCGGGGCGAGTTTTGGTTTGTTGGCGCGATGGTACGCTTTCCTTCAATTGGCCTTGCTGCATCAGCGTAAGAGAAGCCACTCTTAACAGCAGAGTTTGAGATGAACTGTACTTTATTGCCTTGGTTGTTTGGGTAACTCCTATTGCTACCGATGACTAGACCATCTCTCGGCAACCTCACAGCTGGCTTAAGTTTTTTGGCTAGATCAATTCTTACCTTGCAGCCTCTGAAGCTCGACATGTGGTCTTCGCCGCAATTAGCGCATATAAATTCCCCATTATCATTCAGGTTACATGATTTTGAGCCAGTATCATGGTCCCCCGAGCATTTACCGCAAACCGGCTTTTTAAGGCAATAGTTCCTCGTGTGCCCGAAATCTTGGCATCTGAAGCATTGTACCAGCTCTTTACTCTGTTTGGCCTTTGATATTGTAACCCTGTGTCTACCAATTTGAGTTATTTTTAGTGCCTCAGCAACGTTGGGTGCGTTCTGGAGGTTAACGTAAAACATATTTTGTCTTGTTTTGACATTATTTATGTCCTCACCATCCTCCTCATTAATTTGAATGTTACGCCAGTCCGGTTTTCTGGGGCAATATATATTCAAAACTGTAAAGCCCTTGTCGGTAAAGGTGCGCTCTATTAATTGCCTGGGTACATTGGGATGAATATCTCTGAGCACCAATCTGCAGGGTTTGTTCTCCTTCAACTGGTGGTGCCAGAATTGACAATTTTGATTGGACAATAATTTGATTATTGCACGAAACGCATTCGAATTCTTCGTATAAATACGCGAGATCCCAGATTTCGATGTGCGTATGTCGTAATCGTCAGGGGAGACAGCAGAATTGAGCGCCACCTCCAGCTTATCCAATTTGTTAACTTGTGGCACACATATAGCAGGAGGCTTAGGAATACTACTTCCCTGCTGGAAACGGCTGGCTTCATTTTGCTGGCTCGATGGATCTTCGGAATCTGGCTCTTCCATTTCCATAATGGAATCAGCTTCTTCCGAAAGGGCTGCAAATCTATTATTTTGAAGCGCTGGCGGAGAGGAGGACGCAGTTCGTTGTCCCTGGGTTGTATTGACAGGAGTTGGCTTATTTTTTTGAGCCGATTTTAGTGACTCGACGGCTCCTTTCCGCTTCCTATTAATACCGGGTACTGACATTTGAAACGAGCAAAATTTGTCCAGAGTTGGATTTGCAACTAAGTTTGTGATTGAAGCCGGTGTACTCACAACGGCGGGTGTGGAGCACAAACTGCCATTTGATGTCGCTACTGTAGTATACATTGATTGAGAGTTCACCACAGAGAACGTTAGGGTACTTGTAGTCGATGTACAAGTGGTTGAGGCAATCCAGTTACTGGTTGAGCTTGACGGCTTTAAGTATGGTTTTCCCATTGACATATGCAAGTCCTTGGTTATTTTTGCTCTCAGCTCCGAAGGTGATTTACCAGACATTTTTCTCATCTCCACGTACTTCGGCAGCTTATTGACTACTTCCTCAACTGCTCCGAGAGCGGCCGAGTCTTCATCAGCATTCATTTACGTGAGATAAGATGACTTGCAAAAACAAGCAAAGAAGAAAAATTCTGGGCTGTCTCTGCTTCGATGACGTGTATACGTCAGCAGAGCAGCCCCATACAGCAGATTAATTGTTGATTGGAATCCAAGAAAATAAGGATACTAAACGATTGCCAAAAAGCCAAGGTGAAACTAGGTTTCCGGGTGATTTTTTTTTTTTTTTTTTTTTTTAACGCACTATACGCGAAATAATTGAAAAAGAGGAATTTACTACAATTTTTCACGGAGCGCACAATAAAAAGTCGACTAGTCACTTTGACAGCTACCAGGGTTGATGACGAAATATCAAATTCGAATATTATTATAATATATTAGCAGAGATTTTGTCTCAGTTTTTAGAGTTATTGATAAATTATTTAAGATGCATTTTCAACCAAAACTAGAAAGAATATCTTCCTTTTTAAGAAATAAATACAAGTATAAAGTAAAAGACTTAAAGCCAAAACAAGACATGTTCAGCTTTAAATTCCTTCATTATTTTACAATCGCTTAAAGGTATTTAATAAGCTGTTTGAATTCATTTCAAATTGTACATTCTCGTTTGCTAAATAATTAATAGTAAATAATTTTCAATGAGCCCTGGTGTGTAAAACAGCTTAAGCTTATTCCAATCCAATGGCATTTTTAAAAAGGATTTTTCCCCTTCTTGCCCCACTAAGTAGGCAATATTTAAAGCCCTATAGTTAGCTCTCGCTATTTAATTACCCACATTTAAGCTTTTTCGCAGCTTTTAATTTATGTATTCACAGCAAATTACACATTTTTATGCATTGTCTGAAAAAATAAAATAATGATGAGTTCTTACAGGGTGTTGTAAAATAATTTTAATGAAATTAATCTGCTTCAGGATAATATTTTAACTTATAGAGGAAATAAGTTATTCTTGACTATCTGGGTGTGTGCAAAGTATATAAAAGATTTCAAATATGACTTGATTATTCGGACAATAAATGCATCTGTGATCTATCTTTAGTTCCCTATTTATTACCCTTTGCCTTCAAAACCGAAAAGTAAATCCTAAGATTATGAAGATTTTAAGCTCCATATCATGTAATTTCCACGTATTTAATTGCCAGAGAAAATGCTTAGAAATCCATTGAAACAAACCAAATATTTCATTATTCCGAAACAGAAAGAATACCCTGCTCATAAACATTAACAAAAAACGAACTAAAAGTAGCATTATGTAGACACCCTGTAACAGCTCATGGCCCACAATGTACATACTATTTCTATCAAAATGCTTATTTAACAAAAAAAAAAAAAAAAAACAACAAAGAAATTACTAAAAAAAAAAATGTCATATTGTTCAATTTTAAATATAATTACGTATTTTTTCTCTTTTTCAATTAAAAACCAAAACAAAAACTTATTTGTGAACATAATTTTGCTTGGCTGCATCAATTTTAAATGCTTAAATAAAAACACACAACACATGCCAAATACCACACACAACAACAACTACATCTACAACAACA
The DNA here is from genome assembly GCF_003285725.1 of Scaptodrosophila lebanonensis. Taxonomy (NCBI): domain Eukaryota; kingdom Metazoa; phylum Arthropoda; class Insecta; order Diptera; family Drosophilidae; genus Scaptodrosophila; species Scaptodrosophila lebanonensis. The sequence goes on along the minus strand of NW_022060742.1, from coordinate 12,001,009 downwards.
ACTCTGCATTCAACAACTACAATAACTACAACATCAATGGAATATCAATACACTTACATGCATTTGTGGCATAAATTATACATACATACAAAAAAAATCGGTATTAAAATTTTATAAAATACATAAAAACGAACATTAATTACAATGCCACAACATTAAAAACAACAACAAAAACGTCTACACTAATTAACTACCACAACAAACAAACAAACATACGAACAAACATACGAACAAACATTAACACACCAACAACATCAAATTGCTGCTGAACTTTTTTTTTAACTTGCTACTTATATGTGCCTGCAACATTTTTAATTAATTTGCTTGCTGTCTCGCTCACGCACTCGTGAAAAAAACACAATATATTTGCTGTCTCAATTCGCTTCACTTCATAATTGCCATATTGCTCGCTGATACTACAACAATAACAACGGCAACAATGTAACAACAACCACAAAATGCAACTATTCAACAATTGCCACATTACACGCTGTTTGAAACGCTCATAAAACGCACATGAAACGCGCTGTTGATTCTATGACCTGCATTTGCATATATTTCTATTCATATGCGCCAACAATAACAACAAACACAATAACAACTGCAACTATAACACCATCAACACCATCAACATGTGCCACTATCTCTCACTTACACACATAACAACAACAACAACAACGACAACAACATATGATTTTGATTCATTGGTAAAGATCATACGGAAGTTTCCATAAGCGCCACGCAAAGGTAAGTGCTAAATTTTATTTATCGATTACGTAGATTTTTCTAAATGTGTTTTTTATGCTTTCATTTGCTAACTTTTTACTTTATTCTCAATTTTTAAATGCTGCTATGTCTTGAAAGCCCAACAGATTTTAAGAAAAACCCGTTGCACAAAATGTGAAAAATAATTAGAGCGACGATGTGGTTTGCCATTAACAAACACCACTACTGCAATCCTGAAAAATCTCTACTCCAACAGTCAATTGTCAATATTGTCGGTTATTCAATCATTGATATCAATTATTGATAAGGAGTTCTTTTAACGACTTATCAAAGCATTAGAGATAGCCATGAAATTGAGAAGCTGCCTTTCTTTTCAAATGTGGAACTGACCTGATAAGGATAACACAAGTTCACAAACCTCCCCTGTGAGGTCTAGATTTTGACACTTTTTACTTGGCAGATCCACAGTTAGTCATAATGTTTCTGAATGAATATCTTTGAAAAAGCGGTGTCAGCATAAAGTGGAAAATAAAACCATCTGTCAATCTCCAATTTCCTTGCTCATAGCTGGGCCTTTATATAACCAGAGTCGGCCAGGAGTCTGGCGACCGTAGCCAATATTTATATTGTTAGTTCTCAAGATCAATATAATATCCGCTTTGCGGACTGACCTTTATCTAAATCGTAATTGAAATTGTTAATCTCCCCTAATCGAATTAGTCGAAAAGCCAACTCCAATTATACATAGATGGGCTAAGTCGATCCTAGATATTTGAACTGGTACTTCGACATTTTATAGAATACGTCTATGAACAGCTTCTCTCATATATTTCTGCATTATCAATATGTACCTAAACTTTCTGGGCTTTCAAGCAATTTTTGTTTAAAAGCTATTGAGTTAATTGATCCATTATAAAGCTTATTTAAAAAGTAAAAACAAGTATGTGATAGTCATACAAAATTGCATGCCTTTTGTAAATATTTGAAATGAAAATATTATTGCTATATAATCAAATTTTTAATTTATTTTATTTGTGTATTTTCAACCAACTTTCTTTCGTTGCATATGTTAAACAAATAAATAATTCAATGCTAATTGTGTGCACCAACGATCTAAAAAAAAACAAAAAAAAAACTATAACAAACACACATGCAAATATAACTTTGTTATGTAATCATCATTGTGTTCGCTATGGTATTGCTATATGCATCTACGCACACACACATGTCATATATGTATATACTATATGTATGTGTTTGCACTTGTTTGTATTTGTGTGTGCGTGACATGTCGCCTGCTTTTTACAAATCGCTTCAAACTCTAACACAATGCACACATCACATTCGCAATCACATTCGCATTCACAATGCATCACATTACGCATACGCTCAGTGTGCTATCATATCAGCCCGTCATGCCGCAAGTGGGCGTGGCACTGCCCATACAAGATACCACAGGGACAGCAGCGGCAGCAGCAGCAGCAGCAGCAGACATGTCAACAACACTGTTGCCAGCCACATTGTTGCCAATACAACAGCAAAAACATCAGCAACAACCAGAGCAACAAAAGACAACCACAAACGAGAACAACAATGAGACAAGTCTGGCCACGCCCCCGCCCACACGCAATGCACAAACGCTGGCATGTTTGGCACCCAAATCACCGCCTCGCTGGCCCCTCCGTCCCGGCGTCATGTTGCACGTACGGAACGATACCAAAGAGAATTTGGCCGTGAATCGCATGACACTAAAACCAAATGCACCGGCACCGCCGGTCCCATTGGCACCAACACCAGCATCAGCACCATCAGCACCACCACCACCACCTCTGCCACCATTGCCACCACAGTCCCCGTACAACCCAGCTGGCAATGCTAGCCAATTGTCCGCACAGCTGAGTGCCGTGCTGCTGAATGACAGTGCGAATAACTCACAGAGCACAATGCTAACCGAGGTCACAGATGCCAATAATACCGCGACCACTGCCATGACCAACACCACGACTGTGACAACGATCATGGAGCGACAGAATAGTGGTCGTAGACTAGTAGTCGCTAAAACTCAATTGCAACCAACAGATGCAACACATGCAACAGCAACAGCAACTAATGATGCGGCCGAGACGCAGGCCTGCTTGGACATACCTCCAGCTTCAGACCAAGTTGAGAACAGCAATAATAATAATAAGCGCATGTCGCGGTTCCTCTCCTACGTGTTTAGACGTGCCAAGAAATCTGGCAACGCTGCCAATGATGATGGCACACGCGACAGTCAACGCAGTCACGTCGGATTGCTGGGCGGTGTGTTGCAACAGAATTTTTGGCGTCGTCGAGGCAACGCCTGCCCCACAGCATCCCCCTTCAGCGCCCAGCATCGACTCAAGGGCATCCGTTGCAGCGGCAGTGGTAAATTTATTTTATTCAATTGGGCTTCTATGTGCAGCAACTCAATTTTCACTCTAATAGTAGCTGAAAGAGCAATGAAATCTTTTGGGGTTACATATATACTAAGTAGTTGAGCAATAAAGATCTGGGTTTTCAATAGTCAAATATTATTTTTACGAAGTTTGTTCGCGTCAAAAACATCAGTTTAATGATATTTAAGTGCGTTTACAAAATAGCTTTTGCTTTTAGAAACACAGAAATTTTTGAGGCTGAGTTCATTCCAACCATATTAGACTGACTGTATGAACGTCTGGATTTTAGGGACCTCAACACCAAGAGCCACCAAACTTGATAGAAGCGTTATTCTGACACCTTTACTTATCAAGTTTGTTTTAGGTATTCAATATATTCACTTTGCCATCATCTAATAAAAAATAACATGCACGAGGAAAACATCGTAAAGTCGCTTTGACGTGACGCATGTATAGGATAAATTGAGAGGGATGGGATCATCAGTTCTTGCTACATATGATATGGTGATGTTGTATAAGAAATGTATACTTTCTTGTCTGGAAAATAGACAAGTATTCTCATATTGAGTTGCCACGAGAATAAAGTTATTCTTGCACATATAGTTCATAGAATAATTTGCGTATGCTTATACATATTTATTTAAACTTTTAATTTATTAATATTGTTTTCCAATCATTTGCTTTTTTATTTTAACCGCCTTCTCACAAACACACACACACACATGCGCATCATTTATCGCTTGATCTGTTAGTCACCTACAAAAAGACGCCCTGTAAAAGTAAAGAAGCTACAACAGCAACAACTACAGTAATAAGCACAACTAATGAAACCACAACATTAGGAACGGGAGCAATGTACATGAAGCCCCTGACAGGAACGTCGGACGTCTGCAGTCCCAGCAGTGTCCGATCACCTGCCTCTGTGACATTTCAAACGCCTTCATTAGACAAAGCGGCAATGGAAACAACAGCGCCAGCAACAGCAGCAACACCAACAGCAGCAACAACAGCTGCAATACCAACACCAACAACCTCTCCAATAGCAAAAACAAGAGTGGGAGGCAACAGTCCCACACGAATGGGGGTAAGCTCATTGGAACGCCAACCGCAACGGGGAATATTGAAATGCCCGACACCGCCGCCGCGTCCTCCGCCACCAATATTGCCCTTGCGACGTGGCCCTGGACAGCTGTTCACCAACAACAGCAACAACAGCAACAGCAGCAACAACACCAACACTTTGCCGCCATTGCTCAAGCGTACCGTCGTCGTGTCGCCCACGAAGGTCGAGCGCGTGCAAAGTAAGAAGCCTAAACACGATCTAACTAGTCATCTCATTATACATAAGCCGTACACCCCAACCCCCATCCAACCAACATTGCCCCAACAAATTCAACTCACATTTCATACCACCATTAATATGTACATATAGTATACACTTTTATTACAGTTTTTCTCTCTTTAATTTTAATTTGAAAGACTTCCTTCATGCTGCCACGTTGCGTACCTTTATTTTGAAATAAGTAGATATGCCACTGATATATTGTGTATTCTGTCTTAAAATATTGCAGCAGAGTGACTTGCAGGAATTTAAACGCCGGCTAAATTAAAAAGTTTATAGGAATTGTTAAGCAACCTTCTAAATGCTTCTAAAATGAGCAGCTCACATGGCATTTCGTATGCATCATATATCATCTGAAAAAACTCATTGTGAAGGCTTTGACATCCGCATGTCATCGTGCCATTTGAGCCGCAGACTTAAGTTGCCGAGAAAAATGAAAAAACGACCTTTAAATTACTCATAAGTAGCTAATGCGTAGGTGAATAGAGACGTGAACAAGTAAAGCTAAATATTTACGGATTAGATATAATCGATCGCCTTCATCGATTTTTTGTCGATTCGATAGTTGCTTCAAGTTATTTAAAATAATTTTGAGAGCATCACAGATACTTGTATATGATAACGACTGATAAGTTATTAAGATATTTTCAAATGATTTACCTAAAGCCGCTGCTTAATAAATATATCAATACTTGCTACATGAAATATCGGACTACCTCCTTATCTTATCCTTATCATCGAATGATTGCATTCGCAGTAATGCTCATTATTTTAGAATCCATAATTTGTATTTATTTTTATCATTCACATCAATCAAAACTGTCACACAAGTGCGTTAAAAATTTATAAAGAATAGAAAAATACATCACTTCCAAATCGTGGGCTCGAAAATTTTTAAAAATAAAGACCATTCACTGCAATTAAATATCGAGCAAATTTAAAAATATTAGTTAAATCTGATTTAAATGTTTTCAAAATCTAAGTTCTTCTTGCATTCTACAATTATTTTTTTGGGATTTCTCAAAACTTTTTGAATTTATCGTTACTTTTCTCTACACACTTTAATTATTATCGATTTTTTTAATTTATAAAATTAGCAGTATATTTATATTTCAAATACTTTCTAACAACCACTGTGAGCGGTTTTTAGACGACTCTTAGAATCGATTTATAGCTAGACATCAACTATTTAAGATGTCTTTATTAACGAAGAGGAATATTTCCGTTTAATTGCGTATTTACATTTTTTAAGATTTTAATATAATCCTGTAAATCTGAATAATTATGGCAACTGAATATAATTACACATATTTTTTCTTATATATATTTTCTTTTTCCAAATTAGTTTCCATGACAATATAATTTTATAATTTTATCTCTCCATATGGGAGCCCACAGCCAACACTTTCATACAAAACATAACTATTTAATATTTTTGTTTAATATAAACACTGTGTTTAAAATTCTCTTTGTCACAATTATTATCGCTGTAAGTAATTTTTAATGAATCGACTGTCGAGGTGCTCATATAACGACGAACGACAAGTAAGGAAATGCTTGGACAGCAAAAGCAACTAAATACTTGTCTAGCTGTTACAAATTTAGATCTGCCTGCCTATTTGTTTAATATTTATTTATAGCTGTACGAATATTGTTAAGTGTTTTTAAATGTTATTGTTATTGGCTTGCGATTTCTTCTGTGTGCCTTGATAGTATTGCCTGCTTGTGATTCGTCTCAACTCATTCTGCCGATTTTAAGCAGCATGCAAAGTCTTAAGATGTTCAATACTTGACCCTTCAATATTTGTTTTGTATTATTTAGGAAACAAAATTGAAACATTACTGTATTTTCCCTAATTTCTTTCTTCTACTACCAAAAGTTAGATTAGGTAAAGGACACTCGACTTAAGTTACATTTTAGTGCAATGAACTTAGCGTACTATATTGATTTATATTTGATTTACATTTGAGACTAATTAATTTCTCTTCTCATTTATATTTATTTACTTTTTACTATACTTTTTACTCGACATTTGCGTTCCCCGCGCGCCTTTGAACACAACACCCAAATACTTAAAACCAAAAAAACCAACAATCGTTAATAAAAAAAAAACCTACGCTAATATGCCAACACGTCTATATATGTATACCGATGTATGTATGCCAAAATATGCATATATTTATATACATAGTACACGACAAGTCGTCTTCACTGGGGGATCCATTGACGGAACCTGGCGAGTATGAGAATCTACCGTTTCATGGTCTGCAAACGGCACCTAACAAGGTATAGTTCAAAATTTGTGTTCCCTATATCTAGCAAATTGTATTATCTTTTTTTCTTATAACTGTACAGTATGAATATATATATTTATATACATTTGTTTAAATAACACACCAGCACACTCATTTCCACACTCACAATTACACATACCGCACCGCAGCTTAAAACACTCTCCAACTCATTGCTAATTGCCTTACAAGTTTCTCCTAAATATACATACGTACACGTACTATATATGTATATCTGTTACATATGTATAAGTCAAAGCTTTTCTATATTATCGTGCTCTTCTTCCTCTTCGTGTATCGTTTTTATTTTTATTGTCCTTAGTGGCTTGATTGTTAAGCAATATTGTGTTTATAGTTTACTATTTTTTATCTACATAGCGAAACAACATATTGTCTTACTGTTGAAGAAAAAATTGTTAATGATAAAATATATAGAAATATACATACATATACATATATAAACCGATACACATACTACTGCATAGCTGGCCTACTCCTAAGGCTTTTTTTCTGCCTTCAATGCCTAATGATGTCTGCCATCAGCAATTCATCATTCTTTGTCATTTGTTCTCGAGTTTTTGCCTTCCATCGTTTCATTTTCATTTATTTTCATGCCATTTTCCTTACCTTTTTCTTTCTTGTTCACGAATTTGATCGAGATTCAAGAATTTGTTTCAGCTTTCCAAAACAAAAATTAATAATGATTTATGTCTGCCAGAGAATTTTGCCATTTTCTGTTTTAGTTGGTAGCTCGGACTTTGGTTTTGTATTCAAATGTACTTTATTTTATTTTACATTTAAACTACTTTTTAGTTGGTATGTTTAGTTCAAAAATATATATTTTAAAAAATAGGTTCAAATAATGTAAAATATATATAATTAGCGATTAAGCTCATATATTTGTATTTCGTTTTACTAATTTTATGCAAATGAAACCAACAAATTTTAAATGCGAGCTGTTGGCATTAAGGGTGAAATGTTTTAGGTTTTTGATTCATACTCGGTTTAAATTATGAAAAATTCCATATTTTTCTATGGGAGCTGTATTTTACTTGAATATAATATTTAAATTTAAAATATATATATGTCAATAAAAACATTTAATTTTGAAGTTTTGAGTGATTGAAAAAAAGAGAAACTTTTAAACTGAATTGACTTTAGGGAATCCTAAAACTTGTTTCTTCTCAATTTATTAATTTTAAAATGTCATATAATATATATGTTCATAAATAATAATTTTAATTATTTTTAAGACTGTGACTAATTGAAGCAGTTATTTAAATATTCTTAAAATACCGAAAAAAACCATTGCCTACAGCTCGCATATTAAAGAATAACATTTAAAAAATATTTTGATTATTTCAAGATGAAATTAAAAACACACACACACAGACTTCCCTTACTGTTGTTCGCTAGCAAACACCTTAAAAATGTTTAATCACACAATCAAACCGTTCACTATATATAGTATATATATATATATATATATATTGAAATCGACTCTTATATGAATAGTAACTAACAAATTCTTGCAAACAATAAACCAGAAACCCTCGCCACTAATCAACAACTAATCAATTGTTCTCTTAACTTTGTTTCTGCCCACGCTTTTCGAACCCGATTACAACACGCATGTGTGTAAAACGATGCCGCTGCTATAACAACGCCAATATATAACCACGCCCATGCATGAACAGTTCTCTACTACCCCTACAAATTTTAATAACAACACAAATGTGGTGCGCGTCGCTCCACGACCCAAGAGACTAAATGGAAGTATCAGCCAACAACACCAACAGCAACAGCAGCAACAACACCAGACACTGCAGCATCATCACCAGCAGCAACATTACTACGACCAGCAACAACATCAGTACCAGCAGCAGCAGCCGCAGCAGCAACAACAACAACAGCAACAGTACAACACCATGCAGTACGCGCGTGGTGTCATGACCAATGCGACATTACCTCCTCATAATCGCAGTCTCCACAACATACACGACCAACATCTGCAGCAGCAGCCGCAGCAGCAGCAACTGTTGCAGCCACAACAGCAGCAACACCAGCAGCTGCCAGAGGGATGCGATGCGCCACATCAAATAACGTACAATCTGAGCAACTGCTTTCCGAAAAGCTACACCGAGTACTATCATCAGCAACAGCATCAGCAGCAAAAGTTCCACACCAACTCGGCTTCGAATGCGCAATTATTGAACGCCATTGAGCACGATTATCCCACATATGCGGTGGTTGAGCGGACTGGAGGGGCTTCATCTTCCATACCGCCGCCCCCACCGGCACCCAGCTCGGCTCTCTTGAACACGAACCCCTTTTTAGCGGCCAGCAACTTTAAAAAGTACGATGCTGCCGGCAGCAGCATGCAACGCGTCAAGCGCAAGGGCAGCAGCCTGCTGGATCGCATGGATATGGACAAGAAGTTCTATTCTCTGAAATTCCCGGGAGCCAGCAAAAATAGCAGTAACAAGAAACAGGCGGCTTACAATTTGAATGCCTCACTGGGAGTGGCAGGGACAACAACAGCAACAACCGGATCAGGAGCAGCAGCGGCAGCCAACAAATGCAAACGACATCATTCCTTTGCTGGCGGTAGCCATGGCGATATTGATTCCGTCGGTGCGCTCAAGCAGCCTTTGCGCTTCTATGATCCGCCCGTCTATGAAAATTTGGCAGACAAGTGCGGACAATTAGAAGGGACGCTGATGCAAGGCGGCAGCAGCAACACAGCCACCGTCCAGCTGCACACGCAGCCCGGAGGAGCGGAGAGTGCTGCTCCCGCCTCAGCTGCTGTTCTCGTTACGGCGAGCCAAAAGAAAAAACATCACCATCGCCAGCACCAGCAAAAGAATGATGCCAACGTAGACTTCCAGCTGATGGAGCCGGAGCGCTTAAGCATTTATCGTAGCGACTCCGGCATATCGAATAGTTCGTACGAGTCGCACGCAACGCCATTGCCCGCCCTGGGCTTGGGCGCCCAAAAATCGACCAAGGCCCACAAGGGCGCCTCTGCCAGTGGCCTTGCTATCCAGCTTAATAAGAATAAGCAGCAGCAGCAGCATCCACCACGTGGCTGCCCACCTGTCTACATGAACGTGGAGGGACAGCCTTTGGCACGTGCCGGCTCACCTGGGCACATTAATTCGTCCTACGAGTCCGCCTCCTCCTCGCAGCATGATGGAAATGCGGGCGGGGGCGGCGGTGGGCCCGATCCCACCTCTCTCTCATCCTGCACCTCGCTCTATAGCAGCGGCACCGGCACCATCATTGGCAGCAATAACAGCAACAACAGCAGCGCAGCTGCCCGCTGCAGTCGCCACAATCAGAAGCAGCAGCAGCAACAACAACATCAGCAGCAGACAACTGCCGAAATCACCACACCGGAGGATTACGAGCAGTACCAACTGGGCCATCAACCCGCCCACTCCGCCTCCATGCTGTCTGTGGCCAGCAGCATCAGCGCTGCCAGCAGCAGTCGCAAGTGCAAGCAACAGCAACCACTTCGCGTTAGCAATGCAGGACTCCATGAGGTGCGTACCATTTGATTTTTAACCAGCCTTTGGGTTGCAGCTTTTGTCTTAATAGTACCCTTAGCTTAATGGTGGGCATACATTCATATATACGATACTTTCATATACTTATTGTTAAGAACACTGCTTTTCTTCAGTTCCCTTAACCGCAGCTTATGAGATGCAAAGCAAAGATGAAGCATCGCTTATTATTTCAGTTATAATAGGTTTTTCCTACCTATGTATATAGATTTTTTTAGTCAAAAGAGAGCATACCTTTTTCTCGGACAAACTGATGTCTAATGTAAAATTATAAAGTGCTGGCCGGAATAAGAAGCTCATGAGCAACATTTAGGTATAATCGTCTAAAGCTGAAAGAGTAGTAGACAACAGGCAGAAGAAGAAGGCTCTATCAATTCGCCTAATTAAGCTGATTATCAAGTTCAAAGTCACCTGTTTTTTAATACTTTAATACCTCCGTGATCTGGGAAACAGCTTAGAAAGAACTTAAAATATTAGCTGCATGGAGTGTAGAATGAAATTTTAAAGAACATTTGTAGGGCATTCGATTTATCAACTAATAAGTAAAAAAACACTCTGCTATAAATTTTGGAGAGGGATAACATGACTCAAAACAAAATCGAATTACAGCATTTTTTAACCAAATGGCGGTGATAGAACAAAACTGCAATATTTGCAATATTTTTTTTACTAAATAAATATGCATGCATTGTTATTTGAAGCTTTCATCAGTAATGAAAAACAGTTAATTCTACAATTTAATATTTATCGAATTTTATTTTTTTTTAGCTTCAATTTTAATAAACAATTTGTTTTGCTTTTATTTCATGTCACATTTTATTTGATGCACTATTTTGATGGAACTGCAAACACAATCCAATATTTATATTACGATAAATTAACTGACATGTTGCAACAATAACAACGACAATTGCAACAACCACAACAACAACAATAATAATTAAACCACAACAAACATGAACCACACACACACACACACACAATGTTCATTCTGCCAACACTGCATGCCGCGTGTGTAAATGTGTGTAAACGCAACTAACAGCAAACCAAACTGGCCGCTAATCCATTTCTAGCAATTAAACGGCCCGTCAGCAACAGCAACAGCAACAACAACAGCAACACTATCATCGGGGACAACAGCAACAGCGCCCACATCAATGCCTGCAACAAGAAATTACGACGACAGACCATCAGCGACCCCTACGCACATATCAAATGGCATAATGCCAGCAACAGCAACAACGAAGCCTCTGCTGCCGACGGTTATAGCGCCAAATCCGCGCGCTTTGCGCACACGCCAACAACAGCATCAGCAGCAACAACAACAACAACAACAGCAGCAGCAGTTGTTGGTCAACAAATTGGCAACAGCAGGAACGCCAACACTGACGCCAATCATCAACAACAAATGCTAATGCCAAATGAATTGCTGCTCCAAGCGAGTCGATTAGCAGCCACAAGCGATGAGAATTTAAGATATGACCAACAGCAATTGCCACTCGATGCGGCCTACGATTGTTTGGTGGTGCGGCGACCCATGCGGCTGCCACTTCGCAAACATCACACCTTCCACTTCCAGCCCATGCAAACGGCGGCCGGCAAATTGCAGCAACTCCGTCAGCAATTGCAACAACAACAGCAGCTCCAACAAAGGGCAGAGCAGGGTCCTTTGGTTTATCGTCCATTGACTTTAAATGAGCAGCATGCCTTTAAGCCTATTTCGCCAACACCTGCAACACCAACAGCAGTAGCTGCAACAATTGCTGCTGCCGATTATGAAGAAGGCAACGCGGACGTAGCATGTGTTCGTCAGCCGCAATTAAATCCTGCCGCTTCATTGGAGGCATTAGAGGTGCTAACTAAAACGCATCCCGATTTTATGTTTGCCCGCAAAACAAACACCCAAGTGGCCGGCAATGTCGACCCACAAGAGAAGAAAGAAACTGAAGAAGGGGATGGTGTGGAGCAGGAGCAGGAGGAGGAAGAGGAGGACCTCGGTTACTCCTTTTGCGAGGAAGAATATATGGTTGACGACATTGACGAGGATGGCGAAATCACGCTTCATAATCCAACAGCACCGCCCCCCACCCCCGCCCATTGCAGTGCCAGCCGCACCAACGCCTCTACCCATAGAAACGATCCTGTTGTGAATGCCACGGCAGGTGCCTTGAGGTATTTCATGACTCAAAGCTATCGCGAGGTGCACATTTAGAGAAGAAGCCTAAAAACGACGCATACAAGGTATTTAGTGTTAAAAGAAATTCTGGATAAGAACTCATAATATTAAACAACTTAAAGATTATACTTAACTACATAGCATAATTTTGTTTAGCACTACCACATGAGCAGCATTTCAGAATCAACTAATGAACCATGTACTTCAGAAGAGTGTAGAAAACTATCCCACTCCTTGAGAACTGATTAGCTATCGAAGGTTATGTGTAGTCAACAAATAATGGCTCATCTAGCAGTTCTATGTTAAATAAGTTGGACTCTTTATATAGACAGTCGAATTCTAAGTTATCATCTAAAGTTTCACTCCCATAACTTAGAAATCCGATGTTAACTGGATATTGGTGCGTAAACCAATTTATTTCGAGGTTGATATACTGGCTCTAATGACATTATCTTTAGTTAAAAAGATGATGGGTTAATGCCAAATCTTTCTCAGCTCCATTCAGAATTAGAAACTAAAGGCGTGGGCCTTTACATTTTTTAAATTAATGAGCTGAAATCTAGTTATGTTCCTAGTAACTGAATGGTTCCAAATTCAAACAATTCAAACTATTGACACACAACAAACATATGAGATCAAAGAAACTGGAGAGACTCTTTTAAATATTTAAGAAATACAAACCATAATTACACCTTCACGGTTACTACACAATGTTTCCAAACAAACAGAAAGAAATAAATCTATCATCTCAGATGGGTCTCCCATTCTCAAAATTTGTGCAAAGAATTTCCTCATTAATACAAAATACTACTATGTTTCTGATTTGGGAACGCTTTCCGCTCCCGTTTGAAATCAAACCTTCTCTGTCATCCTTCAAAGTATTGTCCATAGAAATGAGATGTTGTTCAATTGAAAGGGGGTTAATAAAACTCCGGTCGAATTATGCCTAAATGGGTTAATTACTATTATCTTAAAGATGTATATGGCTTCTGCTATTTCAAAGATTCATGTGTCTATATATGTATGTATACTATAGCTAACCTTAAAGTTCTAATCAGTTCTCAAGTCAGCAAAAAAAAATTAAACTTGACTCATTAGAAGTGGTGAAAGTATTCATACGTATATCACATGCATACCCTAATTTTTGTATAAGTGCGTTTAAACATACATATATACATTTAAATAGTATATATGTGCATATATTTATACTTATAGGAACTTTGTGGCCTGTGCAAACAAAGTTTATACCAACCACTATGAAGAAATCGAATAGAATATGTGTCCACGACGAAAAGTTGCAACTTTCCCTGGCACTTAGTGTACATAGTTAAGCATATGGATTAAACAATTTAAAATTAAAAATTATATATAAATAGAATACTGCATATTTTCAAGTAGAAAAATCCAAACACAAATTCATCGAACTTTACCAAACTAATCATTCAAGCAAGCACTTTTTCTGCTCTGTGTGTATAACTAGAAAACAAACAAGAACAAAAACAGAGGAGCTCGGAAATTATTCATCAGTATGCATACAACCTACGATAATTATAAACAAATTAATTCATTAAGTGTTAGGCTAAGGCAACTCTGACTGTATGTGTGTTAAGTTTGAAATAGTTTTGTGTAAAATAAAAACATAAATATTAACAAATAGTAAGTACTTAAGCCACACTAGTGTAGAAACTTAAGTAACTCTTAAACTAAGCCATGTCTGATTGTCCTCTCAAGGTATAAAAAGGATTCACCACACACTTCAGAGTGCAACTCAGCATGGCGTTTATTAATTAGCATATTAGTGATATTTTTTAATAAATTATTTGTCATTAGCATTTAAATATAAATAGTACACCATTGAAGCAAAACCAAACAGAAGCAAGGCATAAAATGATTGCATTGTATACAAATATTTATTTAAGTTCTCTATTTATTTATTTATTCTATTTATACGAGTATTTATTTTCTCAAAACCAAAGTATATGGCAAAATTCGCAATGGCTGCAATATTTAAAATAATTTTTATTTATTTAATAACCACTCGACTGTCGTTGCACATAAACTCGCCCACAAGCCAACAACTCTTGTCGCAATTCCAAGTTGTGTTCTAAATTAATATAAATAAATTCAAAATTGATTTCTTATAGCATGTGTCCGATTTTGAGGATCCATACAAAGGCAGCAATACATATATATTCTAAATTTATTGTATAACTTTCCACTAAATGTTTCATGTCACAATAGATCAAGGTAAATGATTTATTTTATAAAACCAACCAAAAAAAGTATCTAAAAGCCTAGAGTTAATCAAGTGATCCGAATGATCTGTTTTTGAATGTTAATAATTTATTTTAGCTGTCGTTGTGCTGTCTTTTAAAAACAAAAGTAATAACGTTTCAATATGAAAAGTTAGTACGCGACTTAGAGTTCAACAATTTGATGTATTTAAGCTGTCTCTGTCTGGCAAGTTCCCATTTGTGCTATTAAGAGATTTCAGAACACAGCAATGTTGCACGACAGCATTATAAATTGTTAATACTTATGCATGGGAACGCGCTTTCGACTCTAACAAGAACTGCAGTCTGTTTTCTTGTCAATAGAATTCGCACAGCTATATATTATTTTTTCACAATTGTTGTCTGTCCTGTCTACGAACAGCCACTAAATGCCGCCAGTTTCGATGATGAGTTTATCTACGCCGATCTCGAGAGTCAACACTACGGACCCATTAACTACAAGGCAGCCTCCTATGCCCAAGTTAAAAAGAATAAGAAAACGGGCGCTCTGGAGGAGGTCAAGAAATAGGTTCTGACAACGCCTTTCGTCTCTTTGTAGCAGCAGTGCATTTTTTTGGAGCCTCGACGAGCTCGCAACATAAACAGGAGTACATGAGTGCTCATAGCCCAAAATATTATAATTTTGATTTTTTTTTTCATACTACTATTAGTTTTACTTTTTTGTGCAAATATTGCCAACATTTAAAATGAAAACAAAAATGATCAAATGAGCTTCTCGTTTAGCATAAAAGAAATGTAAATTTGTTTAAAAACTTAAAGCAAATGAATAACGAATTTCTTAAATTTATGATAGTAACTGTTAAATATAACATTAATGGAAAAAAAATCAACAAATATCAAGTAAGTCGCATGGCAACTTAGCAAACATTTTCACAGTCGCCAATGCCCATTCAAAGCCAGCCCATTTAATCATACTCCACACACACACACATAGTTTCGAGTGCTGATGTAAAAAATTATACTTTTTATTCAACATACAACTGAATACGAGTTCTTACAACAACAAAACCAACAAAGGAAATTATAAACTAGAGCAAACTAAAGAGCAAAGTTTAACGTAAAAAATAAATCTACTAATGACAACAGCCAACCGAACACTTTACCCATGAAATGGCAAAACAACAACAAATATTATTATAGTAATTTTTTTTAAACAAAAGCTGACCGCAAACTATCAACGGCCACAATAAACAACCTCGATGGTGGCAAACAATTCACATTAATTGCAAAGCATCAAATATTAAGGCATAAAAAGTTAAACTAATGACGGAAAAGCTGAAAACCTAAAAACAAACAAATAACAAAAAAAAAAAACGTCAAACAAAAAGCAAACATCATTTAAAGTTTCAAACTAGCAAACCATTACAAAAACAAAAATTTAAAGTAATATTAATTTACATTGTTTTCTATTTGTATACAAACACAAACAATATTAAATTATTGCAATGAACATTAATAATTGATATTGAAAATACAAAAAAATAAATAAAAATAAATCAAGAATAAAATCAGTTAGGCGGACGCTAACTAATTTTTGTTATGCAATTTATTGTAATTAATTATATATATAATTTATTATAAATTATACGAAACAAATATATATGTATACATATTGTATAATTATACGAGTAAATTATTTAAAACGGCATTTACTTAAAATGCAAACAAAACAAGAAAAACTTACAACCAAAAAAGTGGAATTAAATTGAATGAAAACAACTTAGACTCAAGTATATATATATATAAATATTTATAAATTAAATGATTACAAAAACGATGAAAGTAAATAAATAAATTGTACAAGTAAATCAAATCGGGTGCTTTATTTCTTAATGCAATTTCACATAACTGGTATGTATACTTAGTGTTTTAAACTTATTATTTAACAAGAAAAACCGAGCTTACAATCTACACTCACAGTTTAAGGATGTCTTAAGGGTTACCTAAAACTACTCTTCAACTGGTCTTATTTCTTTATATAATAATGCAGGACTGGAACTTTTGCTATATATTTTTTTCAATTAGGAAGCTAAATATTATATGCAGAAAAGGAAAGATATTTATTCATTAAGTTGAAAAATAAACTTGGAATAGACTAGGACGTGATCTTTGACATTGAAAGTGTGTCGCAAAGTAAACAGTTCTTTTTGAAAACAAGAAAATAGAATTTATTTTTTAGTGAAATGAGTTTATTTTATTAAAAATACTTTTTTCGATTCGAGTTTTGCAAGGCTTTGATTCGTTTTTGAATGGCTTTCACTACACTACAACTATTAAAATTGATAAATATTCAGCTGTTATTAGCGAAATACAATAAAATGCGACTAAATATACATGCTAATTAATGTAAAATTTTAGCCATTGCTAGCAACGTTTATAACTTTTTTTTGGGATGTTTTCAGGTGGCCATAATAGCTGAAGCGGAAGCTAAACAAAACCGCTTAGAAATCCTGCAATCTTTTGTAGATGAATTGCAACAAACATATAACTAGACGACTGCTAATTTGCACTCCTGCCTAATTAATTTGTTCGGCTCGCTTATTATCAAGCAATATCTAAATTCCATGAGAAAGCGATGCCTAGCTTAGTATCTCTATATGTCGCTAATTTCAAAAAATGACCTGATTAGAATATGATATAATTTTTTCATAAGCAAAGGTTTTTACATCCCGCTCAGATGAACATTTTAATTTAAAAATTTAAACAAATTTTACCAGATACACCAAACTGCTCAATTATCAATTTTGAGCTGCCATTTTATTAATTGAACAAACACCCGAACAGTAAATATGTATCGAATATGACCAAACTCGTTAATTTGTTTACTATGTTCAGCGGGCATTGTAATTCGGAGAAATTACGGAAATAAATGTGGTTTTAATGCATTCGAGACTACACAAATTCTAGATTGCAAAAATTTCGCACACCCGCAAAGTGAAAATCAACGGATGTGCAAATAGTGAAAGTTTTTATTTTTCTATATGTTCAAATATTACAAAAACAAATAGAAATTGTACACACATACTTGTATGCCTCCAACATATCGCCTAAAAATTGAAGCGCAAATTAATAAACGAAAACCGATGCAATTGCTGCCACATGGCCCTGCCAGGTGAGTTACTGTGTGTATGGGTGTATGTGTGTGTGTGTGTGTTTGGCAGCACCGGAAATGACAGCGCTGCATTTCTGCAGGAAGCAATAACCGAATTCAGTACGTTGCACGGAAATGACACACGGGGCAACGTGCATCACGGCCAAGCATACAACTGCAATGTAATGACTGCAATCGGGTCTCGCAGTGGGCGTCTGTCTGTTCGATCTAATATACCCAACTGGCAGAAATTTTGCATACATACATACATATTTCAATTTAAATCTCTTCGCATGAACGTATGTGGATTTTAAGTTGGTTGTGTTGCCGCGAAGGTTCGTTTTATCATTTTGAAATTTAATACGTACATATGTATGTCCTCACTGAAATATACATACATATGTGGCACATAGAGGTAAGTTGCACATGCACATACAAGTATGTATGTATACACAAAGAAATGCTTGCTTCCGAAAATTATAGTACATAATTCTACAAATTTCTTTTAGTAATGCAATGCTTGCTGCACCCTCAAATCCTTTTTTGGCTTTGCTAGCATATATTATTACAAATGTGATAATCACCTGTTTGGCAACTTAGTGGGAAGCCCCAAGTGTGCTGCCCTTGCTAGAGATGTAAGTCGAAGAGAAAACATCGATGTCGATGTCCATGTCCATCGATGTCTCTTTAAAAACAATCGATGCAAGGTCGACTTTTCGTGGAAAAAGCGGCTGATATGAGGGAGAAAATCAACAGAGATTTAAAATCACAAATGTTTAGAAATCAAAAGATGCTGTCATTGTATTTTACCTAATGTTATTAACTAAGAAAGTAACTCAATTTTAACAAATAATATAATATAATAACATGATTTACTTAAAAATTAACTTATAATATATGCTTTAAGCATAGTAAGTGTGGCCATACACATACGTTTTAAATATAGAAATTTACAGAACAATTTTCCTTGAAATGCTTGAATATTTCAAATATATATAACAAAATATACATTTTAGTAAAACCATTAAAAAAATTAAAATGCAAATATACCCTCTTCGGTAAGCCACACAAAAAATGTGACCACACAACAAAACTTGAAAAATGTTCGATGTTTGGACAAACATCGATGGATCGACGATATATCGCAAGCAAAAAACATTGGAAAACATCGATGCATCGTGTTAAAAACATCGTCGATGCTCGATACATCGATTTTTCTTACATCCCTAGCTCCTGCATGGGTTTCGACTGTAGTGTGACCAAAACCCGACTTTGAAAAAAATGCCACCAATACGAAAAGCTGTACTAATAACAACAAAAACCACAAATTTCTGCATGGATGCAGTGGCTCTTGAACTGCCGCAGCATATATTTTTTGAGGTGAGATAACCAGTAGCTTTGACTTTGGAGGATTTCCAGCCTGTCTTAGTCAGGTTGGGAGTCCAAAATGAATTTAAGTAAAGAAGACTTCTCTTAAAACACTTGATATTTGTGATACCCTGGTTTTCTATTTCATCTAAAACTTCTGCACTTTCTTTTAGCATAACAAAGAACTCCTCTGGCAAATACCAGTCTATAAAAGTGCTGGCTGTTTATTATTTTACTGCGTCCTGGAAAATGTTGAAAGCAATAGACTTCGGCGAATTGTATATATGATCCAAGCTTGCGGAAGTATTATCTACATTCCAGCTTGCCAGCTGCTCAGTTTTAAAATTAAAGTATTGGTGGCCAACTTACATTTCTCGGGATATCGTCACTCAGACTTCAAAACGAGGTAACACGAAGGACCTGCCGAGAACGAATGAACGAGCGAACAACCCACTGCTGCCTATTAGCCCACTTTCTTCTTCAATCCAGATACAAGAATATTCAAACGACAAACTTTAATTGGCGGACAAAACCTTTACGCAGAGGCCTGAATAATGCCAGCCGTCCGCTTTTGTAATGAGTGGGACCTGCTGGCACCTTGCAAGTTTAATTTGCAAACTAATCGAAGGTGACTTTAATTTAAAAGTGCATTGTTATTGCAAACGGCCACAGAGCAGCCGACCGGCGCGAAGTTTCTGTGCGAAACGCAAAAGTTTTTGCCTTTGCGGTCGACACGTGCGATGGGACAAGTAATGAATGAATGAGTTCCTGGAGCTCGGCTCGAGTCAGATCCAGAGTATTCTGAGTGGCAGGCGGGCAAAGTAACTGACAGAGAGACTGACTGTCACAATGACCGTTTGACAATGGGAAAGTTGGATTGGGGGAGGAACTGGTCGTTTATTGTCTGTTCGACAAAAGGACAACAACAGTTGACACCTACTCTGCATTTTGGCCATGTTTGCTCGTTTGTTTTCGCACACTTTTCGGCACCATTAACGACAGACAGTCAACAAGCTGTCTGAGATGTTCTCCATTCGTACGAGTACGAGTATTGTTGTGTTATGTTTTAAAAATTAGTTTCGTTGCGACTGTTGCAACATGTCATTAGGAGCGACACTGTGACACAGAAAAAAGCACGAAAAGTTTTCGGACCAGAAAGTTTGTCCTCTGCTGTGCCTGCTCCCATTGCAGGTGTGCTTCGCTCCATTTCCCTGGCACTTATTTGGGGGTCACTGCGAAGGTGAACTTCAACATTAGTGGCCGGCCAGCCGTTGCATATGCACAGCAGCAGAAGTCTACAAATGCCGTCCAGCTGGCAATTGTTAATTGTTTGGACCGACCACGTTGCCAATCTGTGGGATGGACTCCGCTCTAAGTCTATGGTTGTGTGTCTGTGTGGGGGCAGCAGCTTGTTTGGTATTTGACTTTTTATGAGCTCAGAACAACGCAACGACAACGAGCATGTACAAACATAATTGCTTAGAAAATTTGTTTTGCCTCAGACTTGGAATTGTTGATGGCAATGGTAACGGTTGCTGAGGGGAGGCAAGTAAACGAAGTCAAACAAAAAAGTTCAAATTATTTAGTAAACCTAATGCAAGAGCGCTGTTCTTCACTTTTACTGTTGTTGCGTGCTGGCAAGCACAATGGATATACATAGATAAGTACTATACTATATCCATTTAGAAAACTTTTGCAATGCATGACTTATGGCTTCCAAACGCCAATCGTCTAAGAAGCTGTAAATAATAATCTTCATTGAAATCAAACAAATTATAAATAACACGGAAGCGCGACAAGGGGCTCTTAATTCCAAGTGATATTTGAGTTGATAAAGGCTACAAAATAATAATTAGTTTGAAGTCAAAAATCTTGTCAATCATTTCCTCCAATATCCAATCAAACTGTCAAAATAGAAGAAGAACACTTGACGGCATTTTGCGGTAGAAAACTAGACATAAGCAGTTAGTTAAACATTTAATCAACACCTCCACAAATAAAGAAAAACAAGTCCCAGACTATCTTTCCCTAAGAACCAAAAAAAGTAGCGAAGGCAAGAATTAAACACAAATTCGAAACGCACAAACTATCATAGACTGTTATTAGATAAACTGTTTCTGGTAGTGATGACGGAACATCGATACAGCGATGTTATGATCTTTTTTGTAGACATCGATGTTTTATTTCCGATGTTCTTTACTACTTGTCCACCACTGAATATTTATTTCTGTACTGTCTGTCTATACTTTCTTTGGTTTTTGTAATATTATTTGAATAATTCAAAAGTTTCCTATGTTTAAACTTTAAACATCAATAAAACATTTTTAAAAATTCGTTAATAGAAGTTCGATGCATCGATAAATCGATGTTCTTTCCCGAAAAACATCGAAACATCTCCATGTATCTCCAGCTCTAGTTTTTGGAATTATTTTAAAGACACTTTTTAGGTGTGCATACTATGTACTTTAAAATCAGTCTCTAGGTTATTTCGTGTTGCCTTTCTGTATATTATTATACAAGTATTTGTCAATGTCATTGCAGCACGTGTCAACATGTTCTATATCACAGAATTTGCATTCCCAAAACGAGCAAAAATTCTACAAATCGTAATCAGTATACAAAACATGAAACTGCATCTACGACTGTAACTATGAACAGTATGAACACAGCAGCGCGTAAATTATGAACTACGAGTATACTGCACCGGCAGCACCACAGAACACAATTGCCAAAAATGTTGATGGTAAGGTGGTGGATCTTTGGGGATTAGTGGGGGACGACGCTGTCAATGCCGAGCACCGAATGCCAAAATACAAACTCATAATTTCTGTGTCACTCAGACTGATTGACGATGACGAAAACGACGGAGCTGTTGCTGACGATGCCGCTGATCAGGACAATAATACCCAACCCAGTACCACAACTGCCCTTCAGAGCAACACAGACCAGAAAGCACTTCTGCCCGACTCAGTTCGGGGCCAAGGCAACAAAATCAAAGGGCAGCCGAATGGAGGACGCGCTGCAGGAATGAATCGCAAGCAATGACACATTTTGATGGCACAACAATCACAATAACGACGACGGCAATAGCAGCAGCAACAACAAACAACTGCTCAGAGGAAAAAGCAGTAACATACCAAATGGTAGGGGGCAGAAGGACGATGAATGCGGAATAGCGCTAAGGATTTGCACGGCAGCATGAATAATTTAACGAACATTTCTGCGTTGCACCAAAAGCGCCGAGGCATGTATGGAAGATGGAACTACTGGGTACCTCAAATTAGGTAGTTAGCCGCATTCTTTAGGCCAACACCGCTGCTGGTCTTGGTATCTCAGGTCACAATGGATGCACACCAAGGCGCCTGTTTTGTGTTCTTTTGGCCAAAGCACAGATTTTAGCGGATACTCATTTTTTCGGAGGTATATCGATATTTAATGGCTGATCTATCAGCTGTTGGAAAGATGTTTAGTGACTATCTTAATATTCTGCGATAACCCAAACGTGTCGATTGATTATCGATTAATATACACCATAAGTCTCTCGAATCCCTACGTTTTGACCCAATATATTTATTTATATTTATTGACTTTTTAATGTACACATACGTAATATTTTTCATGTTTAATCAAGTTAAAGAAAATTTATTGAATCACAATTGTTTTTCAAAAATATTATTGGAGATTTGTTAATTTTATGAAACGAGCATAAATGATTTTATCTGGTAATTGATGAAAAAATCTGCTCATAGATCATTTTATAGAGATCCAAACCAGTTATAATAACGTATCTGACTACTCTCTGCTGTGAATCGGGGCATAGCTGGTCGTTTGGCAAATAATTTGGCCACCGTATAGGATTCGTTATTAGCTATTTCTGTCATTTTTATAGGCTTTTTTAATTATTTAGTTTTACCTATTTTAAGTTCTCTATGGTATTGTACATCGACTGGACTGTTTGTCGATGGAAATAAATAAATAATAGATCTGGCAATATGTCCCCATCGACAGCAGCCTGTGGACTTTTGATCGTTCATCCGATTTTATCACTATATTTCGTTTTGTAAAACAAAGATCAAGCCACCAAGGGATTCCTGCTCTACTATCCGCTTTCATAACTTAAAGAATTCAGAGTTGAAATATATTGATTCTAAAATCCAACAAGTCAATATTCCATTATGTAACTAACTTTAATTTTTTGCAATAAGCTTTTTTGGAAACAGCTGGCAAAGAATCTGAAAAGTATTTTTTTTTTTTTTGTAAAGTAGAAAACTGATAACAATTATGGAACTGTTGTTCTTAAACTTAACCACCTCTAGCCTTCAGATCCAGCAACTCCAGTAACATGCTGCACAATCGAAGTTCATTTGCAATGTTTGCGCATAGATTCCAACGCCAATCGCTGCCTGACAACCTACTGCCTGGCTACTGGCATACTGCTGCCCCAACAGCACCTCTGCCCCCAATCACAGCCTGCTGCTTGGATCCATGAGTTTCGTTTGGCCTATGATTCCTCGAATGGAGTTCTGGATTGCGTTTTTGACGAGTCCATGGACGGGCATCAGTTCAAGTGGCTTTGCTTTCCGTCAAAATTTGAGAACAATTTTGTATAGGGCCTGGGCGTAATGTCCACTTGTTTGTTGCGCTTTGTTCCTAGTGTTGTGGACGTTTTGGGTTGCGCCCAACTTGCTGATGACCGGCCATTGTGCCAATAATTTTGATATGTTTTCACAGTACGTATACGTAGGCATGTACCATTACTGCATTACCATCCACAATGTTAACTGGGTCCTTGTGAGGCATGTTTGCAAAAATTGCTACCTTCATTTTCTCTGTGGTAGCTCATCAACCACTTCTGTACATAATTGATTTGTGGATTTGAAGTACATGCACCAGTTGCATTC
Source organism: Scaptodrosophila lebanonensis (assembly GCF_003285725.1). Taxonomy (NCBI): domain Eukaryota; kingdom Metazoa; phylum Arthropoda; class Insecta; order Diptera; family Drosophilidae; genus Scaptodrosophila; species Scaptodrosophila lebanonensis. The sequence continues at coordinate 11,976,836 of NW_022060742.1, read as the reverse complement.
AAACAAACTCAAGAGAGTCGGTTAAATAAAGATTTCAAAGATTGGAAATGAAGTGGAATTTTTGTGACATAAAAATTGCCATTAATAACGGATAGGTTCCCATTTATTGTTGACGAGAATAAGGTATTTTCTAGCTATATTTCAGTCAGAAGAGCTAGCTTAGGCAAATTCCGCTTTTTTATGTCAAAACCTCGTTCATCCCTGGTGGAAACTTCCAAATAAAGCAATAATAGCAAGCCATTTAAAAATTTTTTTTTTATATCGAATCTATTGATACAATGTAGTTACTAATGGGTACTAAGCCTAAATGTTCCCTTGCAAGGAAGCTTTTTCCACATTTGTGTTCCATTTTTAATTTGTTTCTAATTCAACAAAATTCAATCAAAAATAGAATAATTTAAAATACAATTAAATTATACTTCCAAAACAAAAACCATGTATTTTAAGCATATTTTTCTTTAAATGATAATTAAAGACTTTAAGTGAACAATTTGGTTTTCTTATGTGTTCCATCTCAAATTTTTTTCTATCGATGTTCTTCCAAAGGCATTTATTAGAGCTGCAAAACAATCCATCATGACAGCATCGATATTTATTAAATTTTTTGTAATTTTCTCAAAGATAAAATCGATTAATCGCTAATTGAAAAATATTCCAAGTTTATTTTTATATTCCATGAGATCATACATAATCGTCATGTCTTTCAAGTAATGATGTGCTAATTAAAAAAGTTGAAAATTTGAAAAATAATAGATTAAACAAAAATAAATTTAAAAGTAATTTCAAAATAAAGCCATGTGTTATTCTATTTTAATTATTATTTATATTTAAATAATTTTGACGTTTTTAATCTTTGTTGGTTCTGAAGAGTTTTAAAAATAAACGACAACGGAACCATATTAAAATGAAGTAGATACTTCTTTTAATTCTTAATTTAAGTTCGAGTAAAAAGCACTCATTGCACGTTTTATATATTTGGACAATATTTATATTATATTAAAAATCTATGCACTTTTTCTTACTTCTATCAAAAACAAAATTATCTTTCTTGGGGTTGAAAATTTAGTGATGTGAATGTAATATGAGATACTTTATGCATCAATTGCTTAATAAGCTTAGCTCAATAATTCAATTACCTTACATTCTAATATTTTATTATTGACATTTAACGAGACTATTATAAATTCATTTCACAGACTCTTCAATAAGGAATACATATTTTCAAGCTTTGAGAATATCCAAGGCGTAGATAGAACTATGTACTATTTCCAAGAAATAGCTTAAATATTTTTGTATCTCTTCAACTAGCAACACACGTTTCTACTGCTTATAATGAAACTGAACATGATTGCTTTGAATAGAGCTAATTTCCTAACATTTTCCTTCCAGCTAACTGGGCAAAACAAAAAGCGTTAAGGCACTTAATGCATTCAAAGCTCGAAAGCAAACAGTATTAAGAATTTATGCATCCTGTAGAGCTGCGAGAAACAAATAACATTTCATAAGCAGTAAGCAGGATGAATATGAATATGCAGAAGTAGCGCGTCTTTGTATGGACGCGTTCTATTTTAATGTGGGCTAAGACGCAGAAGGGCGAATAAAAACGCACGCACAAATCTGAAGCATAAAATGTGAAAAGCGGAGACTAAGAGTGTGCCGTACTTATAAGTAGCAAAAATATATAAAGTGCGCAGCAAATTTTATGCTTTGACAAAGTTTTGCTTAATGACAGAAACATCCGTCAGATACATAGATAGCACACCGACACACACACACACACCCACACATACATGTGCAACTGCATGTGTTGCATTTGTGTGAATGTGTGTGCTGGTGTGTGTGCTGCCTAAATAAATGAACAAAGTTGCCTGGTGCTGTTGCTTTTGTGCCAAAGCTTTGGCCATAAAATAAAGTTGAAATGAAAATAAAATTTAATTCAAGCGCCGAGTCAACGTCGGCATGTGTTGCCGTTAAGTGCCATCATCATCGTTGAAAAATGTTTTGCAGTTTTCCAACACATACACACCCACACACACATACTTGGGCAACTTTACACATGCAACAAAATGAAAGGCGCAACTTTTAAGCAAGTCATGCAACTGCCAGCACTTTCTGGCTGAGGCGCAAGGCAATTGAAAAGGCGGCAGCAAATACTAGTTACTATAGGTACCATATTCAACATGCCAGCCCGCCACGCCCCCTCATCAAAAAGTCAAGTGTTTAATTAAGATTTTACAGTCGAGCAGTTTTTTACGCGCCTTGCACTTTGATGCTACAGAAAAATGTTTGTTAATTAAAAAATTTGTCGCTCAAAGGTCGCTAGAATTCCTCCACTACTAAGCATGTACTTTGACACCTTTTTCAAATTTTGTTGGATACAACGCTAACCAGCAAATGTTTGGAAAGTTAAACATACTTAGTAGCAGCTCTAGAATCTAGGTGATGTTCATGTAATTCACAACATCAAAGCACCCATTGCTTACATTCTTACATTTAAAGCGCTTGTTTGCTTAATTAGGAAACTAAAGGTTTAATTGAGGACAACCCACATTTCGGTGCACTATTTGGAAAATATAACGTTTGATCTCTTCCAGTTTAAAAGCCTTCCATGAATTCAACCTTAACTTTTAATGCAAAATTAAAATACTCAATAAATAAATTAATTGACTCTACTTGCAATGAAATGTATATTAAAGAATAACTTTTGATTCATGGCTTAAATTATTAAAGAATAACCAGTTTAAAATCTGTTTTTCAACAATTAAGTCTCCATATGGGTATCTTACCCCAAAGGGCCAACTCCCCTATAAGATAATAGTGCTCTTCATGGTTATAATTTTCAAAGTTACCTTTCGACTGTAGTCATGTATAGTTCATCTAAAATAGAGTATTATTATCCGTAAGTACTCAATTCAGAAAGGCATTTCAAAGCTTCAAATTCCATAAATAAATACAAATTTAAACTTAATTTAATGTAAATATATTTCAACATTTACTTTATACTTTATATTTTTAAAAACACTATTTGAGGGAAATGCTTTTTAAAAAGAAACGCCCTAAATGCATTTGATTGAACTGTTCGCTTACAATTTGTTTACTGAAAAAAGGAATACGATTTTCAAAGCAAAAAGTGCTAAAAGCATTAAAATAAATTCTTGCATCCGACAGTTTAAAAAAAAGAAAAAAAAAACTGCCCTGACAAATAGAAACGAATGTCATTAGTGTCATATGAGCTTTTTATGCTTTTAATACCGAAAATAAAAAATCTCGGCATGATTTTGTTGGCAACTGAATTGCTACCTTGACCCTGTCTTTTATAAGTTTGTGCCAGCCAGGTCATTTGATTGTCAAGAACACAAAAACCCGCACAAGGTCACAAGAGCAAAATAGAAATCGGAGCAATAGTCAAAAAAAAAAAAAAAACATCAGAGGAAAGCCTCAAAAGTAACAACCGTCGTCATTCGCACGCATACACAGAATCGCCAAACTTTACACTTGAGCAGTCAGTTTTCCTTTTCCGTTTCATTTCATGCTTTTCATGCGTTTCATTATGCCAGCTGTCAGCGACAGAAGTCGCGTGTGTAACTATGTATTTAATTTTTCACACCATTCGCAATGCGATGCACGTACGACGCTTTTACTTTTACTTTTGTTTGCCTTCCTATTTTTTCCTTTTTGCCATTTGCGGGCAAACAACACGAGAGCGCACGCTTCTGGACCCAAAATGATATGCGGCAGGCGCACTTTTTATGGCTCATTGAGAGCAGACGACGGCAAAGGGGACGATCGGAGCGTATCAAAAAAAATTAATTTTAAAACCAGTCAATTAGGTTCGATATTGAACAAAAAAGGCGGCCGGGTGCGCAAACACCAAACGTGCCGACGAATTTGTTGTGGGTGGGGCTAGCCGGGCAAGAGTGGAAATGCGAATGGGAAAAAACTGTTGCCTACATTACGGGGCCAACTGCAAACTATTTTTCATAGTCCAATTAGTTGTTGGCGTTGTTGTTGTTGTTGTTGCTGTTGTTGTCCTTGCCACTCTGCCCGCATTGTGTCAACTTGTCAGGCAGCATTCCTTTTGTATTTCACTTGATTCGATTTGTTGTCTTGGCTCCCCAAAATGCATAATTGATTGATTGTTTGTGGGTGGGCTGGGGTCCCATTGTGGCTTGAATTTCGAGAGTCTGCAACAGCCCTGACATACTGAAACACACATACACATACACACATGCATACATAAGTAAACGCTTATGTATGCAAGGACCAAATGGTACGACTAATAAATAATAAATCAGCTATTTGACAGTTGCTTCGTTTTTTATTTGCCGTCCATCTTCTTTGCCTGCCACTGAAATTAGGACGCAGGCCGCACTGAAATTTTAATGTGATTGATAAATGTCAAAGGTCAAGCTGCCAATGACGCAGCAACGATACCAATTTGAATAGTATTTATTTCAGCCAAGCCATATGTCACTGCTTCCTCCACATAACGAATAACTGCAATCCATTTCATGCTTCGTAATTTGTGACGGCATTTAAGTTAGATATTAAATCATGGTGTTGTACACAAAGGAGCCACAGCCCCACAACACACAGACAACACGCAGCTTCACATAAAGGGCATAAAGGCGCGCATTATGAAACTACTTACTTTTAATTTTCACACTAATTATGTGCGCCCAAGTATGCTACACAAGTGTTGACAATAAATTCTGCCCGGCATTAAAGCGCAAACTTTAAAGTAAAGCCAGTCAGTGGCACAGTGCTTTCAGATCTAAATAATAATGAAGCATAACAAAAATATAAAATTCAAATAAACAAACAAACAATCAAATCTTTCCTCTTTAGAATATTAGTATAGATAATATAGTCCAAAGATCAAGCTCTTAAAATTTAACTAATTAATATTTAATTGTATTTTTATTATTTAAACATGTTTTTTTTTTTATTACAAAACATTAGGTCGACTAACGAGTCCGATTTAATTAGGCTATAAGTATGAGCATCAGATCTCTGGGATTTCCCCACAATCCCAAACATTTTTGCAATTCAACAAATATTTGTACTTTATAAAAATTTCATAGCGCATAATAATTAACATTTTTAATTGATTAGTATATGACAACACAAAATTAAATATTTTTCAAATTAAAAAAAAAAAAAACTGTAATCTCGTTTGGAAACCATAAGAGCTAGAAAGTTAACTTTAACTCTTTTGTTTACATTATTTAGGCTTGGCACCACTGTGAATTGGCGGAGCAGCTACATTGAGGCAACCAGAGCCAGCAAGCGACAATTTGAGCCCATAAATTGGCACAAAGTAGCAACATTTTGTTGCTCTTGCTGTTGCTGCTGTTGCTGTTGCCGATGCCACTGTTCGCTGCTGTTGCATTGTCTCAGCGCGCAGACAGCCGTAAGCAATTCAACGGTTTTGTAGTTAAGCAAAAAATGCGCAACCCACACACTCACACTGACTCAGATACCCGCACATACACACACATACAAACAGACAAATGCCGAGGCGCCTCGCATTGCCGCAGCGCATAAAAGCCGCAAAATTTCATTTGAAAAGCCAAACCGGCAAGGCGGCAAGTTGTCGCGCTGCACCACAGCGGGTGGCGGGCTGGGCGAGGGAGTTGACAGGGTTTGCATTTTTGGTTGACTTGGCAAACTTTTGCGAAACAACTTGGCTGCCGCCTGATTTCCCGACTGCGCTGCAACTGTGAGCGCATTACAAAACTATTGCCTTTTAATGCGCCGGCTTTAGACTTTGTTGTAAGTACAACACAAGCGAGGCGCACGACTCTCTGCCATGGGGATGGGGGACGGATTTTGGGTATTGACTGAAGCATAATTTCAATTTTACAAATTTTATGCGCATTCTGCACTACGCATACGCCGGGTTGTACGGCCAATCAAGATGCTTCATCAATCAAACAGCTTTTAAACAACACTAACTAACATAAATTTCTTCTTTTTTTTAATTTCGTAATATGAGACACTAAAAGAATATATTCTTTCGAGTACTATACCACTGTTTAATTTAATTTGGTTTGGTTTGATAGCATATCGGTTTAAGAACAGCGACCACAGGTAAATTAAAGTAATATCATGAGATTCTTCTTTAAAAGACCTATTAGTAAATGATCTGTTCTTAAACATTTTTTTATTTTTCTTCAACATTTTTGATTTTCCCCTTAAAATGCAAAACTGTGTAAAATAATAACAATAAAAAAATAAATATAAAGCTGAATAAATCAGATCGCTTTAATTTTAGTTAAGCCGTGTTGTGACTTTATTTAAAGCAATTATTAGAGACACTCAGAGAAAAATATAAAACCAAGAAGTCTGCATTGTTAACCACTTTTAAGTAATTCTTATGTTAGTTGACATGAAAAATTAATATCAATATGACTTCAAAAAACGGAAAGTTGATTCACATATAGTACTCTATAAAAAAGATTTATTGTAAGATAATTCGAAAAAGTCTATTAATAGGACTTTTTTTTTGTATTTTTCTCAAGATATTGCAGATATTTAAAAAGATGCAATCAGACATAAATTGTTTATTTCTAAATTGATTGAAACTAATTAAACCGTAGCTGTGGTTTTAAACCCAATCTTCAGATTGTATTACAATTATGAAGATGCTCTGAAAGAAAGTACAGCTTTTATAAGAAATCAGTTGTACTTTATACTTTTGTTTTGTAATAGAAGTATTCGAATCTGGCTGCATAGTGTAATCTACGTTCAACTTTTTTTTTTGAGCATTTTCATGCATGAAACCGCATTTATTTGCACAATTTGCAAACATTTCCCACAGCGGGTCTCAAGTAAAATTTGGGCTTTGATGTGCAGCACTATCTGAGGAGCAGAATTTTATGATGTGGGTGCAGTATTTTCTCTCTACATTAAGGACTGTAGTTCAGTGCATCCTGGTCAGATAGATGTGGGTACGTGTGTGTAGTCGGCATCATTGAATATTCTCTTTTTGGCCATTTGGTCATTTTCTATTCCATTGACATTTTAACAAGTCGCTTGTGTGTGTGTGTGTGTTTGTATGTACATATGTTTGTAGTACGTATGACGAGTAGCCTGTGGCAAGTTTATATAGAAGACGATGCATTGATTTGCCTTCTTGGGACAGTCAGTCGCTTTACATTTGGCCAATCAACAAATTCATTTATGCTTTTGCTTGGCGCTCCTTTTGCATAATAAATGGAGAAAAAATTCGTTTGCCATAAATTTGTGTGCCAAATGTAAAAGTTTTTATTGCTCCGAAGTGAAATGCAAAAATTGTGTTTGTACATACATGCTTGCACTGACTGCTTAGTCATGCGTAGTGTATGCGAAATTTGCTTGATTAGTCAAAGAGTTATATGGGCAAGAGTACCTACCTAGTAGGTATGACAGCTGCTGCCGAACGGAAATTCGATGATGCGGCATGTTTACAAGTATGTATAGCCAAAGCAACCATGCTATAAAAATCAAGGTACAAAATATTGCAAAGATATTTGCGAAATTAAATTAAAATATGAAATTGAAATGTAACAATATGGCAGACATATTCGACTCAAATATCAACAATTTTATTTCAACTTTACACAGTATTTGGTTTTAGAAGCGCACATTTTATGTAAACAGGAAATATCTTTAAAAATGTGAAGCTTGGGCTTAAAGATATAAGCAATAAGTTATGTTTGCACAGGATATCGCTTCATTATGCTTCCCCCACAATTGGTGCATGCAGTCATCGAGTAGATGAGCTGTAAAGAAGGTTTTCCACCAACTCTTTGAAATCAGCCACATTTGAGAATTTCGGTTTGGAGTTTCACTTGTCTTAAATAAACTGTGAAGTTTATCTTTATCCAATTTAATGATTGTCCATGATTGACAGTTTTAAATAAAATACGAAAAAAAAAAAAAACTTGTCTTAAAAGATGTTGAGCCCAATAGGAATCCCAGTGATGTTAATGCACATCATTTATAGAAGCTTTCGTTGCAGAAATCATTTTTATTTCACTTTTTGTTGTTAACATTCGTTACCTGGATGTTTATTAATTTGAAGTGTTCGCATATAAATCGTTTAATGGGCGTCGGAGAAATAAAACCATTATTTTAAGATTTTTGAACTACACACACACTTATTTAGAGAAAGAACTTAAGGATCTTGCTTCCCAAATGCTTTCTTCTGCACTTCTCGTGATCCATAATACCACCGGATGTGGTCCACACTACATAGCCGAACTGGCGTAAAGGCAACAGATTGTTGGTCCATTTCTCAATATCATTGATCGGCCCAATGAAGCGCGGCGCCCGGTGAGGTTGACACCAATCATCGACAATCTCAGATTCTACAATGTAGCCGTGCTTCTTCATCAGAGTCAGGAATTTGATGATGACTTTCGAGCAGGGACGAAACAGAACTTGACGCTTGGCACGCTTCTCAGCATTCTTGATGCACTGCAAGGCACTGGCCAATACGTTTACCATGGCTTATTTTTGTGATACACATACTTCGAACATCCCCAATTATTTTTTTTAATTACTCAAAAATATAAATTATGAATTTGATATTGAAAAATTTTTTGGTTATAAAATTTAACAAAAATTAATGTTGATTAAGTCTTAACAAAACATTGCATGTATAAAAAAAATGTTAAGAAATACAATACCAATTTTCGTCTTATTAGTAAGATCAATTCATATTTTTAATATTAAATTAAAACAACACTATATAGTATTTGAATGGCAAAAAAAAGAAAGTTCATAATGATTTATGATATGCATTTAATTAAAAATTATATGCAGAAATATTGTACCAAGTATTTCAATAAATACAGCTAATTTCCTACTTAGTACCTTTAGCTTTTTTATTACATTTTACATTTCCTTTTTTCAAAACTCTTTCATAGTCTAAGAAGCCCTCACGACAAGCATACGTCCCATCTTTTTGTACATTTCCCTTACTCCACTTTCAACGTATTATTCGATGTGTAAGAGGTATCAACTCAGCTATCAGGTTCTCCACTTTACACAACCAAATTGACAGCCTAAAAGTTCGTTTGCAACTTTAAGCCGTTTCACACATTGCGCATACGTCATGTGTGCCGCTTTGTTGTTCCGTTCATGGCTGCTTAGCTCAAGTTGTCAGCTGCGCTTGTCTACTTTGCATATGTGCGTATCCGTTTTTACTTGATTTCACAATTTACACCCCCTAACTGGGCGGCAAGGAAGTGAAAAACAATGTAATAGAAATTTCATAAACTTTGCTACGTACTTTCGACAACTGCAGAGTAACGCCTTTTATCTATAAGGATTTGGCGTAAACGCAAACGGAAAAACTTTTTTCGGTTGCATGCTGCGATTTTTTCTGGCCTCTCCTTTTATTTTTTTGTGATAAAGGGCTCCTGCTCGGGTGTGGGTCGGAAAATCCACTTAAGCTGCCTGCAGATTTCGTGTGCGCGCCTTTTTGTTTTATGTTTCTCTGCAGCAGCGCCGAACATTTTTATGCTTTCAGCGGCAATGGTGACTGCGGCAGCGACGCATTGCATTATTTCAAGTTTGGCGCAAAGTATTTAAACCATAAAAATACGCTGTCTGCTTGCCGTTCGTTCTTCACTTCCATATCTATAGTATGTCCATGTCTTTTTTGGCGCATTTACACGGCACTCACTCACTTACTCCCGGACTCGGACGTTCCATTTACTCTTCTCACACCCAGAGATTCGATATAGCTCAGTACGGGTTGGCCATAAAGTTTTGCATTAGTCGCAAGCGTATTTAACCAAAGATTTATTGGCGGATTGCTTCTCTACATGTGCCAGCCATTACCGACTAGCCGCTTAGCATTCCTTAACCCCTTCGTGCATCGTAATCGCAATTTAGGCTACTTGCGCACAGTTTATCATTTCAAACACGTAAACTAAACACACATCTTCCAGATAAACTAATAATAAAAATAACAACAACTAGCGACCGACAATATCAAGCACTCACACTATGTTATACCCTGCAATTTACCTGATGGGAAAAAGTTAGTGCACTGTTTATCGAATTAGAGTCGAAGAAATTTCTACTGAAGCTATGATCATCAGTTCCACACAAACAACAGCTACAATGATACCTTGTGTGTAAAAATATGAATATATTACCAATTCAAGCAAATAAATAAACATTCATTAGGTAGTTTCCTTCATCACATCTAAAACCGGCATTTGATATTTCTGGATATGATAATCTCTCTTTTTAATGAGCTCATTTGAAAAATAAGCTCCTATTACAACAATTTAAACAAAAAAATATGAGGAACATAAAATCTTAAGAAAAAGAAAACAACGCAACTAGATTATGAATTAATTTCCTATTAGAACATATTCAAAGTTCTACAATCTGCCAACTGCCATTTGATATTACTAAAAGGTTTTGATAAATAAAGTATCACATCTGTTTAACTTTATCTTTAACTCCTTAATTTAAAGACAAATGTCGCACTGTTCAAAGGAAATAATTTCAATGAGCTTGTTTGAAAAATAAGCTGCTATTAGTCTAGTTACAACAAAAAAGGTGAGAAACATTAAATCATAAGAAAAAGAAAGCAACTAGACTACAAAATTAATTTGTTATTAGAACATGTCCAAACAGGAACAGGAAAACTAAAGCCTCGAGTAGTATTCACAATTACTTGAACAGACTGCAATGCCTGATTTGAAAAGGTACTGGTATCACCTACTGGCAGCCCCATTATATTGCACATAATGGCATGCGTAACAAGTCTGACGTGCTTGCAACTTTGCTATTAACTAGCTATGACTGACAGAGACAGACTACAGCTCCCTTCTTCGCGCAACAAACACCCTGAAGTTACTTACTGTCTGCTGACATTTTTTATTGAACTTCTTCTTGTCCTTGTTGTTGTGGTGTCCTTGTCATTGTCACTGTTTCGTTTTTCATTGTATTACAAAATTTCAACTGCGTTGTGGGTTGCGGTCGACGGGCTGCGGGCTGCGGTCTAACGGCCATAAAAGGCGCCCATTACATTGATTTACATGCGCGTCATTGTCGTCGACATCGGCGTCGCTGCTCGTTGGTGGCTTCCCATTTTATAGTGGATAGTAAAAATGTTGCTTGTGGCAGTTTTATTAGCACGTTTTATTAGCGGGCACTTAAAATTTTGTCAGTTCCATTGAACGCCGAGCGTTCAGGGGCGTAAGTTATTTCCATTAATTTTGTTTAAAAAAAAAAATAAAAGCGAACTTAAGAATCTTATACCACTTTGTGTGAGTATTGAAAATCTCTTCGACTAATGAACTGACTATTAGACTATGGATGGGGGTCTGTAAATTGTATATGCATTATTTAGTCAAATGTAAATATTATTAAGGGTACCAAGAAATTTACAGGGTCTCTATTAGAAAGAATCTTCGGAAGAATTCAAGATAAGCGGTCTTCGAATCTACTGGTTTTATATAAAATGAGTAATAATGAAAATTTCATGGCACAAAGACATTAATTCGAGAAATGATTGATCCAGAAATGATTGATGATCACTCTTAATTAATAGTTAACTTAATTAACTTTTAGTTTATTATGATATCATCATAAATTCTGATATTTATCTTATTTTTTCAGAACAGTTTGCGTATGTTTTCTTTTAGGAATCAGTTTCCATTATTCTTGAATTTATTTTGGATTTATAAAAGCTAATCATTTCAAAACTAATTTTTTATAATAGTGCAAAATATTTCATTAATTTGTATTTAATGTAACATTGATGTTAATTCAAGATAACGTTGATTTGATTGCATGTTTTAAAAGGCAATTAAATACTTATTCAACACATTAAATGATTTATAGTGCTGGAAAAGGTCTGCATAAAACGATGGCAATACCAGTACCAACAATTTACTGAATCTTTACTGTTGTCTTTACTGTTGTACTCGTATGTAACAATAACATACACAGACGTGTCCTCACAATTCAAGAATTAATTTTCGCAAAATTTGGCTAATTTCCTTACTTTAGCTTTGTAGTCAAATCAGCAGATTATCCATCGAAGCTTTTATTTGTTGCTTCACATCTTAATTTAATTATTTGCATTTACTGGCCAAGAATTTTGAAAATAAACTACATTGAGATCATACAGCTTGTCGCTTGATTCTATTAGTGATTAACGTTTTTGAAAATATATAACTGGTTCATTCGTATTAATTATTTAACTTAATTTATTAAGCATTATATGCCCCATATATAGCCAAACAGTCAAATAAAACTCCACAACGAGTTGGAGTCGTTTTTAAGTTCCTTGTCAACCTTGATTTATCATGAAGTGTTAGGCTACTCAATATGTAGTTAGTAGTGAATTTTAATTATTTTTTAAACATCTTTACATATTTTAATAAGTATAAAGATGTGCAAGGCTCCCAAAGTTTCTAAACTGTGAAATAGTGGAATGGAACCCCTACATTTTTTAGTCACTGCAGCCCTCGCAGTCTTGCGGTGGTTTTTATCGGATTCTTGGCTGCGTTTTGGTGCAGTTTTTGATTAGGTGTTTGAAAACTTCCTTTTTTGGGAGCTATATACAACTAGTTGATATGGGCACACGTCGCTGTATCCTCTGGCGTCTTCATGTCTACAACAATAGACTATACTCAATGCCTGGACTCTCCACACACGGCTATCGCGATTGGGGCCCTCGTGTCTACGCGTAAGTTGCAAAGTAGATACATACATATACATATGTATGTATATGTACATACATACATAAGTATGTTGGTATATGCATTGATTGGTAATGTAGTCCCGGTTTCTTTGTAGACGACATCCCGGAGAAGTGCATCGCGTTATGAACTGGGTTAATCGCGATGTCTCCGTGCTAATCCATGACAACAAAACAACCATTCTGACCATTTTCGACTTGATTCTCAGTTTATTGCCATGCACCAGCATGAAGAGTTACGAGTTCAGGGCCGCTCTGCTCCCCTACTTCGAAGAGAAAACCCATCACTTCATCTACGAGCTGATCAATTTTGCGCGCTCCCCTTATGATGATCTAATAACGTACGAGTTAAATGTCCAGTACTGCTATGTCGATTTGGATTATATGTATAATGATGATGATGACGACGACGGTGATTCCTGCTGCACCTTGACGATTGATCGAGCCATCCAAAACGCTGATAAGAAGGTTTCAAATTTTGTCGAGTTCTCGCATTCATTCGACAACGACGACTGCCGCGGCTTCGAACTGCATCTTGATTTGGAAGACGATGACTCCGAAGCATTGGATGAAATGTCCGCCATGAGTGAGAAGCAACAAGCCGAGCTCATGCGAGCCCTTAATTCGGACACAACAAACCCACAGCCGCCTACACCTGCTGGTGCTAGTGCGGATGGTGGGGACTTTGAATTGGAATTGGCCATTGAGCGCAGCATAATAGAGAGTGGCGACAGTAACATATCGTCTCCCCGAGTGTACGTTATACCCAATCCTAGTTCAAATACAGCAACACCTGCAGCTGTTGCCACGTCGGTGAATGCAATTGGAGCGGCCCCTCAAACAACTTCCGCCCCATCAGTTGGCTTTACCGCCAATTCTCCGACCTTGGAGAATGAAAGCCAAAACGCGGATGGGCGCATCAGAAGACGTCGCAACGCCTTCTATGTTGCCAACGAGCGTTAATCGATATGGACTTGATGCGACCTAACCGATGGAAAATTGCTTGTTTCCTGTCCTAACTTTCTATGTCCTTATTAATGTAACAGTTATACCGATTACAGGTTGGACACGTTTGATAAATAAAGTAAAAGAAATAATAAATAAATAAATAATAATAATTTAATAAATAAATAAAGTAAAAGAAATTGACCAGAACACTTTATTTACACTATTTAATAGATATTTGATATATTCAGTGATTCGTTCACTCCCTCACCAATCTATAAAAAACTGACATTTGGACAAAAGCTTCCTCTTGTGCATCCCGAGACAAGACTTTGGATAATTAAACCTTCGCCACTGCAATAAAAGTTAAATACGGCAAATCTTTAAAAATGGCTAAAAATGTACAGAAGCCATGTGGGTTTTCATTTCTTTGCTTCAACGGAAATCAAATAAATTGTCCAATCACAAAATGTGAGTATTTAAATAATCCTTGCATTCTTTCCTTTATTTCATTTCCAGCCATTTTGCCTTTCCAGTACCTGTACGTCGCCAGAGCTAACTTTTTGTTTCACATTCTCATTCAGTTTAAAAAAAAATATGCACACTCATCTGGCCCTGGTCCGAGCCAGGCCCAGACAATGGCACATGGTAGCCATGCAACTAAAACGTGGGCAAAGCGGCTTGGTCACTTTTTTCCCCGCCTTTGAAGTGAGTTTTCAGCTTTGACCAACGTTTTGGACTGTCAATTAAACTGCACTCTGCCTTGACAAGCCGATGACGTTGACGTGGCCAAGCTTTGACGAGTTCCGCCGCCGCCGCCGAAGCGTTCGCCCCATCGTTAGGCACGGCATTTAGTGGCCAGAGAAGTGGTGAGGGAGTGAGAGAGAGAGAGAGAAAGCTTCGACAGAGCGGCAAGGATTCGAGTGAGGTCTTCATTCAGCGCAGGTGTAGCGGAAAATTGTGCCCTTGCACAGAAGCCGCTGAAGCTGCTGACGTCGTCGACGGGTCCTATAACGGTGTTGACCTTTTTTCTTTCCTTTTTTTTATTTCGTGTAGGCAGCCAAAAAAATTCTTTTCAATTCTGTTGGATTTTTGTACGGCGCACGCCTTTGGGCATTCGAGCAATTGTAATTAGTGTGAGATTTTGTAAGAGTGTATGGATGGGTGTATGGCTACGGTTAGCTTGTTTGTGTGTGTTGGGGATTTGCTTTGACTGTTTGTTGTAAATAAAGTGTTGCTTGCCATTTGGAATTAAATATAATTGAATTTGATTTGAATTGAAGCGACGTGCTTTATAGGCTTACATAGGTAGTTTGATTTTGGGCTGCCAAGGATTGCATGTTATTTGCTGGCATTTCCTGTCTATTTCACTTCCTTAAGGTCAGCTAAGTTCGGTGAACTGCTCTCGGCTCTCTGGCTTATTTGCCAAATATGAAAGGAATCATTGTTGACTTGTCCGCAACCAGGCTTCGAAATTTGATTTTATTTATAGAAAGTAAGGCAATAGATGGAAAAAAACCAATTGTATTTAAAAATTTAATGAATGGGTACAAGCTTCAAAAGTTTGATAGTAAATTTGTACATGAAATCAGAAAATATCAATTAAGCTTATAATTGAAAATTAAACCAAAAATATAAAACTTTTGCCACATACTAGCTGAGTGTGAAGGGTGGTGCCGCACAGGAAGACATTTACACAGACTCTGATATAATTGAAATTTTGGATTATCTTCAGTGTTATACTGAGAGCAACTTCGATAAATTGTTGTTCGTACGATAGTATTTGCCTTGCTTTAATAAGTATTTGAATAGGAAAGGTATTATCCAATTACTATTACAATATTAATGTACAATTATAGATCAAATGTTCTTTATTAATGGCTCGGCTGCTGTACTTTATTGATATTTAATGTATTGTCAAAAATCATGGAAAGAATTATTATTTATTTGCAACAACTTTATACAAGTAGTTTAGTTTATAGTTTTATAGTTCAAATGCTTCTTATTTATTGCTCAGCTGCTGAACTTTATTGCTATTAAATCAAGGAATGCATTGTTATTTACTGGCAACAACTTTAAATAGCAAAGAACAAGACTGCTCATCAATTGTGATTAACAAAATGTTTAACAGTCATACGCTACTTTAATTTTCTATTGCCATCGAGCCATTTAAAGCTTTCATGCAATACTTAACAAGACAAAACTACTTCTGTTACTCCCCCAAAAGATTCGGAAAAAATCCCAAAATAATATGTATTCATGCCCTAAGTGTTGATGGCGCTAAATAACTACGAAATTACGTGCTGCCACAAAGAAGGCCGCAGAAAAAACTCGTCGCAGTTGTGCTTATAAAATAAACTCTAAGAACCAATAAAACGCCGCAACTCCCGCGACAGCCATGCAAATAAAAACAAAGCCGCCGACAGCTGCAGCAACTACAGCCAAGGAGGCGGGGAGAACAAAGCATGCCGGACACCGGGGACAGGCGAAATGACAATAGTCAACGCGAAAAGTACCAACCGGAGCCGACCCTTGACTATGGCACCAGCGGCGACACTCTCGGAGCCACAGCCAGTGAAATGCCAGAGCAGCAGCTGCAACGAAAAAGAGGATGACGAGGACATGGACGATGCGACGGATGCCGGACGAGCGACGAGGGTGCATTGTTTATTTAAAAACTACTCCATTATGGGTGGCGCTGCTCAGCTTTATAAAAATGCAATTTCAGTGTGGCGAACATTGCTAAGGACACTTTATCTGCATTTGGCAAAGGCAGCAGTGACTGCGACGACATACAGTGGCGCTCACTGGATTTTTCGTAACGAAAATCGCACAATCCTGCTCTGTGAAGTTTAAGTACGAATGAAAGCTTGTGTGAAAAGATGCCATATTTATTATTCAAACAAAGATTGTTACATTATAGCCGACAATATTGCCAGTGGAAGCAACATTCAAGGATCACTCAAATCGGATTACAGTCATGGAGAAAGGCAATTATTTGTCTTCTTGTTTTATTTGATCGATGAAAATATTTCAATGGCCCAACTTTAAATTTTATCGCTGAAACAGCAGCTGCAATTTTTATTTCTTTTGTGCCATCGTACTATGGCGGCGGCACAGGAAAGTATAATCGCTTTCTGGGCGCTCGCTCTATAAATCCCTCGCGTCGAAACCAAAAACTTTACATTTGCTTTTGGGCAGCGGCAGCGACAGTGACGGCGGCGTCTCTACAGTAGCGCAAGAAACAAGCATATCACAACAACAAGAACACAACAAAAAAATGTCATGCAATGGCGTCGCTTGCGCGTGCCCAAGATGGCGGACTGCATTGTCCTTGGATGACGCTCGCTAGCCCTGGTGCGTGGGTGATGGCATGTGAGTGTGTGTGTGTGTGTGGGTGCGTGTGGGTGTGAGTATGCAGCGGCATAATGTTGATGATGAAAACGTGCGCATTGTTTTCAGATTTTCGGAATTTTAATTAAATTTGCATTGTTTCTAGTGGCACTTGACGATGGGGGCAGCAGTGGCAGTGGCAGCGGCAGCGGCGGCACCAAAGCCGCCAACGTAGTTGTCTCGTCGTGTCGTCGCGTCGCGCCGTCGTTGTCCAGGAGCTGCCTTGCCCCATCCGAATTTAAATAAGTTTCATATTCTTTTGTCTTTGGCAACGAGAGCTGTTGGTCTTAAATTAGTCGCTGCTTGTTAGCCAAGTTGTTCCTTTTTATGGAGACAAAAATACGATACAAAGGGTTAACAAGCAGCAATCATGTTGAAAATTTGAGCAAACTATGGGGTAATGCTAACTCTGTTCAGGTATCTGATTTCCGTTTGTCAACTCAATCAATACATTCGCCCAACTCATACATATGCAGAATATCTAGTATCACAATCATTCAGTCAGCAGTTGGCTAAAAAACTGAGGAAAACATGTCTCAGGCATGTAACGTATACTTTAAATCAAACAGTTGATGTTTTTCAAATTTTGATTTTCAAGCTTTTGAAAAACCTAACCTATTTCAATTTTTTATACGCTGTACCTGTTGGGTAAAAAGGGTATATTAGGTTTGTGCAATGTATCTAACAGGCAGAAGGAATCGTCTCCGACCCCATAAAGTATATATATTCTTGATCAGCATGACAAGAGAAATCGATCTAGACAGGTCCGTCCTTGCCGATAAACGCCTGGATTTCGGAAACTGTTGAGCGCATATTAACCAAACATGGATATAGACGCTCCTAGTCCTTAATCTATAAGAGTTTATTTTAATTTTTTGAATTTCCCTCGCTACAGAATTTCGTCAGTACTGTCCACATCTTAAAAAGTAATCTATATGCACAATCCATATGTATATACATTTATCTACTTTTGTTTAAAATATCATTCAAATCACTCCAGAATTAGTTGCACTAGCAAGGGTATCACAAAATTTAGTGCTCTAGATTACGCTAAAGCCCAATTGAAAAAGATTTTAACAAATGGTAAGCACTCTTTTCAAATTCATGACAGTATCCAAAAAAAAGAAAAAAAAAAAACAGTAATAGTGTGAACGCCGTCGCCGAGCATTAATCAATTTAAATTAATACAATGAGTCGTGGGCGATTTGATAAGCAGTCGCTGCCAACGCCGACACTCCACAAAATAAACGTTTCCTTTAATTATTTAATGTTCTTTTAGAATTTTTGTAAAAAAATGTATAAATTTTTATGTTCACTTTGGTTGAATAATTGCTTTATACATATATATGTTGTAAGTCGTCTATAAAATCTTAATAGCTTTCAAAAAAAATAATAATCTATACCAATATTATTAAGAGGAAAGACTTGATTGTTTGTTTGTTCATTTAAATTGAAAGAGGCTTCGAAACAAATGGGCCGATTTAAACATATATGCAAAAAAGATAGGGATCCTTACTAAAACGCAAAGACCCAAGGAGTAAAAAAATTACATAAAAATTCCGGAATAGGATGCTTTTAGTTTTAATTCATTCTCGAAACATTGTGTCACTTTAAATATTACTTGAAATATTATTCAGGGTTTCTCGAGGTAAGTACTAGCTGAATTTAACTATCCAAAAAGTTTAGTAAGTTAGTAGCTCTTATAATTTTTTAATTACATTTTTAACATATATAAAAATCGTATTAAAAAGTAAAATTTACACAAATAATTTAGTAAAAAGGCAGTTTAATTTTTTTTTATCATTTTAAAATGCTCAAAAGAACAAGAACGCACATTTTTCTAAGGCGAGGGCTTTTAAAACCCATAGAAAATATAAGGGTATATATATGTGTGTGTGTGTTATAACATGTATAATATTTAAAAATATTTGTAAATACCCATCCCATGCGTAGCAAGGGCGGGACGTTAGATTATAAATATGTTCAGATATAATTCCCAACCTGCCACGTTTTCATGGCATTTACATCAAATTTCACTCTCGAAAAGAAAGAGTAAACTTATTTTTGTTGAGTGTAAAATTTTCGATGGCAACGAGAAAGATAGCACCTCATTTATCAGCACAACAATTCTGTTTAATAATGCCAAACGTTGTCATACAGGGCTCTGGAAATCGTAGCGACTGATCTAGCACTCAAAAATTGCGATCATTGCCGCCCCTCAGTCGAGTTGAGGCCAGGAACGTGCGTGGATCCAGTCTAGTACGAGAACATTAGCATTCTGTTATATTCCACAAAATTATCACTGAATTTTGAAAGCAAAATGCCCCCAAAATGTTTGCAACTGGAGAACATCAATCCCAACTTCATAGCCATGGAGTATGCGGTGCGTGGACCTCTGGTTATTCGCGCTGGCGAGATTGAGAAGGAGCTGGAGAGGGGCATGAAGAAGCCTTTCGATCAAGTAATACGCGCCAATACCGGCGATTGTCAGGCCACGGGACAGCAACCCCTCACCTTCTTGCGCCAGCTACTGACATTAACATTGGAGCCACGCTTGCTCGACTCACCGGACTATCCGGAAGATGTTAAGAAACGTGCGCGGCTCATTTTGGACAGCTGTTACGGTCATTCGGTGGGTTCGTACACAGAATCGGCTGGTCTGGAGGTGGTGCGTCGACAAGTGGCCGCCTTCATTGAGCGGCGGGATGAATGTATACCCAGTGATTGGCAGAACATCTACTTGACTGCCGGTGCCACACCAGGCATCAAGAGCATCCTATCGCTCATAAATTGCCAGTTGGGTGGGAAGACGCCCGGTGTGATGGTTCCAATACCTCAATACCCATTGTACTCGGCCACCATTGCGGAGTATGCCATGGTTAAGGTGGACTACTACCTAGAGGAGGAGACTGGCTGGAGTCTTAATCGCAAGGAGCTCCAGCGTTCCTATTGCGAGTGCCAACAGCATTGCAATCCACGCGCCCTGGTGGTCATCAATCCGGGCAACCCCACCGGACAAGTGCTGACCCGCGACAACATCGTCGAGATAATTAAGTTCGCCTACGACAATCAGTTGTTGCTGCTCGCCGACGAGGTCTATCAGGATAATGTGTACGACAAGAACTCCAAGTTCTATTCGTTCAAGAAGGTCATGCATGAGATGGGCGAGCCCTATCGCAGCCAGGAGCTGGTGAGCTTCCTCTCCACATCCAAGGGCTATCTGGGAGAGTGCGGCCTACGTGGTGGATATATGGAGGTCATAAATATGTGCCCCCAGGTTAAGGCCATGCTCACCAAGTCCATCACAGCAGGTTTGTGCAGCAACACGATTGGTCAGGTGGCAGTCAGCGCCTTGGTTAATCCCCCACAGCCAGGCGAACCATCCTATGAGCGTTACGTTTGCGAAAAGAATGCCACGTTGGCTTCCTTAAAGGAGCGTGCCGAGCTCGTTCACAAGACACTCAGTGGCTTCGAAGGCTACAAGGTCAACCCGGTACAGGGCGCCATGTACATATTCCCCCAAATCGAGATACCGCCCAAGGCCATTGCTGCGGCCAAGGACAAGAATATGGCTCCAGATGCTTTCTATGCTTTCGAACTGTTAGAATCGAGTGGTATTTGCATTGTACCTGGCAGCGGGTTTGGCCAAAAACCAGGCACCTATCACTTCCGTAGCACGATTCTGCCACAGACAGACAAACTTAAGCTGATGATGGAGAAATTTCGGGTATTCCATGACGAGTTTATAAAGAAATACAAGTAATTGGCGAAGCCGTGGAGAACTGATCGTATTAAAGGCCTCCCAAGAATTTATCTACTACATTGCTATCTTTAAAATTATATGTACTCGCACTTGCTAATGGTTTAAACAAAAAACTCCGTGCTTTATTTATGCGAGTATTGAACGTTTTTATGAAATATACGATTCTACTATATATTATATAGTACCTTTAGATTATTCAAACATTGCATTGCATTGCAGAAAGGTTATCTTAAATCAAATAACTTTTACCCGCACCCTACTATGGTCTGCTAAGATCATATCTGGATGGAAGACAGTTTAAGATGCGGGTGCTCTGACCCGTCCCTGCACTTTCTCAGCCCCTTCCAAATGAAAGCTCCCCAAGTTCCCCAAGGCAGTGTGCTTAGCCGGCTGCTCTACTTGCTATATATTGCTGATCTACCCAGACCCAGTGAAGAACGTATGGATGAGCCCACATGTGCTCGTTTATCGATAAATGCCAACTCAACTAACTCAACTTTTTTTAACAACTTTTTAATACTTAAATATTTTATAAATTTTTACAATATACTATGTCTATTAATAGCTTCAAAAAATTGCTTAAATAATTTTCAATTGCATATGTACATATTTGTTTCCTTCTTGCCTTACACTTCAGCATATTTATGCACTTCGTGAAATATCGAGTTTTATGTATATATGTACTATATATAAAAAAAAAAAGGTTACCTTTTAAAAGACATATTATTGTCAAAGTTTGAGAAAAGTCAATCGAGCCAACTTCTCAAAGTCCATGCAGACGTTTTCAAAAATGAGAACTCCCCCTGAATGGAGCAAAGCTTGCAACCAGGCAACAAGCACAAAAAATTAAAATAAAAAAAACGCTGAGGAGCAGAGCTATTCAGTCAACGAAACGCCCAGACCCACGCACACTCGTTCGCCTGCCAGCCAAAACCTATCAGTTTACAACCAAATTATTAAATGTGACACTCGAGAGGCGCATACACAAAATGGCAGTCAAAGCTTGGCGCCGTGGGTCTGCGAAGGGTTGCTCATAAAAAATGCTAAACAAGTCAACAACATGCGCCGTACAGCCAGCTGTCAATAAATATGAAACTTCCAAAGCCAAAGTAGAGGGGCACAGAAATATCAATCATAATAAAAAATACATAAACAAGGGAAAGCAGCGGCCAAACAGACATGCAAGAAAATGTGAAATATCCTTGGTTTGTGTGTCAAAGGTCCGGATGTTCGTCCACTTCCTCCGTTCCCGCAAGGCACAAGTGTGAATAAACAAAGCAAGTGTGACATTTCTGTAGTCCTTGTGTGGTGGCACCAAGGACTGAGAACTGAGCAAATACTGGGGTGGTGGGCACCAGTGACAACATAAAATATGTTTGGCAGATTCGCCAACGCAAAGTAGCTGTCAATTGGGACTTTTAGTTGATGAAATGTCTTGGGTGATTTCTAAGTAAATAAGGAAAATGAATTTTCAAAAGCAGCGTAGGCTTATGAATATGGATTGGAGAGTGGATAAATGGAAATATTTGTGGATTTACTTCAAAATTATAAAACAACATAATGCACTAAAATATTTAAATGGTTTCTCTAGTTTAGATGACGTCACGATCAATCAAAAATCCGAAAAAATTACTTCTCAATCCCAGAAACTTCATTTCTATAATTTTTAGTTTACAAATATAAATACATATGTGCTTCAAATTAGACAGAATTTAAAAAGGGGTTTTAAATATTTTAGATATTATTACTTCTGAACAAAACATTTGAACATTTTTTTATCTTAATATGATAATATTTGACAGATTGTTTTATGTTGTATTCACAACTGTGGCAGTATTTTTTGTTATCTTGTTCAATACGAGAAATAATTCTAATATAAATAGATAAAAAAAATCAAAGAGAGGCCAAAACTAGTTTTCAAATTGTTGTATAACTTAAGTAAAATATAAAGTATTTACATAAATGTCCTTTTATCGGTCTCTGTCATTTAGATATTTGCACAAATACCGATATATTTGTAAATGTTATCGGTAATATTTGACAGATTGTTTAATATTGTATACATACCAGAATTAACTCTAACAAAAATAATAATTAAAATATAAAAATTCACTGAGATTGGGGCATAAAAGTCCTTTTGTCTCTGTCATTTAGATATTTGCACAAGTACCGATATATTTGGAAATGTTAGATTCAATTTGTCATCGCATATAGAGTTTATAATCAAAGTTGGCGCTGGGTTTTCAGTGAAAGCTGTTCACAGACGGACGATTTGTTTTTTCAATGAAATATTTTGCTAAGCAACAGTTAAGGCTCGTTTAACCGAAAAGAGATCAAAATGTTTATGCAGGTAATCTCAGAAGTGATTTCATAAGTCTAGTCGATATACATTCATCGCTGTTCGCCTTCGAGCAGATAACTTTGGAGCATACGACCAAGCTGCACCCACGATACTTTAGCAAGGAGCTAACGGGCCAGCTCATCGCGCAGTTTCATTTCGAGGTGGAAGGCAGTTGTGCTCCGCGTATTGGTTGCATTATCTGTGTGAAGCAGATCCTTAGCATCGGTTCCGGTGTCATACAACGCCTTGAAGGTTATGCCAGGCACCGAATTAGATATGAAGCCATCGTTTATCGACCCATACGCGGCGAAGTCATAGACGTGAAGGTGACGTACATCACTAGGTTGGGCATTTTTGCGCAAGCCGGTGTAATGGCTTGCTTCATTTCACAATATGTGAGTAGAGCCCACAGTTCAAGGAGTATATATTAATTGCAGCCACGTTTCAATTTTTTGCAGTCCATACCCTTGCACTATGAGTTCTGTGGATCCGCCATGCCCCCGTGCATGAAATCCAAGAGCGATTCATCTGGCATCCTTCCGAATGACAAACTGCGTGTTAGAATTCTGGGCACACGCACCAATACAAAATCAATTGTAAGTATTGAAGCGGATTTGGGATTCAAAATAAACTATTTTGGTTCTATGATGTATGAGTCAAGCTTTTCCATATCGCATTAGTTTCAGAATCAAATCAATTGTTTTTTCGCAGACCTTTCAAAAACCAAAAACTTTTGAATATAATCTTCTGATGCAATTGCTTACTACATACTAGCTGCTTGCAAAACTCAAAAGGCTTCCTTCGAAATATCTGGTCGTTAGATAACTGTGAGACGCTGCTTCTAAGCAGCAATAGTATATTTATAGCCAAGGGCGTACGCAGGGGGATACAAAAAATGTTGTCATATAAAGTCGACCACACATTCATTATTATGACGCACTATTTCGCCTTAAAATGGAACTGAGTTGAAGTTTTTTCATTGATCATATGCATAAATTATTATAGCCTGTACCCAAAGGGTGAAAGGCTATACTAGTTTTGTGCGCATGTATGTAACACACAGAAGGAGGCGTGGCAGACCCCACAAAGTATATATATTCTTGATCAGGATGAGAAGACGAGTCGATATAGCCATGTCCGTCTGTCCGTCTGTCCGTCTGACCGTCTGTCCGTCTGTCCGTCTGTCTGTATGAGCGCAAGGATCTCAGTAAGTACAAGAGCTAGGATAACCAAAATTGGTATCAAGGTTCCTATAAGCCCTAGGCAGAACGAGTTTGTTTATTTTTTCTGATACACCCCCCACTCCCCCGCAATTCGTATTTTTTCTTATAACTTCCGCAATTCTCGGAATTTAAAAATCAATTTTGGTAGGTACATCCAGTTAGTACTAATGTGTCCGTGTGCCAAATTTCATCATGATAGGTCAATTCTGAAGAAAGTTATAGCCATAAGTAAAATCGCTGCTCATGCGCTGCCTGCAGCTCTGTCGGCAGCGCTGCCCGCAGCTGTTGTTGTTGTTGCTGCTTTTGTTCAACTTTGTGCTGCATACATACACGCATATAAACACGCATAGGTACGTGATGTAAATGTATGCTGTTTAAACTGAACATAAACATGTATTCTAATTTAATTAAATTAATTATTTTAATTAATTCATTCATTCATTTTTTTTTAATAATTTAATTTTTTTTTAATTTTTTTTTTTTTAATTTTTTTTTTTTTAATTTTTCCTTTTTGTGGAGAGTACAGGGTATTTTACTGTCGGGACTGCTCGACTGTAGCGTTCTATCTTGTTTTTTAAATGCATCTTGCATTATTTAATCAAAATTTTAATTTTTTGGCCCCCCTTTGGTAAAAACTGTGTACGCCATTGATTATAGCCAATCCTTAAATAAGCTCGTAATTCCTTTTAAATCAAAAATATATGTTTAGCTGAATTAGTGTGCTTCAGTTCCCGAATCCCATTAACTTGTGCCGAATTGAATTCACAAACGAAAACAGACAAGGCTGTTTTGAATCTTAGCACATAATATGTACGAGTATATACTTGAACATTTCAATTGGCATTTATTTATCTATACTTGTACATAGCTCTTTGAACGGTTTGGTCTTTTTCAGTTCGCCACGGCTACACTGCTGGAGGACTTTTTGGGTCTTTTACGCAATTAACGTACCAGGAGCTATACATTCAGGTATGTTAATACCGTTGCATTTTCTGCAGCTGTTGGTTGCCTTTGATATTTCAACATATTATGTACAAACATATATATGTATGTATATATTCATATGTATTTCTTTGCAGGTGGCCATTTTGTAATAAAACAGCAGCCAACCATCACTCAGCGAACCAAACAAGCCGCGAACTTCTGACGCACACACACACACACACACACAAACACACACACTTACAACCACATAGAGGGAAGTGCACTTTAATTAACTCAAAAAGGCTTCCCAGTCATCCAACCAGTCATCATATTATTTACTACCCACATGCACTGCTGGCAACAACAAAACAAAGCGGACCGCTCCCTCGATCCACCATCCCCGCTCCAATCCACACACCATTCTCAGCTTCCCAGCAGACAGCGCTAATTAATTATGCGCTAGCTGTTGTTTTTGCCGCTGCAGCTTTATTTGCCTTCAAGTGGCGCGTGGCCACTTGGCCAGAGCAACAAATAGACCATAAACATGGTATTTTACAATAAATTTAAATGCAAAATGAAATGGTCTGTACCAAACGTTTTGAGGCCAAGTCATATGCAGCAGCATTTTGGCCTTTGTGCCTGGCCATATGGAATGGCATGGAATACGCTTAGAGGCCGGGAATTATGCTGGGAATGTTGATGGCCCTACTGTCCAGTTGGGTCAGTACCGAAAATTGTGTTAGAATATAGGGGGAAAAGGCTTTACAAAGGGCAAACGGGCTTTGCGCTAAGCCTGCACTTGGCTTTTGTTTTGCATTTCCACTTGTTTTCCTGTTTTTAAATTTCATTTTATTTGTTTATCTTTTCCTTGTCCTCGTATGCAAAACAGCAGCGCTTGTGCGCGTGTACGAGTATGGCGGGGGAGGAGGGGGGTAGGAGGGAGACTGTTTTCAGTTTTTCTACTTTATGGTAACTGCAAATGCATATGAAATTGAATATTTTTATGCCATAAACGTGCATATTGCTGCATACTTTAAGGCGCATTTCATATTTATTCAAATGTCCTGGGCTAGCTGTCTTGGCTTTGTTTTTATTACAGCTCGTCTTTTTTTTATAACTAACATCAACGTTCGGATAGTAAAATATTTTTATTTCCCACCAAATGTCTGCCTAGTTCGTGGAACTACCAAGCGAAATATTTCATCCATTCATTCATTCATCTATACACAATTATTTCAAAATGTCAACGGACACATACGGAGTACTGAATTAAAAAGTTCAAGTGTATTCTGTGACTAGAATCAGTTCCAATTTAAATTTCCACAAATCGATAAGAATATCGAAAGTCAAGCTGTTTCTGCGGTCAGCTGTGCAGACGTGGCAGCAGGTGTCATTTTTTAACCGCTTCCTTTAATCGAAAATTAATGGCATGATAATCCAGCTTCATTTGATATACATATAACGAACAATTTTTACTGGCTACTATGTTTAGCGGGACAGAATGCATGAATGGAACGTGATCGAAAAAAAGTAAAACTTCATTTAAATGAAAACTTATTGAATAAGAGAGTGTCTGCCGATTAATTACTATTTAAAATTTAGGTTAATTGAAACATATTAAAAACTTGTATAAAATTGCACAAATTTGATGAGTGTCTGTAAGATTCACAGACAGATATTTTATTTCAATTTATTTATAAATTGTTGAGTGAATTAAGCTAATTACAATTGCCAATATTTTATAATTTCTCGTTAATTTCAATTTTCACTAAGGGTCCTCTTACCACTGGTTGATCCGATTATTGATCACTAATAATAATTATTTAGCTATTCGATTCGATCACTACTTAATTAATAGCTGTTAATGATTAGGTAATTGGTGTTCCTACGCAGTCAGGGCATTCGTGCATAATATAATCGATCTGTTTAGATCGATCGAAAAGCTAATCGGTATGTGTGAACTGTTTAACTGATAAATATGACCAAAACCATTCATAGCTAATGATTATATAAATGAATGGGCTCACTTGAAAGTTCCATTACAAGAAACCAGCTACCACGAAATTCGATAGAATCGTTTCTGACTTTTTATTTGAGGAACAAAGCTGATGTTTTTGATTTATAATAAATAAATATTTGAAAATTACTAATTAGTAATATTTATATGGTATTTAAGAATACATATGATTGATTATTACGCAATTGGTAATGTGTTTTAAAGTGAGAGGACAAAATACCTCATATCCGAATAACATTACAAATCGGCCGATCCAATTCGATGTCCCTTTGGGACAATGTGATATATCGGATCGAGGATATGTTATGAATCAGTGTAAATCAGCGTTTTACTTAAATTTTAGCTGCTAATTTAATTTAAAATTAATTTTTGAAAAATTGTCGGGAAACCTTCAAGTTTTTCCTTCTGTATGCAGCGTTTGAGATGAGGCGAGAGAAAAACAATGTAAAAATAATGGAAGATCATCACTAGTCTCATACTATAATCTTAAAAACGGAACTCACAAGGCAAGCGATTGAAAGCCTTTAGGGCTTATCCTTAATGTAGTGTTGACCACAATTGGCCTGACCGAGCGATCCAACACCTTGATGTGGCCATAAAATGAAATTGATTGAAGTTTCGCATGCGCTTGCCCGCCACTATCTTCGCCTCTCTAAAGGCGGTAGTTGGAGTTGTCACTGTCTGGCAGTTGCCAGAGCCAAGAGCACTGGCACATGCACTTGATCCCCATCAGAGCTCTGGTAGCTGTGAACATCAATTAAATTCATTGCCAAACAAATATTGTACAAAGGAATTATAAAAGCAGGCAACCAACCATTCAGCCAGCCGCAGCTCTTGGACACATGTTCTGACGTTTTGTTGGTCTGTCTGCCAAACCAAAATACAAGCCAGAAAAAACCGGTACTACCGAATCTGCTGATGATGGCGACGATGCCGCTGCAATGTGTTGATTGAATGTGTTGCTGCCACTGGCCATACGCCGCTACCCATCCCATCCATGGCATCCATCGTAACCGTTGCTGTTATTTTTTGGCACTTTACATTGTGCGGCAAGAAGAAAAAGCGCCGACATTTGGTAAACAAAGAGCTCTGGCCGTATGTGGGGAGCAGTGCAAGTCTAGTTCACTGAAAGGTCGCCACCCGTTGCCGCCTTTTAAGTTTTTTATGTGACGCTTGATGCTGCAGCTAATGCAGAGGGGACATCTACCAGTTACCAGCCACGACCAGTTACCCAGCCAAAAATTGCGCAATAAACGCTTTTTGGGCGGTTTGGAATTGTATTTTTCCTTTTTTGTACATTTCCATCGCTTTGAATAAGTGTGTGTGTGTGTGTGTGTGTGTGTGCTATCTATTGTATGGATTTTTTAATTTTTTGCCTGATTGCTTTATTACAGAGTCGCTATCGTCTGTGAACACCACGTTCTGGACACACCAAAACTTTCCCCAAATTGGTATGTGCTATACGAGTAGCTGTGGAGCAATTGGATTGCCTTCGTTTTTGGACAACATTCTTAGCCTTAATTGAAAACTAACAGTTTGTTAAGCCATCAAAAATGTAGCAAATAAGGCCGTCGTTGGTATTCATGATACCCATTGCTAGTAGTGTTCGAGGTGCCGCCATTATTGCAAATATTCTATTATTTATCTTTTGGATATAACACAGAAGTCATGTAGCAGAATCATTACTTGTGGGAACCCCTACACGGCCGAGGATGCACCTTTAACATAACATATTGGTATCATCCATCTCGTGAAAGATATCATCTGACAGTTCTGCTGTCAGCTGGTTTTTGCTGAGACAGGCATTTGAATATTTATTAAAGTATTACTATTGGTTAAATAATAAAATTTAGAAAAGTGTTGTACATATCAGAAATAGTTTACTTAATTTTGTAGCCCTAGTTCCAGCTATTTACCAAATTATATTTTGAATTTTTCGGAACTTCAGAGCGTTTTTAAAGCAGTTGATAGATTATCGCTAGCCACCTCCATGATCGGAGGCGATTTTGAGTGGGAGGCCTAAAGAGTTCTAAAAACGTTCAGCTGATCCTTTCACTGGTATAGGCAACCTTCAAGGATAAGCACTTTCCAGTGCAGATGTTGGACAATATATTATGTTGTAACTAATGTTAGGGTTCAAATTTCAACAGGCAAACAATTTAAGATGATGAAGAACGCTGTTAATGAGAGGTTTGCTGCCAATTTATCCAAAAATACTTTTTATTATGGTACTGGAACTTGAGCACCAATCACTGAATCCTAAAGAACAATGAAAACCAAACTGTCGGAAACGACTAATCAAACAGCTGATAACTGAAAAGATATCTTTAAAGAATGCGAAAGTGGCTAGGCAGCGTAAAAAGAGAGACTCATTACAAAGTAAACAAGTAATACACATTTCAATGTGGAGAAAATGATGGATGGATAATCCCACATGCACGAGAGGAAAATCCTATACTCGGGAATATTCTAATTTTTAAGCTTTTATTGCCTTTAAAGTCAGCTGCACACATTCTGCAACAAAAGACGTCAAAATATTCACAAAATAATGACGAAATAATGAAAAATATTTCGAAGAAATATGAGTGGCTTAGGGTAAGAAATTGTTAATTAATAAAACATATTCATGCCTAAGGGCGTTACATACCAACCAAACATACCAACAACAACTCGTTTGGTAACAAAAGAAGGGCAATGCATAAAAGTAGAGAACAAAATCCTTCCACTTCATTTCATGGCGTCAACATAATAAATCAACTTTTGCTACTTTGTCGGCGAATAGTGAATGGGCGAGCAAGCAAACGAAGTAGACAAATAATTTCCTGTCTAATTTTCAGCAACGTGCAGCAGCTGGCAACAAAAGTTTTCCATTGTAGTATGTATGCATGTGTTAGAGTGTAGGTGCGGCTCTGTGTGCTTGTGTGTGTAGTATGTGCTAGAAATAAATTATGAACTAACAATGTTGCCTTATAATGCATATTTTTTGGCTCGCGCCCATGTCCTCTATTGAATATACCCAAAGTATGCAACAACGGGTCTTCGAAAGCCAGCACCACGGTGCACATTGTTGCCCCTTATAATGAGATTATATGTAGGTGTGAGTGTGGGTGTGTCGGGAGGGTGTATGAGTGCTCTGCTTATTTATGATATACACATCAGTCTCGCAGCGCCGGCACATCAATTTTGACTGCCTTTTGAGCGCGTTGCTGGCATCCTTTTAATTTTGTGTTGCATACTTTGCATTCGCCACTTGACGTGACTGCGTTCTTGGTTGGCACTTAAAAGGAGCTGAGATCATAAATCTCATAGTCATATGTGTTTATTTCAAGTTTAATAATAATTATACGAAACTCTATTTTTTAAAAGCAACTCCAACTATAAATCATTTATGCATTCAATAGAGGAAAGTATTACTTCAAATTAAACCTCAACTACACTTTGAATATTGACAAAGAAGTGGTGCTGCAGTATTTAAGGGAAAACACAGAATAAATGTCGGCTTGCTGACGATTAAACCACTGTTGTAGTAACTAAAAACAAAATAATATATAAAATAATTAAAATCTTTATTATGCATAATAAAGATATATTGCATTTGTTGTATATGTATATTCATTGAATGTAAAGACTTATAAGAAAGAAAATTTACCAAAACATAAAAACAGCCAGCAAAAATTAAAGCAAAAATGTAATAAAATTGGTACAG
The DNA here is from genome assembly GCF_003285725.1 of Scaptodrosophila lebanonensis. Lineage (NCBI taxonomy): Eukaryota > Metazoa > Arthropoda > Insecta > Diptera > Drosophilidae > Scaptodrosophila > Scaptodrosophila lebanonensis. Next base: position 11,945,806 of record NW_022060742.1, on the reverse strand, counting down.
AGCTTAAATACCTCCTTAAAGAAACAGGTGGTCCGTACCTTTCAATGCTTTAACCAATAACATTTTGTAAGCGCAAATATGGAAATGTTTTCTCGAAATGCGAATTGATATTCCTGAATTCCCTTTGACACCTTTAAAAGTGTTGTTTTGAAATTTTGTGTGGAGCCAATTCTTGGAGGACAGAATGCCTTTGAGGCCAAATTTTTCCACTCTCAGCTTTTATCTCCATTTTTAATAACTGTTTTTAATTAATTTTAATTTTAAAATTATCCGAAATTTCTACTTTTAAGTCATCTTATCTTATTTGTCCTTGGTACAACAGCTTGAAGACACAACTGACCTCTGCAGAAGTCTCCCACGCTCACTATGCTCTACCTTTAGTTAAAAAGCGTCTCTTTATAACCAACTCCTGGAAAATTTTGATGTTACGGGGCTGTGACGCATGTTTCCATTGCCGTGACTGCGAGTTTTTGAGACCGTTCCATTGCTTGTTGATAGTTTATAGTGTACCTTATTATTATTGAGCTTTTCCATTATATTCATGTTATTTAAATTAAATGCTCGTCTGTTCCCTTTTAGTGCTGCTGTCATAGTTTTTTTTTTTTTTTTTAAATTAAGTAATTGTTTGTTTTTTTTATGACTAGTCAGTCATTTTTAAAAATATTGTTATTTTGTTAGGTATTTAATACCCGTTTGTTTTCTAAATATAAATAAATAAAACAACCTCTTTATTGGTTTTTCCTAGCACTTTACACTTTTACGTCATTAATTAAAATTTATTTGTTTTTTTCACGTTTTTTGGTGCTTGCCCCATTTGGATTGACTGTGCCAACAGTTGCCTGTTTTAGCGAATTTTGTCAAAATTAATTTGCGGTTTATACAAAACCCAAAGCCAATTGCCATGTAAGCAAGAGAGTAAATGAAATTGGCTTTTGTCACATGTGTTCAAACGACTACTTATAAATGACAGCACGTACACATGTGCGATAGATTTATGTTCATATACTCGTACATATACATATGTACAGAACAGTGCTTATTATTAATAGACAAGTGTATATGTATATACAACTAAAAGAAAACAAAAGGAATTTTCGGCAAATCCAACACGAGTAAACCTCAAAAGCAGCTGTGCGAGTAATTTTATGTATGCACAGCAACTTGACTAATTACAAATTTAGCCACAGGTTAAATGGCATATTACTCGTAAATCACTTTTCGCCATAGGAAATGAGATGCTCACACACGTACGCACACTCGCTTACACACACACACGCACAACCACCGCTCTCACCAGCCAATCAATGTCCTTGTGAAATTGTGTTACGCACTTAGCACATCGACATGAAAACAAACGTAGCGCAAGACAAAAGATTAACAGCTATGGCAAAGAATTTTCTGAATTTATCAGATACTATTTTTTTGATAAATTAACTGCCTTTTGTCTGTGAGTGTGTGCGGAGCCCAATAAAGCAAATCAATTGCATTTGTGCCTGCCTAAGCAACCAGCAATGCTGCCGCCATTGTATTTGTTCAAGTTGGCATAAACAGTGTGCTGTGTGGGCCGTGTGGTGCCGAAATTAAGATTTTTGCCTCGAATCGAGTGGCGTCAGCTAAATTAATATGCCAATAATGGAGGAGAAATATCGTAGATAATTCGTAAATTGCTGGACATGCACAAACAACAAGTGAAAACTAATTTGGTGCCGGCAAGGCGAACCCGAAATGCACTTTACAAGTTTACAAAAAATATAGGGAGGGAGGGGCTAAACAAATTTGAACTTTTCTTGTGCATTAACAGTTTTTGTTACACTTGTACTAATCAGCGTATTTACCATTGTTAAGTATATATAATGAATTTGCTTATTTTACTTTCGTTATTTTCTATTTGGTGTTAATGGTGTCGGTTGCTCTAATATTAAATTGTTCTTTCTGAGGTGTCTTATTTTGGGATTGTGGCAATGAGTTTTCTTTTGCGTTTAAAGCACTACAAGTATTAATTAACCATAAGATGTTTTTTTTATAAATATTAATTATTTTTACTTCTTCTCGTAGCCCAAAAAGCTGTATTTATTATTTAACGTTAAGAATTGGCGCTGTCCCTAGGTCTTCGAATATTATTACTACAACACTTTAGAAATAATTTTCCTGGTTTATACAATCTTTAAACTAAGCGCATTTTTTAACATTTTATTTCGCTATTTTTTACTTATTTGTAAAACCGTATTATACACTTAAAAATATTATTATATCCATACTATACTTTTTCTCACTCTTTTTTGGAAACATATTAATAAAAGGAAAACCTGTTTTAAAAATTGGTATTTAAATTAAATAGAAAGCACGAATTGAAATCATATAAAATTAGAAAATTATATGAAGGTTAAAGTATTATGCGATTGTAAATCCACAGTTGATTCAAATTCTCATTCATTTGCATTTATGGAGCTCCTATACACAATATCGTTATAGTTGCTGATAACAATGTAAATCTATTGATTTACTTAGTTTAATTGAGCTAATTTTATTGGGAAATCATTATGCCTGTCGGGGGCATTGAATACTCTGCAATCTATTGCTGTTTTCATAAAGATTCAAATAAATTTGTCTTAATTAATATGCAATTAATGGGGAGCGCACATTTACATTTTCATGTGCGGGGCGAATGTTTTCAAGGCGTGTGTCTGCTCTTATGCTGTGCACAACATGGCGTATACTCGACATGATTTTTAATTTATGCGCTTTCAAGTGTAATTTATGTGCAACCAGTCCGGTCCCTGAGCTGCTTCTACTGCTGCTGCTGCTGTGTAGCACTAATTTTATGAATTATTGCTGATTAATTACATTGTTACGCAAATTCTAATATTATGGCAGTGCGTTGGTGGCTATTCTAATGACTATTCAATGCCATCGCCTCCAAATTACGCCACACTTGATTTCTTCTAGGGCGTGGTTGTGGAAGACAGAGGGGGAAGAGGGCTAGCATTTTTGGTTAGTTGACGGCACACGTAACGGAAATTGTGTGCGGCGTGAATAACGGAAATTAATAAGAAAATAAATCACATGGCTCTCTGTTCTTTTTTTTCGCTTTGTATTCGCCTTGAAGTTGTGTCCAAGCCAAGCCAAAATGCTGCGGAAGTAGCCAAAGTGTTGCGGTTGATTTACGGCAATTTTTTCGGCCGCCGGAAGTATGTGCGGGTAGCGGATGTCCGTGGTGCTCAAGTTTTCAATTTTATGGTGCTTGGTCCAAGTGTCAAGTGAAGGGATTTGTTTTGTTTGGGACCGAACTTTTTTCTTTTCTATAATTCTATTAGCACTTTGGCATAATTTGATGGTTGACAGTTTCTAGGGTAGCGTAATAAATTACCGGGTTCCTATGGCAGTGGTTATGTAGCTATGACTAACTTCATAAAAAAAGGGGAATTCTTAGAATTTTTGTGTACTTGTCTTACATAATCCATACCTTACTTAGTTTAATGATATAAAAGGTTTTATTTGAAATTTATCATATTTTCAAGAATATTTTATGCCGGCATTGTAATGTAAAAAGATTCTCAAAGCTGCAATTAAACAAACTGGAAATCCTTGTGCAAAAGGAATAGAACTTTGTGATTGAGCAATAGAAATATATAAAGTAAAGAGTATATATAATGATAAAAAACTCAAAACTTTTGAATGTTATTGTTTGTTGTATGTAACTTTATAATTAAATTTTGTACTTGATGTAGAACGTCAATCATTCAATAATCAATTGGTTGATAAACTAAAATTATTTAAATTTTAGATTTGACGCCATCTGAAGTTGATGTTAATGTATCATGCATGTAGAATCTACATTGTAGATTATCGATTCCATTTGTACTTAACGCAGATGGTAAGACGAACAGCCTCGCAAATAAAATTTTCATAGAGTGTACAATTTCGAGATTTTTATCATTTTTTATGCAGCAAAAACATTCTCGTCATTCTTGAGCGATAGTAACTCCTTTCGAAAGTAGCTTTTTGAGTGCTCGCAGCTCTACAATTCTCTTGCATTCTTTAACGTCGATAAGAGTTAAGTTTAAATTTCCTGCTGAGATGGCTCTATACCAAGTGATGGACTGGCTGTACAGATCCTAACAGAACAATAAGCAGAAAAAAAAACCATTCCTTTTAGTGCTTTCGCCAACCAAATGCGGTAATCGAGACGATAGTTTAGTGTTAAGTGTGGAAAAATGACGAAACTACGATCTGTTGGAGGTACTACACGATGCATCTTTCAGATTATCAATATCCCCAATATGTGGATGTATGTATGTAATTATAGAATCACTCATGCACATAAAGATATCTGCTTTTAATTATATTGCCCCACTGCCATTTGCTCAACCTTCTGCCAGTTATCCCTGCCACACACAGAAACAATTAAAAACAGATATAATAGCAGTTGGGAAAAAAAAACACACGAACCTCAGGCCATAAGCCATAATCCACTCAACCCCGGTTCAATCTGTCTGCCATAAAATCGGCTGCTGTTGTTGTTCGTTTGTCGTCGGCGTACCGCGGGCATAAGTATTTTGTTAAATATTTACAAATACGAGCACATATCACAAGACTGCAAATGTAGTTTTAAGCATTAAAATAACAATGACAATGGCCATATATTTAATGTACACTTATACGCTCTTTTTGTTATTATTACGCGTTCGTGCGTCTACGTGTGTGCCCCCGTCTGTATGCGTGTGTTGTGTGTGTTTTTCAATTTCGCACACTGCGGTTTTAACCACTTGTAATTGCTTTACTTTTAAAATGCAGTTTAAAATATCAGAATATCAGGAACAACGGTCGACGAGTTGCCTGCGTCGTCGTTGCTTTTCACACAAAACTGATTAATTGCGATGAAAAATGTTTAAAATGTTTTAATTGTTTTCTGCGTTTGTCAAAAGCAACAGAGAACACGAGATGATTCGCGTCGCGAGCGTGATTCTTTTTTCTTGTTGGTTTAAATATTTATTTGGTTGTAATTGGAATGCAATGCGGCGTTTAAAATTATATTTTATTAATACGGTTAATGGTGATGAAGTGTTTGTGAATGCTAAAATTTATTGTTAATAAATATCCAATAATAATGGAAATGAAATGAAACAATTACGAAAATAAATATAGGATCTGATATTAACGAGTTTTAGTTCTAGTAGACTTTTAATGTTTAGTTTAATTGTGGATCTTCTTTAAAAACCCGAAAAAAAAAAAATTGAGAAAAAATTTGCATGAAGTATAGTATAGCTATGGCGACCGAACTGTCAATACTTTGCAATACAGAGCGGCGTAATTCGAATCGAGTCATATATTTAGGATTAAAATCATATTGTGGGATTTGCCAGGCCTTTGAGCGTTTATGAAAAACAATTTACGATGCAGCAGGTTTAGCTCTTGACGTAAATACCATCTGAATTTTCATAAATATAAGCTATTCTTAAAAGAGATACAACCATCGGGATAACAGACTTTCAGTTTAAAATCGGAATACTTGTACTTCAATAATGGTATGATGATAATCAACTTCATACTACCATTCAATATCTGGTGTTAGTCAGAATAATGTAATTCAGTAATTCACAGATAGATGTTTGTTTAACCGCATCGGTAGCAGACCGACTGAGGGGTTTCATGCGGCACTTTAGATACGGAAGTAATCTAGAATTGTGAGGCAAAAACAGACAGGAAGTGGCGAGACAAGTCCTCCATTATTTGTAAACAGAACCACCGTGCCAGCACAGCCACAGCTCTTAGAGAAATTAGAGGGATATGACGCTTCAAACATTTGACCAGCCTTGTAACTAAGACAGTTTAACGAAATTATACGATACTTTTTTAAAACAGTCAGTATTTGGTCGGTTGAAGAATATATGCTTAATCTTTTTCTTCCTTCTTCCTAACGTAGCTCATATTCTGCCAATGGTTTTTTCAAGGCTCTTCTTCTGCCTTTTCTTTCTTTTCCAAGTTTCCATCTGTAAATCCCTTCAAAATTATGCAAAACTTTGTTATGTTGACCACTTACTACTACTTGTGCACTCCGTTCAGTTTATTTCACGGCCGCTAAGCTGCAACAACTGTCAAAACCAGGCAGATGCGACCGCCTCCAGGACCAGCGCGTCCAACATAAATAAATAATTGTAAGCTACTTAGCAGGGATCGGCGAAAAATTCCTTGCTAGTGGTGGCTGCTGCTTTGCATGACCAGTAAAATGCCTGCGGCGGGCCATGTTCTGGAAAATCTAAATTAAATCACAAGCGGCTTAAAATGGGCAGCCACAAAACAACAACAGCAGCAACAACAACAACAAAATAAATAAATGAATCGAATTAAACATGAACGCAATGCACATGAAAAAGGGTCTGTGCAAAATTTACAAGCCATGCGAAACTTAGCACGCAACTTTGCAGCAATTAAGTTGACGCTTAGCTCCAAGTACGCAACGCTCCTCATATTAGTTTGGAAATTAATTTATTGTTAAGAAAACCGCAAAAGCGCGGCCTGAAAACGCACAGGCGCACGAACAGCGCCCAAAGGACACGGCCAGCTACTGGCAGAAGGAGAGAGAGCATTAAATAAGCGGGCCGGCCAAAGGCCAGAGTGGTGGCAACCGTGACGTGTTCAAGTGCAGGGCGAAACTTTGAAATCAATTTCGCCTGGCATGTTGCAAGTTTTCTGCGGCCTGGGCCCTCTATTCGGGCAACAGCAGCAATTGCATTGCAAGTTGCCTGCAGCGGAGACTTTTTCAAAGTGGCAACGCAGCGCAAACTTCGCCAGCACCTTTCGAAGCACAAGCAAAATATGGACAACAGCAGCACAAACAATATATAGTATGTAACTAGGAGCTGATCCTGCCTACATGCCATACCCATACCCTTACCAACCTGCTTGTCCTCTGGCTTACTTCGCCCGACTTAGCTTGGCTTGATTAAGTTGCATTTTGTGCTGGCACTGGCTTGTCGTCTCATTATTTAACTTTTTAGCCGCCGCTTTATAACTGGAAAATAAAAAGCACACACCTACATACATATATCTTGCACGCTGAATAATGCGTACCCTTACTTTATTAGCAACAACAATAGACCAGCATTCAAAAACAGTACAGAAAATAAGCGGAAGTTGATTTTGAAATACATACTTTTTTCAGTTTTTGCAGAGTTGCGACATAAAGATTTTACTGTACACAGCTGTAGATTTCGATAGCCTTCTTTTTCGATAACTTTAAATCACAGTTTAGAAGTACAGCAGTACCGAAAATCAGCAGCTATTAGAGGTGGCAAACTATCGATATTGGCAATACTCGATAGTTTTTACATTGATAGTTGAAAACATCGACTAACGATAGTTTTAGATAGATTTTCTTGAAAGCTTTACCATGAACTAAAAAAGGCGCACAATACATAAAACTGTGTTTCAAAAAGTGTATGAAACTTCTTTAAAAGATTTATTAATGTATAATATACAATATATGTTCATATACATACATAAAAATAAATATTACCTCTTGTAATTTTTGTAGTTTTTCTCGATCTCGTCCTTGTTGATTTTTTTTTTTTTTTTTTTTTTTTTTGAGGCACGTTATATATGAATGTACATACGCACACGAATATCTCAGAGACTACTTATAACAACTAAAGACAACAAAATTTGGTGCCTTAATCACCGTTCGTATAATCATCTACATATGTCAATGTCACACTATGTATAAAACACACCAAATTTGTAGTTCAAGATGCCTTATGTAAATACGCAGAATTTCCCTCGGAATTTCCCTCCGCCCCCCCTCTCCAAAGCAATTTCTAATTTTCCATATCTCCCATAATTCATGGAATTTTGACTTCTAAGTTCAAAATATTGGAATACGCAATGGCGAACACAAGAATAATAACGTGTTCCCACATAAGAATAGAATTCGGAATGTTTGTCAACTGAAGCACCTCTGCCATGTGGCCAAGCAGAAGTTCATTGTAGATGGCCCCAAAGATTTCATTCTCCACTGAAGTTTTGCAATTCTACAACTTTGATCTTAAGTTTTATAAAATAACATTTAAACAAAAATGGTATAAATTTAACTTTATATATATTTTAATTTTGTTATATTACTCATTTTATATTCATTCATGGGTAATCGCAAGCCTCTATGCCCTCATCGCCAAAGTCGTAACTCAAGCGATGGGGCCGGTACCGTCAGCTTCATTCATAAGATTTGCACTGGAAATATTCCAAATTATAATTGTCAGGACAAATGAGGTGGTTCGTCTAACTCACCTTTATATATACAGGGTGCACCATCTTATATCAATATATAAATAGAAGATTGCGTAAGAAAGCTATGCCTCGCGCTTATTGATGGCGCGCATTTCTAGGTTAACTATTAACGTCATTATTCGGTCTTTGGTCTTAATGGCCAGGATTGGGGGCAGCGCTTTAATCGTCGCGTAGATACCATCAAACCAGAGATCCAGTGATTCACGAGCTACTGCTCCAATGGAATTCTGACTCAGGGACTGATTTGGAACTTCATCAAGAACTTCAGACAGTTGGGCAGGATGTGCCTTCCGTTTGTTGCGTACGCGCAATTTTAGCTCGCCTTTTAACTTCATTATTTGTGCTTTGCCCTCAATGGCCAGGTTTGGGGGCAGCGATTTAACCGTCGCGTAGATGTACTTAAGGAACCAGTGAAGTGCATCCGGCTGCATTGTGGACTCTTTTGTATTTGCCATTACTTATTAATTATATTTATTTTATTTTTATTTTAGGGTACTTGGCACCGTTCACTACGAAGAAATATTTGGCAGACCACGTTTGTTACCAGTAAATCGCCATCACCGAGTAGTGCTGGGCGAAACATCGATTTAAAATCGATACGTTGATGTTTTGTAATTTTTGCAAACATCGATGTTTTATTTCCGATTTTCGATGTTTTTTACTACGTGAAAAAAAATCGATATTGGCACCCCACAATAGTCTTTCCATCCATGTATATCAAAGGGAAAACATCGATATTCATGCCCATATATCAAATATATCAAAACCGGCTTTCATTGTATGGTTTACTTAAAAATAAATTTTAATATAAATTATAAAAGCAAATTAATCCTACTCCTTGCGGTTACTCATTTTAAGAATATTAAACGAGGCTATACGAATCAAAATTAACATTAAATGCTTAACAATCTAAAATATATATAACAAAATACACATCCGTTTAAGCTCACCAAAATAATGACCACTTAACAAAACAATGAAAATGTTCGATGTTTGGACAAACATCGTTGGATCGACGATAGAACATAGATGCATCGGGTTAAAAACATCGTCGATTCTCGATACATCGATGGGTTTTTACATCCCCAGGCGAATGCAGACCAACATATATTTGGGGTTGTGATGTTCTATAATAGTAATATATTAGTTATAGTATTAATCGTTTTTAAACTGCACTTTGCATTATCTTCAGAGCAACTAATAAGCTAATAAAAAATAATAATAACAGGCTATTAATTCGGTAATCAGTAGTTTATTACTTCACCTATATCATTCTATCCACACTTTTGGTATTTTTTAGAAGTTCTTTATATACATACATACATATGGATGTACATTTTTTTCAGTCGATCTTTTCGCTGAATTTTTTGTTTACTTCAGTACTATTACTTTTCATCGTAGAATTTGAATTAAAGCCATTTTTAATCATCTACATGAAAAACGAAAATTTTAGAATTGCACGTTTCTTCATTTATAACCGATGCAAAGGCCAACTATAAGAGACTATTTAACAAAAATATATTCAACATATACATATGTACTTGTATGTATGCATATACAAGTATAAGGTCTTTTTTTTACTTAGGGCCTTTTCAATAAAAGAACTGTAGAATCGGCAGGACAAACATTTAGTTCGTCTGCCACACAGACTGACTGACGACTTATAAGAAAAAAACAAACAACTGCAACAACAGCAACAATAATTAATCATTTTGACTTTTAATCTTTCATTTGTCGTCAACGTCTGCGTCTTTATCGTTCAGCTCAGCTCAGCTCCGCTTCGCTTTGCTCTACTGTTGTTGTTTGTGTCAAAAGTTTACGCAACTTGGTTCGCTTAAGCGTCGAACGCCCAGTGCCAACCCCTTCCCAGCTCATCTATCTATCTATCTCTCTATCCGGGCAGCCGGTTCGTCGCTCTGCCATCCATCCATGCTTTTCAGTTTGTTAAGTATGCTTTGGGTCGCTTAAGCAGACTTAATCGCATTATTACTTTTACGAGAGTTTTTCTTTATGATTTACGTTCGTCGAGTGCAACACGCAGCAGTTTCTCGAGTAAATCATAGAGGAAGAGCGAAAAGTAGTAGTTCTGTAGTACCTCTCAAGTTTTTGGGTGGATTTTTGGTTTCTATTCTGATTTGTAATTTCAAATTGCTGGAAATGAAAACATCGAAAATGAAATTTTAAGTGCGGATTTTGTGGTTTGACATCAGCTCTGAGAAAGGATTTGCTTGTGCGTTTTAGAGATGAAAATTTGCGCTAGCATGAGCAAGACGAGGCATGCGTTAAGTTTTTAAAGAACACGGCTAACAAAACTAGATTAAATGCTTAAATTTCGACTACATTTACTACAGGAAACGAATAGTTATGGCACAATTATGCCCAACTATTAGGCATAATCCGAATGGGAATTGCTTAACTATTCCGACATACGCAGACAATTTTTCGAACTTCAAATATTTATCCTTGCGCTTGTGAATTTAAAAAGAAATATCTTAATTTCATATTAGACATATGAATGCAAATTCAAAATTTGTATTAAATGAAATGCATTTCTTTAATCGCCAATTATATTTCTCTTTGTATTAATCAAGTTCTGTTGATTATTCTACGTACTTCCCAATTGCCAGATGGCAATGCAAATGTTTGGAACTGATATTTCCAAATTGCAATTCAATGGAAAATCACTCGATTACCAGAAAACCGACAAGTGAGATTACGCGATTTTGGTGCTTTTGTGAATCGAAAATTAAATGAAAACTGAAACAGGCCCGTATATTTGTTTGTCTGTAGGATGAATGTAGTTATTATAATGAAGACGAGTTAATATCACTTTGGGAAGACTTTTTCCTGCACTGCTCTGCATGCATAATCTTTATATCACCAGAATTTGAAAAAGCTGGTCACAAAATAGCAGTCTGGTCTGTTTATTTGTTTCCTTTCATAATTTGCACCAATCTGTTGCCATTTATAAAACCCATTAGCATACCCATAATAGCGTTACAAGAGTTTATGGCGACTGCTTAAAATGGAGCTAAAATATACAGTAAAGGGTCTGCACAGTCCACAATCAAAATCAATGCACACATTTCCTGGTCATTTATAACTCAATTTTATTCGTCACATACACAGCCATATACACCACCACATGGAAAATCAATTGAAAAATCACATTAACCGCACATGCAATTATTACGATCATCGTCGTAATCCATTCAAACAGATTATATGTACATGCGAGTGTACGTGTGTACTTCTACAGAGACGGTCCAAGTTATGGACCGATGCTGGGGGGCCAATAACAAAAAAGGGTATAAAACTCATTACATAAACGTCAAAAACAGACAAAAATGGCATTTGACAAATAACGATATTATTACGAGTATTGCCAACGCCAGCCGAAAAATGGCATTCCAATTTTATGCGCCCTTTTAAAAATAAAACCGAAACAATTTCGAAAGACTGCCGCAATAGAAGGGGAGTGTGGTTGCTTTGGGTCTGGAATGGGAAGCCACCCAAAAGGGTAAGCACCCGTCATAATTGCGTGCACCGCATTTTCTGCAGAAGTGTTGATAAGTCAGGCATGTGTTTGAGTGATTGGGTCGGGCTAAAAGGGAGCGTGCTACAAAGGCTTAAAGGTACAATGCTGAATAAGCGACAGCTTTGTGTTCTGTGGCCAACAAAGAGAGCATTTAAAGTGCTCTTGGGACTCGATTGTGCGGCCCGTTGCTGGGAAACTGACACATATTCCATTGTGCTACATGTGAGAGACATACTTCAAGAATCATGTATGTTCATGCTTATGAATTCAGATTTAATCTTTAGAATTTCTTAAGCTTAAACACATCAAATGGCTTGCTTCGTTTTACTTAATGATAGTCAAAGAAGCTTGGAAATTTACACATAACAGTAGTCAGGTCATAATTTTCAATGTTGCACTTAAATGTTACTAATTTTGGTAGCAAAATTTTACTTAATCATGTTTTTCAATTAAATTTGCTGCCATTGATTGAAAAGTTGTTATAGGTCCGTTCAAGTTTTAAAATTTTGCTTAATTTTACGAATCTAAATGCCGTTGATTCCCTAATGTACTAGAATTTTCAGACTTTAAACTCATATTTTATTCAGCACGTCTTAAGAAACAGCTGTAAGGTTTAAAAAAAAAACAAGAAAGGAATGTTAAAGTCGAGCAGGCTCAACTCTTAAATACCCTGTACCACCCCACAAAAAATAAATTAATTTAATTTAATTATTTAATTAATTTAATTAAATTAATTTAATTAATTAACTAAATTAAATATAAAATATTCCATACATACATTCACGTTTACATCAAAAACGTGTCTATGCGTGTTTGTGTACTTGTGCATATGTATGTATGTGTGCATTGGGCCTGATTATATGGCTTTAACTTTATTTCTGATCAACCTTTCATAAGGAAACTTGTCAAACGGATATATAATCACTATCTGGATGTGTCCACCAAAGTTTAGTTTAGTTTAAAATTCCAAGAATTACGGGAGTTATAGAAAATCTTGAATAGGGGGTGGGGGAGTTTGGGGGTTTCATCGGGAAAAATGAACAAACTCGTCCTTTCTCGGGCTCAGGAGAATCTAGATACCAAGTTTAGTTATTCTAGCTTATACTTTCTTTCTTATACTTTCTGAGATCCTTACGTTAATACAGACAGACGGACAGACAGACGGACATGGTTATATCGACTCTGATCAAGAATATATATACTTTGTGGGGTCTGCCATGCCTCCTTCTGTGTGTTACATGTACACTCGCACAAAACTAATATACCCTTGTACGCTTTGGGTACAGGGTATAAAAACGTATTTTCATTAAATACCAACAATAAATATGTTTTATCCTTAAGACTGCAAAATAATCTCACTTTTCATTAAATTAATTTTGTACTACTGGTGTTCAAAATCGCAACATAGTCCGAGCTGTTAATTTCATGAAAGTAATTTTGCAGGCACTTTTGCAACCGCTGATTCATTATTAAAAAAGTAGGAAACACAGAAAGTTAAAATTAAAATTAAATTAAAATTAGTTCAAGGATCAAATATACATATACAAGTAGTAAACCATTAGCGCAACTTGGTGTTTACAAAGAAAATCAATATTTTTCTTTTGTAAAGGTGACATACGATTCCAATGTCAATTACTATGTGAGATCGATCATAATTATATCATATCGCTTAATGGCTTTTCTGTAGCTATTTATTTATTTTAGGTACCGTTGAGGTAATTTTGGTAACAAATTATATGGAATCCTAAGAATCCTGAATAGTCAAACTGCTAAAATGCTATAAAAAAGGCTACAAAACATAATTATAAACCAGCCTTGCCTTCTTGGGCTAAACGGTTTCACTCTTAAACTGTTAAGCAAATAATCTAATTTTTGTAAGGACCCTAAATATTGTTTACTTATTTGTTGTTAGATATGTTTTTACTGATACAACTCAATTGATCTCATTTAACATAACAATGAGTTTTCAACGCTAACCATTTAAATACATAGAATACATTTGAATAAGTCATATCCGCTGCGAGAAGAGGTTCTACCTATAAGTATGTAGTTCTTTAAACCAAGTTATTAAGTTAGGTTTAAGCTACTAGTTTTATGGGCTTTTTGTTTAATTTTTCCCGCTTTACACTATCGATTGTTCTTTATCATTTTTATTTCTCCATTTTATTTAATTAAGTAGAAAAGGCTAAGCTTCCTGTACTCTTAACATTGAGATATCCTTACCTCACTTGTTAATTCATAATTTTTTTAAGAAATATGAATACATTGAAATTGAAACCAAGTTTACACGGAATCTTTTTGAAAGGGACAAGGATATTTGCAAATTCTTCTTACTCAGTATACGTTTTACATATCATTATTGAAATCTGTTTATCAAGGCTTAAGGTTGTTTATCAATTTTTCCGAGTACGAAAGAGCTTCATATTTTTGCAAAGCGATTACTATTGTGCAGCATTTAATGCCTCAATTCGTGGAAAATATAGAGAAGCTTTCAGATCTGGAAGTGAACTTCTTTTAGCACCCACCAGGGGAACCATTGCGAAAATGTTAAGAAAACAAAAACAAGCATGATCAATGATTTACTTAAAATGCCATTAGACTTGTAGTTGTTGCACAAGCTGAGGAAAACACTTGACACTTAGGCGAGAACTCAGCTGGATGGGTGGCTGACTGACTACGAGTATGGGAGGGACTGACTGACTGACTGACTGAGTGAATGTTGTCGCCATTGCCAACGTCATCTTTGACTTTACACTGTGCTACACAACAGGGCAGCAGTTAACGGCGACGTCGCCATGGCTGACTGACTGCTTGAATGGCGCACGGACTGGCGCATAAATACATGTTTTATTCATCAGATGCAGTCGCAGTCGGAGTCGCAGTCGGTGGCGCTGCTGCGACGCGACGCTGCAACGGAAGTTAGTTTATGCCAAGTCGCAAAATTTGCCCTCCCATAGAGGGCATAGCGCCTCCTCGTCCACCCACCACCTACAGAATGCTGCACTCTCGTCTATAGCCACCATGAAGCTGTTGAATTAAATCAAATTCACGCTTCAATTGATTTCATGCGAACTTGTCCGCTGCTACTGCAAAATTGTTAAAGTTTCGCGTGGAAATTTTGAAAACCTGAACTTTATGGCAAGTCATAATTTTATTTCACTTTTACACACTACTCGCATCTTTGCTGTTTGTTGGTTGGTTGGTTGGTTGTTGGTTGGTTGGTTGTTAGTAGGTTGGTGGCTTGTTTGCGGGGTGTTTTCACAACTTGTACAATAATTGTGTGTAGTTATTAGATATCGTACTTCGTGGACAGGCACTTGTGAAATGCAATAAACACTCCATGCATGTCATTCAAATAAAAAACAAGCAGGACAACCGACCACGACCATTGAGCAAAATGGGGCGAACAGACGAACAGGCCAACAGACCAAACAACAAACCCACAAGTGCACGACGGACCCGTCATGGTCATGGAGTGGTCCTGCGGTGTTTTCAACACCAAACAGAGTTTGCTATATAATTGCAATTGCCACTGGCAGCAAGGAGTGGCGGAGATGCGGTGGCGGCCAACAGGGAGTGGAAGCTTAGCTAAGCTGCTCATGTTCGTACTTGTCATCTGCAATGGCAGCCAGCGGACCATTGGCAAGTGACAAAGTGGGAGTTGTTTGGGTATGGACTGAGTATGGGGGTCGGCCAATGGGTTTACTCGTTCTGGTGTTAGCTGTTTAGAAAAGTGTTAAAAATTGTTGCTGTGCAGGAAGCTAAAAGTATATATCTACATATGTACGGCTATGTAGATGTATGTTTATGAAGCACTCCCCGCGGCGCTGGCAAAATACGAGATGTATGTTTTCTATTTAGTTGTTGCTATTATTGTGGCACTTGTTTTTAGTTCGTTGTGCCATCTTTTTAAGTGTTGGTATTGGTGTTGGTGTTTAGACAAAGTGGTTGCGGGCAACACAAGATTATGGCCAATACATATTACTCCATCTCCTAATAATGGCTTTTAAAAGTATTTGAGTAATTGCATTGAATTCAATTGTTAATATCAGCTTTGGCTATATTTATAGATATAAAACTGTATACAAGCAATATGAGCGACTCCAGTACAGAGATGATAAAGATCGCCACACTTTTTCTTGTTGTGTTTATCGTTCATTTGCAATTATGAAATGGACAATTTTTTATTAAACTCAACTGCATTTAATATGCTGATGCATTTTGAAAAAAAAATGTTAAACTAATATATTTTATAGCTGTAACCGAATTACTATATATTCTACTAACATTAAGATTTGAAGAATAAGGTCACGTTCAAGATCAATAAGACGGCTCTAATTATAAAATATTTTCATTTCAGAGATAAATTTTCGATTTTTGATATGAAAATACTGTAATCCGAGCTGACACAAACTATGTATATTATGAATATCAATACGATTTGGAGTACTTGGGAGATGATCTTCCCTCATCAAAGACAACTAAGAATTGAAAATTATTTACATTTTTATGGAAAGAGATATATTTAACTGCCTTTACTAGGCGACTGTAAATTGAAGAGAATAACTGCAGGAAACAATTGATCAAAACTAGATACAGTAATATCAATCAATTCTAATCCTGGCTGGCAATCGTTGCAGTGCAGCTTCTTGTATCCACAACTGTGTGTGTTTCCATGCAGAAGGCAGCACTTAGACACATAAATCAATTGAAGAATCAATGAAGTGCAGCGTGTTGCTTGACCGAGAATAGCACTGTAAATGGTTCCTGGCTAGTCAAAGAGTGTTGATGTTGATACATGCGTGTCCCTGGCCTGCTGCCTCCGATAAACTGGCGAAAAACGACTAGTCCACGACATAATTGAGCTAACAATTTACAGCGGGCCCCATGCAACAACATCCGCGAATGGCGGTGATGTCCAAATACACAGTTAATGCCTCTAGGGCGATGGTGGCGTTGAGTGGCAACAATGCCCGAGCGTGCTATAATTTAGCTATCTTTCACACATAATTCACGCACACACACATGCACAGATAGAGTAACACAGACGGTCATTAGCATTGTGCGTTTGCTTCACTATAAAACGGATGCGGAAATCGCGCTGCATTCCAAATGACAAGCAGCACAGGCACAACAAGTTGTCTTGTCGACTTGCTCCGTACAGGAAAATAAAAAGAATGCACAACTCTGCCAATAGATACAGCAAGAAAATCATAATGGGCGGAAAAATAGTGTAAATAACAAATAAGAAATATAGGAAGCCGAGTTAGACTACTATGTAACCAATTTGAGAGTGATTTCTAATTGTGAAATGAGTTTCATTAAAAACATTTCGCTATCGACTATTGTAATCTCCAAGTCAACTGATTAACGATTACTATTAAGCAAATTCCGTTACGAAAATATAAGCACAATATTTATGTATATAAATATTCGTGATTTCGTAAAATTAAAATGTAAATATTTGAAAACAATTAAATAATTCAATTTGAACAAAATAATAATGGTACAATCTACAGAGCAGTTACGATCATGAATATACAAAGAATTCAATAACAATTACGCCATAATTTTAACTCGTCGTCGAACTAAGACAACAATTAAATATTTAAGAGTCTATAATATTTAATCAGCGTTTCACATTTAAGTTGAATTCATCGAAGAAGAACTGGGATGCTGATGGTTAACCCAATTCTTTTAAAAAGCTACTTAAACAGAGCTGAAATATCAAAATAAAACTTTATTTGTTTCTTAACTCGTATGACCTTTTAGCCCAAATGTAAATCCAATTGGCTTTTAATTACTAAATGCATTTCGTATTAAAGAATTCATTGTTCCCAAAAACTAATTTAAGTATAAATATAAAATCAAATCCAATAAAGTATCCCTTTTTAAAGTGTTACGCCTGCAAGTATGTTTCGAGAGATTGAAAGTAAAATTGCTATGGACATTTTTTTGTATGATACACATTCCAAAATAGTAAGCATTTTGTGAGCTTGTTCAATAAAAGCTTGTAGCATGCGGCATTATTCAAATTCTCTGCATACTAAATATTTATAAACACGTATGTAAATAATATTTGCAGACATGCCAAAACTTTTTGCGCTCCCAACTCAATCATAGAGCATACAAATTATGCAATTGTTCTGGAAGGTCTGTAATTTTGAAACTAAACTGTCATCGTTTTTTCTCGTATTTTGCATAAACTCAATAGCGGGTTCAACATGTGGGCGTCCCTGTGTGTGGGCGTGGCAGTATAAGAAAGAGCCTGCCATACCACAGAGAGTTCAATTATGAAAGGGAGACAAACACACTCACTACTACACATTCGCTCTTGATGTACGAACTACGTGCATGTATGGACGAGTACAAGTATATGAATGTATGTGTCCACTTATGTCCATGTTGACATTTCCGGTTTCCACACGGCTCCTCGTCTGTGTATATACATACTTATGGATATATAGATGTGTTGACGTTGAACGTTGACAACCATCAGGCCGCAGTAAAGACTAGAGGTGAGCGTGAGTAGCATTTTTAATCGTGGCTCATCGTTTCGCGGAATAAATAATAATCAACAAAATTTTGTATGTTTTCCTAGAAGCATTTCCTCAGAATATAAATTACATACATATTTATTTATGCCTTACTTGTTAAATTTTAGTATAACATTTAATTAAAAATCAATAGAAAATATTGATTCATTTGATACTTCAACCATCTTTTATTTAATACCAAAATCTCTCCAACAAGTTTTGAATATTAGAAAAGATAAGAAAGAAATATAAGTTATGTGAACTATGATATCAATATCTTTACATAAATTGCTCGTCATGTATCTTCATGTATTTCATGTATCTTCAAATTTGCTTAAAAAAGTGAAACAAAATACATGTAGCTTAAAAAAACTGGGGAGCAGCTTCACTTCGATTCGGCTCGATCTTACAGATATTAAGCCGTCCATACGCCCACTAGCCGTTAACAGCCGTCAGCTACAATATATAGTTAAAATAATAAAACATATGTATGCATTCATTGAGATTTTCGTAAAAGGTATTAAATATGTGCATGTATCCATAAATTTAGTGATAGACTTCCTAACGGAAAGCTTTCTATTCGTGAACGTTAAAAGAGAATTCGGCCATCTCTAAGTACTATGTATGTATGTGTGTATGGTCGAAGCCAATGCTCGAAATTGTTGCAATTCTCTTTCTTTGTTGTTGTTGTTGTTGCTTCTGCTTACGTGTTGATGACATCGATGAGCTACGCTTGACGCCGCTTCTGCTGGTGATGTCGCTTTGTTGCTGTTGTTGTCGTTGTTGTTATTGCTGCTACTGCTACTGCTGCTGCTGCAGTTGCAGTTGCTCTTGATGATGACGTTTTTGTTGATTACAACATTGTGGCACTTTGTATGTCCACCTGTCCGCAGTCTCAGTAGTTTTTGTTGCTCCTGTATGCTGACTGCATGTAGTTGGTTTTGTTTGACATGCAACTTTCCTTTTTTGTCGGCAGCACAAAGCATTTTCAATAATGTGCTGGGCGTATCTCTGGTTTTTCCCCATTTACTACCTGCACATGAAATATGCATTTTATCCACCATGTGTCATTGTTAAACAGAAAACAGTTCTTCATTATTCAAAGGAGACGACTTCTTTGTAGTATCAATATACTTATACCAACAGATGGCATTGGCATATTATTTCAAATAATATTCCACATCATTTTGAAGTTTAGGATTAATTATATCAACTTTCTTCTAAGATCTACAAAGTACGTTAATTATTAAATAAAAATAAATAAAAACATTGAGTGGAGAAGCCACTTTTGAAGTAGTTGTAAGTTGTTTATTTAGAGCTGAACATTTAAGTCCTGAAATGGAAACTTCTTCTAAGATCTACAAAGTACGTTCATTATTAATAAAAAAAAACGAAAGAAAATCGAGTCGAGGAGTCATTTGATGAATTAAGAATTAGTTAGATATTTAGATGTATGGTATACTGGGTATAAATAATACTGTAATTTCCGATTTTAAAATGACATAAATACCAAGCTTCGTTCTCCTTAGGCTAAGCTTTAATTATTGGGCAATCTGACTGATAGTGGATGAAGTCTTTACTGCAAAACAAGTGATTATAGATAATACTGTTTTTACACGGTTTTGATTAAACACGGTTTGAAAATTAAAAATTGTATACATATATTGTTACACGACTTTATTCCATTTAGCACAATTCAGAATAACAAATGATCAATGTCTTTTTTTACACGGTTTTTTTAACACGACTTTTTCTGGAACTATTCTACTGCGTAAAAAGAGAATTATGTGTACTTTAGACACTTTAAATAAAAACCCACTATCTCAAAGCTACCAAGAAAGCATGTAAAAATAAATTTCGTCATACTGGTTTCAATAGTAAATATATTTAATATTTATGGAATTTTATTTATTCAACATATCACATCAGCGACAAACCATCATTCTGTACACGTTGAAGTACTTATTGACGAAATGCTCATTATACGCCGAGTTGCTCATTACGATTGTTGGCGCTCTGGCTCATTTTCCTACTTCAATGTAATGTATAGAAACATTTAACGGGCTGCCGTTTCAATAATTCACTGTAGCTCCACTCCAGACGTAAATAAATTAATTGCTTGTTTAAGTTTCATATCACAAAGACGTTGGCTTCCATCTCGGCAAAGTGCCTAACACCCAGTCCCGCCCAGTTACATCTAGACAATTTAATATTTATTGCTTTTTATGTGGCTCGAACAAAACGCAGGCGTCAAATAAATAAACGACAATAATAACAACGAAAACAACAACAGCAACGACAAGAAGAATAGGCCTATACTGCGGGGGTGCGGGACGTGTCGTAAATCACTTGACTGAATGAAGGACTCCGAGTCTGTGCGAGTGTTCAAATACGAGTCAGACAACAAAAGCTCATTGAAAAGGATGAGAAGGAAAGGTAAGCCTATCCAAAAGCTTTGCTTCCATAAATTGAATTGTTTTCAGTCTGTCAATGTGTCTGAGAGGATTTTAAATGCTACAGTAAAGAGCGGCAGTAAAACGCGCCATGTCAATAAAAAGGAAGTCATATCCCTGTTAATGCAAAGCTTTATTCGCATATGTGTTAAAATTGAAACTATTTGAAAAATGTTTGATTATTTTCAGAAGGCATCCCTTTTCATGACCATAACTTCACTTTGTAGTTTTTTTAATTAAAATTGAAAGCTATCACAAAATATATACATGTAGTATGTCCTTCAAAATTTGTCTCCTGTTTGTCATACTTCTAACTTAGCAAGTATTTCCCATATACGTACTTTAAAAAATTATAATATAAACATCACCTTTTAAGTATGAATCGGCAGTTTTCTGAATGATACACGAATGATTTCTCTTCCCTTATCAATGAACTTGTTTTATTATTTTATTTACCTTCAAACTAAGTACGTATGTCCTTCAATAGTTTCATTTCAATTGCCATTCATCTGACTAAGAAAAAATTACGCATATACGTATGAAAAAATGAATAATCGCTTTAAAGATATATGCATATATTGAAAGAAATTGTAACAATTAAGCTTAACAGGCAGTTTTCTGAATGATACACTTATCAATGAACTATGAAACTCTATTTATTCTTTTATTTACCTTGATATTGTTAACCAAGCTTTCGTGAGTTTTCTTATATGATAAACTACGATTATCATAAACTACTTTATTTAATAATTTAATGTAATGTAAAAAAATAAAGAATAAAATAAAAGTAACTTTGTACTTGTAATGCTAGGATCAATGAATAAAATAAATAAATAAATAAATAAAAAATAAATGAATTCAATGAAACAGGGTCACCAAAAATAATCGAGTATTACGATGTTGGTCTCGACAGTTTTTTAAAATAATAATAAATAATAAATAAATAAAAAATAAATGAATTCAATGAAACAGGGTCACCAAAAATAATCGAGTATTACGATGTTGGTCTCGACAGTTTTTTAAAGTTCTGCCAACTAATTTGGAATCTGTTTAATTAGTCATATTCAATTTTTTTTAAATCTTTATTCTTTATTCAAGATCTGTCCTAAGGAGCACAATTATTAAAGTATATGGTAGCATTGGATTTGTTTAATCATGCGTTCTGTCATGATGGTTGCGACGTGATTAAGCTAGATCGCTGAGCTATGCCAGGTCACACTAGCTAACGTCCTTTTCAATGAAAATATTTTCCAAAATATTTCTATAATGCAGAAGCTAGATGTTGAAATTTGCAAATAATTTACTGCATTTCTAAATGGCTCTGTGTATCGTAGGTTAATCTAACTCTGCAAGACAAAAAATTAGTTGCTAACAACATTTTTGCTGCTGCCCCTATTGTCAACTGCAGTTGCAAAAAGCTGCATCGTCCGAGCTAACTGCCCGAAGTTAAGTTGAAACTTTACCAAAACTGACACAACCAGGTGAGTCAAGTGAATAAGGCAATTCATTTTTGTGCCTGGTGCTGCTAAAGGTGTTACATAACACCTCCTAGTAATTTGCATCGTTTTACGCTTAACGCGCCAAGGCAACAGTCAGGCACAGACATGCAGTCCAACTGACAGTCAGAGACAAGCTGTACAGCCTGCATGCTCGCATATTTCCACACACAACCCCCTCTCACTATCTCTCTCTCTCACACACACACACTGCTGTGGGCTACAGCTGTGCGCCGTTGTGTATGCTACGTTTTCTTCTCTTTTTCTTTTTTGCCTTTTTAGCTTGGCAGCGCGCTGAGGTGTCGACGCCAGCACCAAACACCAAACAAGCCATATACGCATGAATTGTTGCCAACCAACTTCATGGCACACACACAGACACAGACACTTACACACATACATACAAACGTATTACAGCTACAATTACAGGTTATCAACAGCAGCATCAACGAGTGCACCCACCCAGCTGGCAACGGAAATGACTTTATTATTACGCTCAAACAATTTTTCGGCGCTCGCCAACTGCTTGCTGCACATAATTTTAATTAAGGTAAACAGTTTACGTGCAGGTGAGTAGCGCGACGCAGAAAAAAAAAACAACAACGGCTTTTATAAGCCGAAAATTGTATACCCTTACCCTGCCTTAGACACAGATTCGCTTTCTAGAAATGCTGTGCCTACGAAAACAAATGCAAAAATTGTATATACTAAACTTTAATTGAATTTAATTTGAGATTTATTGATGGCATTTTTTACTATATTGTTAAGCAGGGCCCATTGTTATTTGATATTTCTTGATCGCCTTTGTGATCACGTGGCAATACAAATAGTTCAGCAATGATTATATTATTCGTCACAATCGTTTAAGGTTACCTTAACACTACCAGAGTATTTGGAATTTATTCACACATATAATCCTTTTCCTATAGCCTTTTATAGTTTTTTTTTATTGATTATCCTTTTATTAAGTATCCGTTCAAAAAAATCTGTATAGATATATAATTTACCGTCACTGAATGCCTTGAAGAAAACTGAACAAATTCTGATCAAATAATTTAATTTGTTAACTCTAAGGACAGTGTATAGAAATACGAACTGTTGACTGTTCAGTCAATCTAATTTCCTAAAATATTGAGAACAGTATTACACCTAATTCTGTTTTACACGGTTTCGATTTTTGTAGATCCAATTTACCGGGTAAAAACAGAATTAGGTGTATATTAAAATAATAGAACTTTATGTTTCAAGAACTTATACATCACAGATACAAAAATGTCCACAGGATTGGCAAGGGTATACAATGGGCGAGATTAAAAACTGGACAGCTCGTAGCCCAACTAGTGTACTCAACACGTTTGTATGTTGACATTTGGAAGTGGGACCCACCCTCAAATAGAAATCTGACACTCTAGTGTAAGTTAAATAAATCGCCAGCATTTCTCCATAAGTGTGTGTTAGTTAGCGCAAAAATGTGTATCTATGTATATACATATACATATGTGTGAGCATATCATTAAGTAAAGTGCCTACGTTTTAGGTGTAACTGCCTCAAGGTTAAGAGTTGCGCTGGCAAAAAAAGATGTTGGCATTGACACATCAAACATTTTACTGAAATAATAAAAATATTTAATGTTTTAGGTTCACAATCCGAACTGCCTTTTTGACCTCGGAATACCTAGCTTTTTCTGCTAACTAAGAGTCTGACCTTCTCCTCTACTTGTGCCACAATTCTATAGACCAACAAAGTATGAGATGTAATACTAAAAACAAGTAAAGCATGGCACTACCCTAGAATAAAAACTAAAGTGCACTCTTACAAAACTGTCCACAGATAAATCCCAATTTAAAACGGCTGGTACACGCTAACGATTTCTTTTGTATTTTTTGTGAACACTTTTTCCAACATAGTTGATAAACGTACATCGAGTCGTCAAGTAACGCTAATCAATTGTGTACTTTTCTTTTGCTCAATAAATTTTAGTGGTAAAGATATTTATAGAACTGAAAATACTTTGATGGCTTCTTGTTATCCGCTGTTGTCAGTTTAAAAATGAAACTGTTATTGGCAATGGTCGTGTATTCGTAAAGTACTCTCTAAAGCGTTATCCCTGCGTCTGCAGTGTATGAACAATGAATTAACAATGGCTTCAAAAATGGCAAATTGCAACTAACATACACAAATCTGGGTACAAATTGAAAACTAGGAGAGTACAAAGAACAAACAGCTCAGACAGTCCACAGTGGTCGCAAACAAAAATAACTCTAAAAGAAATTAAAGACTTTATAATAAATATTGGATATATAGCCTCATATATACTTCATAGATATGTAAAGCGTTCACATATCTACAAGAATAGTATACTTGTATGAGAAATGTTAAGAAAAAATCCCCAACAGAAAATAGAGACCTAAGACTTGTACATAAAATATGATGAAATTTGTCATTACACAAATATGTTTTTTATTTGCTTCAAAAATTACAAAACTATTAAAAGTCGCTTTGAAGGTTTTCTGTTTCTGTGCAAGTTAATTTGTACACAAATTTAATTATTATTGACAGATTTTCAATAAACCAAAAGAATAAAAAATTGTGGCCTTCCATTTATGCTTGAAAGAAAAATCCAGGCCACTGTGTATCCCGTTCATTGCAGCCTCCATTGCTCGTTTGGCATTCAACTCAGTCAACTGTTAGGCTTCTTGCCATTTTATTTGCCTATATGCAAGGCTTTAATTGTGGGAATCTGGGGGGTTGGGTCGAGGTACATACTTCCCGTACCAACATGTTGGAAGGCTTTGCTGGCTTGGCTGGTCCTGCAAATACATACTCGTACATGAATTTATGGCTTTAACACTGACATGACATTTTCGCTGCAGCAACAGCAACAACAAGGCAATAACTAGTCGACCATTTGTTGAAAATTGCAATTGCACTTTTAGGAAGGGCGTAGCCAATTGGCATTGGTCCTGACACTCGATAGCTTCTGGCAAGCAAATAAATGAAACGAGCTACATTAAAAACTGTCTATTTGAATTGAAGCCAATTATAAATGTTGCCCTTTGTAAGCGCACATAACATTCCTTGCTGCTGGCGAATCAATTTACAATTGAATGTTAAAATTACTTTGCATATTTTAGAGAGCACACAAAACCATTTTAGCATTTTATTTTCTAGCTGGGTATAGGCAATTAGTAGAACATTAAATCTAGATATAGAACATTCACAAACATTAAACCAACTTGTACATAAATTTTTGTGTAAATAAATGGGGGTATATGTGGCAGGATTCCTTTTGTTATATGCGCAAAAATTATTCACGCATAATTATGTAGGCACAAAAGGGGCCAAGATGGGGGGGAAAAATGAAAAAAATAACAACAATGACGACGAATGCCTGGCGGGCATTTAAGCATAAATCAAGAACTCTGGCCCGATTTTTGTTACTCGTATATCATTGTGGTGGTTGTTGTTTTTGCTGGCGTTGCTATTATTATGTTGTGATTATTATCCTGCGGTCGAGTTAATTGAGCAATTGCAAAAATCAACAAAGACAATGAAACAAGTTATACGCGTAAGGTTGCGGCATGTACGAGTAGAATGAAAGCCTGGCATGATTTAATGGAAAAGGAGCGGGAAAAATATAATTAAGTTATGCCGCTGGCACTGAAAAACATAAACAAAGCAACCTATTTATTGACCCAACCCAGCAGCTATCCCGCAGCCATTCTCAAAACCCATCGCCTTGCTGAGTGGTGTCATTGGCCCGCGGCATCGTCTCTGTGGCTGACTTCAATGACAATGATGATTGATATTTGTTGTTGTTTACGCAACTTGGCCATAGCTGCTGGAGCCCGGAGGCAGGGGCAACAAAGAGACGCGCCTTTATACATACAAAATAGTATTATAGATGTAGCATAATTTAGCATTGTTGCCGCAATTTGAGAATTTATCGCTTTAAAATTACTTGACTTTCAAATGAAGTTGCTCTGCTCATAGAGCACATTTTTCTTAACCATTTTAAAAATACAGCTCGAAAAGTCTTTAATAAATAAAATATAAATACATGGATATTTCTTTTCTCAGATCGAGTTCTACTCAAGGTAGCAGCGGTTTAACTATTATATTTTCACAACTTATTTTTAGATTCAAGATAATAGAAGTATAAGTTAGTTCCATATTATTCCGTTGGTAGCTAAATATTATATAATATCCGCTGGAACTTACTTGGCTGCGATGTCTATAAAAACAAAAATGGTTCTCAAACACTTTTCAAAGACTGTTCGTTTCGATAACACTGATAAACTTGTAGAAAAACGATAAAGCTTGAATACAAGCGTATATTCTATAGAACCACTTTCAAGGATTTAGTTGCAGTTTTTAAAGCAATATTGTTCTTTTAAAAACAAATTTTTAAACTGTTTTAGCAAATAATTGAACGCTTTTAAAAATATAAAAAAATATATATTTTTTATATAATACCAACATATAATTGTGGAAAAAAATAATAAAAAGCTTTAAATAAAATAAGTTCGTCCATTTATGCTGAATTTAATGGAAAAGTGGGCCTAAAAAATTGAACAAAAATCTGTTACAAAATGTCAAAGCATTTCATTCCATTCCCAGCATGCACTACGAGTTCACATTTAAACATACATCAAAATCAAAAACTAATGCTCCCGGCATGAGCTCACAAATATTTTGTATAACTAACTGACAGGCTGACAGTTTTGCATGACTTAGTGCTGGCCTGGGTGACAATGACAACGACAACGACTATGACAACGACAACGACAACAGCAAAACAAACACAATAAAAACTGGAGCATACATATGGGCGCATACGAAATGCGTGCATAGAACATATCGCGAAGTAGTGTGTGTACCTTGTTGAACGACTGACAGGCAGCTGGTGTGCTCAAAAGTGGCAGCAGGTGGCTGACAGTATAAAACAGTGGCTGTGAAGCCAGCACGGGCAACTGAGGTGCTTAAGATTAAGGTAATGTGCCCGGCGAATCAATTGAAAATGCCATTGATGTACTACTCGTATGTCTGTAACTGAAAGAAATGGACGGAGAACGAAATCGAAACACAACAAAATGGAAAATGTGTTAAATTGAATGTGTTGAAATTGTATAAGTTTATTTTCTAAATGTTATCTCAACGGGGATAACGTTGCGTATAAGCAATATTTACTTTATATTTATATTAGTGCCATAAATGCAATTCAACGAATTTGTTCTACAGAGAATGCTTCAATTATAGGCTTATATATAGTAAGTACTACGAGCATGCAGGCACAAGAGAGAAAATAATGGGAAAATATGTAGTTAATAATTTGCTGAGAGTGTGATATTATAACATTCCTTAGATAACTTAAACACACTGACTATATTATGAGCTTACTTGGCTCAACATAAAATAGACAATATTGTTTCTAGCTAATGCCTAGAATGCGAATGAGCTTTTAACATATTTATATTAGTTGATGTAGACAAAGGACGCCAGCTCGCGAAGAGCGGTTTGATTGCTAAACAGCTAAGGAGAAGCACGGAGTACACTGCTCTGCAATCGAAATTTACATAAACAACAAAACTTAGACTCTTTAAAGATTGTGGCAGGAACTAGGCCGGGAATATACTGCACATATCCTGAGCTCAAGCAATCGTGCAGCAGAGCAGAGTGCAAGCAAGCACGAACGACTTAATAATCTGCCTAACAGCGTTCTACAGCACTTGAAGCATAAAGCCTGGGAAAACACTGCCACTTGCGAGTTCGCCTGAGCCAGGTGCTTGGTAGAGACGAAAAGCTCACCCACTATCTCCTGCAACTTCAAATAAAGGAATGCACATGCACAACCGATTTACTCATAGCTTGCTTGATAATCAGTATTGTAAGGAACCAGAAACGGATGGATATGCTGAAGGACCTACTCTACCACTGTCCAGCACGAGCTCAGGCATACCTTACTGGAGGAGACGGGAAAATGCTCTCCCGGCGGCGCACGGTTGGCGTTTTTGATGCACAGCAGGAGGCTGATGAATTAAGTCGATTGCAAAGCTAATTAGCTTGGATATTTCCAATACCCAACAACACAAAGAACCAATTTGTGTCTATAAGGGGCTGTCAATTGCGGTCCACCGGGATAAACTAACATTCATGTTAGACTTAAGAGCAGTTTATTAACACGCTATATATTTGGAAAATAAATGTGGTTTATCAGTTTTGTTACCGTTTTTGATCGTTTTTACGTTGAAACCTTTTTACAATAAAACAATTCTTATATCTATGACCGCATACGAAACTCTATTATCATCAATATTGAGATTTTCTTTTTTTATTCTATTGTTCCTTTTATTCATCATATGGCAAAATGAATATTAAATATCTTGCATTTGCATTCCATTCGGAATGAAAGCATTTAACAATCACCGCAACATTTTCGCACATACTACAAGTTTTTGACAAATGGCGAATGCGTTAAAAAGGAAGAGGAGTGTGCAACAACCCTAACTGCAAACATGAGGAGAGCATTGTTTAATTGCCCGGCCAACAAATTAAAACAGACAAGCAACGAGAGCGTTGGACACTATAGCCGAGGGGTGGTGAGGGAAGGTGGTGGCAGCAAAGTGTTGAAGTTTTTAATTTATTTAGCAGAAACTATGTCAGTCATGTACGAATGTGCACTGTAGCTGCTGTTGACGCCGTCCAGGGCCAAACATTAAAATAGTTTAGCTAAAAGCGTAAAAGCCAAACTGCAAATTTATGTCAACATTTAAAATGCAAGGCACACAGCGGTGCACATTGGATCAAATATATTGAAATACATATCATATTTTCTAAAAGATATAATACTTTCTAGAAGCAATAATGATTTTAATAATATCTGAAGACTGCAGATGGGTAATAAACTTTTCATATTTTGTTTCTTTGGGCTTATCAACACGTCCTTTTTATTAAATTTTTAAATTAATTATTTATTATTATATATATATTTCATTTATTTAATTAAAATGCTTGCAGTTTATTAAGAATCCAAACTTGATTTAAAATATGCTTTGAAATCATGTTAATATTTAATATTAATTTTAATTCAATACTAAAATAAAACTCCAGATTTACAAACTTTTGGGGTCTTTAAAAGCCAAAGAATGGCATTTATTATAGATTATAGTTTCGGGCATATGGCTGCCACCGGAGCATCTGCGAAATTGCTTTCTGAGAGAAAGCTTCACTTTTTTAATAATTTTTAGCCAGGATCTCAAGTACCCGGACGGATAATTGTTCAGCCGATTCAGCTCACAGTATCTTAATCTATCTTAATTGGTAGTTTTTCGAAAATGCAAGTCAGTCAACAAGACTTCAGAAGCGTTCTGTCTATAGTTCTCCTTGTGCACTGAATATTAAAATAAATTTCTACAATTTGAAAATGTGAAGAATATACAAATTGTGTAAATAAGTATGTAATTTTTCGATACACAATAAGTTGTTAAGTATAATAGCTTTACTGACGAAACTTGATTCGAAACACCCAGGAAATTAAAACAAATCTAAGTAGTAAACGAGTAACTGTTGTAATAATCAAAAGGTTTTCTAACACAGATGAGTACAGCGAGGTTAGAAGCAACATCAAAATTTTGCACCCGATATGATCATTAAACGGAAGCTTATAGTGATTTATAAGAGTCAAGGGCAGCATTTTCTCTTCAATATGGTACCATTAATTATCGAATTATCTGATGAGTTTGTTGAGCCACAAAATTAAGCAACAACTGGACATAGGCCGTTGATGACAGTGATTTAAATGTGTATTGTTTTAAATTTTTGACCCAATGTATGGTGGAAAAGTATGGCGACCAGAACTTGGGGCACATGAAGCCGCACAACGACAAGCGTCGCTTAATGCGCATTTTGGTCACTTAAATGTCCAGACAAAGTGGGAACTGTGTCTCCTGTCTGCTGGATGTTGAATGCTGATGCTTTTTATTACTGCAGCATATTTATCTTCATCTTGGAGCGCATGCCGACTGGTTCGAGACGTGCATTTGATGTGTAACTGCCGAGCCGCAACCGACCAGCTTGGGGCCACCAGCGGCAGTAAGGCATGTGGCGCCTGTTTGAGGCCAATGCAGTCAATTGTCCTGCTGGGCGCGTACTATCCCTGCCTCTTTTCTGTTTTGCGTTTGTGTCACCGCTTTGCTTTGCTTTGCTTTTGGTTTGGTTTGGTTTTTATGGCGCCAAAGTTGTTGTAGTTGCTGCCGTTTCTACACTCTACTACATTCCCTTGCCCTCTCCTCAAATACACCGCTGGACATTCATAATTCTCTTTGAATTTATGCACACTAAACTGTTATTTACGATACTCAAAGGCATTTAATGCTATACAAATGTGACCATGGAGAATTTGCAAGTCGAGTGCAACGGCTGAGCAACTGAAAGCAACTTCAGGAAATTAAACTGCATGTGTGTGTGTAGTGCAAAGAAGCTGACAACATATGTTTACGAAAAGGCGGATATTAGTTTTTAAGCTAAAAAAAAAGTGTAGCAAAGAACCTAACGACTATTACTTACAATTGACATACTTTCGATAGATCAGCTGAAGGTATTTTAAAATGATGGCATTATGCTTTGTCCAAACATTTTCTTAGATATCTCAAAATTATTATTATCAAGCTCTGTTAAGATACTTATAATTATCAATTGATATTGAATTTACTCTTCATGGCAACAATAATAGGTATGCAACAATGATTGGTTTCAATGTAAACTATAATGTAATCGAATGTGAATGAATGGATTCCATTGCCACAGCAGATTTATTTAAAAGACTGTGGCACTGATTGATAATATTAAGTGAAAACTATATTTTACCACATGCAGCCGTTTAATAAAGTAAGTAAGACAATAATACCACTTAAAAAAAAAACAACCTGTCCTTATTCCAGTTACCTTTACTCTCCAGTAGAAATATCTGAAATAGACGCTTCATTAACACAAGCGTGGAAAATCGATTAAACGTGGTATAAAAGGTTCTTCAAACATGATTTAAAGCTTGCAAGTTTCAAGAACAACAGACACGATAAGACATCCCAATTTATATTGTTTTATAGAAGAACAGTAGAAACATCTGAAATAGAGTCTTAATGAATTCAAGTGTAGAAACTCAATTATTGGCGGAACAAAGGATTTTTCAAACATGATTAAAAGCTTGTAAGTTCTAAGAATAACAAAAACGATTAGATTTCCCAATTTATATTGTTTTATGGTAGAACAGTAGAAACATTTGAAACAGGCGCTAAATGAATGCAAGTGAGGAATAAAAGGTTATTAAAAATGATTAAAAGCTTTTAAGTTTTAAGAACAACAAATCAACTCGATTAGATATCCCAATTTATATTGTTTTATATTATAAATATGTGTTCTCTATTCACAACAGAAATTATGGAATACAAAAAATTAAGAAAAATATTATACAAAATGATTTGAAGATGATTGATTTACAGATGATTGATTTAAAGATTTCCTACTTCCCCTTTCACTGCCACAGTTTTCCATCGCATATTTCTAGCAGCATTTTATGCCGAAAATATAGCATGTCCCGTTGCGTAAAATTAATGGGCTGCCCCCGTGCCACATGCTCCGCATACATGCAAGTGAATACACCACAGTCCTGACCATTTGATTGTTTTGGTAGACCGGCCACATTGACCAAACGCCAGGAGCTCGAATTAAATGGCACCTTCAGCTTATCCATCGACTCCGAAGCCAAATAAATCGCTAACGCTTGCAGAAACGGCAAGTTGCCTCCATTCAACGAATTGTAGTAGCTTATGCGTTGCGTTCGCATATCTATGATGGCCAAGCACCAGTGCAGCGATTTCTCATTGAACGGCACCAATATGAGGTCCATTTTGAAGAGGTCGACTGTACGGGTCCAGCGGCGGACAGCAGCAAAGCCTCCATTGAGCAAGCGAGTGGCGAAGAAGCTGCTCATGGCATGGGTGCGTGGCAATCTGCTGTTGAGTTGGCCGCGCTCCCGCACCAAACCCATGAAGATGTTAATAACCTGATCATTTAACCAGTGGCCACTAATGAGACATGACAATTGGGAGCGTGTGATATTCAGATTGAATTTGGTGCTCAGCACTTCATTAGCTGGACCCTGCAGTATATACCGGCACCGCCTCAAAATAGCGGGAGTGAGCTTCTCACAACGTTCCGCGTTTTTAGGCAAGAATTTCGATATGAAATTATCTTTATAAATTTGAAATCGATCCTTCAGCGTTTGAGTTCGTGGCAAAGTTTCTTCCCCAGCAGCTGGCATAGTCGCTGGTGCTGCAACAGACTGAGGAACTGCAACCAACTCTTCTTCCTCTGTGCAGTCTATAACGTTATCATCGTTTGCCTTCTCGAGTAGTTCTTGATACTGACAATATCGGAGCAGTGAGGAGTCATGAGGAGTCCTACTGCCGAAGGGTTGAAATTTGTTCTCAGTACTTTTCGAACTAGAGCTTGGTTCCACAATCATTAAATCGTTGTCTGCGTCTTCCATGTTGCCGAATGCTAGCTGAACACAATTGAAGCAAATTTAAATTGATTTAACGATGCAATAAAATTGAACTTGTCGAGCTAACCAACACAATTTAGAGTAACCCCACCTTCCTCTTTGAAGGCTTATTAATTTTGTTTTAGCGGTTGTAGTCCTACACAAACGCCTGTAAATTTAGTAAACACAGAATTGAAGCCCAATCAAAATTTTGTTTTCATTTTAAAAATCTGGCTTTTAATGTATTCGAATAAAAGCTATGAACACATCACAATTACAAAAGGACTTTTCTTAACAATACTATAAATACAAATCTAAAAATGAAATTGGACAAAAAACTATACGCCTTCTGCGTTCAAACAAAAAAAAAATGAAGATGAAAAATGTAATAGAAAACAATTTCATTTTCCGATGGCGAACACCTCAAGAACTGATTGCCAACTCCTCGCATTGGATAACATTCTTAATTGTGTATACCTTTGACTTATTTATGAAACACATAGTTACGAACACTTAATGCCATTTAAAGTATCAATAACATGAGATTGTGCCGAACTTAAAACTGCATTGCCAGCAGGTCGCTTCGGCACACACACAAGCAATCCACTAAGCTCCACTGGCCTCTTCAGACTGGCGTGCAAATATGGAGCAGCTCAGTAGAGACCCCTGCCACAGGATTTGTTCACATCCGTCGAGCAAATAGTGCAACATACATAGAGATTGAAACCAAAGGGTGGCAGTACAATGGATGTTTGGCTGTTCGACTGTTTAGTTGGTTCGTTTGCAGTTTGTTGTTTGGTTCGTGTTTTACTCAAGGGAATGTCTGTTGCAATATGCAAGTATTTGAAATATGCATAAGACACGCACACTCACACACTCACACACACAGTAGCACACTAGCACATGATACATATCACACATCATATCACCAGACTCAGCACTAACATTGGTAAATAGCGGAAACGGATGTTTGGCACTCAAATGCAGGCAGGCAGGCTGGCTGGCTGGCTGGCAAACAGCTGAGTCCACTGGACTGAGGTTGCATCAAATTTACATAGAACAGTTGGTAGGGTCTAAGGAAACAAAGCAAGGACATCGACAATGACAACAACAACAACAGCAGCAGCAGCATCAAGTACGACAAACAACAGTGCGCCGTGTGCACTTAATTTCCTTTTCATTATCAAATCATTTTCAACTGTATAGGAAATTAGTGCGTCTAATATGGAAAATACTCGTACAGTTGACAGTTGTGAGTGAAGCGCCAACAACCATCATCATCAAGAGCAGTAAATGATTTATATTGATGGCAAAATCAAAAGGAAAATCTTGAAGCCCTTGGTTGTGAGCAGCTCGCAATAAATCAATATTAATATTTTGTGCATTTTGTCGGCGACAGCTTTCTCTCTCTCTCTCTCTCTGTCTCTATACTCTATGCGTTTTGCTGCTGACATTTATTTGTATACAACGATTTATGTTATTAATGCCTATGCCTAAACACATGCATGTGCATAGTAGTGGGAATAAACTATAGCTGTTGCTTTTCACAGCATCTTATTACATACCATGTCTACACAACATGACGTATACGTAATGTGTGCACTTTCCGTTGACATTGAATGTGACAAGTGGAGTTCCAAAGGTTGACAACGAAAATAAAACACGACGCAACACTTAAGGTTAAAGTCCTATTTGAGAAACTAGGATATTAAATTGTTGAGTTGTAGAATTGGAAACGAATTGTTCGACCACATATTTGAGTTTTGCAAAAATTCTTGGTTATTTGAAAAGTTTTGAGATTGTAGCAGATTATGGAACCGAAGCAAAAAAAAATCATCTTTTATGAGCTCCCGAAATTGGCAGAAATAGAAATCACTTTCAGAATGTTGAAGGGAAGCTGGGCCGCGATTCTGGCTATTCTTTGGCTTAAATACCCAAAAGCTGCTACAATAAAAAATTTTAAATTTCCCTCTTCGCACAATATAAGTCCACTATAATGTGATGTGCATCCTTCTTTATACTTCAAATGAATAAATAATTTTCCAAAATTGATTTTATATAAAATAGTTTAAAAATTTTTAAAAAGTGTTATTTATTAATTGATAACTTCTAATTGTAGAGAAAAAATTAATACGTATAAGGCGATTGCGGTCTTCTTTTAGTTGATAAATTAAAATACAAATTTAAAGATGGGTTTCCTTGCTATATAATTATAGACATTTATGAACACACAAGTGAAGTTTAGTCTCTTGAAATTCATTTTCAAGATGCAGCTTTACTCTAAGAAATATATTTGAAAACAATGAATGATTATTTATAGTAAGAAACCGAATTTAGTTGACATTATTATCGAACAAAATTGTAATTCACAAGAACAATAATTTCAAAACATTAGTGTTTTTAATTTTATAAGTTGTTTGAATTTCAATGAATATATATTGTGTAAAAACATTAAAGTACATACATATATACATTAAAGTTTTGTTTTTCAAGTACATTTCAATTAACAGAAACATTAGGAAATCTGTTCAACCAATGATTTTACTAACTGAACTCCACATAAATGCCTGCCAAATGACTTTATATAACTTAACTAATTTGCCTGCCTTGGCCTTATTCACAAATGAGCACTTTAGCTTATTATGGTCAGGCCAAAGCTCCTATCAATTGGTCAACTAAATGCCAAACGAAGTTTATTTAAAGCCAATGGCAGAACACGAATCAATTATAAATTAAATAGATTAGTGTGCGATTCAAGCAGACATGCAAATTATCGATTAAGTGCGATGGGTATATGGTGGGTAGACCTTTGAAGAGCGTCTGATGGGGTGAGGACCAGAACAACATGCGGTCTACAAATTACAAGAGACAAACATACACCCACAGACAATTGTGGTCACTAGGCACTGTAATTTCTGGCTGGCCCGTAACCCTAAAACATGCAAAGGAAACTTGAACAACACATACCCTCACACACACACACACACACACACACACACACACACATCGCATCTACAGAAGCTTGCAGTTGTCCAATAGTTCTCCAGCTGCTTCAAAACTTGGGCAGACACACAAGACGCTAATTAAATATGTGGCTTGTCAAAATGTTGCACAATAAATTGTGACCATCTACATATTATAATATTTTGCATAGCATTCCGAGCGACTGAAGTAGACAAGTAGACCCAAAATGTTGTCGCTAGCACTTAACGCATTATCCGTTTGTTTGGTCGTCCAGGAATCGCCTCGAGTGGCTGATAGTTGCCTGCGGCAGTCGCTTCGAAGCCTGCAGACGAATATGTGCATACATAGGCCCACTTGACAGGCCAAAACTAATTTGGCTCGTAGCTCGGACAACAAGCCTGCTCTCCACAACAAAATTCGCTTCATTAATGGCCAAGCAGAATCAATTACTTAGTTGTAGGCGCGCAGGACCACACTACCTGTGGTGTGGGGCCGAGGGATTTGGTGTGGGGAGGTGTCGGAGCACCTTTATTGTGGTACTTTATGCCTATGCATGTACCTACAAACATATACTATATATGTCTATGTTCAGGTCCCGTCAACACCTGCTCAAATATTGTTCCACAGGTGCAAATGCAAGTGTGTGGGAAAATGGAAATATGGCCACAACCTTTTCTTAATACAAAATGCACATACGAACAAAGTATGTAGGGTTTTCAATAATTTTATGTTTCGAACTCTTGAATATATAACAATAATGAAACTACATTTCTGGTTAACCTGCAACTTATTTCTATGCATGAAAGACAGAAAATGTGAAAGATTTTCTTTGAGCATTTAGCTTATGGAAATGCATAATTTTGGTAGAAATTTTGATTATTCTCAGAAGTCTTATGTGTTATTATTAATATCGCTAATAAACATTACATTAAACTTGTATTAAATTGAACTGATTATGTAATGACTAGCGTAATAACTTAAAAGTAATCTGGTACTTGTAACGCTAGGATAAGTTAATAAAATAAATAAAAAAAAATAAAATAAATAAGAAAAATTAAAACAAAACAAGAGAGAACGCTACAGTCGAGCAAGCCCGACAGTGTAATACCCTGTACCCAGGTAAACTTTCGTCACTGAGTTATATGCGCCCATACCAGCAGCAAAAAGAGGAAGAAGAAGAGCGAACTTGTTGCTGCAGTTTGTGGGGGTTGTACTGGCGAGAATTTGTTTTGCTAATAACTTTTCTTAGAATTTACCGAATTGAATAAAATTTTCAACAACAGTAGATAATTATATACAAATTATGTGTGCAAAGTTTGGTTTAGGTAGCATTTGAAATGTGGACGCTATTGACGAAATTCTGTAGCGGGGGAAGGGGGGGAAAATTAAAAAAAATAAAATAAACTCGTCCTTACTCGGACCTAGGAGAATCTGGGTGCCAACTTTGGTTATTCCAGCTTTTATAGTTTCTGAGATCCTCGCGTTCATCCAGACGGACGGACAGACGGACAGACGGACGGACAAAGCTTCAAGTACCTTTCTATGTATTCGTGAAACTCAGTAGCTTCAGATCAGATTTTAGTAAAAATTGTTGATATAATTTTTCATATCATTTATTCACAAAAATTGGCTCATAAATTTGTGTGTATCTTTAATTAGTTAATGATAAAGAGAACAGGTTATAAAACCTTACCAACTTAAATATATATAAAGTATGTTTTTACATTTTATGAGTGAACGGTCAGTTTCTAATACATACGTAACAAAAGCGGTGGAAAAATTTAAATTTCGTCGTCGATTTGACGAAGAAAAACAATCTAGGGGTAAAAAGTTCAATGATAACTTTGCATTGATATAATATCAGCTAAAATAAAAGTCTTTTAGTAATTTCTATTAACCTCTATATGTCGTTTTTCTGATGCGCTATCATCGTATAATATTTTTATTAGCGACAATAATCCTCATCAATGATCCGACCCATGACTTTGCTCAACGAAAATGCTCGAACTACTGTCGATAACAGTCGTTAATACACTTGGCTCTTCAGTGCCCATATATCGAGGACAGAGCGCAAACTCTTTATATAACAAGTCTCATTAACTGAAGCCTTTTTCTCAAAGTTTTTACTCAATGCAAATGCGTTGGTACTGCCTTTCCTGTCCAACCAGCTGCCGTTGTTGTTGTCGTCGTTATTGCCAGTGCAACTGTTTGGTGGTCCTTTAAAAACGCTTTGCGTGCGGAACAATTAAGCCAACCAGGCAGTTACGGTGCGCCTGCAAAAGAGGTGAGCACAGAGAAATGGAAATAAAAGGAAAAGAAACAAAACTGCCAACTGCATTCAAAAGGAGTCGCAAAGCGTCAGCGTTGAGAGTGTAATGAAAGTAATTTTATATGGCCAACACCCGCTGCCAAAAAGTCAACGTGAAGTTGGTCCTGTAATTAACTTGTGTCAGCCTCCGTCAACGCTGTCAACCCTTGCTGGGCTTTTGTCGTCCTGCAGCACGGCATCCGTGACTGGCTTTGGCTCGTTGTCTTGGCAGCCTGTCGTTTCTCTTAATATTTTCTTTTTTTTTTCTTTTGCTTATTTACAAGTATTCTGTATTTGCGGTTTGGTCGAAATTAAAACGCAGAACTATTTAAACGACGGCACAACGTGGCGCATGAGTAATTCATTGGCCATTACGCATACGCAACGTATGACGCGCCATTGCAATGATATTGAATTGAAAAGTGTACTTCGCTGCAAATCCACTTAAGAAGCCCACATGTCTGTTTGTTTGTTTGTTTCTGTCCCGCAATATATGTACATTTTAATAACTTTTTATTCAAATTTCAGCCACAAAATTCTCCCCGCTAAGCGCATTTATGTTCGTTATTGTGTGCATGTGTGTTTGTTTGTTTGTGTGTGTATGTTGTTTGTCTCGCCATCCGTGGCAGGTGAATTTACATTTAAAATATATCTCGCCTGATAATTACATAATTTACAAAATAATACCCAGCGTTGAGCGCATCAGCAACAAAAATAAATGCAATGGCAAACAGATGAATCGCTGACGGGTTGCTATGGTTGTCCTGGTTGTGGAGTAGGAGGGATATGGGACGTATGGTATATTTAAGCTGACAGCGGTAAATGTTTTTGGCCCGCGGTCTGCCGCTCGTTCTTTGTTTGCGTTTTGTGTTTGTTGTTGGTTTTTGTTTAACGCGTTTTATTTGCTGTTTTAAACGCGCAAAATAAATTACTTTGCATTAATTGCTGTCCCACACACTCACACTTTTAGGTATAGTATGCATGACGGCTAAGTAAATGTTGACATTTCAATTCAATATTTAACATGCAGTGAGTTTAACGTCGCAGCCACAACAAAAACAAAAACGGCCCCATGCTGCTTAACTGTCGATAATCAGTGAACATCATTTACCCTGCTTCTTATCGCGAGTCATAAGCAGAAATTTCTTTCATTCACTGTAGTTCACCATGTTATAGTTCAGTTTCTATGGTTGCTTAGATACCTGTGCATAAAATGTGAAAATATCAACCGAAAAGTTTTTTTTATGTATATGTTGTTAAGGAACAATAAATCAATTAATTATTCGGCAAGTATAGCACTATATGTTTTTAATCCCTTTGTAATTGTAATCAAATATTTGTCTTCTATTTATATACAAAGCACCATCTAATAGAATTAAAATTTTTTTGTCGATATAAAAATGTACCTTACTTTTGTTATCTTGGTGGCTTATACGAAGTGAAGAAATATTTACAAAACAACACTTCCGTTTCAATCAGAATCTGCTCCATTGCCTTCAATAAATATATTTATTTATATTTAATATATACTTATATTATCTTATCTTTAATATCAATAAATAGATTTCGACAATTGTGTTTTTATTTACGGATCTATTATCAAGACAATATTTGAATTTATACATGAAATTGATTATTTTTTATCTCATTAGTCTTTATTGAGGATGGTTGCACAAATTTAAAATTTTATAAAAATTTGAAACTCCGATCATGCCTCTGCGATGATGATTGCGGGGATTTGAACTATAATTTAACTATGTTCCCTGAAATGATTAACTACTTATTTGAAATAAGTAAAAGCATATTGATAGCAACTCAATTGCATTAATTTTTACTAAATGCCACAGCATTATCTCACACACATACATATCTAAAACATGCACAACTCTATAAAACTGAGATAATGTTTTAAAAGTGTTTTAAAAACTCATTCATCGATAGTTCTTTGTTATTTATTTAAATCATTTTTCTTAGAATGATAAAAAAATATATATTCAAAAAATATATATTCAAATTCACCTTCATATATTCATTGCTACTTCATTGCTACTACATGCATCAGTCAATATTAAAAGTTATGGGTTTATTGTTTTCGTAAAATAGGCTTAAACTTTTATCTTTGTTAAACATTCTTTTAATTTTTTATTTATTTATTCCATATCTCATATTCTTTATAAAGTTTTTTCATTATGTTCCGATACGATTTAATTATCGTTTTCCCACTATTCATGCCTACACATTTAACCTTCATTTCACATTGCCAATTCAATTTAATCTCGTTAAAATCCCGTGATGCGGTCGAAACATGCTATAGAAAAATTCATCGAACATATGTCTATGCATCCCCTCCCTAAGAGCGAATCTCATGGCTAAGAAATAAAAAGCAAAGTAGCTAAGTAAAATTTATTTTTATGGCCAAATTTGCAACAGCTGTTGACCTCGGCCGCAAAAATGGGCGCATAACATGAAACTACTACACACATACATACATATAGTACATGTGTAGAAATGTAATCACAAACACACATGCAAGGCACGCGTTTATTTGAAACACTTTAAAAACCAGAAAGCCCTCAGTGCATAAACTTGGGTGCGCATCCATTCCACTAAATTGCAAATATATCAAATTGTAATAGTTTTAACAATTTGGCGCACATTTCGCCGGGCACGACAAGCAGTTGGCGCATCTTTGTGTATTTGAGTGTGGTTGTATGTGTGTGTCTGTGTGCGTGCAACACGTACGCGCTATAAAGGAAAGAGCAAGAAAAAGTGTAGCATGGAGCAGGGCGCACGATTGCTTATTTGATTTTGGGTGAGAAGTAAAATGTAATTTGTTTTGTTTCTTTTTTTCTTTTTTTTTGTACAAAAGGCATTTTATTTAATTTTTTAGACAGGCAATGATTGTGGTTTGAATGAGCCGGTTTTAGGGATGCTTTTCTAATATGGGTGAAGGGTAACTTTCTAGTAAATTGAAAACAGCACCAGATTTAAGCTTTGCAAAGACAGCTGTCAAAAGCATTCTATGAATTGCACTGTCAAAAAAAGGTGGTGCTATATTATATTTTCACAAATTGTGCTTAAATAAAACCAACAGGGTAAACAGGGTTTTAGAAAAATGGCTTATATAAGTTTATTGATTTAAACAAATAATGAAAA
Source organism: Scaptodrosophila lebanonensis (assembly GCF_003285725.1). Lineage (NCBI taxonomy): Eukaryota > Metazoa > Arthropoda > Insecta > Diptera > Drosophilidae > Scaptodrosophila > Scaptodrosophila lebanonensis. Next base: position 11,904,531 of record NW_022060742.1, on the reverse strand, counting down.
AAAATTATATTTTATTTAGTCAACTTGTTAATGACTTCTGTGCAAAACCCCCACATTTCCAGATTATTTCTTGATTGACGTGTTTAATAATAAATAATAAAAAAAATAATAAACTTGTTTAATATCTTTTCAAATCAATCAATCAACCATTTTAGCGTTCAGTGCATGGCACTCACAATTGAAAAACTTGCTTGTTCTTTTTCGCACTGCTGCCACATATTACGCATGCGACCCATTGACGACCGCAGTTACACTTACAAGGCAACATCAATTGGTTACACAAAATATTCTTAGAATTTCGAGCACAATATACACATGATTTTGCTGTACTTGCATAACAACAACTACAACAAAAAGTTCTTTTTTGAATGTGCTTCGGAATTTCTTCGTTTATCAAGTGGCAAATTCTTTGTGGAATGATTTCTTCAGGGCGTTGGTTTTTTTTTTCCTTCCTTCTCCTGCTGACCACAGCATTTTTTTCTCTACATTATTTACCAGTCCTCGTCTGTTTTCTATGTAATTTGCTTGGCTTGACAATGTGTAATAGAATTTTCCTTTGCTTGGAGATTCTATGGAAAGATGGAAGGGTGGCTGACATTTGATTTGAAATTATTGTGGCTTCATTTGTATGTAATAAGCAACAGCATTCACTCATTCAGTCCGTCTTTTTTCGAAAATAGCTTATTGTAATACATAGAATGGATAGCTTTTGGCGAGATTTTTTTTTTTTTTTTTGTAAATAGGCAAGTGGCTGTGGGTAAATGTGTATTGAAATATAGAAATATTGAATGTACATATTTCGCTTTATTATAAACTTGTCACAGATAAGATGAGCGATGTATAACCTATTAGAAGATATATGTTTACAAATTGTAAAGCATTTAAATAAAAAACAATATAAGTACATAAACAAATTAATCAACTATTTACCAAAGTAGGGTCCTATTAACTTTAAAATCTATAGAAATTTATATAAATGAATAAATATCTGGGATTAATAACTGCCAAAGTGTAACTACTTTTTCAAAAAATTGCAGACTACATAAATCAATATATTTCTGTTTTTTGTTTCTCCTCAAAACTACATAAAATTATTGTCAATTAAAATCAAAGAAATGGTTTTATTTAACTTTCAAATATTTATATGTACAACAGAAAGAATTTACTTTCCACTTGAAGAAAATTAATTTCTCTTCTATTTAAAAATTACATTTCTATATATAAAATGTACAATCCAGCATGTAATGGAATTGCATCAATCCACAATTTACAGTCAAATATACTAGCAAGGTGAAGAAACTCTCCTCTTTGGGTTTTATTTTACTGTAAAATTTGTAATTCAATTCAGTGATTGATATAACTTTGTAGCAACCATAACAAACAATTACAAACACTACAAGCGTATCCATTTTTATTTCCGTATCTCACACCCAAAGAAAAATCTCATAAACAATAAAAATTGCTGCAAATTAACGGTACTTGTAATGCAATTCTTTGCATGCAGAAAAACGCCACATGACGTTCCCACATGACGTTGCATAAAAATTCTTACGCACAAAAGTATGCAACAATAATGTAAAACACACACATTCGCGCACACACAAAAATATTTCACATGTAACCCTGCAACCCTGCAAACATTTTTTCCCATGAAATAGAATAGAAAAGGGGCGTCTTTTTTATCAAAGGAACTGACTTCCAGAACTTAAATAAAATACTTGTGGTTTTGTTTATCAAAGGTAATGCATACTCTCCGAAACGAGAACAAGTACTAACGTACTAAAATGAATTCTAAAATCCTAAGCCTACGTACTTTAATTCACACATAAACAGAGCTTATACTATAAATTTTGGAATTATACCCATATAACTGAATTGCCATGAATTTTAGACTCTTTTTCGAGAAAATTTAAGACGAAGAATACTTTAAAATTTCGCATACAAAATCTCCTGAATTTTTTCATTATACTATAGCTTTCGCTGAGTAATGTGTTTGTGAATTATACTTAGTTGGAGGTACTTATGTTTTAACACTCTCAGGCGATTATAAATATGTTGCTATTAGAAATAATTATTCACGTAATACTGCTATCAAATGAAAATACTGAGTTCAACAAATAAATTGCCAAACTATTATTTAAAACCGAATGTATTATACTTTTATCTGAACAAAAAAAAATATTTTTAAACCAAAAAACCTGACTTTTGAGCAGCAAGATTACCTTTTTTTAAAACCAATCAAATTGAATTCTTTGTACAGCAATATATGAGTTTCCTCTGTCATATGATTTCCCTAATCTTTCAATAATGTAACGAATTTGTTACATTGGTTTTTGGTGTTCATGAAAATGTGTACAGGGTTGCGGGCAAATGCAATGTGCAACATAAAGTTTATGCAAACAAAATGCCAGTAATTCTTATGTTTTATGGGAACAACAAATTACAACACGGCGACGACAATAACAAAAAGGTTTATGGCCGTCCATAAAACTGTCGCGAGTCGCACGTTTGGCGAAAATTAAAATTTGCATTAGTGGTGGTGCGACAAAAGGGGATTCGGGTGTTAGCTGGCTATTCGCTTTGATTAGCAGCACGAATCGAACATTACACACACATAATTAAGCCATTTCGAAAATGTGGAAATTTTCAGCTTCGCTCAGCACTAAAAATGCAAAATTTGCATGGCATTTTTCACGCACGATTTTTGACAGAAGCTGCAATGCTGGGCATGCGGGGGGCACATTGCACATTATGCACACACGATTAAGCAATTTGGCAGAGTTGAGCAAATCAAAAATGTAGACTGGCATTATCGATAACACACAAACACAAAAACACACACACCCATTCATTTAAAAGGCACAGTGAACAATAAACTGAAGGGCATACTTTAAGGGAACCATCATAAGTTTTATAATTAATTCTTTACGACAGAGAGCTGATTGATTAATAATTTACAGCGGTGGCCCATTTTATAATCAATAGATGAATATAGGATGAGTATTCCAGATAACAAGTTTACTTTTACCGAAAATTTATGAGCATTTAAAGGGTCGAATGTTTGCAAGCAATTTGCAAATATATCTCAGAACCTATAGTACATATCAGAACCTGAGCTTTGTTTTTGACTCCAACTTATCTATACTTTGTATATATTTTGAATTTTGTGTAGTAATTATCTTAATGTTAATTATCTTAATTATCTTAATGTTATGCTATTTTTTGCTTAAGCATACTTAAGCGTTTGACCTGAACTTAAAAGCTATATCATAAATGCAGATACTTTTCTCTAGTATTATCTAATATTCTTTTTTGACTGAAACTCCTTTACTAAATCAGTAAAGATTTGCTCTTTAACGTCTGAATTGTTTTTAAATACCATATTTTAAAAACTGTCTTTTTTGAACTTTTAAATTTATTTTATAAGTTCACAAAAATGTATGTAGTAATGAACTTGCAATTATTGAACGCATTGACATTAAGGATTTTAATATTTATATACATTTATTTATGAAGCAGAATAAAATACCAAAAACAAAAACATCACAGAGCTCTTACTCTAGTAGAGTTGAAGCTCCTTTTGCACAGACATCTAAGCCGTAGATGTACCTATAGCTTAGTATTCACTTTTATTTTTATAAAAGGGCCCACAGTGCCTTTTGGAGTGGCCCTGGATGAGAGCAAATTGTTTTAAAGTTTTGTGTTGTTGATCATTGCATGGCATAACAGCTTGACATGCAACAATGTGCACATTATTTTGTTGCCTGTGCTGCTGATGTTGTGGTTGTTGTGCAGCTCACTTGCAAACAATTTCTCTTCCTCTGTCTTGCGAACGTTTGTCTGCCGGCCAAATTGAAATTTCAATTTTAAACACAATTCACAGCAGCCCCAGCAGCTGGCCAGCAATCCTTGCTGCACACACACACACACACACTGTCCCACACTCACGCTCTTTTTGCACTCAATTGCTGTCCTTTCTAGTGATTGCCGGTCGGTGTCTGAGTGTGCGTGTGTGTATGCATGTGTGTGTGTGTGTGTGTGTGCATGCGTGTGCATGTCTTTAACCGCACCTACGCCATTTTCGTAAGCCATGTTAATAAATGAGTATTTCGCAGTTTATAGCCTTACATGTGTATGAGTGCGGCTTTATGTGCCAATGTCCGTTTGTGTTCATGTCCATATATCTGTACGTACCTATGTATGTATGTTTGTGTGTGTGTATGGCCTGTGAGTATTTGTCGGTGTCGTTGCGTTTTCATTGCAAATACACGCGCGCTTTTGTGGCACCATAAAAATGTGCAGCAACATGTCCCTCCTTTGTTATTATGCGCAACGAACTATTGCCAATGCCTCCACTGAACGAAAAAGATCAAGAAGAACTTGTCAAAGGTAGTACTTTAATTAATTTATTATTTTAGCAAAAGCCGTATACGACAATCCAACGTCCACAGCTTTATTGCAGCTCCAAAAATAGGCTTTAAAAAACAGAATGCCAAAGATTAACACTTTAATGCAATAGCTTTGTATTTAAATGTAAAATTATAGCTGACTACTGGCAGAGTTAAAAGAAATATTTATAAAAAAAATATCTTAACTTTGTAACCTAAGCAAAATAAAAAGTGCAACTGAAGCCATTCAAGCTAACAGAATTTGGACTCGCGTAACTTTGTTAAAATTCGATCTATATATGACAAACGTCTCGCTTTTCGGGCTTGTTACGGTACAAAAATGTGGCCATGGAATGGAAAAATTGCGATGACTAATTAATAGAAAGAGCACTAAACCACTGAGAGCAAAAAGAGTGTCTATGTCCACTTTATAGCACCTATATTGCTTTACGATATACAGATTAGAAGGGATCGCAGCAAAATCTAGTTTAAACCTGGTCACCGTAAAGTAGCAGATTGGAAGGCACAGAAACAGATATAAAGGCAGAATAGTGCGGCACCATAGTATGCTCGCAAGAGGACTACTTCCGGCCAGACCTTTACGATGGCTAAAACGATTAGGGCTTGCCAAGACGGTTAGATAGCCATAAGCCACCATTGCTTACCACCACTTGAGTTATTTTGTTAAAAAAGATAACTATCTGGGCTAGTATTCGAATCTTGAATCTCTGGATATATCTAGAACGTCTCCTTTTTTAAACTGGAAAACAGAAAAAAGAATCTGAACAAAAATTGCATATTTCAATAAGAATAATAAATTAAAAGTAGAGCTTTGAAACCTAAACAAAATTAAAAGTACTACTAAAAACATTCAAGCTGACAGAAGGGCAACTCGTTTGACTTTGTACAAATTCGATCTCTAAATGAATTAACTTTGGAAATACTTAAGCATATAAATAGTATTACAAACATTATACAATATTGGCATCTTCTAGTTATCATATAATACTGTGGGGCTTTATTTAGGTATAACAATAATATGTATTTTTATACATTAAATAATTATGCATTATGCATTAAATAAAGAAAAATAAAGACTACAGACACTCTCTTGGGTATTACTACTCATCGTAGCTATCAAAAAAGCCAATCAGCTACATATTACAAATTGCTGTCCAAATGCAAATTAATAATCATGTTAATAAATTTATTTTAAAACCCAACAAATTTTAATACCATATTATCGGTTTATCATGAAACAAACTTGTCAAGAGTGTCACAAAAATGTTATGCAATTAAGCTTAAAAAAGAACGTGAAAATCCAGGGCTACGACAGGCATGCGAGTAGCAGGAAGTAAAAATCTGTCTGTTTGTATGGAAAATAAACTAATTGGATGTTTTTTTTTCACATGCTACTGCAGTTATGGTGGAAATAATTTTTGTCAGTGTCTTAATATAACGACAACTAATATCCGCGCTTTGAGCAGTCACTAAACACATACGAACGTACTCGTATATGTGCGTCATACACTCATATCCTATGGCCCCACTATGCTATAAATGCGACGACTATCATAAAAGTGCTGACTTCATTTGGTAAACGCCTCATGTGTACATGCTAGATTGTACATATATAGATATAACTATATGTACATATATATGTGTATAGATCTGTAGGTGTGCTTGTACATGTGTGAGAATGTTTGTGTGAAAAATATTTAAGGCATCTCTTATAAAAACACATTTCAGGGAACGTAAAACTTGTTTTTGCGCCGCTTGATGGCGCTAGCTAACATTTTCCATTGCCTGTTACCTGCCTCTTGTTATTATTCTTATTTTCGTTATTGTTGTTGTTGTAGTTGTTGGTAGCTATTTAACACACCCACATGTGTGTGAGTGTGTGTGTGTTTATTAGTTTTCGCTTCCTCGCACTTTTATGCCACGTGCGCAGTTTTCAAAGGCCACGGCTGTAGAAGAAAATTTAAATTGGCTTTGTTTTTTATTCAAATGCGGTCATAAATTATTTAAGCGCCGAGCGAACATTTTCTTGCCATTTTCTCTGCAATTTTTTTTTTGGTTTTTTTTTACACTACTAAACTATTTGCAAATGAAATTAATTAAACGAACAATGAACGATAAAAATTGCAGCAAATTCAATTAAAATGAGTAGAAAAGAATTTGAATGAGCTGCGCCGGCGCCCTGGATGGAGGCTAGGTAGCGGGTGTGCAGACGTAGGCGGCTGTGGCGGCCTTTGTGCCACTTAATTGAAATTTATTTGCGCCAATTTCCATGGCAATAATTTAAATTCGATTTTAAGTCGTCCTCTGTGCATGTTTCTGATTCAACGCATTTCTAAATTAGTTAGTTAGGCGAAAGCGGAATAAGAAATGTTAGAAGGCCAATTAATTAGTTAAATAGTTGAGATGCAATCCACAAGGCTGTGCGTGTTACTTAGGTGATTGGCGACTTTTCCATTTCCGAGGGCCAAAATGGTTGTTAGCCGACTTTTTTGATCCGATTAATTAAAGTTAGATAGCGAGATTAACTCGGCGCTAAGAATTCAAAGGCTTTATCTAAATTACATTGTACCTAACACAGGGTGCTTTTTTTGTCCTTCCAGCCATATTTAGATAAAACCGATCACTTGATTCACACATTTCAATCAATTTGAAAAATAGCATAGCCTGTTTAGTTTAGAAAAAATATCGATTAACATAATTTTTTCTGCGTTTGACTTTTAATTTTATGTTGTAAGCTTGTCTGTGTTCACATTTATATAGATGGTTTGGAAACTCGGACTTATTCAGAAAATTCATATGAACAAAATACAAATAATAATTTTTATGAACTGTGTTTGTTTTCTTCGCAATCATATAATCCAATAAAGACCACCCAGAAATATTCCAGTTAATGCTTTTATTATTGTTGTATATATTTTTGTAATTGTAAAGTTTCTGTTGAATATATTTGATGAAGAAGACGAATATAAGGATGATCGAATAATGTTGAGTATGAATATTATTTAATTTAGAGTACATAGGCTTGAAAAAGCAATGGACAGCATAAATTCGTAGCTTCTGTTTTAAAAATGTATGTAAAAATAATTATTGAAAAAAAGACTTATCAATACTCGCTTCAACAAATTTCCAATACAACATTTTTTTTTTAAATTTTCAAAGATTAATATCAACAATTGCTTAAAATATAATATTTACGGAGTTTACCCAACAAAATAAAATTCGAGTTGTTCTTGCAGAGTGGATAGAAAAGAGATATGTATGCCGATTATGGCTGTTCCAGTTTATTTACAGAGATCCCTCAAACTTGTAGATGGACGTATAGAAAAGTCTGCACAAATCTAGTAAGGCATTCCTCCATCTAGCTCCTTAAGAATACACACTGCCCAGCACCCAAGAGAACTTAAGTTCGTTTTACGGGTGAATGGATTCTAAAGAGTTGCAGGGCGAGATGCAGAAACGAGAAGAGTAGGTGTTAACAAATGCAATAAACAACGGACACAATAAAAGTTCAATTTGTAATTTATTTTGAAGCACGAAGCCCTTAATTGTTGCTCGTTGTTTTCTTTTAAGTTTTTTTAGGGCAACCCCTTGCCTTCCACTGCTGGCGATGAAAATAGCAATTCAACTGCCAAAATATCAAGAGCAAGGAAATCAAAATAGCAAGTGTAGAAGAGAAAACCCAAAATACTCTCGAAAGTTCTTAAAAGGCACACAGTGGCAGGCACACACTCTGCGACAAAAGACACCCAAGCCAGCACCAACACCAGCATCCCCATCTTCACATGTACAGACAACGCATTTGATGACAGCAAATAGCAATCGAATTGCCAGCCTGCTTAAATATTGGAAGGCACTTAAGAATTGTTTGCCAGCCAACTCGTAGCATATGCACAGGCGTCACAGCAGCAGGTCAGGACAGGGCAGGGCGGGGCAGCGAGGAAGCCGATGACGAGGCATAAAAACGAACCTTAGTGAACCAAAAACCAACAACAGCTAGAGATTTTTCCATGAAGCACCAGCAAAAGGCAAAGCAAATAGTCAAGTAGAAAATGCACTCGAGCTTGGTTCGGCGTCGGGTCTGAAGGCGCAGAGGCGTGCCAATGTGGCAAACGCCTATGAGAAATGCGTAGGGGCATATAAGAAAGAAAACTACTCTGCACGCAAAAGGCATTACAAAGTTTTTCCATTAAAAAACATTAAATACAAAGTGCGTTCATGATGACGACTAGGCTGGGAAAATGTTGAAGACGAAAAGCAAACAAACAAACGAACGAATGAATGAATGAAAAATAAAACCAAGCACTACGACAATGGCTATGAATGAGCATCACATGTGAATGGAGAGCGCAGGCAACAATCTACTAATATCCTTAACTCACTCATATTTGCTCAATTACCATTAAAGGATTTCGATCTAAGAGTAGGAAACCGTATATGATTTACCTTTATGGAGAGCTTAAAATAAATACAGAAGTCTTTAAAAGGTGGAATATTTCCTCTTTTTATAATGAATTAAATATTCAATTAATTTACTTTCGCATTATTATCATTTTGGTTTGCCTGCAGCCACCCAGCAATTTAAATAACTTTGACTAATTTCAAGAGCTCGATCTTTCATGTCTCCGAGGGGTCGTTCAAGAAAGGTTACCCTCAGGTAGATAGGCTGCGCCTGATTAATGCTGGACAGTGCCAGAAGAGGTGCTTAATGCTTTCCCCTCACTTCCAATGTCTGCAGCTTCTGTTCTTTTTAACTTAAAAATCTTGGAATCCAGAGCCTTGAGCGCGACTTGGCTTGTCATCAGAAAAAAGGAGATTTATTTAAATACTTGTAAAATAAGTTTTTGTCATTGGTGAAGCACTGTTTTTGGAACATATTTTACTAATTTTGTTAAAGAATCTAATTTATTAATTGCATTAAGCTTAAACTCATGAAATATAGATTTTAACAAAGCAGTAATTGAAACTTTAGCAAATAATGCCTTAAAAAACTTTACGAGAATTTTAAAATTGTTCTTTGAGGGACTAAAAAGAGAGTTGGTTGTCTGCCTATGACTGCCTATCAATTGCCAGCCTGATGAAATGTATCTTACGAAGGTAGGCGTTTTTTCAGAAAGTTGTTCGTGGACTACACTATGGTGTGGCCTAAGTTAATGCGTATGAGTTTATAAAAAAATTGCGTCAATTTAGTTTCAGATCTTGGTAGAACTTCCTATACTTATACTTGGTTATTTTGTACATACATCAATTATTTCAATGGATAATAAAGCAATGACCAGCTAACGAGAAACATAAATACTTTTTAATTACTAACTATCTCTTCCATTCAAATGAAAAAGAGAACATTGCAAATATATGTATGTTTTCCACATGAAAATAATGCAATTTTTTTACAGGAAACGCAAATTTTACAAAGAAAATTCTTGAAAATACAATACAAGAAATACTACTCCATCTACCTTACATCAACTACTTACAGTTGTTTATCAATTATTTCATTGGATAATAAAGCAATGACCAGCTAACGAGGAACATAAATACTTTTTAATTACTAACTAGAGAACATTGCAAATATATGTATGTTTTCCACATGAAAATAATGCAATTTTTTTACAGGAAACGCAGATATTCACCAAGAAAATTCTTGAAAATACAATAAACTAGCTAAGCTGTCAAGAAAAAAGACAATGGTTCTAGCACAAAAGCAATTTATTTCATTCATTTGAGTTTTCTTATTGCCAACAAATCTTATTTTTTATCATTTTCATTTCACTTGCTCAACGAGCAATATTTAGTTCTTCCCTATTTTTCAGTGGCAATATTTTTGCAGTGGTAAAAAGTTGTTTAATTGTTTAACGAAACGTTATGTTGGGAAGGGACTGTACGTATTTGAGACATTTAAAATTAATTTTTTTAAGAAATGATCAGATAATCGTATCATATATTACTTATTATGGATATCATTTATCTAATATTCATTTAATTTGACTAATAAATGAATATAATTTATCAATTATGAGGATTTTCGTAGCCAATTTGAAAAGGAATCTTGTTAATGTCGGTCCGGAAAAATCATTTCGTTTAAATAAACTGAAATCAAAAATTCAAATATGTATATACGCCTATAATTTTTAATGAAATGCATAAAAATGAAAAAAGTAAGTCTGATCTCTCATCTGTTCCACTGCTTATACTAAGAAATGATTATCGATTTACCAACTTGTTTTTAACTTACTTAAAATTCTATTTAAAATTCCAATAACATGAAGATATTTCTCTTTTTTGAAACAGCATTTTTATGTAAAAAATTAAATTTTGAATTAAATTGTACAAAAACTTTAAATCGATAATATTTCAAAACTGTTGCCATTCATGCAAACATTTCTGAAAAAAAAACAAATTACTTGATGTAACAATAAGAGCTACCCATATTTTTGTATATTTTAAAAATCAAGAAAACTTGTTTCTGATTTTAGTGAATAAAACACAATTAAAAAAAAATGGCATTATGTAAAAAAAAGAGTAAGACTTGTTTAAATATAACATGTTACTATTTTTTCAGTGTAGCCTTGTAATATTTGCAAACTGTATCTTTTATGCTGGCCGCTTTGGGCTAATGTTCTTCATTTTCATTTCGCTTTTCAATTTGCCACGCTGCCTGGCTAACTGCTGACATATTGCCAGCGTCCACACACACACACACACACACATACTTTACAAGCCGAGCATATAACGCATCGTCGAATTTCTCAAGAGGCAGGGCGCAAAAAAAAAGCGAGCAGCATTTTTATGCCTCAGCAAATCTGTGCGCTCTACTTAAAGCATATTTAAATTTAGCCGAGCATATATACACATAATATTCTACATACATATGTGCATATGGTAATATTTATGAGTACTCACTAAGACACTCACACACACAAGCCCAAGCACTCGCACACACAGACACACATCAGCGCTTATGCATTTTGAACACAATTTGCCTCAGCCCCCTGGTCCATTTCCGCTTTCAGTCTTGGCTAAAATAACATTGCTTTGGCAAATTTGCATAAAGAAATCCCTAAACTCGCACACAGAACTGTAGCGCACACACACTCATACACACCAGGCTTGCGGTACATACAATGTACATATGTAGATGTTAGTGTTGAGTGTTTGTGTATGTGTGCATATTTAAGTTAGTGTATAACTTTCACATAAACTTCTTTGCCAAGCAGCATAGTTGCATGCAACATCCGCGCTTCTTGCACTTCTCCCTCTCTCCCTCTCTCGCTCTCTCTCTCACTCGACGTTTATATCTCATTCTTGGCTCTCACCATCTTCCTTATCACAGGGGAATTAATTTCAACGCAACGCACAAATTTTCACCAAAAACTGTTAGAGCATTTTCAACGTTATTGTATTTGATTAAATATTAATCTGCATAGCGTATAAATTTCATCGCAGGCGTGAAATGCTGCAACGCCAACTTTCATTGCCTGCTTTTGGGCGCTCGATGCTCGCTACTCGCTGTTCGCCATTCGCCGTGCGCCGTTGCTGCTGCTGCTACTGCCAGTCAGCCAACAATATTTATATTCAATTACATTGTTAGTCAGTTGAAAATTGTGTGTAAGCCGCTGTTGACTTAAGTTGAAGCTCTTGCGCACTTTGCTTAACTCCACTTAGTTTTACAAGCTCAAGTCTTGCCGGAGATGCTTGCATATGTTTTAAGGACGAAATCTCCTTCACATACTACTCATATAGTATATGAATATGTAATTGAACTATTGGCGGCAGATATCCGTTTAAACTAGCTTAAAGAAAATACATAGTCACCAAAGAGAGCATTACAGAAATTCTGTCTCTTCAAATACACAAAAATTGAGGCATAAAGGGCAAATACAACATTACACTAATATAACACAATAATTTAATCGTTTAAGTGTTTTGAATGTCTAAACAAGCGATACGAAAACTAAAATAACAAATATAATTTAATCAAATAATATGTATTATGTTACATTAATTTTTCGAATTTTTGTACTCATCTCATTTTAAAATCAAATTCCAACCCAAATATACATTAAAGAATTTGAATTTAATTAAAAACGCAAAATAATCAATTATATATTAAAGCAATTCTTTAATACCCGTGCCCACCCTTTTTCCCACTACAGCCATTTAAGTAAAAGAGAAGTTTTTGTACTAATCATTCCTATGACTCGTACATCGATTTTGATAAAACTTCACACTATGATATGACATACATCATAAATATATATTTTGGCTATGATACCAAAATAAACAATATTATTATTGAACCAGTATTTCCTAAGCCAGCTTTATTATATAGTGAACCGATTTTTATGAAATTATAGAATATAATGAATCATACTCAAATGTCCTCAAAAATACAAATTGTATAAGATATTTTTTTTTTATTTCAATAAAAAAAGCAAAAATATCCTGCTTAGAGTGATTCTTACACCTCAGTCCCATGGCGGCCAAATAAAAAAAATTAGCCTATATAGAGTGTTTAAAAAATATACACTGCGTATTGATGAGAAGATTCTACACACCAAGATTGTCGTTTATAGCTATTCTAACATTAAAGTTATCCTTGTTCATACAGACAGACACTACACATGTCGATTCTTTTAGTCATGCTGTTCATATACAGGTAAGTACCTATAACATAGAGACTAAATTGTAATGAGAAACTAGTTGGGAAGTTGAAATGATATGATATGAATGATATAAATATCCAAATTAAAAGAAATAAAAATAATTTGTTCGTCTTGGTTCAATCATCTAATTTTCTAAGGCTGCTTGTCACTTGTTCTAATAATCATACGTACTTGTATACAAGTATTACAAATGTTTTAAACAATCGGCGGTTTCTATTAATTTTAAAAATAATATACAAATTTCATTTAATCTTTCCTTTTTTCATGCCTTTATATTTATATACATTTACGATTAGTAGTACTATCTTCATGCTTAACATTTTCTTTTAAGCAAGTATACATTTTAAAACTTGTTCATTATGCTTTGAAATTGGTTTTTTATATTTTATGATACGTTAAGAAGTTGCCAGATTGTTCTAAGAAAAATTAAAACTCAATAAATGAGATCTTTCTACTCGTATATTACTTAGTGTTATCATCTATTACCTATTTAATATGTTAATGGTGTCAAATTTTAGCATAACCGAGAGCTGGTTGTCTATTGACAGCCAACTATACCCAAAAACAACACATACTCCAAGGACAGGCATATTTGTACTATTTAGCGCATTATTTTCAGCTTGACTGATTATTAATCGAATCAAATACATCAAAAAATATACATTGCAATTATGAGTACCAAATCCACATAAACAATAATTGTGCGAACATATTCGATATCATTCAGCATTGCAATAAAATATCACAGAAATGCGCATTGTTGCTACAAATGCCTTTGCACTTTCAATAAATATTTGTGCAGCTGCCGATTTACTGCAAATTTTAAGTGCATCGAATGGCAACAGATATATATTTACTTGTATATACTTGCATACGCACCTAAATACATAGAAACAGGGCTATTCCTGATATGCCCAAGTGCATGACTGTGCAATAGAAAAGCAAAAATAATATAACTTGGTATGAAATGTAAATGGCGGCATAATTCAATTGATTTATGCATACCGTTATGCACTGGAAAGCTAGCAGTGAATTATGTTCAGAACGCATATGCATATATACTCATAACTAAGTATTTATAAGATGTTTTATGTCTGTACAGAATTGTGCGGAATATAGATTGTTCAGCTATTGCCAGAGGTGTCAATGTTTTTTATATGCACGCTCGAATCGCAGACAATTTCCTAGCTATTGAACTACGAGAGATATAATCATGAGGGGGTCTGCTTAAGATTAGTTTGATAAAAATACAAATTTATTTGTCTTAGAATACAGTTAATCATCGAAAGCCTAATACAGCTTAGTTTAAGAGCGTTCATTTAACATTTGAACAGTATTAAGTATTTATTTATTAATAAATTTATAAGTATATAAATACTTAATACGGTCGATGTACAACACAGAGCAATCTTATGAAAGAGGAAAAAACAATAAAATTATAATAATATCTGTAGGGTAAATGCAATGAAATAAATGTATTTGATCTATACTAAAAGTTAATACTATATAGAGAATAAGCACATAAATATGCAAGAATGGATAGGAGATCATTTATAGGCAATGACTAAAAAAGGGCCAAGATGATTATCTTAAGGTATTAGCATATTTAACAATCTCAGTGCATTTTGTTAAGTTGAATTGAGTTGTTAATGTGTATGTCTGACATACCTGCTCTTTGTTTTGTACCCGAAAGCTACATAAACCAAACTTTGCACACTTCGTCAATATATAATTTCATACTTTTGTTTCAAATTGTATCCTAAACCGTCAATTCTTACAATGCGGCATATTCTGCCCAACATTTCTGAAATGGCCGATTTGCCAAACAGACTTGAATTCTTAGCCAAGCTGCCTCTAAAAACTAAGTGCAAGACAATCAAAACATTTCCAATATAAATGTCCAACTTTTTCTTTGGCAACAAACAATTGTATGCATAACGGAAACATAAAATCTGCCCCGCTGCGATAATTATCATTGTCTAGACACTTTCAAGCTCCTTACATCATTTATCTCTACGTGACAGATTTTGTTGGAATTTATTTAGCGTAGCAAAGCTGAATAGAGTTTTCAAATTATTCATAAATATGTTCATTTAAATAATTTATGCTGACTTGAAAACGAAAAAAATAAATCAACACAAAAGTTAAATCATAAATGTTGTTTTGTACACAGGAAAACAAAAAAGCCCATGTCAAGGTAGTGGTGGTATCAGAAATAGACTTGTATATACCATCCATAATCTTTTTTTTCTATAAAATTTATCTACAATTTTGTAAACAAATATTCTCCTACCAA
The DNA here is from genome assembly GCF_003285725.1 of Scaptodrosophila lebanonensis. Classification (NCBI taxonomy): domain Eukaryota; kingdom Metazoa; phylum Arthropoda; class Insecta; order Diptera; family Drosophilidae; genus Scaptodrosophila; species Scaptodrosophila lebanonensis. Next base: position 11,889,163 of record NW_022060742.1, on the reverse strand, counting down.
TATGTCAGCTTAAGCTAGTTGAAAATAAGTTAATATCGATTTATAACCTTCATTTCAATACTAAGGTAACAAAAAGAAAATTTAAAGCTGTTAAATGTATAGTATTTAGTAATTGATTTTATTAAGAAATTCCAGATATGAAATAACAAATTCTGTAACAGTTTAAAATGAGATACAGGGGCTTCCTTTGTTAAGCAGTGTCTGACACTGAAATTAGCAAATAATGCGGAACAATGTTTGAAAAGCGAACTTGTTTGTAAAGAAAACATAAATCGCATACAAAATACTTAGTTTGTGAAATGTAATTGAAATCTGAGATAAGCCTTAATGTACTTGCGTAGCTTTTATTTGCATTTACTGCTGCAACGGTCTTCACTCAACCCTCATCTAGTTCTTCCATTTGTATTTAAAATATATACAAATACATATGTATGTGTGTTCATGTGTGCATTGTCGGTTCTTGTTAAGTTTGTTTGTTGAAACTCATTTAATGAAAAAGTGAAAATTGCTGCACATTCAAATTAATTAAATATTTGCCTGTCGGCCTTTACTGACGTCTACTTCATTATTTGCTGTTATGTTGTAGACAGTTGTTGTTGCTGCTGTTTTCCAAGTTCTGCATCATGTTCCGCCCCATTGTGATATTTGATATAATTTCCATGTTTACCAATTGTTTGCTGCTGGTCATTAGTATTATTATTTCTGATTTATATTAAGAATGTTTCAAAGTCTGTTTCAAGTTTCTGATTTGCTAATTAAGTCTACCGCCCGCCCGTTTCCACTCCACCAGACAATTCGTAATGCACTCACATTAATTGAAATGTTTCACAAATAAACATAAATATATATAATATGTTTATGTTTACGACTGAATGTCCAACTGTCAGTTTACAAATTTTCCAACTTCATGAATATTTGAGACTGCAATTTATTAAGTAATGCAGACTTATTTTACACTTTATTGTTTATTGTCAGAAGACAGACTTGTAGACTAATCAGATGAGTGATTCTTTGGTAGAAATAGATGTACTTACGTACTTAAAAATATATTGAAGTTTAATCAGTTAATGCAATCCCTGATTAAATTAATTTATTTTTACACTAAACTGATCAAATAACTCTTTTCTATTCTCCCCTAATAATGAATGAATAACATTTAATTAAACTAGGCATTTAAATATTCGTTAGTCCCATTGCTGTATTTGTGCCAACATGACCAAATTTTGTGAAACAATTTAAATGATTTGTGTTACGACAGATCTGGCATCGCTTTAAGATGTCATCGATAAGAGTAAAGCCGATACAAGTAAAATCGATATTGGAAGGTAGGCACTGAAAGCGGCTAGCGCTACCATAACCAAGAAACCACGTTGGTTGTTTCTTTTCAATTCTGCAGCGAAAGGAAGCGGACTAAAAGTAAGAACAGGCTCTAGATCATAAGCATATTGTAATTTGTAATTCCACAGGAATTTAAAGCGTTCGCTCAACTTCGACCAAACCTGCGACCACCGTCGCATATCTATCAACTCTATTGGAGAGTTTGTAAATAAATATTAGCCTGCATCAACACCAGAGGTAGTTCGTTATTGGGCGGCGCTGGGAAACTTCGAACTGTCGCAACAATTTGTTTGTTACTTTATTTTTATCAGGACAAAACTTCAAGTTTTTTTTTGTTCAAATATATCACTTTTTTAGTCTACCATAAATACTATATTGATGAATAGACTTTTGGCTAAGGTTATAATGATTAACATATTGTCTTGGGTCTAATGTCTTTAGCACTCTATATGCTGACACCGTTTTTCTTCTGAAATGTTTTAAAACTTGTCATTTATTTTTTCGCTGTACTGTAGAAAGCAGGCTGTACATTTTTGGCAGGACATTGCCACATTCAGTCTATATGAGTGAAAAAGCTTTTATGAATCTTTAGAGGCTTGGGATTTTGACCCATAAGATAATTTATATGCGGCCATATAAATAAGTAAATCTGTAAATAATTTTGGGGCAATTTTAAGGACAACAATGAGCTTATGTGGCATCGATCCAGCTGAGGACAGAGAAAAGCAGAACAAAACCAGATTGAAAAATATTTGGGACAAATTGAATAATCAGCTGAAATAGTTACGTCTAAACGTTTTAGTTGATGACAGGTTAGTAGATTATCTAGAATATTGCAGTTTTATGCAATACATCTGAACGAAAGGAGTCTAGTACGGACAACAACTCAGTGTGATTTGAATAAGGCGCCAAATGGTTCGTGTTCTCCACATAAAAAAAATGCATCTTCATTTTAAGCAGCATACGGAAATATAAGGGATTTTTTATACTCTGTACATGAAATGTACAAGAGTATATTAGGTTTGCGGGAGCTGAAAAGTGTAACAGGCAGAAGGAGGCGTGGCAGACCCCACAAAGTATATATATTTTTGATCAGCATTACAAGACGAGTCGATCTATGTCTGTCTGTCCGTCTGTCTAGAGATAGAGACACGCAAATCGTAATTTTCTCTAAATCCCGTAATTCTTGGAATTTCGAACTCAAATTTTGCGAATAGTGCGAAATTTTAGTGATTATGTGTCGGTGTGCCAAGTTTCACTACGATAGACCGATTTAACAAGAATTTATAGCCAAAAATATATATTTTTTAATTTTCTTAATTTTTTTAATTTCTATAATTATTGTAAACATATGTGCAGAGTTTTTCAAAGTCGGGACATCCAACTTTAGCTTTTTTACTTGTTTTGCTAATAACATTGCATCACAAAAAAAAAGAAACTCAGATTCCACTATACATTTTACCCAAAATGCTACAAGTTTCGTGATTTTTGAATCATAGCAGAAAATTTAAGAGGTTGTGCAAATGATGGTTCAAAAAATTGTATTTAAAACTACAATTTTTACAAGAGTTGTTTTGGCTGCAGAATCCTAAAATATAAAGTAGCTTTTTATCATTTCGATGCCTTCACAAAGATTTTTTTTTAACAAATTATAAAATTACTTTGTCATCATGTTGTTAAAACCGTAATAATTAAAATAAGGGACCCTCTTTATAGATTTAAAGTAAATGCGACTTAAATCCTTTTGTCACAAGGCCTTACTTTTCGCTCAGGTTCTGCAATAAAAACAAGTGCCACCATTTCATGGCCAATGCATACATTTATGGTAGACAATGTAGAAGGAGACTGAACTGGAAATAGAATGCAGACACGTTGTTTGAAATTGAATTGCACTGCTCTGCATTGAAATGGTGGGCGACGAAGTATATCGAACTCGCGGAACACAAAAACAACACACAAACGTTACGCTAAGCTGTAAAAATTGCATTATGAAATTAATAATGAAATGAAGGGAAAGAAAAAAAGTGCAGCACCCAGGTACGAGTATGAGAGCAGCGCATTAGTTAGAGTGCATGCAGTCCTGTGGCAGACAAAGGATCCAAACGCGTGCCAGTGAGTGAAGAAGTGGGAAATTGTAATGGAATTTATTACAATGACGATGATGCCCACATAAAAACTTTGTAAACATTTCAGAAGTGTGGAATAAAATAAAGAAACCACATCATTTTTAAATGATATTCTACCGGCCTTTTTAAGCCTTATTTATATATCTATCTTTAGATGATCCAAAATGCAAACAGTCTCTTTTTATAGCCTTTGGGTACAAAGGGTAAAAGATTCTGATTTTTTAAAATTAATTAATTAATTAATTTAAATTTTTTTTCCATTTTTTCCTTTTTGGTGGGAGGTACAGGCTATTTAGCATTTCTTTCTTGTTTTACTTTGCTGAGCAGATAATGTACGAATTAAACTGTGTGTAGTAAATTGTTAGGTTTACTAGAATGGTTGTTAAAAAAAAAATTAGCATAGACTAAAAAAAAAGCTAAGCCCACCTTTAACAACTTATTTCTAAAGACAACGATGTTCCTGTTCTTTAATAAATATTTCCACATTTTTAAGCATTTTTAATTGGTATTTACTTGTGTATAATAAATATTAATTGGTCGTTTGCACAATTAAAAATAAATTAGCATAAATACGTTAATAAAAAAATCCAAGCTCACCTTTAACAAGTAATTTCTAAATATATCGATGCTCCTGTCCTTAAATGTATATATCCACATTTTTAAGCATTAAAAATCAATTGTCTAACTTTCATTTTTTTGCAATACTTTTGACGAAAGGTCCAGTCCTTAAAATTGGGACTTGTATTCCGTTTAATGTAGCTATTTATTTATTTATTGCGCCTTTTAAGGAAAATTGACTATGCAGACCACACAAGGTATATAAGTATAAAGTAAATAGTACTTTTTCAATAACTAACCATCTGCTTAGAAGTATATTAATTGTCCACAAAAGTATAAGAACCATAAGTAGAATCGCAAAACTGGTTTAATGATTTTCCACAACTTTTGGATTTTTTACCATCCTCTTAGTTGAGTTTTCTTGGCTATTTTCATTATATTTTTTTGATTATGATGTTTAATCCCCAAAATACCTGAACACGTATTTAAAGAAGATTATGCTGGTTGAAGTTTATTTTTAAAATCACGTATCAGATCTTTATCCATAAATCTGACCACATTCTCTTACATAGCAAAGCAATAGTTGAACAAATAAGAATTTCAAGTCAATCTGCTCCCTTGATTTAGTGATATATATGAACACGTAAATATGTAATGTATGTGACCAAAGTAAATTCACATTAAAAATATACATATCCCTATTGGCATGCTGCGAACTGGGGGGCTCCAAGCACATGCATACAAACATATAGAAGGAGGTTTACACACATACCCTATATAAATCGATGTGTAAGTATATAATATAATAAGTGCAGCATTGCAATGCAAACACCGAAGTTTCTTGCTCATAGCCACAGTGCGGTATTTCGTTTATTTATGTTTGTAACTCCCTGTTATTGTATCTGCCAGATAACAACAACATAAATGCTTGTGTAAGCCCTGAGCCATAGATAACCACAAATCCGGCATGATTAGACTTTTGATGGCAACAACTTTAATAAATGAACTCGAAATTTATTAGTTTTTCCTCTGACCACCGCACTGCAGTTTTGAGTGGAAAGCAAAGCAGGCAACCACAAACTGCAAACAGTTACAACACATCTCCTGAACATGCTTCCTATATATATATATATATACGAGTATAGAGTATATATATATATGAGTGTATGTGTATGTATTTATATGTAGCTGAAGTATTTCGATGGCTTTTAGCTGCCCGACTACTTATTTTGACTTTATTGGCAGCCATGGTCCATATTATGGCAAGCATATCATACATATTTCATTCTGTTTGCATTTCAGTGGCGGCCTCTCCAAGTGTTGCAATGGCATTTTTCGCCCTTAATTTGCATTGACTTTACATTTTTGGGAAAATAATTTCAATCAATTTCAAATATGTGTTTTATGGCTCAACATGTTAATTGAGTGCAACTGGGCGTATGTGAAATATTTTGCTACTCTTTGCACAACAAATATCTGAGTGTAAATTTATCATTATGAATAAATTGGAGATATTCCGTTGTGTTTCGCTACATGTCCTACAATTGGTATTTTTAAAATGAAATAAAATATACTACAATACCTTAAGAGTATTATTGAGACAGACAATTATCAGGATGTTTTACCTCTTAAATCAACCCAAACAAAAGCAACCATGTGAAGAGCTAATACGAGCATGCAGGTTAATCCCATTGTCTATATACGTTTTATTGGCCACTTACTTCCTTTAGCTCATAACTTTTTATCCCCCGAAAATAATTTTTTAGTTTAAAAAAAGGGAAACCTAAATCAATGGGAGCCAAATCTTGCAAATACATTGGCTGACAAATAGATTTTGTTTCATTGTTGGCCAAAAATCGCAATCATATCCCCCAAAAATAATTTGAGAGCATCTGCTATCTCCCTACATGCCGATCGACTGAAATTTCTTTTTTTTCGAAGTTATTGTCGTTAGGCAGACGTGAAGGAACGACTTTCAGGAACCAAGTTTTTTTAACAAACAATTTAAAACAATAGAGCGATATGAATAAGTTTGAATATATTTCTACAATTCCCATAGTTCGTACATTTTAAACATAATTCAAATAATATGTTTATGATAGTTCTTTCTAACAAAACGATTAATAAGAAGTAGTGCCTATTTAAAAAATTAAATTTTGAAGTTTTCGTTAAGGAATTAATTTTTTTAAAAATTTTCCCTGCTTCTCTTTCATTGCGAAAAATTAAATGTTTTTTTGAAACAGCACCAATTGAAGAAATGGAAACATTTCATTTAAAGAACTGACTGACTTTCAACAGCCAACTAAATACCCTATAAAATATTGAAGTTGTTGTTAAGAAATACTTTTATTTTCTAGGATTTTTCCCTGCCCCTTTTTTATTAGAACTAGCGAATAATAAAAGGACAATTTAAAACTGAAAAAATGGAAACATTTCATTTAAAAAGCAACTAAACGCTCTATTAATAACGACGTTTTTGTTAAGAAATATTTTTATTTTCCAGGATTTTTCCCTGCCCCTCTTTTATTAGAACTAGCGAAAAATAAAAGGATTGTTTAAAACAACACCTACTGAAGATATAGACACATATTATTCAAAGAGCTGACTGTGCTTGGAACAGGCAACTAAACTCTATCTATGTTGCACAATGTTTAATTCAGTATCCTCGCTCTTCCTTTGCTGTTTTTATTAAAACTCAAAAAGACTCCATAATGAAATAAAGTCGTGCAAATGCGGTTATAAAGCAAAGGAAACTACACGCTAACTTGCCAGACGGGAACACCCATACCTCCAATATAGTACGATACTCGTGCATTCACACACAGAGCGCCATTTATGGAACCCAACTCCGCGTGAATATTAATTAAAAGCGAAGAGACAAGAAAATAAAATAAACTATAAAGCAATTTAAGTGCGCTTGTTTAGTTTCAATTAATTTAAAAAAGGAATAAACTAGATATGCATATGGGGGACATATGGACAATGGGAAGAGCGTGCACAATTTTAAATTGACAGACACACAGCCCGAGACTCACCACACTCGGGCAAAAACAGAAGCCAATAAAATATTCGACATTAAAAGCTTGAGAGATAAAAAATGTGTGCATATTAAAAATATATGTGCTTTTGTTGGTATTATACTTGTAGAATAGTCGTCATGTAATAACAAAAGTCATCTTTTATTACAACAAAAGTCGCGCACTGCATTAAAAATTACGTATGAGTAATACATATGTACATAACACACACACATATACCAGTAATGTAGAATGTTTGTATAAAAAATATTTCGTAATGGGAGGCCATAGCAAAACACTTGGCGCGTACAGCCAGAAGAAAGAAGCCCACCCATAAATACACTCACACATATGTACACGTACATGTGGATTGCAAATGCTAACAACAAACGTGAAGGCAGCGGCGCCTTGGGGTAGGCAATAGAAAAATGCGAGCATGCAGCGCATATGGCATATGGTCGGGGCGAGCTGCGAGCTGCGAGCTGCTTGACTTTATTGGAAGCAAAAACAGAAGGCGACGCGCTTGGTGAGTCGACGAAAACGATAAGGATGACGGCGAGGCTGATGCAGAGACGAAGACGCCAAAGAATGGAATGCTAAGCAGCGCATGTAATAAATATAAAGATTTGCAAAGCGGAAAATTGGGCGATTTTCTCTTTTGATACTTTTTCTTGCGCGGCTTGCTTTAGATTTTTCGGCTCATATTTGTGCTCATGTGAAAATTGTTTGCACTGCGCAAAAATGTTGATCGGTGAGCTTTTTGATTATTTTATTATTTAATTTTTAAAAAATGCATACTAACTATAACAACGACTTGAGAAATAATAATTGACAAACATTTTTCCATTCGAGTGCTGATTCCTTTCTTATTTTACTATTGCCTTTTTTAAATTTTTTAAAATTGTGTGCTTATAAACATTTTTTTGCTTCTGTGTCAGATGTTTTCTTATTTACATATTTACTCTTTACAATTTATTTGAAACTATGCAGCATATCTTAAGAGGTTACTAGTACATACAAATAATACTCATTTTTTTGTGTTCTGTGATCCCAACTTTTAAGTTTGGCAAATATTATTTTTACACTACTTGTATTTGTTATTATTTGAATTTTGATTCATTGATTTTTAATGCCAACAATTAGGCTATTTACAGAATTTTCCGCTAACAATACGTAAAAGAAAGAGCTGTAAACCATATCAGTATTGGATCAGTTGCAGCTGAAATTGCTTGAAGGCGCTTGTCCAAGAATAGAAACAAAAACGATTTTAAATAAAGTAGGTCAACACCGAAAGCACGTGTTCCCCAAAATACGTTCCTTGAAATGAATTCAGCTGCTGAGATGCTTTATTAATAGATTTTATATAGGAAGACATACTTTTGCCTTACAAAACTATTTTTTTGGCATTTATTATAATGTTAAATTCGTAATAGAATTAGTGCCGATGCTGAGGTTTTGGCAATTCTGCCAGCTGCTTCCGTCATCTCACACTAATTCGTAAGTTTATCTCGTCCTATATGTCTGAATCGAATGATATACTTTTACATTATTATTTTATATTAATCATCCAAAAATTTATTTAATATGTCGTAACATGATGGTTCGAAAATGTCTTATAAGATTTCAAATGAAGATCAAATACTTGCATGACAATAGAAGGGAATTTACAAAAGTTGCAATTAGCTAAAAAAAAAGTTTATATTTAAAAAAAAAATTTATTTCTGTTGGTAAAATATAAGTAACTAGTTAGTTATAGTTAGCATTGTATTCAAATTAACAAACTTTTGCGCATTAATGATCGTTTATGTATTAATTACAAGTTAAGAGTGAATTTCTTAATTGTTTTTAATAACGTAAAATACTGATTTATATTGTTTGTGAAAGAAATTTAGCAATATCAGATTCTTTACGCTTTTCTCCAGTGCAGACTTCCTTTCCACACATATGTTTGTGTGTTTGCTGGCAGCGAAGAATAAAAAATATGACGCAGCGCCTGATTTTCACGATATAAAATAAAACAAATACATACCTACTCAGATGTATGAATATATGCATGTGCGTGTGTGTGTATGTGTGTGAGTGTGATTGTGCAGGCGACAAATGTAAGAAATATGCAAAAAGTTGTATAAATCCTCAAACGCAAGTCAACAAAATGCAGCAAACGACAAGGAGCGTGTGGCGAGGGGGCGCGTGCCAAGGAATTTATAGTAGCAGTATACGCGGCGTATGCGCAACATGCTGGTGTGCTGTGAGTAATGACGTGTGTGTGTGTGTGCAAAATTATTGCGTTTGTAAGCGTATTTCCGCTTTTATGACACACACACACACCCATACGCGCACATACACAGCCGAAATGCAACAACAAAAATTGTGGGAAGGGAGGGGCGGTCTGAGGGCAACAGCGCTTTGTGTTCGGGGGAATTGCAGCTCAGGACGCTCAACATTCTCTGTGTCTTTGCTTATCGAGCAGCACATCGCAGGCGACAACGGCGGCAACATTTCCTGTTACTGCCAACATCATAATGACGTCATCATTGTCGCTGATCATCGCCATCATCATGATGATTACAAAGCTGATGCGCGCCCGTCCCCGCCGACCCGACCGACGTTCTAGACAACAATTGCTATTATTGCTGAAGTGTAATGCCAACAATAAAGTAGCTGTTCATATCTACGCCATTTGCCATGCAATATTGTTTAAGCACACACACACACACACAGACACATAGATAGGAACCCCAACTCCCCCAAAAGACATTGAAATCTTGGAAGCGAATTTGTACTGTACTTTTCGAGAGCGCAGCCATTTTAACGTGCATTTAAAAATATAAATAAAATGTCAAGTCAACGGCACTGTCGAACACAGATACATACATGCACGTACATACATACACATACACACATTCGCATAGCGCGGAGAATTAATCATGAGCCTAGAAATACGCTATAAAATCTTTAAGCACTACGTGAAATAGCAAAGAGCCGAAAAAAGCATTTGAAGATTTTAAAATTGTAATGGCGGAAATGTAAAAGAATCCACTACATATACACATACTCGCACATGCATATGTAAATATATGAGTATGTACTTTTACTGTCCTAGTATGTATGATTTATTAATGTACTCATATATATTTTATTCGTAGTATGTTGGCTGGCGTAATAAAAGTAAATTGAGCAGTGTTGTAAAGGTCCTAAATAAAAGGCGGCCCTTGGAACATATTTTAAAAAAGTAAAATTATTAATAAATCTTTCTTAACCAAGAGTATTTAAGGACATTCAAGATATAAATATTCTTTTGAAATTTTGTTAAAGCAATTGTTTCCGTCCAAAAAAAAAAAGGGGAAAAATATCATGGAAAAAAAGAGCTACAAAGCCGTGCGATCTAACAAAATTTTAGATTGTTCGGGTGAACTTATAAGATTGTAATGACAGATTTCCGTTTCAAGAAAAAGCTGGTAATCAATAATCAGCAGCAGGGTATCTGAGCCAGTATCGTAAACAATGTTAGAGTAGCAATAATTTTCTGAAAGCAAGCGGATAAACGAACTAACTCATTGGGAATCATTCTGAACCTTGTTAATGATACTGGATTGAAAGGTCCGCTCTGATATTAATTTAATATATCGAAGATAATAATAGTTGCACAACAATGTTACAATAAATTGTCTATCATGCAATTAAGCCGAAGAATATATAATACCCTAGATCCCACTTCTTTCCATCTCTAAAGAGATGGCTTACTCAAGTCTCTTTAAAAATATATTTTTATTTTGAATAAATTGGAAAAACAAAAACATTTAACTGAAGTTCTCCTTTATAAGTCTCAGGTCAACAATTGAACTTAACATTTGTAAAAAGGTTCTTTTGCGGGTATTGCTTTACAGATCTAGACGTAGTATCCTAAAATGAGGGTTAAATATCAAATTGAAACTAAAAAAGGGCAGTCAATTCAGCCGTTTCTTCCTGAACAAGAATTAATTTTAAACATCAACCAATAAATCGAATTAGAAAGTACCTAATAAAAAAAAACGATCATTCTTTAACTCGATTCAAGCTTATATATGTGGAGAAACTTTTTTGAAAGTTTGTGATAAAAGTAACAAAAGTTGTTTTACATATTTAAATACTTCCAGTTCATCCTTTAACAAAATCACCCGATTCAAGCTTATTCAAGTACATGCATGTAGGTATATCTAAAAATTGAAGCAAACACGGAGGAGGACTTTGTGTTAAAAGTTACGAAAGTTTGTCAGGTCAATCTTTTAGAAACTCACTCAATTAAAGCTTATGGAATAAAATTCTTGAGAAAGAAACTCTCAAAAACTGTCTCCAATACGAGTATAGACCCCATATTGGTGGCTAAAAATGTATTACTTAAAAAATTAATTACAATGGTCGAATGAATGAAACGAAAAACTAACACTCAACCAACATGCCTCAACCAGTGCCATTACAAAAATGCCATCAATACTGAAATAGCAAGCCCTTCAATTGCACCCACGAACAGGCAAACAGAGTGCGACGACCAGGAGGCAGAAGCAGAAGCCAAATGCGAGAACAACACGATCTGACACGCACACTTTCCTCTAATTAGCGCTACGAATTTCGTAATAGAAACCAATCTGTTTGGGTGCCATGCACAAAAGTGCCCTAAAGCTGCTTTATCAAATTAGCGCATCGGTTCTAGGACAACAACAAAAGCAACAACAGCAGCAACAACAATGACAACTACAGAAACCATTGCATTTCAACGCGTTTGAAACAGAGCGACAAAAATGGAGGCGAAAAATTGTGCAGTCGACAAAAGTTCAATTGAAAATACAAATACTGTGTGTCAAAAACAAAGGCAGACAACATTCATGCTTGTTGTTGTTGTTGTTGTTGTTGTTATTGTTGCTGTTATTGTTGCTTATCTGTGCAGTGCATCGTCGCGTCTAATTAATGTTCCAGACATTTTCCAATAGCTTGTGCAAACAATTTGTTTGCGCCCCAGACATACACAGAGTATGTACGAGTATGTACATACATATCTACGTACAAGTATATAGAGTGCGTGAGTGAATATGTAGAGTACATATTTGGTGGCCATTTGGTTGTTTTCCGTGAACTTGGCTTTTGTAAGCAAAATGAAGTCAGTGAACGATATCTTCAGGGACTGTCTTAGGCGCCTGAAAGTGGTTTGATTTATTAAATAGAAAGGGAGGGCATAGATTTGACTTTATTTTGAGTTATTTTGATGGTTTTTTATGGCAGGAATACTTCATTAAACGTGCCATTCACGTGCGAACTGTTTCATCGAACTTATTCGGCTCCACAAGCAAGAACTTGTTCGAACAAATTCTATTGGAAAAAATCGCACGTGGATGGCCTGCTTTTCCCAACAGATAGAAATGCTTTTATATTTCGCAAGATCATGCTGACATGTTCGTCAATGGATTACAGATTGCTCGACATAATGTTATTAGACACAACTAATTTTCGAGGAAGTTCGTGTCAAAATGAGCAAAGAACTCAAATTTATTGACTGCCTCTTACATGAGCCAACATTGGAGATGGTGAAAAAAAAGTATATTCACTGCGCTGTATATATACATATACATATACATATACATATACATATACATATACATATACATATACATATACATATACATATACATATACATATACATATACATATACATATACATATACATATACATATACATATACATATACATATACATATACATATACATATACATATACATATACATATACATATACATATACATATACATATACATATACATATACATATACATATACATATACATATACATATACATATACATATACATATACATATACATATACATATACATATACATATACATATACATATACATATACATATACATATACATATACATATACATATACATATACATATACATATACGTATACATATACATATACATATACATATACATATGTATTTAAATCAAGGTTATGGTATTTTGAGGCTTTTTCTGTTCTGTTGTCTTTTAAATAAACAGCAGAATTAAAACAAGATTTCTTCAATATGTTCTTCCAATTCGGTTGTTTCTCTAAGAAAGGTCCGAAATTACAACAAGATTTCTTCAATATGTTCTTCCGATTCGGTTGTTTCTCTAAGAAAGTTCCGAAATTAAAACAAGATTTCTTCAATATGTTCTTCCGATTCGGTTGTTTCTCTAAGAAAGTTCCGAAATTAAAACAAGATTTCTTCAATATGTTCTTCCAATTCGGTTGTTTCTCTAAGAAAGGTCCGAAAAATAGTTACTTTCTCTTAGAGAAATTGGCTGAAGATAGATCTCGATTAAAGAGCTGCAAAAAAGATAAATTACCTGATCACTTTCTTCTATCTACTGATCATTATATTTCAACCCTCAAAGTTGCACAAAATATCTTATCGCTTCGAACTATTCTTACACTCTTGCCCGTTTGTATTTTTAATATTTCATCGAATTGCAGTTTTTTTTTTTCAATTTTATTCTCGTTTAAAATACGTGGTACTTCCATATAAATTTGCCTCCTAGTGTTGAAAGCATTACAAGGCGGATGTTACTAATTGGCAAAGTCTCTTGTGGCGATGGAGCTCAAATGGAATAGAGTTGAGTTCCATCGCCACAAAAGAGTTTGCCAAAACGTTTTCAAATTACAAAATGCACATCATATTCAATTGAATTTTACTTGAAATTAATTCACGTATAGACTAACGATTTAATAAATAAGTCATGCCACTAAACAACTACTGTTCTCAAAAGCTCTTATAACGATAGCTAATTATAAAATTTGACAAATCCGATGAATTATTTTGAGTTAGTGCTCCAACGGTAGCGCAACGATCACCTACAAGCTCATATTCTCAAACAAACAAAAATAAAACAAATGGCAAAAATTAAACTGTTTGCTTGTGTATTAATTACTCTGCTAAAATAGTTAATTGTTTAGCAGTACAATCCGCATCTGCGTTCCATTTCAATGAAAGAAGTGCACATCTGAAATTTTACACTTTCCAAAATGTTTTCAAAGTTCACAACACACATAATAATCAAACAACGATTATCTGTTGCTGATCTTCTTAATTAATATTAATAAACGTATAGGAGCTAGCCACATAATGTTCTTTTCTTTTGAAATCTATATAATTTACATATATTTTACCGATTTGTTAACATCGATGCTGCGAACACTTAAGGTATATTTGGGGTCACATTTATTTGTGTGCTTTACAGGAGCACACAAATAAATGTGACACCCCAACCAAGCATGGAAAATGTTCGATGTTTGTACAAACGTGATAAAAACATGTATGTATCGATGTATATAAAATATTTATTTATAAAATATGTATATTTAATATACAAAATGGAACGAACTTGGAAACTTGGAACTTTGTGGATAGGAAAGAATCCTAAGAAAATCCATTTATCGCTAGCTGGATAAGAAGGTGAGTCCTTGTTCTCAAAATATCACGAAAGATTAGAAAATGTGCCTTACACTTAAAGCTTCGCACAACAATTCTGAGTGAACAAACATACATACATATGTATAAGAATGTATATGTATGAACATATTTCGGTTAGTTGCCGAATTATGGAAATAATCTGCACATATTTCGAAAATTCTGTATCGCAAATGACGCAGAGCGTGGGGAACAATTGCAACTCCATCAAGATAATTAGAGTTGCTTGGAAGCCACTTCGCGGCAACTTCAAAATAAACATGCAAAATTAATCCAATTAGCAAAACAAATATGGAAAATATAGCCTAAAACTCTCGCACTCGAGCCACCAACGTCACCAGGTATCGTGTCCTTCGTATACGTGTGTGTGTGTGTACGTATGTGTGTGTGTGTGTGCATGTGACTTTTGAGGTTTATGTCGCGCAGCATCAGCCTGCACCCCTCGCCTGCGTCTGATGTCATTTGCCGAGCACTGCACTCTCTAAACAAATACCTTTCAATTAGTTGCGGTTGCCGAAACTAAATTATACTTCTTGGAGTGGTTCTGGAGGGAGGGGTGCGGGTGTACGGTGTACGGTGTAGAAGGAAGCGCACCGCTGCAGCCAAGCTAATGTTTTGCTTCCCCCTGTTTTTGTATTGTCTGCCTGATGTCTGCTGACTTTTGGCTGCCGCCGAGAAATTAGGTTTGAAACTTTTCAAGTCTGCAATTTGTCTGCAATTTGATGGCTCTGGCGTCTAAATCAACTTTTCTAATTGCATTTCTGTGTTTATTAAATATCTCAAATATTTCATAAAGAATACGAATTGTGTTCTTCAACAGTTTAGAGTTAAGCTCAAAAGAGTTTAACAAATTTTTGGAGTGATTAAAAAAAACTTAAAACGTACAACCGATGCTTACAAATCCAGAACCGGAAGCTCTTCATTTGGGATAAGATTAGATAGAATATACTCCGCCGAGCACTGCACTCCATTCTTTATAGTCTAGCTGAGCTACAATCGACTCCATCCACAAAGCCTTAAAGGAAAATGATGATATTATTCACAGCCAAGGCGAATAAGCCACCACATGTCCTCCTGGTGGCAACGAACCTATAAGCCTCTTTCCCTGACTTTCCAAATCGCTTTCCAAAAAAAGGCATAGCTTTGAAACTAGTCTTGCAGATATAAATTCCAATACAACGAATTTCCTACCAGATCGTGTTTTTTGTAATCTTTTCGAACCTGACGGATGTTGACTCAGGTATTCGGCAGTATGTATGTGAACTGCTGAATGGGAAATTATTTGTATGCGCTGTACCAGCTGGGTAACAAGGTATATTAACAGGCAGAAGAAAAACAAAATGTTGTAAAGATTTAGATATACAATAACATAATAAAAATGTAACGTATTAATAGATTTAGATAAGAGAGTATTTTGATATAGCATGGGTGCATACTAGAAAAAGAAGAAGAAAATAATAAAGCAATCTCCAGAAAATAAAAATGGAACAACCGGTTCGAGTTTAAATTTTATATTTTCCTCGCATATAACAGAGCGAGAGTATTTCAGAATCGGGCTAGCTGTAATCGTAATAATCTCTGCTGTTCCCTTCTAATATTTTTTGCTACATTAGCTAAAAAAAAAGATGTGTGACCATTTGAGCTTTAAAATATTGATTATGCATAGTTTTTGCGCTTCTGCACACGTTTTGATGATAATTATCGCAACCGACCTTATTTTTCGACGCGACAGACTACAGATTTTTGGAGGGCAATTGAATAGCATATAAACAGGGAAGGGAGAAAACGGGAGATGGGAGACGGGAGACGACCATGTCCATCTTTACTGTTCCCTAAAAGTCGAGCTTCCTGAATAGCTATTGATTGTTCTCGATAAGAAAATTCCACACACGCGACCTACATATTATCTAAAATATTAATGGGAGCTCTGTTACACGACGGAGAGGAAGCTTTTTTGATACTCCTTTAACAATCCCTTCGTTGGCTCAAAACTGTAAAGTCGTTTAGAGCTTCTCTAATAAATTAGTATTTTCATTTCTCTATTGATTTAATTTAAGAATGCAACAATAGCAAACAAGCCAATTGCATAGGAATTTAAGGTAATTTACAGAGCAGTTGCTTGGTGAGTTACAGGCTCGTTTTCCACTGCAATGTTTTAATCGTTTTGAGGGCCATTTCAAAAACAAATGGGAAAATATTACAAATGCCCTTTAACTGCCCTCTATCGATCATCAAGGAGCCATCGAGCTTATCACTTAATGCAGAAACACAAAAGCGCGGCCATAAAAAGGACATTACAAGGACTCATACGACCCTTTACACAAATGCCCATGCATGTGGGCAATTAAAAAAAAAAAAAAAAAAACAAGGAGAGAAACCAAAAAAAAAACAACCGTTAAGTGCAAAGCAGGCATGTGTCGGCCTAAGCGTACACAACATACGAGTACAAGCTCGTGGCTAAAATGTTGACCAAAAGGCTAAGCAGGCAAAGCCACGACAGCTAACCAAATCCCAAAGGACTAAAACAAAAACAAACAACAAACCAAAGGCACCGCAAAGCATTGCCTAAGGCAGGAGCAGCACGGGGGGAGAGGGAAAAGGGGAGAGGGGGCTGCACATAAAATCTACACGCTGCTCAAATTAATACGAATTTATGACAATTTGAAATGCATTTCAAAAGCTCGCCCGCCATGTACGGCACATAAAAATTTTTATGCGCTCCCTCCGTACAAAAACATGCGCGAATTTTTCTTTTGCAACTTTTTATGGGCTGACAGCCACGCCCACTACTTTTTCAGCCTACCGCAGAACATATGAATGTGTTTGATTTTGATGCGTTTGGGGGGGAATGGTCGCTGGCCCGTATCAGCGCAGAGGCATCAGCGTTGACCGGCTTTTATGTGCCTGGCACGGCCTGCTCAGCCATTTTGATGACTAGCTGCTGGCTTTGTCTTATGAGCTCCTCAACTGTGCTCCTTCCGCGCTCGTTCCGCACTCCTTCCGCTCTCCTTCTGTCATTGTTATAATTTTTATGACACGAAATACCATTTCCATTTGAGTCGAGGCTTTATGCAGAGCATAAACAAAATTCGCATAAAAATTGTTTACTCCTTCAAGCCTCAACTCGCCGACCACTTAAAGTCACATTCTTGCCATGCGATAAATATTTTTAATGACCCGAACGTTTTGATTTTCATTAATTTGTCACAGCTTGTCAGCTTAGGCTAATTTGTTGGGTAGTTACTATCTACATATATTTATATTGAAGGCGTAATCGTAAATGCGTTCCGTAGTTGTCTCATTTTACGACGCCTATTCAATAGAATTAAGTAATTAAATCGAATGGAGTGAGCTCAGCGCGCAATCAAATGACAGTAAGTAATAATATGGCACAATTGCTTAAATACATAACATAGCATAGAAAATAATTTAAAGTGTAAAGTGGAGTGGTTAATGGGTCGACTTTATATATTTCCATACCTGCTCAACTGTGCTTTAAAGCAATGTTTTACAAACAATTGGCCTAACTTGACGAAAATGCATACAATTTAATGACCCCTATGGACTAATAAATAAATATATTTCCAAATATTCACGCCAAGGGTTTCTTTTGTAATTATAAAATATTTGTCCCACTTTTTGTCTACTTACAAATATTAATTGTTTTTAATAATGATCATTTTGTATATGCATATTAAATACATATACACGTGTGTATCTGTACCGTACAGAGAGAGCTGCTGGCGAAACATTGGCAGATATTGCATTTATGATTATAACTATTAATCGTAATTTCTTTAATTGTGCAAATACCGGATGAAAGAAAGAAATTGTCTCGACTACCAATTATTTATTAAGTATAATTGTGTCTTCCATGCTTACTTCATTACGTTACATTTTTTAAGAGAATACATACGCTCTCTTGCTTTTCTGATTGATCTAACTGCACTCTCTTGGTCCTTTGCGACAAGTTGGGGCGCTCGACCACCCAAACGCCAACCTGTTGGCATGTCTTCATACAACAGACTCAACACACAAATGTAAGCAAGTTCGCAATCTGTTATACTATACAACAGATTCGGCAAGTTCTGTTATTGAGTTTTTTCTTTCTTTCTTTTTTGTGTTCTCTGTTATGTTATGGTTACATTTTGTCTGCTAATATAAACGCCACTGTGAGTGAAATCTATTCATACGTGTGTATGCACACATACATATGTACAACATAAAAAAAATTTAAGAATCATTAATATAAATCGCGGCGTACTTACCTTTACATACAGATTAATTGCGATCGCTTTAATTAAACATTATTTTAAAATTGAACACCTTTACTTATTTGAATCACATTTATAAGCACTTAAAAAAATAAAACAAAAATTGACACACTGCGCAATTTATTTGAAATCACGAACACACACATACACACTTAAGTATGTATGTATGTGCGCAGCACATTAATCGCGCAGTATTTTCGCATTAATAAACAAAGAGTTAAGAACACTTCACACGCAACTTAATATGCACATATGCTTTGACATAATATTTATAATATTTAAACTATTAATTAAACATTTTCTCAGAGTTACCGGCAACTCCAAACAAACGGCGCGACGCGTTCAACAGGTCGAGAAAAACTAAGCCTTGCATTGCAGCTGCAAGCAGAATGCTCTCTTGAAGAATGTAAAAGTGAAAGCAAGGAAGCAAAAATCAAAACTGTAAATCCGCTCCCGCGCCTGCCATACGTATTTCGTTTCATGCAAATTATCTAACATGATATTGTTGGTTGATCACTTTGATTAATACATAATAATAATTTTTCAAAATATATAAATTACAATTATTGAAGGACAAAGGGAAATTCCTAGAAGTACGGCAGCTATGGAAAATCGCTAATTGCGTTGGAGTGGGAGGAGGGTGGGAAGGAGGGAAGGAGGGGGTTTAAAAACATTTCATAGATGGCGCAGCTAACTTTTTTAGTATTCATAGAAAATGGCAATAATTGACTGCCGATATGAGGCGCTCAAGTGCAAAAGGCTATTAAATAGGATGCACCAAACGTAATTAATTTATTATTATATTATTATATTAGTATATTATTATAATAGTATATTATTATATTATTATATTATTATATTATTATATTATTATATTATTATATTATTATATTATTATATTATTATATTATTATATTATTATATTATTATATTATTATATTATTATATTATTATATTATATAAATATTAATGCAGCTAAGTATCGGTGCAGCTAAGCAAATTGTACCTTAGTTAGTATGTACGACTAAACGTTAATTTCAATGCTGAATTTTATTAACTATCCTAACCTAATTGCCTCAAAATTAAGTTATTTAAACGGAACAAAACAAAAGCTACAGACGCTACAGTTTAATTTACCTTATTCCCATCCAACGGGTAGCTAGAATATTTAAAGAAATAGCAAACTGTTAGTTTTTAAAGCAGCCAATCACTCCTTTGTTAAATAGTACAAAGGTATATAGCTGTGCTTCCGATTTAGAATATTACAGGAAAATAAAGATGTGGAAGTAAGCTTGCTTATCCTTCGCAGAATATTATAGATTTAATTCGTTCCCTTACTGCCACATTTGAAATGCAAATTATATTTTCCCTACAATATGCATAGCATCTTGCTAGATTGATTTATAAAATTGCGCAAGTTTCAACCACAAATATTAGCGAATACTTTGAATGCATTCGAAAAGTGTTAGCCAACAATTGTTGCTATAATTGAAAGGAATTCTTTTGGACATTTTGAAGTAGAAATCGAACAATTGTTTAACCAATTCCTTCAAATACAGTCGTCCGAAAACTACAGAATTTCAATTTAAACTTTTAATTCTGTACCTGCTTCTGTGCAGAGTGAAAATAAATTTTAATTTGAATGCGCCGGGGCAGACAATACGCACTAATGCGGAAAACAAGAAAATTATCACGAAAAGCGCATCTATTGACATTCGAGCGAGACGAAGACACAAAAACAAGCTGCGATAAGCTGCAAAACAACTTGAGTTCAAATCTCCAACAACTACAAAACGAAAATGGAAAAACACGATAAGAAAAATTCGTTAACAGTTTAATGTTTTTGCTGCTGCTGTTGAGCCACAACTTTTTCTTTCTCTATTTTTATTTTATTTTTTTTTTTTTTATTTAATGCAATAGAAAATCACGCGGGGAGTTTTCTATTAAAATTCTGTCATTTGCCAATATTTAAAGGAACAGCAGCACGACACCAGACTGCATTTATATACTTACATATGTATGGAGTATACACTCGAAGAAAAGGGTGCATGCTTTTAAGCTAAAACTTGGACAAATCGGCCACATATGTATATACCTATAGAAATCACATTTGATCCAAACTGCTTTATTTAATTCGTAAACATTCTAAAAAAAAAAAGTTTGCTTGACATTTTTTGGAATTGCGGCTACGAAATCATTGAAAAAGGTGTTCAATTATTTTCGGGAGTCCACGACATCGAGAATTTGGAGTTCTGTGAGGATATTATTGCAATCGTCCCTGTTAACGATGATTTCGGAAAAATAAAGAGAGAGCCTCTCAATATATTTTATGGATTAACTTAACGCTGATTGATGTTTTTTAATAAGAAGCACATTCCAGCCAGATTGCGCCTGAATATTTGGCCAAACATGAAAGATCGTCAGTTTTGTCTCGGTAAGATTTTTTCTTGTTTCTGAAACTAACATATCCGCTCAAGAAAATTTGAGTGTTGAAAACTTGTATATGTATGTGGACAATTGGATTATTCAGCTTGAACTGACATGCTGGTATTAACTCAAAAGGAGCATATTTTCAAAGCAATAATTAAGATTTTTATTCCAATACATGCAATACATACATCCTATATCAGATTATGTAATTAATTAACAATAATTGATGGCTAATGTACATTTGGCTTGTGAGGAATGGCAAGAAAATGGTTATAGCTGTCGGTTATCGAAGAAAATGTCTAGAAAATCATCTAAAAATGAATAGAAACATAGCTAGAAAATTCCCAATAAATAGCAAGAAAGTCCACTAAAAACAAAGGCTAGAAAACTTATAAATAAACCTTATAAACTTATGAACCTATAAATGGTTAGAAACCCACCAAAGAATGGGCAGAATATGCTAAAAAAGAAATGGATACAGATAGAAAATGTAAAAATGGAAGTAGATAGAATGAATAGAAAACCCGCTAATGGCTCAAATAAATGGCTAGAAATTCAGCTAACTTATGAGAGCCTGTTACTGTGCTAAGGGTTTCGTCACAGAAAAGGTTGCATTCAAAACACTCACATAGAAGTTTCATTTTAAAATATATTGTAGTATTTTCTCGATTGTGTCTAATTTTCTCAAAGTGTATATTGAAACGTTTTGAGTGACGGTCAATATAAGCTAGCAGCTGTATTAATTTTTATTTTCTTAATAATTTATTTCTAGTCTTTTTTTGAAGCATGTTTGTATTCGAAAGATTGAGAGTTGAACAAATTTTTTCGATTTCTTATACGGACAAAAAAATATGATTAAAGACACCATAAACATTTTGCATTTTGCACTATCTGTGTTATTAGTTTCCAATCCTTTTAGCTGCGAGCTGTGGGGAGCTCCAAAAATATTTTTATGCCCCCTCCATTTTCCCACCGAATTATTCAGTGAATTGTGCAGAATACGGCCACACTTGAATACAGAAGTGTGCGTATGTAATTGTACTTTCTCGCATGACAACGCAATAAACATTTTGACAGACTTTTTGGCACCCATGAGAAGCCAGAAACAAATACCAAAAGCTAAAAATAAAAGAGGCGTGCACACAAAGTAAAAACTTCAACCATATTGTGAGATAGGATAGATAGCCGACTATGGGATGCATTGCAAATTATTGCTGGGCCATTAGGTTTTGGCAGGGGAGTATTTTTTTTTTAATAAAATTCAGATCCAAACCGCTTCTTTTTCTAAGAACTTTTTAATTTATGTAAACATTAAAAAAATATATTATTTTTGTAGAACATTGGTAAGACATTGGTATAAGATCGATTTGATTTTGATGTGATCGAACATAATAATTCCTTGTGTAATGTTAAAGGAATTGAAATTCAAAAAATAATATATCTTGAAAGTATTAATGAATAATTTGGGGTAATTATTAATAATCGAAAATAATCTTAAATGAAGGGTTTAGTGAAAGGTTAAAACATGGTGAAGTGTCAAATGCAGATACAATTTATAATCTGTATTTATGCATATATTGAGACGTTCAAAATTTCAAAAAACTCTCAAGGTTTTTGACTCTAAATGTTCTGCCTTCCAGTGACTCTTGATGGCAAATAACTCAATCATTTTTCGGATACAGCCGGATGCAACAAATCTACTACATCGGCAATGGGTAAAGGCCCGATTATTTCGCATTAGCTACCGTATTGGACCCTTCTGCGTCAGAGTATATCGGGAAGAAAAACTATAAGAAGAGGGAGGTCGGATTAGGGATAGTGGAGTGGGGGGAGGGGAAGGGGAAGGGGTGGTAAAAATGTTGGCATGTGCAAATTGCAAATGTTTCACAATAATTTTGCAACGAAATTCTTCTTGTGCAGTTGTTAGGCATGCGAATTATGATGCCGCTCGGTAACGAAAGGCCAAGCGGAAATGTTAACAACATTTTGGCTTTTTAAACACACGCACGCACGCACATACTGGGCGGGGCTTGAAGTGAAACGAAGGGGTGGTGGCAAAAATTTTCAGGAAACATGCAGCTGGACTACGCTTGATGCTATTGTTCTTGTTATAGTTGCTGTTGTCGGTAAGAATTTGCAACGCACGCTTGTGGACAGAATTTGGCACAGGAAGTGCTAAAAAAAATGCTGCACAAGTTGCACAACAAAAAAGCGTTGTATAAATAATAAAATTAACTAAAAGTGTTCTTATTCTCCCAACACCCCACCTTTTTTTTTCAATATTTTTGTGGGTCTCTGGAACAAAGAGCTCTTCCCACCTGCCGTGCTCCTTTCATGTCAGCATCCACTGAGCTGGCCATTTGTCGCTGTTTTGTTTTCGTAAGCTGGCAAATGCAAATTCTCATTTGTGTTGCAACATATTTCAGTTTGGCGTATTATTTTTACTCTTTTTTGGTGGCAAACGGATTAGGTGCTTTCATTATGGCCGGCCGGGCAAAAGGAATGCGAGTAAAAAAGGATAATTTTTGCCGGCAGCACTTCTCCATTATGCTGCTTGTGCGAACAGAAGAGGCTGCTGCTAAGGAAACTATTTGGAAGTTGGAGTTGAAGAAAATCAAAATTAAGCTGCTTGCAGTTTATAATTAAATATTCAATTGTATTCTAAATGTGATAACTTAAATGTTCAATTCAAATGTAAAACTTTTAGCGCAAATACTGTGCAGAATATGATTATGCAAGAGTTAGGAAAGAGCAAATCAATTTCAAAATAAATATAAACAATCTGTATTTATTATTCAATAAATATTTGTTCGTCGGCAACGAAGTTCGAAGTGTAGCGTTGATTTGGCAGCATTTTTCTAATGCGCCATCTATAGTGCATTTGCAGTACTAAGCAAGGGGTTGAAAAATTGGCTAAATTGTTTATAATTTCGTTTTAGTGTAAAACAAACCAAATTTTAAAATAACTCAATTGATAACAAACTAGTAAGCACACATTTTCACAACTTTGGAAATTTACACATTTATCACAAATGTGCAAAAGCACTAATGGTTTAAACGATGTGATTTCCCACGGTAGATTGGTTCCAGAAAATGTCGTTATGTTATTTTAAATCGTGCTAAATGGAATAATGTCCTGTAACCATATATAACATTTTTAATTTTCAAACCGGGTCAAATCAAAACCGTTTAAAAATAGAATTGGGTGTATTTAAAATGAAGTTAAAATGTATTTTATAAAATTCACTCCTCAATTTCAAATATTCCGCCAGCTTGTTGATTGGCAGCAGTATTTAAAATGTAGTTAAAATGTATTTTATAAAATTCACTCTTCAATTTCAAATATTCCGCTTGCTGCTAGTTGATTGGCAGCACTTGCACATGTTTGTAGAACTGGCAGCACTATTCGCCAATCGATAGGCAGAATTGTATTTCGTTATCGGATTGCAGTGCACTTTTTCTATTCAAAGTTTCGCTTCGTTTTCGGTTCATTTCATTAGGCAATCGTTGAAAAATTGTCTGGGCGTATAAGCAAAGCGTCAACACACAATGGAGGCCGTGCCGCGTCTGCATATGCTGTGGTTTGCCCTCAAGTCTAGTCCCGAGGGCACTTCATATGCGGCGCTGAAAAAGGTGGGTCTGGGCTGAGGTCCCGAGACTTCTACGGGGGCCAATTATTACACAAATTGAATTATGGGAACAAACACACACACAGACACAATGCCAGATGAATTCGACTTTAACTAGAAGTTTGCCGTAAAGTGCATTCGTCAAAATGGATGAAGTAAAAGTATTGGTATCTTTGTTTGTTGGTATTGTTATTTGCCTTTGTTGTTGTTTTCGCTCTGTTTGCTTTGCCAAGCGGGCGGTATTAAAATGCATGAGTCATTCGCAGCAGTCGTCGCCTGATTGTCAATAATGAGTCTTAAATTTCAACTACGCACTTGACCTTTTCCAGTACATTGCCGAGTTCTATCAGGAGGATCCGGAGTCCTACTCAAAGGAGGTGCATGCACTGGAAACGCTGCGCAACCAGGCGATGCGTACCACCAAGGATGGCAGTCCAATCATGAAGCGATATTACTGCCAGCTGCATGCGCTGCAAAATAGATTCCCTCAGCTGGCCGAGCGCGGCATTTTCACGTACAGCTGGAAGGATTTGTATCACAGCACGGTTC
This sequence comes from Scaptodrosophila lebanonensis, assembly GCF_003285725.1. Taxonomy (NCBI): domain Eukaryota; kingdom Metazoa; phylum Arthropoda; class Insecta; order Diptera; family Drosophilidae; genus Scaptodrosophila; species Scaptodrosophila lebanonensis. Next base: position 11,863,750 of record NW_022060742.1, on the reverse strand, counting down.
ACGAGGTCAACGATATGCGATACGAACGTGCCGCCGTCCTCTTCAACATTGCCGCCTCGCATACACAATCGGGTGCGTCGGTGACGCGTGGTGATGTGGATGGCATGAAGATGGCTTGCACTCATTTCCAGGCGGCTGCCTGGGCCTATGGAGAGTTGCGGGAACGCTATGCGAATGTGAATAATGGCGGCGACTTTATGACCACCGAGCTGTTGGTGTTCATGCAACAGGTGTGCTTCGCCCAGGCCCAGGAATGCATACTGGAGAAGTCGCTAATTGATAATCGCAAGCCCCACATTGTGGCCAAGGTGACGGCACAGATTGTTGTCTACTATGGAGCGGCGCTGGCTGCGCTGCTTACGGGTGGCGACGATGGACCGGTGGCGCAGGTCATCGACAGTTCCGTCTACAAGCTGTGGAAAAAATATGTGCGCTTCAAGATAAACTACTTGAATTGCATTTTATATTTGTACCAGGGACAGCATGCTGAGGAGCAGCGCAAGATGGGCGAGCGTGTAACGCTTTATCAGGTGAGTAATCAATTCCGAGGCTACTCAACTGATACTTATTGTTCTCCCTTTTTGTAATAGGCGGCGTGGGATAAGCTGGAGGAGGCGCGCAAGGAGTCAAAGGGACTGCCTGATCAGGCGGAGATCAACGAATCCCTGACTTTCACCGCCGACGTGGTTGAGGCGAAGCGCAAGAATGCCAAAAACGAGAATGAGTTCATTTACCATGAGTCTGTGCCCGAACTCTCCACGATTGCTGCTGTGCAGGGCGCCAATCTGGTCAATGGCATTGGTTTCTCAATTACAGACGAGGAGTTCGCGGGCACTGACTTATTCGCCCGTCTGGTGCCGATGAAGGCGCACGAGGCCAGCTCCATGTACAGCGAGGAAAAGGCCAAGCTATTGCGCAAATATGGAGCGCTCATTGAACAAAAGGATACGGAACTGCAAAGCTATATGAGCTCGCTGACGTTGGACAATCTGAACATAAGCGAGGAGCACGCCAATAAGCTGCCTCAAGGCATCGTGGATCGCTGTGCGGCATTGCATGCCAACAAGACGGCAATTAGCGATCTAATCGAAGCCATGTCCCAGCTGGCCGAGATCACAGCCGATGTGGAGACAAATCTGAACGAGCTGACGCACATGCTTGAGGCGGAGGCGCAGGCAGAGCGTGAGTTCCAAGCGGCCAGTGGCGTGCAACGCACGCCCAACGCACACATCACCGAGTTGACGCGTGAGTTCCAGAAATATAGCGAGGCGCATGCCCGGGCCGGCGAATCGAACAACACACTGCGCAAGGCAATGAGTCTGCATGTGAATAATTTAAAGATATTGGCGCGTCCGCTACAGGAAATACAACAGCTAATGCCCAAGCTGAGCACTGAGCTGAACACGGCCGAGATATTCAAGGATGTTAAGCTAATTGTTAACAAGGTAAATGAGATGAAGGCCCAGCGTGCCCAATTTCATGCCGATCTGCGCATCGCCGTCAACGATGACGACATCACGGCCAAGGTGATAGCACATGGAGGCCAGGAGGGTATGCAAGCGCTCTTCGCCACCGAACTGGCCAAGCATGACAAACTCACTCAGCTGATGGATCAAAACTTGCTGGCACAGCAAAATATTCTGCAAGCCCTTACGGAGGCGTATGCACGAGCCGCTCCGGTACTCAAGACACTGCAGGATGTTAAACAGAAACGGGAGAATTTCTACAGCTCGTTGGCGGCCTCCTATGATGTGTACGAGGATTTGCTGGCCAAGTCATCGAAGGGCCTCGAATTCTACAAGAAGCTGGCGGGCAATGTGCAAAAGCTGCTTACGCGTTTCAAATCCGCACGCGACGTACAGTCGGAGGAGCGGCAGCAGCGTTTGAAGAGCGTCACGGCAGCCACATCAGCCGCGCCGACGGCCAAGACGGACTACACTGGCGCATCAGCTACGCCAGTGGGTGCCGCCCCCAAGCTACGCGACTACTTGAAGGCAAAGGGTGCAAGCGCAGCTAGCATTGCAGGTGCGGGCATTTCACCAGTTCAGGATGCCACGCCATTTGTGCCACCCGTGCGTCCAGTGCCCGTTGGCTCCGAGAATCCCACGCAGGCGACCTGCTCCGCCTACGCCACAGCACCGAACGAGCCGCCGCCGCCCTACAGTCTGCAGCAGCAGCAATATTACGATCCGAGCGCCGCCGGCTACACCAATCCCATGTATCAGCAACAACAACAGCATATCGCTCCACCCGCCTATAAGGCGCAGGCCTCGCCCAATTCACAGACTCTACATGGAACATTTGCCCAACTCAGCTTGCAACACCAGCAACAGCAGCAGCAGCAACAGCAGCAGCAGCAACAACAAGAGGCAGCATTTGCTCAGCAATCTCTGCCCTACGGCTATCAGTATGGCGCCTATCCACCACCTGCAGCATCGCCTGCTCAGCAATCAGTCTACAATTATCAACAGCCGCTCTACGTGGCAACATCAAATCCCGCTGAGATGACTTCGTCACCCTATGCGGTTAATCCTGCCATGCAAGCTGTCTATTCACAAGCCTCCCAAGCGGCTGCAGCTCAAGCACCAGCAGCGGCTGCCTATCCAACATCACAGGCCGCCCAACCCACATCAGCAGCTTATGCCCCTCAAACGGCCCAATTGGCGCAAGCACCGGCTGCCTATCCCCAATCTTTGTACCAGCAGCCCGCATCCTACGCTCAACAATCCTCTAACTATGCTCCAACCAACGGGCCCTTGTCGGCCGCTAGCTACCAGCAGTCGGCACAACAACCGGCAGCAATCTATCAGCAATCGCAGGCACCATCTCAGCAACCAGCAGTATATCCCCAGTCCCAAAACAAGCAACCACAAGCCAATCTTCAATATCCATTGCAATACGCTGAATCAGCTCCAGCTGCTGTTCCCATGCCAACTCTATCTCCATCTGTGGCTGCTCCCGTGGCTCCTCCATCCATTCCAACGCCTACGCCCGCTCCAGTCAGTCACGTCGGCGCTGATTCCTCCCATCTCAGCTATTCCACACACCCCGGCTACAGTTTCAATCCCCAAACGGGCAGCTACGATTACAGCAGTGGCTATCAGCAGGACAATAGCCACCTGGCCACCCACACCCAGACCGGATACGGACAGTTTACGCAAAGCGGACAGCAACAGGCGGCCCTGGTGGGCACCACAAATTCAGAGGCGGCCAGTCGAACCAATCTGGCTACGGGATTCGATGTGAGTTAACAGAGCAATAAAATTTGAGATCTATAAACATTATTTTACTAAAACAATTACGGTATTTAGACGCTAGGAATGTAGTATTTTTTTTTTGTTTTTTTTAATTCCAGAAAAGCTACGAAACTCTAAAAAGGTTAAAAAAAAATATAAATTTATAAATAAATTCAATTAAACTTATAAAAAGGCTTCCACAACTAGTACTTAAGTATAAGTCAAAAACTTTATAAAACGATGCATTTACTGGATGTAGATAGTTTCGACTGTAGCTGGAAGGTATAGCCTCTAGGTTTGGTCTCCTTAAGTAGAAACTGCATAGAAAATTCTAATGTACATAACATAAAAGAAATTTAGTATTTATTTTAATGTATTAATACAAAAATTAAGTAATTATTTCCATACACTCAAAGGATTCAATCAAATAAAAGGCGGAGAATTCCTGAAAGTATTACTTCAAAACTATTTAAAGAATACACAAATATAGTACTTTATGTTTTTGAGTGTCGGAATTAACACGAATTCTTAGTCGTAATTTCTTATGCCTCTGATAATTCATCGATTCTCTTGTAATTATAAAGCCAGTGATTTCGATTCGGTGAAGAGTAGTATCGACTAAAATATTAAGGGTACAAAGAAGCAGATATTTTATATTTCTCTCTACCGTATAAATATTTTTATTGTTTTATTTATTACTAATTGCTGTGCTAAATGCTTTACCTCTTTACAGTCACCAATAATTTCTCACACGAAGGCACCACCCGCCGCTACAACTGTGGAGACGACCAATGCTCAGCCGCCGGATAGTGCCCCCAACTATTATACGCCGCCGTATGGCTACCACTCCAATAATCAGCAGACAACTCAACCAGCACAGCCCGTTGAGCCGGCCACACCAAATCACCAGCAACAACAACAACAACAATCAAGCATGCAGCAATCGATCTACATGCAGAGCGGCGCCAGCAGCATTGCGAGCACCAAAACCACAACCAGCAGTGCAGAGTATGCCTCGTCAGCGGCACAGTTGCAGCCAGAGCAGCCGGAAAACAGAAATGACGAGCCGAACAGCAAATTGGGAAGCGCTGTAAACTCGAAAAATATTGATCTGCTGAGCGATTTGGATTGTGTCGGCTCTGTGCCGCCGCCGATGCTGCCAGAGCCGATACTGCAGCCGCAGATTGTGCCCACACCACCGCCCAGTCAAGTGGCCACACAGGAAGCAGCAACGCAGGAGGTCTGTATACATATCGGTTGTTGGATCACAAATCCACAATTAACATTTTCTCATCTAGCTGCAGCCCAAGAGTTCCGTGCCAACCACTCCCCGGTCTCCTATAAACTCGCCCCCTCCTGCATCTGTTCCTCGTGGCAGCATCGATAATCTATCCAATTGCTCGGATCTGAGCTCGTTGGACAACTTCGATTGGGACTCGGTTTCATTGACACATTCCACCAGCGAGAAACAACAGAGCAGCAATGCGTCCACATTCCAAATGCGCGCCCACGATGCCTTCAACCAAGAAAAAACGCTCAAATATTTCCACAAAGAGGTCGAGAGCTATGAGAAACTGGTGGAGAATTTGCATGTGAAGATGTTGAATGGCCAGACGGCACTCAGTACCAAGTGGAAGGAGCTGCAACAGAAGCTGGACAAGGATGCGAGCCTCAAGCGTACCACAACAATAGCCAAACTCTTTCCCGAGAAGAATCGCTCACTGGACTGTCTGCCCTACGATCATGCGCGCGTCAAGCTGGACAAACAGACAGATGATTATATAAATGCGGCGTACATAAAGGTGGATGTCAGATCTTCCGCTCTTTTCCCATGTAATGCTGATGCTATGTTTTATTTCAGAACCTTGGTGCTGGCTGCCCCAACATCATCATATCGCAAACCCCGCAGGCCAATACCATAAATGATTTTTGGTCCATGATTTGGTCAGAGAAATCGCGCACAGTTGTCTGCTTGCATACGCCCAATGAGGTATGAAAAATCTATAATTTTTATAAACTATTAAGCCTATTACTAAACAGTTTACTGAACCACTGAAACATCGAAATACTATCTATAATTTTATACTCGTATGTACACACATGTACCTGCCACAGTAATGGTCGCTCTAAGGAACCAAATCTGTTTTCTTTATAACAATATCGTACATATTATGACTTTCACTTTTAAAAATGTCTTTTTAAAATCTTAACACTATATCTTATAGAATTAAAATATCGCAACTTTTTTTAAATAAGAATTTCTACCCAAGTACCAAAGAGTTAAGAGAAGCAGAAGAAGGTTATATAGATTCATCTACGATCGACATAACGAGGCGAATTGTCCCTCTGTTCGTCCGTATGAACCCCGATAACTTTTGAACCATACCAACTACGGATACCAAACTTGGTATATAGACTTGCCTGATCCATACACAGAACAAGTTTATTACAACTCAATATAGCTTCATTATTTTATATAGCTACCATTAGACCGATCGGTGGAACAATAACTCCTAGTAGGATAACTTTTTTGTTTATGAAGATATCTTTAAAAAAAAAAAAAATGGCATTTATAAGTGTTGTATAGTAACAATAATCTACATTATTATCAAAATCGGGGCACTATATCTTACAACTGACGTAGGAACAAACGATGAACGGTATTGTGCCGTTGTGACCAAGTCACGAACAAATTCTTCTACACTTTTTGTATATAAACTCTAATCTAAATCGCTATTTTGTGAACTCAAACAGTTTTCCTTATAACAACGAACATTTATTTGAAAAGGGAATATAAATATATATTTTATTTTTTAATTTTTTATTTACATCATTTCACTAATATGAGAATTTTGATTAGCATTTAAGATTTAATTAATATGTATTTAAATATTCTGTATTTCTTTGACAAAAAGATGAACCAATGATAATATCTTAATACATTTATTTAACTGTTGAGTAGGGATTTGTACCTAGTCGCAAATAAGCTGTGTCGATCAGTCTCGCCTGGAAAGGGGAAATTTATTGAACTAGTTCGATATGACTTGATGTAAGCTCTATGTATATAAACACTTACGTCTCGCGGTGACAATTTTGTAAATACGCCCAATTCCAGTTTCAGTGGTTCTTGTGCGATGGGATTTCTGATCGACTCCAATAGCTCGGCTACTTGAAAAATGAGATCGCGAGTTAATTCAAATGCATCTCCAATGCAAAAGCAATCCAACTTTGTGCAGGATGTCAAGATTTTTAGGAACGCCGCTGGAAAGCCAACGAAATTGGATCGAACAATGAATATCTCTTCTAGCTCCTTGAGTTGACTCAGAAGTTCCATAGATCGGGCCTCTCGAAAATAGCAACTCAGGCTCTTTAAAGCCTTCATGCGTACAATCTGTTGTGTTGCCTCGAAATCCAGGTGTATGTGTTGCACATCTATTAACTGTAGTTGCTCCAAGCTCTCCGAAGAGAAGGTCTTGAAAAATATGGCCATAGGATACCACACATTCCCTTCGATGATCAGTTTTTTCAGTTTCGGTAACTTCGTAACTGGTTCATAGTCCGTTTCCTTTTCCATGCGAAACTTCACCTCCTCCAAGTTCGGACAGTGTGTGGCAATAGCCGAAATGTTTCCCTCACATCCACCGTGTAGCCGTAGAGCCCTTAGCTTATCATTTGACTTGCAATATTCCACTAAATCGTGCACGTAAACCTGGGCTGTTAGGGAAAGCTCCTCTAGATGCCTCAAATGGCTTAGATTTTTAAGGAAGTAGTTGGGTAAAACCTCGAATGGGCGATTACAATTTTGAAACTGCTGACTCGGGCCAGATATACTGAGACTTTTGAACTTCGGTAAATTCCGTAAAGCCAGCACGACTGGCTGCCATCTCGCCAAATTTGCATCAATACTTAACGACAAATGCTCCAATTGGGTCATTCCTTCAATAATTTTGCACAGCATTTCTGGCATTGCTAACAGCGGCCAATAATAGCTAGTATTATTCAATGCAATACTAAGTTCTTTTACGTTATGAGAACCTAGCAGTAGCTTCTGTCTATGACTTTTTTCATAGGCATTGCATATCATCTTTTGGCACTTCCCCGAACACTCTGTCAGCAGTTGGCGAAAAAACGTGCAGACATGGTACAAATTGAATTTATCCTCCACACTCAGATATTGGATCACCGATCGCATACAATCATCGTTCAATTCAAAAATATGGACTTCACTCATTATGATTGTTCGTTGATCCGAGCCAGATGGAATGGGAAATTAAACTTTGATCAAGAAATGCCCAAATTGGCGATCTTTCAAGCTCCCCTTCACGCCGACGATCAAAACAAAACTGTGATTAAAACAGCGTGCATAACAAGAGCGACACATTATCGCATTTGATTATGCGAAGAAGAAGAAGACGAACTAGACTATCTACATATGTACATATATATACATATATAGATGTGTATACACAATACATGCACGCTCGCTTAATCACACATGAACGACGGGCCTTTTTAAAATGATGATCCAAATGTTAATGTACTCTGCGGCTGTTCTCTCCTCGATTTGTTTGTATTGGAATATGTAGGTGTGTTTATTATCGCTTCGCCGCTAGTGTTATTGGAATTATAGCGCCTTGTTGCCTTATCTCTTTCTTGTATGTACAATGAGCGGTTTATTGGCAAGTCTCAAGAAAAACCGTTCATTAACTTGTTTACATCTTCTCCCTCACATTTGTAATATGGCTGTGGAGAGCGATCCATCTAGTGGCGAAAGCAACAGAACCGATTGTCACAATAGAAAAGTATTAAAAAATTATACCTTTTAAAACCTCGACCCTATAATGCTTAATAATTAACCATTTGTCTACTAATTTTCAGCTTTTTGATCCATTCTGGCCACAAACTTTGGACCAACGCACCCACTACGATGACTTTACCGTCAATTGTGTGAAGCTTCAGCAGCTCAGCCATTGTACTGAGTACCAATTGCAGCTGTCTATGCATGGCGCTGATGCTATCTTGGATTTGTCGCTCCTGCAACTCAAGCAGTGGACGAAGGCGTACGTATCCCGAAAATGTATTTAACTCTATTATAGGTTGAATTAACATCCGCTATATTGTTTACAGATCGCCCAGCCAGCTGCTGGGCATAGGCAACAATGCGCTGCAGACTCATCAGCAGCGTTGTCTGGCAGCCAATACACCCAATTCTCCGCTTATAATGAACTGTCTAACTGGCTCCGAGCGTTCCGAATTACTGGCCATAGCCGTGTGTGCGCAGATGGCCACGCAAGCAGCGCGACCCATTTTGATAAGTAAGCCGGAACTGAAATATATACGTGTACTAGTATATTAGAAATATTTATTGATAGATGACATCATCACACAAAAGAGTTGTTAGTTGTTCGAAAGAACTCAGATGTTAGGGTAATCTTTTTACAATTGATTGTGAAAAGTTTCCTATTTTATGGGTTTAATATTATAACAAAATATGAAGTCAGTTGTTCGAAAGAACCTTGAAGTTAGGGTAATCTTTTTACAATAGCCTTGGCTATTTAGTAGTCCCTAAATATAGGGTATAATAACTATCACATCCCATCCATACAAGACATTCATTCCTTTCTGTGATATGGGCTAGTTATTCGTTATTCTTATATTATTTAGTTCCTTGAGCCCTTCTCTGCGCTTCTCATTACTAGCACTTAAGTCACGATTGGTTGTGAAAAGTTTCCTATTTGATGGGTTAAATATCATAACAAAATTTAAAGGTTCTTTGAACTAGCATTCAATGGGCTAATTATTCATTATTCTAACACATATTTATTTCCTTGTGCCCTTCTCTGCGCTTCTCATTACTAGCACTTAAGTCACGTATGGTTGTGAAAAGTATCCCATTTAAACAATGTTTTAAAATTGTATGACTTCCTATCTATGTTTATTCCCTAGATGTGGTTGATGTTTGGTCACGAATTTGCAGTCAGCGCCAGAACTCCCTGCGGGACGCTGCCACACTGGAACAGGCTATGCAAATTGTACTCAGCCACGCCCATAATGTGCTCAATAAACGTAAGAGGTCACCCAACATGCAACAAGTACGTCCGCTAATAAGCTTTTTATTATCCACAGGCGGCATAATGACCTCATATCAAATGAAAATGGCGCCACAAGTGAACGCTAAAGAGCAACAGGAGACCAAGGATCCACTTAATGAATTGGATGCGCTGTGGAAATTGAAATGAGCAGCGGGCTGTCAAAGATTGGTGTGCGCAGACTGAATCGGGCAGCGCTTATTGCTTAATATGTTAATCAAAATTCAAAGGTTTTCACACATATTTAATATTACTCGACGACCACGGCTACTTGATGCGTCATTGTTGCAAACTATTGAGCTCATCTTATAAGAAAAAGTATTCTGAAAAATCAAACATTTTATGTATTGTCCCAATTATTGTTAAGTGTATTCTATTATTGTATGTTTGTAATCAAAAGATATTGTATATCATATATAAAGTTCAATTTATTCCAAATAAATGACTCTCCATTAACAACCTTGTAAATTCAGTTTAGAAAAGTGCTAAAAAAATAACTTAATCAAAAAATAAAACAGAAATAGATGTAGAGCTGGGGCCACAAAAGTTTGCGAAAGAGATGAATATGGATATCGTACGTAAAAGGCATATTGCTGATTATTAAAGACATAAAACCGAGGCACGATATTCAAACATTCGAAGTATTTTACAAAATAGATCCGATTTTGGAGATTAATAAATTTATCAAAATATTATCAAGTCCTTGACAGCACGTTTAAACTAATAAATGCTTTTTCTATTCTGTAGTTGAAATTCTGTGAAATACGAATATCAGGAGTTATGACCTAATACAGTTTATCCAAGGGTGTCAATGCCCCGAAACGTTTAGAGATTTCTGTTCTGGCTCTCTAAATATCTTAAAAATGTGAAAACAAATAATCCTGCGTTGTTTAATTCTCCCATCAAATGAACATCGATTTAAGGATCACAAGGACTTGATCCAATAATTTGATTGACCAAACGAAATTAGTCGTGCGGTTCAGATTGGAATATATATAAAATCCCAACATCAAATGTCCGTCTTGGCGGCAGGACCTGATAAGACAAGCTTAGTGCTGTTCCAGATCTGCAACCAGTTGGGAACATAATCGCGCTATATTCGTATCCTTAAAGCAATTGAAAATATTCATTGCCGTTCATAGTGGGATATTTTTTAATAACAAACAACACGATTCATGATAAAAAGGTTTATTGTTTTATTTTATTCGATTTCCAATGCATTACCCAACAAATCTCCATTCATTAAACTTATACAAGGATACGCGTATTGGTTAACTTGGTTAAGTTTTGGTGAGCTGTGCTTTTCCTTTCACCAATTTTGCTTTTAAAATAGGCATTTCAAACAATAGGTGTGTGCTTTCGGCTCGGTTTATGCCAAATTAATATAAATTATTAAATTCAATCGATAAATTATCGAATACAAATTAAATTATTGATTTAGTGTTATTTTTATAAAATTTAAACACTTTATAAATCATAAAAAATTACAATTTTTTTGCATTTGACGTTTAAAAACATACCAGTAATTTAAACATTCGATCCATTATTAGGAAAAAGTTTACATTTTAAAACAATTGATTTAAGAAAATTAAATTTTTTTATTTTTATTATATATTTACATATATTGAACCAGATTTGTAAAGTGAATAAAGTTTTCTGTTAAAATTTAGCATAAACCTCGCCTTGCTTTAAAAAAAAACTTCCAATGCTTGGCTCGCATGCTGTATCGCTAAGCATATCAATTAGTCTATTACATTATTTTTACTATGTGATTAAAACCACAAAAATCATGTCTTACTACTTGTCAACGTTTGGCAAAGGAATTTTGGGTATAGCTGCTGTGCAAATGAGCCTGTGGCGTTGTAGCTGCTAGATTTGTTCGTTTCGTGGGAAGTACACAAATGAATAGACATTAATATACAAAAATATATATATACATATATAGTATGTACTGCCACATTATTAAAATTATATAGATGCGCGACAATAAACTGATTCATCAGTTCTTGTCATGTCTAGAGCGTTTTATTTTTTTTTGTTCTTGTTCAAAAGCAGTCTACAAATTTGTTTTGTTCGCTTCTAGCAGCATATTTTGAAAAAAATGAAGTTTTTTTATATTTTTTGAAATGCAAAATATGCCACTAGTTTTTCAATTCTATTTTACTTAACAGGAACCAAGTATTGCGTAAAAATTCATTTTACTTTTCAATCCAATTCATGCTATACTAAAAAAATTTGGCATTTCCAATTCTTCAATATCTAAATACAATTTAAATCGTTACATACGAAAATGCTATAAAAATTTTGTTTTTGTTTGAATTTTGAAATTTTTATGACTAATCAGCATTTTTTTTTGTGTTTTTGTTTTATACATTAAACGCATTATTTGCACAATATTTGAAATATTGAATAAACTATTAGGATTACTATTTTGTTCTTTCGTTTAGTTGTCATTCCATTGTTTATGCAAAATTATTAACAAATCACAGTAAAAAAGCAACAATGCTAGAAATTGGTTTCGTTATGTAGTATTAATAGTTATACACAATGAATGCGATTTTGATTATGGCGTATTTACGTTAGGTGAGAAACGGGGGAGACTTTCACAATCGTAAATGGGAATGAGTGAGGAATTCGAGATGCAAATCAAATTGTTTCAAAATTCTCAGTATGAAAAACATATTTAAAATGATTAATTAATTTTTGGGTGAAATTCTTTTCAACATTTTGTGTTATTTTAAAGACGAATAATCTAATATATTCGTAATCGTAAAAAAGCGAAGGATGATTTACAAAATTGGAACGGAAACAATAGCAGTTTGGTTTTATAATACAAATTAAATCATAAAAATAATTACATATTTCGAAAACTGTCATAATACTTCAAGTTGTGTGTTATTTTAGGCAACAAATCGTTATACTTTCATATTCGTTCTTCCGAATGCTAATGCAATATATAAATGAGCACGGGACAGACATCTTATTGTTTAGAACATATATATACTTTTTAAATTATAATAAAATTTTTATAGCGATTCATCTACTTAGGAATACAAACAATGTATAATTCAGCACGCTTTAATTGAAAATAGCAGCGTTTCATGGTAGGTTCATTCATATGAGGAATGTTTTAAAATGATGGACAAATAAATTATGAATATAGCAGATAGTTAACACTTAGAAAATACACTTAAATAAAATCATAGCAAAGAATTCGTTTTCAATGCAATTCGAGATTCAAGAATGCCAATTTGTTTCTCTTTAGCTAAATAACAATGGGGTTTATAACAAAAGTCATGATACTGCTCAAATATAAATACATACATATGCTAATATGTTATATATATATAGTGGTATATAGCACAATGACGCACAATTTTTTCACTGTGCAAAATGTAAATATCAACATGATGAACAAATGGAAGGGGCACTTAGTATTCTTATACGGGAGTACAGATATATGAGAAATGGAAGCTACGTTTCAGCGACGCCACAGAATAGATCTAAGCGAAAAATGAGTATAAATCATGTGATTGCAGAGTGCAGGAATTATGGAGTTAGAATAGAGGCTGTAAAAGGCCTAAAGGCCCATGGCTTAGTCTTCTGTTTTGTCAACGTGCGGCAAACGTAGCTGAGATATACAGATGGCTTCAATATGCAGTAATACGTATATAGTATAGGTTATTTACACATTTAGATGGTAGACTTTAAAAAGTAGCATTCGAAAAATATACATACATATACACACACACACACACACATTCATGTTGATGTTATATCTTTTTATAGACAGCGAGAGAAATGCGGAGCATAAAAAAAAATAATGTGAGTTAACAATACACGAAATATTCCAGCCAACATTCTCTGTTTCTCTCTCTCCATTTAATAATCGTATCCTCTGTGGCTACTGCTGCTCCTCGGGCCGCACGCGCTGGCGATGCAGCAATCAGCTGCCCGCCGCGAATCGCGGCTTGGCCGCATTCTCCTCACCGTTAGCGCCCATCTGTTGCAGTTCGATTTCGCTAAGGAGCGCCCAATTCTCGCTGTCGCTGTGCACGTGCAAGCGCAGCTCCTTAATGGCACCAATTTTCGGATCCAATACGCTCTCGGCAACGCCCAGAGCATCGAAAGCGCCCACAACCAGATACCCGTCTGTGGTTGTATTATATATGCTCCACACCGACGAATTCTCGCTCAGGCTATCCGCCGGGAGCAACTCCACGGTGGTGTTATAGAAACGATCCGACGGATGCTCCGAATTGCCGCTGCGAAATAAATAGCGACGCAAGAGGATGGGCTGTTCAAAAATAAACTGTACGAGGTCGCCAGGTTGGGGCAGTAGGCCCCAGAAATAGGTCTCGCCGCGATAGGCGCGCTTCAAAACGTAATTTTTGTAGGGCGCTATATTCGATTTAACGAAAGCGGGTGGATTGTGGATGTGCGCATAATAGGTCGGCACCTTGCTGCCAAACTGTTTGTCCTTCAGCTTCTGCACCTTGCCCTTTAGGGAGGAGCTGGTGCCAATGTGCTGGAAAAGCGATTTGCGAAAATGCTGCCAATATTTGGCCTTCTCCTGATTGCAATGCTTTTGGTCCTTGTCGGTGCGACACACTTTGGACTCAATAAAATACGAAAGCAGCCAATCTACGGGCTTATCGTTGTAGAACATTTGAAAGTAGGTTATCAAATAGGGCAGCTCGGCGCTCTTGAACATCTTTCCGATGAATCCAAGCTGACAGAAATCGAGGACAAACCATGCCGGCTGATCGCGCTTCGTTAGGGCGCTCTTGATCAGCGCAAATTTCTTCATGGTCGTTATAAAGTGGCGCTTAGTCAATATATCATCCTCTAGCTGCACATAGAAGGTGCCCTTTGCCTGCGCATAGGCCATCAAATAGGCAAAGTCGAGATTCTGTTTGCTACGCCACTTCACACGCTCCAGCGGATCGTTCAGCGTTATGCGCAGCGTCTCAAAGTTGGGATAATAGCTGGGTGATGGCGCTATAATATCGATAAGTCCACTCTCCACATGCTGTTCGAAACTGTGTTCGATTTGCTTCGCTATCAGCTGCACTGTCTCCAGCTCTGTTTCCCCAATATAGACTATAATGAGCGTTTCATTCTGCTCCTCCTCGTTCATGTTTTCGATGAGATTGTGCAGAGTGGAGAGCAGATAGGACTGCTTTTCCCGCTTCACTGTCGGCACGCCGAGTACAATGCTAACATCGGCACGTCCCTTGCTCTGCAAATAGGCCGGACGCAACGAACTGGCATCGTCCAGCAGATGCGGCAAAAAGTGATAGGCATTGGGCAGACGTATATTTTGTGTGGGCGTGTAGCGTTGGGCAACTCCTGTGCGTGAGGCGTGCGAGGCGTTGCGCAACAATTGGCGTGCCTCTGGACTAAGGGCATCCACCAAACTGGCAATGGGACCAAAAGCGGGCACAGCACTGCTGGGCATGCTAGTTATCCCTGTCACAGTATTGTTGCTGCTACTGGAGGAGCTGATCTGCAACTGACCCACATATTGTGAGAGGAGTGAGACATCCTCCTGTCTCGCCCGATACATGGACTCTAGATACTGCAGTCGCATGTGACACTCGGCCAATCGTTGCGTCAGCGACTGTTCGGTGGATAATTCTGGACCCATTATCATCAATATCACAATGCAAGGCGCCAAGACGAGCAGCGTCGCGATTAGCAAACAGTTGCGTTGTCGTATTTTGAACATTTTCCTCCAGTGGATTAACAGTCTGAGTTAATATATATATATATGTACGTTATTGTTCGCTCAATTCGTTGTCTATGTACAGTATGTGTAAGTGGGTGTGCCTCAGTCCATGACGGCCCAACGTCGTCTAATTTGATCTGCTCCCATGGGCGGGCCCATTTCCCTTATTATGCTGATGATGTTGTTGGCAATGACTAATGCTTCCTGCCAATATTAACACACATATTAGCCGCATGCGACAAGCTAGGGCGAAGGTCAAAACGTTTAACGTTGTTTTGCTCACCTCTTAGCCGTCGTCGTTGACGTTAACGTCTTTTATGGCAGCTGGCGCAGTTCTCAGCGTACGACCTCCTGCGAAAAAATAATACTTTTGTTTTAGCCGCTCTCGTGTTGTTGTATAATAAGTGTGTAATATGCAAATGCTTGAACAAAAAAATTAAATTACATGGCTCAGCGCCAAAATGCACCGTTGCTTGTGTCAGATCGTCGTTGTCGTTGTCGTCGTCGCCGTTCGATATTGTTGTTTTCGCTAAAACTAAGCCGGTGGGTTGTTGGGGCCCTAACGGGTGAGAGCTGCCTCTGGGCTGTAAGAAAAAAGCAAATGCGTATTTACATATGTATGTATGTATATTTGTACATGAGATATAAAGCAAGTGCAAGCTCAATAATTACTGGTGCACGTTTGAAAAGCATTTAAAAACTCAATAAAAAAAACACTTGTGAATAAAAACAAGTAGAAAAATAAAGTCGCTCCAGTCTGACTCTGTTCAGCAAATGAAATAAACTTTGTTGCGCAAATCATTTGTATAGTTTACTGATTTACCCGTATATATATAAAAGCATATTTAAATAAACAAAAAAGTAATTATAATAAGAATTTGATGATATGGCAACTACACAGCTGGACAGAATAATTGGTGCAAGAACATTTTTTTTTTTTTCAAAAATTAATTATTCTCAAAAACTCAATTAGTTTTCAAAATAAACATACTTCAGCGACAAAACAAATAATAAAGGGCTTTACCAACCATTAAAAAAAAACTTAGTTAATTCATAAAATACAAATATTTCGGCTGAACGGAATAATAGGTGTGTAAAAACAAAATTTGTAAAAAATATTGAAATTTTGTTAATTATGGTGCCATATTGTACTGAATTGATTAGAGCACACTCCATATCCTGAAAATCCGCCATTATTCTTGGTGATTTTTTCGATTCCTGCAGACATAAAGGATATCAAGTTCTGTGACCGACACCCGCATCGTTGCATTAGCTGACCGCGACCCGTTCATGCCTATATGAACGATTTCAGGTGAAATTGGGAGTGTTATGTCATCGTGAACCATTAGACGACGAAAAGTCAGCGTAAATCTATCCCGCAGGACTGCTGGCAAAGTTCCTCTGCTTAAAACTGCAAATTCCAGGATGGGGGGAAAACTTTGCATCAATTCATAACAAAATTAAACAAGAGAGGAATGCTAAAGTCGAGCAGGCTCAACTCTTAAATACCCTGTACCGCCGCAAAAAAATCAAGAATTTATTAAAAAAAATTTAATAAATTTAATTAATTAAAATATGGCTATATCGACTCGCCTTGTCATCCTGATCAGGAATATATATACTTTGTGGGGTCTGCCACGTCTCCTTCTGTCTGTTACATCTACACTCGCACAAAACTAATATACCCTTTGGGTACAGGGTATACAAATTATTTCAGATATTTATTTTATTTATTTCAGATATCTTTATAAAGCCAAAAGTTTATCCTGGTCTGAGTGATTTCTACAAGAAAAACTTTGATATCCCCAAGTGTTGTCGGACAAACGGACGATCGGACATGATTTGTCCCATCATGCTGATCGTAAATGAGATCTGCCACGCCTCCTTCTGTCTACACCATTAACTTGACACTTATACTTTCTGGTATACCTCTTCATTCGGTAGCAGGGTATGAAAAAAATTGTTTGCAAAAAAAAGTAAGCAAGAAAAGAATCAGAATTGCCGCTAACTCAGCTGAACTGTGAAAACAGAACGCAAAACATAAATAAATAAACAACACAACCGTCAAATTAACACCCCAAGAATTAACTACATAAACATTCATATACATACATACATATGCACAAACAAACATACATGTGTGTATACAGTTCAAGTCCACGCCTCTGCTGTGCACAGCACACACAAGCACACACGTAGAAGCAAAACTTACTCGTAAATGACACTTAATTGCGCTTAAATTACGCACAATCAATATAATTCACGCACAGTAGTTGCCTTTAGTTAAACAGCACACTAATTGCTTTAATCGACGTTAATAGGAACTGATTGATAGCGTTGGTAACGAAAATAAAACAAACAGTTCTTCTTTGTGTGTGTCGTCTTCAATGATTCTCGGTTTTGCCATATGGTTTGCAAATCTATAACAATTTACATAGCTTTATTGGACACGTTTTTGTTGTTCGCTTATTCATTTTGTTATTATGTAAATAAATGTCGCAATATTCGCGTTATTGTATGCAAAAGCTTAAAACGGCTGCTACACTCGCGCGACTGTCACGCAGCAGCAGCAGGCAAATGCAATAACAAAAAACTGTTTGGGGCTGCCAACTTGGACCAGTGTACAAGAGATGCCAACCGGAGCTAAGTGGACAATGCACATCGATTGCACACATCGATAGCGGCCGTTTGACAGCTGTTTGTTTTTGTAATTTGCACAGCTATGAGTGAAGCAAAGATTTACTTAACACTTTTAAATGGCACCGGCTATGTATTTGATGTGGATGGTAAGATGGTAAATGAAAGAGCCTTCATTCATAACTCTGCTACTCTCTCTATTGTAGATTACATGACATTGCGCACAAATCATCGCATAGTGGGCGCTCCGGTGGGCACCGCAAACTCAAAGGGCTGGTCTGCACATGAAGCGAGTTAGTTATTTATACATTTATATATTAAAATTTTACAATATATTTCTTAATTACATGTATACAGCACTGCCTGTGGAGTTAACCAAATACGAAACACAATTGCTCATTGAGAAAGGAATAGCCTTAATTGTTTGTAAATCGCAAGCGTTGACGACACCACCCACCCCACATCAGTTGGAGGCCTATAAGGCAGCGTTTGAGGCTCGTTTGACGTCACAGGCGGAAACTTTGAAAGCTGAAAAGTTACGCGAGACAGAGCGCCATTTGGACAAAATTGTAGCCGGCAAGCGCAACAAGTTGCTGAAGCAGGGAAACGCAGAACAGGGTGAGAGAGAGTCACAACAGAGAGAGAGAGTTACCAAAGCAGCACCCCAAAGGCATTGCCATGTTAATAATAAATTATAAATTGCGTTTTTTCTTCGTTTTGTGTGCAGCGGCTGCTCTAACGCCTGAACAGGTGCTCCAAGAAATCGCCGACAACTTTTGTTTTGAGCGGCAGAATGCCTTGGTGGAGGTGCCCTGCGCTCATGTGGACAGACACAGTAAGCTAATGGTACCCTCTCATCTCTTAATCCCTCACTAAGGAAATACTTGCAGCGGCCCAACTTTATCAATGGCCCCAACTGGACACGGTGCAGTATCGCGTGTTTCGTGATCTGTGGCAGCGTGGCAAGTTTGTGACAACGGGCGATGCTTTTGGCGCTGATTTTCTCATCTATCCCAGTGACCCGCTGCTCTATCATGCCTCGCACATTGTCATCGTCCAGGAGACATCCTGCATACGACCGCTGGACTTCATTGCGAAAGTGCGCCTTTCTGTCACAGTCAACAAGAGCTGTGTTTTTGCCTATGAGCGAAGCAGCGGTGGAGAAATAGTGTACCAAACAGTTTCGTGGCACAATCCAAAATAAATGCGAGTGTTCGGTTTTGTTATCAGCACGACTGGGCGGCTTCAGTACTCAGTCTGCGAGCGAAGAGATCTGCGAGTATAAATAAATGGCATAAATGGCACATTAATAATAGAGCAATCTCTAAGCCTCTTGCCGGGGAGTCTGCAGCGTTTGTGAGTGCCCCAACACATAATTGTGCTCCACAGCTCAGTTTCTGAGATGCTACAGTTGACAATCGCTATAAATATCGACTGCAAAATGTGTATTCGTTGTGATTCTGGAACTCAAAGGAACATTAGATTCCGAATTTCTTGAAATAAAAATAATAAATAAAATGTATGAAAGCAATTGATATGAGTTTTGGGAATTCATAGAGACTTAAGCATCATTTTATAATTTTGTATGCCCTTTGACCTTAAATAAACAAAGTCCCATACAAAATTTGCAGTAATAACAAGATAGAACGCTACAGTCGAGCAAGCCCGACAGTAAAATAGCCTGTACTCTCACAAAAAAAAAATATTAAAAAAAAAATTTTTTTTAAATAAATTTTTAAAAAAAATGAATGAATTAATTAATTAATTTAATTAAATTAGAAAACATGTTTATGTTCAGTTTTAACAGCATACATTTACATCACGTACCTATGCGTGTTTATATGCGTGTATGTATGCAGCACAAAGTTGAACCAAAGCAGCAACAACAACAACAGCTGCGGGCAGCGCTGCCGACAGAGCTGCAGGCAGCGCATGAGCAGCGATTTTACTTATGGCTATAACTTTCTTCAGAATTGACCTATCATGATGAAATTTGGCACACGGATACATTAGTACCAACTGGATGTACCTACCAAAATTTATTTCAAAATTCCGACAATTACGGAAGTTATAAGAAAAAACATGAATTGCGGGGGAGTGGGGGGGGGGTGCATCGACGTTTTTGAATCAATACAGAGTTTAGGATTTGTGGAAGGTATTACTACATATTTGGTTTAGAAATGGTATGAAAGTATGGTTTAGAAAGTATCTTTTAACTCTATGATAACATTTCATTAGGTGACAAAAATATTTCCATTATTCTTTTTATGTTGCAGATGAAGTCATTGAAACATTATACTTTTGATAATTATTTTATTTATTTATTTATTTTATTTATTTCTTTACCGATTTGTTTATATAAGTACAAATCCGTATTATAATTAGAAATCTTTCTCTAAGATAAAAATATTATTATTTCTGTTGTCAAAAATTCAACAAATTGTACTTTTTTTTATTATTAATTAAGTGGACTTATTCTCTACCGATTTGTCTAACTTGAAATCTCTAAATATTTAAGAAAGACTGCCCTTTGACGTTTAATAAATAAAATTACAAATTTTAAAAATTTCTTGTTCTGTGTGAAATAAGGTTGTCTTTCAACTCTATGTAATGTTATTCATTAGTGGCAAAATATTTCCATTATTCTAATTATATTCCAGATAAAGTATTGAAACATATTGATTAGTAAGTATTAGAAAAGTGGAATAATTCTTTACCGATTTGTTTATATAAGTACAAATCCGTATTATAATTATAAACCTCTTTCTACGATAAAAAATATTATTATTTCTGCTGTCAAAAATGCAAGAAATTGTACTTTTTGTTATTATTAGTTAAGTGAACTTATTATCTACCGATTTGTCTATATAACTACAAATCTCTATAATAACTTAAAATCGTGAGAAAATATTTTGTTTCTATGTGATTTAAAATTCTTGTTAAAGTGATTGAATAGAAGTAGATATGTGGGTGGAGTTAATTCTGTACGGATTTGCAGAAGTCCTTTAGTGAGGGTTCACTGTACTGTGCCGTGACTGCCGCGACAACTTTTCACATTTCCTCGCGTGTGCGCCACTAACCTCTCAGTCTCAGTTACTCATTGCCGGCCGAACACCAAGTGGAGAAAGCTTCGCTACTCAGAGGTTAAAATAGTACGTTAAGAGTTTATTATGGCCGTGTCTTGTCTGAGAAGACGGCGTCGACAATGCGGTGGAGTGAAATTTGAACGCAAACTGCTCAATTTTTTGGACATTTTGCCAGTTGAGCGCCAGACGCGGTGCGGCAACGTTGATAAAAATTTTGCGCCGTCACGATTATACAATCAGTAAACCAGAAGCAACAACAACAAGAACAATAAACAGGCGAAGCGCACAAAATAAATAAATTAGTGCGTCCAAATAAGCTTATAATTTTATGGCCTCACAGACAAACACACACAAACACATATATGTGTATACATATGTACGTGCATGTACATACATACATACATATGTTCGTATGTATGTATGTACTGCATTGTCCGTGCTGCTGCTGTCGTCGCTTGTTTTCGATTTTTCAAGCATTTTTATTTCTGTTGAATACTTTTTAAATAGACTTTGACTGCAGCAAAAACAACAACTACGATAACAAAAACAACAACGAGGCCAGACGTTCGAGTTTCATTTAGTCGCACAGTGGCTTCATAACAAAATATTGACCAAACCAACTTACATATATGCGATCAAAGTCCTCTTCTTCTCGTCCCATTTTTTTTTTCCAATGAAACACAAATATTCTCAACATTAAAAAAACTTGTTCATATATCAGTATTGGGCATATTTTATTTTATTTCCATATTTATATTCGCTTTTAAATGAAAATTATATTTGAATTTCATTTAGTCGCACAGTGGTTCAATTACTTTACCATCCCGCCGGGAGTGTGACAAGAATAATTAATTTCTCGATACTGCTGCTGCGAAGTAATTTCTTTACGTTTCATATTTTTTTATTATAATTAAACACGAGTACATAGATATTTAAAACAAATTAAAAAATAATAAGCATTGCGTCGATGATACAATCTAATAAGAAGTTTAAGAATAATACTATATGTACATTGGGTTTATAGATAAAAAGTTGAAAATTATGTTCGCCGCCATTGTCAAACATTTGTTGATGACACAAAAACGTTGAATTTTGCAAATGACGCAGAATTTTGCGTCACGGTACTTTACCGTACAGTCCGCCACTTGCATGTTCGACCCACGACACTTACGTTCTGATTGGACTTTTGTAAGCGGCATTACAATGCGTTGCAGCATCAAAACAGAGAAAATTGTAATCTTGAATTTGTTTTCATTTTCGTTTCTTTTTGTCTTTTTTGGCTACTCACGCTCACTTGGTTTACTCTACTATTACTCACCGGAACGCACTCAGAGTGGTACTCTCCCCTACCAAATACAGTGCAGCAAGTTGTTGTTGTCGTTGTGCTCTTAAAGCTGGACTTGATCTGCATAAAAAAATAGGGTCGGTGTCGTCGACCGGTCTCTGGATTTCACATGTAGCCAAGTAACAGGTGTATGGGAAAGTTGTGCTCTTCGGCCCTGAGCGTGTGAGTGCGTGAGGATATTTAAGAGATATTTTCATATGTATGCCTCTATAAAGCTTTAGATCTATTGATCCAAGTTTTTGTTTACATCCTATACTGGCTTAGCATTGAAGAAAACTAGAAAGCCTTTATATGAAAACATTGACGAGTTTGATATTTTTATTTGGCAGATATGAATTTCTTTTTATTAATTAAATAATTTAATTTATTATACAAATAGTATTGTAAATTTATGCCCATCAATAAGTTGCTCTTCGTTCCTGAATGTGAAAGTGCGTAGGGATTTCTAAGAGCGGTTCAGGATTGATCAGTTGATCCAACATATAATTTACAACCCCAGCGACTTACGATTACAGAAAAATAGAAAATCATTTAAAATCAAACAAATTATTTAAAAGTTCTAACATTATTATTAGTGCACATTTATGCGCATCAATATGTTGTATACAAAATATGCTCTTTGCCAAACATCTGGCACCCTGTTTGTCAACTGTACTTTCAAGAGCGCACACTTCAGCCATCTTGCTCACTCGCATGCTCAATAACAATGCAGCAACAGTGTCACACACACAAACAACCATATATACTCACACACATGCATTTGCAACCACCACCAACGAGACGAGGCGCATGACTAAATATTATTTTCTCCGTATAGAGAAAAAAACTCGTCATACGACCGCCGCGCTGGCAAAACGTAATTCGATCGAATAAATGCTCAGTACAATTTTTTCAACGTTGGCGAGCAGCAGCAGCAGCTATTTGTGCCCGTGAGCGGCCAAGTGAAACCAAGACAAAGATTTTTCTTCTTGCGCTCCGGTGAGATAATTTCAACTAAATTCTGCACGCTCCGGGAGCGGGAGAGACAGACTTGTCAAAAAAAAAACAACAAAACAAATGTGCGTGGCATTTAAAATAAATTATTTAAAAAACATTAAATATAAAATGTATTATTGTAATCGTTGAATCGTTGTTAACTGTACAGCAATATTCATACTATGTGTGTATATGGTTTTAGTACATGTGTGTGTGTGTTTGTTCGTCGTTTTGTGTCAGCGTCAGTCCGCAATATGCTAAAGTCGCGCGCTATTTTTGTTTAATTTTCTAACAACATTTTTCATTCGGGTGCTACCACACGCAGTTGTAGTTGTGTTTTTTTCCAAGACTGAAACGGTCTCACATTTTGGGGCGGCGGGCGGGCTGGCGCGCAAGGCAGCCTGCCCACATTCTGTATTAGAGCTGTGCGTGAAATCGTGCGTGATTGTGATAGCTAAGAGAAGGACTTGTGCTTCTGATATTCGAGAAGTAGTCATCATCTACTATTTCATGGAAATGCACGAACTCAATAAGATTTAGAAACCGTTAAATTTCACTATGTTGTAAAAATTGGTTAGGAAATGAACCGATACAAAATTTGGTTAAATTAACAAAAAAAAAAGCCACCAAATATATATCTATAAACAAAATGGTTTGCTTGGAGAAATAATAAGTTTCCTTTAACACCGATAGTTCCATATGATAAGGTATAATACAACTATAAACTTTCAACAAACAACAAATTATAAAAAAGTCCCCAAATAAACTAGTATGATCGTAAAAAGCAAAGAAATAAAGAATGGCGCGAATGTGAGAGAAATTTGTTTTTATAATTGTGAGTGGAGTGAGCTTCACTTCATTTATATCACGCGCACAGCTCTATACTATCGTCAACTGTAAAATTTGCTCGCACACGCGTTGTCTCGTTCTCACGCGCTCACCGCAAAATTTGACAGAACGTATATATGTTATGTTGTTGTTGGGTTGCCTGAATCGTTGTGGCGGGGGGGCGACGGCCACAACTCAGGGCCCCGTTTGGAGGCACATGCGCCAACAACTGCTCCCCCATTCCTCAGCAACAGCACACGCACTCACACACACACAAACTTTGCCACTGAGAATGAGCGAGCGAGAGAGCGCACGAGTAGACTTATATTGTAACCACTGCTTATGCTCTTTACTCTTTACAGAAGCGCAGCGAGCGCAACAACAACTAACAAAAAATATAAGCAAAGCGTCAGAGACGATAAGGCGACGGAACGGACGAGAAGACGTATAACGACGGTTCCGTCATTCAGTCTGTTGTGTGAACGCGAACGTGACGTTTCCCAGTGGTGGTGGTGAAGATTGGCAGAAGTGGTGCTGCCTTTTAGAATTTGAATTTTTCAGCGTGGCCGTGTGTTCGATAACAGCTTCGTCGTGTTGGCCACAAATAGCAATCAATATAACTACAACGCTGGAGAAGAATTGTTGGATTTGGATACGACAGCCCTAATGTCGTTGCCAATGAATTCGCTGTACTCGCTCACTTGGGGCGATTACGGCACCTCTCTGGTATCGGCCATACAATTGTTGCGGTGTCATGGCGACCTGGTCGATTGCACACTGGCAGCGGGTGGACGCAGTTTTCCTGCCCACAAAATTGTATTGTGTGCCGCTTCACCGTTTCTTCTCGATTTGCTAAAGGTAAGTGCTACATAACCTCAAATTGTAAGCCAAATAAAAGAGTGGCATGCGTACAGTTTGTAAACAGAGAACTGCTATCCGTAGCATCTGCCAGAGGCCGTCCAAAATAGGTTAATGTGTGGAGCAGCGGCTCCCAAACATGCACACACACTCACCCACACACACACACATGCACTCGCACAGCAGCAATACTCAAAATGTTGCTCCTGGCCTAGCTTTGGCGCTCAGCCTCAATGCGCTGCTCAGCATTAACCGAAATACGTTGCATATCCATGAGCGTAGCAATGGGGTGTCCCAACACCTCGGATTGGAAACATAAATATTGTCCATGATTGATTCTTACTTCTGCATTTTAAAATCATATTCATATAAGATTGCGTAGGATATTATCATCTGGTATGATAATCTACTAAAGTATCATATGGTAAATTATCTTTGGTATTTCCAAGCCTATTTCTATTTCGATATAGATTTTAGTTCCACATTCTTATGAACTTTATGTCGCCCCAGCCAAAACTATACATTTGTTTATACGATACAGCTATAATTATCTAAAATGTATCATTAATTTTTATAAATTAAATTATTTATCAATATTATTAACAATGAACTAACTCAGTATAATATACTATGAAGTTGAATTTATTTTGAAATTTTATTAAGTGCCATTTTTCCCTATACTGTATGACCTTTATTATCTCCATAAAAATAAATTTAAAACGTATTGATGGAGGCGTATAAACGTAGATTAAAATGTATTGCATTATCTAATGGGGCCCCCCTTAAAAGAGATACAAGCTACGCCATTGTGTATGTCGTTTCCTACTTGGGTTTTTTCACGTTCTGCGCTTTCTTTTTGCCTTTGTGCTCCACCACGCTCCACCATTCTCCACAGCGCTGCCATTTTAGTTGCCTAGAGATTTCCTCGCAAGTTTTCAATTGTCAATTGAGTTGAATGAGTTGCGAGTTGCAGCTCACTCAGCAATGCTGCCTGTTTTTCAACTGGTTTCGACTTCGTATATATGTATGTATATGAATTTTTTTAACGCAATTTGTTATAAATTTATACTTACATGTTGCTGAGTGCAAAAGAGCGAGAGAGAGAGAGAAAGGGCAAGAGAGACAAAGAGTGAGCGCATGGGGAAGCAGACGGAAAAAGTTGCTAGCGAGCTTGGATGTGTAGGCTAGAGCGAGTGCGAACGAGAGCGCCAACAACTGGTTGGCGCATATCTTATTGTTGTTGCTCTTGTGGCTGGGGTGCACACGAGCACGACCTCTTTTCATACCCTGACCAAAAAAGCTCCACACCATTTGGCAGGATGTTTGTATGTTGTTGAAGGGCAGCTAAGAGTTGTAGCTTTGGATACAAAAAGTATTGCTGCCAAATTAAATCAGAATTTGTAGTTTGTGTGGTCGGAAAGGTTAGGGAACAATTTATAACGTTCTAAAACTATTCAGTAGAGAAAATCTATATCAATTTTCATTCATATTCCGTCATACTTTTTAATAATGAATGTTGCATGTATGTATGTATGGATGTATGTACATTTGTACTAGTAGTGGTATTATAGTTATTGGTAGTATTACTGATTTGACTATCATTTAGATAAGAGTAAGCAATGTTAGAGTAAGCAATGTTCGGTTTTGTGCCCTGTATGTTTTATTTATGTACATACCATATATACGAATGCTTGTATGCTGCTTGCTTTCGTTCGTTGCTACTTTTTTTTATACATATGTACATACAAGTCAGATATTTTTGGTAGACCGTACTGTACCTACGACGCTTTTGCTTCGCTTTTTCATATGCATGAAATATTTGCATTACATATTTACACCCATTTATACCTACATAAATATGTACAATAAATTGGAATTTCGATAGTTAGTAATGGCAAGTCGTAAGGCGAATGTTGTTGCCGCTTTAAAGCCAGCCTACATATTGCATTGCAATTGAAATTGCTGAAGTGGATCAGATTGTTGATGTTATTGTCGGCGAGCGACCCAAACAGAGCGTAGAAAACTACACCTCCCCGGAAAAAAATGTAAACAGAGCGTAATTTAAAAACGGCGCTCAGAGGCCGTTGCCGGCCGTCGCGTCGCACGTTGGGAAATGTCAAAAATTGGTTTGTGAACTCTGCAAGAAGAAGAGTCCAAGACGTGTACTGATCTCGCGACACTCTCACACTCACAGGCACACAAACACACGCTCGCATACATACCAATGCTCTTTGGCTCCCCCATTAAAGCCTCCTCATGAAATGCAACCACTCTGAAAAATCGATGAGCGTCAGAGTGGATGTGGTGCAGGAGAGGCGGTGGTGGTGGTGGTGAGACGGCAGTGGTGGTTGGTAATATACAATTCAACTACGAAAAAAGGGAGTAGAGTTCAAAGAGCGTCTGGTATGCGAGTTTGTTGGTGGTGTGAGTGCAGCGGAGCGACGAGAAGACAAGAACTAAAATAACGACAACATTTTCAAGAGATTAACAACAACATCAATGCTGACTGGACTAGAGGTGGGCATGGGTCGAGTTTTTGTTCGTGCATCATCGCAGCGCTGCGTACACACGATTACATGCGTGGCCGCAGTGTCCGTGTTAATGAGAAAGTCCCGAAAAAACATCTACGAACAAAAAAACATTCATTTGGGAAAAATTTAAATGTATCAATAAAATAATATATGTACTAGAAATCCACCGTAAGAAAAAGCTCGTATGATAAATACAAAACCAATTTCTAAAAATAAACAATTATTTTAAATTAGATACTTGATTATTCTTATAAAAATTTCTTATAATCGACTTAACGTATAATTAAACGAAATACATTGAACTTCTGAAAGCTATTTGCAGTTAGGTATTAACAATCATAATTTATCATTATCTTTTATTTTTATTTGTCCAATCGGTCTGATATTCTATACACCTTTTTGGTCAATGTTGTTGTTAGTTAAGCATGAATTTGTTTATTTCAATTTTTTTATTGGCATTTTGCACATTCTGTTAGAGATTTTATTAAAAAAAATTTATTCTTTTTATATTCGTGTATTCATAAATTTCGTATTTAAACAAAGCCGGCATGTGCCAATCTCTACACTAAACTAATGGTAATTTTAAGCTCACCTCTGGCGTTTTTGTGGTGTGTTGTTTGTCTCATGTCGCTCTAGACAAAAAGTACTAATTAAATGCTGAGCTGTAGGAGCGCGCGAGCGGGGTGCTCTTTCTTTCTGCAGCAGAGGCAGTCAGCATCCATCTCCATCCTGCTGCAGAGCGAGAAATTGTAAAAGCCGGTTTTTGGCGAGAGTATCTACAAAAGTATGAGTAATGTTGTATGTGTATATATATATATATATATATATATATATATATGTGTGTGTGTGATGTTTCTGAGTGAGTGTGTAATGTTTGTTTGTTTTGGCCCTCACTTGGCCGTGCTTTTGTCTCTGTTTTGAAATGGGCGCGCTCAGCTGCCGATTGATAAAATTCAAATAGTCTGCATTTATGCTTGTACATACATACATACATATATACATATTTGTGTGGGCATTTGTATGCTTTGAATAATTTGTGAAAAGTTGAAGATTAACTCCAATTTTATGATCCGCATGGTTATTTTAAAACAATACATACATCTGTGTATGTACATATAGAAATGTACAGCAAAAGGTCTTGAATAATTTTTATGATCAAACAATAAATTAAGCAAATGTGTTAAACGTAAATACGTTAATACGTAAAAAGTAAGCGATGCGCTGATCATTAAAAGGTCACAGAAATAAGTTAATAACTAAACCGGCTTAATGCAAGGATACATTGTCTTTTAATTATTGATACGAAAAAATTAATGCACCAACAAAAGACAATTCAATTAACAATAAATTTAAAATTTGTCTAGCAGATTAAATCTGTGTATGAACAAATATTTTAAGAAACACTGGCTGTTTTTTAATAGGTTCTACATATTTAGCAGTAAATGTAAATTAATGTTTATTTATTTTTAGTTGTGTGCACTAAAACGAATCGTAGAATTTGCTATTACTATTTGTTTGGTTTAGTAAGGGACACAATCTGCATGCAAATTCTTATCTCCATGGTTAAAAAGTGCGAGATTAGTACAGCAAGCACGGAAGAGTGAAAATATTGATTCGAATTTGATTGATAAGAAATATTTATTTAATAGATAATATTCGCTTATCATTACAAAGAGCAGAGTTTTTAAAATATGCTTCAATATATGCTTATACCAAAAAGCTGGTCTACCACAAACATTTTGTATAATAAATAAAATGAGCACTTTTATTGAAATAGTTCGTAAAAGAGAAATGTAAGGCTTGAGGTTGTTAAATTAAACAACTGAATTCTTCTCTTTTATTTATATTTATATATTTAAAATACTTTAGATTAATCACATTCAATGGGTAAATATTAATATTAAAACCTACAAATATTTTCGTTGTCATACACAGAACACACCATGCAAACATCCGGTGGTCATGTTGGCCGGCGTCAATGCCAACGATTTGGAGGCATTGCTTGAGTTCGTCTATCGGGGGGAGGTGAGCGTCGATCATGCGCAGTTGCCCTCACTGTTGCAGGCAGCTCAATGCCTTAATATCCAAGGCCTGGCACCCCAAACAGTGACAAAGGACGACTACACGACCCATTCGATACAACTGCAGCACATGATACCACAGCACCATGACCAGGACCAACTAATTGCGACAATTGCCGCGGCTCCCCAGCAAACTGTGCACGCACAGGTTGTTGAGGATATACACCACACCGGACAGATACTACAGGCCACACAGTCAAATGCAGGACAACAGGCAGCCACCGTGACTCTCGATACCAGCAAACATGATCAGGCAGTTATTCAGGCCTTCTTACCCGCACGCAAACGAAAGCCGCGCGGCAAGAAAATGTCACGTAAGTTTAACGCTCTTTAAACCCATCCAAAAGTCGGCTCACTAAGCTTAAGTTATCATCTGCAGCGACCGCATCGAAAATCAGCAAAGTTGACGGCATGGACACGATTATGGGAACACCGACCTCTTCACACGCAGCAGCCCAGCAGGTGGTTCAACAGCAAGTGCTAAGCGAAAACGGCGCCGAAACCCAACTGATCACCTCCACGCCGATCATCAAGAGCGAAGTGCAAAAAGTTGAGACAATTGTGACCATGGATCCGAACAATATGATACCGGTAACGTCGGCAAATGCGGCAACAGGCGAAATACAAACGTCCAGCGGCACGACAGGCACACCAAGCGGCAGCGGAGCCTCTGCAACGCCCAAATCCAAACGAACCAAACATCCGCCTGGCACAGAGAGTGAGTTAAATCGACACTTGATCAAAATATTTAAAAGGGAACTTTGCTCATTAATTGTACATTTTTTATAAAAAAGAACTTAAAAGAATTAAAGGCTAGTTTATGATAATTTTAATCAAATCAATCTCTCAGCAATTAAAGGTGTAGAAAGTTCCCTTTTTTAAGCATTAATTACAACCTTCCATTACTAACTATGAATATTGTTCGACCCTTTTAGAACCTCGATCACGGTCACAATCGGAACAACCCGCTACTTGCCCCATTTGTTATGCTGTCATCCGTCAATCCCGCAACTTGCGTCGCCATCTGGAGCTGCGGCACTTTGCCAAACCGGGCGTCAAAAAGGATAAGAAAAGTAAGTCCGGTAATGATAGCACACTAGACACCAGCGCCGAGCTTAATACCAGCAGCAACAACAACAGCGGATTGGCAAACACATCGGCAACATCTGCAGCGGCGACAGCAGCCACTAGCGGTGCGCCCACCAGCACCACACGTGTCATAGCCGGTAGCTCAAGTTCGGGTGGTGCTACCACTGTCTTGGCCAGCACTGTGTTGCCACAGCAGTCGCAGCAACAGCAACAGCAGCAACAACATCAGCAGCAACAGCAACTGCAACATCATCAGACGTCACAGCAACAACAACAACATTTGACTACAACAACACTTGCGACGCCGGGCGGCACACATGGGACGCACATAATTGGCGTGAATGTGAAGCATGAGGGTGGAGGTCAAGGTCAACAGTCCATGCAAAATATTATTCACATTGTTGGCGATCAGGTGTTTCTGCCGCAACAGCAGCAGCAACAGTAGCCATAATAGCCGTAGCAACAAAAATGCCTTCCCGCAACATCATTCCACTAAAACGCAAACTCACACAAATACACACCACACACACACACTCACTTATTCACACACACACACAATGTTTGTAAATAACAACAGAACCTGCAAAAGTACCCGACCAACAAAAATGAACGTTAAATGTTTCATTGACAAAAATTGACATTCATTTTAAATAATAATCTTTGTAAGTCATCCACAAACACATACACACATCTATATATACATATATTGTCAAAATTACTGTTTTTAATTTAATATTTAACATTGCAAATATTATGCAGTATTTTCTTGCATAGCGCTTCAAAATGCCTAATAACGCAATTACTTACATTTTTTTAACGATTTACATATATGATTTACTTATCGTAACGAATTTCACAATTATTTGTAATTTGTACAAAATAACAACAAACAGAACTCTTAACAAATTTTATACAAACACATAATATAAAATCAACAACGAGTTCTCGAAAATAAGTTTGTAAATTTCTCAGCTTTAATTTGAGCACACATTTCAATTGTAAGTTCAGTTTAAACACTTATAATACACATATATAGAAATTGTTCAATAAAAATATAATTTTTTATATAAACACACACAAGATTTGCAATTAATTTAAGTTGTTTTTTGTTTATATATTTGCATTGTTTTTACTGATTGGTTTGCAAAAAATGTTGTCCTCTTGACTGTTTCGCTAACACCATGTGCAAGAAAATACTGTATGTAGTTCAATTGTTTCGAACATTTATTAACAATTCAGGTTAACACACATTTTAAATGTAAATCGTTATTGTAAATTTAGAAAGTGTGTTAACTTTTGGCATTTCATATTCTTCTGTTTGTACTAACATGTATATTTTTCCTTTGTCCTTTGTTCATCTCATTAACCATTTCTAATTTCCATAAAACGACAAACAAACACATATACATAGATCCTAGATATAAATACTGCTACTATATACAACAATTCTTCTCATGTAGAGCGTAGGTCGTGCTGTTGTTGTAGTCAAATGGGTTTTGCGTCGCCACCCCACTTGTTCGCTCTGGTCTTCTGAACTCTTGTCTTCTACACATATTTTTGATGCTTGATGTTATTTCTTCACTGAACTGGTCATTCCTACCCGTTTTTTTACAGTACCCGGCGGAAAGAAACCCGGAGGCAGTTCAGGCCCAGGCAGCGGTCAGTCGGTGGGCAACAATCAAACCATAAGCAGCAGCTCAGTCAGCTCGGTGCCGCAGGTGCAGTCTGTGCAATCGTTGCACACGTTGCAGGGTGTGCAAGTCAAGAAGGATCCCGATGCGCAACAACAACAGCAGCAGCAACAGCAGCAACAACAGCAACAGCCGCAACAAACAATGACAGTGACCACAACAACGGCCGGCGGGCAAGTTCAACAACAACAGGTGCAGCAAGTGCAGGTGCAGCAGCAGCAGCAGCTGCAACACCACCAGATTATCGATCAGTCGGGCAACATAACCACCGCTACGACCAGTGCGCAGGCGGCGGCTCAGCAGCAGGCAGCAGCGGGACAGCAGTTGGTCGCGCAGGCCGATGGCACCGATAGCAACACATCCTTATCGATAGCTCAGGTGCAGACGCTGCAGGGTCATCAGATCATAGGCAATTTAAATCAGGTGAATATTACTGATTTTCAACAACAACAACAACAGCAGCAGCAACAACAACAACAACAACAGCAGCAGCAACAACAACAAACACAACCACAACAGACGCTCTGAATACTTGGACGATAAAGTAGTTGTAGTCGTACCTACTATGTAGTTCTAAATACCGCCTCCTATGTAATTTGATAGCCCTATAATCTTACTTCCCCCCCTCCCTTCCGCCACCCACAAAAATTGCCGTGTAAAAGGAAACTGCAGCCAAATTCTAAAGTTTTCTATAATCTTATGTCTAACTATTGTAGTTGTTAGTGGTAAACAGATGCCTGGAGTTTCGAGAATAATGTATCGGTGCTTCATTTTCGCTTCTCCTTAAAATATTTAAGTGCGTTTCAATTTTATTTCCTTATTCTATTCTAAAAACTCAACACTAATTTAGTTTTGTTTATATAAGTACTTTTAAATTTATTCTTGCTTAAGTGGATTGTGTGTTCAACGCACACAGTTCACAGTTCCATTGAAAATGTGTTTTGGAAGCAGGCGATAAACTCAAAAATGGTCAGACAGGTAAATAATTTGCCCAACAATTTTTATGATTTTAAAACTATGGCCTTACAAATATTCATTTAAAATACAAGTAAGCAACAATTTGCACTACTATAAAACTGTTTTGTCAATATATGAATGAATTTGTGTGCAAACTATTTGTCTGTCTGACCGCAGCATAAGCTACATTATGATTAGTCTGTCTTAGAAGGGCTCATTGAGGGAATTGTAGATCACTTGTTAATTATTTGCTAATAGTTTGATTAATCATTTGTGTGTCTAGGCAACACAACCCTCAGAAAATATTTAAGCGTATTTTAAATCAAGACGCCTATCAAGGAAGAAAATAGTAGTAAAGGATTCCCAACCATAATATGCCATACAAAAATGTTGGGAACAAATTAGTTGCAATAATTTATTTAGACCCTTTGAAAAAGTTACAACAATCAGTCAGAGAGTCAACAATCCAGATACTTGTCGATTCGAAAATTTTGGAGAACGTTTGAGGAAGTCATAAATAATGTCGCAAAGGGGACTGTGTTACTTCTTTCCATACTGAAATAGTTAATAACTGAATAATTTGCAATATTTCTGCAATATAACCCCATTATCCGGGGCCCTCGCCTTTCAATATGTGTTAAAAATTTATATATTTGGAGTTGCAGTTGACTCCATAACTAGCAACATCGTGTGCCTTTTGTAGTTGTGTGCTGCGTGCATTCTAAGCTAAATCAAAAACTATACACACTTTCGATTTTAAGATCTTCTTGCTTCTTATTCTTCTAAACTTAATGGCCAGGATCTATCGGTCGCAGTAAAGAAGTTCTCGAAGAGAAAGAAGCGATTGGGCCTTTTCTGCGAAAGCATTATGTAAAAAAGTAAAATTAAAAACAAAAACAAACAAATTAGAAAAATTAATAGTTAAAATTTTTTTAAAACGTAGAGCGCATTTTTGCTACCAAAAGTAAGCTATGTCCTGA
Organism: Scaptodrosophila lebanonensis; assembly: GCF_003285725.1. Lineage (NCBI taxonomy): Eukaryota > Metazoa > Arthropoda > Insecta > Diptera > Drosophilidae > Scaptodrosophila > Scaptodrosophila lebanonensis. The sequence goes on along the minus strand of NW_022060742.1, from coordinate 11,829,636 downwards.
AGATTAAGTGTTGTTTTACGAAAAGAGTTGGTTATCTTTATGATTACATATATGTATATTGTTGACCACTTAGTTGGTGTAGAGACAGTCCGGACCGATTTTTACTGTTTTTACACTTTTTTTTACCCTATTTAATTAACCTTAGCAAAAAATAATAAAATAAAAAAAAAAAACATATTTCAGATTTTAGGATTAAGTTTTTAGCCGTGGACCGCTATGCGTTCATTGATAAATTTTAAATATATTTCTTATTTTTATTAGTTGGAAATTTTTAATTTTCTAAACTCCTTACATTTAAATAAAATGCAATTTTATTTAAAAAAAAAAATAAAACACCAAAAATCTTTCAAAAACATGAAATTACAAAAATGTATTTATTTGGTATGGTTTTTTTGTGTGTTTTGGTTCTATTTTTGGTTACACATTTTACTTAACACTATCTATATTTGACAAATATTAGTTGCAGTTTTCTTTTGCTTTTCAATAAGCTTATGTACTTACTGTGATAATATAACTATAAGTTTTTACATTTCATGATTCCTAAATATTATTTAATTTAACAATCGCTTGTTTCTTGCTAACTGTGTATCGCGATTCTATTTTTCTGATATTCCTTTGTTTAAGAGATGAAATTATCTAATCTTTATATGTAGTTACCAGTACTTTATTAAACTTATGTTAAGCGATTATTTAAAGCCAAATTTTTAGAGATAGTAAGGTTTGTTTAAATCGTAGTCGGAATATCTATACTATAAAAAATGTTATCTGTTTATTTTGCTTTTTTCCTGAACGTCGCATTGTTCAGAACCACAAGATCTAGATCTAATTTGCTCTATTTTACAATAAGATTCTTCTTATCTGAGTTATAGTACGGCTATTGAAATGCTTGGTGCAAACAAAATGCTCCTAACTGACCAAATGTTTATGATAATCAAAATAGTTATCAGAAGATTAGAACAAATTTAATTAATTCTTTGCGATTCTGCAGATTTGGATATATTTTCAGGCATGATATAGATTTTAAAATCTGTTTTGGATTTAGTATGCCCTTTGGTCTTTCTTTGCAATAAAATGTTATTTTGCTTAGTCGATAATCTAAATATGATATAGCCGCTATAGCAACGATCATTGAATAATTCAAAAAGTGTTATTGATAGCTTGCAATTGATCAGTAGAACATAGAATATAGTAGGATGATTCTACAAATTTCAAAAACTTATTTCTATTTCCGTATATACAAAGTGCATATAGAATTTTCCCCACAAAGCTGACTCGAGACTTACAGAGACTCGTTCACATAACGTTATTGCTAATAAGTGCCACGCCCTCACCTGCATCTTCATACACATATGTATATAGCACATGCGTACACAAACACACGCACATACACATAATAGATCATTAACGAATCGTTTTTTATCTTGTCTTCTCTCTTTCACGCTGCCTCGTTAATAATAAAATAAAATAATTATCAAACTCACCATCTAACCAACAATATCGCAATTCACACAACAACAACATTCTATAAAATAAAATGTAGGGCAACAATAAGAACATTTTGGTAAAGAAGGTTTTCATTTTGAAAGGCGGTAATAATACGTAATGATGAGCCAACGATATGATCAGCGGCGCTGGAGGAGGCGGTGGGCAGCAGCAGCAGCAACAACAACAACAGCAGCAGCAGCAGCTTGGCAACGGCAACAACAACAGCGGCGCCATAGCAGCAGCAGCAGCGACGTCATCATCAGCAGCAGCAGCAGCACCAACAGCAGTGAGCAGCCACACGACAACGACAACCACAGCCATACGACGGAACGTTAATGCAACAGGAGCAGCGGCCTCAACAGCAACAACAACAAGTGGCAGCAGTTCGTTGCAACGTCGCATACTGCGCGGTCATGCCGCACAGACATCCAATGGCGAACGTGTGCTTCTCATCAATTACGTGCCACAACAGTCAGCAGCAGCAGCAACAACAACAACCACATCAACAGTTGTCCAGCATCAGCAGCAGCAGCAGCAGACGGCACAGTTGCCCACACGCAAAATTCTCCAAGCCAGAGCCTCGGCAGCGAATCACCAGCAGCAGCAGCAGCAACAACAGCAGCAGCAGCAGTCTGAAACGACAATACCAACACCGGTATCGTTCGCTGGCTTAGGCTCTGAAGTCACCGTTACATTGACGCGCACCAATCAGCGCGCAAGCGTAACAAGTGTAGCCGCTGGTCATATTGTACGAAATCAGCAACAGCAACAAACCTATCATCAAACATCAGGAGCAACCACACCAACGACAGCAACAACAACCGCCTTGCACGAGCTGCAACAGCAGACCCAGCAAGTGCAACACATTTCGGCCACAACAACAACACCACCGCCATTAGTCTTCACCTCAACACCACATCATCAGCAGCAACAGCAGCAGCAGCAACAACAACAACAGCAGCAGTCTCTTCATGCTGCTGGCATGCAAACAATCGAGCTGCAAGAGCAACAATTGCAAGAACACGAATATCATCGTGCCACCGAGCATCACCAACTCGTGCATGAGCAACAGCAGCAACAATCACAGCACATCATTATCGATCATCGTGTCTTGCAGCAACATCAGCATCAGCAGACAGATGAAGACCAACTGATCGAATATGATGCTGGCGACGGTGTTGTTATGGAAGACCACAATCAATCCCAACAGCAACATCATCAACTGGAAGCAGTCGATCAGCAACAGCAACAACATGAAGTTGTACAAGAGGTTTATCTGCAGTAAAGAATGTACGTAAATGTATATACAGAAGAGCTATTTAGACATGTAAGTCCTAGGTCTAGGTAAGTATTAATTTTGTGGTTTTATGAGCATTCAAAGTAAATGTTTAGATATACACCATTTAAGCAAGGTCTAAAGATAAATATGAATGTATGACTTGATAATAAGTGCAATTTTTTAAGCAATTGCGTGTCCATCAACCAAAATTTAAAACATGTTGTGCAATTAAAAAAAAACCGATGGATCCATTCAGCAGTTATTTTCGATTATTGATCACTTTTTTGGCATTGCCAATAGAAACTGATTCAATTTGCTGATTGAGGATTTGTGAAGTTGGCAATCACGATTGAAGCAAAATTATCGAACGATTGGTGCGACTATCGAAAGCATTATCGATTATCTGCAGATTGGAGCCATTCTTTTAAATAATGTTTGGCTAATTACAATAAAAGAGCTCCTTACAAACTTGTATTTATTTTTATCCATCCTACGTTTAGGTTTTAACAAAATTTTTATTTTATTTGTCATTTTGCATCAACATTTAAGTTACGAGTAATGCTCGTATTTAAAATTTTATCTAAAGCCTTGGGAGTTCATTTAGACCTCTTTAAGAGCCTTTTGTTTAATTCACTTTCTTTATAGTATCTAATACTTACTGTTACGAGATTATTTCAAGCTTAGCTGCTGGTTCAGTTTCAATTTAGAACATTTAATAGGGGAACAGAATAATTTCTATACTCAGAACTCAATGGGTAAAAAGGTATGCTAAGTAGTTTAGTGCGAATGTACACAGAACGCCAAAAGTATATATACCTAATTCTGTTTTTACACGGTAGATTGGTTCCAGAAACAACCGTGTAAAAAAGACATTGATCATATGCAAAAATAGGTGATTGCTTCCTTATCTCTAAAGAAATATATACAAGTATATAAAATTTTTAATTTTCAAACCGTGTTATATAAAAATCGTGTAAAAACAGAAATATATACAAGTATATAAAATTTTTAATTTTCAAACCGTGTTATATAAAAATCGTGTAAAAACAGAGCGTTTAAAAACAGAATTAGGTGTATATTCCTAAACAGAAGAAGAAGACGAGTGAATATAACCATATCCGTCTGTCTGTATGAACGCCGGGATCTCAGGCAGTGTAACAGCTAGACTAACTAAACTTGGTATTCAGATTCCCCTAAGCATTAAGAAGGTCGGGTCGCCCGATATAGGGACAGATTTTTCTTTGTGGGAGGGAGGCGTTATATATTTAATAATGTACGATCATTGTTTAACTCAACACAAATCAAAACTGTCAGTGTCTAGTTCTGCTGAGGTTTGCTTTCGACGCTTGTCCAGATTTCACAATACTTTCGAGATTTCTTTTCGCCACTAGCATGTATTGCACTCTATAGCACTATTTTAATTCATACAATTATATTTATCTGCGCCCTAATGGTTTTTTGTAAATAATAATATCATAAACAGCGTAGATTTTTAAAAATTTTAGTGGATATGTACTCGTACTTAGCAGCAGTTAAAAAATATTCACACACGTGAATGTATAAAACTTAGATATAGTACATTGTCTAACTTATATGGTTATTTATAAATATGCAGAAGAGTTTTGGCTGCAACTAAAAACATATTTCTCATATACAAATGGTTTTAAAGTTAGTGACGTATGTATGTTTAAAAAAAAATCAAATATAAATTAGTGGTATTTTACATAGGTATTTATATTTAACATAGGTATGTATTTTTGTACCACGCGACAGATGTGCTTCGAATGCAAAGGAAAAAAAAAAACGAACAACTACAATTAAGTTTTAATTTTAAAGTATTTAAAAATACGTATTTAAAATATAAATTGCTTATTTATTGTCAGATACAATTGTAAAATACTCTTTCAAGCTACAGTATTTCAACTTCAATTTATAAATATTGAACATATTATTGCATATAAACATAATTAAAATGCAGACACATTACAATTTAAAAATAAAACCGGATATACACATACTTATAAATATATAAATATACTTATAATTAAGAACTGTTGAAAAAGGAAAAATGCGCCCATGGTTACTGAAAATTAAATATGTTTTAACTCATAGGTTTGATGTAACCTTGTTTGGCACACGGCAATAAAAACAATGTGGTTTGTGTACTGAACGAAGGCTCATGACTTTCAATTCCTCCGGCAGGAGGGTGATATTTTAGGCAGTTAAAAAGTTTGGATAATTTCGTGATATCAGTAAATGGAGCAATCGCTAATTAATAACTAATCTGCAGTTGCTGTCAAATGTTTATCAATTATTGAAATGAATCGATGGGATATAAATCAGTCCCTTCTTTAGATTCGGAAGCTATTTCTGTTTCCTTATCTGCTCTTTTTTTTTTGTCTGTAAAAATTGGTATTCTTCCTGTTTACTTATTCTTTTGTCTATTCAGCATACTGGAGAAGAAGAAACTCCTAAGGTAAGTAAAAACAATTAGCTAACTATTATATGAAGTATAAATATTTTTTGATATATACAATTTTTGCTTTAAAATATTTTAACTATATTTGTTTCTACAAATCGAATCTTCTTTAAACAAAAAAACCTGAATCGAGTTACGATGTCGTTTCAGGTTTTAATTTGTTGCGATATACGGTTCCGTTTGTTACCTAAATTTAATTATTTTTAAAATGTTTTATTTAATTTAATTAAATTAAAAAGGCATACATTTAAATCGAAATTGTTAAGTTTGAGATCAATAAGATGAAGAATGCGTCCTCAATCAATTTTCAATAGTTTTTGTTCATGCCATAAATTACAGATGCCCGCGTGACGTAAAGACGGTAGAACCACAAGAATGCGTCACTTTGTTATAATAAGGTTGTTCTCAGTTCTGGTAAATAAAATAGAGTAGAACATTAAAATCGTGCCAGATCGATTCTGAAACACCCTTTACCTTACCCGGCTGCAGTCGTTCAACTAAAATAAATAATGTTGTACCAACAATTCCTATAACAATTACGTGTATAGTGTACCGATTTTGATTAAACCTTTCGAATACAGAGAAAAAAACTTGTTATACCTTTTTATACCCTGTACCTAAAAGGTTTTTTAACATATGGAGGGAGGGGCGAAGTTCATATATATTTGATCATTATGTCTGTCTTTGTGAATCAAAGAATCTCGGATCTTACCCAAACTCCCCTAAGCCCCAAGCAGGCCAAGTTCTACTCTAAATCGGCTTAAAGAATAGCGATGAACAGTTCCAGGCCCCTACAAAGTAGAAAATATTATTTCTTCTTACCGCTTCCAGATGATTTTCTGATTTATAACAAATTTGAAATGGCTTTAAAACATTGTTCTTCATCGCACCTTGATTTAAAAATAAACTCTCATTATAATATTTATTTTATAAAAGCATATTTATTTTTAACAATTATGTACATTTTAGGCTACAAATATTACAATCTATATGTTTGTTGTAACATTTTAAAGTGCCACTAAGTCATTGCAAATCATTTCTCACTAGCATTAATATGGATTTTCAAAAAAGTTGTTAATTTGTTTCAATCTACAAGAGAACTATACAATTATATATTCCTACTGATGCGGTCCCATAGCAAACAGTTTGCGGAGAAATTGGCAAAAAGATGTCAAAGAACTAAGTTTTCGTAGAAAACATTCAGGTTCTGTTAAACTTTTAATCAAATAAAACAAATTTCTGTACAAACTATTTGACTGTCCGCAGCTTTCAAGTTATTTTGTTTTTTTTAGGCCTACAAATGATTTGATGAGTAGAAGTTCCTTTAAAGTTATATATAATTAACAAATATAACATTCCACGTAGGCACATAACTACAAGTATCTTGTGAAAGGGTTTGGACGGATGTGAATCTTTCGTTGGCGAATCCGCCCGAACCCTGTTTCTAAGCAAATGAAATTTCTTGATGACGAAAATGCAATTTCAAAATTTTATTGTTCAACGTTATTTTATAACATTATTTGGACCTGCACATTCAAATTTGGTTTGTTATCTAATTGTTTAAGCATTTGTCGATATGAGACAATATAGACAATCATTATCTAATTTAATTCTTTTTCTTTTAAGCTGTCTAGCATTTCAATGTTGATCTATTTTTGTTTACCTTTGTCATAACTACATACATTTATTTTTGTTTTTATTTGAATTGAGAAACTGCACTTCGAAACTCTGAGTCACGTAACTATAACATTTGCTGTTCTAAGATATTTCATCGGGAAGACGATTTCTAGTAATTATCCCTTTAAGCTTTGATGTCTATAAGTCTATGGAAGTCAAACAATTTTAAAACTGTTTGGGTTTCTTTACTTTACACTAAAACTATTTGGAAAATTTGTCGGTTTTGGAATTATATTTTCTCAAAGCGGCTTCAAATAATAAATTTGCATTCCAGTTGTTGTATACTTGTATTTGTGTTTTATAAATAAGAAAAACTTAGAAACTTAACAATTAATATCTACAAATGGGCATTAGGTTGAAATCCAGGGTCTTTTGTTTTTGCATTGAATTGGTTTTCAATTTGAAATTATAGTTATCTAAGTGGGTACGAACGTCTTTTATTTGGCACTTCTCATCAATCGATTGCTGGCAAAGCATTCCCCAAAGAAGCGATCCAGCGAATGATACAGATGGGGACGAACATTGGCCAACGCATGATCTTCATCGGTATAGCTCTGTCGATGTATATAGAAAGATAGTTAGGTGGAACAAAAAGCAGCTGAGTGTCTGCACTTACAATCTGTTTGAACAGAATATCTTTGCGTTCCAGATTCTTGGCCAGAATCATTGCCTGCTGATAATGCACATTATCATCCAGAGTGCCGTGCACAAGCAAGTACTTCTTGCCGCGCAGCTTCTCGGCACGAGTACTTAAACGCGAGTTGGCATAGCTGGCTTCGTTTCCAATTGGCAGGCCCATGTAGCGTTCAGTATAAATGGAATCTACCAGATAGCAGACAACAAATTGAAATCAAGTTAACACAATGGTTATATTCTATAGTCACCATAATAGGTCCAGTCTGTGACCGGGGCTATTGAGGCAGCACACTTGAACACATTTGTTTCATCGTTGGCCAATGCCATGGCTGCCGCATAGCCGCCATAGCTCCAGCCCCAGATGCCTATATGTGAGGCATTAATGTAGTTGAATGTTTCCGTGAGTTTGCTGAAAAAATTTTATGAACAAGGGACCGATTTAGATCAGTTTATATGTATGTACATGTATCAAGAAGTGTCATTCAGTCTCTCGGTGTCAAGAGATTTATAACAACATTACTTTAATTTTGATTTATTTTTAAAATTTGTCAATATTTATATTTTTAATATTTTTTTTTTTTTTATTCTTTCTACATAAAATGCCTTAGATTGGAAAGGGTTTCACAATCAGGTTATTGCATGTCTTTTGAAGCTTGTTAAGAAGAGCAGTAATTGAGCCTTGACAAAAGCTGACCGGTACGAAACGAAAAGAAAAATACTGCTAAAGTACTTGATATCGAAAGAACATAGCTCCTGATCTACCTACACTAGCGTGAATGCATTTCTTCTGGAAATCAATTCTGCACTATTAATAAATAATTAATAAAAGCATAAGAATGGGTTTTCCGATATATGATTTTTTATCTGGGTGCGATAATTAAGCGGAATATATCTGACATAATCGCGTTCTCCTTTCCCAGCGATTCTTTGTTGTTAAATTCTAAAGCTTTCCTTATCGATTTTTCCTAGAAATGGTCATCTATTCTAATAATGAAACATATTTATAAACCTTCAATTTTTGTAGTTTTATTTATAAAACAAGAGAGCACGCTATAGTTGAACAAGAATGACAGTCAAATACCCTACGGTCACTGAGTTAGCGTGAGCAAAAGGAAGAAGAAGAGCGAACTTTATGGCATAGAACTGGAGTGAAATTGTTTCCCTAATAAGTTGTCTTAGAATCGGCCGATTTTAATGAAATTTAAAACGAAATTATATAATTATATAAAGATTACATGTGCAAAGTATTGATGAAATTCTATAGCGTGGAGAGGACAGACGGACGGACAGACGGACGAACATGTCTAGATCGATTCATCTCGTCGTACTTTATGATGTTGGAGATGCCTCATCTTTATTGTGAACAAAGCTCATTTTCGATATGTGTTCTATTCATATTTTCCTATTGTAGCTTATAGAACTTTATTCAAGTTTTGAAATAAATAAACAAAATTAAAATATATGTATTTTCCCTAGTGCAAATCTTTTTAAAGTACAAGAAATTTAAATTTCGCTGAAATATTTTCCATAACATCATTAAATGGATATTGGTTTGGATTTCGGTTGAAAGTAACTTCCACGATACTCCTGCATAGATAAGTACTTGTATATATCAACCACGTAACTTACCGAGTGACCGAAATTTGATCGGCAATCTCCACTGTACCCAGCTTCAGATAAATGGCATTCAAAAGCTTCTCACCACGCATGCCCGAGCCGCGTCCATCGATCTTGGCATAAATGACCGACTGATTGGAGGACAGGTAGGTGCCCCAGTCTATGGACCATTTGTTGTTTACCTGCAGGAAAAACAAGAAGCAAATTCAATGAAGGACGTAACGCTTGAAGAATGTCACCCACATAGAATGAATCGGGACCTCCATAGACATCTACAAGCATCGGATATTTCGTATTTCCGCTGCGATCCAAGTTGGGGGGCAGCTGCAACAACACCTTGGCCGTAAACCCGTCCTCTATGCTAAAGGTGTGTATCTCGTGCGTGGGCAATGCCACGCCCTCAAGATCTTTACGTAACTGCGCATTGGTCTCCCAGTCCAGCAGCTTGGTAAGTGTGACCTGAGCTGTAATTGGAAAAGATAACTAATGAGCACCTCGTACTATTTGTCGTGCCTTGTGGTACTCACAATTCGCATAGCTCCATTCGTAGATGGCTGTTGTGGGTATTCCCGGACCCAGAGAGGTTATCACAATTTGATTATTGTCGTTGAAAATGGCCGCAAAGTAATTCTGTTCGACACTGCCCGATGTCATCAACTTGCAGGTCAGGCACTTGGGCTCCTGCTTGCTTGTGGTCAGAGCCCGTATGGCATAGAGATGCAGCTGCTCCGAGTTCTGTGGCGTGTTGGCCAAATAGAAGATGAGATCGTGGCTGACATCCCAGTGCAGTATGCTGTCCACCACAAAATTTCCCTCGGTCAGGGCTTCAGGTTGTTGCTGCTCGGGGCTGGTAATTGTGGTTGACAGCAACGTTATGTGTTTGTAGTTGTTGTGTGGCAGTATAAAGGCAATACGCGATGCGTCTCGATTCTTGAAAGGTGCGGTATAAAGATCTACCCAACTTGTTTTCGATTCGATGCTGTATAGCTGAAAATATACAAAAAAAAAAAGTCTAAATTATAGCCTCAAAGTTTCTGTGACTATGGTTCCAGATTATTCTGTTTATGTTTTTGGTGGTAAGGTTTCGAGTTTCTAGCGACGGACAATTTAAAAAAATTCTCATCTCGTAAACAGAACTAGATGATTTAGATAATTTTCATAAATCCATTAAATCTCCAGCTTAAATTTCCAATATCTTTATAATTTCAAAATTGACCTTATTTTAATTTCAAATGTTGAAAATATTTTTATAATTTACACTCATTTACTTTTGGAGAAACGTGGTGTTTATTTGTATTTACATCACCTTTCTTCTAAGTATGACACTTCCAGACTTTTAAAAAAATCTTTCACTTTATAATTTTCATTTTTATAGCCTGTACCCAAAAAAAGGCTATATTAGTTTTGTGCGAATGTATGTAACACACAGAGAAGGAGGTGTTGCAGACCCCACAAAGTATATATATTATTGGATATTATCAGGATGACAAGTCGAGTCGATATAGCCATGTCTATCTGTCCATCCGTCCGTGCGTCCGACCGTCTGTCTGTATGAGCGCAATGATTTCAGTAAGTACAAAAGCTAGGATAACCAAACTTGGTATTCAGGTTCCTCTAAGTTCTATGCAGATCGAGTTTGTGTTTTTTATACCCTGTACCCGTAGGGTAAAAAGGGTATATTAGGTTTGTGCAAAGTATGTAACATGCAGAAGGAAGCATCTCCGACCCCATAAAGTATAACCTCCCCAAACTGCAGCAACAAGTTCGCTCTTCTTCTTCCTCTTTTTGCTGCTGCTATGGGCGCATATAACTCAGTGACGGAAGTTTACCTAGGTACAGGGTATTACACTGTCGGGCTTGCTCGACTGTAGCGTTCTCTCTTGTTTTAATAATAATTTAATTTTGTTTAATACTTTTTTAAATTTTTTATTTTTTGTGGAGAGTGCAGGCTATTTTACTGTCGGCCTTGCTCGACTGTAGCGTTCTCTCTTTTTTTTTTTTTGACTGCTTATTCCTAAAGCGTTCTACTTAGGGATTATTGATTTTTTTTTACATTATTGAACATCTAATTTTAATTCGTTTTTTGCTTTGATATTTCTTTACGATTTCTTTTATGGTATACTTCTATTGTTTTTGATGGAAAAATATTTCTTAGGGAACTTGCATTAAAAAAAAGTCACTTTATTATCGTTCCAATGTTGAACAGTTTTCAAAATGTATATCGTGGCTTTAACTTTCACTCACCACCTTCCGATTGAGATCATTAGCGATGTCCACATAGGCGGCATTCTGTATGCGATTCATCCATGTGGAGAGCACGTGTGTATCATTCATCCAACTCACGACCGTAATAATATAATCCGTTTCGGTGTTCAGTGCACTCGGCACTGGTATTTCCGTAAGGAACTCGTTACCATTAACAGCGCGTTCCAGATTGGCTAAAAATAGCTGTACACGGGGATTGGATGAGCCTGCCTTGGGATAGGCAATGGCACGGCGCCACGGATACTGAAAGTCCAAGTTGCCCGCCTCGCCATAGACCTGAATGTCCATCACATGGGTGGGTGAATCGTCGAAACGAATGAATGCGATCTGTGTGCCCGCTGGATTGAACCAAGTGGCCACATTGGAGCCGAACACCTCCTCCTCGTACACCCAATCGGGTATGCCGTTCAAGAACACAGGATTCGTATCGCTGGTGATGGCAACTTCCTGCTGCAAAGCGCTTGGCTTATAGTATAGGTTGCGCTCGTAATTGATGATCAGTCCATTGCCCACCGGGGCCCATTGGACCATGCTGAGGAAACGCTGTTCGTTCTGTATGGTCAGCGGATTGATCGCGCCTGAACTGATATTATAGATATCGTATTCCGCATTGAAGCTATAGCGAAAGATTTTCTGGCGGTTTTTGGCCAACAACAGTAGCTGGCCATCGGCCGATTTCTCGAAGAGCACATACTGATATGCATCCACCAGCAATACAGTGCGCTGGTTCGTCTTCGTATCCAACTCAACGATGGCCTGCCATGGAATTCTGTTAAGTAATGCCAAGGGTATCTAGTACAGATAATTTACTTACCGCATTGTGTTTGAATATCACGTTGGTGTCACTGCTCCAGCTGCCGTTGAAGCTTTTGGCATAGTACTGTTGCGTAAGTACATCATCCAAATTGATGGAGTTATCGCCTCCATGGTGGCCATCGCTGCTGTTATCATCGTCCGAATTCAGAAGGAAGACCAGCGCAACAGCCAGAAGGGCCAGCGCAAAAATAACCGCAACAACCGTCAGGATAAGACGCAGCTTGCGTTTCTTTGCCGGCGAATATTCCGGACTCTGAAAGATTTACAAAGTTAACATGATTCTTGCGACCGCTTAGAATAAATCTACAAAGTAATGGGATATGACTGAGGTGGATAGAAGGTAGATCTGGACGATCTAGACAGTTCTCTACTGTACACTTATATGCTGTGTAATACAATTGTTAAACTATTTGCATGGGAGAATGGATAAGTAAATGGAACCTAAGGCAGAGTAAGACAATTTTCCTTCCTAACATTACATAGTTTTAAGTCGCCTGCAGTACTATGAGTACTGAAGACACCAAAGTGCTGGGGAAAATACTAGGGTCTGTCTATTTTCCATATAATATATGATTTTAATCTATTTGCTTTGAATGATGGACCAGTAAATGGAACCTTTGGCTTCGTTTTCTATCACGGCTTAAAGAAATCCAACCCGGACAACAATTAAATTATATGAATCGGAAATACCGAAGAATTTGTTTTTTTCAGCAGTCATTTTAAGGCATGATTGTCAATTTCTATTTAAGCTAGTTACTTGGGGGTTTCTATAGAAACTGGTTTTGATTAAAGAACTTATTGATTTTGACTTAAAACTGTGATTCCCACATATCAATTATATTAACGATATGTAATGTATATCAAACGTATGATTTCAAAATTCTTCCCTAACTTCACTAACTAGCTTCTTTACCTATTTTTTAACAAACAAATTTAATTAACTGGCTATCATAACTGGCAGACTTGTTCCCTTTTTTCCCATTTTTTTTTAAGTGTTAAGTGGCGACTGGCGATATAATGCACCAACTTAGCTCTTCAACTTTTTTTTTTGTTTGCATACTATAGCTTGTTTTAATTGATTTTTTTAAAGCTTTTTTTTAAAGCTGAAAAATTGTCGGCAATATTCATGCTAACCGATTAGTAAGTCACTACTGGCATTATTGAATGTGAAAGATGAAAGGCTGCAATAGGTTGTTACATCTCCAGATCCTTATAACCAAGACAGAATTTTATATGAACTCTTGCATTTTGGGAAGAATGAGGATGGCATGACTTCTGCCATTATGGAAATAAGGAAGAAATATGAAGCATATAACACTTTCTATGCAACTGCCTTACAGCAAACGAACCCAATATCTCGGCAAACCATTCAACGAAGACGTGGACTGTCTGTCAAAGCTAACACTGAGGATCTGACCCTTTATATTGATTCTACACCATAGTTTCAAAAACCCATTTCCCATCAAAATCAGGCACCAAAATAGGCAAATTCTTAGGCCCTTGGGTAAAATTGGTCGAGCGATTTGTGTAAACAACCGATCAACCAATTTATTTTAAGCTTTTGACAAATTCTCAAAGCGAACTTGAAGCAGTAACTTGTCAGAATTTAATACTGTGTACCTGTAGCCAATTAGTGTTGGTTTCTTTTTTTTTCAATTGTCTCTTGAGTACTTAAAAAAAGAAGATTGAAGTACTGGAAATTTGCTTTATACGTTTGAGGGGAATTCTAAAAACTGCGCACACAATTGCGATCACAAAGCATTCGACAGCAACAGATAGCTTATTTGGCAAACTATTCTTCCATTTCAATGCAACACGCATTTCAGCAATTGTTTTGCAGCAATTACAAGTTCGGGCACGTAGTCGAGTCTTTGCATATTCGAAATCGTAGAGTGTTGCGCATGCGCAACCCAATCATTATGTACTTTTTTTCCACGCGCCAACAACGCGAAATGCATACGAGAAAGAAAACATGAAATGAAAATAAAGGCGAAATTGCAGACAAAAAATGAAAGTAGTTTTTATTCAAGCATAATAAACTAACCGGCCTGGACGAGAAGCTGATGGCGAACTGGTTTACAGACTGGCCGGTGAAAGAGCTGTCCAGACTCACAATTGCCTCAAGTGTTCCGCATGACGTAAGCCAACAAATTCGCTTGTTATTCAGAAATGCTCGGACAACTCGCATTGTTTATATAATTACAATCAGACAACTTGAAAATGTCTGCTCCAACCGAAGTTAATTGTAACAGTTTGTATTATTTCGCAATTCTCAATCGTCGTTGAAATTGTTAATTAAATCAAATGTGTTTTGGGTCGAGCAATCAATGCATGTCAACAAACGTGAAAAAGACGCAAACATTTGTCAACATTTCTGTCAATTATTATGGGATTTTGTTTACCACCAAGGTCAAATGTTATTTATTGTACAATTTCAATCAATCGAAAATGACAATTGCTATTTGCGCTTCGGTTTTGTTCGCCATTTGAACAATGACTGGGTTATACTTAATGCGATGCTTGAGTTATGGTAACTGGTTGTGGCCTCAATAAATAAAACTGTCAACTAATGTACAGTTTACAAATAAGACAAAAAGCAACTCTTCACAAGGGGAAAAGTGAGAGAATAGGCTTAACTATTTGTAAACATTTTATAAATGGAGTGAGAACAAGTTTATCTTACATATTTATGATCAGCAAGAAATCAGAAATTGCCATGCCTGTCTCAATCATAAGACTTCCTTTTGTTGGACACAGGTAATACTTAGTTCGAGACTTAGTTATACTTAATGCGATGCTTGAGTTATGGTAACTGGTTGTGGCCTCAATAAATAAAACTGCCAACTAATGTACAGTTTACAAATAAGACATAAAAAAAGTGAGAGAATAGGCTTTACTACTTATATTTAACCATTTTATAATTCGAGTGAGAACAAGTTTATCTTTGGAACTATTTTATAGTTACATACTTAAATATGTATGATCAGGAAGCCTGACAGCAATCCCAATAGCGATGTCTGTCTTGATCTTCAGACTTCCTATTATAATTCATCCAGCTGTCATTGAAACAAAGTGATTTAATATTTGAATATTTTCGAAGATATGGTAGTCATCGTGAATGCTGACCATCGATGACAAATGCAAAATAAGTAAAAATGATTTCTAATGACAGATAAGATACTTAGTATGGAATCGGTTGAATATAAAGTTCATGGTCCATGATCATCAAAGAATAAAGTTTTTATTTGCAGACACAGTGAGGGGTATAAGTATAGCTTCGCCGCAGATTAAGCACTGTTTTTAGAAACTGTAAAGGCTTATTATACTTTTTTATAAAATTTTAAAATTGCACAGCTATTTTAATTTATAGACTTGCTATCATTTTATATACAGTATATTTTGCTTAGCTGCACCGATACTTAGCTGCATCGGCAAGATAGCTGCCTCAAATTTTCTTTTGGCAGCATTTAGAGATGATTTTGTATCCAAATAATTACGTTTAATAGCTTTGGCACTTAAGCGCCTCATATCGGCAGTCAATTTTTGCCATTTCTATGAATACTACAACTATAAAAGTTAGCTGCGCCATCTTTGATCTGTTTTTATACTCCCTACCTCCCTCCCTCCCCCTTTCCAACGCAATTAGCCAACAATTTCATGTGAGACAAATTGCATGAAACGAAATACGTATGGCAGGCGCGGGAGCGGATTTACAGTTATGATTTTTGATTCCTTGCTTTCACTTTTACATTCTTCAAGAGAGCATTCTGCTTGCAGCTGCAATGCAAGGCTTAGTTTTTCTCGACCTGTTGAACGCGTCGCGCCGTTTGTTTGGAGTTGCCGGTAACTCTGAGAAAATGTTTAATTAATAGTTTAAATATTAGAAATATTATGTCAAAGCATATGTGCATATTAAGTTGTGTGTAAAGTGTTCATAATATGTGTTTATTAATGCGAGAATACTGCGCGATTAATGTGCTGCGCACATACATACATACTTAAGTGTGTATGTGTGTGTTCGTGATTTCAAATAAATTGCGCAGTGCCTCAATTTTTGTTTTTATTTTTTTTAGTGTTTATAAATATGATTTAAATAAGTAAATGTGTTCAATTTGAAAATCATGTTTAATTAAATCGATCGCAATTAATCTGTATGCAAAGGTAAGTACGCAGCGATTTATATTAATGATTTTTAAATTTTTTTTTTATGTATGCATATGTGCATACACACGTATGAATAGAGTTCACTCACATAACAGACACAAAAAAGAAAGAAAGAAAAAACTCAATTAACAGAACTTGCCGAATGTGTTGTATAACAGATTGCGAACTTGCTTACATTTGTGTGTTGAGTCTGTTGTATGAAGACATGCCAATAAGTTGGCGTTTGGGTGGTCGAGCGCCCCAACTTGTCGCAAAGGACCAAGAGAGCGCAGTTAGATCAATCAGAAAAGCAAGAGAGAGTACGTATTCTCTTAAAAAAATGTAAGGTAATGAAGTAAGCATGGAAGACACAATTATACTTAATAAATAATTGGCAAGTCGAGACAATTCCTTTTATACGGTATTTGCACAATTAAAGAAGTTACGATTAATAGTTATAATCATAATATGAAACAACAACTGGTCGCTGTGGATCTTTGGGCTTTGTAGGAAAATTTACAGAGTATTTTAATGCAATTTGAAGCAAGTTAAAAGATTAAATATCAATTTAATTACTGAAACCGCAAATTAATTATGTATGTACATATAATAACCAATAACAAATACAACTTCATACAAGTATATTGTCAATAAACCGCGAAAGATAAAAATTTTACTTAAAAATTAAAGTTATGTTTGCTGCCTTTGAAGGACAGCTGCCTCAAGCAAAGTATACTGTAATGTAACATTTTTTAAATAACAGTTTGGTTTTATTATTAGTAATAATTGCTTACATAAATTATAGATTTATCATTAGTTTCTTGCTCTAACTGAATACGAAATACGCTTTTGCGTCAAACAAATTATGACTCAATGAGCACCAAACACGCGTGGAACAAAAGTTAAACAATATAAAAACAAATTTGTTGGTGTCCCATTTTAAGTTGTCATTAAACGGAATATAGTTGAACGATTTTTAATAAAACAGTGTTTGGAATAAAAACACAAGTTTATTTAAAAAAGAACGCTTTTTCTTTTCCTGTCTTTCTTTCCTATTCAACGAACTACTTGTACATAAAAGCGCCTTCGGAACATTTATTTGAACTATGTAGTGCCTTCTAGAAATGATTGCACAGAGAAATGATTGCACATGTATTGGAACAGTTCATCGTTATTACAAAAATCCGGCAACTGTGCGTTACAAACAAACTTAAAATTCAGCTTTTCTGATTGCGGTAGCCGTCACGCCAAAATTATGTTATGGGTCAGCTCTACCTCAATGTCGTTGTGACAACGAAAAACACCTAAATTGTGAGCTTTGTCAAAAAATAATATTATCCCTTTTCATATCACACTGTTCGCTATACTCAACGGGTGAGGGGAAATGTTCGTTTTGTGAGAGAGTATGTAACACAGCGAAAAAGTGTTATTCAAGAAATAGTTTATCTGTTTGCCCATAGAAAGGCTTTCTTTCTATAAGATCTAGATGTTTTAAACTTGGCTTAGCATTTCTTTAATAAAAACTCAAGAACAAAAAGAACAAATTTTTGCTGACAAATTTATCTGAAAGGTGTTAGCAGGATTGGTTTTTCTTATTTATGTGGCTAAGCAAGTCTTTTTATAATGAAAAAAGAAACCATTTAAATCTGACAAAACTGCAATATTTCGAATGCTTAGTTGATTTATTTAATGTGCTTTCTGGCATGCGATTCACAGAAAAATGTGTTTCAAAAAGAAGCAACTTAACATTTCTTATATGTAAGAATTAATTGAAATAAGTTCCGGTTCGGGAATATTCATTACTTTTCAATGAAAATGGTCAGAGATTCTCCACAGAATTGGCTGCAGGGTATTTCGCATTCGTTTCCATTCCGTTTTCTGTTTAAATTACTAAACTTTGGTGCTAACTTTGCTTTTTGACTTTTCATTTATTTGCTTAAGCCATTTCACATTTTTACAGTTTGCCTATCAAATCAACATTTGCATTTCACTAGAAAACACGGGGGACATAGTAACCCACACACACACACACACACACACACACACACACACACACACACACACACACACACACACACAAAATCGAAGCCAACAGTAAACACACACCTTTGCTTGTACACACATAGATATGTCGTCATATGGCTTTCTTGCCACACCCACTCGCAGTTACCTTTATCGACACGTGTGTGCAACTCCCCCATGAAATGCCAAGGTAAGGAAAACCAAAAACCAAAAATATATATGACACCGGAGTGGCCAGAGAGGCTGGCGACGAAGACATGTTAGTTACAACTCCCACAATTTTATGTTTTGTGTGGCTGGCAGCCATAAAATACGGTCCCAACACGCAAGATGTCTGCGGACGATGAGAAAGCATGACTTTAGTGAAAAGGCAACGATTTTAGTTTGCAGGGTCAGTGCATTTCACAAATGCAACAAAAGGTTCATATATTTTTGCTGATTTTCGCGAACAAAGTCAACAACAGGCACGATACATTGAATCTATGGCAACAAAATTGAAAAATCATCTGTATTTCTTGACTGTTGCTTTTGTTATACACTTTCCACTACGCAGAGTACTGCCATTCTTTTGGGATGCATTGTAAAATTTTACATTTTGTATATAAAATATATATATACAAGTATATATGTTGTATATAAAATTTGATTCTTGCTGTCGTTCACTTTTGAAATAGTTAGATAGAAAATATATATTTAGGGAGTGGAAGCTTTAAACAATTTAACCCGCAAGTGAGGGTACATACAAGTATATATGTTATACAATCTTCCAATCTTCCGAAATATCAAATCGATACCTTAGCTATTTTAAACCATACCATAACCAATACAAGATAGATGTAGGCGCTGAAGCCAGTCCTCGATGGACCATATTAAAAACATTGAATTTTTCTTCTTCCTTTTCAATATAACAGGAATCAGAGCGAAACCTAAGTAACCCCTAAAAGGGAAAGCTTTCTAATCATAGAATATATAGCTTATTTTCCAATTTATTAAAATAAAAAAATGAATTGAAGATTTCTTTTAATTATTCAGGACAAAAAAATTTAATATTTAGTTGATAACTAATTTAAAATAAACACAAACAAAGATCACAGACTGATCGGTAATTATTAATCTAAGTATTGACGTCATTGAATTATCAATTATAAATTATTTTTGAAAGGTGCGTCAAATAAAACAATTCTATTGGATTATACTGATTAGATAAAGCATTGACACAGTTTTCTGTTGATAAAGAATTTAATGCAAATATGTATTTTTTTAAACAAAATATTGTTTAACAATCTTAGTTATTATTATATTTCACTAAAGAATTTGATTTAAAAATACGATAAAATATATTGTTTTTAATGTTTTCGCACTTGAAAAAAATTAAGATCTGTAATATTTCAGTAGAATCAATTATTATTGCTTAGAAACAGATACAATTATTCAAATGTGTAAAATTATTAACTATATACATAGCTTCAACCCAAATTTTCTTTCATTTTGAACATCTCGATATTTAATAATTTTTTATAGATTTGAAAAAAGTGTTATTTAGGTTTGGAGAATTGCGAAAAGTGCTTTAGAGGCTCCGAGGGTATTTAAATAGTCGGCACACATGAACATAAAGATAGTGTTTGTGTTGTGTGTATATCTGTGTGGCTTTTGTTTGTTCTCAGGCTGTGGCAGATTGTTTTGGGATTTGTGTAGAAATATTGCACAATGTGGCGCAATTAGTGGGCGCATAGAAATGATATCAATAGCATGCAATATTGTAGCCGCTGCTTCACTTCATTAAATAAATATGAATGAGAAAAGCTTTTAACAGCGAGTAGTGAGTTAGTTCGATGCAGATACACGTACTACGAGTATATGCGCATAACTTTGTTCCTTGGGGGCGACCCTGTGCTAGGGGTGGCTGATTCAAGTCAAGAAGCTAAACTTCAAATCTGTAGCTGGCTAACATTTTGTGTGTGCACTTGAACTTCCGGCAATTATGTATGTAGCTCGACACAGAAACTCAGACAAGTTGCATGAAATTTATACCCTTGTCGCACCACATGGCGTATGCGTGTTATTTGTATCTGCCTCTGTGTGTGTGTGTGTGTGCTTTTTTTTTTGAACAGAGCTATAAAAACGTGTCAGCATTGTTGTGACGTGAGGCTTTAGACAACTATTGGGTGGCTTGTTACCATTTTTTATTTGCCTTCTGCACATTGACTAATGTTTGTGTTTTTGTTGGCGCACAGCTGCTCAAAAATTAATGAACATTAGTGTCGCACATGCCCGTTGGCAGGGGAGCTGTGGGCTGTCGTTTGTCGTTTGGTTTTTCATTACGCCAGCAAACTTAATGAGCTGCTTTTAGGCGAGTTCCTTTCCTATCCCCCCTGGGCACTGTCGGTTTTTTTTTAATATAATATAACTAATTGTGCATGCATTTTGGACAACAAATTGCTAAAACCGAGTGGCTTGCTTGTTACACAAATATATAGTAGCTGAGTAAGCTATTGGATTTGGTGTACATTTGTGTGAGGAAAACGAATGGAAAATAGTTGGAAATATTGGTATAAAGCGCATTTGAAGGATTTCCTTAAATATTAAAGAATTTTAAAAGCAAGCAATTAAAGTAATTATGTGTAAAATAGTCAGTCTTAGCTTCTGTTTTTGAATTTTTCAATACTTTTGGCATATAATTTCGCGTAAAAAATATAGTTGATAAAAACTTTTATATAAATTATATTAAAAAAAATCTTTACTTTTTTAAAAAATAATTGTAACCTTGTTATTTTCATTTTTCATTGTTTTCTTTTTTATATTTGAACGAATATTTTGTATATTTCCATATTTTCAAATGGACAGTTCTTTGTCAACGATAAAAATAAATAAATAAATGAAAGCTTATACAAGTAGTTATGTAGTTGAAGTTTCTGAAGTCTTCAGTTAAAAAGATTTCTACATTAATATCTTAAATAATATTCCCTATATTGTTCAGGAATTGTAAAATGTATTTTATATTTCCTAAACATTTTTTTTCCCAAAGTAGTATTGGAGTTTAAAAGAATGGGAGCGCAGTTTGTTGGGAAATTCAATCTCTAGTTCGAAAAGAATGTGCAGAATTTGAGAATGTGAGTGTAAGCATATGGAATCGTTGAGAGGTTTGTATGTATAGTATGTCCATGTCTGAGTCTTGTTAGCTGGAAGAGTTTCTTATTTAGATTAGATTTATGGTAGATTGGTTGATAGTGTGGCAGTTGGGTCAGTTTTTTCGTAACTTAATTTCCAAAGTACTTATTGTTTTCAACCTCATTGATGATTTCACAACCCCATAAATATTAGATAGCAGCAATATTTGATCACATTGGTGGGAATGGTGAAATCATTTTATATGAAATACAAAGCTTTTTAATCGCATTGTAATTTGTTGTTATTTGTAATAAGTACTTAGGCTCAAATAGTATTTCCGATATTAAGTTAAGTCTACATAATTTTATTGTTGGTTAGAGCAATTATTAAGTGGATTCCATAGACGATTTTGCTGTTAAGTCCATAACTAAAAACTTATATACGTAGTTAGATTGGCTCAAAATTTATTTGGCAGGCTTTTAAAGGCGTTGGCCGTTTTAACATTTTATCCTGCTTTGAACTTCCTTAATCCAAATGACTGTATTTATTTATTTATTTATTTCAAAAATCTACATGTTGGTTGTGGATAATTATAAGTTCTGCAAATTCAAGACCAACATAGTTTCTTGCTAGTTGTAGTTGTTACTAATAAATGCTTCTTAGTAACACAGAAATAAATTACTTTTGCCCTCGAGGGTTGCACTGTGAAGCAAAGTTATTTGATATGCGGCGAATATTATCGCTTAGTTGGATTATAATTTATCATAAATTTCCAAGAAAAAAAATGTAATGCAGTGTGAGTGGTCGTACTGAGATTATTCCAAGTGTTTGACATTATTTCCGATTCCTAGCCACTACTGTTAACTGCAAGCGCAATATTTTCCTACTGCTGTCTACGTCAACAAAGTCCTTCTCGTCTATTTAGGCGGGTGTCGTTAACAGGTTCTCGGACATGCCAGTGGTTGGCGTGGTTTGAATGCGAGCGTGCATAGCATGTAAATTATTCTGAACTATGGGTGGTTCGTCATACATATCCACAGTGGTTGTGCGAATCATCGACTCGTTCCTTAATTTCAAATTTGAACAAAAATATGCCGCTAGCCACAAATGTTTAACAGTGCTACGTGTTTGAGTTAAAAATGATTTAAGAGCATTTATTTTAAATTGAATTAAATTACTAATCTATGTTTATTTAATTTTAGGTATTTTTTGTGAATTCGAAGTAACTTTATTTGTGTTGTCAATTTTGTTTTCCCCAACACTGTACTGCTTATTAATTAGACCAAGACAATTTATTTTAAATTGAATTAAGTTATTAAAATATGTTTATTTATTTTAGGTATTTTTTGTGAATCCGAAGTAATATTATTTGTGTTGCCAATTTTGTTTTGCCCATCACTGTACTGCTAAGAGAATTTATTTTAAATTGAATTAAAGTATGAATCTAAGTATCTTTATTTAGTTATAGGTATTTTTTGTGTTGCCAATTTTGTTTGGCCCATCACTGTACTGCTAATTAATTAGACCAAGAATAACAATAATTCTTATCACACACACGCCCACGCACACACTTGTTGCCACAAGCAGGCGTTCCACACCCACTTATTGTCGAGATCAGGACACTCGGAAGAGGCCCACAAAACCAATATACATAAGCACCTTTTGTGTCTATTGTTCGGCTATATCGTGATAAATTAGCTCAGCCTTGGTCTATTGATTAACAGAGCCTTCGAGACTTGTGGTCAATCAACGGTTCATTTCGCACCATAAATGTGCAAATACACACTCACACACACATCAACACCAACACACACACGCACACATTGATTGACGAATCAATTTAATTGAACAGCATTTGGAGTAACGGACTGAGGGACTGAGGGACTGACGGACAGACCACAACATTCAACACATTTGGCCCATCTCCCCACAGAGTACCTTTGAGTGGGAGGCTTACCTTGAAACGCGACATGCCCGCGCCAAAGCTGCGAGAACTGCCCAAATCGTCATCGTCTAGGCCCAGCATGGATTCGTGCAACTTGGCGCTGTGCCTTCTCAGCTGATAGCTGCCCGCACCCCCCGCTGCCGAAGCTGCCAAAGCGGCCGCCGATGGCTTGTAGTAGTAGGGCGCATGCCGGTGCGAGTGTGCCAGTGTGTGGTGTGGATGTGCATCTGCCGCAATGACCATGTCCGCGGTAGCGACATCCTCAAAGCCGCCAGCCAGCAGCTCGATGGGATGATCACACTTGCAGCGGTGCGGTGGTGCTGTCGTAACCCCCCCTGCTAGGCCGCCGCCCGTTGCATGTCGCTGTTGTGCATGGGGAGTGGCAGGCTGTTGTTGTTGCTGTTGCTGCTGTTGCTGGTGCTGGTACCTTTTGTTGCCATTGTGGTGACTGTGACTGTTGCTGCTGTGCGGATGTGGCGGCGGCGGCGGTATATCTGCGGGTGTTATATAGATTTTGCTGCCCTGTCCATGCTGCTTACTTGGCCAGTGGAACTCGTCAAATTCGCTCGAGTTGTTGCTCAGTTGTTGCTGCTGTTGTTGTTGCCAGTGTAGTGCAGCCTGCAGCTTATGTTGCTGTTGTCGTGGACATGATTGCTGCTGTTGTTGTTGTTGCTGTTGTTGCTGTTGTTGCTGTAACACATTGTGGCCGTGCTTGTGGCTGTGGTAACGATAATATTGATGGGCTGGACCCTCTGCAGTGGCCGGCAGATACTTTTGGCACAAGAGAGCATAAAAATTTGTTGACAACACTGTTAAATGTTTGCCAAACTTTGCTTGGTCGCCGGCAGGGCAATTGTGTGTGTGCGACTGTGTGTGTGGCAGTGTGTGTGTTACTCGTGCTTGGCTAGAAACGCAAAAGGCAAAACAATTGATGCGACAAGTACAGGCAAGAAAAATGAAAAGGCAAACATCAACAAGCTGCACTCTACTTAAACAGCCAAAAACTAAAGCTGGTATATACTCATAACAAATAGACTTTAAATATATACTTGTACTTGAGAGCTCTGTTCAATCTACATAAAATGTATATGATTTGTTTAATTGGAGATCAGTATTGTGTGTAAGTATTTTAAGCATCTGATGTAGAGTAACAAATTGTACGAGTGTTAAACGTTTCTGGGTTTTGTTTGAAAATTGAACTATTTAAATTCAATTTAAAATATGTTCTGATTTATTTTGTTGAACTCCTAGTAAGCAGGTTTGTGTTTCATATATGAAGAGCAATATCATTTACTAAGCAATTAAAAAAATTCCAGAGCTAGGCAATACTTTAATATGAAATTCGATATCAAATCTTAGTTTTTATAATAATACTAATATGAAGACATACACAACAATCGGTTCACTACAAAAATATATGATGATTTTTTATGTCCACTCGTAGTATACGATTATTATAGATCTAAGAACTGAATAGGATAAAAAAATAAATAAATAGAATTTTTGTGATTTAGAAATTCGTTTCGAAGGGACTAATTTTTAGAAAGGCAATAATATTTCAGTTATTGATATTCTATATCTGCAATTACGAGAAGCGACTCGGCAGTCACCCCAACGCACTAGCGAGGCGGCTCCTGTCCAAACCTAAGAAGAGAAGACTGAAGAAGTGCCATCCAAAGGATCTCCCCACAAGAGCCCTTGTATAAAATACATAGTATATATCATAAAATATAATCATTTTTCATGTAAAACATTGTAAATATTGTATATATGTACATAGATATAAGTGCGTCCTATAGATGCTTACTATAGACAACTTTTGTATTCCCTAACTTTCAACTAGCTTAAGCTGCCATATTGGTAGTAGAAAACTAGTTTAATAAATTGTATATATGTAAAAAAAGAAAAAAAAAAAAAATATTCTATATCTATGGAACATTTAAGTGACTCATTCATTTTGTTCTCATTTTTTTTAAATAAAAAAAAAACAATCAATAGAATTTTTGTGATTTAGAAATTCCTTTCAAAGTGACTAATATTTAGAAAGGCAAATGTTTCCGGTATTGCTATTGTATTATGGGGAATATTTAAGTCGTTCATTCATTTTGTTTTCATTTTCATTTGCAATTATAGGAAACAGTTATGTTAATTTATTGAATCAAGCTTATAAGGTAAAGCAATAATTTGCAAGAAGATTTCCTTCTAACATAATACGCACATATTTTATAAAGTCTGCTAATGTGAATCTTTGATTAAATTAAAAAAACTTAGTATTAACAAATTTTTTTCATACGGAAACTATGCTTTGTAGTTTTATTCTCGACATAGTATAAAGAACAATGATATTACAATGATATTAAAGTTCCCAAATAATCGGAAAATCACTTTACAAATTAAAAATTTAGATTGTAAAAATAGCAAATTTCATTAAAAAACAAATTCATAGAAATCTAGGTGTTGTATAGGCCTCTAATGCCTAATTGGATGGATGAACACATTCGTCCAAGCCTTTACAACCCTAACTAACCTAAAACTATGCATATCGCTCAAAATTCGATTAACGCATAATAAAGTAGGAGAATAAACCACTTATTATTTAATCCACAATATCAATTCATATATAGTAAACACACATTCTAAACTTAATCAAGAATAGTAACTTACAATATTGGTTCAATATTTATTTCATTAAACTACATAAATATCTTTCCATTCAAGTTAAATGAAGAAAATTTGATAAATTATATGAAATCTAAAGCATATCCTTACATTAATTTACTTTGCAGTTAAAATTTTGTTGTAATGTCTGAACCTAAATCACGTTGGCCAAATCAATACCATAACTGCATTGAGCTATTATACTTGAGTTTAATGTAATTTCCATTTGTGGAGAGCTGCTCTTCTATTTAAGAGCAAACACAAGTGGTTTAATTGGATCGCTCTTGCCAGGTGATAAGTGTTTGACTTGGCTTGGTGGCAGTCTCCACGAATTACGAGACCACAAGCCCACTGACCAAATGGCACAACCAAACCAAAGTAAGCCAAGCCAACTGCAGGAAAATAATTTGGGGAAAATGCATTAGGCCGGTTTGGTAGCGAGCAGACCGCAATTATTTAATTACATTGTGTTTCCTGGCTGGTCTTAATCAAGGCAAAGAGCCAAGCCGAACAAGTCAGGCATGGCACAAAGAGCGGCGAACTTTTGTTGCAACTTTCCGCTGCACAAAGGAATCGTCATCATCATCATCATCATCAGCCCTAACATCGGGAACGGTCTTAGCGCCCACATACTTAAACTGGCGCAGAGAGATGGAACCGATTCCTATCGCTAATGATGATCAAATAATGGCCAAATGCAGGCCGCACAGCACAGGCGTCTTGACTGAGCAATAAAGGGCGAAAAATCGTTAGCCTACTTGGCAGCAAACCAAAACGAAGCGCAAGGCAGGAAATTTCTCTGGCCCTCAACTGTGTCACACGTATTCATATACACATGTACACATGTATGTATGTATGTAAATAGTATGTATGTGTATAGGTGATACATGTACGAGTATGTGGCTGCCTCGTCGTGGTGTCTAACGTAATGAGCGGCCCTTTCACTTTTTTTTTATGTAAACAGTTTCTGGGCTGCAGGGTTCGTTGGTTGCCTGGCCTGAGAGTCACTGTCGCAGTCGCAGTCAGTTGGCAGCCGTCGCCGTCTGAGCATTCCAAATGATATGTAAATACCAAACAATTTGCAGAAAGAAGGGCCAGTGCTTTGAGCATCCGCCATTATTTGATTACTGGATGATCAATATGCCAAAAAAGTGAGCAACGTTTTGGCTGCAGCATCATTTTATTTTGGCAACAGCTGACGAACATAAATGTGTATCAATGTTTTATTTACTTAGCAACTTAGCACAGAGTTAAGAAAATAATGTAACAGGAAAGAAATATATTCTTTGCAATCTTTAATCAGCTTTGCACAGTTTTCAAAGAGTCTGGTGATACTTCTTTCATGTTCATGCTAGTTAAGGGGTATTTAAGTTTTAAAAAAAAACTGATCAAATTTTTATTTGTTGCTAAAAGCTTTAGTGCTCTGAAGGTGGATAATATCTAGTTATGCTGTTATATGAAAACTGAATTACATAAACAAACATTTTAAAAAGTATTCCAGCAATGTTGCAAAAATAACAATGAGGTAAAAATATTATTAAGGGTTGTTAGTCTGGCAACAATTGGACGAAATTTGTGCTATTCTAGATTATTCTAATTAGCTCATTCGTCCTTGCACAAACCAGCTGGAGAGTATAGGTTTAAAAATATTATTAAGGGTCGTTAGTCTGGCAGCAATTGGACAAAATTTGTGATACTCTAGATTATTCTAAGTAGCTCATTCGTCCTTGCATAAGCCAGCTGTAAAGTACTAATCAGTTTAAAATCAGCTGCTATGACGGACCAGGTTTAGCAAAAAACAATGTCCTAAAACTTTCTATATATTTTGTTTATGTGCGAAAGCATTTTAAGGAGCATTTATTGTTGAACACACTTCCCGATAAAGGTGCGTAAAAGAAAGAAATACGGCACTGTTTCAAGAAAATCAGCACAAATCAATGATTGACTAATCAATTACATAACTGATCTGATTCACCATTAATTGACAGACCATATACTGGACACTAAAGAAATTTAGCACAGATCTTAAATAATGAATAAAGATTTAACACAAAAAAAAAAAACAAAAAATATTAGTTGAAATATGAAAAAGGACAGCATTTTTTTTCAAATATTAGTTGCAATTTGTAAAAGAACTCAAAAGCATTCTCTTCCATTTCATTTTGTAAATAAACAAAAATTGTAAAACCTTTCACAAAAAGTTCTCAAACGCAAAATATTAAAACACATATTTCCAATTCTCATTTGTGATACTAAGACTTAAGCAAACCAGAACATTCTAAGTACAAATATAAATGAATGTACTTCTCGACACTTGTTTATCTAATGTATAATAATTTAAATTTAAAATATCATTTCGACAATTTACGAGTGCTTTTGAGAAAGGAAATTATATTGGCAGCAAAATAAATTGAGCTTTTAGCTTCTACAAGTGGCAAATATTTATTTGACTAATTCGGATTTGAGTTCTTCATCCCGGCACTGTGGCATTTATTCAGTTTAAAACACATGCAAATTGAAATACAAAAGGCACAGTCAAACGTAATAAATAATATTTAGCCATGGAACATTTATGTAAATGATGGGAGCATGTGCAGAAAACACCAAAGTGTAGGCAATAAAAATCAGAAGGCGGCAATACATAAATAATTTTATGGGCTATGCGAAAACGACTGAAAATGGCTCATAATATGCTCATAATTTTTGGCCCAAATACGCGTGCCTGCTTATTGCTTAAATGAATATTCATTCGAGCTTACGTGGCTGGGGGCTGGACGAAACCCAATAACCAATATCAACAAAATCTAAGCTAAAAACAATACAAATGATCATGCCAACTGTATTAATTTCACTTCACACATTAAAATGGCAGTAAAGCTACAAAATCATGCTATATTTTATTTTTGCAAACAATGTCAACAAGATAACTAAATTGTTGAAGCAAATACTTGTATTTGTTTGTCTGTTTGTTTTGTGTTTTTCTGGAATATTTCAAAATATTAAATGTTAAGTATATTACCTGATCGGTTGGTGATGTGTCAATCACCGTAGTACCATTGCCAGACATTTTATGTGGCTTGTGGAGTTTAGAATCTAGTTTCTGGTATTTTATTTAGCGGTTTGTGGGGCGCATAAATCACAAATAACAAGAGAGCTGAAAAATAAAAAAAATGCTTTTATTATAATGCATATTCTCAATGGCTAAAACGTACGATATTATTTTCATTTTAAGCAGTATGTAACGTTTTTACGTTAATTACTAATAGAAGAAAGAAACTCGAAGCAGGTAACAGGCGAAAATTCAAACCGATTTACCGACACACTTTTTTTTTAAGTGATTCAATTGTTTTCATATTCCCATAATAAATCAATAGTTGGCTTATTGATTGATTTGATTTTTTTTAATTTTATCCCTAAGGGAGCCATTTTTATTTGCAAACAGGGATATTTACGAAAACAAAAATGGCTCTGCTTAGTTAGAATCCTGCGAAATATAATCCCTATATGCATTTGTACGGTCTCAAGACAATTTTTGATTCAAAACGCGGTATCTAAGATTGCGTGTGAATTAACGTTTGGAACTATATGTCTCATTCAGAAATAATTTTGCGACTATATAAGTATATAAGATATAATAATATTTTTACTATAAATCCCAATTTCACGTAATAAATTTATACGAGCTTAAAACGATATAAAATTGTGTGCTATGTATCTTTTAGATTTAATAAATTTATGTTTCGTGGTATAACATTATCCAGTTTAATGAATTCTAAAAATATTCTTCTTTATACATTACATGCAAATAAAGCTAATTGTTTGTTTTTAAACAAAAAATGGCAAACAAATTAAGGGCGGTTTTGCTAGCAGGGATTCAATACATTTGAGCTTTAACGATTAAAAAAAGCATTTCATTAGGTATTTTGTTGTTATAATTGTGTAAATTCATTTAAGTTTTCCTAGAGTTTTATTTTTAATCATTTAGTTGCCATAATTTCATTAGAAACAAAAAAGATTCAAGCAAACTGGTAGTTCAATTGCCAGACAAGCTCCGACCAAACAATAATTTAAATATGCCGCTCAGAGTTCACATTTGAAATGTTTTACTCCTCTAAATGGCTCAGTCCGGGTCGAATTTGGTCTTGAATTTGGAATTTGGATATTGGTAAGCAATTCTACGTCGAGTGCAGTAAATTTATATTTTGAAATTTTTGCATTCAAGAAATACTTTTTTCTCAAATTTATTTAGTTTGCTGTTTGCTTGATCATTTTTCTGATTAAGTTCATATTGTGTTTATTCATTTATAAAAAACTTGCAATTCTTTATTTTTAAATTTTAATTATTCAAATGCATTTTTCATAGTTGCCAGCTTTTCATATTTTTGGCCAAAAATTTGTTTACATTTAATTTTTGTAGCTAACCGAGGTTGAATAAAACTAATAGCTTTTATTTACTTATTCATTTGTTTATGTTTCAGCTTCAACTGAAACAGTTCATCAAAATATGATGAAAACAAATATTTCTCCGTGAATATTTAAGAACAGGCAAAATAAGTACAGATATATTTAAATTCTTAGGCAATTGAAGAGACTGTAAAATTATAACAAAATTGTTAAATGAACTCTTAGGTCTTATTTACATCAGTAAAGTTGAACTGAAGCAAACTTTTGGTGGTCGTATAAAAACTTTATATAAAACAAAATTTTCGGAAACTCGTTTGAAAAGCTAAGCTGTTTGTTCAAAATAAATTCAGTGACGGCTGTTTCCGCTTGTCATTTAATGCAAATTAAACAATTTAAATAAACAAAGAGAGACAAGCGTAAAAAATACAATACGCATAAAAAAAAGACGCTCTGCCGTAGACACACACGCATTTCCGATTGTTTTGGTTGGGTACGCGTATGTGTGTAGCTCACCATATTGCACATAACTCATACGCCACGTTGCCTTGCGCCAGACCGTCTACAATAGCAATAAAGGCGCAGGCGAAGACATCGACGAGGAGGAGGACGAGGATGTCAAATGTTTGCTTGCGGTTTTCAATTGCCAGTGCCAACTGGTTGTGCCAGTGCCAGTGGCTGTGGCAAGGACAATGGAAACAACAACGAAAATATCGCAGACAACAAGGCAGTGCGCATAATATAAATAAGAAAGTACAATCTAAATTGAATTGCGTATACGCAGATGAAAAAGCCGAGCATAAGTATTACATAAATAGAAGAAAGTACTCGTAGGCAACAAAATGTGAAAGAATGCAAAAGCAAATACGGAACACTTTACCAAAATGTGATAAATGTGTAGTGACCTTTTTGGTTGAGTTATGACCAATGCGCATAAAATATGTAACAGCTCCAAAAGGAAACAGAGAAAAATGAATATTTAAGCAGCAGGGATTGCAATGAAGCAGAAACGTTCAAAAAAGAACTTTTTAGTTTTCCAGCTGAAATGTTTACATAGCAGCTTTCTAGTATTTATACATTTTTTGCTATAAATTTCCATTTTTTAAATTCAAGCAAAAAGTAGTTCTTTGTCAATACAGGTAGTTTTTCTTTAAAAAAATTTAAGAGCATTTACAAGTTTTTCCTACTTATTTTAAAAAATATTTTCGGGTAAATATTTGAATAGCATTTAAAATAAATATTTGAATTATTAATGAAATATTTGCTAAGAAAATTAGTTTGTTTTTTCATTTTGTGTGTGAGATATTTTAATTCAAATTTATAAAATTTGAAATATTTAAATTTTCAAAAAGCAAAGAGTTAAATGAGGTTTAGAGTGAATTTATTTTTTGGACAAGCGAGTAGGGATTATAAGTATGATCAGATAGTAGAGTATGGCCTAATCGTCTTAATTGTGGGCTCTAAGATCAACACCACAATTCTCATGTGGTATATTAATAATTTAAATGATTTATGTACTCAGCTTAAACATAAATGATCCAAAATATCTGTTGTCGTAATAATCTGATTAGGAAATATCAAAACATTTTATTTATTTTTTAATTTCATTTTAATAATACAACAAGTTGTGCTGGCAACACAGATTATTTAAAAATGTTTTATATTATATTGTAATATATTATTTTATAATACATAACGTATTGATATAAAATAATATATTATGTTATAATTTCAACTTGAAAAAAAGGAACGCTTTAAAAATAACTATACTAGTACAATAGTGTGTATAAATTAAAAATATAAAAAACGAAATGTAAAAAATAGTAGCTATCTTAAGAGAAATTAATAATGTAAATGATTTAAGTTATTGGCTCAAACTTAAATTTTGAAAAAAAAAACTGTTTTTGTAAGCTAAAATATAAGCTGATTAAGAAATATTAAAACTCGAATTAATCATAACTTGCTTTGAATGTGACGAGCGAAATTTGCGAATAAGTTAAAAATGAAAAGAAATTAATGTGCGATATAATTTAAGATTGAAAAATGTACATCATATATTCCTAAAATGCTCATCCGATTGAACATTTTCCATAGTACACTTACTAAGTATAAATGGGCCGCTTTATAGCTCGCTGTTGATGATTGCTCGAAATAGCGACGCTCCCCAATACTCCGACCAGATTTAAATAACTTATTCCCCTTATCTCTGTTGCTTTGCATAATATGTCGAATGTGTCAAAACAAGTTACATTGCTCGAGACGAGTATGCGGCAGCATCCCCCTGTGGCATATCCTTCCCCCGCCCACCTGTGCGTGGGTATTACCGGCCGATTTAATGATGTCATGAGGCGTGTGCTCTCGCTGAGCAGCCAGAGGAGAAAACTGCGGGCGCTTGAGGCAAAGAAATTGCGTTTGATCAAACAATTGGCTGCGATGAATAGCCAGGAGTTGGATTGACAGAAACTCCAATGGTTGAGTGCGAAGATTAGAACCTAAAGCGTATGCTTACAATGCTAACAAACTTTCCACAGTTGCTGAGGGGCTTCGGTGCTGCAAGAGCGATAAAGTTATTTGGATGCCTGCAAAATTCTCTGTGTGGTAAGTTTAGGTTTTGCCTAATGGGCTGCCATCAATCAAGCAGACATAAAACTGACCACTTGCCCCAAAATTGTTGTTAATTTTCTTTGGCTTACAGAAAAATGTCCAAGGGTTTCGAGTACATAATGGTCTGGAGTTGGTCTCAGCTGCTCCATTCTGTAAATTCATTAAAAATTAATGAGTTTTGAAAGTGCGTTGTAAATTCTCGTTCATTTGGGTTGCCTTACAGTATTACAGCTGCTTCAACACCAAAGAAAATTCTTACAAATCGTTTTACTATTGATATGTGTAATGTTTACTAATCACCAAGTTTCCCATCTTACGAGTACGAGTATGTACATACATACACACATATGTATGTATTCTCAAGCTATTTGATTCTGCTTTTCTGCGTTTGTCAAGTGCGAGAAAATTGCAAGTGGCAGTCAACAGACAGACAGACAGACGAAAAAAAGAAGACGAGCAAAAACGAACGGAAACAGCAGCAATGTCTGTAACACAGAGCATTGAAAACTTTCATCAATTTTCTATTTTTCTCTTAACTGGGAAAGCAGAGCAGCATGGCGGGTGATAGGAGTAGTAATCCAGCCAATAAACAAAGGGTGTAGCAATGGACATTCGCCATTTGAATTTCTTTTCATTTCTCTTCTTAATAAAATCAAATACTTTTCGGAATACTCGAGATTAATTGTACCAAATATCTGCAATTGATTTTGATTTGAAATTTGCGAACAGGTGTTCAAATTGTTGTTTCTGATTAAACAAACTTTGCACAATCTGGCCACACTAAGCAATTAATGCTAGCTTTTGGCATGCTTTTGAATTTATCTACTTTTTAAGATGCATAAATATATTACAATTCAAAGAGTCTAAAAGAAATACCAGCAATTTTTAACTCTGAACCGCATTCGAATTACTCAGTTAATACAACTTTATTTCTAACCAGAATCATATCTGTTTAATTCTATCATTATATACATATGTAAGTGCCAGTTAGAGGGTAAAATATATATTTAATAGTTCAATTTTCAATGTTTACTAATGCTTTACACTTTTGTTAAGACAGTTGCTTTTATAAATATTGGCGCATTGTCCATTACCGGGACGTCTATGGTGAATATTATTTCAAAGAAGAAGCATAGAAGTCGGAGGCTTTGTTTGAGCTCAAAATAGTTGGTATATCTGCCTTTGCTTCGCCTGCTTTGGGCAATGCATCCATATATTTATTCTATTAATGACTTATAACTATACCTAAAATGTATTACTTATATATCCAACGTCAATCGATTCTTATTTGGCCTGCACTATTTTTGAATGAGTCTTAAGCTACTTTCGAACTAGTTCATAAACTTGGAAAAGGCATCGGCTTTTCAAGGTTTCAAATGTTTAAGCCAGCTGATCGGAATCGCACAAAGTTTAAGGTGATATCGCTGTTGCGAAATAAATAAAAGCCAGTAATGTAATCTTTGTAGTACTTTGGTTTGCCCTTATTATTGATTATGATCTATATCGATGCCATAGTTATTGCAGTATAAAAAGTTCAAAAGCGCTATCTCGGCTGAGGCGACTGTACACCCTTTTAGGCAAGTTGGCAGACCTATTTTCGACAATGTTGGCATTGCCAAATCAAAAAGTTGACTGATTGAATAGACAGGAAAGCACAGGCTATATAAATTTTCAGTCACCGAATCTGTTAAAACGAACAAAAGTGTAAAATATTTGAACACTTATTTAAATCGTAAATTTGAAAATATGGCTGACAATCGCGAAAATACAGAGTCGAATCTAAGTGGCAGCGGTGATGATGGCGACATTACACCTCGCTCGACTACGCCACGTCCCTTGCCTTCCCTGAACTTCGGACTCTTCTCCCTGCCGCAACGCTCTGATCGTCCTTTGAACTTCAATGCTATGACCAGTCCCACCAGCACGTTCAGATTTGGCAACACCACCGGCCAAGACCGTGGGCTAGGACATGCGGTGGGTGGAGGCCCGGTGGAAGCTGGTGACACAGCCGATCCACGTGGTTTTATTCAGGGATTGGGACTGGTGTGTAGTATTGTGCGTGGAACGATGGGTGGAAGACGTGGCACAACCAATTCTGAGTTGGATGGCTTGCGCCTGCCAAGTATTCAGCACAGCTCAACAGTCGCCTCAGTGGCCGCAGTCGACCAAGAGGCGTCAGCCGACCCAGTTGGCTCTGCCGATCCACCACCTGCATGCTCACAGCTGCCCCAATTAGTTGACGGGCAGAACTCAGATGTGCCCGCCCAGGCGCCTCCAAATCATAGCAGACCTGTTGGAGTTGGACCAATGCGGCGCCTTACCGAGGCCACAGTCCGGTTCAGCGAAAGGTTGTGTAACAACACTAATAACAACAGCAACAACAACAACAGTAATAATAACAGCAACAACAACGATGATAGCAACAATGATGATAACAACAATAATAGTAATGCCATTAATAACAATATCAATATCAACAATAATAATAATAATAGCAGCAACAACAACGACAATACTAGAAGCAGCATCAACAACAACAGCAACAACAATACCAATACCAACAACAACCGTAGGAACAACCACAACAGCAGCGGCAGCACTTCCAACAGTAACGGCGAATGGCATATTCGCGCCCGTTCCAGTACTAGACCGAACCGCTTGCAACAGCGCATGCGTCGCCTAACGTTCCGATCGGCTCGGCGACCGACCTTAATGTCGCACAATGTGGGCAGATTTGAGGAAGTGCCTTCGCCCATAACCGATGAGCAGCGGCGCAACCTCCGCGATCGCTTTATGCGCATAGGCTTCTACCAGCGCCTACACTCGGGCGATCGATGCAACGAGCATGCCCCGCCCTTGGTGATGGTGCCCCGCCGTGGCAACAGCGTCAGCGACCTGAGTCAGTGCAGCAGCAGTGATGAGGAGCCCGAACTCGATGAGCGCGCTCGCCACCTCCGGGAGTGGACCGTAGGATAACTTTTCAGTTCACGTTCTTGCATTTGAAACAAAGCTGGTACTCTGGGCAGCAATTGCATACATGTGTATACATACATATGTATGTATCAAATAATGTGATTTACCATCGGATATACATTTTAATAAAAAAAAAACACATTTTCCAGGAATTCAGCGCAATTTTCAAACAAGTGAATAAATATGGAACATAATATAGAAAGGATGGCGTTGAACGAGAACAATTGAAACAGAACGGAATTGTAAATCGGAGAAATCAGAAATTTTAAAATATACGAGTACAAGCGCTTCGGTGTTTATCGAGCAGAATGCACGCTCCACTATATTCTCAATAAGTATGGTCAAAGGGATACAAAGTACATACATACATACATATGTAAGTTGTACTATTGACTGGCTTCAAGAAAAACTTAAAATTTATCGGAATTAAAGAGTCACATTTGAAACCACAAACAAGTAAAACGTAGCTGGATATCCATTTACTATATGTGTAATGTCTTATCAATAATAAGTCAAATTCAAAAATTTGTATTAATTTTCTTATTACAAAACACGACGGTTCGATTTTTTTTTTATATATGAGACTATTCTTACAGAATTTTTAAAATTATAAGTATTTTTTTTTAAATCACAATTTTTGTAATTATACTCCGAAACGAACTCACATGTTGAAATTCCTGTTATTTCCTGTTAAATTCGGAATTAAAAACTGTTTTCTACGGCTATAGCTCTGAAAAAACTAAACTTAACATCAATAAATATATTTTGATATCCTTTACCCAAAGTGAGGCGTATACTTAATATTAGAGTGAAAAATTTAACAGTAGAGTAAATTTTGTATTAAAAAAAATATCAAATAAAAATAAATAATAATATAATAAATAAATAATAATATATAAAAATAAATAATAATATAACCAACTGACGCATTTAGCTGCAGTTCCAAATATAAATAAATAATGATAAACAGTCTTTAGTTTCGATTCTACGTTTAAATTTAGACTTCCTATAAAAACTTGGAATCCAAAACAATCAGGAAAACTATTAAGCATTCAGCTATTTTTGTATTTTCATGTATTATGTAAAATATTTTTGCCACAATTTGTATAATATATATTATTTTGATGTATAATTCTGATAAAAATAAATAATATAACCAGCTACAGTTCTAAATAATGATATACAGTCTTTTAGTTCCGATTAACTTCACTACTTTCAACTTCAAAACAATCAGGAAAAATATTAAGCATGCAGCTATTTTTGTATTTTCGTGTACGTAATAAGTTTTTGCCACAATTTGTGTAATATATTAGCTTAGAATTTTCTGTTGGTTTTTTGTTTTTGGCAAGCAGTGCTCTATTACCGTAGGTATTGCCAAAATAAAATGAGGCCACGGCAGTTTTGCTACAATTATCATTTCGTTTGCTCGTAAATTACAGTTGCCATGATGGCTTAACATAGCTGTTCAAACCCTGTTAGCTGTAAATAAATAAATAGAATAAATATGATGGCTTAAATCAAAGGTCTTGCAGTGAGTTAGGTTTGAAGTATGCGTACACATTCCTTTAAGCATTTTGGTGCCCATTAAAATATAACTGAGCTCTGATTTAATACCATTTGGCTATATCAGTCGCTCTACCAGTTTGAAGTGCAATGTCTTGGCACCTACTTAGGAATCCTTTGACTTGGCCACGCCCTCACTTTGGTGCTAGCACTTGTCGACAACTGTTCGCTTTGACTTGGCCCCTTAAGCATCACTTCATATTGTTAGTGTTTATATAGGAGCTGCAGTTGTTGCAGCTGTTCGATGGTTGCTCGGATGGTGGAATGGGGTATGGAGGATATGTGTGGGTAAAATAATAATGAATTTGCGGCATGCCACACAAACACTTTCAACGCCGACAGCATGCACCAGATTTAGCCAAGTTATAAAGACGATGCACATACATCAACCGACACACGCACTTACACACACAAACACTAGAGATGGGTGACAAGCGTGAGTGTGAAAATCGTGAAATACCATAGTAGGTAGGATTACACCTAATTCTGTTTTTACACGGTTTTGATTTAACACGGTTTGAAAATTAAAAATTGTATATGTGGTTGCACGACTTTATTCCATTTAGCACCATTAAAAATAACATATGATCAATGTCTTTTTTACACGGCTTTTTCTGCAACCAATCTACCGTGTAAAAACAGAATTAGGTCTATTGTGATTTTTAAATTAAAAATTTATGGACTTAGTAGACTTCTATCCTAATTTCGTCAATATTCATATGTATCTCTTTTTTTATTGTTATTTATTCTATTATTTGGCTTGTGGCTTTCTCGATTTATTTAAGACAACATGTTTTTGTAGTCATATTTTTATATAATATTTAAATAATATTAGAATTTTTAAATATTTTATAAGATATTTTACAATGCGATGTGTTTAGAAAATTGTAATAAAGACTTCAATTTATAATTCAATTATTTTTCTCTCTAAATGGACAATTATTAAATTTTATGGTTACCTTGGAACTTGTTCAATCATCACAATAAAGAATTCAATTTCAACTATAATTCTACTATATACAAACATTTTGGTATTACATCGAAGGAGTAATAAGAAAGAAAATGAAAAAGACCAAGACTAACATAAAGACAATCGACTTTTCAGGAATTACAGCTTGCTTGGAATTGGCCATCTCTGACACGCGCACACAGTTATATAGATGCGACTATATGTGGCAGCTAATATGTTGGTTGTGTCGCCAACGCCGTTGTTGAAAAATGCACTGACATGCCGCAGCTGCTCCGAAGCTGCCACTGAAACAAATGCATAGGGCGTGCGTCTCTTTAGATGTACGAACAGACGTATAGTATATATGGATGTAGCATGTATATGTATATACATGTGTGCGTGTGTGTGTGTGTGTATGTTAGGGGCGTTGATGTGCTGAACAATAGCTATAAAAAGGATTAACTTGCATAACAAAGCACGAGGCGTGGGCGTGTATAGGACGCTCAACCACCCACCCACACAAGCACGCAACCGCCGGACCATCCGACCACCAAACCCAAACCCAAATCCAAACCGTTCGACCAAACGACGCCGAGACAGGCAACTGGCATATAAATTTTCCAGCTCCAAGTGCCGTTGCTGGCTAGGCAAGCAGAATTTATTACTCTGCATATGGCATAGATATTCCATAGAGTTACTGCATTTTTGTAATTATTCAAGCTAAATATTTTCATTGCACATTTTGTTTAGTACGGCTTTGCCTTAAAGTTGAGTCATTTGAAAGATAACGCTGGTAGGAAGGATTGGAAAGATACCAGCACTGCTTTCATCTTTCTAAAAGAGGTGGAAGGACATACATTTTGGGTACAAAGGACCATCTAGGATTGCAGTGACATTTCCATTCTCTTTTGTGAAACATAATAAAAATAATAATTCGAATGGGTATATTTATATTACCATAACAATAATCAATCATTTAAACTAGAATAATTCCATTAAAGGAGCAACCTTGACAGTACCATTTGCTTGAAATTTTGTTTCGACCATGTGTTCAAACGATTATTATTATCTTTTTTATGATCTAAAGATCACTTGAGAGGAGCATTATGAGAAAACGCCCTTTAAAAAATTTGCCTCAATTTCTCATATAAAAAAATATATACATTTTTTTAAATAGCTTTTCAAATTATAAATAATATATTTTCCACTGCTGAATTTTTTAAAACGGCGAGCGGGAAATGGAGAATGAAGTACATGTCCTATATACTTGTATTTCCTTTATATATTTTAATGCTACAGAACAAGTTGTTAATTACTGTCGCGTATCGAATTCTTTGCAAAATTCATCTTCACAATATGCTGCTGCTCACTATTGACCTTTGCCCTCAAAGCCGTTGGCAATGATACGCCGTGACGACATTTCGAACAGAAAGTGCAGCTGCAATTTTTTAATAAAAATGCAAATGTCTGCTCAAAGTCAAGGAATTTGCGTGCGCTCTTCCATTCTCATATTAAACGCAAGTAAAACTTTTCGATTTTTCGCTTTGGCAGTAGCAGCAGCAAAAAAAGAAAAAACAGATGAAAAATGCTAGGAAAAACAAACAAATAAGTTTTCAATAAGGATGGAGCTGACAACGCGGTTGCTAAGATCATGAGCATATTGATGATAATGCCGATGAGACTGAAGCTGACAGAAAGCGTTCCATACTTTGACGTTAACTAAAACAAAGTGTCAGATTACAGTTGTCGAGCTGCGGTATTGGCGTCAGGACAAGCTGTCAAGTGCAGTGATGATGGTCAAAACTGAACTGATTTAATTGGACAATATAACATCTTGAGAACATAAAAAGTAGAATGAAAAGTAGGTGAGCTAAAAGATGATCGGTATTTAGAAAACGAGCTAACTTTGTAGCTATTCATAGCTATGTATAAATTCCATACTTTCTTACTTTATATTTCATAGCAAAACATTTTTTAATTAAAAGTGTTGAACATTATTAGATACATGTGATTAAAACATTCTGAATTTACATTTTAGTTCTCAAGTCTTTGAAAATAAAGTTGCTTTTGATACCGTTTTTAGGACAGCTTAGTAATTTCTGGGTCTCTGATTCGATCGGTCTCGACCTGTGTTCGTCCAAATGTAGCCCCAGTGAAGGGTAGAAATATATAAATGTTTTATTTGTTTTTTAAACAAATATACGCATTTTTTTTATAAATTGTGTACGAATTTTTCTGTAGGTTTTATCAACAAATAGGCGACACTTTCTGCCTCTCCATGTAAAAGCCGAAAAAAACCCAGAAATACGAATATTTTTTGAATCGTGTTGTTGATATATGTACAAGTATGCGTGATAGTTTCATCCGATATATTGGTTTCAATTTTGCACATTTAAATTTAATTCGTTAGAATATGTTCATAAATTGTAAATCGCATAAGATCCTGTCACCGATTGTATTGCAAATAAATTTTGAAAGCCATTTTCGATAAATATGTATTTGTTTTTAATTGTGAATTTCTCTATATTTGTTTTAGCGATAGCAGCCCTGAGAAGAGTTTTGCTTTGAAGTGATTAAAAAGGCATTGGTTTCGTTCTATATTTGGCTTTTTTACGACATAAAATAAAGTATAAGGCTGCTCCTGCATTAATTCGTTGTTGAGAAAAAAGTGTGTCTTAAATGCCTTTTCTGTTCCCTAAGTGCCAGCAGGGAACGAGCTGTTCCCATATGTACCGGATTAATTAATTAAATAGAAATAATGCCTGACTGGCGCAGGCATAGTAACAGGCACAAGCACACATGGACAATCAAGATGACAGAAATACAATAGTTGGCTGGCAAGTAGATCATAGATTATGCGCTAACAAACAAAGGCTCATTGTGTGTGTGGACCAGAGATAAGCGTGAGGGTCACTTTAAGTGAGCACAGCGTACAAATTTAATACACCACTTAATTTAGAATTAAATTCCAGTTCAGCTAACTGGGCTGGCGCTTTCACTTCTTGCTCTTGCCATTTGCGGCCTCGGCGACTGCCTTCGATGAGCCTGCTCCGGATTTTGCTGGGGAAGCAGATGCAGTTGCAGTTGCCGCTGTAGCGTCCGGCTTGCCACAATATTTTACCAGAGTGGATTCAACTTTATCCGGATTGCTGCCCACAAATTTCTCAACTATCACCTTGTTCTTGACAATTGCAAATGTGGGCATGCTCGAAACATCAAACTCCACGGCTAGCTCTTCCAGATCGTCTACATCGATTTTAAGTATCACCAGCTTATCGGCATATTCGTGGGCCAATTCCTCGAGCCGCACTCCAATGATGCGGCACGGGGCACACCATGTGGCATAGAACTCGATCAGAACATGTGTTTGGCCAGCATCTTCGATGAGCTTTTGATAATGCGACTTCGACTCAACGGTGATGACTTTATGGCCTTTGGTTTTGCCGGACATGCCGACAGTTTCCCTGAGCTTGCGAATTTTGTGGCCGAAAATTTGGAAGGGGAGTGAAAAAAAATTTTGTTGACAAATATCGAAAAACTAAAGATGAAATATTAAAAAATGTACATTTCTATAGTTGATTTTGACAGCGAAAAAAATGATAACACTGTACGAATGTACATACAAACATATGAATGTACATACATACATATGTAAGTACGCATGCGTGTAGTACTAAGGAGTGCTCTGCACTGTAGCTATATTATAATGGATCTTCATGGAACGCCCCATTCATCGTATTTACTGAAAGCCTTGAATTCAACTCTTGCTATGATCCTTCTATCCAGACATCATGCTCATCTTAAATCTAAGTTAAGACATGATTTAAATAAAGCAAACAGCAATACAAAACTGACAACAGCTGTTTGACACGGCGCTGCCAACTCGAACGAAAATGAATGGAATTTATTTTTGGTTAT
Source organism: Scaptodrosophila lebanonensis (assembly GCF_003285725.1). Taxonomy (NCBI): domain Eukaryota; kingdom Metazoa; phylum Arthropoda; class Insecta; order Diptera; family Drosophilidae; genus Scaptodrosophila; species Scaptodrosophila lebanonensis. Next base: position 11,787,098 of record NW_022060742.1, on the reverse strand, counting down.
TCCCATAAAATATAATTCGTTGCTTAAAAAGTGATTGATTATGGATAAATAAATACATTAATAAATTGTTTTGTATAAATGGACGATAATTGCTTTTTCAAAGTAAAAATGTAATACAAGTTTGATTGGCTGTCATCAAACGTTTTAAAAGACTTCGAATTGAAAAGATTTTGGTTTGTTCAAGAAGCGCCTGCTGGTAAAAAAGTAATACTTATCAAAAGCTTAAATACTTATTAATTACTGTAAAACCTCTGTTGGCCGGACACTCACCGTCGACCAACTTTTGTCCGTCTAAGAGGGGTGTCCGGTTAAAAGAGTTATCCGTTAAGGGAGTTTTCACTGTATATGTTAATTTGTTATTATCTATTAAAAAATGTTAAAATACAATTAATAGATAGCTGGTGTTTGGTAATTTTTTACATTCATTATATATGTGGTGTAACAAACGCTGTCATTGATCCTGATAAATGAAAACATGTATTTTTTTTTAAAATGTACCTTCCATAATTATTGTTTGAGCTCAGAAAACTGCTTAAATTCCAAACATTTCCCAGTCACTTTCTATCTACTACCAACGAATTTTACAGTGGCATGTGAACAGCCTATTGACTCTCTATAGACCGTTTTTTATTGGAATATTACTAGATTTTGCACCATTAATAAAAAAGTTTAATAAATAACTTATGAAAATATTAGTTTCTTCTGTCAGAATTAACATAAGCTTTATGAAAATCGGAATATTTTATCAACTACACTAGATACTACAACAAATTAATTAAATAATGAACGATGCATTTAAATAGGGACAAGATTTTTTAGCTTTTGTTTTGTTTTTCTCTTTTGGGGAAAGGACTGCCCTAATATGCGTCGTCGTATCAATTAGAATGCAGCATCAGGGAACTATTCAAATTTACAGTTAGCTTTTAATGATTAACAGCTATGAATTTTCACTGTTTTGCCTTTGACTATGCTAAAAACACACAATGCATGACAGTGTATGTTCAATGAAAAAACTTTAACAAATCCAACCCTTGGATACTAGTATAATATATCCAGGGTTGTACATTACTAAAGTTTGCTTTTAAAGAGTCTAATTGATTTGTGTAGAATTTCTGAAGAAGTTGAAATGTTCAATTTAGAAAAACTAACTGAGCAGAAAGTGTGTGCTGCCCTCTATTAAGTTAAATACAAATAAAAATCGTGATGAACTATAGGAAGGAAGAGTAAACTGCGAGCATGTAAGATGCTGTAATGCCCTTAATTTATAGTTGGTTTTTAAAATATCCATTGGGGCATTGGACATCCTATTATTTCTGCCCTATCTGTTCTGTTTGTTTTGTGCTTTACAAGCTTAGTCTGCACTTTCTTTAGCAGCCACTACTTTCTTCTTGCTTTGTTTGCTTGCAGTTGTCACAAATTAAGACAAGTGCGCAAGTATGAACAATATTACATACATATATTCATATGTCTGTGTGTGTGTGTGTGTATTAGATGGCGCGGCAAAAAAGCGCCTGCTTGGCACCATCGTCGTGCGATGCGACGATGCGACGATGCGGGATGCTCTTATCTGGCATTGCGTGTCTTTGAGTATCTTGCTGTTTACCTTAAGGCTTTGCGGTTCTGGTGGTGTGTGCGTATGGTAGGGGGTGTGGGAGCTTGAGTGGGTTTGCTTGTTTTTTAAGCGCCTTTCAAGTGTGTCTTACTGTAGATTTTGTTCATATGGTGCAGTATATATGCGGTCTACTTGTTGTTAAGTTGTTGTTTCTAAGGTAAGTGCGAGAGCCTTAAAGCCTGTAAGCGCTTAAGTAGAGGAACTCTTGCTTGACACTATGAACTTTGAAGAATGCGTGATAAGCGCTCTTGACATTGAGCTTAATGCACAAAGTGTTGTTGCATAACTTAATGAGCGACGCGTAAGCGACAACATGACAAATGACAGCTTTTAGATGGGAACAAACAGCAGGAAGTTTGCAGTTCACAACAGCAAGCAAAATCACGAACCGGCTAGCAGTCACGCCATCCTGCAATTATGCAGTCAGGTAACGACAACAGAAACGAACACCCTGTTGTGCAATCAGTTAGACATTTTACTAACTTCCGTTCGCGTTTCCTCTGTGCGGATTTATTTCTGTTTCTACCCTCTACCGTCCCTTTTGTTATAATCTGTCGCATTTATTAGAATTTTGCGCAAGTGAAAGTGCTGACCTACACTGCACTAACATTGTTGCACACTGTTGCTGTGGATGTTGCACCTTGACACGGGGCGTATGCGCAATGTTATAAAAGAAATAACAGCTGTCTAAAATATTTGCGCTCTGCCATGTACACACAGTTGCATAGAAAGTCACGTAGTATTGCATGACATGACCGAATTGCTTCAAGTGCATGGCTTAGGCATTCACTTTCACTTTAGTCAGTCCACTGACTCTGTTGATAGCCAAGTTATTTATATTGCGCATACGGCATGTCGTGAGCGTAGTGTTTTGTTTTGTTTTCCTCTGCCAACGTGGAATGCTTGTAAATAGCTATTCCCTTTAAGCAGAGATCTAGAAATGAGAAAGGAATTTGAAACGAAAATTAAATATATGAAAAGAATTCAAGAACTGAATGAAGCCTGGAAAGAAACCGTTTTGATAAATAAAGATATTAAGAATACTACAACGATGAGAAAAGCATACCATTTCGATTACCACACAGTACATAAATGTGTTTGTGCGTTTGAGTGATCTTCCGAATAAAAAAAAGACTTAACTCTGGTATATATATATTAATATTTAAAAGCAAGGAAAGCAAAGTAATTTATGGAGAGCACAGCCTTGCACTAGTGCATTGAGTGGAATCTATGCACAGTATGTTAGTAGAAAATAACTTTTTGTATTTGTTACTTAATATTGATGGTTGTTTACTTGAGCAGGATATTTAAAACTGATAATTGTTATTAATTAATTAAATTAATATTAATTTGCAGTTTAAATCATAAATTAATTTAACTGTTTTTAATTGAAAATGTCATCTCTTCAAAAATGTAACTCCAAAAACGTATTTATATTATCACGACAATTTTTAACATTTTTATTCATTATTTTTCTTAATTTTTCTGTTGTTTTGATCAACTTTTAACTTATTGTGAAGTTCTTTTATTTTTGTATTTAATTTATCTCAGTTGTTAAACGCTTTCACGTGCTTAAAAACAAATCTCAAAAACTGCAACTAAAATGTGCGAGACGGAATGGCTAGGGGGGTGGAGTATCTGTTTCGTGTCGGTATTTGCAAAACATATGTATGTATGTACGGAAAAATGTGCGTGTGCTGCATGAGAATTTTGTGGCAGCTAGGCGACGGCTCGACAAATAGGGGAGACAAAACGAGAGATGCTGGCAAAGCAGCGAAACTGCATGTTGCCCACATAAGTATGCTATGAAAATTGCACTTGCTGTAGCAGTTTTTTCTTTCGAATTTTTCGTGCGCATTTTGCTGAGCTTTGTCATTGAAACCAAGCCACATTTCGTACGTGTGTGCGGCTATCCATGCCTGTCTTTTTGTCCCTCTGCCTGCTTGTCACATAATTGGTTTGGCCCGATGTTGTTTCTGCTGTTATGCGAGTCAAATAAACAAGCATGTCAAATACCACAGATAAATAACGAATCCACGTTTAGGAATGCCATTTCGGCATTTGAATTTTTCCGCTATTTACCCCTGGAAATCATGAATGGATAAATTTTTTAGTTACTTAAAGTCTGATGTAATTGTTCATTTATCTTGACGCTTTATAGTATTTGTATTTGTTATGTTCTTAAAATAAAAATGCAATATCCATCAAGGGAGTTTTTGTTAAGATATGGAAAGTTTTTTCAGAGTTAAAAGGAAATAATTTTCTTATGAACCTTTTAGTTATCTATGTGTAGGAAGTTCTTAAAGATACTCTAAAATATGCTTTAAATTGTTTTACAATATTTAAAAATATAGTTAAACATCAAGAGTTGATGTTTAAAGTTTTGTTTTCTTTCCATTATCAAACGAGGATAGTTTTGTAAGGGTACAACATTTTCGAAGTCCTTGATAGTAGTGGTAGTGCCTGCTTTTTGTGACAGTTGACAATTGAGTTTCAGTTGTGCTGCCTCTGCCGGTGTTGAAGAACACTTCATTTGTGCTTTATGATCAGCATTTATGATTTTTGAGAGCGAGGTTTCCTTGCAATGCGTATGATATAGTTGGCATTAGGGTACTTGGCCATTACTGGCGTTGTGCTGCATTCAAGTGTCAGGCCCACATTTACATTCATGCCAGGCATTGTTGTGTAGTGTTCGGTCTTCTTCCGCCCGTCCATGTCCATGTCATTTGTGTTAGTTTATGGTTCCAATTCCAACCGCAGCTTCTGTCACCGGCTGCCTGAGCCGGCAACCTGCAAAATCTTTTTGGTACAAAACAACAGACAATTTTATTATGCTCGCATTTGTTTGGCCGCTTCTGGCTCCATTGCTGCTGCTCTTGCTGTTCCAACTGTTCGTGCAGCTTTTATGGCGCTTAACGCCAGCCATTTACAAAAGCCAACATGACACTCCGTGTTCCATGTTTGGCATATGACATTTGGACCAAGGCAGCATGGCAGCCTGGGAGCCTGGCTGCGCCAAACTTCTTCCCCCTTCCACCTTTATCGCCATTGTGGCCATCAACACCATCATCATCGCCAGTATCGCGTTTGCATGTAATGAGCATAAAGGAGGCGCAGGAGCAGACGTACTGGCTTTGTCTTACAGATGAGGTTGTAAATTTTTACAAGCCGCTAATGTAACCTCTTATTTTTGTTTCTTGTTTCTCATTTGTTTTGGCACACCTCTTATTGTACATAGTACCCCTGAAATTTTGCATTGACTGGTTGTCTGGCATTTGAGTTTGTGAATAAATCAAGGACATTGTTGTATGCCGATTGAAGTCGAGCAGCATAAGCATAGCCTAATTCTTCAATTCGACAAGCTTAGATTCCTTCAAAGCTTCTATTGATACAATGCTTGTAAAAGTTTACATCTGGGTGTTGCTTCATTCAAGGACATCAGCGGTTTGACATATACATATAAAGAATTTTCTATTTAGATAATGAACATTTGCCTCTTTTTTTACTTCGCTTATTTCTGCGATTTCACTTTTGTTCAAATCACACCGGTATTTTCTACAAATTCTGATTCGCTCTGCGTTGTGAGGCGTTTACAAATCTCAAGGCTGCTGCCAATGTCCTTGGCATATTGAGCCTGATTGATGAAATGGATTTGTGAAACTCTTAAATATAAATATTAAATATGTATTTCATTATTTTAACCATATTTTTGTACACTTTTTAACAGAATATTGTACAAGGAAAACCAATTATTTAATTTAATTAAATTTTTTTTTTGGTAAAGTGATACCTTCGACAAATTTTGTTCATTAGATTTTTTGTTATTTTATAGCTAGTAATTTATTTACTTATTTTATCGACAAACTGATAAAACTAAAGAAAAATAACGCCCAAAGAATCAACAAAAATATATTTTTGCGAATCCGATAATAGGTAGAATAATATAATCTGCCTTAGAAGCTGACGCATGATTTTAATAGGCTTTCAGAACAGACCTTTATAATGTTAAGAAATATTCGCCCTTCTGTCATTTCGCAAAATTTAAAAAAATATATACAGAACTCGAAGCAGGCCTGTTTATTTTCACTTTTTCCATCATAATATTGATTTTTTTTTGCTGGCTTGCTGAGGATTTTCTCTTTTCATTTACAGCTGCTTATAAATTAGAATTAAAAGCTTGCCGTTTGTCCCATATCAATTACCTACTTAGGGTCAAACCACAAGCCTCTGGCCAGTTAACGAGGCAGCACCTAACTAAGCTCTAGTCCGTTCCCATTATAAACTTTCACTTGCCTATTGCATTAAAGCGAGGGCCAACAATTTGCACACTTAAATGTTTCCGCACAGTTTACTTTTGCAGAACTTGCACATTTTTTCTCGATTCTAACCCAATTTCAACCTACCAAGCTACCAAGTTCAAGCTGGTAACTAATTTTTGCTCCTGCTGTGGACATAAATTCTCTGGGTTAGTCTGCGGACAAAACACTCGGGCGCAGCAAAATTAAAAAGCAGTGAAAAATTGTTGGAGCACAAGAATAACACAAAAACGCACAAAACGATATCCCAACAAAACCCAAAACATGAAAAACAGCAAAGGGTGCAAATGGTTAAGACGAAGGCTGGCGCTGGCAAGGACAGTCCTCGTTGAAAGAGGCAGCCTCCATTGTTGGTATTAATGCTCTGCACAACTGGCAACAAATTGTCTTAGAGTTGGCATCTAATAGCAATTGAGCCATAGGCGTGTAGGCTGTTGGCAGTTACCTCCGTAGAGATGCTGGCGTTTTTGCTTGATGTTGGTCCTCACCCGCTTAAAACCAATTGACACTGAATTTAATTTTCGTCAAGTGTTTTTGGTCCATGGCTGACATTTGAATTGGTAATTTCGTGCAAATGTTAGTGCCGAAACTACACCCAATCACACACACAGATACACTCACACACACACACACACATACTAATGGACAATCTTGCAGGCATGTTCCCAGTTCAGTTTCAAATGAAAACAAAATCAAGTGAATTGCTGTGCTGCTTTCCTCAAAGAAACAGCGTTTGGCGAATTGAATTCGGAAAGTACGTTGGAGAAATAATGTTTTTTAGAGCCAGAAATCGCCTTCAACTTGATTAGAACTTATTAAATACTAAATAATTAAGAATCCCTAAAACAACCATAACATATTGATATCTAATTTAATTTGAACTTCTTCTAATTCGACTAATTATGATTTAGGAATTGGAATTCATATAAAATGTTTAGAAAAGTAGTGAAAGAAATAGTGAGTGAATTTTTTTTTGGTAAAACAGTGAATCGCCAAATACGTTGCAGGCTTCATTAAACATTTTATAAAGCCACCTTTTAGATATAACTATGTGTACCAACATCTTGTTGAACCCTGCTGAATAATGCAATTTTTTTCAAGTAAATATTTAAACAAAACAAAAAAAAAACGTAACAAACTGAACCGAAGGATTATTCAATATTTTTAGATAATAAGATATTTTTCAATGCAACAAATTACTTCAAAACTTTTCAAAAAAATTAACAAATCATTTAAATTTCTTTGATTGTTCAAATGGTTTAAAGTTTTCGCCGATGAAAACCTGTTTTGGCCCATTGTGAAAATAATATTTCGTATACATTTCTTACATAGAAGTTATCACAACATTTTTTAGATAGTTATTATCTAATTAAACTAACTAATTAGGTAATTCTGTGAAAAGCTTCAAATGAAGAATCATTTCCCCCCTAATTTTTTAATATGTGGGGAGCCGATAACGTGTTGTGGTTAAATTGATTCTAATTCTAATAATGCTTCAATAACAAGGAAATATGGAAGAAAAAAAAAAAAACTAAACTAATATTTAGCTGTCTATTCAGTATAATTAGACTATTCAGTAAAGAGCTTCAAATTAAAAAACATTTTTTCCCATAATTTTTTTATAGGAAGGGAGTTGATAACGTGTTGATGGTTAAATGGGTTTTAATTCTAAGAATGCTAATAATGTTTCAAGTAGTTGTGAAAGAAAAGGACATGAAACGTAATTGGAAAATTTTGCTACTCTTCGCTAACACAATAAGATAGTGTTCAATGAAATCAATGAAGCATATAATTTATTTCCGTATAATCGAAAGAGGAAAGGAATGTGAAAGAAGCCTGCCAGTTACAATTTTGAAATTTCATCGGAATTGTGTACAGTTCTATTACAGTCGAATACATCGGCATTCGCGTCTGTTTATGCCGTTTATTTGAGCGTCGAAACGGAAATTGCTTTTTTTTTGCGCTTCTTCCTTCCGCCATTGCCGCCATATTTGCCGCTTCGGTTGGCAATGCGGCATCGCTGTTGTCGCCTTCCTGTATCTGACAGCTGCCGATCAACGAGTTGCTGCCTCCGCCTTGACTCGCTCACGCATCGAGCTGTCAATGTCAATGTAACGTGTTAATTTCAAAGTGGTTTAGTTTGTTGACGCGGCTGGGGGCAATGGCGGGCAAGTTGTTGAAGTTGTTTTGCCGTCGTCGTCGTCGACAGATGCTGAAAGTTCATAAAATTCTTACGAGTACACATATGCTTTTTATTCAGTGGCAGGGGTACCCTTTTTATTTCTTGACACTTGCTGGCATCTACTCCTTGCTCCTGTTGATTTCTATCCCAGTCACTTGATTGATTACAACTGCTGACTGAGCCTGCTTAGCAATAGGATTGCCAGGGAGCTCTCGTAATGGATTTAAGCTTATTGGCCTTCGCGTGGAGCACTTACGTGACGGGCAAAACTATGGGTTATTTGGGATATGCGCTATTTGCATTTTAAAATGATTAATCATTGCAAGGATCAAATGAGAGACGGGCACGTGTAGTTCTTTTCCGGACAGGTAACTAACAGCATTGACATGTATGGATAGATAATATATGGACAGTATTGGCTTTTTGAAAGTAATCCTTGTCAAAGGGAATGCATTCAAGCTGAAAATTGGCAACAACTACCTAAAAAAAGAGGAAATTTAGTTGCTCCAGCAGCATTTGGAAAAGCAGCGCTTGATTTTGATGTAAAAACTTGGTTTACCTATTTTTTTGTTTGTTAACTGCATTGTAAAATAAATAAAAATATAGACTACTTATATTCTTAATCAACAAACTATACGAATGAAAAAGACAAGCTACCATTTTAAAATCTTACAATACAGTTTGTTGTATATATATATATATATATATATATACAATATTAATAATTAGTAATGCGTATATATTATTAATAGTGTCATGGTTGATTAGTCTTTGTATGAAAAACTTGATTACTTACAGATATCGATGCCAAAAGGAATATTCAAACTTTTGTTGATTAATCCAAAGTAGTTGAAAAGTTTTTGTAAAATTAGGAATATATATTTTATAGCTGCATACAGACGGACAGACAGGGAGAATGACAATTAACTTAAGAACTTTATGACTTAGTCTGAATACAAATTTTTAGGTGTCCTTTCCATTATCAATTCTCAACTCTAAAGCATTAAAAATATGGCTGAGAAATTGCTAAAGACTGAAGTTGTTTATATGCAGAGACTCTATAGCTAAAAGCTTCTTGAAGCGTTAGTAAAAAATTAATTGATATATATTATATTCTGTTTTGAGATGAGTTGAGTTTGTCAAACTGTTAAGCAAGTATTTATTATCGTCAAAAATTAATTACTCCGCGGACGGCTCAAATTAATTCCAAAGCACACATAATAAATTATGATAGAAGACTATTATTTACAACCCAAATACAAAGTTCATAAGTGGGAATTTCCCTTTCTCCCCCCACCATGTATTGAATGTGAGTTGCTCGTAATTTCCGGCCTATTTAAGTAATTCATAGAATTTCGTTAGAATGCACATCAGTTGAGGGCTTTAAAAATTTTTTAAATAAATCGTTGATAGCAGCAGCTACAGCCATACTAGATGGCACACAAAAAATGCGAGCATCAGCAAAATTGTTTACATGCAATAAATTTACAAATCAACGATAATGCAATATATACGCATATTTATGTTTTTCCCTATATTGGTCATTCGGTCTTGATTATTGCATTTGAATATTGGCTCTTCTTTCTGTTCTGTTGTCGGCTTTTTATGGTGCTTGGCAAAAAGTTTATTGGATTTGTGTGTGTGCGAAAAATTTATGAGTGTCCGACTGTTTACAGCATTATTTGCTTTTTTTTATACCCATCGTTGTTGTTGTTGTTCAGTTGTCTGTCGAAAATGAAATAAATATAAATATTTGCACACACTTGTTGTTGTTGTTCGTAGTTTAATTATGTCATAAATTAGTTGTAAGCAAGACAGAAATACAGCATTGTGTAATCGAATTTGCCAAAGCACAGACGAGTTCTAGCCCTATCTTGAATGCGCCAAGACAAAAAAAAAAAAAATAAAAATAAAAACTTCAACTACAAGCTGCTGGAACATTTTGGTTTAAGACAAATTTTGGAGCATTTTATGGCGCCTTATCTGGCTGCTCTACATTTGAGCTGCAGCTTTCCAGGAGCGGCTGCAATGCGACGCCCTGAAATTATTTTTATTAAAATGTCAACAGCCAGGCAATGGGCATGAGTATTGCTTGCCAAGACCAAAAATGTTTGCGGGCCACATTGCAGTATCTGGGAGCTAAACATGAAGCCAAACAAAAGGCGTGCCAGGCATGAACATGTCAAACAGAACTTTTTTTCTTTCGTGTGCACACAGAATGTGGAGAGCAGACAGCGAAGCCTGGTGATGGGAATGCGCTTTGGCCAACGTGCCGCATAAAGAAATCTAGAAATTGTTACTAGAAAATTTAGAAATTGCACTAAGGCTCTTAGTTGCCAAGTTAAACACGTACCGTGTTGAAGTCTTTTTAATGAGCTCGTTGTGAAACGTGTGCAATTACAGAACAGTGAGTGATAATTGCATTTCACATTTCACTCCAAGTGGGTACAAAATATATAGAATCAAGTTTTATCAAATTTCCAAGGTTATCCAAAAGAAAAACATACGGGTTTCACTCCAAATATATTTTCTTAGTTCTCAGAGGTTTCAAAATCTTTTGAATATATGTACTTTAATTAAAAGTTATGTACGACTATGTGAATTATTGTGTGGTATTAGAAATTAAACTTATTAGTTTAATTCATATTTAAAGTTATTGCACAAAATAACTGCAACTTGATGACCGACAACTAACGACCGACTGCTGCTCTTGCTACTTTATTTACTTGACTATTAATGAGTTGTTTAGTCGTTGTTTAATGGCTTTCTGCTTTTTTTCTATAGTTGGCAACTGATCCCACAACTAAGCAGTAGCCGCTTCCAACTTTCTTTTGCTCGAATATGAAACTATTTGTTCACTTTGTTTTATTCACTTTTTGATTGATTTAAATTATGTTTAAAAATCATTTTAAATTTTTAAAACAGTTTTTAAGTGTATTATTTACAGCACTCCCAAACTCAGCTATTTTTAATAATAATTATTTTTAAATATTAAGCAATAAATGAATAAATTGACAGACCATAAATTATTGTTACCATTTTCAATTGAGTATTTAACTTAAAAAGTTTTATATCTTATATATCTTATTCATCTCTAAGGATGCGTTGACATAGACATGAATAATGAGAGCTTTTCTACCAAAACAGCAAGGGCATCAAACAACATTGTACAAATTGAAAAAATCACTTAAATATATCACAAAGCACAAGCTCACATACATACTTATGCAAGCAATGAAGAAAATGGAATGGAAAAAGGAAAAAGTGACAGTGTTGTCAACTTAAAAATAAGAAGATTCGACCCAAACTAAACACCCGCTCGATTTTGGGGTGATATTTCCGTGTAATATTTGTATATCAATGAGTAGTGGAACTTTATAACAAACCATTAATAGCTTCATTATGAAATATTATGCATAGCTATGGTAAGATCAATCTGTATTCGATATTAAAAAGTTTCATAAAAATAGGCCCCTTTTTCATATACTTGCCGACCGGAGGAAAAAATTTAAAATTATAATTCCAATTCGATATATAGTTGCCATAAAAACAAACCGAATGGTTGTGGTGATGGAGAGGAAGGGTACTGTTTAAACAATGTTTGGGCTGGTGCGACTCGCTTTTTTTTTTAAATCGACTATCAACTAAATCAAATTTCTAAGTTATTTTCTAGTTTTGGAAATAAAGAAGTGTTTTTCAAATAAAAAAATTATTTTGAAATAATGCAATAATTTCAAAATATTTTCCATTTAAATGAGACATTTAAATGTATCCCGCTTTAGTTCAATTAACTAAATGCGTTAGATTTTTGGAGAGTTATTTTCATATTTGTGTAATTTATTGAGTAATAAAAAGAAAAGCATTTGCGACCACTTCTCATATTATTGTTGCTAAACAGAATAATGGGATATTGATATTCAATAACGGGCACTGCTCATAACAAATGCTAAAATATGTATGCTGTCCTTTACAATTTATGGCTCACCCATGTAAGTAATGCTCATATCACATGTTTGCCATATAAAACAAAACTTATGAGTCGAACTGACACTCAACATCGCCCTAGAGAGAACGCTCTAATTTATTGTCTTTGCGGTTGCTTTGAGTTTTTACAATTTTATGGTTGGGGCGACTGTCAACAAATTGCTAACAGCTTTCAGTTAAGTCTGCGGGGGTGTTGGCCAACGTGATAGAGATGGACAAAAAGACAGAGCAAGTTGGCTCTGATAAGCTGATAAGAGTGCCAGCCACATAATGAAATGACTAATAATGAAAGTTAAGCTGAGGACATGCTGGCGAGCCACTGGCGAGTGTTGGCCAAAATTAAATGAAATTGTGTGGCAATAATACAAATGGCTTTTGACGGGGCTAACAAGATGAGGACAACAACTGGCCGAGAGCCGCGCAGACGACAGTCGTGCCGCCAGTCGGGCGCTAATTGGCTGCTGGTGCCATTCAACTTTATTACAGACTTTCAAATCAATATCTGAGCAAAGTTCCGAAAAAGTTTTGCACAAGTGGCTGGCACAGGATAAACTTAAATTTAATGCGAAAATGTTTGGCAAAGCTACATACATACCTTAGACGCTAACTGTTTGGAAAATGTTTCAGTTTTCTCTATTTTTCTATTTTCTCTTCTTTCTCATGCAACTGCTTCTATATTCATTTGCAAATTTTTAAGTGTACTTTAAGCAACATAATTTGGAAGGTAATTTTCCGCAGTTCACAAAAAATAACGATTAAGCGGACGGTTGCAATTGAATTTATAAGTCGAAGTAAAAGGTAAAGTTGAAAACAAGTGCAATAAGTAATAAAATTTAGTTTGCGAATCTTTTGTTGGAGCTTGTGCCTTGGCAAAATTCTGTTTGTTGTGGAATGTGTAAACAATATTTTATTTATTATAGTTGCCATTTTATTATAATTGCAATTTTATTATAGTTGACATTTTGTTAAAATTGCCATTGTCAGAAACTCATCAGTTGCTTTTGAAAACTATTGCAACAAAATTATGTATTAATCTCCACTTAGACGATTTCTCAAGCACAGACTGCGCATTAGCTATGAATTGAAAAAAGTCCAATATTGATAGAACCATGAAATTCTTGTTGATCGTATATGTATGTATATCAGAGAAAATGGGGCTTCACAGAAATCAGCTTCAGGTGAATAGCCTAACCTGGAGCACTTCCGCGCGAGGATTAACAAGTAAGTGGTGGCTTATGCTTATCTAATTGTTTTAAAAAATCATAATCGTTTTAGCCTTCGCCAACACTTAACGTAGATTTTTTAATAATACTTTTTTTTGTCTGGTTAGGCTACTATTCTTCATTATAGGAGTTGTAACGACGCTGGCAGTGCATGTGGTAATTATACTCTGCACATGAAATGTACAGAAGTATATTAGGTTTGCGGGAGTTGAAAAATGTAACAGGCAGAAGGAGGCGTGGCAGAGCCCACAAAGTATATATATTCTTGATCAGCATGACGAGACGAGTCGATCTAGCCCTGTCTGTCTGTCTGTTCGTCTGTCCGTCCGTATGAACACCTTGATCTCAGAGACTATAAGAGATAGAGACACCAAATTTTGCACAAAGATGCCTTATGTGTGTACGCTATAAGAGTTTGTTTTATTTTTTTGATTTCCCCCCCCCCCCCCCCCACTTCCCCCCTATGGGGATTTTCCCGATTTTCCATTCGTATAATCGCCTATATCTCGGAGACTATAAAACCTAGGAACACCAAATTTTAGTCCAAGATGTCTTATATGAATACGCAGAAATTGTATATTTTGGAATTTCCCTCCCTCCCCCTCTCCCCCGCAAATCGCGATTTTCTCTAACTCCCGTAATTCTTGGAATTTCGAACTAAAATTTTGCAAATACCCCCAATTAGTTATTATATGTCCGTATGCCATCACTATGATAGACCGATTTAACAAGAAGTTATAGCCATAAATATATTTGCTGCTGCAGCGCTGCTCAAGCGCTGCCGGCGACTGTTGTTGATGCTGGTGCTTTGGTTGACTGCATACATGCTTACACAGACACGAATAGATGCGCATAGGCATACATACACTCACACAGACGCAATTGCTATGTAAATGTGCAATTATACACCCTTTACGTGAGTTCGAATACCAAAAGAGGTAAAATCGATCACATTTTTATACTCTGTACATGAAATGTACAAGAGTATATTAGGTTTGCGGGAGCTGAAAAATGTAACAGGCAGAAGGAGGCGTGGCAGACCCCACAAAGTATATATATTCTTGATCAGCATGACGAGACGAGTCGATCTAGCCCTGTCTGTCTGTCTGTCTGTCCGTCTGTCCGTCCGTATGAACACCTGGATCTCAGAGACTATAAGAGATAGAGACACCAAATTTTGCACGAAGATGCGTTATGTGTGTATTCTATATGAGTTTGTTTTATTTTTTTGATTTTCCCCCCCACTTCCCCCCTATGGGGGTTTTCCCGATTTTCCATTCGTATAATCGCCTATATCTCGGAGACTATAAGACCTAGGAACACCAAATTTTAGTCCCAGATGCCTTATGTGAATACGCAGAAAATGTATATTTTGGAATTCCCCTCCCTCCCCCCTCTACCCCGCAAATCGTAACTCCCGTAATTCTTGGAATTTCGAACTAAAATTTTGGAAATACCCCCAGTTAGTTATTATGTGTCCGTATGCCAAATTTCATTATGATAGACCGATTTAACAAGAAGTTATAGCCATAAATATATTTGCTGATGCAGCGCTGCTGCAGCGCTGCTCAAGCGCTGCCCGCGGCTGTTGTTGATGTTGCTGTTTGGTTGACTGCGAAAATGCTTACACAGACACGAATTGATGCGCATAGGCATACATACACTCACACAGACGCAATTGCTATGTAAATGTGCAATTATACACCCTTTACGTGAGTTCGAATACCGAGAGAGGTAAAATCGATCAAATTTTTTTTTTTATTTTCTTAATTTTTTTTATTTTCTATAATTATTGTAAACATATGTACAGAGTATTTCAAAGTCGGGACACCCGACTTTAGCTTTTTTACTTGTTTTTTTTATTCTTTTACTTTTTTTAATTTTTATAATTATTGTAAACATATGTACAGAGTATTTCAAAGTCGGGACACCCGACTTTAGCTTTTTTACTTGTTTTTTTTTTAATTTTCTTAATTTTTTTATTTTCTATAATTATTGTAAACATATGTACAGAGTATTTCAAAGTCGGGACACCCGACTTTAGCTTTTTTACTTGTTTATGTTTTTATTGTTATTAATTTACACACTGCTTGTTTTTTTGCATTATGTTTAAGTTTATTTTATATGCTTAATTGTTTTTTTTTTTTTTTTGACATTAGTGGGGGAAACAAATATTTTTCGGTTGTATTTATGCAATTAATAAAAGGGGAGTTAATTTCGACTCCGGGTCGTTCTTTTCATCTCGAGATCGAATGAAAGCAGGTCGTGCTCCATCTACTCTGACGGATTCAACTTTTGGTTACATATTATTTTTTTTAATTATTTTGGTTCTTACTTTCTGGCTGAATTTAACTTGGCTGAATATAAATTGGCATTATTCTTCCTACCTACGAATTTTCGGCAAGGTGCCACTTCCTAACAACGGGTAAATAGCATACTTTTTTTTCGCATTTAAAGTGGATTATTATTTCGATTTGTCTTCGCTCTTTTCGTGCAGAACTGTCTCCTAATAAATAAATAAGAGTAATTAGCGCATAAACTTCGCTTATCGCTTTGAAGCGCATGCTGATGCCGCGAGGCGGCTGAATGAAGGGCGCAGAAGAGAGAGCGTATAAGAGATCAGTTCGGCGTTTCGCTCATGCTCCTGTAAATCGAGAAGATCTGCAACCACAGTTTCGTGGGTCATGTCTAATACGACGGTCGCCTCGAGGAGTACCTCGGGCTAATTTCTTTTTTCGTGTGTTTCCGTGCGAAAAGCCAAGCTGTTTCGTTATAATTGCCGCCTAAGTGTATTTATAATTTTTTTGTTATATTTTTTTGTTGTGTCTTATTAGTTTTTGTATCAAATGAGCAAAGCAACAAGGCCTGGCGTGGGTGAAAACAAAAAAATATATATATATCAATAAAAGAAAAAGAACATGAAACCAATAAAAATGCAAAAATTTCAATCAATGTGTGCACGATATAACATTTGATTCTTATACCTGTAGGCAGCGGACAGCAGTGGACAAATGACTGTAAGTAAAACCTTTTTAGTTTTTTTGTAAACAATACGTATTTTAATGCTCGCATATGTATGTATAGTATGTACATGCGCAACTAATTGAAAAACGCCTGTGTTTAACATACATACATATGTAGATACTATGCAACATCTGATTGCCTGCGGTGGATTGAATTTTTATTTTTATGTTATTGTTTTATGATTCGTTCTCATACTTCTTGGGAACCGTTGGTGATGAAATTTTAATAAGCATCAGCTGATAACTTAAAGAGAAGCCCAAATTTTCAAATGATGCATATTTTGTTAATCACTTTATATGTATTATATCTATTTTATACAAATGCATATAAATTAACCTTTTTTACAGCCGAACCATTTGCTGTACTCACTTTGCTACACATATATACATTTGTATTACTAGGCTAGGCTGTTTATTTGCTTGATTTCGTCATAAGAGTGGTTACAACAGAGTTGAATACTAGTCTAAGTTTGTCTTTGGTTGAA
Source organism: Scaptodrosophila lebanonensis (assembly GCF_003285725.1). NCBI lineage: Eukaryota > Metazoa > Arthropoda > Insecta > Diptera > Drosophilidae > Scaptodrosophila > Scaptodrosophila lebanonensis. The sequence goes on along the minus strand of NW_022060742.1, from coordinate 11,770,273 downwards.
AGTTAGGTTGTAAATGGAACTTCGTGAAGAATATTATTGCAATGAGTTTAGTTTTTAATAAAAATATTATAATGATTGCCTACATTTTTCGGTTTTATGATTTCTGTTGGGGGGTCATTTAAATAATTATTATTGAATATAAATGACCAAGGATGGGCGGGCCAATACTTTCTCAACACCAGCAGTGCATTACCGGATGTTTGTTCACTTGTGTTTTGTAATCTGCAAACCATGCTTTCTTTATGTTGGTCTTATTTACAATGTCAGTTTCCCGATTTTATGGTTTTATGGCATATAGCACGCTTTACTTTTAAATAATCGACGGCCCACTAGCCCACGAGCCCGAGCCGGAACAACCACACACCACCTCGCCTAAACTAATGGGTTATTGTCTATATCCGTTACAAAGTTTGTGCAATTTATTTCCGATTGCCAACTTTTACAGATGAATGCAAATATATTTCTTGTGGGAAAAATATTCTCATTATATTAGAATATGTGGCAATATATGTGAATCATAAATAAGTTTTTAAATAATAATCATAATCTATTTAAAAACGTGAAAGTGAAACGTATTCTTATAGTAGAAATAATTTGTTAAACATTTTAATGTCAATATTTAGCTTCTGCAGAAGAAAGGTAGAAAGTAAACAACGAATCCCTGCCATGAGGAAGAAACATATTTTCTCTCTCCTTTTCGTAACTTTGTACTCAACTTTGTATAGTGTGTTAGCTTCTTTTCTTTGAATCTATCATGCCAAGCTGCTTCAAAGCTAAGCTGTAAATTATACACTTAGTAATGAACCATCCGTCCATGGACGCCTTTTTTGCATATGCTGCAAAAAAGTCAGCTGACAGAAAAAACTAGTCGAATCGTCTTATGTAGCTGCCATCGCTATAAAAAAATGCACAAGATAAAGAGAGAAGAAAACCCTTAAAAAAGCAGCAGCCAAACTCTAAGCCGTAAGCGAGCAGGGAAAAAGCTCCTGCATGCACAATACATAGTACGGATATTTATGCGAGGGGTATGCGATGATAAATTTTCTTTTCGATTGTTATCGAAGGGTTGCTGCCACTTTATGAAATGTAGAGCACTGGAACTGCAACAATTTAATGAAATGTGAATGTGTTTCAACGTCAAGGTATTAAGAATCAAGAAATCAATGCTGATCTTGAGAGGATGTCTAAGATGGGAACGAAATAAATTAAAAATTAGATTAAATAAATAGTAATAAATAATACATTAAATAATCCGTAAATTTATAAAATGGTTAAGTAGGTTAATCAAATCGTATTAAATGTTTTTTATGAAACTTGTTTGTTTTTTGTGACTGGTGCAGTAATTTATAAGAATTTTTCGTGTCGCACTAATAATAATAATAAATAAATTTGACATTGCAAGAAAAACATTTTCAAGTGGCTTCGAGCTGAGACGTTAGCTAAGAGATGGTTAATCAGATTTGTTTCTCGCTATACTTGTATGTATAGTTTTTGTAAGCTGAATGAAAACTATACGATTCCTATTTTGCAAAAACAATTTTTCTTTGTAATCGAAACTAGCAACTTTTTAAAAAGTGAAATAGATAACAAATACATATTTGCACTCCAATTAAAATATATATGGTGCTATGTATAAGGCAACCAATAGGGACTTTCAGATAGCCCAGTTGCAGTTTTAACTTAAAATGCTAAAATATACAGTGGTTGGGTTCAGGGCGTTTAGACCATCAGCATTAAGTGTTGACCACGTCTTCGCACAAACACTCTCTTCAGAGCGTGAGAAAAGAAAACTCTAGTCAAAATATCAATACATGTTGACAACCAAACGTATGAAATGAAACAGAAAAAAGCAAAGAAGTGTGCTAAAAAATCACAAGAAAAAAGATTGAGTAACGAAATTAACTGAAGTACAAAAGAGTAGAGCCATGTAAAATGTAAACAATATTTCAACTTAAAATATTATATATTTTGTTAACATCTCTGTAAGAAAAAAGGGAGAAAAGCTGCTGTGCCGATCAAGCATACAAAAAAGAACTTAAAATATTAAATCTTTTGTTAACATACTACAAGTATATCTCTGTAAGAAAAAAGGAGAAAAAAGCTGTTGATCGGCATCAAGCATACGAAAAAGAAAATAAAATCTTGTGAAGTTCGAGCCACAAGCCCAACATCAGCAGAAGTAAATGAAACACGAAAAGTTAATAGACTGTGAAAACGCAATCTAAGCATAAGTTTAAAAAAAAAATGAAAAAGTATAGGTTTGGATGAACTATATTTAACTACTATTATTATACAATCACAATGCAGTTTTTTGTAGCATTGTTGGGTTAATTGTGTTGGAAAATAGTTTTGGGTATTACGGCGAATTTGTTTGATAACAGCCCTCGTAGCAATCAGCTGACGGCACTCGCAATTTCGACGACCACTTGAAGGGATTAGTGTCGCCGACCCACACAAATTGTTTTTAACTGCGCGGCTTTGCGCTTTTTGCAGTTTGCAGCTCCACTGCTGCAAATTGCCAGCTCATGAGTTGCAGTTGTTCTCGTTGGCTTTGTTGCTGTTATTGTTGTTGCAGTTGAAGTTTGGGAGCAGTTGGACACGAAAAATTCCAGTTGGACAAAACAAAAGCACTTACGCGATAGAGGCAGGAGGGCTGGTCAAGTCCTTAAAGTGTTTTGGCAGCCGCGTTTGTTCAGTGCGTCAATTAAATGTAACGCATTATTTGTATTTGTATTTTTTGTGCTTGGCTGTAAATGCTTGGCTTTTTCACTTACATATACTCGTATACGAGTACATAGCTTACTAACAAGCGCCATTTTGTCTGCTGCAATAAAACTTAAAAACAGTTTGGAGCAAAAATTTCTTTCCGTTTGGATACAACTTTATGAAACCGTAAATATTTATTATACAATAAGCACAAAAGTCAGTCGTTAGTGTGCATGAAGGCATTCAGCATTTATGTACACTTTGAGTTCAAGAGAGCTTACACTCTGTTGTATTTGAATGCAACTTTTGGAACTTTGTGTACTTTTGCTGTACCCTGAGTCTGTTGTGGAATTAAATTTGAAATCGAGTTTCAAATTCGTGCGATTGGTGTATGACATTTGATTGGCTACGTTTGTGAACATTCCAACTTCTTTTAAAAATGAAAATATAAGGTTTTATAAAATCGAAGTAGTTAATAAGTGTTGAAGACTTACGAATTTGAGAGTGTATTTTGCTATAAAGTTTGTTAAAGACAAAAAAAAATTCAAAGATGTAACGTGTTTCATTTTTTCGTAAAAATTATACATTAGTTATAGACAAAGGATTTTATATTTTCGGTGGAAATAAGAACGTGTTGTGTTCTGTTGAGAGTATTTATTTGTTGACAAAATAAATATATAAATATAGATAAGAACTATGCTGTATTCGAACAAAATATTTATGAATATAGTTATTGAAGTTATTGAAGTTATATACGTATATAATTAGATATTTTGGTAATTTCTATAGACTTTTTTAACCTTAAGTTTTAAATAATAAATTCTCTATTGTTTTGAATTTTTTTAAATTAAATAAAAGAGAAAAATTTTAATATTTGTTTATTGTAATTGTACAGTTGTTGCCTTTGATTTTAATTATAAACGAAATTTACGACATGTTGTTAAATCGGTAAATGAAATCCAAAAAACGCTTTCAATATTCAATTTAAAGTCTAATTTAATCAGTTAATGTATCAATATTATTAACACATTTTAAATTACATGAAGTAAGAAAAAAAACGCTTGACATTGCAGGTTTCGGAAAAAGTGTAAACATAATATATTATGCATTTGATATCCTCCATTTGTCGCTTTGTTTTTTTTTTTCATTTGTTGCCTTTTCAGTTTCCATTACAAATACTCGTACAATAACATGCCGCCTGCCCGATTTAAAGAGACAGTAATTGATTTGCTGTCCGTTTTCATTTGCCGCTTTCTTGCTTTTTATGGCATTTTTGCCATTTTTTGAGTGGCTTTTTGTTCGAGCCCAACTCACAAAATTATTGAAGTATATAACCTGAGGTTAATCTCATTCCTTTTTTATAGCCTGTACCCAAAGGGTGAAAGGCTATACTAGTTTTGTGCGCATGTATGTAACACACAGAAGGAGGCGTGGCAGACCCCACAAAGTATATATATTCTTGATCAGGATGAGAAGCCGAGTCGATATAGCCTTGTCCGTCCGTCCGTCTGTCCGTCTGTCCGTCTGTCCGTCTGTCCGTCTGTCCGTATGAACGCAAGGATCTCAGAAAGTATAAGAGCTAGAATAACCAAACTTGGTTTCCATATTCTCCTAAGACCGAGAAAGTACGAGTTTGAGTTTTTTTTCGATGCACCCCCCCACTCCCCCGCAATTCGTGTTTTTTCTTAACACTTCCGTAATTCTCGGAATTTTGAAATAAATTTTGGTAGGTACATCCAGTTAGTACTAATGTGTCCGTGTGCCAAATTTCATCATGATAGGTCAATTCTGAAGAAAGTTATAGCCATAAGTAAAATCGCTGCTCATGCGCTGCCTCTGTCGGCAGCGCTGCCCGCAGCTGTTGTTGTTGTTGCTGCTTTGGTTCAACTTTGTGCTGCATACATACACGCATATAAACACGCATAGGTACGTGATGTAAATGTATGCTGTTAAAACTAAACATAAACATATATTCTAATTTAATTAAATTAATTAATTCATTAATTTTTTTTAATAATTTAATTTTTTTTTTAAATTTTTTTTTTTAATTTTTCTTTTTTTGTGGAGAGTACAGGCTATTTTACTGTCGGGCTTGCTCGACTGTAGCGTTCTATCTTGTTTTTGTACTTGATTTTGTTTTTTGTGTGTTTTAAAATTTGAATAATAAAGCTATTTGTTTGTTGCGTGCCCTTGAGTTGTTCTGTAGGCTTAACAAAAAAAATGTGCTCGAGAAACATCTAAATCAGTTTTCCACGTGGTATTCAATAAAAAACTTCAGATTTTGGCTTCGATGCTGTCGTTTTAAATTACACAAATATTGTTATGTTTGTGTGAGTGATGCCAGCTTCTTACTTATACTTATATATACATATCAGATATATATTTGAATTTATATAATTCTATTTTATTCGGTTTTTCGTTTTATGAGCAACGACTGGCGACTCAAAGGTGTGGGGTTTTATGCATCTTTAATGTTTACATAAAGTTCAAGATCGTAAATTTTTTATATGTTTCACTTTTTTCCGGCACATTATTGAAACTAGTTTATGACTGGGGCCGGGCTATCTTTTCATTTAACTAACTGACCAAAATTTTATTACCGTTTGTTGCTGTTGCCTCGTTGGGTCTATTTATTAAATGAACGCACTTTGCTTTACGGCTGACATTAATAAGCTTTGCGGCACACACATATTAACATTACACACTGTACAGTGCGAGTGCGAGTACGAGTACGTGTATGTGTGTGTGTGTGTGTGTGTGTAGATGGTGGCAAAATTGTGTTGCCTACTGCAAGGCGCAATGAGAATGCCGACAGGCGACGCTTATATTAAATTAAATTTATATGCTTATTTATGAACATGCAACAATGAAATATTTTGCGACAAATAAAATTTGTGCGCCAGCTGTATGTGTAGAGTAGCTACGAGATGTGTGGGGCGAGGAAGGGAGGGAGCGGAGTTTTGCTATTTAGTTGAAACTTATGGAGGCAACGTAAAAAGCAAGCAACCACAGAAACTTATTTTAGTTATTTCTATTAAAGACTTGGTTGCTTTTAAGCGTTCGTTTTGTTGCCCTTCAATGCCTTTCTTTGTTGCAGTTGTGTGAGACCGTTTTTGTTATTTTTTTTGGGAATAGGGGAGAAAGCATGGGGTATTTAAGATATTTTAAGAAAAAGTAAAGCAAACCTACAAAGTGAAAGGAAACGCTTTTAGCAAAATGCAATTGTAAATCGATTCAAAGAGATTGCTAAGGAGGGCAGTAAGGAAAAAGACGACTAAATTTCGTTTTGTTATAAGTCAGAAGGGCTAAAAAGAAACTGATAGGTAATGAAGGTAAGAATATCGCAACAGAAAAAGATCAGCATAGCGACGAATGATAAAGGGTTAATTACAAGAAAAAGGTTCTTATAAAGTCTCTCAATACAATAGATTTATAGAAGAATCGAAATTGATAAAAAAGAATAAAATATTGATTGGTGAAAGGGAACTGTAAATGAAGGAAGAAGGACTGAGAGTTAGTTATTATTTGTTTATAAAGAAATTAATGGAAGAGGGTGAGTAGCTTTGGCACGCGGAAAAGTTTCCTTTTAGTATTAGTATTCCATTCTACTTAAATGCTTTTATAAAGATAGATAGAATATAAGAAATCGATTTATGTGAAATATTGAAATATCTATTTGTTTGTTTTCAGTTCCCCTTCCTTTCAATTGAGCAGTGCTGTGGAGTTGTGGTTTTATGACTTTTTCGTACACATCCATCTTATTTGTGTAACAATTGCGTCTTATTGTGTCTCCTCTACCATGACTAATATGATTTCATTAAAAGGTAGTTGTCGACATTTCTTTTACACCAACTGTCTTAATCACTCTCATGTTACTTCGTACTCCCTTTTTGCCCTTCGAATAATTGTTTTAGTCTCTTTTGGAATGCATTCATTCTACTTGGCTGGCTGCTTATCTTCTTCACTTATGCTCGTAGACTTATTCTAGCTGGCTTTTCTATTTGCCATTTGCTATTGACGGCAAAGCTTTGCTGTACTTCAGCTGCCATATAAATACTCAGTTACTTTAGTTCATCCTTCGTCTTAGTATTGCCAGCTCCCGACTAATCAAACTGAAAGCCTTAGGGCACAGCTCATTACAAACGACAATGGCACAAAACATAAGCGCCGGCAAAACTATAAATTAATGGCAAAAAAAGGCATAAAAACATGACCATACACACATACTAGTACCTAGTGGCAATACTTTTAGAGAGACCGACCAACAAATTAACAGTAGCAGTAGTTGTAACGGCAACATCGCTTTGTTTCTCGCCTGTTCACAAACACCCATACATACAGCAAACTGTTACAAGGTCCATAAGGCTTTGTTTAGTGTTAGCTATACGAGTATAGCAGATATATGTACATACTATATACTGATGCATATAGCTACAGCTTTGACCAGCCGTCTTTATTGTTGCCCGCACTCAACGCGTCGTATTCTTTGTTTTGTGGCCCAACTAATTTTAAGTCTTCTGTTTACACAATCTACCAAAAATAGTTACAAATTTAAATATTGATTTTATTTGGCAGCCTCGCTTTGCGCTCTGCTCCACATTAAAGCATTTTACTCTGCAAATATTTGCCACAATACGAAAAGGTGCAAATAATTTTCATCGTTTTGTGGGCATTTTCTGCTGGTAAGTATCTAAGATTGTGTTCTTTGGCAAACAAGTAACGCATATTTTAGTCAGTTTGTTTGAGCAGATCCTGGCCGAATGGACATTCTGGCCACAGTGGCAGTCTAGTTACAATTTACATACATCTACAATTGTGCATAATTTGCGTATCTAATGAAAATTTCTGTGAAATTTCCAAAGGCAAATACAACGAAAGTTTGCGTATGTCGAAGAGTAAAATACACACAAGTATTTGGACATCGATTGCGTTAAAACACAAACAAAATATTGCCTAGTCAGGCAGCATTATATAACATGACTATTTGGATTACCATTCAATTTGTAAAACAACTTATTTACTATGCCATTAATCTTATCGCCTTTTAGTTAAACAAAAAGCCATCTAATCGAGCAAATCTTATCGCCATTGTCACAAGGCACTTAAACAAAGTCCACTTCAAAAGTGAAAGATTTATTGTTAAGCAATCAGACGGCATGATTATTAAAAGTCAGCTATGAACGAATTACAAACTCGACACGGCCAGTATCTGATTGACTGTTTTTTGTTTTACAATCTACATACAAGTATATGTTAATATGTGAAGGATAACCTTACAATATTTGTGATGTGAGAAAGTAATGAATGTTTTTTGCATTAATATATTTTTTGAATTTTTTGAAAATTATAAATGAAGAATGAATTACCAAAGCAGCACTTGATTTAATTCATTGCCGTGGCCACTGAATGAAGAAAATATTATGTGAAACCATTGGAGAATAATATTGAAGGGGAGGGGGGAACAACCTCACCCTCGCTTTGGCTTCAAATGGGGGCATATTAAACAAAAACCTTGCATAGTCCGTACAAATCTAGTTACGAATAAAATAATGAGTCTGGCTATTTGCCAAGCTGCGTTCTGTTATTTTCATTTTAAATGGAAATTTGTTTTACATAAAATTAATTACCAGATTTGTTTGAGGGATGCGAAAAAGTTAATACAGCCAAGAAAATGCTTAAACTGGCTTTAAATCTATTTGGAGTAACTTTTAAAGATCTTTCATTGAAATTGGAAATATAAGTTTGTAAAGATATTTGACAACAGCTTTACAACAATTAATTATCTTGTGCTAAATTTCTTAGTCGTCATAACTTATGTTTAAATATATTTGAAGAGTTTTAAACAAAACAAGTTTACTTAAATATATACAATCGAGCTGCTGTTACATTTTCTTAATTTATATTGAATTGAAAAATTGTTTGTGTTCTAAGAACAAGTAATAAGGTCATTTAGTTTATCGTTTTAGGAGATTAGCTTATCAATTTATTTGTTAAAACAGATGCATATTGCGCTTATTACTTAAAAAAAGCTGCATATAGTATAATAGCAGCAACACAATCCAACACATCTATTACAAAATATTAAAAAGTGCACGATTATCTTTTGTTCATTCATGGAAGTGTCTATTAATAAGTATGATGAGTTGGGGATTTTTTTTTGCTTTCGAGTATATGGAGAATCATAAATTTCCCCATAGTTGCGGGGTTGTTGTGTTGCAAAATATTAGAATTATGGAGCCACGCTCTACACTAAGCGCTTTCAGTCGTCTTCGTACTCGAGAAACTAACAAAAACTGTGACGCTCACTAAAATTTATACAACCCCTCCGATTAGATAAGGCACGCTCCCCTTTGGGCCATAAACGTGAAGATTTGATTAAATTAATAGCACCGTCAACTCTGATGCATTGAAGATTCTGAGACAAGTGCTTAAAAATTTGGCGGAGTTTAAAACTAAACAAAGGCGGATGCTCCTGGTCTAGAGTTGGATGCTGAGCAGGAAGGCTACACCAGCGGGAATAAGAACTCTTTATTTTGTTGAAGCAAAATTACGGTAATTGTAAGCGTAATCAAATAAATTAGACGAGTACGTGCAAGTGCGTTATTTTCAGCACATTAAGTGCTGTTATTGTTGCCACTGGTAAACAGACAGACAGACTGATGGACTGATGGACTGATGGACTGGGTGACTGCATGAATGAATGAGTGGGCAGAGACTCTAAACTGAATGAATGAATCAACTCGACGCGTTGTAATAAAAGCAGCAGATCTCTCTGTCGCTTTTTCAACATTAAGACAATCATTTTAATTGAAGTGCCACTTTGTGAGTGTGCAAGTGTGTGCTTGCGTGTGTGGGTGTGTGTGTATACAGTCCCATTTACAGTTACATACACTTATAAGTACATACATATATGTATTTATTCACATCCACGTTCACATCTCGTCTCGTCGCGCATTCTTAATGGCATTGCGATTCTGGCTGGGCAAGTGGTCCGGCATTGGGTTACTCTAAGCGCTTAATAAAAAGTTTGTTTGCCGCTTAAAATTGTTTTAGTTTTATTTTATTTTATGTTTTTTTTTGTTGCCATCTTTTGGGATTTCTCTGTCATTCCACTGGGTTTGCTGCACAAAATGCACTCAAATGTTGTCGCATTTTAGTTTTAAATCGCTCGAGTTTTTTTTTACAATTCTGATGTAACAGCTGGCAGAGATCGCTCGACAAGCTTGCTAATGCGAATGAGAGCTTTGCGTTACACCACACAAGTCAGAATAAAGTGACTTGCACACTCTTTAAAGCATTACCCAGCATCTGGGCTATGAATAGTATTCAAAATCTGGAGTATAAGGCAGACCCCAATAACTGCGCATATTTTTGATTGGCAAGACATTTATTAGTCTCTCTTCAATATGTTTGTGGCATGTTTGATTGCTGTCTCTATGAACGCTAGCACTTTGTAAGCTTTTATGACGCTTCTGCCATCCAGCAGATGCAAATTTGATTGCCAGTGGCAAAAAGCAAAGGAGAAGAGCAAACCAAGTTAGCCACACACTGATGATTATTGGCAGCCATCATATATTTCTTGAAAACTTTCGCATGTCGAAGAAATCTTACCATCAACCAATTAGCTTCACATCTTAAGAAGCAGCAGCATTGCATTACAACAGTGCCTTGTGTGCTCAGTATAGAGTTTTGGGAGACAACAGTAGGGTGCAGAACTATTTTCATTTGTTCAAAACATACTTTTGCAATTAGGCAGCACATTTATAAGCTAAGGAATTTGAAAAATATCTCCTTTCTACTCCACTCTTGGCAATTTGACTTTTTACATCGAAATAGTTGTTCCTTGTTTTCAAAACTTTTTCCTACTTTCGATGCTGAATTTTATAAAGGTGTATTATATTGTTCTGTATTGTTTTTCCACTCAGCAGAACAACTTATTTTAATCTGCTCTGCCAATATTTAAATTGAACATTGAAATTGGTAAACATTAAAAGTAAATGAACAGCTGTTCGATTGGGTGAATGGCATTCCATGCCGAGTAGAGAGTTGCAATAAAAAGTGACCACACTTTAGAATATTCTCGTTTTTTAGTCGTTGATATAACTTCCAATTCCAATTCCTTTCTTAGGGATCTCCCATCCATAAAAATAAGGATATTATTTGGCATTAAAGGCTTAATTTAATTGTCAACATCCGTTCTATTTGGTTTTATTTTTAAAATCCTTAACTAGTATGATAGTTTTCTCATGTTTTCAAATATTTTAATATAAATCTATTGATGTCTTTGTTGATTTAGCTAATTGTGTTTGAAACCCACGCATTGGGGTTTTTATGGCCATGTAAAGCCATAAAATTGAAAAAAAAGATATTTATTTATTTATTTTAAAAATGTATTTTTAAATTTTCTAGGGTGTACGGATAGGGTACAGGTCTGGTTACAGTGCAACACCATTTGAAGTAAGGAAATTATTTCATTTCTTTTGAGATTAAAATATTTAAGTTAAAGTTTCATTATTCAAGTGGTTGAGAGAAAAAACTCCGATATGAGCTACTTTGGATTGAAAGTTCCAGTATATAGTCTCTTCTCTAAGCCGCACAAGTTTCTAATAGTTTAAGCAGTATTTCTCAAACCAATTGTATTTAGAATATACACATTCAATGGAATATTCTCATAGCGAAATGAAATGTCAAAACTTTGTCGACAGCCGACAGATGAGCTGGAAAAAAGTAGCTGTGCTGCCAGATAAGCGATGAAGCCGATGATTTATAAATCAATGATTAACTTTTCTTGAAAAGAAGAAGTAATTTATTAATTCATAGGCACAGTCTGTGTTTGACTGTGACTTTTAGATTTAAGCAAACATTTTATTGACTCTGAACATAAATATAAATTCCAATACTCGTATATATCTATAATGCGTTGTGTGCATGTTGTCGACAGATATTGCATAAAAGCGTATTTATTTGATCGAAAATAAATGAAGAACAGCACAATTAACATTATTTGCAAAGCGTGATAAATTTAATTTAAACAACAGTGCAACAAGTGCCATTCGAGTTTGTGCATTATACGCTTATTTTGGCAAACCGCGAAGCGCTTTTCATGTCCACCACAGATATTTCAATTACCACAGAAGCCGCAGCACAAAATCGGCATAATTAAATAGCTGTATTAATGAAATGTTTTTGTCTATATACCAGGCATATGTACTTACCATGTGAAGCTTCTTCATTTACATATGTCCGTGGATATTTGCATAAACTGCACGTTTTTCAGTTGTATTTTCACACCCGGCCGTGGCAATCGCTTTAAAGAAATATTGATATTGTGTTAATTCCACTAATTATTTGCTTGTTTTGTTTTGTTTTTTGAAGTATTTATTCGCGTATTTAAAATAATAATAATCGATTGAATGCATGTTTTCAGTAATTATTTATACGTGAATAATTTAATTAGCTAATAAGTTGTTGAAAGCACATACATATTGTTTTTATACCCTGCTGTCGGGTACTCTGGTAAAAAGGGTACTTATATTAGGTGAAAAATATGTAACAGACAGAAGGTAGCATTTCCGAGATCATAAAGTAGTATGTATATATATTCCTAGTCAGCATGACGACACAAATGTAATTAGAAGTAATATGTCCATTTGTCTGGATGTATGCCTGCATTTCGGAAGCAACCGACCTCAAACTTGGTATGTACAACACGAGTTTAATAGCTTTTGTTTCTCCGACTACAGAATTTATCTATTTTTTTTTTCAATTTTTATCCACATCGATAAATGTTAAGAACATTTATTGGGGAAGCAATTTTTTTTCTGTTCGCTTTTTACTTTGAAACGGCAGAATTGTTTGGGTATAGAGTATATATATATACAGTCTGGTTTGTTCTACCGTTAAATTCTCTCTTTTTTTTATCACAATTATCTAACAAGCTAGTTAATTAATTTGCAACAAATTTTGGTATACTTTAAAAGCGAGCGGGCAAGCGGGAGTTAACAGAGGATTAAGATAAATATTGTAAAAAACGGCAATGGATTTTAACCAAAAGTTTTAAACATTTGTATTTGACTTGGCAACAACTGCAAAATTAATAAGGAATAGTTAATAACAGAATTATAATTATGTTCAAAGACATTCAACATAATTTGCTAAAAAATAATATGTATATTAGCAAATTAATATTTTATTATTAAATTTTTACTGTAAATTGTTTCCGGCTGTGCTGAATAATCAAATGTATACTGAAAATACATTGATTGAAAATACAATCTGCCATCACCTGACGACTGAATGCTGATGAATGTTGTATAACCACTCCAAATTTTGATGAAACCATATTTAATAATAATACTAAATAAAATTAGCGCTGATTGTCATTTAGTTTATTTTGCCCAAAACTTTATCGATCGTAAATGTATTTAGCTGTGCTATAGAGTGCTACATTAAATTATTCATTATTCATTTATTATGTGCATTGTTAACCAAATGCATTTGTTTAGCAATTTACAAAGCGCGGATTTTGTTGTATCTTAAATTCAATTCAGAAACTGCTCGGCTTTATTTATCAATTGAGCGCCGTATCAGTAATGCCATCATCTTTACTCTCTTGAACACACAGTACTATCACTGTACAAGATTATGCCACAATGTGTTCTACACATATGTATGCTGGTTTCCCATAACATTTGAATAGGACTGGTTGCAACGCCCCCATGCCCGCACCCCCGCCGCTTTTCAAGGCTTCTGCTTCAACACGTCGTCGCATTAACACAACGTCAAGTTGTTTAGCATATAATTTAAATATCAAGTGGGCGGAGGCGTGAGGTTATGGACTGGCCATTGAACATATGCCACATTGAAGTGTGTGCATATTTTACCATTTGACCCGTGCTCGTCCTCGTTGTTACTCTTGTAGCTTTCAATGTTAATTATACCCTCATTACGCAGCCTTGTATACATAAGTCATGAAAGCGAGTCTGCTATACCCGTACACAACACAAGAGAAAACCTCCTGACTTACATGCGAAAAAAATGAGAAACATTTGCTCATTTACTTGCAACATTTTATTATAAATATGAAAATTAATCACTCAGCAAAACAGCGACCCCCCTTTTGGTCAGGCTCAGCCAAAAAGAGAAAACATTGGAGCTTACAAAAACTAATTTATATGCCATTTTAATGGCAACATAATTAGCTCATTTACAGCCCGCGTATGCTCGTTATGGAATGTATATTCGTGTGTGTGTATGTGTGTATGCGTGTGAGTACATAGGCACATCACTTGAATAGGTACAATAACACTTTGAAAGAAACCTCTCAAATGTCTCTAGTAAAGAAATTGTTAGTATACAAAAACCAAAGTGGAATTCAAAAATAATTGCAAAAATGTTGTTTTTTATTCAACATTAAGAAATAAAAATAAGAACAATGATCTTTACTTCATTAAAATTTAATTTAATAGCATGTTGTAGAAGATTGGAAATAGTTGAAAATATATTTTGATAGCTGCATGAGTATAGAATCAAGACTCACACATTTGTTATGTAAAAGAAAACATAAAGTAATAGGCCATAGGATAATTACAGAAACATTAGACACATTAGAAACATTAGAAGCATTAGTAGTTGGGATTTTTAACAACTCTGTGGAAACTTTGTGGTGTAATGTAGTTTAATGTTAAAGCTATGCTTGTAATGTAGTTAAAAGTTAACTGGGCCAACAGAGTACGTATGTTCTATATGTTCTGTTTGTTCAACTTAAAATTGTTTGATATTTGCTAGAAAACCGAAAAGTTTAAATAGTTGTAAAAATAGTTATTGTTTGCCTTAAATTTGTATCGCTTGCCACAAAACGTTCATTCATAACCAATTCTTGTTGCCATTTGTATCAACACATCGCTGTAAGATAACATAATGTTATTTGGCTGCGTCTGCTACGCTCTCTGGCTCTCACCAGCACAATGTAACTTGACAGCGCTCTTTTGCTCTCATTGCAGCGGCTGATCTGCAAATGCAGGTGTTGTGAGCAGAGCTTTCTATCGACTCGCCTAATTAGTTGTTGTTGCTCTGTTACGAGTAGCTCCACACAGTCAATTCGATCTTTTGTTTTTGTTGCAAAGTTTGCAAATGACAGTTGATAATGAACTTTAGAATGTTGTTGTGTTCTTGAAGGCCAACTTTTTTCATGGCTGGTTAAGGGCTTGACCAGAGATTACAAAACAGGGACAACAGTTACTATTTCCTTAGACATAAGAGACTAAGAAAATTTTGAACATAAGTACACACAATGTACATCAATTCTCTTCAGCAGTTCTAAACTCATTATTTTAGTAATACAGATAATCGTGGCTGTCAGAAATTGTATTTAAATTTATTTAATTTTTGTAGTTAAAAAATTCTCCCAAGTTGATAATAAACTTTAGAATGTTGTTGTGTTGTTGCAGGGCAACTTTTTTCATGGCTGGATAAGGGCTTGACTATAGATTAGAAAACAGGTCAAACAGTTACTATTTCCTTAGGCATAAGAGACTAAGACTTTTTAACAGACAAACATCAATTCTCTTAAGCGGTTCAAAACTCATTTATTTATTTAACTAATACAGGTAATAGTCAGAAATTGTATTTAAATTTATTTAGTTTTTGAGTTACAAATTTTTTCCCATTTCTTGTGCGCTTAAATAATTTCTTAAACTATGATATCACCTTTTGAAATATCTTCATCGAAGTGAAAATTTCGGTACCAAAACTAAAAGAAAGTGGTATAGTTTTTCAACTGTTTTCAATAAAAACAATTTATTTATTATGAAAATTCACTTTAAGTGAATTTCATTATATGCTGCACCCAAAGGCTATAGTATTACTTTTTCATTTTCCATTTATCATTTTTTTATGAAAGGAATTGTACCTATTTGAGTGCGCGGCAGTGTGCGTGTGCACACAAGGCACACCTTTTCCTTTTCCGACATCCTTTTGTTTGGTCGTGCCGCCTGGGCGTCATGTCAAAGTTAAACATGGGCGACTGTTAAATAAAAAGCACACAACAGCAAATAAACAGCGGACCCTTGAAAGGCCTCTGAAAGCCTCCTTTTGGTTTACTTGGTTTTTGGCTTTTAATGCGAGGTGCCTTTTTCATTTAACGCTCGAAACATTTCGCGCATACTAAATTAGGCAATGAAATTTGCTCGGCGTTCACCTTTGAATGGTGGAAACTATGTCAGGACCCAGATAGCAGCACACATTGCGGCAATTTTGTCAAATCAGCCTTGAAAGTCATTTTTGTGCCAGGCACTGGCACTCCAAACTAAATGTTCAATTGGCCATAGAGACAAACGGATAGCCAGACAGACAGGCACAGACAGCGAAAAATGTTGGTTTTATTTTCATTTGCCTGCCAAACGGGGCCACTTGAATGCGCAATGAAGTTTCTGATTTTGTAGTGCCATAAAGCAACAATAACTGCAGCAGCAATAACAACAGATTTGCATGAATTTAACAAATTTTAAATCATGCTATTTGCTGTGGCTTCAAATTCAAAAGGCTATCGTTGAAAAACGCATTCATTTGTGGCTTTTTCGTTATGAGCGCCAATATGACTCAGAAGTTGACATTTCTGTCAGCGTTCATTTTCGTCTGTTGGCATTATTTGATCAGAGCATAATTATGAAAATGTAATTATGAAATTTAATTTCGCATTGTAGCTGTCGCTTTTTTAACTACACTAATTGCGTACAGTTTTTCTTGTGACCAATATACGAGTAATTGTATTCATTTGTGGGAAAAAGATACTGAGAATGGAAACAATTAACTTACAATTAAGCTATGTAATGACGAAGGCTTTACAATAAAGTTATAAGTTATAGCGTGAAAAGCTATCACTATTATATAAGAACGTAAAACAAAATACCTAAATACATAATACCAATTAGGAAATGTTGAGCATATAAATAAAATTAATTAGAATTACTATATGCATAAGAAAATTGGAGAGGTTTTTTTCATGTCAATGCCTCTTCACAAACATAGCTGATTGAAGTTACGTTTGATGTTACTATTTCGCGATTCATTCCAATAGAAAAGGAAGAAATAATTGAAAAACAAAAAAAGTGGTTTCTTTTATAATGACAGCAAAATAGTAGGTTTCGATAATGGCGTATCAGTTCTTGTTCTTGTTTATAGAGAAAAGAGAGTCGATTTCAAAATACTGCTCTATCTCTCTTATATATAGTAGAATACATCATAAACAAATGTAAAAGTCAATGTGCGTTAAGAAAATTAAATTTCTATATTTGAATCAAATCTTCTACCTGCAAAGGATTTGTTGCAAAGGCGGCAATGGATAAAAAAGTGCACGATTTTCTTGTCCTAGCCCCATACACATCATTTGTGTGCGTTCGTTATTTTTTATTCGTTCGTCTCTGTGCGGTTTTGCTTCTGTGGTTGACTCGGTGGTTTTGCTGCCGTTCAAGCGGTGGCTGTCTTTAAATTGCTTCAATTAATTTTTGCCATTGTTTTCGGCCGCTTTTATACAATAGTATCTGTTAATGGCATGATTTAATGTAAATGACAGTTTATTAAAACATGAATAAGCTTACGTAATCCAATGGTTTAATGTATTGCATTAACATGAATTATTCATAAATTTTTTGTTTCATCCTTCCGTGCTTTTATTTTAAATGTTACTTTGGAGAAACAGTCTATCAAAAGTTTAAATTAAATGTATGTTTTAGTCAAAATGCAGTTTATGGTCTAGAATCGGAAGACTATATATATTGCTATTTATTCGAGGTGTTTGTTTTACATATTTATGTAGCACATGAATAATTAATACAGTGAATGTTCCAGTGTAAAAATCTTTGGGCCTGTCAGAATTAAAACAAACTTTTTTTTGTTGCAAATAACGATTAAGTTGCTCACCAAAAATGATGGGAATTGCGTATGTAAGCCACTATTTTAAAATTGAACTCTAATTTAAATGGGGCTTATATAAATAAATAAATGAGAATAAATATTGCTAAAAGTTTATTCAAACTAAATGCAGTTTAATGCATAGTATATGATATCTGTGATTAACATGCCACTTTCTGAGCTATACTTGTAAGGCATTGCATTCTGAATTCGCAGCACACAATGTGGATAAGTTTTTGGTAACCATTTCAGGCTCAATTCATTGTCATGTTAATATTTACTCATTTACTCTTCCTAACCCAAATACTCGTAATGTGTGAGCCATAATAGTACACTATGTATTTAGTCTTACTTCATCGTTAGGTAAATCAATATATAGTTTCGTTCGTGCTACCTTTTGTTTTACTAGCCACTGTACTTTCTGCATATTTTATACATAATTTAATTATATGCTTCCAAGAAACTAAGCCCTGTATTGGAGTTTTACAAGTTCAAAAAAATTAGAAATTAATTTATATATAATTTATGACGCTGATTAATATTTTGAAATTCAGTGTGACATTTGAAAATAAAACAAAATGATTGCCAGCATTTGTTGGAATTTATATCTGCTTGCACTTTTTCTTAGCCAGTCCTGCCTTACTTTGAAAATAAGGTTTTTAAACTTCTAGCTTGCTTATTTGTTTGATTCTAAAATGCTGCCAGTAAACACAACCCCTTCGTTTCGATTCTTCTTATGTTTACATGTTTTTTTTTCTTACATGTTTTTCTTATACCTATAGGCTGAGCTGTCGGAATAAAATTTTGCTACATCATAATTAATTCAAAATAAGTCAGTTTTGTTCGGGGAACGCGAAAGCGAATTCAACTTTTAAGACATGTGTAAAGCACTTGTCATAAAACTGCAACCAAGCAGAAAACTCAACAAAGCCCCTCTGGCATTTGTCATGCAGTCTATCTATAACGTCGATATAGTAGTGTAAATAAGCAATTTCTGTCTACAAAACTTCAATATGGCTTAAGTGCGGCACAAAACAGGTTTTTCTTTTCTTTTTCTCCACATACCAGTATATAAATTAATTTATTCAAGACGCGTTTCTGAACTTTTGCTTTCTGTTTGCTTGACGCGCGCCGGCTTACATAATTTCACCATACAATGCGAAAAGCAAATATCTATAAGAAATTGAAAAAAAAAAAAAACAAAAAAGGAAACAAAAACAAAAAGAGAAATGATATTGAAAACACTCTTTACTAACGAAAATGTTGTTAACTGCCAACAGATAACAGAAACAAATAAACTAATTGCATAAACATAGACATATTTGTTGCCTCAGAAAAACAAAATCAAATTGAGTTTACGAATATTGAGCTGAACAAATAAACAAAATGAAATCAGTTAATTGGGTTACATTTATTTTATATTATTTGCTGTAAGCGATGCTTCATTTAATGCATCACAAAAAGTGCCAACTCAACCTTTAAATACTCATTAAAGGGTGCAAACCCGTACGTATATACATACTGTATAATATTACAGTACATTACTATTCAATAATTGCTAAATAACTTGCGAGAGTTTTTTTTAGTAATTTAATTATATTCTAATACTTGTTGTAGCGTTAAATTGTTTTTTTTTTTTAATGTGCAGAGAAACATTGCTTTGAGCTGGTACCTTTTTTTAAATGGTTGTCTTAATTGAAATTTATATCTGAATTCGTTCATTATATCATATAAGTACAGAAACCATTCTCAGCTAAAACTAAAACTCTATCTTTCTATCAGTTATATTCTAATATGGTTTCTAATACTTTTAGAATAATTTAAAATCTTTTTAATTTTTAATTTACTTTAAATAAATAAAGTAATTAAAGCTTACTTCATGACAATTTCGGAGAAAGTATAAAAGCTGTTAAAAGCGAAAAGTCATAAGAAGAAAATATTAAATACTGACAAACATGGGTTTCGAAAATGCTGGAATATTCCCTGACTATTGTACTGGGAAAAATATTTGTAAAATATGCAAATGCCACAAAATACGTTTTTATTTTTGGTACAGACGTAGGTGCGAAAAGAGACAACACGCTGCTATCTATATATACGAGTATAATTAAATAATATAAAGTTGCTTTTTTTGGGGCTTAAGACGACTCAAACTACTACCTACTTTTGTTGCTAGAAGTACTCAAATGTAGTGCAAATTGTATTTCTCAGAACTCTGTCTACCAGCCGTTAATTAATCTTTAAGAGCTGAGAAGCGTACACAATATATTTGATCGTAATATCGCGATAATAAGCTCAATTAAATGGCTATTAAAGTTAATAACGTATCCATAAATTGTATCAATGCGATTGGAGCTTATCATATACTAGCCAAATGCGGTGGAATAAGGAACCCTTTCATATTTAAAAACTATTGATAACTTTGGCATTTATTGGCGTAAAAAACATGTTCATACTCAAAGAAACATCATGATGGATAAAAA
This sequence comes from Scaptodrosophila lebanonensis, assembly GCF_003285725.1. Lineage (NCBI taxonomy): Eukaryota > Metazoa > Arthropoda > Insecta > Diptera > Drosophilidae > Scaptodrosophila > Scaptodrosophila lebanonensis. The sequence goes on along the minus strand of NW_022060742.1, from coordinate 11,750,174 downwards.
TAGCATCAGAAAGTTATGCCAGTTTATTATTTATAGGTATTTTTCTATACGAGATCTGTTGAAAATCAATACAAACATAAGTACCAATGCACGCATGTTAATATAAGCAGATAATAATCTTATGTTATCTACAAGTTATCTGTCACTGTTGCATACGAATGTAAGCATAAAGAATATGTATAGCAAAAGTGTCAGTCTCCAATAAAACTCTAAAGCGAACAGACGCACGGCGGTCCGCGACTATTGTCTTTTACTTTACTCCTACTGAGCCCTTCCCTTTTCAGCGAATATATAATCTATTCAATAGGTTATGGGCCCAGGGCATATAGGCTCATAGGAGAAGTTCAAAGTATTGTGAAATAGTAATCGTTTGGTGACTCAAGAAATATAACATTTAAAAAATGAGTGCGCTATATCAAATAGACAAATTGGAAGAGCATAACTATGACTCATGGAGCATACAGATGCGATCTGTCTTAGTGCACGCGGAATTGTGGAGTGTGGCATCAGGTGCTGAACCTAGTAATACTGAGAGTTCAAGGCCAAAAGATGAAAAGGCATTAGCAATTATAACGCTAAGTGTAAAAGCTTCACAATTGGGCTTCATTAAAAATTGCAACACTTCGTACGAGGCATGGAAAAAGTTAAAGGACGTTCATCAGCCGAGTGGACCTGTACGGAAAGTGTCGCTGTACAAGAAATTGCTAGGCAAACGCATGTTTCAAGGCCAAAGCATTTCAAGTTACATACACGAATTTAACGAAATTCTGGATGGTTTGTGTACAGTTGGCATCGAATTAAATGATGAGTTAAAAACAATCGTGTTGTTGTCAAGCTTGCCCGAACCATACGAAAATTTTGTCGTCGCCATTGAGACGCGTGACAATTTACCGTCATTTGATGTGTTATGTATCAAGCTGATGGAAGAGGGAGAGCGCAGAGGCAATGCAGATGGAGAGAGCGAGAATGCAAGAGCATTTATAGCTACGCAGCAGATCGTCGCGCATTCCAAAGCGAATTCAAAAAGGAATTCAAAAATCGTCGTTTGCTACAACTGCGGCGAAAAAGGGCACTACAAGGCACAGTGCAAGCGTGAGAAAATTCGCGGTGAAGGGAAAAAGCAATCGACAAAGAAAGAGATGGAAAAGCAGAGCAGCTTGTTAAATGCGTTGGACGTTGGAAAGATAGAGAACAACATGTGGTGTCTGGACAGCGGAGCAACAAGCCATATGTGTTGCGATAAGACGTTATTTTCAAAATTTATTGCGCACACTGAAATGATCGGTTTAGCTGACGCTGGTTTCCTGAAGGCCGAAGGCAGAGGAGAGGTGAAGTTACAGACAGAACTTTGTACCTTGGTGTTGTCAGATGTACTGTATGTACCGAAAATGAATGGCAACTTTATGTCCGTCAGCCGGTCAGTGCAAAAGAACAATGTTATACATTTTGGGCCACATTTTGCTAAAGTTATACAAAACGGCGAGTGTATACTGAAAGCGAATAAAGTTGGGAACCTTTATATGTTTCAAGGCAAACAAAATAGGTGTTATTCCGCAACTGAATCAGATGGTACATTGTGGCATAAGCGTTATGGCCATTTAAATTTTACCAGTCTGAAGGAAGTGATCAGCAAAGAGCTAGTGCGTGGTATTGGAAAGGTTGTTTTCCCAGACAACTTGAATTGCAAAACGTGTATGCTAAGCAAAATACATGTACAGCCATTCCCAAAGGTAAGCACTAACCGTGCCGAAGAGCTGTTGGAACTGGTTCATGCTGATGTATGCGGCCCATTCGACACGAAGTCACTTGCTGGATCCAAATACTTTCTGACCTTCATCGATGACAAGTCCAGGCGTATATTTGTTTATTTTTTGCGGAAGAAAGATGAAGTGTTCAGTAAGTTCGTCGAATTTAAAAACTTGGTTGAACGGCAAACAGATAAAAAGCTCAAATGTATTCGAACCGACAATGGAGGCGAGTTTGTCAACACAACATTCAACGGTTTCCTGAAACACCATGGTATTGCAAGGCAATTGACCGTGGCTTATACTCCGCAGCAGAACGGCGTGGCGGAAAGAGCAAACCGGACATTAACGGAGATGTCCAGATGCTTATTGGTGCAGTCGGGCCTAGGCGAGTCTTTGTGGGCCGAAGCAGTCAACACAGCAGTATACATAAGAAACAGATCACCTACCAGTGCACTGAACAACCTGACTCCAATGGAAGCGTGGACAGGTAAGAAACCCTGTGTTAGCCATCTAAAAGTTTTTGGTTCCATTGCAGTTGCACTTGCAAAGGGTCCCCGTAAAGGCAAATTCAAACCCAAAGGGCATGAGTACCGTATGGTTGGGTATTCGGTAGCAGCCAAAGGCTATCGGTTATACGACCCAGAGACGAGGACGATTGTCGAAAAACGAGACATTCTATTTGATGAGCGTTGTGGTGGTCATACCAATGAAGATACCGTTACGGTAGATTTTCCTGCATGCGAGGTTCAAGAGCATGTCACTCACACGGATGGTGACAGAAGCATCGACGACGATGACAGTGAGCACAGTTCTGACGACAGCAGCTCCAACGCATATGAGAGTGCAGTCGAAAAAGAAGACTCTGACGAGGATACTGTGAAGATTGGGCCAGGCCGGCCTAAAATTGTTCGAAATGGTAAACCTGGTCGTCCAAGAAAGCAATACAATGTGCTTGGAGCATTGGTTGCTAGTGACGTAATGGTTCCGACATCCTATGATCAGGCCGTTGGTAGCACACATGCAGTATTCTGGCAAGAGGCGATGCAAAAGGAATATCAGGCACTACAATCAAACGAAACCTGGCAGATGGCTGATTTACCAAAAGATCAGCGAGCAGTTGGTTGCAAGTGGGTATACAGCCTGAAACGTGACTCTGATGGAAAAGTCGAACGTTTCAAGGCACGACTCGTTGCTAAAGGGTGCTCCCAGAAGTATGGCGTGAACTATGTAGAGACGTTCTCACCCGTTTGCAGATTGGAAACCGTGCGGTTTATTTTGGCGTTAGCAGCGGAATTGAAGCTGTACCTTCACCAGATAGATGTGTGTACCGCCTATTTGAATAGCGACCTGCATGAAACTGTTTATATGAAGCAGCCACAGGGATACACAGATCCCAATAATCCAAGTAAGGCTTTATTGCTTAAAAAGGCAATATATGGATTGAAGCAGTCGGGGCGCGAGTGGAACTCCAAGCTCGATTGTGTACTACAAGGCATAGATTTTGTAGCATGTGAAAATGAACCGTGTCTTTACAAAAGGAACGGAAGAGGTGACTTATCATTAATCCTTGTTTATGTTGATGATATAATTATAGCATGCCGATCAAAAGAGGACTTGGCCAACATCAAGTCAGCCATTACAACATCGTTTGAATGTGTTGACAAGGGAGAGCTGCATTTGTTCCTTGGCATGGAAGTGCAGCGCGACGGTGAGCTTGGCGAAATTTCGCTAAGCAATTCGCAATACATCAAAGACATATTGCGTGAACATGGATGCGAGACCTGTAGACCTACAGCGACCCCACTGGATGCTGGTTTCCAAGTGATATGTACCAGCGAGCATTGTCAAAAGGTTGACATTGCATCCTACCAGTCTTCAATTGGCGAGTTAATGTGGCTGGCGCTTACAACAAGGCCAGACATATTGCATTCCGTTGCCAAGTTAGCTCAACGGAATCAAGATCCGCATGCAGAGCACCTAGTGGGTGTAAAACATGTGCTTCGATACCTGGCGTCAACTGTGGACCTGAAGTTGCACTACAAAGAGTGTGGACAACCCCTTACCGGCTATGTGGATGCAGACTGGGGTGGCGACCGCATCGATCGCAAGTCGTATACTGGCTATGTATACTACTTGGCTGGAGGACCCATATCCTGGCGATCTGAAAAGCAACGCAGCGTGGCACTTAGCAGCACGGAGGCGGAGTATATGGCTCTTTCAACTGCGTGTAAGGAGGCCATATACCTACGGCGTCTTATAGTGGAGATTGGCTGCGGTGACTCGAGTACTCCAACTATTCTTCATGGCGATAATTTAAGTGCTCAACAATTAGCTAAGAATCCTGTACACCATGAAAGAACAAAGCATATTGATATTAGATATCATTTTGCAAGACAGGTTGTAAACGAAGAACAAATTGTTTTACAGTATACATCAACCAATGAAATGATAGCTGATATTTTAACGAAAAATCTCCCTAAAGCGAAGCATGTTCATTTTACAAAGCTGTTAAATTTGATTTGAAAATTTTTGTAAAACATGTTTGCATTGAGGAAGGGTGTTGAAAATCAATACAAACATAAGTACCAATGCACGCATGTTAATATAAGCAGATAATAATCTTATGTTATCTACAAGTTATCTGTCACTGTTGCATACGAATGTAAGCATAAAGAATATGTATAGCAAAAGTGTCAGTCTCCAATAAAACTCTAAAGCGAACAGACGCACGGCGGTCCGCGACTATTGTCTTTTACTTTACTCCTACTGAGCCCTTCCCTTTTCAGCGAATATATAATCTATTCAATAAGATCTTCCGATATTATTTGGTATTCATTATTGCTGAGTATTCTATTTCATGAATATTTTTAAGCATTTATACACATTTAAAAACAACTATAAACGAGCATGCATGCCATGCAATTCACTTATAATGTTCGCTTGCATAAACTATTATTTTTCAATATTATCTTTTCATTGTTACTGTTTTTCAACAAGTTTTTTAGCTTTCCAACGTTATTAATACATTTTTGGAGATTTATTTATTTATGTAGTTATAAGGCATATACATAGATGTATGTTTTAATTTCCCATTGTGCTTGGGTGCAATTTATGATTTTTAAAAACATATAAAAATATACATTTTTGTATTTGTACGAGTATGTATATTTGTGTGCGTGTGGCAGCGCGTGTGATGCTTTTGTTTAGTTTTTGCTTTAACTTTTCACTATATGCAAATATTTGTTATGTTTACACTCTCTGTGTTTTCGATTCATAGGCAGAGTGAAATTTGTGCTGCATTTTTATGTATGTATGAAGGCAGATATCTGCACATACATATTTGCTGAGGTATAACAGTACATGTGTATTTGTTTTTATAAATTGGCTTCGTGTGAAAAACTGGAGTAACAAAAGTAACATATGTTGATGATTTTTACAAAAACGTTTATTTGTTGTAAGAGGGAGTACATTGAAAAATATTCACGATTGTTGATTAGATTTTAAATTGTACACTCTGAACACTTTTCACCTTTCTCACAATTTATTATGTCTTTTTTATTCCTTTTGCATTGTGGTGATTATTTAATTTATTCCAATCAACTAAAATGGTTTTATTAAAAAAACAAAAAGGAATGATTAACGAGAATCAGGTTCTTTCTTGTAAGCAGTTTTCTCTTTTATATTTGAAATTATTTTATGACTGCAATTAATTTGCATACTTGAATAAAAGCTAACAACTTTTTAGAATTACTTCGGAATTAATCATTTTAAAAAGTTATGAATTGCCACAAGTACGTTTTAATTAGCCTAATGCAAAACTTTCCATCACGTTATTTGCATATGCAGCCAAAACATTTTAGTCTCAGTCGCATCAGAAGTCATTGCACAACTTACGGGAGCCAAAAAAATGTCTCATGCACTTCTTGTTTTTCTTTTAATATACATATGCATATATTATATAAAATTGCGCTGCTTTTCGAGCCAAGAATACGTAAGGAAGACTTTGTTTATGTATGTGCTACCAGAATTTCTAGTATTTGATTTTGAATTTTTGCGTCGACGACAAAACGGCGGCAGCGTTCCACTTCCGGCTGCATGAACAAACAAATTCAAGTTTCAATGATAGAAAAAATGAAATGATACTTTGCAATCGTTTTCAGTTAAAACACAAAACTGGATTGCAACAAAGAATACAATATGTACATTTGTATGTGTGTTCTCGTATGTGTAGAGAAGTACTATATTTATAACAAATGTGTGGCAATTTATTGCGATTGCATAAAACCAGAGCACGGCGCAAACGTACAGAATTTTATTTAATTGTGTTGAAGAGATTTAAATCATTTCGATTTTTTAACTTAATTGATGAGCGGAATGCAACAACAAGTTTGAAAACAGCACGCAAGTTCAGAAATTCAACACTTACACAAAACAGACACACACGCAAAAAGACGCAAACTGTATTTGCGCTTTGACAAAGATGACGTCGATGACGACTGCGAATATGACAATACGATAGAGAGCCAAAAACCACGGAGACCGAACGAACCGCACGCGACGGCTAGCCAACGACAACTGAGCGAGTCCAGCATTTTTGAAAGCCCCAACCAGCGATAGCATGCGAGTATAAGTAAACGCATCCAATGTAAATGAGCAGGCCAGCTACAGTGCGACCTGCCATAGTTGAGACTTTAATAGTGTTTTGGATTTAGCCTTCACAAATTGAAATGTCAAGTATATATTAAATTATAATATTGAACATTTTATTAAACAAGAATAATGTTAAATGTTGTATTGACTTCAAAAGCCAATTTCGTTTCCCTACTATTATTGTCAACAGAATTATTTATAGTTGCACACGTGTAGTTCTTGTAATTATTTGCGCAATTGTGTTACTGAGTTGCTAGATTTCGAAGCCTTACTGTTCGCCCATTCGATGTGAGTGAACTTTGTGGAGCTTGCCGGCGAACGCGTATGCGCAGAGCAAAACAAACCAGCAATAAACGCGGTCGAAAGCAAAAGCGTTGAGTGCAATTCACTAATTTCACTAGTAGAGTGGAATACGAAAATGTGCTCGGAGAGAGAGTGAGAGAGAGAGAGAGAGAGCGAGAGAGCGGAGTACTCTGTGCCAGTAGCACAGTGTGTGAGTATGTTTTGTGCGTTCAACAGGTGTTTGCCATTCCGGGTTAGAGGTGTTAAGTTTCAACAGCGGTTGGGGTCACACTGTGCGTATGAGTTATTAGAGGAAGAGAGTAGACAAATTGCTTGTACGAGTTTAAGTTTGTGTGCTCGTCATTTTAATAGGTGCATAGCTAATAGACTATTCTGATCTCATGTTTTGCTTTCATTTAACAGATGATGTCTAATGGTTTTTATATGCTGATGTCAATGTGTCGTATGCGTAATATTTAACACCAACATACGCATATACTTTTTTTAGAGGCTTTCGTTGGTTTTCTTTCGTAGATCATGTTTCTAATTTATTAGTTTTTGTTGATTTTTATTATGAAATAGTTTAAAGATTCCTCTCGAGCTTACGCAAATTTCTATGCAGATTGGCTTTTGGTATGGAATATCTTGGCTTCTTGTGTACTTTAATGCTCTCAGAATTCTACATCTATCCAAATTACACTATCTTTGGGATACTAGGAACCAAATTTCAATTTTCAGTTTCCAATAGCTTGTAATGGAAAAATTGGAATTTAGAATATTATTTTTATATAAGGGAAAATATTATTCTTTATTTTTATAAGTATTTTATATTTTATATAAGCATTTTATTTTATATATGTAAACAAGATCACCACTTTGATAAGATAGTTTTTACGCATATATACATATATCTCCATTAAACATGTGCGATATGTAATATGATATATGAACATTTTGACAAAACCTTTTTGCATTAAATCGAATTGCTGTATTTTGATTGTCTTTTGTATCATTCTGCTCTTTAATTCTTAACAATTGTTGAACATTAAAAAATATATAAGCTACCAGTTGGCAGCAATGTGAACGAACAGTTTGAATTTATCTTGTGTTAGTTTTCAAATCCAGCCTCAATCCATAACTGTCCTGAAGTTGCGCCCAAGCCATCATTTGTGCGAGTTTCTTAACTATGTAGAGCTTACGTAGGTTTCCCAGCCAATTAAAGCGGAAGTAAGCTCGCATTCTTCATTTTCTTGTATTACAACTGAGCCATTTGTTCGGCCTCGTTCTCTGCTGGCTCGGCCAACTCGCCTTCAATCTGTAAGGGCTCTGCCGAAGACTGTTCAGACACGTTGTGCTCGACGGCAGCAACGTCATTCTCAGCCACATGCTCATCCAGGCGGTCCAGAGCAGTTTGGACGGTCTGTTTCATTTCCTTGAGTTTCTCGGTCAATGATTCGATGGTGACCAGGCTGGCGCGTGCACGCTCCAATGCGTTTTGAATGCGATCCCGCAAATTCTGATGCTCCAAACGCATATTGGTCGCATTCTCACGCATGCAACCCAGCATCATTATACGAAGCTCACAGTCAGAAGCGTCCATTGTTCGGAAATTGTATAGTACTGTTCTTGTTGTTGTTCTTGTTTATCGGCAGCTGTTTTGTGTGTCTGGCCGAGTTTAATTTACTTTGATGATTTAGATATGGCCTACCTGTTCATAATGTGGAAGCAGTTTTGAATTATTGAACGCATTCCTTATCATCAATTATGCACAACTATGCACACAAAAGGCTCAAGAGATGGTCTTATGAATTTATGAGAAATTAATTGGTGGCATTAACATTAGGTAGCATGATCAACAGTATAAAGCAATTAGTTCATTAGCTGATTAAGTCAACCTCTGTCCTCAACTATACGGTTTGGGCGGTCAGCAAATCAATGTCGCAATAATCATCAAATTATCAGCATAATAATCGTAATGCGAGTAATTTCGTTGACAAAGCAGACGAATATGCTGCTGGGCATTAAAAGCTTAGCTGCCAACACTCATACGCCCTGTGAGCCGCACTTTTATGGCATATTTATCGTCGGTGCTTCTTTGTGTCGCCCGCTCGGTGTGCCCCGCATTCATAATTGATTATCCTGTGGGTCGACATGTCCTTGGTATACGTTGTCCTCCTCGTCTGTCTGGCTGTCTATACACTTGGGTATCCGCGCGCTCTCCGGAATGAACGCTTTAGCTTAATGAACGCAAATGGTTTAATTTTCATTTTCATAGCGTCGACTAAAGGGCTTTTATTTGATTTCCTTTTGCCTCGTCAGAATTCGTCTCTTTTTTCCTACCTCGTAACTAAGAAAGAGGGAATTTTTTCTATACGTATACATTTCTTTATTTTGAAGTGCTAGAAAGAAATGTTAATTGGTTAAAGCTCGTGATTTTGGTTGGCACTTTGGTTTGGTTTTCAGTTCGCATTCGGGTGCTCTGTTAATGAGAAGCAAATACGAATCCTCTGGCTGCTGTGGCTTGTTGGCTCGTTTGAAGGACACCTCTGTTGTGGGCCATTGTATGCCTTAATTGGATTAATTGGTATGCTGCGGGCTTGAGGTCAGAGTTCCAGGTCAGTGTCAACGTGTGGGTCATTGCGTTTTCTTTCTCGGATCTTTTGTTTCACATTGCAAACAATTTGCGGCAAGTTTTCTGGTTCGCCAACAATTAGATGGGCCATCAGATATGAAAAGGGTTCTTGAATTAAAAACAAAAAAGGTTGTCAAGGTTCAGTTCTTCTTTTGAATTTGTTTAAAAATTGAATAATTTCAACTCTTTTTTTTTCAGTTGTATACACATTAATTATACAAATACAACTTGAACTAGAAACTAGTTTAATCTTATTTTAAATTGTATATTTATAATTTATATACATACATAAATTCGCACGGTCAATAGGGTGTGAAATATTTGAATTGATGATACTTGTATATTATATTTTATTTTCATTATATTTTACACATTTGCTTAATTAAAATATTAATTTCATATATTTTTCATCTGTGTGTTTTTCAAAGTTCTGTTTATGTCCTTTCTATGGATTCTGCAGATACAAAAGTTCAAAAAATCTCGATTTTTCCAGACTTCAAATTATTAAAATACATACCACATTCTTATCAGTGAAGTTTTATCATAACAAAAAAAAATTGTTGTCGGTTACAAAAATGTTTTGTGTAAATTACAGGGCTTCGTAAGAAATAGTGGTTTCATATAAATATCTCAAAACAGTGAGTTAAAAGAGGAGCAATTTTAACTCTTATTAAATTATTTCTCTGTGATTATTGTTTAACATTTTTGACATTTAACGTCAGGCTTTGCTCAATTAGGTTATTGATTGAATTGCTAAGAAAAATCTACTTAATCATAATAAAATATGCTTATTGAGCATAAATCACATCTCATCAATCACAAATCAATTTTAAAGGCTAATACTATAAGTAAACACACCCACACATACTAACTTACCCCTAACTAACTTTATTACTCGTGCCCATCCATCAAAGGCTTTCAATTACGTTTGAACAATTTTTATTGTGATGGAAGTTGATCGCTTATGTACACATAAATATATTTATATATATATACTCGTATATGTCTGTATATATTAGCGTAGGCGCAGCATCCACAGCCATGACAATGACAAACAAATCGGCTTAAAATTATTAATTAAAGGCTCGATGCCAAAAAGTGTTTGCATTTACTTTTGTGCATACTGAAGTGGGTAATCTACATACATATATATACTTGCACACATTTACATATAATATATACATATGTATGTGCTCTGCATTTGTAATTTTTGTGTAAAGTTTCTCACCAAGAAAAAAAAGAAGACAACTAACTGAAGCGCGTGCTTTTCCTTTTCGACACAAGCCAGTCTGCTCTTAAATTCCTGTCAGTACTGAGGCCTGTGTAGTACGTGTCTATATAATTTTGTGTGGGTGTGTGTGTGTGTGTGTGTGCGTGTGTGCAAACTAAGCCGATAATGCTTTGACAATTGTGTCATTGAGCATCGCTTTAGCTTTAGTTGACTTGGCTTAATACCCTTGACTTGCAATTTGCATGAAGGCTTAACTTTTGGTCGCTCCCTGTCATCACATCAATAGCTTTTACTTTTGGACACTCGAGCATTTTCCTCCAGAGAGAAAATATTAATGGGGTTAAAGCCAAGCTAATAGGATGAGAAAACTGTATATAACAAATTCTCTGCTAGATTATTCAAAACTTAAACAATTATCGTTTAAATTGTACAGTGTCTGCCTTAATAATGAATAGTTTTCCATACACGATTTATAATTTAGTGAACTAGATACTGAGCAATGAAATAAAGATACAAATGGGCTTAAAATAAGTAAAATGCCGCTGCTGAGATAAATAATCTTCTCTTTCGATTTGATTTTCTATGCGCATAGTAAAGGCTGTATTGAATACTTTTTATACGATACTTTCCAAAATTCATATATAGATTAAATATAGAATACTAGTTATGAGGAAGTAGTAATTTTTGAATTTTTTATCCTCCTCGGAGCATTCATTTTGATTTTTTCCTTCAGCAAAAAGCATATTACTTTATAATTTACTTTTGTTTTATTTTTTTCAAAAGTTACTGAAAGTATTAATGTATATCATCCTGTAAATATAAATTTTTTAGTTTTAAATATCACAATATTTAGGACTAGAAGAGGTGGAGAAACTTTTTATAATAAGCCACCAATGCTTAATAAAGCCAAGGGAACCAACGTAATTATTTATGATGTAAAATGTATACCAAATATAGCATTCATATATCCTAATATACTTGAAAAGTACTCTAAATAAATACTTACACAGTACAACAGATTGAAAATGAAGCATCTGTAGGCATCCAATTAACATCAAATGAAGAGCTCAGCATAAAGGGCTCGTTGACCCTTCCTTTAATTTAAAATTTCAAACATTTTCGTTTTTTCGCTCGATTTCCAAATCAAAACATTCTCTGCGAGAAGGGAAAAAAAAAACACTTTTGCGAAGTAAACAACAAGGAAAAAATGGAAAAAAGGAGCACCATGAACATTTTACAGCTGACTGGATGCTCTTTTATTAATTTTCAAGTGGGCAGGAAAATATTTTCAATAGCTACGCGCAAATATGTAGCCAAACAATTTTGATTGGAAATTGCGTTTAGCTAAATGTAATTGTAAAATGTTTTATTAATTTCCATAAGAGCCCAGCAACGATAGTTGCAAAATGTTTCCCTTCAATGCGCACTTGCCCTTGGCTAATAGTTTCAGGCTAAGCGGCAGGTAATTTGCTCAACTATGTAACCATTTGGCAAACTTTAAACAGCGAAAGGACCAAAAAACAGGCAGCTGCCTGTTATCCTGTCCGCCTGTCGTTTAAGGTGTCAACACGAACCGTGTGGAAGCTTCCGTTTCCTGGTGGTGGCAACTAAAACCCAAGTGCAGATTATGTAACCGCAAGTCAGACACTTGCCAGGCAAAAGTTCGATTGTCCTTCCTACCCTTCTTCTTTCATTTCTTCTCATAGTTAGTTTATAACTTTGCTTCTTCCCTGGCATGCCGATCTGTCCAATGTCTGGCGGTCTTCTTACCGACAGCCGTTCACTTGCCAGTCACGCTCACGGTATTCCGCGTAAAGTTTTCATTGCAATTTGAAAGCTGCGCTTCATTTTCATACGTAAGTATAGACATATGCACTTGTCTAAAGAATTATCAGAGGGCAGGTCAATAGGTGTTGAAATGCTCACAAGATGCTTTTGGTGTTATATCAAACAACATATTGCGATAACAGGCATAACCCCGACTGACTGACTGATGTAAGGCGGGCGAATTTAAACATAGAGGTACTGTATATAACGTAGTTTTATTATTATTTAAAAAGCCATTTGGAACTAACAACAATAGAGGTGCCTTGGGCCGAAGCAGGAAAGCAATGTTTCCTTTCAACCCTAAGTCTTTTATATACTTGGCTCTATAACTTCTAACATAGTAGGGCTGTATAACTTGGTTATAGGCAAGAACAGCAACTAACTTCCTGTATAACTGAATAATTTCATGACTTAGAACGTTACTCAGCGCTTTCTGTTTAAAATGTATCCTTCTGAAAAAGGCACTTGGGTAGACTTTCAATATCCGGTTTATTCAATTTAAGTAAGTATTACAAATAATGGAATAGGTCTTGAAATAGTTTCAATTGATCAATGAATAATAAGGCTATAATTTGTGCTATGGGCACTATTGTTTTGTTCGGTTAACATTTTATTAAAACAAAAAAATCAGAATAAATGTCCAATGTTCAGTCAGCTTAGTTAGTCCAATGCTTATCCCGACCTATTTGAAGCAGTTAAATATTGAACTTCTGCTATTAAATGATTTAATTATATTCCAATATTCACGCTATTTTGTCATACTTTTTTAGAACCACAAGAATAATAAATTGATAATTGAATTAAACTTATTACTACTTGACACAAATAAAAAGAAAAAAATGGTTAATAGAAGAATTTTCGATTTGAAATAGAAATATTTCCTTTCAAAACATAAAAAAAGTATTATCTTTTACAACAAAACAGTTTTCAAAAGCCCTTTTAATGAAATTAATCTTTACGTATTGTTCATTCGCCATGTTTTTCAGATTTAGCAGCAGTTAAATACTTATTATAATAAGAAAAATTATATAATTGTTAATATTTAATAATCAATTAAGGAGAAGAAATGGAAAATAATTAATTAAATGAATTTGCCAATTTATTGGTCCACCCTCGAATGTTTATGTGCAGTTGGAATTGATTTTTGAAAAGTTTCGTTCTACACTTCCGGTGGCGTAAACTGCACGTGCATGACTTGTGCTTTGGGTTACGCATACGCCGTGTATGCAGGACGCTTAATTAAAGTGAGTTTGTGGCTGCTGGCTGAAGTCTCAATTGCTGGGCAAACGGGAATTCGCGACCAAGTCGTTGAAAATGTTGCCGACGCAACGTTAGGAAAATTACTAAAATGAAATGTTTGTCAAACGTAGCGCAAAAAGTTTTCTTTATTTATTTTTTTTTTGAAGCGATTTCATTTTACGGTTTTTTCGATTTAATTTTTGTGCTTTGCTTTATTTCTGTGTGCGTTTCTGTATATATATGTGTGTGTGTGTGTGTGTCTATGCTGCGCAGCTATGTTTGCGTTTGTGAAATTGTTTTCTATTTGAGGTTTGCCGTCTCCTTCGTCGCTGGGACATAGTAGACAGTCGGACGGACAGACCTTTAGTCCCATGTTGGGTATCTGTTTCAAGAGCGCGACTGTGCAAAAATGGCGGCACGCAGGCAGCAAACAGTTGAAACGCAAGCCCCCACCTTTCGCTCTGTGGCTTCAGGTACTTAGATGCTGGCTTCGGCGACGGACTGTGCCGGGATGGGGAAGGGTGTTGGTGTTTCAAATGGCGTTGAAAAATGCATGTTGGCACTTTTTTGTTGCTAGTTGCCGAGCTATGTTCCGCAATTCTTGGTGAATGTCTGTGTGGGGGGCTGCTTATGGCAATGTTTGCGGCCTTAGGGAATATAATTTATTGAGCATTTCTTTTAATTATGCACATTTCCAACTTTATACTAAAATACTTCCCGACTTGAAAAATTAGCCATTCTTCGTATGAGAATTAGTTGTAGTGATAAAGAAAAAGTTATTAAGTTCCTAAACAAACACATCATAAAACATATTTTGAACAGTATTTAAAGAAATCTATTCCATTATTTTTCATAGCTCCTTTAACGATTTTTTGCGTGAGTTTGTCTACGTTTTTTTTTTGTCAATCAATGGTTGTTGTTAAAAAATTAAGCGTTGTCGCATAAAAATAACGATGCGTAGTTATTTACAAAAATTAATTTTTCATAGAAAACATTCCCATATAAGGGGGAAAGTCGACAGCAATATTTTAAAACAAAAAGTTTATAAATTAAAATATGCTTTCATAGTACAATACTTGACGCACTATCAAAAAATCATAACAATAATTATCTTAATCGTAACTTTTAATTAACTTTCCTGCCTTTCTGAGATTCTATAAATTGCATTTTAATTTCAAATCGAAAAATCCTTAACGCTTTAAAAAATAAAATTTGCTCTTAAAATATTTGAATATTTTAATACCCTGTACCTAAAAGGTGAAAGGGTATACTAGTTTTTAATAAGATTATAGGTTTTCTCATAATATATAGAACGTTAGTTCCTCGTGCTCTATAAATGGTCCAGTAACTTATTTATGTAGAGAATTATTTTTTGACTGTTTGCCCCGACTGAGATGATTAAGGGGTTCTTATGTTGTTTTATATTATGTTTTATTTCGTATTATGTTAATGTACTATTTTTAAAGGTCATAATAAAGTCAAGGAGCTTTGAAGTGACGACCCTCCAAAACAATATTTTCAACGTTTTATTTTTGGTTCGATAGACATTCCTTGCTTCCTATTAGCACTATAGAGAAAATAAAATAAAGTTTGATATTAGGAGGGAGCTCCAATAAAAATCCCAAAAAAAAATCCAATACATATGTTTTTTATGTCTATGTTGGAAAAGTTCATGTTTTAATCATTTAAAATGAATGAATGAATTAGAATGAACAAATTCTTCCCTAATTTCAATGTAAAAGATATTGGACTACTTTTTAATAATAATAAGTATTTAATTTTTCTAATACATATTTCTTTCAAGTCAACACTTCTATTTAAAAAACTCAGAACTATTTCTAGAACACCTCGTTACAAATGCTCAGCATGAAAATCGATTTGTATTGGAACTAGAATGTGTTCTGTGAACAGCAATGAGAACGCTCAGTATTGGTTCAATTCTTGTTATTGCCTGTTGATGAAACGCTTAAAATAATAAAGATGGTACGTTGTTGTAATCATAAAAATCAATGGCACTCTAAACGATTACTTCCTCAATGCGTAGCATTCCATGACGTCAGCAAAGACGCTGTTGCAGGTGTTATTGTGTTCGGTCATTGGCAGAGTGTCGTCTGAAACAGACCAGAAATTGCTCAATAGTCGAAGTACTGTGGAAAGACCCTCGGAAATGGAATGCCACAATAACGAGGAAGTAGCACGGTGGATCAACGACCAGGTTGTAAGCACGGCTAAGATGGCGCGTTTTAATCAAAGAATCGGCGAGCTCCTTAGATCGTTCAACGAAAGTTCTCCCCAGAAGTTTTGTTGTTTTTACGAGCCATACACGATTAAAAGGATTTTCAAAAACATCGAGAATTCGGGTAGAGGAAATGACACGGAGCTGACTGAGTCTGCAAACCAATGTGTAGAGCTAGGAGAAAATTTAGATACCATTTTGGAATCTATGAAGAAGCTCGTAACGAAACGATTGTCAAATTGTTGTGACCAGCTACTCGAAAGTCTGACAAAAATAAGGGGAGATCTGCTAGAAAAACTAAAAGAATTACAGAAAAAGGCAGAGCAGCTCTCCCAAAAGTTTCAAAAGGATAAACATGAGCTAAAAGATAAGCAAACCGAATTAGAGAAACAGTTGAAAGAGGTGGATGATCGCATAGAAAAGTTGGAGCGTGAGGAAAGTTCTTCTACAAATTCTACAAATGGTACTGCAAGTTGTTGTGAAGAGATTCAAAAGAAACTTCATAAGCTGATTGACGAAGTAGAAGCAGAGAAAAATGAGACGAGGAAGAGAGCCAATCAGATAAAAGAACATATTCAGAACATGCAAAAAGACCAGAAAGAGCAAGATGGTCAAATAATAAAAATAAAAGAAACCGTAGAGATACGTGATGAAACCTTAAAAAAGGTTTACAAGAATTGTGAAAAGAACTGCGAGCCTGATGGAGAAGAAAAAAATATATGCAATGCTGACCAATTGGAAGCAAGAGTTGCAAGACTGGAGAAGCAAATTCAGGATCTTCTAAACCAAGAAGGTAAACTAACGACGGCCATGGGCATTAAGAACAACCAGAGCTTAACTCCTTGTAGAGGTTTGCAAGAGAAGGTAGCCCAGCTTAAAAAACTGCACGATCAGCTGGAAAATATTCAAGCTGGCAAATGTAATTCCAATAAGGAATTCAAGGCGCGCATTAAGGACTTGGAGCAACAACTGCAGGACCTGGAAGCTCAAATGGAGAAGGCCAAGAGCTGTTGCAAACGCTTGGAGGAGCTGACTAAGCACGGAAATGAGTTGCACCTAAATCTTAAAAAAATGAACAACAACTATGGCTTGCGAATGAAAGAACTAGAGAGCGATATGAAAGACTTGAAAGATCGTCTCGATGCAGCAATGCAGCGAACTAAAGATCTTAATTCCACAAAACTAGGTAATCAAAGCGAAGCCAAAGATCTCAGAAATCGAATAGAACAGCTGCAAAATTCGTTGAATGAAATCAAAAACAATCTGGAAAATCTTTCTCTGAATGCTAGCGATATACGTGAGCAGCTCGATAAGTTGCGTAAAGATGTGGAGGAAAAATTCGGAGACTTTAATGGTCTGTTTGTGGCACATACTGAGGCCGTTGAAGAGTTCACCAAAAATATTGAGAGCCGACTGGGTGATCTGGAAAACCGCTTAAGGAACAAATATGACAAAAAACTGGAAGAGGTTCTTCAACGATTGACGCGTCTGCAAAATATATACGATGAACTGGTAAGACATGGCGAAAAATTGTTGGAATTTCAAAAGCGTATCGACGAAATGGAGAGCAAATTAAAATCTGCTTTAAGTAAGCTGCAGGAAATGGACGAAAAAGTAGAAAAGTGCTCTAAAATTTGTGCCAATTCACCTCTACTTCAAGAAGTATTAAGGCGCTTGGAGGCTCTGGAGCAAAAAGTTGCAGATGGCAGTATATTTACGACACCAAAGCCTCCAAGACCGACCCAAAAGGCATACAGATATTCGATACCCATCGGAGCTATTGCAGGCAGACCAGCACCTACAAAACGTAGGGGCTGAATACGCCAGTAGCTTGTCTATCCATTTTTTTTAAACTTTAAATAAACTATAGCCTCCAGAGCTTCTTCAAAATATACAATTTTCAAAAATATGGCACTGTCAACATTTTTGGGAATATTATAAATATATCCAACCTGTAAAGCGTGGTTTAGGAGTTCCAACTAATACTAGAAATAAAAACACTATAATCAGATTCTTCTTTTATGCAACTGTAATAGACATCTCTCTATACTTTTAGCTTTTAAAATAACAGATAAATATATTCAATGAAATATTGATATGTTGAATAAATATACAAGATATATGAATATATAAACTCTATAGCTTGTACGGGTCTTCAAAGGAAATTAGTACAGCTTAACAAAACATTACTATCATCTGGAAAATAGAGTGTCAATACTTTGGTGCAAGAGCTCCGGGATCAGTACAAGATATATGAATATATAAACTCTATAGCTTGTACAGGTCTTCAAAGGAAATTAGTACAGCTTAACAAAACATTACTATCATCTGGAAAATAGAGTGTCAATACTTTGGTGCAAGAGCTCCGGGATCAGTACAAGATATATGAATATATAAACTCTATAGCTTGTACGGGCCTTCAAAGGAAATTAGTACAGCTTAACAAAACATTACTATCATCTGGAAAATAGAGTGTCAATACTTTGGTGCAAGAGCTCCGGGATCAGTTCAAGAGCCTTAAGGGAGCTAGCCAAGGACAGGTAAACCGGCATAAACATGCTTATAAGTCGAAGAATTATCACATGTCCTTAAAATTACTGTCCTATAGTTTAGTTTATAGTTCGATCGGTTTTTTAAAAGTGTATGCCAATATAGACTTGATATCAAATCGATGTAATATTTATATTACCACTAAAATGTTAGAAAAATATATCGTTATTTTTGTGTAGATTGGAAAAACTAATAACATCATTATCTAATAAATGCTTGTCAAGCATGCATGTTGCAATGTCCTTTTGTCCGATTTAAACATGATTTCTCCAATTGGATTGTTATGAAATTTTTCCACACAGTTTCCTTTTAGACGCATATAATATGCGTAGAATCCTATACTATATGTAGAGGAGCTGTAATATAAGCAATATGATTTATATGTTAGTTTTTGTATCAAAACTCTTTTATTTCCAAAGATTTGAGAAACGATTGCATATTATGAATGTTGATGTCATATCTTTTGGTTGTGCATCTAAAAAAAATAGGTAAATTATTTTTTCTAATTAAAGATCAAATAGAACGAAAACAGCATATACTACAAGTATATAGGATATATAGTTTTTGGTCCATGGTCATATATGGAATGCATAGCATATATAGCTTCGGGGTAGGTGAGTCTATTTTATTTCTAGAGTTAGTGTGAAACTTCTCATCAATCTTTAGCTCTTATATTATCCGACGAAAATCAAGGCTCTGACCATTTTTATTTAGACGTTGGCACTAAAAAGATAATGTAGAAATCGCAATTGTGATCAATTCTAATCTTGGCAGAAAATAAAGCTGAATAGTAATAAATTAGAATAGAATTTTTATAGAGGACAAACTTTTTGCGGAGACAGGTTTACAAACTTTTTGAAATTATTTGGTTTTAATTCGCTGAAGCTCAGGGGTTGCTCAGACTTAAAATAAGTCAAGTTAATTTAAATAAAGCCGATTAAAAAGGTCACATTGAAGACAAAAGAATTGAACCACTAGTTGGAAGAATTATTGAACATTTTTAATAACACCCCTCGTTGCAAATGTTTAGCATGCAAATCGATTCACTGCAAGAAGCAGCTCGCGCTCTAAAGAGTCAATATTTGCGCTCAGTCCAACTGTATAACTTGGAATAAATGGACACTGGACCGCAAATAGGTCGCACTCGGTACGTAATGGTGAGTAATTTGTACCAAAGGGAATGAATGAAACACTAAACAATATCTCATGTGCAATCCATAGCTATTCATGACGTCAGCTTTAATGACGATTTCGTCTTTCGCGAAGTGTTGGTTGCTGCTGCTGCTGTTATCGCTGCCGAGTGGCAGTGCGGCTTTTCGATTGAATCTGTATGGCTGGTCCGGCTACTTCGTGCCGCATGGAGTGGCGCCGTCCGCAGTCGCACCACGAAGCCAGACACACATGACGGAAAAGGAGTGCCACGATTACAATGAGATTGCGCGCTGGATCAACGACGGCTTGGTACAGACGGCTAGACTGACGGACTTCAATCAGCGTCTGGGGAAGATGCTCGGATCGCTGAATGTCAGTGCTACGCAGGAGCATTGTTGCTTCTATGAGCCGTACACTATGAATAGAATATTCGAGGACATCAACAGTTTGGCCAAGGTTAATGGAACGACGAAACCAAGTGGGGACCTAGGACAAGATTTGGACACCATGCTGGATGCCATGAGAAAGCTTCTAACGAAGAGCTTCTCGATTTGTTGTGAGCAGCTACACGAAGAATTGATGAGACTAAAAGAGGATCTATTAGCAAAACTAGAGGACTTGAAGAAAAATGCAGAGCAGCACGCCGACATGTCTGCAAAGGATAAGCTGAAATTGAAACAAAGGCAAGCCGATTTGGAGAAACAGGTAAAGGATGTGATGGATCGCATGGAGAAGTTGGAGCATGAGAAAAACACAACTGCGACCGAAGTTGCTGCCAATGCGAAATGTTGTGAAGAGCTAGAAAAGAGATTGCACGAATTGAATGAGAAACTGCAGAAGGAAAAGAATGAAGCGCATAAAAAGGCTTCACAGGTAGAAGAACAGGTCCAGGACTTGCAGAGCCAGCAAAACCAGCAATCGAGTAAAATAGCAAACATCAAAGATACCGCCGAGAGACATAATGAGACAATAGAAAACGTGTATGAGAAATGTGAGAGGACATGCGGCCCTGATAAAGGAAGTACAAACGCGAATTTATGCAACACCGACCAACTGGAAGAGAAAATCACTAAGCTGGAAAAGCAGGTGCAGGATCTTCTAAACCAAATAAATCAACTAACGACAGTGGCAGAAACTAACAATGGTAAGAGGAACCACACTTTAAATACCTGCACAGATCTTCAAGAGAAATTGGCCGAGTTGCCAAAGCTTTACGAGCAGTTAGAAAATATTCGAGCCGGAATATGTGAGGCCAATGAGCAACTCCAGGAGCGTATCAAGAACTTGGAGCAGCAGCTGGAGGACTTGCAAGCACAATTGGAAAGGACCAAAGATTTTTGCAGCCGCATCGAAGGTCTGGCCAAGGACAGCGAGCAGGTGCGCCAGAATCTTGTGGAATTGAATAACAGCTACGATTCGCACATAAAGCAACTGGAGGGCGATATGGGAGACTTAACAAAGCGTCTCGATGCGGCAATGGAGCTCCTCAAGCACCTCAATGCCACAAGTCAGGTTGGTCAAGATGCCGAAAAGGATCTTGAGCATCGTATTGAGAAGTTGCAAGCCGAACTTAATAAGACCAAACTGGAATTGAATCCTATCAAGGATATTGCGAGCGATTTGCTTGAACAACTCCAAAAACTACAGCATGATACAGAGGAACAATTTGCCGATCTGGCAAACATTTTGATCGCGCACATCCAGGACACCGAGGAGGTAAACAGAAAACTCGAGCAACGATTGGACGAAGTGGAAAAGAAACTGCAACAAAAATATAATAAAAAACTGGAAGAGATTCTTCAACGATTGACCCGCTTGGAAAAATTATACCAGCAACTAATGAAAGATATGAACGATTTGTCGGACTTGGAGAAACGAATCGAGGAGCTTGAAAAGCAACTTAATGATGCGCTGGAAAAACTGAAAGGACTGGAGGATAAGGTGCGGGCCTGCACTGATAAATGTGCGGACTGGGATAAGCTAAATGATATTTTGGCACGATTAGAGAAACTGGAGAAATATATTAAAGAGCAGAATCCGCTCGCAATTACGCATCGTCCTGCACGTAGAACAACAAAAAGAGTTAGTTGGGTTGGTGGAATAGATGCAAATGAAGATTTGCAATACAGGAAACATCCCAATATTGTGTACGAATAAATCAATTTTATATTAACTTGTAATCTCATTTTCAACATACCCGTATGTGCGTCAGTGTACTTCTGTTCTTAAGGGGTGATCAGAGATTTGTGTAACAATGTTTAATGGTATTAAAAAGGCTTATTATTTCTTTTTATTATTATTATTATTATTATTTCTTTTACTCCATCAAATCAAATGATATTTTAGCATGAATACTGGCAACTAAAAATTAAAAATGTTCATAAGCAAATCTTTGAGGAATAACTACAAATACTGGCGAGTTGAGGCCACTTTATACCGATTTAAACCTAATCTTGTACGCTACATTGTCCATTTTATGACTTTAAAATAGACTATAAAATATAGGCGTTTAGCACTGTTTTCAAAATCAGGTTGTTCATGTTGAGATCTTTATGATTTTGGCTTGCTTTTGAAATAAGTGTCATTTCTTACTTCAAATCATATTCAAAAGTCAACCAGTTTTTTTTGTTATAACTTAAATTTCTGAACGAGTCTTTCAATTCCACACGCGCCTATCAGCAGCGCACACTTCCACACACATATACATTTACTAGCAGACAGACAATTATTGAGCCAAACAATGAGCGGTTCCGAGGATAACGAAATCGATCGAGCATTGATCATCTGCCAGTCGGTGGAGAGCAGCTTGGTAGCGTGTCTACGAACGGTGCAACGGCTGAATGAGAAATATAATGCGCCCGATCGTTACAAAATCGATATGAAACCGTTTGATACAGATCTCTCCTTTGCAGCCACGGATAATGCGTCGCTATTCTCCGAGTCCACAAGCATTTCCCTCTCGAGCATTTCCAATCTAACTGTGGACACCAGTTCGCTTGCCACAAGCACCAGCGCGAGCATTGACGAGATCTGCCCCAAAGTTGTGGGCCGCACCACCCGCGAGTTGGACGACTCGTATGTCTACTTGAAATGGAAATGCATTAAGGTGCGGCGGGACATGGAGGCTGCTTTGGCGCATGCGCAACGTCTGGCGGCACGCTCCAGTCGACAGAAGCGTCTGAAGCACACCATGTTGCACAATGCTTGGTGCACGTTCAAAATAACGTGCGTGCATTGAAGAGTGTGGTCCCAGCACTCGCTCTCTTTGCCACTTTTCCGCATTTTATTAAAAATTACTGTCACCATTAAGTGTTCAACTTTTTGCAACTTTCAAAACTCATTTGGCTGACATCAGAGTGACGCAAAGTTTTCACGGCATAGACATGGACATGGACAAGCAGATGGACAAGGAGATGGAAGTGGACGTGGACGAGGACGTGGATGGGGCAGAAGACGTACTCGTATATAAATACGCGACACTGGCTGCGTGTTCCACAAGTTTTTCAGCAGTTTTTTTTTCATTTTCATCGCGCACTTGCGCTCTCTCTCCCCCCTGTACTCGTAATGATGATAAGACTAAGAAAATGTGTTACAACATGTTTATGGGGCTGACAATGGAAAAGGCAAATAGTCGCATGTATGGAAAAATATGAGAAATTGCCGAGCGCAAGACAGCAGTGGGAAAAGTTCAGATAATGTAATGCAAAAGTGCCCGGGCGGAACTTTTGCATAGAACGAGCAACAAGAACAAGAACAACAACAACAACAAGAACAGCAGCAAGGACAACAGCATGGCAACTTTCCTGTTTTTTCATCGTGTTTCTTGTTTAGCTCAAAACACATTAAAAAAGTAGCATAATATTTGTGCTTCACGTTGCTGCTACATTTTTCTTATAAACTGAAGGCAGACATGCTGTAGCAAAGGGGCAATCGACACACACACACATACACCCAGACACTTGTTACACTTTGTTAGTGGGTCCATAAGGGCAGGAACTGGCGAGCTTTGTTGGTCGACTACAGGGACATAAAACAGAAGTTTGCAGATTTAAAGAAATGTGAATAAAGAAGTGAAGTGGGCTTCAAGGGGTTACGCAACTTATTTTAAGCATTTTACTTCATTTTTCTGGGGCATGAGGTTACCCATGGGACCACGACATATGCCTTGGGACTTCTTCTATTTCTCTGCTTGAGGTTTTAAATTGAGTTTAAGGATAACCCTAAGTGTAACTGGCATTAATCATATGCTGGTGTATGTTAAGAGTTGTTGGGGTTGGGGTGTTGTGAATAGCAGAAACGCAAAAAATAAGAGGAATGTTGTTGTATGAATTATATTATTGTAGGTGAATTCAAATAGAACAATCTGCTGAGGACCTTGCTATCAAGAAATTTGTTCAAAATTGTTGTCACAAGAATCAAGTCACATTAGACAAAATCTGTAGAATATGCTGGGTGAGAGACTATTTGATATACATTTTATTTTTAAAGATAATTAATATGAAACTTCTCACATTTTGTAATAGTATACAGGTTTATATACATTTTATATTGTTGCTAATTCCTTATTGTGCATACCTTATTTTATTTTATAAAATCAACAAAACAACGTATTGAAATAGTTGAAAAATTATTTTTTTTTTAAATAAGTGACATTTTTAGCAAAATATTATAGGGAATTAAAATAAATGAACAATATTCTTCAAAACCTCCAGTGAAATTGGAAAATTTTAGATTCTTCTACAAGAAACTCAATAACTCAATTTATTGTTTGAAAACGAACTTCAATTATCAAACTAAATGTTTAAAATTATCGTTGATTCTTAAATACTAACAATTACGAAAATGACTTGGAATCATATTTTAAATCAAAATATTGAGCCGGCTTCAGTGAAATCTGAAACTATTAGATTCTTCTATAATTCAAAATTTATTGTTTGAAAACGAACTTCAATTACTTAACTAAATGATTCTTAAATACTAACAAATTCGAAAATGACTTGGAATCATATTTAAAAGCAGAAGTTGAGCTGGCTCCAGTGAAATCTGAAACTATTAGATTCTTCTATAATTCAAAATACTAACAATTACGAAAATGACTTTGAATCATATGTTAAAGCAAAATGTTGAGACGGCTAATTATGTTCTTATAAGTATGTTATGTTAGTTATGTTATGTTCTCTTGCTGAATGTAGATATATTTGAATAGTATAGTTGAAATAGCAATTAATACAAAACAACGAATTAATAGATTGGGACAGATTTTGCGGTACTAACTCAGCCCAAGAGTACTTCTCGAATCTTGAATTTATTTAATGCAGTCAATGATGCGAGCACTGGAACTCGACTCCGAATCGCACTTGCATTTGTGGCTCTTGTGCCTGATTTTATATTGCCAATGCACTTTTACTTTTATGCGAGTGTGTGGCATGACATGAGTATTGGTTTTTATCGTTAGCCGCAAAAGCTCATCAGTCTAACTCAACTCGTGGCAGCTGCACGTTGGTTGAGCATCTTATTTATACACTGAGCCAGTGGTGAACATTAATAGTCACTTTATGGCACATTTCGCTTTGCTAACTCATCGATTGATATGCACATGAAAATTTATTAACGCTTTAATGGCGAAATATCCGTACGAACAGGCCGAGGGCACAAGACAGACACACTTCACTGCAGCCAAAGGCACTTTAAGCGCCACTCTGGTAATTTGTTGAGAGCCAGGCCCAGGTCCAGGCACAGAGACACACACTTGACTATTTGGAGCCTCTTCGAGCAGTTTAACTGGGCAAACAACAACTACAACAACAGCAACAACCACAATGGCAATCGCAATAGTGAGGCCAACAGACGGAGCCGAACGACTAGTAAGTCGAAATCAAAGTCGAAAATGTGCAAAACCGCCAAATTGTTTGAACGGCTGCCTTAAATGGAGCGCGCTCACTTGTGTATACATGTGTGTGTGTGTCCATGTTTGTGTGTATGTGGGTGGTTCTGTGTGTATGTGTAAGTGTACTGAATGGATACAAAATGTTAGCTCACGCACACCGATGTGTTGGCATACATGGCGAGCGTTTTTGGTTACTTTTCTGTGTCCTGTGTGCTTCGCCTTGCCGTGTTTGCTCAACCAGCTGCTTTAGTTGGCCGCAGGCCATTTCCTGGAGTATCCTGGATAGCGAGTAAGAGGTAGTGCTCTTTTGTTTGCCATTTATAAAAGATTTGCTGTACAACTTGTTTAATTAAGTTCGCCATTGGGTTTGTCTGTCGTTTCCGGCTCTGTGGGCGCCTCTTAGTAGTTGTTTCTTAGCCTAAGTGGTTGGTTGGATGGGGCGTTTCGACATGTCCGATAAACATATATACATATACGTTCGAATGGAGAACACACACACGCTTATCAAGTAACTTAAAAGGGGAGTAGTTAAACGAATTAATGAACCGGCGGCTATCGAGGGCTATTACTGCATATTTAAACAGTAACAACAGCTTAAGGGAAACACTTTGTGTCGAATTTAACTTAATTGATTTGATATATAGCATACCATCTGGTCTTAGCAAAATTGTACTTGGACCTTAGCTGCAAATTTAGGCCACGGCTACAAGGACTATATACACGTTTATGATTAAACTTTGTTAGCTATTGTTATCGGATGTGGTTGTGCATTTAATTCCTTTCATTCCATTTATATCTCATTATCTAGTATACTTAGTAGCGACTGGCTTATTAAGTAACGAAGTTTGATGTTTGAAATATATATATATATATATATATATATATATATATATATATATATATATATATATATATATATATGTGTATATATGTATTTTTTAAATCTAAACAACATTTTTAAAATCGTATGAAATACTGAATGGATTTTTTGGAATTATTTTTGTCTGTTGTCTGTTTATCTTACCTTTGCTTAATAACCAATAATCATTGTTTTTGACAAAAAAAAAAAAAACTTATAAAATAATGATTATTCTTTGAGTTTTATTTTTCTGATCAAAAAGTCAAGATTAAGTTCTACAGTAAAACTCTAAATTAATCATTCAATTATGAAATAATGTATAAAAATTAAAAATTTTTAATTATGGTGAAAATGTTTAGATAATCCCAAAAAAGGATGCGTATATTCCTCGCTTTCTCAAATTCACTATAAGTAAATAATTTTTACCATAAAAATTTACAATACAATAATTGTTATTTGCGGTCATCTGAAACACTCAAATTGCATAATACAATTCTTGAAACTAAATTTCAAATGCTGCTCAAATGAAGCTCTTAAGTTATTCCAATCATAATTTAAATGACTATCAATATTATTTCAAAATATATACCTCATTTATTTATCCCTTATATAGGAAACAATGCATCTTTATGTCGGAATATTTTCGTTTCATTAATTAAGTTATTCCGATCGCAGTTTAAAACATTATCAGCATTATTTCAAAATGAGTTTCTAGTCTTATTTTAAAACATAATTTCGACAAATTTCACTGTACCTGCAAAGTAAAAGTCAAAATCTGCAGACCTAAGCATGAAGAGTGTACGTTTGAATAAGTATTCAATCAATCAATTTCAAGCGTTTAGCGGAAAAACAAATACTCATGAAAGCACATACTGATAGATACATTTACATGATTTCACGTTGATGATGAGGACGACGATGATGCGGCGGGATATAAAACAGCTCAGACACATAAAATGGATTTGATTGAAATGCTAATTCTGCTTAAGACCAACGAATAGGAAAAAATTTAACAAAAGGACTTACGCCTGATTAACATAAGCGGCAGGAACAGGCAGAGAAATGAAGCAGAGTAGCAAATTCGATGTCTGCACGACTTAGTCATCACTGAGATGGCGCAGGATTTTAATGACAACTAACCAATACACAACAGGAGCAGGACCAGGAGCCTAGGAGCATGCTGCTGTTACGGACTATTGCTGATTGCTTTGCAGGCTCATGGCTCAGGGTCGGGTCCTCGACTAATGTGCGCATCAGCTGGCCGAACTCATGCGTTTATCACTCGCGCACTTCTGCTTCTGTTTCTGTTCTTCGATTTCGATTTCGTTTTCATTCTCGTATTCATTTTCAATTCAATTGATTTTCCCATGAATGCGCATTTCTACGTTCTAGGGCAGTTGTTCCATGCTATTCGGCTCGATTCGATGCGATTCGTTTCGGTTATAGCATAGGGACATCAAAATGTTATTAGTCCTGTTGCCTGCTAGTGACAGTTACATTGATCCAAGTTGGTTGAACTTGACTTGTGTTTGATTTCGATTTCGCTCTGTCAGTCGTTATCATCAGATATTGAATATTGTATGCCCATAAACAGCAGGCATTCTCATTTATCAAAGGCTATAGGTACATACATATATTCCATCAATTTCCTGCATTTAAACCGAGATTGTGCATTTGGCATTTGGTAATTGAATTGAGGCTTGCCGAATAAATGGGAATTTTTAACTGCAAAATTCATTTATGGCCAGCCAAGTGAGCATCAATTTAATGCCTGGTAATGAATAGATTTGTTTAATTTTGCATGACAATGTCATTATGAATTGTATTGTATTTATTATATTGCCTTCAACTCGTCTCACAGCCATGTTTTAAGAATATAGTATGCTCATTTTCAATACAGATACGTATGTGTGTATTAAATACTTGTATATGTTATATTTAATAATCCACGAAGAGCGGAAATGCAAAAATAAAATATGTTTTATGTTAAGACAAGAATGTACTGGTTTTGTGGAATATTTCGTTGAATATCTAGTCGATTTTAAATATAGAAAACAATCTATTTGGAATAGACATATATGTATATTTCCAAATAGTTCCTTAGTCTTCAACTAATTTCTAATGTCTTTTGAAGGCAGATGCCCAATAATTATGTGTGTATGAACTACTTACAAGTATATTGGATGCTTCTGTTCTATGACTTCTATTAGAGATGCAATATTATTTAGAGAAGTCACCCTGGATGATATTGTAATTGAATGATATTGAATGGTATTGTAATTGAATGGTATTGCAATTGAATGATATTGCAATTTAATGATATTGTAATTGAATGAATGTTCAAGTGCGACCTTCTATTTATACCATTGCGATGAAACAAAAAACGAAAAAGTGGCTTTGGAAAATTACTTCCTTAAATGGGGGAAAATGTGCAGAAAATCGAATCAGCAATAATCTTTTAAGCACGCAACAGAGACATTGATTTGTGGATCACATATTAAGGCTAAGGTTGGAATATAGGAACTGCAATTATATCGATTATATTATTGTCATAAGAAACTGTTCACATTTTTTAAATTTTCTTGAATTTTATTTACAGCTTTCTGTATTCAAGTTTTCTGTTTGAACTGATGTTGTTTTACTTCTTAACAAAACGACTGCTTTACATAAACTAGCTTATGAAAAAGCATCAAAATGCTTAAGAAAAGTTTATTTTAGCAAAGAAAAACTCCGCGAATAGACGCGAATAAAAAACCAACCGACAAAATGCAGACTGCAACTCGACGACTGTCAAAACGCTGACAAGAAGGCTGGCAGACTGATGCCGGAAACTGTGGAAAGGGACGAGTAACAACAACATCAACAACTTGCAGCAAGTGATAAAGCGCGTTTTACACAATTGTTGCACTTGAGACTTGCCAGTGTGTCGGCGTCGACGTCGACTGTTTGGCTGTCAGCCTGTCGTCTGCTTGTCATGCCTTTTTGACATTTTTGCCATGCTGCGAGTTAACAATGAAAATGTTTTGTAATTTTGCATGCAGCAGCAGCTGACACAAAGTAATTTATGAAATTATGTGAAGCTCTTCAGGCTCTCAGCGCTCGATTCCCCGTTCTCTCTCTCGCACACACACTATCTCGTAGATACCATACATACAAGTATTTCAATAAAGTCAGAAAACAGCAAAATGTGAGAGTGCTTTTAACGTATTGGTTTGCCCCGCAGCCTTGCCACAAATGCAAATTTGGCAATTTTGCAATTTTGACTTATTTGTTGCGGCTGTGAAAGTTATAAAACAAAGGCAACTAACTTCAGCTGTTGGCATGCGATTGCCTTTGTCTAGTTGAACATAACTGCCGGCTATTTGTGCCCCAGCGCCATTGACAAGTTATTTGCAAAGCGACGGAATGAAATGTTCGTCTTCTGAACTTCAAGAATTGTGGAAATGTGAAAATGAAAGAACTTTTCCAGCAACAGGAAAATGGCATGCATCTATATACTTATAAGTCTAAAATATACCAACAAATCCAAATAAAATTGTAATTTAGTAGCCTTCATCTGTTCTTTTAATCGATTTTTGAGTTGGAACTGTAAAAACATAAAAACTTATTGCTTCACACATGCAAAAGCTTTGTAAAAAGGAGAGTATTGAAAAAATTTTAACGATAGATGCATACTGTAAAAATATAATTTTTTAATTTTTTTAAAATTTTTTTTATATTTTATTATACTTTTTTATTTGCTCTTAAGAACTTGTCTTATAATTGCCGCAAACGAACTTAAGTAACAATAGAAAAATAAAATTCAAAATATTTAACATGCTTGACTTCTTAGGCATGATCAATAGTTTGTGGTCTGCACAGCGTCATCCTGACGCTCCACCAGCACTTCAAGTCCCGGGACAGCAGTACGATCATCGCTCAAATCGGAAGATGGTGACAGATCCAAGCTGCTGCCACTAGTTTTAGACATCACCTCGAACCGCCCTGCTTGGATGGGTTCATTATCTATTGTGTTTAGGGCGAGCTCCCCCACTGGCTCGTCAACCAACTCTATATCAACAGTGCAGCTGCCTTCATCGTCAGCCATCACCTTTTCTTTGTTCACAGCTCCCGGAAACTGTGCCCTCAGTGTTTGCTGCACCTGTTGCATGCCTCTGCCCAAAATGGCAACACGCTTCACAATTCGTGAGAGGTGCTTCTGTATGGTTGACAACTTGGAGATGGTGTGGGCGTCCAGTTCCTCAGAGTTCGCCGACTTTTCAGCCACTCCTACATCTTGCTCAGAATCTGAACTTGCACCTCCATCTTCCAATTCATCATCAATGTTAGTGATTTGATCACGTTCTGTATCCAAAAGATCAATTGTTTCAAGCGCCAAGTCAGACATTTTGTTGTAGCTTAAAATTTGTTGAAAATACTTTTGAAACTGGAGCAGCTATATTTTTGTGTACGTGTAGACTATGTGAAATTCTAGTCGAGAATGATAAAATCTTATAAAACAAATTAAATTTTTGAAATTCTTTAAACAGCCTGCTCCTGTGACGGATTTTCCATAAAATAGTTAAAACGGAAATCAAACCATTAGATTGTAAGATACTGTTGAATTTTTACTGTAATTGAATGAGATTTTTTACAAATTAGTAATCATAAGAATTCTCCTGCCACTAGGGGGAAACACAGTAGGAGATAATGAACAGATGATCTTTATTTATACAGCGGCATCTACAGCGAATAGACACAATTTAAACTATAAAGTTAATATGATAGTGGGTAGATAACAACACTGTACATAGGAAAAATATATGTATTTAAATAGAATATAGAAAGAATATTCATTTTCTTTACTTTCTTGATTAAATGTTTGATTTATGAATAAAATAAGTAGACCCTCTGATGAAGACACTGCCGAAACGAGACGGAGAAAAATTATTAAGAAACATCACAAACATTCCTAAATTTTTAATAAATTTCAAGTATTTTGGTTTAATTTCTTTGTTATATTTAGGAGGCTGTTCAGTAATGTAAAGAACAGTTTTGTGGTTAATGCTCTCAAATTAAATATAAAATCCATCCAAGCATACACTTATTATATTAATATAATAAAACCCGAAAATAGATATTTGCATTTTTGGCCCTTCTGTACAGAAGTCGCAGCGTGAAATGTCTTAAGAGCTCCAGTTAAATATTTGCCTTAATATATATTTACAACATACTTATCAGAATGTTAAAATGCCAGTAATGCGACACTCAGAGCAATAAAATGTGAAATCAATTAAAGCCATTTAACACACCAACGAGTTCAAGGCGAAATGCAAAATGAATCTCCTGCGCACAACCAGAGCGAATAAATCTCCAAAAAGCGTTCGTTGGCCACTTTATGGCAAGCCCAGGGTCTGGTAAAGGCAAGCGCGACGACATCAGCATCGACATCGGCTGCCTTTGTATAACTTTTCTGCCATATGCGGGCGTTCAGTTGGGAAGAGGTTGGAGTTGGAGAGGAGCGGGGATGGGAGGGCAACAGAATGTAGCATGGTTTCATAGTCGAATAAAGCATAGTCGAGAAAACGAAATCAAAGTCTATAACTTAACGACGACAATGACGATGATGATGATGATGATGCCGAAACTATAAGGACTATGTAAGAGAGAGAAAGAGAGACCTACTAGGAGTATACTATATACCGTGACGCAGCAGCCATGGCAGTGATAGACGAGGGTGGGCAGACAGGAGGACAGGCTGGAGGCCGCAGAGGCAGAGTCAGAGTCAGCATCGGCAGTCGACAGTAGAGAGACGGCAGGACAAAAGCCAAAAGGCGGAAATGCAGCATTCGCTTTGTTATTGTAGCAACAGTCGGTGCCATTGCTGAAAAACAGTTTCAATGGCAGTTTGGTCGTTTGGCTGTTTGACTGTTTGACTGTTGGGTATGTGTTAAATGTGTGGCAGTATTTTGGCTTTTGTCACAGCTCTTCGCTCTTTCTTATAGCCATTGTCGTGCCTTTCAGCGTAATAAAGCAATAAATTTGTGCAAGTATCTTGGATTATAATAAATTCTTTTGCACGCATCGAGCAAACAAAAAAAACAAAAACTACAACTTACAAATGAGTTTTTGCGTAGTCAAATAAATTGCATTTTATGTGTTGCAGCTGCACAAATGCCATTCACACACACACACACACACACGCAAACATATATATTTTATGTACAAATACCTAGTGTCTGCAGACAGGATTGCAATTGTGCAGCTATCAATGTTCGTTGAATGGCATTTAGATTGTCATTGAAAACTCGTTGCCCCAGAAAGTATGCTGCGATTTATTTCCAATGAAAAATCCCCTAACAATGTTGCCAACGCCAACGAAGTGCTTCCAGAACTACATACAAGTGCTGTAAATTGTGTTTGTGCCGCTGTATTAGGCTTAACTTATGCGCCATTTACAATATATCGAGTGCGGCATAAGCTGCTATGGCCTGGGCAGGTACATATTTGCAGATTTATGTTCTGTGCTCCAATGCGAACGGATAAGTGAGAAAATTTGAATGAATTGTTTACTACTCGAACATTTTATTATTTTCCCTTATTGCTAATTTATAATGGGCAATTAAAAATGAAAATGATCAACTTTAATTGGCAATTAAACATCGAAGGTGCGTGAGCAATATAGAGGTATTATTATATTGGGAAATGAGGCAATTCAATTTTTTATAAACCTTACTATAATTGCCAATGAAACAAATTGAGCTGGTTGTAGGGAACTTTCATTTCTATGGTAGCTACATATATAAGGAAGTAGTTTAATTTTAAATTTCAATTTATTCACCTATCTTAAAAAATTATGAATTTACAAGTGAGGCAAAGATATCTTAATGCTAAGAGTGCAGGCAGCTAAGCCTTTTTACTTAATTGATCAAGATAGAGAACTATTAAAAGTCAAGCTAAAATTGTGACAGTGTAAAACGATAAAAATTATACAAAAGAAAAAACCATTAAGTTTAATGACTTAATGAACCCACTGTATACAAGTTTTTTTTATTATGTATTTATAAATTAGATATTATTTTTATGCAAGAATGCAGAGTAGAAACATCTATTATTAAATTTAATGTCTAATCTAATATCTAAATCAACTAATTTAACATTTGATATATTTGATGTAAATCTGTAGTGGAGAAGTGGTAGGGAAGGCTACAGATAATTTAAGGTATTTTATTTTGGATAACTTAAAAAAAAAAGAAGTAGTTAAGTCAAACAAAATCTATTAATAATTATGCCGATGATAATTCTCTAAAAAATTTATAAACTTTGTAAAGCAATGCACAAGTCAAGATACAAAAAAGAACTGATTACGAATATTAATCGTTCTTTCAAATATAGGAAAGGCACGGAAAAAATGTAGTTAACTTTAATTTGCCGACTGCATCTTAAAGCCAATCTGAAACATTATAAGTTCATCAATCCCAATAAATTTGCCGCAAATGCAACTTAATTGATTACGCATTTAACCAGTTCCATTAGCAATCGTTTCTCATGCGGCACAAATTGGCAGATAAATTAACGTTAGTCAACATGTGGCACAATAAATAAATATCTATCCATTATACGACCGTGTCTAGCGCATTAAAAGGAAATTTTCAAGAGATTAATGTGAAAAGGTCATGACAAGAAAGCATGCAGCCGAGCACTCGAAAAAGGCAAAACACATTACACACTAGAATTGACATTTGTTTTGTGGATGCTGTCTATATATTGTTGTACAAGTATGTGCGAGTGAAGGACACGTGCTAAGGCGAAATAAGCCCAAAATGCAGACAATGTCACGGCAAGCATAAGTGGAATACAAAGCAAACAAAAATCACTTGTGACGGCAGAGAGAAAAGTAGGTAAGTGAAAATAAAATAAAATAAATAAAAATATTCCTTATATCAACGCTTGAACTTGACTTGGCTGTGCAGCCGGCGGCTACCTGGCAAGCGGCAGCTGCCACCTACACCATTTCTGATGCTGTAAGTATGTTGTAACCAGAACAGATAAACACACGAGAGCTAAGGTCCGTCGCATGTTTATGAGAAAAGGCACATGTTGCTGAATAGCTTTTCAATAAATGTATTGTGCTACTACTTATAAGAAAGGAGGAATTGAGTTCATTGGAATTTGCCATTAGATGCAAATTATGACACTTTTGCAGATAAATTCACCGAATGGAAGGATTTTATTTATCTAAATTTCTGCTCATGTTATGCAAGTGTTTGTTTCTTGACACAACACAACTAATTAACTCTCTGAACCCTTCCTGAACCCTGTATGCGCGAAATTTTCGAAGGTTTTGTTTGATGTAGTTCCAGATTCGTGGGATGCAAGCAAATTAGGGGATTTCTGTATTAAATTTTTTTAAATATATAAAGTACAACTAAAAATGCGATAAGTGTGAGGTCGCATTAAGCTTTAATAAAATGAATAATTTGTTTTTAAAATGTTCATTTACAGACATTTTTTACCTTAGAAACAACTTTAATGTAAAATTAAAAGACTTCATTTTTTGTAAAAAAAAATATACAAATTAGAACACCAAAAAATACCTATATTTTTAACCGACTTCAAAAAAGGAGGAGGTTATCAATTCGTCTGTATTTTTTGTTTGTTTTTTTATGTTTGTTGGAACACTCGACTGGGTAAACCGTCTTGTACTCCAGAAGTAACAATAATTATACCTACATTATTTACTTTTTAGCGCATATTAACTTATGTTAGAATTGTTTGAAGTCGTTTTTTTTTCGTTAAAATTGTTTTTATTTGTTTTGTTATTATTTTTCCATTTCCTATCTAATGGAAACCGCATTGAAATCAGAAAAAAGTCATACGAAGGGTTAAATACTAAATAAATAAATTCACTTAAGAGAAAAACTCTTTGAAACTCTTGCCAACTCTGTAAGGAGTTGATTGAATTTGTTGATATTTATAGGGAAATCGTACAGCAACAACATGAAACACACCTTATATGTCTGAGACTTTTGGTGTATGATGTATGCGGTTGCTTGAGGAATGTGCACTTAGTGAGCCTAGTTTGCTGTAGTTTTTAGCATTTGTCTTAATTAGTGGCCAACACTCAGCGCGCGGTAAGCTGAGCTCCTTAAAGCTGGCCGAGGTAATGTGATGTGAGCGCTGAACAAACTGACAGACCTGCAGTGTGGCAGACTGACAGGCTGACAGAGTGATAAACTGACACACTGACAAACTGACAAAGTGACTTTGCGAAGTAAAACACGTGTGCGACTTAATGGCAACACTTTCCATTACATTCTGTGCGCCGGCTGTGACGTCTTCTCGTCTTACGCATGCTGCTCATGTCTACTTGTAATTTATACGGCTGCTTGAGTGCCCATGACACGCCCCCAGCCCCCCTTCGCCACCAGCAACGCCCCTTAATGCTTGTTTTTCTGCATATGTTCTTGTGTTGTATTCATGCAAAAATTTGTTCTTATGTTGAATTAAACTTGAAAAATGTGTTAATGACTCGTGCCACGTCTTCCCCTCGATTGTCTTTGTCTGCTGCTACCAGCCAACTTAATTAAATTCCACAATGATTTTCTACTACACAATGCACATATATATAACATGTGCTTATGGGGCGTATGTGTAATATTTTCAACTCTATGCTTCGTTTGCCTTTAAAATGTTTGCTATTTTTGGCCTGTTCTACTTAATTTGATGCAGCAGAGCAATTTTCTAAATACACTGTCTATTGTAGAATTTCTAATATAAGGCCTCAATTGTGTGTGCGTGCAAATTGGCAAATTGTGTGGTAATTGTCGAAACAAAATGTGTCGAAGTACACAGCTGCTTCAAAATTAAACAAAACATTTATAAATTTACTTGAAATTTCATTCAATTTAGACAAGAATTTAATTGTAATTTATAGTCGAATTTAACAACTAATCTACTTACTATATTAAGGGCAGGGAAAAGAGAATATTTTATGGTATACCTATATAATTGTTTTCGATTGAATTAATATAAGGATTACGACGCACAGTTTGTGTGCAATTGTAAGTGCAATGTAAGTGCTTTGGGAAACTTTATGGACATAGCCACAAACTGTAAAATGAAGATAGCCAAACTCAGTTGGCTGGAGCTACGATACCTGGATTTGGCGATTGGATAACAACAAACTTAGAGCGCACCGCAACAGACTGGCCAGGCCCCTACCCTTTCAATCATCCGTCTCATGAGAAGTCAATTGATGGGGAGGGTAATCGATGCGATGATCAAAAATAAGAAGAAACGAAGTGGAAAGAAATATTTAACAGTGCGAGTTGAAAAGTGAAGAAAGACTGAAGCAATGAATAATGTGGTTTAATTAACACATTGGTGCAGGCTGCCGGATAAATTGTATGTTATTACTAGGCTAGCATTATAAAGGGTATACAAGTAATCTGTCTAAGCAATGACAAATGTAATCCTTGAGCAGACTTAAATATTTGAAGCAGATTAGAACAAAATATGAGAAAAGTTTACTATTTTGAGGATGTTCTGTTCGAAAGAAGGAGAACCAAACGCAAACAAAACTAATCTTGTAGTATCTTCGGTGATCGGCATACTGAATTTTTGAAGAATATTAAAAGTAGTGTAATCATTTAATGCGCTCATAAGCAGAAAGTTAAATAAAGAAGAAATAAAAATACAAGTTTTGCTTGCATATTGCTTTTTAATTTTTATTTTGTTTATTTTGTCCAACTAACAAAGCTGTCACTGTAAAAAAAAACCAAATCAATAAAGAACTTGAACTAAATAAAACTAAATGATAAAAAGCCTGTAGAAAATACAAAAATATCTAATAACGAATCCGGCTCGGTGGGGGATTTTATTTGCCAAACGGCCAGCTACGCCCGGATTCATAGCAGAGTTAGAGACGTTATTGGACCAAACAAAAAAGAAATGGAGATGAAGGAACATGAAATTAAAATAAAGATGTGTAACTTAATTTAAACAATAATGAATTAAAATTGAAATACTTTAATAACAAAAGATTAAATATAGCTAAAAGCTAAAAGGTGATGAATCACTGACCCAGTGGGGAAGGTTTTGTAGCCAGTCCGGCAATTAAAAAATTTAAATCTTGATTGGCAAATTACTTTTTAAATTACAGGCGATAATAAGGAAGGGTAAATAATGAAATTTAATTTCTCGTGGACAATTTAATTTGTTCGTCTTGGCCACAAGCCTTGCGCTGGGCTAACTGGCCTTCAGCTACCTTAAATTTAAGCAATATATATAGATATATGCACACACATACATATGTACTACTATACATACGTATGTACATATATGATGTAATAAAAAGCCAAGCATCTACCACAGCGTAGTGGGCAACTCGACTGGACCCGGTTGATTGGCAGGCTTGGTTTTTGTGGCAGAGCCTTACAAATTGTTTTTGTTGTTATTGTTATTGTTGTTGGTGTTGCTGTTCTTGTTACTACTATTCGCATACGGCTTATTACATTTTTCAAGTGCGACTGCACGTTATTTATTAAAACGAAATGCAACACGAGAATTCATGTGCGAGGCCGCAGGCCTCTGGCCACCGTAGCCGTAATCAATGATAAATACGTATATTTCTGCATTTAAAATCCTGAAAAGCCTCGGCACAACAAACAATTTCCACACATTATCCTTCGAGGCTGAAATGCGCATATTAAAAGTTTCTCATGGTGGCACAAAAAACTTTTTACGGTAAAAAACTTTCTGTATTTTTTTTTCCGTTCTCTCTTATTGTTGCTCCCACTTTTCGGAGTAAATTTGCACACAAGCACACACACACACATATACATACATACATACATATGTACCTAGTATGTATGTACATAAGCTGGAAAAGTTGGCACTGCATATGAAAGCGTGTGAGGGAACGCATTTGCATGCGAATTTCTATTTGTGTTGATGATGGAAGTTGCTGTAAGAGATAAAAAAGGATGCGGCTCAACAAATACTCTTACCCCGCAATGCCTGCAATTCCAGTGTTTAGTTTCGCTTTGCGTCCTATTGTTGGGGCGTGCGTTTGTGTAAATGAGCCAAAAAACCGAAATAAAGAACAAGAAATACATATAGTATGTAGGATTATACATACTCGTATATATATTTTGTCGGCTTTACCTTTTTTATACTTGTTAGTTTTTAACAATTTTTGTTTGTTTTGTTTTGCGTTCATGCACAGACTTTGGGAATTTGTCTGTAACCGCCTTTCTGTAGCTGAAGTTTTGTCAAACGTCATTGAACGTGTGTTCTCTGACAGAACATGACGTTGCCTATACATATACGAGCTTATATATGTAGGATATACATATTTCTCGTTCATACATATGCACACACTCAGAGAATAAATAATAAATTCTATAAAATATAAACGAAATTATAACACAAGTGGTATGAGTGCTAAAAACCATGACTCCACACAGCTTTGATGCAATGATGCCACAGATTTCAGGCCAAATTTAATTTGAAGCAATTAATTGCGATCTAAACTTAGCAGCACTATTCGCAATATTTAACAAGTTTTATTGAGATTAAGATTATTGAGAGGCTTATCTTCATTTTAAATGTTATCTGCAAAATTGAAAAATTATAATTAAAAATTACTTCATTTATTCCTAATCTTAGAAGTGATCTTTTAACATAAGATTATACATTTGTTGTCATTGGGAATCTCAATGAGCGAACAGTGAACTAGATTTGTTTTCAATTATATAGATATCCAAAAGCAGCACGGCATAGTTCTTATAATTTTTAGTTAGACACTTCAATAGTTAAACTTAGGAGACAGGACAAGCTTTTGCTAATATTGATATAGACAACATCGAAATATTTATAGTATACCTGTAATTAATTGGACGCTTAAAACCATGCAAGGATTTGCTTAAATAAATTTTCAGCTGATTGTATTTCGTAAATTTTGTAACAGATAGGTTATATTTGCAATCTGTCCGATTGGACAATCCTCAAATTATAATGGGAGAACATTGGCATTGGGATTTTGTATTATGTGTGACTTAGGGGTGCGGAAGTTTAGTTTGTGCGATGAGGAAGATCAAGCGGGTGCTTTTGGTTTCTTTACTTACAGCGAGGTTGGGTAAACAACACCATAAAGGTTTTTATACTTATATATCGTAGTGTAAGGATTTCATTGTAAACTGCTTTGAATTAACTTGTGAAATCTAATTTTTAACATGTGTTGCACTTTTGCGTTAAATGTGTTAAGGCCTATCACTTTTTACGCTAAGTGTGAAAAAGTAAAGAACTAAAAGTGTTCCTTTTTTGATTGTTATCTCTTGATTTGTGCCTTTGTTGGGCATAGGGCACTAGTTACCTCAAGGCTTTGTTCGAAAACTTTTATATTCTAATTTTGACTCAGACACCTCATTTAAATAAATGACAGCTTATTGCAAATATATTCATAAGTAGATACATAATTCATTTCATTTGTGAAGCTTCTGCTCGAACCCCATAAACCTGCCTGAGATTTTAACAAATCAAATAGAAAATTACGATTCCTTAGCATTTTATTATTGGCATCTAAATACGAAATTTCCGTCCGCAAATTGTCCAACTTGGCAACATAAACAACAATTTAGCTAAGATAACAAACGGCTCTTGAAATTTTGCACAGCTCATTTTGAGGCTATTAAATTGAATTTAAAGTTTGTGAAAAGTTTTCCTCTTCTGTCCCGTTGTCGTAGTCGTTGATTTATTATCAGGGCCAAAAGTTTTCGTCGAACAAATGATTAAAAGATGCCCGGGGCTGGCGAGCAGGCCAGCAAACTACTTGCCACTCAATGCACGCAGACCGAGTGCCCCAAAACTTATGCCTTTTAATTTTTTCGCAAAGATGTCAAAGCAGCCGTCGACACTGCCGAATGGACGGCTAGGACGAAAAAGTCGCGTGCAGGTCGCCTCGCGTGATCCTCCACAACGACAACTCTGACGACACTTTATCAAATCTGTCGCCGGCCGCCCGGAGCTCGCACAAAAATTGAAATGTGCCAACGCCAGTTGGCGAGTAAATGAGCCAAAACTCAGCCGCAAATGCAGCGGGCGATGGGGAAAGGAAAAAAATGTCCTGAAAGGCAACTTTTGTATGTGTGTAGGTGTGTGTGTGTGTGTGACTTTTGTGTACTTTGCGGCGTGCTCGAGCTGGCCTGCATTTGACAAATATTTAGCTAAAGTGTTTTCTGACAGGATAATGCGCGAGCAAATAAGGCAGTTCGGAGGCTTGTATATACAACAAATATTTTATGGCTTATTTGAGCCCCATTTGTGATTCGACGGACTAATGCGGCGTATACGCAATTTTACTCAAAAATTGAACAATGAAACCAAATGTGTATGTAAGTGTGTGTGTGTGTGTGGGTACGAATTGTTTGAAAGGCGAGCAGAACCGTTGGTCACAGCAGCGGAAGTCAGCAAATTTATACAATTGGCCAACTTCTTACAATTGTGAAGAGCATCGCATGCAATATTTATGAGTATTGCCAAATACTTTAGAGAATTACAACTTCCGGTTCAGCGGTTCCGGATGCGTAATTATTCTTTGCTACTTTTTCCAATCACTGTAGCAATTTTCGCAAGTCGTACAATTTTCACGAATTCCTTTGGTGTCGGCCTCATTGAACAAGTTTGCAGTAATTTGACATTTTTAAATACTTTTTTTTTAAATTAAAACACATATTGTTAAAAAATCATTCTATAAAGCTCAACACATAGAGGGCTTCTTACGTGTAAAGGAATGAGTATTTAGTCCGCAGAGACATTTCTGAGTTACGAGACGTTTTTTTTTTAAGCTTATAGGCTGATAGAAACACATTACATTACTTGGATAATAAGGGACTTGGCAGACAAAAATTTCAAGTACTTAAAAAAAGTTAAGAGTAAATTTTTCTATTTTATTTTCATATTACACAATCATATATAGTCATTAAAAATAAATAAGGATATCATTTTACAACTAATCTTGATGGCACCAACTTAAAGGTACTTCATTTTTCCTTTGAATTCTACAAAATGTTAAATGATAAGACAGAAACTCCCTAAATTCAAGCTATTTAAAATGATGGGTAGTTTTTTATTTTCCAGACAGTAACCATCAAATGAATATCAATTTCAAGCTTTTATTTACTTGACAGCAAGATATTTGTTTTTATACGCGTTTACCCACTTCTTGGAAATATTTCTTATTATGCGTGCATTTTTTATTTATTTTCATGTTGCGATGGAAATAAGATAATGAATGTAAATATTTTCTGAACAAAATTACTTCAATATTTCATTTTCTAGGTTTACTTCGAAATAATAAACAGAAATTGTTTATGAGTATAAACTGTTCTTTCTATTAAAAGCCAATGGCATTTGAATTCAGTCACAAGATTTATTTAGTTTATTGCCAAATTTCATATCCACTTTAGCTACAATTTAAGCCACGTAGATCTAAGTGGCAAGATGTCCAAAAGTAAGTCACATAAAGATTTGGAGGCTAACAACACACAACATTTCAGGTAATTAAATAGTCTAGATGTAACACAAATACACAAATGTAACAAAAAAGGAGTTACCGAGGGAAGAAAAGAAAAAGAGTGGGTGTTTGTGTTTGAAAATTAGAGGGGGTCTTAGAAATTGACAAAGTCCAGCTCTCTTCGAAGTCGCAACGTCACTTGCAGCTTCTTTAGCTCGCTATCGTACTTAGCTTTACTTCTATCGGTGTCGACTGGGTGTGGCAGGGGCAACCTCAGTCGGTACTTGGATGTTGCCAAATCGAGCTCAGACTCCTTCATCTTCAGCTCCATTTGGTCCACTCGCATTGGCTCGTCGGGCAACGTTATCTCTACAACCAGATCTTCGCAGCTTGCTGAGGCGCCCGTGCGATTGCCCATCTAAATGGAAATGGAAAAGTTGTCTGTGTAGTTGCTGGCTCTTCATTTGCATAGGTTAATGGGTAGCTACCTGGAGATATACATCCTCCGTCCCCACTGCCTGGCGGTAGGTCATGGTGTATTCAGGACATAGGCGCTCCTCCAGCACATCAGCATCTTCCCGTTCTTGCTGCTCCTGCCACTCCTCCAATGTTTTGGGCTGCTCTTTCGGGGTCTCAACTAGCGGTGTGGCTACCGGATTCACTTTTTTCTTTTTCCCCGCGCCTGCAGCCGATCCACCCGGTCCGATGCCACCGGGTGCTAGGTAGGCATAGAAATAGCTCGTCAGCTACAAGGAATTGTTATCTAAGAATTATTACTCACTTAGTCGCGGCACCACAGAGTCTTCATCGTCGCTGCTGCTGTA
Source organism: Scaptodrosophila lebanonensis (assembly GCF_003285725.1). NCBI lineage: Eukaryota > Metazoa > Arthropoda > Insecta > Diptera > Drosophilidae > Scaptodrosophila > Scaptodrosophila lebanonensis. The sequence goes on along the minus strand of NW_022060742.1, from coordinate 11,707,561 downwards.
GTCTATCCCACCACGCCTTGGGTTGGGGCTCAGGAGATTTGCCAGCTCCCGGATCTGGTCAGGATTGTCAAACATCGACATTTCCAAATTATAGTTGTTTTTGTTTCAATAAAAACTGTTTACTATATTTGCTCGATGTTGTCTAGACAGCGTTCAGAATCATACTGAATATTATTGAATTTTATTTTACCCTCGTTTGGTTGATTGTTATTTTCAGGCCTGCTATAATGTGTTCTTTGGACTGCTTCGATTGCTTGAAAAAAATTAACGTTGTTTATTTGAATTGCTAGGCAACGCGTTTATGCATTCAGGAGGGAAAGCCAATTGAAAAGTGAGCTGCAGGGGTAAGTTCAATGGTTATGTTTTATTGAGCTTTACTGTAAGGGCATCGACAATTCAAGAACTTCGAAAGTTAATTCTTTTTAAAGAAGCTCAACTTGCCAAGCATTGCATGAAGGATTTAAAAACATCTAAGTAGATCTCATGCACTGACATGGTATGGGTAGATTAATTTTTTCGGACAGCCTTTTGTTTGTTTAATAGATGTTGTTTGATTCAGGCCTCACCATATATTTTATAACTTTCTTTTTTATGTTGTTTACGCATTTATTTATTTCATTCAGACACACTTTGCTAACCCATTAATAAACAATAAATTTTTGCTATACTCGATACATTTTTAGGTCTCAACAAATGTTTGTAAACATATTTTTTGGCCAAGTGCCAAATTTGGTTAAAGTCGATAAGCGAACCAGGAGCCCAAGCCAGAAAAAGACATTAAGGCCAAACATGTTTGAGAAACTTATCAGAATAGTCATTATGGCGTGCTGCCGGAGCTGTTTAATATTTTTGTAGCAACCAAGCTTGTTTTGGAATCCTGTATTTGCATTTTTTAAAACTTGGATCGATTCATGAGCTTGCCTCAATTCGTAACTTTGTCTCAAATCAACATTAAACTAATAATTCGGAGTTAATAAATATAAGACTTCAACAATTGCTTTATTTAACAGTTGAGCAACATCGGTTGCTATTGTCAGCTAAAATTGCACTTGAGTAGATATTATTTGCCGCTTTCCATTAAGTGTTTGTTTCCAAAGCAGTCGCCAAAGAAACGATTCAGCGCATGATACAGATGAGGACGTACATGAATCAAGCCATGTTGTTCATCAGGATAGCTCTACACAAGGCACGAATATAAAAACAGTAACATATAATATATATAGAAAATGCAACTCACAATCTGTGTAAACGAAATATCACGCAGTTCCAGATTTTTAGCCAGAGCCATGGCTTGCTGATAATGCACATTATCGTCCAAAGTTCCATGGACCAACATATACTTTTTTCCTCGAAACTGATCGGCACGCGTCCATAGCCGCGAATTTTCATAGCCAGCCTCATTTTCGCTAGGCAGTCCCATATAGCGCTCCGTATAAATGGAGTCTACGAAAATGATGCGATTAGTAATTCACACAACAATTCACAGAATGGCTGGAAATACCATAGTAGTTCCAATCCGTGACAGGCGCTACTGAGGCGGCACATGTAAATACTTTTGAGTCATCAGTGGCCAAGGCCATGCCAGCTGCATAGCCGCCATAGCTCCAGCCCCAGATACCTATACTTAAGGCATCCACAAAGTTGAATTTTTGAGTAACTTTGCTGCAAGGAAATGAAAACTCGTCTCAGTATAAAGATGCCTTATGTAAGCTTAACAATTTGGCGACTTTGTCTTGAATATAATACTCCAATAAAAACTAATACCGCATCTTCATTGAAGGTTAGTCTTCTGCTTCAAAAAACCGCCGACAGATTTATTAATGCAGAATATTTGCCTCTCTGACCGTAGTTTTACTTACCGTGTGACAGAAATCTGATCCTGAATCTCTACAGTTCCTAGATTTCTATAGATGGCATTCAAAAGCTTCTCACCACGCATGCCCGAGCCACGTCCATCGATTTTGGCATAAATAACCGATTCATTGATGCATAGATAACTGCCCCAGTCTATGGACCATTTGTTGTTTACCTGTAATAAATGATTAAATTTAATGTAGCTTCTAATATCTGGAGAATGTCACCTACATAGAAGGAATCAGGACCTCCATAGACATCTACAAGCATAGGGTACTTCGTCCTACCGCTTCGATCCAAATTTGGTGGCAAATGTAACAACACCTTTGCCGTCAGACCCTCTCCAATATCGAAGGTATGTATCTCGCGTCTGGGCAAGGTTACGCCCTCCAATTTAGAGCGCAGCATGTCATTAGTCTCCCAGTCCAGTAATTTTGTAAGTGATAGTTGAACTGTTGGCAAATGGAGGAAAATATAATGACTTCAGAGTGCAACGATTCGATATTAGAATTGCTTGTATTCAAATTTTTGGGCTCAACTTTTAAAGTGTATAGATGTACGAAGTGGAAAGTGGTATTATTAACAATAATTGGACTATAAACCTATACCCTTTCTATTACACAATATTTTCTTCAAATTAAAGCGATAAATGTAAATAATTTTCCTAGATAATTCGCCCTGATACTTAGTACCATCCTTAGAGCACTGTAAATTGTTTACTTCGTCTATAGCTTTTGTTTGCTGTTTTGCTTACAGTTTTCGTAGCTCCATTCGTAGATGGCTGTTGCGGGTAATCCCGGACCCAGTGACGTAATCACAATCTGCTTTTGATTGTTAAAAGTGGCTGAAAAATAATTCTGCTCCTCATTGTCAGATGACATCAGCTTGCAAGTCACGCACTTGGGCTCCTCTTTGCCGCCGCTTTGGGCCTTAATGGCATAAAGGTGTAGTTGCTCCGAATGCTCCGCGGTGTTGGCCAAGTAGAAGATGAGATCGTGTGTAGGATCCCAATGGAGTATGCTGTCCACCACAAAGTTACCCTCAGTGAGGGCTACGGGATGCTGCTGTTCGGAGGCGTTTGCCTTGGTTGAAAGCAATGTAATGTGTTTGTAGTTGTTGTACGGAAGTATTAAGGCAATTCGCGTGGAGTCGTTATTACTAAAGGGTGGACTGAAGATATTTATCCAACCAGTTTTGGACTCGATGTTATACAGCTAGAAGTTGAAATAAAGGAGTTTTATGAGGTTAGTAATCAAATGAATTTAAGGAAACTACAAGATTTTAAATTTAATTGAAATAATTTTTTTAAATTAAATAAAGCCTTCGCCTAAATGAGAATTTTTTTACTAGAAATATTACATTTGTAGCACATCCTGCAGGTTTGTAAGGTATTTATTACTACAGTAATTAGTGGGGCTCTTCATTAACACCAGGACATTGAGAAAGTTACGATATAGAATATAAATATGTACATATATAATTTCAGAGAGCGAGGTCACAATAATAATATCGATTCAAAAAATACATTAAAAAAAGAAAAAGACAAAGCTGGTTTTGTGGTGTGTCGAAGGTAAAATATAAAAAAGCTTTCTATCTCTATAACAAGTTGTTCATAATTACTTCAGAAGCTGAGGTGTGTAAACGTTCAACGTTAAGTTGAATTATCCCTTTTGCTTATCAACTGCCAAACCATCCTTTTGTGGATTATACTATAACTTTATCATATAAATTTAAAATCTGATTATAGACCGATATTATACAACACCATTAACAGCTCACCATTTTGTTGCTCAGACCATCAAAGCACATCACATAGGCGGCATTTTGTGTGCGATTCATCCAGGTGGAGAGCACATGAGTTTCGTTGAGCCAACTAACAACTGAAATAATATGATCCGTTCCCGATTGGAGTCTAGTAGGCACTTGAACCTCACTTAGAAACTTTCTACCGCCCATTGCATTCTCCAGATTCGCCACAAACAGTTGTACGCGTGGATTGGGCGTGCCAACCTTAGGATAGGGCGTTTGCCTATGTTCTGGATACTGGAAACTCAAATCATTCGCCTCACCATACACCGGCATGTCCATGAATCGTGTGAGAGAATCATCGAAGCGTATGAACGCCAACTGGGTGCCAGCCGTGTTGAACCACATGGCCTCGTTGGAGCTGAAGACCTCCTCCTCATACACCCAGTCCGGTATGCCATTCAAGACCATTGTGTTGCTGTCCCTTGTTATGACAATTTCCTGTGCAAATGCCCTCGGCTTGTAGTATATATTATTTTCGTAATTGATTATCAATCCATTGCCCATGGGCGCCCATTTCACCAGAGTCAGAAAGGGTCTCTCCTTCTCTATGGTCAATGGGGTGAGTAGACCCGTTTTCAGGTTCAATATATCGTAGAGAGCAAAGAAACTATATCGAAAGATCTTTTGCCGGCTCTTCGCCAGCAGCAAATACTTTCCGTCGGCTGATTTTTCGTAGTGAAAATATTGATGTGCATTCCTTGATAAAATTGTACGTTGCTGCGTCTTTGTGTTGTACTCCACAATGGCCTGTATAGGGACAGTTCGATCATTTATCTTTATAGCTAAACATATATTGTCTCATTTACCTCTTCATCTTTGTATAACACATTGCCATCCTTTGTCCAACTGCCGTTGAATTCGTTGGCGTAAAATGCTCCGTAAATTACCTCAGTTAGGTCAATGCTTCTTAGAGTAGAGGGGCGGTGGAGATTTTCAACACGCAGTACGTAGATACCCAAAATGGAGATCAGCGTCAAAACCAATAAAGCTAGGAATGTAAAAACTATCACTGCTAGAGTCTTTCTAGTACATAACGGTGGATTCTGAAAGTAAATGCAAAAAAGCCCAAAAAAGAAACTTGGTGTTACATTTTTGGCTTATAAGTAATATTTTAAGCAAATAGACCTTAGTAATACCTTGGAATAATTCGCTTAGTTTCATATAAATAATAAAAACCCATGATTTAACAAATGCTCTCATAACAACGATCGAAACATAACAAAATCGAAACAAATTTCTCTCAATCCGTTCTAAATGAGTAGTTATAGAAGTTAGTTATTTGACTTATAAATTAAATCAATTCTCAATTTTTAGGTATTCAGCACGTTTTATTAATCTACATTTGTTTTAAATTGCTTTAATTGTTGGCGCTCACAAATGTTATTTATAATAAATGTTCATAAATTAAATATTCGGTTCCAACAACTCTTAAAACGTTTTATAATGTCACAACATTCTCCAAATTGAAAGCCGTTTACATTTCAGAAGTTCTTGGATATCCATTTGATAAATTTCATTTTTAAGTACATAGTTAAGTTTTAAGTTTGTTTTGAAATATACTATACACCAATTCTCTTCCCTTTTCCAAAGGGTATGGTATATCTGCGAGTTCATATTGGAAAGGTCGCCCTAAAGCAATGAGTCTAATTCTGACAAGTGCTCCTTTCTTCACTTTCTCATCTTGACAGCTTCTGTAGAAAGCATTGGACCGCATGTCTGTCTATGGGACCACTATTAAGACTTTAATCCATTTCAGTTTTATTAATGTTGTGGTTCTTTGATGTCCAGAGAATGCCAAATAAACCTTTCTCCGACACAGATTCCATCCTACCTAATCGATATAACTTCCAATAATATATGTACATTAAGGTAATCTAAAAACTAAGGAACGTCATATACTCATGACCCTCCTCCCAAAATGTACAAAAAATTTCTTAAAAATGCAAACCTAACATCAGGCTTAAAATGAAATGAACTTTCAACTTTCCAAATCCACATCTACTTGATTTCTTGCCATTCTTATTGTAATGTCCAATGTGAATGCCCCACTTAGGCGTTTCAATTATAAGCTTGGGACCATTCAAAAACTTTTTTCCCCCCGCTACGACTTTTCATGGCAAACTACTGCAAAAATATTTCACTTGTCAAAAACAATTGTTTTCCACATTATGAATTGTACAAATACGGTTGACCTTCGCACGTTCGCTAAGCTGCGGACCATGGTTGCAAATTATTAACAGCAGCAACCAAAAATAAAGAGAAAAATTTGCATTCAATTTTTTCAGCTGTCGTTTAATTCAGCGCGTTGGCTTGTAAAATGTAAATGTGAACGACATGCCATGGAGTCGAGGCGTATTGGACACGGACATGGTCCCGCCCTGGCCTCTGAAAGTGGCATTTACAAGCGACGGCACCGGTACGCGATTCAAACTAAATGAATTGCATTTTGTGTGTAGTTTTCAGTTCAATTTTTTTATATTTTTTTGTCGCCACTGCCTGTTTTGTTTGTTTAACACGAGAGACCTGGCCATGGATGAAAAATTCGTTGACTCAAATTACAGCGATATCTGTTCGAAAACTACTGCATTTTTTAAAGCTCTGGTGTTTTAAAGGATTAAAAGGTGAATGCGAATTACACCTCTCCAAAGGGAGAAAGCAAAACATGTAGATACCAAAAGGTAAAAAGTTAGGTACACTATGAAGTGGAATAAGCCCCTAATCTGATTGAGCTGATTGTGGTTTGGAGATCAAACGTATTCATAGGTTACGTTTTGGCCGTTGCTTTTAAAATTTTTAATAACTTTGCATTGTTGTCAACGTGGAGTTGTAAGAACGAAATGAGAGATGCACAGAAAATAGTTTAATAATACAAGTATGTGCATTCAGAATACAATTACACCTGCAGAACTTATAAACTACAGCCGACAAAACAAACATTTTTAGTGGCCCACCAAGAATATTCTTGAATCATGTTTAACTGACATATTGAAGTTAGATAAAAACTATATATATATATATATATATATCTATATATATATATATATATATATATATATATATATATATATATATATATATATATATATATATATATATATATAGATATTTGATTATCAATCCTGAAATAATATACATCGGAAAAATTAAGTGACTCAACCTTTAAAAAAATTACGTATACGTACTCCGTAAGATTTCGAAAATATATATATGTTGTATAAGTTGAAAGCTGGAAATAACATAATAAGGAAACCAAATGGCATTACAATTCATTACAATTTCAATCACTTTTGATTTTACGCTTTGTGTAACACTAGAATTTTTCAGAAATTACTATGAAGATGAGAACGCGCTCGTTCTTTGGTACGTACTTAACTTTTTTTGAAAAGCTTTGGCGTTTTTATACAAAATCCTTAGCAGGTATTTCTAAATAACATGATCAATTAGTGATTAATTAATTACTGCTCTTCCGTTTTTGAGTTGGACTCTTTCTGTTCTTTTTTTTTAAATATTTTTCTAGTTCATCAGTGCTTTTTATAATATTTGAATAGGAAGCTTTTAAAATTAAATTTTATAACAATGGATGTCGAAGGTGTGGGTAAGAACAGCTGAAATAAATGGATCTACTGTGACAGATTCTATCTTCTATATACTGACAGGAATTTATTCATTACTATTTTTTCAATGTCGATTCTCTTTTTCTTTCATGCTATTGTTCTACTAATGATGCCTCCAAACTCGTGCCCAAGGATTAACATGGCTTAACAGCCCTGAATTGCAAATAGTACATAGAATGTATTTTCAATTGTGATTAAGTGAGAGTCACTTTAATTAAATGCTCTATAAATGTTGGAGGGCTTGAAACAAAGCACGCACACACACTCGCATATCCATGACTGTGGCTAAGCTTTAACCTTGTTCCGTGCCATCGCTACATAGTTTTAGGCATTGAAATCCCAGCTGACGCAACACACACACACACTCAAACGCATTCCGGGACAGTCAAACACAATGCGGCAATATGTGAATACATGTGTAATTGTGTATTTTGGTCGCACATTTCAATGAACTGCAATGGCAAAAATTCAACTGAATACACAAAATGTCTGGCCCACATATCCCAGCGGGTTCATCCTATCCACTGTTGGCCGTTGTTCGTTGCGCGGCCAAATAGCCAAATAGATTTTCTTTTCATCCGTGTAAGGGGGGCACGTATAGCCAACTGCCTGGCACACATGTGACTGCAGTGAAAGTACAAGTGAAAGGCAGCCGTGTGACCTTTCCCTCTCCCCATTATCCCTACCCTTGTATGTTTATGGTATTGTCGTCACAGCTGCGTGGCGGAATTTTTTGGGTTTCCTGCTTTTTTATGCGAATCCCGGCCAAAGAAAATATGATTTGTGCCCAAAAACATTTCGGTCCAACCAGCTGGCATTTTCCGACGCTTGTTTTTCTTAAATTTCTGGCACATAAAATGTAATTAAGAAGGCATTAAACGTTGCCACATAAATCATGTAGCGCTGAAAAATTTTACGACATGCTGAATATACTGAAGTCCTCTATATACATATGTACGTATGCTTGTAAGTGGCACCTGAAGTGCTGAGAGCAATTCATATAAGAATCTGCTCGACCGGAATATTTTTTGATACTCATTGCTGGCAGGGGGTCTGCGTTTTCAGAGCATTTTATGTAATTTGATGCGATATATTGCATACTTTTTTGGGCCCTACTGATAGCACTATGCAACAAAACTCATGTTGTCAGAAAAACAAAAAATAGAAGGGAATATTATTAAGGTGAATGCATTTTTTTTTATTATGCACAGCTTTTGAAGTAGTTGCAAAAATATTTAGAAATGATTTGTAGATTCATCGTTCAGAGTTAATTAATTAAAATTTATTGTAATTTAAAAACAGAATCATTAAATTATCATACATTTCCAACATAATTAAAGCACATTTATAAAAGCGAGTCAAAAACAGAATTTTTACAGCTAATTTTTAATTCATCTTAATCTTGGAAATGTTTAAATTATTCATTCGAAAGATTCCATTATAAAAGCGTGTTCAAATGCTGTGCATTAACAGATAAATTCAAAGTTTTGTTTGATAGTGTAATTGGCAACTGAGTTGTTGGCCCGTTCACTGATAGGCCGACAGCACAGACGCCAACAAAAACAAAACCAAAAAAAAGAAAACAAAAACAAATGAGCAGCTTCAGTTAAAGCCAAGCCAAGCCAAGCACTGTCACAGATCTGGGTCTTGTGATTGCACTTTTGGCGACACTGTGGCGCACAATTTGGCTATTCATTTTTAACATTTTGCAAGCAGCGGCGATGACGACGACGACGACGACGACGACGGCGAAAGGAAACCAACTTCCGCGGCAAGTGCGACAACAACAAATGGCCACGTCCTGTTCCTTTCGTCTCTCCTCCCCTCCACCATTGCATGTGAGTGTACGAGTATGTTGGGCGTCTTTGTGTGTTTGTGAAATGAATGTGCCTAGTTAAATAATTCCCACAACAACCGCAGCTATGGCGCAGCATCAGGCAGCAACAACAACAACAACGACAACAAGAACAATGTTGCCAACAGCAACAAACACGCCCGCAAAGCCAAAAATACAGCTACAACAACAAAATGAAGGCAACTCAAATACAAATGCCGTTGCCGCACAGTTAAGCGTGTGCAGTCAAGCAGCAGAAAAACCAAAAATAAAACTAACAACAGCAACAGCAACAAAGCGAACGCAGCATAAAGCAAGCAACATATAATATACGTAGATAGATAGAAAGATAGATAGTGCTAAAGCAAAACAAAAAATAGAGGCAACAAACATAAAGCCAAACACGCGCCACAACTTTAAGCGCACAAATTTTAAAGTCCATTGGAGCACGAAATGGCTTAAAAAAGGGCGGCCACAACAAGAAGAAGGGGAAGAACAACAACAACAACAACTACAACTGCAACAGCTACATACAACTACAAGCCATATATAAAGCGCGACCGCCGCTGAGATTTAAGTTTGAACCGCCGACCATTTGCCATTGAAGCAACCGCCATTTGTCATGAAGACAGCAGGCGGCATTTTACAAGGTTTCGAGTGGAAAACAAAAAGCCGGCAAAAAGCACTCAAAAGCGCCAAACTATGGCTCTCTGCGCGGAAGCCGCTCTCTCTCTCTCTCTCTCTCTCTCTTACTTTGCCATTTGCAGGTATTGGAGCTTTTGCTAGTGTTTGTTTGTAAACAATCGGAGAGCTTTAAACAGCTGTTCGAACAGTGGCTTGAATATAAATAAAATTTAATACATTTCTATAATTAGTACTATTTATGTGTAAGCTTTAAACAAAATTTATAATTTGCATTTTCACTGAAATGCTGTTATCGATTATTTAAACAACTGACTCTAGAAAGGAGTAACCACATAGAAAATTTTTCTTGTTACTTGAGAAAACTACTTCTTGCTGGTTTTTAAGTGATTTACCTTACAAAATATCAAAGTACAAGATGTATAAATTAAAATACGGAGCGTTTCCGTCATCATGCCAACGAGAACTCTAAAAAATTGCAAGCTATCGAAATATAGTGTTATGATTTCAAAATTGCACCTTTTAATCATATTTATTTTGAGATGAGATAAATTAAATTAGTTAAGAAATAAATCATATTTAAATATCTAAGCCGGTAAAGAAATATCTTACAGAAGGAAAACAGTTACTTTCACCAACATATTTGTGAAAGTATTAAAAACTTAACATTTAATCATTTAATTAATGTTTTCGCGTTTTTAAAATCGTTTACTCGTATTATTCAATTATTTTAAATTTTTAAATTATTTATATATATAAAAGTACATCTCACACTATAAATTCATAAACAAAGATCAAATGACCACACTAATTAGTTAAATCAACTCGAAATCTAGAAACCAAGGAGATAGAATTTCTACTTAACTTTATCACTGAACTATAATTATATTTTATTATGGTATGATTTTTAAAATTTGTGTTTTATTTAATATCATTCTCTTATTTCTGAACGTCTTTGCAAAAGTTAAAATCAAATTCGTCTTAGTCAAAAAGTCAAGCTCTGAAAGTCAATTAAATGAAACGTCTATAAAGTCAATTAAGATCATAAAAGAGATTGGTGTGAATTTAAATTTTACTTGATAAAAGGTTTTTTTTTTTTTTTAATTTTATATTTTCAACAACAAAAAATTGTTAAATCAGAAATACAATGATCGGTATGGGTTAACAATAAAATGAATATACACTATATGAATAAAATACCCGTTGCTCATACGGACGAAGAGGCCGGAAAGACAGGGCGGATCATGAGCTCATGAAATGGGGCCTGCGACGCTTCCTCCTGCCTGTTACATACATGTGGCAATTGGACTTTTGAATCCTTTGGGTACAGGGCACGAGTACAACAATTAGTATTTCAAGGTTGCCTTTAAACTTTCACATGTGCAGAGAGCAAAAAATTACGCCTATTTTGTGTGTCACCGATCAGGTCAATAGCTTGCCCATCAAAGCTATAAAAGCATTTTCGCATAATTAGGCTGTCGCGCAAATGAAAGTGAAATGTGTCAGGCCTCCATGTTCCCATTAAATAATGAGTTGGCATTTAAATCTGATAATTAAATGAAATTATCTAATAAAACAATCGCTAAGCGTCAACACAATTATCGGAGCTAACGAACGACAACGAATTAAAATAAAAACACACGATTTAAAGATACATATAGATGAGGGAGTGTGTGTTCGGTTTGAACCAATTTCTTGGCATTTCATGGTGCTGATCATTAGGCCGAGCACGTTCGTTCATAAAAAACGTTACATCGACTCTGCGTCTGGCTGTCATCGACTGCGCATGCCCAAATAGTTGGTCTAAAGCAAAGGAAAGCTGACAATCGTGTTGGGATCTACGACTTACCTTCAGGCGCTGCCTGGAGCTCCCCCTGCCCGAGCCTTTCCGCCGCCACTTGCGTCGCGTCTCGTGGACAAACAAATCCTCGACGCTGCTGCTGCTGCTACTGCTCAGCCGACTTCCACTGTCGCTTTCCTCCCCAACACTTTCGGCATCGGCAACAACATCCAAATGTTGGCCCGATTCCGCATCGCGTTGGCGCAACTCCCTATAGTCCCCAACCTTGGATGTGGACGCGTTGCCGCTCAAGAAGCGCTCGCGAAATGCCTTGTAGAGCGTGGAGCTGACGCTGCCAATGCTCTCCCGTCCATGCACCGCTGCCGCTGCCGCAGCTCGCCTCCCACCACGCCTCTTGGTCTTTCTCCTCGCACCGCTTCTTGCGTTGGACGTGCCTTCCACACCAATCGGCATTGCTTCGCTTGCCGGTAGCTGCGCATCCAACAGATCCAGCCTGTTGCTCATCGTTGTTGCTGTTCTTTGCTGCTTCTATTTTTTTTTTTTTTTTGTAATTCTGTTATGCAACCGTCACTTCAGATGCTCGCATGTCTGTGCGAGATGCGCTTTACGCCTCCCTGGATTTCTAACTGGCCGGCGTCGATGTCGATGCACAGCAGCTGCTTTTAATTAATAATTAGCTGTAAAAGATAGAAAGACAGTTAAATTTGCATGTTTTCCATTAATAAGGAACACGGACTGTGCTGGTTATGGTTTGCTTTTCGGCACGGGTTATTGACTCTCTGGCTTATGCGCCTCACTTTAAATGCAAATTAATTGATAAAGACACAGGCTGAAGAGTTCTTCAAATATGTGAAACTTTAATTATTAATTCTTCAAGTTTGCATTTATTGTAATGATAATTGATTTATTTAAACAGCACCGCATTAAGGAAAATCCAACCATCTACAATATTTGTGTGTATATGGAGACATAGAAATGCTCTTTTTAAGGACAACAACAGTTTCGAACAGCAACTTTAAACAACAACTTAACTAAGACGAATTTAGTTGTAATAAGCAACTTAACGAGCGAAAGAACTGAAAAGATACTTAGAAATATAAATCACAACATACATTTCATATTTTAATGATTCTTTAAATACAAGTATTACAACTATTTACTATTTAACGAGTGATTAACCAGAAAGTTTTAAATTTAGAAAATTATAACTGACAGAATGCACTTTTATAAAATTTTTCAAGTTGTGGATATGTCTCATAAATAGACATTTTTAGTTAGTTTGGACATCCCAGGAAAAAATTTCATTTTGCATCACATTTTCATTAAAGCTTTTATTAAGTTCATTTTCGTTTTCCGATAATTCAGTAGGTTATAGTTTTATGAATTAAGCTACATGTGTCGGTTATTTCCTTCATTTTATTAGTTCCCATTGGAATCATCGTGCGGTTAGCATTGTAATGCTGTTGAATTAGGCCTTGAAAAAAATTGGAAGTCGAGCTCAAAAGACAACTGGAAGGGAATACTTATTTATTTATAAGAATATACAATCAATGTTATGCTATATATAATTTAGAATTCGAAAAATTCCTCTTCGTTTCACACTTTTGTTTTACATATTCATAATTAACTAAATTAAATAAAACAACAAACTAGGTTACTTGTGGCACATAAGCTTATTAGATGAACTATGAACACAGAACATTAAAATAAAATAATTTCATTTAAAATGTTTTGATTTTTTAATTGCGTTTGATGCTATGCCAAGTTTAACGCAATTAAAAGTATTAAATTCTATTAAAAATCAAACACGCACATTTACATATCTTTGTTTGTGTTGTGGCATTTAGCTAATTAGTTTAATGGACCAACCACAAAGCATCCCATTGCGTTCCTCCACTGATACGAATAAACAATATGTACACTAATAGATTGTAATAAAAATATGTTAATTATTTTCATATTGCTGCTTTCATTTCATTCAATGAATGCGAATATTTCAAGTATCTATATAATTTTTGTAACTCATCTTTGGCATGATTTTGTAGTTTTTCTTTGGCGTGTGAGTGAAAAGTTTCGGCTAACATCAAAGAGAAATATGTTAAATATTTACATCAATAAAAATTCGCATGCTCATGCCGGTGGTAAAGTGGTAAAATAATAATAAAAATGAACAAATAAAAGTTCACTGGAAGCTTGATTCTAATATTTCCTAAAATGTGACTCTATATACTTTTTATTTCGCTAATTTAAAAGATTTTTTTATTTGTTTGGGCAAGCGCCTGGATAGATACTTTTAGTTTTCATTTCTGCTCTTACGACATTGTTGAGTGTTTACGAGGTACTTATTACAGAACACTTATTGGTTTGACTACACTGAAAAAAACCTATTTTACAAAGTGAAAACAGAGCCTGTGCTATATTCCTAGGAAAGCAAGATTAAGGCATATAATACATTTACACAATTCTCTGTTTATGTTTAATGACATAAAACGTTGATTGTGAAATATTTGGAATATTAGAATAACATTATTGTTTTGTATGTTTTATAAAATTATAAGCCATAGAGCAGAAAGTAAATAACATCCCATGTCCACACATAATTTTATCTACAATTTGTTTCATTGAAATTTTCAATTGTTCATAGATTTTTAAGTTTTTGTTGCTGGGATTTAGTTCCCATGATTTAGAATACCAATAATCCCATGGTTGTTGAAAAGGATCCTTTATTTTATTAGTTTTTTTTATGTCACTGGAATACTTTTTGCTGCGAAATGCTGAAACTTGATCATTTGTAATTGAATTGTTTGTGGTTTATACTTTTCCGAATATATGTAAAAAAAATTATTTGTTTTAATCTGAACAATTCTTCAATAAATTAAAATAAAATCATTTACCTTACATTAAAAATAAATTTTTTGTTTCATATTTCGAGCGATGTGGTTTAAGCTCGGGTCGGCCAGGCAAATAATTTGAATGCAAATTGGTCGAATGTTAACAGTATGTCATAAACATTATGTATTTAATTTGAAACGGATAAGAAATCTATATTCAAGTGTAATTTTCCCCAACAAGGTACCTTGATATTTCAAATTAAATAAGTATTTAATTCAATTAAATAAGAACTGCAATACGTTTTGAGTATTTTGCAAATTGATAGAGTTCGGAAATTTCTTCATATATGTGCCCTTTGAGGGGAGTATATATTAAAATTACCCAAGCATGTATATGCATAATATATATTGCCAAATGGGGATAATTAGGCGCCACCATAGCATACTATTACTTCTTTATAGAGTTATAAAAGAAAACCATTGTCAAAGAATTTACTCATTGCAAATATGCGTTTAAATTCTCGCGGTGTATGAACGCTTTGAGCATAATAAACAAACTCTAAGCGGCGACGCCAACGACAATTGACAACACTCGTAACCAGGCCCAGACATAGACGCACACGCAGACACAGACGCAGACGCAGAAGAAGAGCAGAACAAAGTGTGGATGTCGAGAAAGAACCACAAACACACACGCATATCCGCAACACCCATACACCCAACAAACTGTCACATTAGCATATTGAGAACACAACGGGGACAACAAAAATAAAAAAATAAATAAAGAGTAGAATGCGCCTCCTCATTTGTCTCTGCGTCTCGCATTCAGCGGACGCCGGCTACGCAGGCGCGACATCGGCAGCGGCGTTACATACGGACATGCTTTCTTTGCAGTCAGCGCAGAGAGAGGGAGCAGCGACGCCGGCAGCGCAGCCAGCAGCAAGCCTGGCCATGGTCAGAGCTTAAAGTCGGCGACTGTCGCTGTCAGTTTGTTTGCAAACTTTCGCGTGTGCGGTACGAAAAGAGGAGACAGTCGAGGCAAAATATAAAAAAAAAATAAAGAAGAATTCGACGCGACTTGTTGACCGTTTGAATTACGTGGATGTGGAAATGGTTTGATAAATAAATACAGATGCAGATAAAGATCGTCAATGTATAACAAAAATAAAAATAATAGCTAAGAAGCAGTGACAGAGCTTTGTTCAGTGAAAACGCGTGAAAAAAAACAATTCGATAACAATTGATTTACATATTTACTTCCACAATCTATGAAAAAAAGACGAGGTGTGAAGAAGAGCGATAAAAATACTTTTAATAATTCAAAGCGCATTCTTTGGCTAACGGTTTAAGCAAACGAGCCGACACAACGAAGCCAGCAGGAGTCCCAACGGAGACGGAGACGGCGACAAACCGTTTAGGCGCCCATTAAGTTTGATGCATGAAATTGCATAACAAATACAAATACAACAACAACAGCAACAGCAACATAACAACAACTGCCACAAAATGCTGCTCCACTTACGTCATTTACAATTAATGCTGGCCATCATTTCCTGCATCATTGGCAGTCTGATCGGCGAGACGACAGCAACAGCAACAGCCCCATCCCCAGCCTCAACCTCATCCTCCACCTCATTCTCATCCACAGCCTCAGCCTCGGCGTCGACATCAGCAACCATACCGGGCAAGTATCAGGCCTATGGACAACAACAGCCAAAGAAGCTGCACATCGTCTCGACTGCAACAAGTGTTCTGGATGCCGCTACCAAACCAGTATCCCGACAGAATCCGATCAAGAATTGGTTTGGTGGTGCCTTCAATCGCAACAATTCGCCATCGGCTCAAGAACAGACCGCCACATGTTCCTGCAGGTGAGCCAAGCAAGCAAAAAGATACAAACAGTAGGCAGGCGAAGAAGAAGAGGATGATGAGGAAGAAAAAAGCTGTCATGGTCATGCCGACAGGAACAGCAACAACAACTATCGGTTATAGTATAGCAACAACAACAACTAAAGCATGCAACATGCAACAAGCTCGATGTCATTGTCACACACAAATAGCGCTTACAGTTAAAGATACAGATACATTTATGTATGCTTTTTCCTTTTTCTATTTACTATTTATTACTATTATTAGTTTAATACTCTTGCTAAAAGAATGCTCAACAACTGATTGGGGTTTGTCACACAGACTCTCGAAGATATGTTTGGAAATGAGAAATTTGTAAAGTTGTAATGAAAGAGCATTTCTAAATCACTTTTTACAGTTGTCCTCTATTAAAATTTCACTATCATATCAGTCCAAAACTATCTCTCTAACTATTTATTAATATAAAGTTACCTCCGCCTATAGCTAAGTATTATTGGTTTTGCTAGAGATCCAATTTGTTTCTTCTTTTGATTTAATAATTGGATCGGAAGATTTGAACTTTATCATCTTAGCTTGAAAGCATAGGAGGTTCTAATATAACTTTTATAATAATATCTAATCACCTTATTCTTTTTACTATTCGACTAGCAATTTCTGTTCGTTCTGTACATATGGTAAATAAATCCGTACTGAATGTACACTCTTCTTTTTCTAAAACCATCTGTTCAACCAGATTTCTCCGTGTTGCTCTATATATCCACACAGCAATCTGCTGATCTATGATCTATCATCTTTATATATGATAAATACATATATATTTATTTACCTGTCTTTCTTCTTACATTTATCAAGCTCTATATCATTATATCTACCCATAATTATCTGTTTATAATTTTCTTTCTATTCATCTATTGATCCATCTATCTACAAATTCATCTCTTTATGTTCCAACAGATATTTCCTATCTTTTGTTCTTGTCGTTCTACCATATCATATAAAACTTTACAGGGAAATATTTGTCGCTTAATAGCTTTTCCTCCCCATTCAAGTTTATAATTTCATAAGACTTTTAATCAAATTTCTGTATATCAAATCATTTAATTTTTAATATATTTATATTGTTTTGCTTATTTTGATTTAGCCGGATCGATGTCTCAGCAGCTTGAATTTAGAACAACTTTCCGAAATATCTGAAACTTAGTGCGAGTACAAGTAGAGTATATATTCTTCCACTCGTCTATGATAGTAATAATTTTGCTTGTTTTTCGCGACCAGCACGCGATCAACTGATCCCCCAAACCCCATCGTCTCTCAGCACGACTGTCAGTTTGTCAACAGATTTATTTCTTAAAGCCGTTAAGAAAATAAATGACTTGGCATAAATGGCAACTAATTGCATAAATTCATTGAGCATAGCCTTAGACTTTTTCGAGTATTGTCTCAGCTCGTATGCTTTTTTTTGCATTTCATTCTGGCCAGCATTGGCACTTTTATAACCTTGGTTCTAGAGGCGGCGGCACTTTAGACTTTTGTCGCAGCCACTTTTCAAGTTACTCGTAAGTTGACCTTAACAGCCCGGCATTTTCAGCATTTTTCATGCGACTGCCTTCTTTTCCCCACAGACCGACCGACCAGCCGACCAACTCTGGCTTTTCTCTATAGAATTGCGTTCTGAAAGCATTCCTGAAATTCCTTCTACAAATTGCTCAGACCATTTCGAGCATGCGATCGTTCCATGCGATCATTGCCTGGGGAATTGCATTTGTCACTTACGAGTAGGAGCGGCCAACAACCAAAGAATTTGCAGTCGTAGCCTCACATGAAAAAGAAGTGTTTGTGCAAATTAAATACAAAGTACGGAGGTACAGATACATACTACAGAGCCAGATACACGAATAACACTTGAGTTGAAGGTGAAGGCGCGAAATGCGTTTCCAAGCGTTGTCAAATGTGTTTTCCTCGATCTCCAGTTTTCTAAATGAAAAGTTTTGTGCTTTGTAATGGGTGCTCTATTATTTATCGATCGAATGGATACTGTTTGGCTGCATCTTGCATTAACTTTAGCTTCTTTGAAGCATCATCTGAGCCATGTCCATCTAAGCACTTGGGGATTGAAACCTATATAGTATGGTAGACTCGCTAGTCTCATATGGAAGAGCCAAAATATTGAATTGTTATTCAGGCAGCAGAGATGCCCTAAACTGTTTTTATGGTACTTCTGAATCCGAGACGTCTATTTAAACACTCTAAATTAATATTAGGTCCTCTTTGAACCTACTCATTGTGAATTATTAAAACTTTTGAGAATGACTTTTCTTTCTTTTGTTGTGAACCGAATATTCGTGGCGATAGCAGCCTCTTTCGATATATATATATATATAGTCCAATTAGTTGGATCATTAGTTTCTCAGTTTGTCTTTTAATGTTAAATAATTCAAGGAATACTGAAATTTAATTCAGAGATTAATCCTTTACGGAATCTGCACTTGTTTGTTGTTCATCGGAAAATTTTTGACGTCTTCCTTTTTTTGTGGGAATTCTTCTGTTGTGCAAAAATTTTCCATTAAAAGGCACTTTCAAAACAACTGACCGCAGGGATGCCATATTTTGTATTTGCATTTTTTTCTTTTCTTTTTTTTTAAATTCTTTTCGCTTTAAAAATTATATAAAATTATCAAACTTATCAAAGAGAAAACATTTGCTGAAGTATTTTGACAAACACGTGGTAGCGCCAAAGAAGTTCGTAAATATTTTGATTGACTCTACAAATTAAGTAATTCACCAACGCTTAGAGCTTCGTTACTACCAGTTGGACAACTTTAACGGGCAAACAAATTGGTTTGTATAAATGAAATCTAGAAAATAAAACAACTGCTTGGCCTTATTGTCTTTTCTATGTATCTGATAGAAAGGCCTAATCTCTTAGTTCTGTGTTTTTGTTTTTTCTCCTTCTGCTTTACAATTCGCACAGATTATGTGCGTCTTTTATAAACCGATTGGCGCTTAATTTAAGTTCAGCTCTTAGTATAATAAACCAGTTCTTATTCCTCTTATTATTTTATACAAAAAAGGCTTGGACTAATTTGCATTTTACATATAACAGTCAAAAGCAAAGCGGCCAAAACACAGCCGATGTGTTTTATACTTGTATTGTATATGATATGCCATATAAGGTTTTCATATGTATGACGCATGCGAACGAACACGCTTATATATATATATAGTATAGTATACACATACATAGGTACATAGGTTTGTTGGTGTTGTTGTTGTTGTTGTTGGATAATGCGCATTCACTTAAGTAGGTCGCACATTTCTGACTCTTTTCGGGACATCTTGCCTTGGCCAAGACTGCGCCTTAAGTTTTATGGGGCATTGACACGATTAAGCCGCCTTCATCTTTTTGTTGTTGTTGATACATGCTTGTGGTAGTTACTGTTGTTGTTCTTTTTGTTGTTGAAAGCGATTGATTTTGTGGCGAAAACAAAAAAGACGTGCGCCAGAACTTGCAGTGTTTCCTTTTTTTTGGGTTGGCCCGAACCGGCTGGCTGGCTGCCTGGTTGGCTGTCTGACTGACTGGCGGACAGATCTGAGATTTTTACTTTTTTTGTTGAAATTTTGATGCCCCGAAACCAGTTTTAAAGAAAGGAAATGCCAAAAATGCTGATTATGCTGCGCATAACTAAAACGGTTGGAAAAACTGCAAATCGCCAGCCATGCCCTTTCTTTTTATTGACCATAAAGCTCGTTGACACTTTCTTTATGGCTTTATTAATGGGTCTTGTTAAATTGTCTAAGCGATGTCTGAGGTTGCTGACCGTTTGCGGGGCATTAGCATAAAGACAATCGTCAATGGCAATGCCAATGACAACCACAACGCCATCGACAACGCTGGCCAACTATTGTGCATATTGATTAGGGTCATCAGTCATGAGTTATTGACTAACGGCCGGGCCTAAACACACACTGCAACTACATACATACACTTGTCAAAAACATGAAGACAAAAAATCATCCCATTTAGCATCATGGGAATCCCCATTGATAGTTCGCCACTGATGGTTGAACTAATTATCTGTGCCTAAGCAAAGGTCATTGCAAATTATTTCAATATTTTGAGACTTTGACACTGCAGTTACAGTTCTGATCGAGGTGATGGAGCAGATCGTATTATGTATCACTTAATATTAGCATCGAATTTTTCAATGAGCCCTTTTTCGTTCGATGAACCTTCTTAAAATTTAAATGATAAATTAAATGTTCAAAATTGCATTATTTTAAATTTTTATTTTGTGGTTTATGTAAAAATATATTTTGAAGATATGTAAAAAGTAGAGTTTTTTAAAGAGTTTGTTGGTTTTGAAAGGTTTTAAAAATTTGTAATTATTCGCTATTTGAAAAGCTCTTTTAGAATGCTGAAAATTTGGATTAAAGTTGGTTAAGTGTGATTAGGGTCGAAAAATATATTTTTCAAGATGTCATACAAATACAGATATCTAATTAAAGTTCGGAAAAAGTATAAGACTTTAATGTATAAATATCTTTTCTTATCACGTTTCACTAGAAAGAGAGAGAGAGAGAGAAAGATAATGAAGTATATGATTTTAAAATTGTTTATACTTTTTATCACTTTTTAGATGGTTGAAAAAAGCTCATTGATAACCGAACCCATTATAGAACAAAAGATTGATTGTGGCCTGTAGCGCCATCCTGCAACCCCATGTCCAAACCCTCTTCCAGAGAGAAAATAACTTGTGATTTAAAAAAAAAAACACTATATAAACCACTCCTTATTTTTTACTTTTCAATACTAAAACCTTGTGGCGTTTTATCACATATGTATATATAAATTTATACGCAAATTTTCTATTATTTCATTATATTCATTTGCTGAGCCTTTATTTCCTTTACGACATGGTCAGTTTTCTAAACTGGAACTGCAGTTATTTTTGAAGAGTAATCGCTTTCTTTTTTAACGGATTTTAATTTCATTTTCATTTTAATTAAAATCACAAAGAGAGAAATATTTCGTTATAGAAATAGAATAAAAAGCCTTACAAAATGTTGTCCCCACACTTGCCAGTATTAGGCTGTTCATAAAAAAAAAGGATTGTTGATTTTTGAATTCTGGGCATCAAACGCCCTGCTTTTCTTTGGCGTTATTTGATCTCTTCTTTTTTTCTGAGTGTACTTAGCGTATGAGGCGGACACTGCTTTCCACTGCACTTGCAACTTCTAGTTAACATGACAACCACTTTACTTGCAGATGCGGCGAACGGAACGACGAGTCACGCATTGTTGGGGGCACCACGACGGGCGTCAGCGAATACCCCTGGATGGCCCGGTTGAGTTACTTTAATCGTTTCTATTGCGGCGGCACTCTGATCAACGATCGGTACGTTCTAACGGCCGCCCATTGCGTCAAGGGCTTCATGTGGTTCATGATCAAGGTCACGTTCGGGGAGCACGATCGCTGCAACGACAAGGAGCGACCCGAGACGCGTTTCGTGCTGCGCGCCTTCAGCCAGAAGTTCAGCTTCTCCAACTTTGACAACGATATTGCGCTGTTGCGTCTGAACGATCGCGTGCCGATCACCAGCTTCATACGCCCCATCTGTCTGCCGCGGGCGGAGCAGCGCAACGACCTGTTTGTGGGCACGCGGGGCATTGCCACTGGCTGGGGCACGCTAAAGGAGGATGGCAAGCCCTCGTGCCTGCTGCAGGAGGTCGAGGTGCCCGTACTGGACAACGAGCATTGCGTGGCGCAGACGAATTACACCCAGAAGATGATCACCAAGAATATGATGTGCGCCGGTTATCCGGGGGTGGGGGAGCGCGACTCCTGCCAGGGCGACTCCGGCGGTCCTTTGGTGCGCCTGCGACCCGACGACAAACGCTTCGAACAGATTGGCATTGTATCCTGGGGCAATGGCTGTGCCAGGCCCAACTATCCGGGTGTCTATACACGCGTCACTAAATACTTGGACTGGATTGTGGAGAATTCGCGGGACGGTTGCTTCTGCGACGAGGACTTCTAGGACCACGGGGGGACACGTGGAGATGTGAAGAGACAATGCAACTTAGTTGTAGTTCTATTTTAGTAACTGTATGCATATTTTGTACTCATATATATTAACTGAATAAAATTTAAATATTGTAGGCTTAAATGGCTGTCCAATCCATTGCATGTTACAATGAGAAGTGGAAAGAAAATGAAAAAAAAAAACATTTCCTTCCAGCACACTTTGCAGTTCTTAGCTGAATAAATAATTCTGTAAACTTTTGTGCCCTTTCTACAAAGAGGGCTGAACAGAAAAACCAAATTAAATTATTGATGTTAAATTATTAATATTTATTCAATTATTAGAAAGTAACAGAAAATGGAGAGATAGAAAAACCCATACACTTTTTCCACAAACATTTTTTATATCATTGCTGGATTTTTTGTATAACTCTCTTAGCCATACTGCTTATCAAATTCTTTAAATAAGTCAATGTTTAATGTACTCTGCTGATAAGTTGATCTTTAAATATTGGGTAATTTCTTATATTATACATATTTTCCACAGAATTTCACTGGGATTGAGGTTTGAGCTTTTGGCGCTCTTTTTTTTGGACCGTAATAGCCGAAGTTCAGATATCTCGGATTTATTCAACGCGGAATATTCCACAATGATAATCATTGTTATCCTCCAGGTACAGTATTAAATGCATGCCCTTTATTAAGCACAAAGTATATTTACAAGTATTAGTTCTTCTGATCTATTGAACATGACACTTGGTTGATAAATCAACTACAAACGATTTGGGGGACAACTACAGCCCCCCACGATACTCTAATAAGGCGGACAACTTCAATGAATATTCTTGGTAAGATTCTAAGATTCTATTGTCACCTTTTATGTGAAGCAGCAATGCATTATGGAAGAATTCTGATACCCGCTAACCAGCCGCTTAGATTTCTACTTCAAAATCCAGCTGAAAAATTTAACAAAAGGTTAAAAAGAGAAAACAATTTACTGTATTTTACTCGTTACTGCAAAGGCGATGTTGATCTAAAAACAGCAATTAATAATTAATCAATAATTTAATTTATTTTCCAAATGCTTAAATGGTTTTCACAGTACTATTCAGTATTATTATTATTTTTACATAACTGCCAAGAGTTTGGCGCGAAACTATCGCTGAAAAATGTTGAATATAAAAAGCTTGCCGACAAGCTTTTGAAGTGCTTTGCTTAACGGTAGCTTTTGGCGCGATAAACATTTGCCGAGCTTTATTTAAAAGGTGGTTTGTATAGTCTCAGCGGCCGACAAGGGTGGTTTTTAGTATGTAAGGGGTTGAACTTGTGTCGGAGTTTAAAAGGAAGCAGAGTGGCGCAGAGGAAGCGTGCTGGGCCCATAACCCAGAGGTCCGAGGATCAAAACCTTGCTCTGCTATAGGTTTGCCGATTCATGTTACGGCAACTATTATTTATGATATTTTAAACAATTTTGCAATCATTTTAAGGAATGAAATGTAAAAAATATTTGGAAGTTTTTAAGCTAAGCAAGAAGTTTTTTAATTAAATTTCGATTACTGCAGGGCTAACTCTAGAACTATAGTTTGAAGGTTATAGAGATTGTATTCAGTGTATATACTGCTAGGTCCAAAAAGAAAACCCCGCTAGCCCATGGTCAGCTGCAGAGCCGTAACGCCCATCACCCCACAAATATTGAAGCTGGATATCAACAAGACGATGACGTTAAGATCTAATTTTGGAAAATAACAAATCCAAATATGTAGGTCAAAAATAATTGAACTTGTTAGATTGAATAAAAATATTCAATTATTTCGTGTCTACTCGAATTATTAAGAGCAGAAAATTACATTGTTGTTGCTAATTGGGTTTATCATCAAAAGAAAATTTTCTGATTATCAATTGCTTAAATATTTAACCTAATAATCGTCTAAGCTTGTATTATTTGTTAAGAAAGGGGTTTGATGTTGGATTCTGCTCTAAAAATCGCAATTAATTTCTAAGATAATTAGTGTTTCAGAGATAAGAATAATAATATAATAAGAAAAAAAACCGGTTTATTTTAAATTTGTTCTTTATTAAAACGAAAATCCATCTAAAGCGACTGAAATTATTATGTACCTCCGGAAATTTCGATGTTAACGAAGCAATTTGCACAGGCAAGCCCGTTGTCAAAAATTGTGTATTTGTTCAAATTTTAACAGCCGCATTATCTCATATGATAAATACAAACTAAAATAAACATTCTATTCTGCTATTCTACATTTGCTTTGCCCATTAGATTAAATAATAAGCATGTGTGTGTGTGTGTGTTTTTTTTTAAGGAACGTTTACCTTCCAATGTTTTGCAAAACTTTATAAAAATAAAATCCGTTGATGAGATGTTCATGTCATGTATTGCTGATGAAATAATTTGCAATTATTAAAGATGTTGGAATGACTTTTTTTTACTTTTAAGCAACAATTTGTAATTATAGACAAATATAATATATCTATTAACTGTAATTAGCTTTCTGTTGTGACGCTTATAGAAAGGAATTTGAATGCAGTTTAGCATTTGGTATAAATAGATTTATAGTCTATAATGAAACTTCGTACTATTCCATTTCATTTTTCTTGTACACGTTTTTGTCACCTCAGAAATTTGAATAAGTTTTATATTTTTATTAAATTTATTTCAGAAATCGCCCCTTTTTGTAGCAGAATTAAAAAGTACATTTATAGAAAATGGCAGGTCAAGAGAAAGCCAGTCTGCAGTATTGAGGTCAGGTATTTTTAAAAGATGTTTTTTTTTTTAGCTTCAAATGCTTGGAATGCTCAAAATACATCAATATTTCAGAAATCTTCCCTTTTTGTACATATTTAAGTCTTGTAGCAAAATTAAAAAATACATTTATCGAAAGGGGAAGGTCAGGAGAAAGCAATTATACAGATAACACGTTCATTATTATGACGCACTATTTCGGCTTAAAATGGATCTGAGTTGCATTTGTTGAAGTTTTTTCATTGATCATATGCATAAGTTATTTTTTAAATGCATCGTGCATTATTTAATCAAAATTTTAATTTTTTGGGCCCCCCCCTTTGGTAAAAGCTGCCTACGCCCTTGCTTCCAACCATCGATATATCCCCCGGATTGAATGATGAAAACCGTAATTCGGCGGCAATGGAAAATGCTTGCTGGGTTATAATGCCGGGCAGCAGAAGCCAAAGCTGGCAGCCGCATAAACTTTCAGTTTCGTTGCAGCATGCCTCCTAAAACTAGTTGCAAGTATCTAAGCGCTACTTCTTTTTCTGCTGCAGCTTTAAATATCACTAGAAACTTAGCTGAAAAAAGTGGAAAACTGGTTTCGCATGAAACAGCTGTAAATTGTGTCTGTGTATGTGCGTTATGTGCTAGTTGGTATGTGTGTGTGTGTGTGTGTGTGTGAAGAGACAACAATGGGCGCAGGCGGCAAATAAAGATGAACAAACGAACGGTTGTCGGGCGCTGAACGCAAAAGTCAAAAGTAAGCTAACTTGGCTACTGGAACGCTAGAAAGAAAGAACTTTAACATCATGATGATGATGATGACGACGACGACGACGAAGATGATGATGAAGATGATGAGACTGCAGAGCTACAGGTTTTGTTTTCTTTCGTTTTGATATTTGTTTATACAATTTCAGTTAAATATATTGTATGCATATATATTTTTTGCTTAACGGGCTTTTTGCTCAGACGCCAGACTCTAGTCTAGAGAAAACTTACGGGCGATAGTGGTTGGCGTTGGACGCTTCCAACTGGTGTGTTGATAAGACCAGTAAATAACTTTAGCTAATTAGCTTGTACACAACCGTTGGAGGCCATTTGTTTTGTTTTGCCTCTCGAATTGCACAACTCGCTGCGGACAATTAATAAGCATTCACAATAATTGCAAGTTTCCAGTTTTTCTAATGTCTTTTATTCACTTTCCACTTCTCACACACAGACACACACACACACACATACACGTGCCGTCAATTGCCGCCTTGCGTAATTATTTCAACTTTCGGCATAAAAAACACAAATTCGCGCATCTTTTGGATACGATTTTCGTTTGATTTTTTATTTTTGTGGGCACTGCATGTATTTTTGTTTTCAATTAGTCGGCAAGCGGGGCGCGAGGCAGCGTTGTTGGAGGCGCACGATTTTTGACTTTTCAAAATTTTCTTCGCTGTGCTTTTTTTCGTGTGTTGTTTACCGTTTGCCGCTCGCACGCTCACTGAAAAAGCCACAAGCTCAGAGATCTTGTCGCAGATCGCTGGCACTGGCACTGGCTGCGGCTGCGGCTTCCAGCTTCTGCTGTGGCTGCTGCGGCTGCGGCTGTAGATGTTGTTGTAGGTGCTGGCGCGTTGCAGGGAGCTGCGGTTCCGGTCACTTATAAGCTCGCGCACGCAGCGCCAAGCGGCCAAAACTTTATGTGGTTGGCCCAGACCGTCAAGAAGCCTGGCTGGTAAGAGAAAAGTTCAATAAATTCGTGGAAATTGTTTGAATAACACCGTGAAATGGAGTCAGATTTCTATATATATTTTTGAATATACATTTGTAGAGATATAAAGAAATATCTTTCATAACACAAACTCGTTTTTCTAGTTGATCCCTAGAAATTTAGAAGAAGGACAAATTCTGCCCCAAATAAATGTAAATAAAATAATACTAATACATAATGTATTATGATACTATAATTAACAATATTTAGGAATAAAGATTGCATAGTACAGATTTGAGGGCAGTGCCACGCTCGACTCGGCATGAAATATTTTCAGCAGAGATACGAAAAAGACGAAAATGTTACCGGCCATTTTGGGGAACCCCTTCCTAGATGATCTTGCAGACATACCGAAGACTAAAGAAAGGGAACAAAGGGCATTAAAAAGCATCACAATGGGTCTCCCTAGGCCAAAGTGTAGGAGAGGGAACCTATGCTACACCCATATCAACCTAACCTAACCAGAGGCGAGGTTTGCAGAGAGGCGAATTGGGGACGTGAAGAAGCAAATCGAACTTTTATTCATTATTTTTGGAACTACATAATACATTATCTTGAGGACACAACACTTTGCCAAATGAGGCCATTTTTATTTTTCTTTTTTTTATCTTCATCATTAAATTATGTTAAATTCATTTGTGTATTGAATTGCTCTCCATTTGAAGGATAATCAATAATTAAGCTCACATGTGAATCCATCTCAGGTGGAACTGTCTTCGCAATTTTTGAAGTAAATTGCACCTGTCTTTCTTCAATATAAATCAAAAATTTTAATAACGACAATGGAGTCAAATTTATCTACCAAAAATTTCGATGAAGCTCAATCAAGATCAAGATAATGATGGGAACAATCAAAAATTATTCAATGTAACAATAGAACAATGTTTTCGTGAGGTAATAGAAAATAATATTTTATTTTTATGCAAATTAAATGAGCACTAAATGGGAATCAAATGTTTTTACAATAATAGAAACACAGCTAAGGCATTTTTTAGAAGCAATGTTATAAAATAGTTACATTGATAAAAATACATGTTTATATTTGTTTGTATAGTATTAAAAAAAGTATTTGCCGAATCATTAGAAAAGTATTATTTAAAACTACAAGAAATTTAATATGATTAGAAATATCTATATATTATATTTTTGATTTTGGAATTATTTAGATTACTTTTATTATTTAACTAGATCGCAATAAAACACTTAAATTGATTTTCTCTCTAGCTTCCACTATATCTTACAGCAGGCTCTGCTTTACTCTTTAGTGGTGAAGCCTACAAATTTCACATTATATTTCAGTATAACTTTGAAATTCGAGGCGCAAACAACTAAAACAATAACATACAAATAATGTCTGCTAACAAGAACAATGCAACAACCAATAAACAGGAGGAGATAGAACCAGAGCCGGAATCGTTTGACGAGATCGACAAACGCTTAGAAAAATTGCTGGCGCGAGTCAACACTTTGGAGACATCCTTGAACCAGTTGCATGAGACCTTCCAGCCCCTCAACCCAAATGCCAATGATGGTGCTGATGGTGCTGATGGTGATGGTGAGCAGCCAGCTGACGATTTTGATGACGAACTGGTTGATAATTTCGCTCCTACTATTGATAACGATGGCCATTTCGAAAATGCGGAGATTGAGGACATCGATCTGGGGAACGAGAATTAGCTGTCCGCACATCTTCGACGCCACAGAGTCTTCTAGATTCTGCCGTTCTTAGGTATTACCAATCTTGTTTCCTGTAGATCTAACACAATTTACGCTTCATTAAGAGACCCACATACATGTGGAGCGTCCGGCTAACACTTTTACTTTTATCTGTTCTGGTTTTCTCATAGTATTTGAATAAATTTTAAATATGCAAAAATGCACACAAACAGATAAGCCTATTTATTCGATGCTGAAACAAAATGCGTATTTCAAACAGCTTTTAAATTTACAATTTTAAAAGTTGCAAACATTTTAATTGATTTAATTTTTGAATAAAACAAAAGCCTAATCAACACGCATTTCTAACGGAATTTGGTTCGACGATTTTGTGGTGAATAACAATTTACCACGAGGTAGATAACTTGTTGTAGTTCTGACCACAACTTGTTACTCTCAGCAAATGAGCACTAGATGGCGCCGTGTTAATTCGCTTGGAAAAATGCAAGAGATTCGCCTCAAACCAACCATGATTTAAAGGAATTGGTCACAAATAATCCATTCATCTATTATTGTACATATATATAAATAAATATGTTACATATGCATACTACACATACCTTTTGGAGTAAAATACGCATATTTTTTATATCCAAAGGGTAAAAGGGTATACTAGTTTAGTGCGAATGTATGTATGTAATTATACTTGTATGTATATTTACTTATTTCAAATTGTATGTTACAGCCTGTCCTGCAAGTCATACCCCGATTCACAGCCGGAGATAACTCAAAAGAGTATGAAATGGGGCAGACGGAATTTCGTCCCCCGACAATAATTGTTCTTGGTAAAACACAACACCAAGGACAATCCTGCGATTAGCCAACGGCAGAATCAATCTTCTGAGCAGAAGTCGGCTTGATTCGAATGGCAAACGAAAGTTCAAGCCACGAGGAGCAAAACGAAGAAATTGCTTATATAATAATAAGAAATTGATTATAATAATATTAAAATGTATAGTATTAAAATTTTTAATAATAACATTTATAATAATATTTATAATAATAATTATAATAATAATGATAATGGATGTCCTTTTGGTGTCCTTTTTCGTGTATATTTTATTTTCTATCTTAAATTTTTTCTATGTATCTAATTTACATTAATTATAACAATATTTATTAGTTTTTTAAATTTGTAAATAAAAGAAAATAAAAATACCTTAAAATACACTTTAATTGGATTTTGTATTAGTGCGGTTTGTGAGGGGTGTGAAGAGGGTTGTTATAGGAAGGTCTCATAGTTGTATAGCTGACTCATAAATAAAAAAAATTCAGTTTGGCAGCTGGCCAAAACGCTTCAAATTGCTCAAAGCCAAAATTTGAAGTACCAGGCAAACAGAAACCAGCAGCAAGATGATTTTTTTTAAATTTAAAATTAAATTCGGCCGCCTAAAAGATGCTACACTTTTCTTAATGTTAGCCGGTCTTAACACCATTTAGCAGCTGAGGCTCAAACCAACATGTCAAATTGGTTTGAAGCCTGGCTACAAAATGGTTTAAAGCCTGGCTAAATTTATTTTTTAATTTTTAAATAAATCCTCTTCCTACTGCATTATGTTCGCCTAGTACGAGGCAAAGATGCCAATTTGCAAACTAAGTACGAGGGCAGCTGCGGCTTTCCTAAAATTTTTAAAATCGCCTGTAAATGCTAAAAATCCGAAATCGGAAGTACTAGGCGAACAGAAACCAGCAGGAAGATGCATTTTTTTTGAAAATTTAAAATTAAATTCGGCCGCCTAAAAGATGCAACACTTTTCTTAATGTTAGCCGGTCTTCACACCTTTTAGCAGCTGGGGTTCCAACCAATTCGCCGAATTGGTTTGAAGCCTGGGTGCAAAATGGTTTAAAACCTGACTGCATTTATTTTTAAATACATCATCTTCCTGCTGCATTATGTTCGCCTAATACGTAGCAAAAATGCCAATTTGCAAACTAAGTACGAGGGCAGCTGCGGCTTTCCTAAAATTTATAAAATCGCCTGCAAATGTTTAAATCCAAAATCCCAACTACTAGGCGAACATAAACCAGCAACAAGATGATTTTAAAAAATTACAAAAAAATAAATGTAAGCCAAGCTTCAAACCAATTTGGCAGCCGGCCTTCAAATCAATTCGGCAAAGTGAACTTTAAAGCCAGGTTTCAAACCATTTTGCAGCCGGTCTTCAAACCAATTAAATTAAAAATTTAGTTCAGCTGTATGATATGCTACACTTTTTTTTAACGGTAGCCGGTTTCAAACCGGAATTAATTATTAAATAAATAAATAGAAAAATTGGTTGCAGCGGTACAACTACATACAAATGAACGCAAATAAAAAAGGACACTTTTTAGGACTTGCTGCTGATTTATGTTTGCCTGAAGTTGACGGATAAGGATCAGATTCTGCTTCCTGCAGCAAATCAATAAAAAAGAGAAAGGTTGTTATATTTTAAAAGTTGTTTTATTTGAAATTAAAAAACTGTATAAAATATTTCCTTATGGTAAGTGACGCGGTGCTCGCAGCTGCGTAATCGAAAAGGACCAAGGACTATCCAAAATTGGTGACTTCCTTAACGAGCTAGCTGCGCAGTACATGGGGTGGGTACGAACCCATGAAGATGTCCTACCATGGCTTATGAGGAGGGGTCTGAAGACGTCACATCCGGTCGACCTTGCCATTAGATTTTTATGCACTAAAAGTATATAAAATAATTAGTTAGTTCCATAATCTGTAGGGTAAAAAGGTTATACATACGTATTAGGTTTGCACATAGTATGTAACAGACAGAAATAAGCATATCCGACCCCATAAATATAAATATTCTTGATCAGCATGCCGAGAGAAATTGATCAAGAGATGTTCATCCGTCTGTCTGTCCGTCCGTCTGATAAACGTCTGGATTTCGGAAACGGCTGAACGCACATGAACCACACTTGGTATGCAGACGCTCATAGTTCCTAGTCTATACGGGTTTATTTTATTTTTTTGATTTTTCCCCCTTTCCTTTTGAGTTTAAAATTCTAAGAATAGCGGAAGTTACAGAAAATGAAAAAGTTGTAGAAATGAAAAATTCTGACATGGACGTAGTGCATGAAATAATCAAAAGAAGTAGCTTGGATAGCTTCGGCCTCTTTTAATCCTTGATCTTTGTTTTGTGAGTGTGGGTTCTTAAGTTAGTTTTTGTTCCCATTGAATAATTTAACCTAAGTTATTAAGAAGT
Organism: Scaptodrosophila lebanonensis; assembly: GCF_003285725.1. Taxonomy (NCBI): domain Eukaryota; kingdom Metazoa; phylum Arthropoda; class Insecta; order Diptera; family Drosophilidae; genus Scaptodrosophila; species Scaptodrosophila lebanonensis. The sequence goes on along the minus strand of NW_022060742.1, from coordinate 11,675,861 downwards.
TGTCTTCTACTGCTAACTTGGAACGAGTTAGTCATGATTTGAAAACGATTTCAAGATCTTAAATATAAGGGATTAAGAAAATGCAGTTATTTTATTGTTGTTTGTCGTATGTTACGTGTTGTATTTGTTTTAATACACAAAATAATATTGTAAAATACAATTTATCAAAATCAAAAATAAATTAAATATTTGTAGAGTTACGAGTGCCTAATGAGTCGGAAGAACACAGAAGCACACACACTAGGCATTTACATAAATATAATTAATTATATTTGTTTTGCGCTTGCTACGAAAAGTACTCGGATTGTAACTTTGAACCTAAATTATCGTACAAAGATGCTTCAAATAATATATATACTATATATATGTGTGTGTGTTATTACAGTTTAGCGTTTAAAATTAGTTATTGCTGCGCTTTTGTTAATTGTTAGAATATAGATGTTCTGGCAATATTTCTTATTGTTGTTGCTGTTGTTGTTGTTGTTGTTGTATACATATAAATATAATACAAATATGTGCTTAGGGCTAGGGCTAAAATGTTTATAGTTAATTTTTGCTAAACAATCACATTAAACAGACCCGCATGCACACACTCTCTCACACACACACTCAAATACACATACAGAGACACACACAGATACAGACACACACACACACACAATGCCAGAGAGACTGGCATTTGCACACACACATTCAAGAATTTCGCACTTAAATCTAGCGGATGAGTTATACAACTAAAATGGGGATCGTTACGTATTTCCTTCCTTTGCTTTTTCAACTTTTGTTTTAAACTGCGTATGCAAAAGTTTTTTCAAAAATTTTGGACTTGCATTTCGTATAAAATTTGTTAATTAATTGTTAGCATTTTGTTTCATGGATGAATGACTGAGAGGTGTGGTGCAGGCAGCGGGCCCATTGTTGCACGATAATGTTGCGCCTCCTCCCTCCTTCCCGCCGCCGCACATTGGTTGCTTGTGCCTCGCTTGCCTCGTTTGGAGGAGTACGGAGCGGACGAAGACACAAGCGGCAGACGAGCATTTTAACATAATCACAGCAATTCGGCACAGACGCCGCCACCGAACCACGCCATATATAGTGGCAGCAGATAGACGAAGAGGGCGCGCCGGAGCGTCATCTTCTCGGGCGCACTGGAGCGCGTGGCATCATCGGCATCGTTGCCCTCATCGAGATCCGCATTGTCCTCGCTGCGATTCAATTCGTTGTGATCGTGAGTGATGTGCGTGTCATGGTCCAGCGGATTCGTGTCGTGGTCCACATTCGGACGCGAGGTGTAGGTGGTGACGGGCCCACCAGCACCACCGCCAGCACCACCACGATGCACATCCTCGTCGTCATCATCCTCATCGTCGTCATCATCGCGTCCCACGGGCTTCTCTGTATCGGGCTTGTGACTGGGCTCAAACGGTCCCAGGCCAGAGCCTTCGTCATCGTCCTCGTCATCTTCGGAGCCGCTGCCTGAACCGCCACCGCTGCCCAAATAGGGTTCCTCTGCAATTACAGACAATAGATTAGCTCTGTCGTAAGATAACATCAACTGCTCTCCACTTACCCTGCTCGCTCCAGTCCACATCCTGGCCATTGTGCGCATTCCTCAAATGATTGATTGCGTTCTTCAGATGGAAGAGTTGCGTTGAGATCTGCGCTGTTTGGCGGGTGCTCGCCGGATTGCCACTAAACTCTGGATTGGTGCCCAACTCTGTGGTCACCGAATGCATATATCTGTAAGACAACCATATGACACGTTAAGTTTATCGATTTGGTTGGACTTCCCAGCACCAAATTACCTGTCTATGGTGTGTCCATTCCAGCACATGCCATCAGCATCCGAGGAGGCGGCGATATCATCGTTGCTGCAGAGCGAATGCGGCAAGTTGGACCAAAACTTTTTGTAGTCCTTAACCCGTTGCCTTATGTCGCGCACAATCTTATCAAGGATGGGCTCCCGATCATTGTCATTGTCCCGATTGTTGTTCTGCTGCTTGCGTCGCTGTTGTTGTTGCTGCTGTTGTTGCTGAGGCTGTTGCTGCTTGCGGCGTCCCTGCTGACGTCTGTTGTTGCCATTGCCATTGCCACCCTCGGGCTGTTGCTCCTGCGATCCCGGATCAGCGCTGCGTCTTTCCCGCAGCACAATCGATTCATCGAGTGCTGCATCAATGTCCAATATATCAGCCTCCAAGGCGCTCTCCACCCGCGGTTCCTGCACAGCAACGGCTCCCGCGGACAGCAACAATTTGGGACTAACAGCGCGTTTGGCGCGTCGCAATGGGGGACGTCCACAACCTTGGAATACGCGACTCGTTATGTCCTGGCCGGAGTCCTGCAATATGAACAAATGATTACTCATTAGTATATTTGATGAATACAATAGTTATTAGAAAGTAGAATCAGCACTTTTCTGGTAAATATCGCTTAAGAGAGCAAAAATTTAAGCATTTACTGTACTAAGGTGGAAATTTGAATTACACCTTTTTGAATAAAAGAGCCCACATATAAATCCAGAGTCACCGTGCAGAATCGGAGTACTCCCATTAATACAAATCTGATATCAATAATTGGCTAAACTTTTTATCTCTGTGTCTACAACTGTGTCAAGTTTGTGAAGTGGTTCTTTCTTCCCTTATTTCTACTATATGTACCATTAGGGGTGAGTAGTTTAGAATCTTTCCTAAAACGTATCTCCAATTATTTCTTCCCTTTCTGTAATCCTTGATTTTTTTTATATCTCAGAAAAGTTCTCAGTATTTTTTGATCGCATTGTTTGATAAATAGTTCGTGCTTACTCTCTCTTTCTATTTATAACAATTGCACACTAAGAACAATTTCTTATGCTGATATACAAGTATTCGAGTACATCGCACTTTTAAAGAATTCTAGTTCAAACTTTCAAGCACTTTTGGGCCTCACTTAATGTTGACATGATGAAGTAAGGAGTTTTCACAGAAGTCAGGAATGTTGTAAACTGTAGCTTTAGCCAATAAGTCAAGTAAATAGAGGTATAATTCCAAGATTGCTGGATAAATTTTTTAATGAATCAAATGAGTGCGTTCATAACACTATTAATTCTAATGTGTAACTGAGTGAATAAGTCAAAGGAATACATTTATAACTATCCCTATATTATATTATTAATAACTGCGGAATACCTCAAATGTAAAACAAATCAAGAAACAAACGAGTCCACTCAAAGCACTCAAAAGAAAGAATTCGTCAGAGTCAGCTAGATTAATGCCTTATAGGTTGGGTAAGCTGATCCCAAAATAGTTAAATATTTGACTCTGTTTGGAATCCATAGATTGTTTAAGTTTTACGCAATGACAAGTATTTAATTATTATAATATAATGTTTGTTTTCACGAATAATTTTAATTCAAAAAATGTTGTTATTTAATTTTACGCACAATGCACAATTCTAAGGAATTTTGGAATTCTATTGTTAGAATGTTTGATTCATAAATTAGTGTTTTTTGCATTATGTATTTTATTTATACGACAACAGCTGCACAAACAATTCAAACCACAAACAAATACAAATATTGCTATATGCCATAGCGTGAATTACTGAAATGAATCCCCCGAAGAGCTCTGCCCACATCTGAAGTGAAAATTCTTCTGCTCAATTGACGCCATATCGAGTGTGTATGATACGTGCGCCTCGCAAATGCCGTCCATGTGCGCCCACTTTAGACATAAAAAAAAGCCTCACTACTGCTATTTATAACTTATCTCCAGATATGACATGGCTTGATTTACCTGCCTACCCCAACCTACCCACTCGAGGGGCCACAGACCCGCTATAATTACTTGGATGTGTGTGAGTGCCGGCCTTATCTTTGCCACTTTATCTGCTGACTGTGAATATTTACACCTTCACACACACACACACACATATATATACGTATATGTATGTATGTATTTCGCCTCCATACGGTGCACCGACAATGATTTATATCAACAATGACTCCTTCCTATAGGCTACCACTTAACCGTAAGGCGGAACTCCTCATCTTCCCAACTATTTATATACATGTATGTATGTACATATTATAGACCGTTAGCTTCAGTGCTCGTCCTACCAACTCCGGTAAGTAGTACATGGCCCACAGCTTCTCTGATTGCAATCTTAAAAGCCGCGCTATTAAAAAAAAACACACACACACACACACTAAAAACAAAAGGCTAAAAGTCAAGAAACTAATAAGAATTAAATTAAAAACTATTTCGCTGTTTGCTTTTATGAGCCGCAAACACACAGACAGACACCACACTCTCCCTCTCTCTCTGATATATGTATGTATATATGTATGTATGTATGTGTGTAGAAAAAACAAAACTCAGGCGCATCAAAACAACACGAAACAGAAAACAAATCAACAAATAAACACATAAAAAGCAAAATGCCGCACTATAGCAACAAAAACCGCAACAGCAACAAAAATAACAACAATACTACAGCTACTACATGTGTACAAGAAATAAAGTAAAAATGTATAAATTTTAGATGGAAATGAAAGTATAAATTAAATTCATATGGGAACCAAATGTTGTGCAAATAAATCGTAAAAATGGCAAACAAAACACACACACACACAACAATGGCAGAGCCACAAAAAAACACACACACACTCATACATAAATAGTAATCAAAATTCAATAAGCCTGATAGAAGAACCCATGTGTAACACATTTGAATACTCATATGCGGGTATGTATGTGACGAGTAGATGTGATGTGTAAATGAAAAATATTCAAGAATCTCTGTGGCATTCAAAGTATTTACACAATTAAGAAAAAACTGGGTCGAACATTATTGTAATGTAAATATATGTATTTGAATTTGTATTTGCATTTTGGCAGAGAACCAGAATTGAATTTTTCAAGTTTTTCTCATTAATAAACGGTAGCTTTACAAAACACCATTTCTCTCTATATTATTGCCAATTAGTCAAGTAAATACAAGTCTTATTTCAAGATTGCTGGATCAATTTTTTAATGAATCAAATGAGTGCGCTCATAACACTATTAATTCTAAAGTGTAACTGAGTGAATAAGTCAAATGAATACATTTAAAACTACTCCTATTTTATATTTTTAATATCTGCGTAATATTTCAAATGTAAAACAAATAAAGAATCCAACGAGTGCACTCAAATCAATTTATAAATCAAGTATACCTTAGCAAATCAATCAAATGAGCGTTTAAGCCAAATGTGTATTTTTATGACTGATTCTTCACAAATAGAATTATAAGGGCTTGGATGTGGTTAATTCAGGAATTTAACACAAATAAAATTCAAATGAGTACTTCAATGTAAGAGAACGAATAAATAAACAAATACAACTGAATTATAAAATGAGTGTATTCAAAAATTTCTTAATTACAAATCAACTGTTTTACACTGTAAAAAACAAACGAATCCACTCAAACCACTCTAATTTATTAATCAAGTATAACTTCGCAAATGAATCAATTGAGTGTTTAAATCAAAAATGTATTTCATGACTGCCTTGATTGTAAAACTTTTGCGACTGATTTAACACTTGAAAGTCAAAAATTATAGTTTTCTGAAAATGTACACTTTTTGACTAACATATTGCTGTTTTGTATTCAAAAATTTCTTTTTAGTTACAAATGGCTGCAAATCACGAATGAATATTATTACATGAGAACTCCAATGCTCTTTTTATTTATTACAAGTATTTCGCTTTTGATATTATCGACATTGGGTTATATTTGTTTATATTTTTAGCAAATAGTTGGACAGTAGCACAAAAACTGAAGCTGACATAAGTTTTTCAACCATCCCTAGCTTCTAATTGTATTTTGCTTGCGTCTTGATCAAATTTAAAATGCGCATAAACCACTGGTTGGCAGTTTTATTTTTATGTGCGCATAATTTAAGATCCCAAACAGGGAAAACCCAAAACGGCAGCCGACACTCGAATCGCTAATATTGAGTGAGGTTTATACTTATATACTACTTAGATAGATATGCAAATGATGGAGAGCTGCAAAATCAAAAAGAACAACAACAACAACCAAAAAGAAGACGAAATAGAAGCAGTCAGCTCTAAATTAACACCCCATAAACGCACCTGGAAATTCATAATGGCCTCCGAAATTTTAATATTAATCGGCTCAACAACCATGACAATGTTAAAGCTTCCCAGCATTCGCTCCGCCAACTTATCCATCGCGAGCGCAAAGTTCTCCCATTCGGCATCGAACTCATGCAGATAGTGTAGACAGCCCTTAATCACGTTTACACAATAGTTCGTGCAGGGCTTTTCCGTGTAGCCCTTGCAGGCGCCGCAGTGTTGCAATTTCGTCAGAGCACCCGTGCAGTCCGCATTGAGGCGTATCTGTAGGGAATGAGGAAGAGATATTATATATTTCCAAATGTAGCATCAGTCTTAGTTGATGAGTCTTTCTTTTAATATAGACTATAGGAACTATACTTATATTTACGTTCCAATTTCTACATAATACCAATATGTATATACTACATCGCTTAAAATAAATTGCTTATCATAATTAGAATTAGAATTTATATATATAGTATATTCTTTGTATGAATACTTTTGATTATAAGAAACACTCAAGCATGTTTAAATTTTTTAGGTATTTGGTATACGGATTCACAAAAAGTGGTTTTGAATTTAATTGAAGCTGGAACGTAAATCCATTTGATTAAGGGTGTAATCCCAGTTAGGATATCGATCTATGTACATTTAAAATACATACTGAAATTTTGTCATTTAAGTACTCACTAGTATTCTAGTATTCACTATCAGAATGTGTTCAATTGGGTTATTGACCATATTTATAGGAGTAGAGAAATTTGTGGTTGAAAAACGAATTAAGATCCCATATATCTTAGCAAATTCAATATTTATATTTCAGTTAGAAGAGTTGTAAATAAATGTTAGAAAATAAGGGGCTACATTCATCTATAATTCTTTTTTACCGGCCAAATCGTAATCTGGAGACAATTTAAATATATTATCATTTAGTCTCAAATTTATTTTTACAAATTTATGACACTACGAGTATACAAGTGTATGAAAATGTTGCTTAAACTTATGCTTGATTTCTTGTGATTTTGTCGTATTGGACTGCTTTTCATTGTGCCGTTCCGTTCAGTGTTTAGTCTAATGCCATGAGTTTACTGAGCAAGCTCGATGTTTGAGCATACTTGTAAAGTTAATGATATACTTCACATACTTATGTATATGTATATAGCAAAGTGTACTTATATTTAGCTACTCACACTCAAAATCTTCTTGGATACTTCGGCTGCGGTGGCCAGTGCCTGGCCATAGGTGCGTGTGGCAACAAACGATCGCTTGATTTGCACGGACAACTTGTCGGGCACATCGCCAAATGGTTTCAGCTCCTTCATATGCTCGATGACGCAGCGCATGTATCTGCAGGAGAGTTGGGGGGAAACAGGAAAGAGGGGGAGGTAAATATTTTTGTCTTGTAGTTGTTGTGGTATTTGTAGTGGTACGAGTAGTTGTTGGGCGGAAATCTGCGCTTGTAAATGGCACGGCAGCATGAAGCGCTCAAAACTCACGGCCTCGCATTGTTGTCTAAAACAAATTTTTATGTGGAAAAAATAATAAAAATAGTTGGCTCGCCATGTGCTGCCGCCTCTGCCTTCAGTTTGGCCCGATCGGGCTGTACGGACGGGCATTGGGGTGCACCGCCTCTGAAGCATGACAGAACTGTGGCACTTCTTGGGCGCTGCCGCTCTGGGCACTTGTAAGGCTGCCGTTCTTCTGGCATTGAAGAGAGCCGGTCAGTGGCTTTCGTTAGCCTTAGCCTGCTGGCGAAGCGTGCGTGGCAAAAAGTGTCAACTGGCCAACATCATTGTCGGTTTTGTGGCAATTTAGCTAAACTATTTAGAAATTACTGAAGAGTGCTTAGGGAGGTGCCAGTGGCAATGCCAGTGCCAATGCTGAAGCTGGTAGCCTACTGCCTGTTGCCAGCTGCCAGCTGCCTCTTTACCAGCAGCACCAGCAGAATTTCTAAGATGGCAGCTGGGGCTCTTTAGCTAAATAGTTCAAGTGGTGTGTTTGATAAATTCATGATTTCCACTTGAATTAATAAGTAGCTAGCTAGTTTCGAATTTAATTTTATGACGTATGGTAATTAAACGTTGATCTATCATCAAACATTTTATTAGTGCTGGATGCTTTGAAGCAACAGAAATACGAATTAAACTATAGTTTTAAAGACAGGTTTAATTTTTGTATAGTGCTGCCCTTTTATTACTTCTATATATCTTTACATTTTCAGCTCTATAACTTGTTTGCTTGATAAAAAAAGCAAAGTTAAACTTTTTGATGCGTAATTGCATTTGATGCTGTTTTTGATCAATTCAAACCTGCAATGGGGAAATATTTGCTTTTAATCTGTAGTATATTGTGCTAGGCTTCAGTAGCAATAACTGCTTTTTCTTCAATTGTCCAACACTTTAACTTGTCTGATTAATAAAGCTAACAAAGCTAAACTTTTTGATGCATCATTTTATCTGATGCTGTTTTTGATCAATTCAACCCTACAATGGGGAAATATTTGCTTTTAATCTTTAGTTTCAGTAGCAAAACCTTCTATTTCCTCAAATTTTCAACACTATAACTTGTCTGCTTAATAAGCAAAGCAAAGCTAAACTTTTTGATGCATAATTGCATTTGATGCTGTTTTTGATCAATTCAACCCTGCAATGGGGAAATATTTGCTTTTAATCTTTAGTATATTGTAGCAATACCATCTATTTCTCCAAATGCTCAACACTTTAACTAGCTTGCTTGATAAACAAAGCAAAGCTCAACTTTTTGGTTGCTGAAGAACTCAAATTTGGGCTCAAACTTTTTTATGGGATAAAATCGTGTGAAAATTTCTTTGAAAAGTTCTCCAAATGAGCTCTGGACTTGATTTTTAAGCAGTTTTATGTTTCATGTTTCATGGCTTTTGCTTGAACGGCCCCCTCTGCAAGTGACAAATGCTGCCACGCTCTGGCGAGAAGCGGTCAACCGATGGGACGACCGCACACAGCAAATAGCAAACAGCAAACAACCAGCAAGTGCCGGCAATTACGCGACATCGTTGTTGTCGTTGTTGTCGTCGTCATAGCCATAGTCGTCCATGGCAATAAACGGACAATGTGCCAAAGCACGTACGGCCAACTAAAATGACAATAAAAACGAATCGCAAAACGGCAATGCAATGGAGAGAGCGCGCGTGGGTAACACGAGCCTATGGTTGAGCCATTTACCAAAGCACAGAACACAATTCGCCAAGTGACGACGCCGGCTCGGGCAATGAGCCAAGTGGGCGCAATTTGGCGAAGGAAATGCGAGCGCAACCGCCGACACAGGAACCAACTTAAATGTGGGGTCGGGTCGGTCCAAAGTGCGTTTGGGGTTTCAGTCCTTGTCGTTGTCGTTGTTTTGTTTTATTTTCTTTTATTTTTGTTGTTAAGCGTTTCAACCACAAACGAATGAATACAAAAACTCGAGCGCAACAACAACAAAATTTGTATGGAATAATAATGTATGTACGAGTGTGTATAACAAAAGGGCCACTGAAATTGCACACCATGGCAAGCGTCAAAGTTTAGACAGTCAGCTAGTCAGGCAGACCGTCAGACGGTTACTCAGGCCCTGACACTCGTTGACGTTGCGGTTTCACACGTCTGTGTAAATGCGAATCTAAAACTGTCAAACATATAGTATTGTGGAAAAGCCTGACTAGGGCTTGGATTACTAGTAGAACTTCAATTAGCTTCTGCACTCGCAAAAAAGAAATTTGTTTTAATTTAGGTGTAAATACATTTGATGAGTCCTTTTGGGAAATTTGGGTTAATGAAGCACTTCTAATTTTCCAGAACGAGCTGATCATACAGACAAACAGTGGATATGACTTGGCTCGACTGGGGTAGTTATATTCAAAACTGTACCAGTATATTGCGAATCTAAAACTGTCAAACATATTGTGGAAAAGCCTGACTAGGGCTTGGATTACTAGTAGAACTTCAATTAGCTTCGCGATCATCTGCACTCGCAAAAAAGAAATTTGTTTTAAGTTAGGTGTAAATACATTTGATGAGTCCTTTTGGGAAATTTGGGTTAATGAAGCTCTTCTAATTTTCCAGAACGAGCTGATCATACAGACAAACAGTGGATATGACTTGGCTCGACTGGGGTAGTTATATTCAAAACTGTACCAGTATATTGCGAATCTAAAACTGTCAAACATATTGTGGAAAAGCCTGACTAGGGCTTGGATTACTAGTAGAACTTCAATTAGCTTCGCGATCATCTGCACTCGCAAAAAAAAAAATTTTGGTAGCTGGAGCTCTTCTAATTTTCCAGAACAAGCTGGTCATACAGACAAACAGTGGATATGACTTGGCTCGATGTACCCGTTTATAGTATTGCCGAGTGTTCAACGCATCTTTCCGCCCATCTATAAAACATGTTAGGCATACAAATTTTTCTGAGTGTACTCACTTTTCATCAAAATCGAATTGTCCGTTCAACACAGTGAACATTTTCTGATAGAGCGTGCTAAAGAACTTGTCCATTACATCAAGCAGATCGACACGACCGCGCGCAAAGTAATTCTCCAGCTCATTGAATAGATCCGAAAAGACATACGAATGCTGCTGATAGATAACGCCATATGTGCGCGTAAACATCGTATGGAATTCCGTCTTTGATTCGCGTAGCAATGTGCGAAAAATCTCTGCATTGAGTAAATCGGGAGAAAAATAGAGAAATAACATTTTTAGCTTTAATTGAAATGGCGCACATCCGGCGGCGACAGTGTCAGCGACTATTTAGAAATATTTCTGTCCGCTGCATCCGCCGGCCACTGTTGCATGCCACAAAATAAATCTTGACATCCGCATTGTCACTTCGGGGCGGCCACTTGAATTCTGTCTTTGTTGCTTTATGTGTTTGTAACTTGAAACCCGCATGATTTGAGGCTACCAGTGAACCGCACCATGTGCCCGGCACATTCCAAAATAGTTACAATTTTAACATAATTGTGTGTGTGTGTGTGTGTGAATGTATTTATATGTGTATGTTTGTGTGTGTTGTGTTGTGTAATTACGGGTAGCCTCTCGTCTAGGCAGCTTCAAGTGGCTGTTGAGCGATACTTCTGCTCTACGACTAATTTGTATGTTCGACTCACCATTGAATTTGGTTGCCTTGCTGCCCAACAGGCTAGACATTTTGTTAATTTGATCCTTTGTGTGCGTTTCGAGCTGCTGGCGCGACTGCATCGCCAGTCGCGTCTCCATATTGTAGGTGCAGCAGGTGCCCATCGAGGGGGATTCACAATAGCGGAGCACACGTTCTGCAAATAGGCGTGGAGAAAAGTAAACAATAAATAAGGTGATCTATTTAAGTAATACAATAATAGTAGCAGATTTGTCTAACAAAAATATAGGCTAAACTGCCAGAGTATAAAAAATTATCAGTACTGGCGAATTCATCTTACTGCTTTCTTTTCTATTTGCGTAATTAAAATGTTGGCCTCAAATTAATAAATATACATACATAGTTTGTATATCCAATAAAAAATACTTAATGCAGCAATTTCAAAGAACAGTGTTTTAATTCGTAAAATTCATAGTTTTTTTTTTTTTTGATTTCCTAATACAATTTTTTTCTTAACATAAAATGTTGTTAGAAGAAATTTCAGAACTTTTGAAAACATATTTTATTATTTTCGAAAATAATAACGTCTTGTTCTTGTTGTGTAATAAGAAATATCTGCATTCAATAAAATATCACCCCAACATTAGAAAGACCAAAAAAAAATATGATATAATAATCCTTAAAAATATTAAAACCTGCACCTTAACTTACTACTGTAACTATATGTTGTTAGAAAAATCTTAAAAGATTCTTAATTTAAAGACAATTTTGAAAACAATAACGAAATATTCTTGTCGTTTAGAAAAAAAAATATATATTCAATAAAATATCTCCCCAATATTAGGAAGACCAATAACATTTATATAAAAATCCATTAAAATAGTAAAACCTGCCGCTTAACTTACTACTGTAATTATATATTATTAGAAAAAGATACTTCATTTAATGATAGTTTTGAAAGCGGCTATTTTATTTGTCCTTAACTTTTCGAGAGCACTTCTTCAACAATACCTCAGATTTTCACGCCTTGAATGGTGGACTTAATAATAGTTAGGAAGTGAATTGAAAACTCATTTATTGAGAAGATGAATTGTCAACGTTACACTCCATTGTTGACATTCCAATCAACGCTTTGTTTATTTGATCTACGCGATACATTTGTTTTGACATTGAAACAGTATTAGATTGCAATGCATTTATTGGTAGCATTCCGAGAATCGCCACTGCCTGCAACAGTTTCTGGGCTACTCGGGCAGCTTCCCTTGACATGGTAACCAAAAACCAAACTAAACCAATCCAAGCCGACCAAAGGCCGGCATAAATTCACAAGAAAACAAACGAAGCGTTGCAATAGCAGCGAAGAGGAAAAAATATGGAAGGAACTACTATAATATACTATAGTATAAGTAGTATATAGACGCTGAGAGAGCAAACAAGTAACACGAACTGAAGATACGGGCGTGGCTGGTAGCCGAACCAAAGAATATTTTCCATCCATTACTATTTATGCAAACATTTAACACATTCGAAATACATGTGCCCCGTAGGTAGGTAGGCAGGTAGTTGGACGCCCCGTCGCAATTCGACAGCTAGTTGGGAAATTTGAGAAAATATTTAAGAAAAATTATGCACAGCTCATGCCATTATCAAGGGAACAGGAGGGCCCGGCCATGTCTGGCATTTGGCTTTAATAGTTTCGGATTTGTTTATTTAGACAATTCTCATGAATGGGAGGCCCACGACGAGCAAAGGAAAAAGTTCAACACTACTAATTGAAAGCAAACAATTTGAAGTTGTATTTAACAAAAAAAGAAGAAAAAAAAAAAGAAAAAGATTCTTGCTGGGGCCGCTCATAAATTTTTCTGCCCAGTTATATGCATCATATAGCGACTGGCAGTAGATAGAGCCGATGTGCATGAATTCATTGCATTTTGTTTATTTCTATTATAAATTTAGCTACTTTAGTGCACATTTATGCCGCTTTTGGAGCTCCATGAAGTAAACAAATAGAGGAGGTTTTTCTTTTCCTTCTGGTTAGCACACGCGCTGCATGAAGTCTCCGAGCATAGAATTGTTATGTTCTCTTTTTATTTTTTGGACTGAATGGAGTGGGATTGGATTGGGATGGATTTGCTTCCTACACAGTTTGCTTTTTACGAGCTGTACTAATTGTTATGTTACACAAGATATGAGTTAAGTGTTGAACATACACACATTCAGTTAGATAGACAACCAAACCGACAGCCAGACAGACATTCAGCGCCAGGCGAAGTTTGAAATTGGAGTTGTGGTTGGGGTTGGGATTGAGGTGGAAACGCCAGTCTATATGGCAGAGACTGCCTTTTGGTGGTTGTGCTTATCTCAATTGTTGGTGTCCTGGCGCTCGTTAACAACGCCTGTTCTACATTATGTGGGTTTATTTAATTGTCTGCGGTCCAACTATAGACTGTGACTGGCATGGCTAATAAAGCGCGGCTGGCAAGTGCTTTTTGGGGCTTCTTGGACTTTCTCAAATGTCTGCCTTACTGCCAGACTGTTGGTTTAAGTGAAGACTGCAATGCTTTGATTTGGGTTTTAAATGGGTTGTGTAGCCTAATTGAAATGTTGATGAAGCTTATAAGCTGCAGCGATAAAAGATTTGGGAATGGAGCACTGGAGCAATGTCTGATACGTACTTATATAGACGTTGAATGGATTGAAGGTGATTATATTTAAACAAATAGGCGTATAATAAAACGAAGATGTGTGTAAATGAATGATTAGGTCTTGATTCACACCTAATACATATACTTACGCCGGAATTGATTGATCTTAATAGCTTTTTCCCCAAAACATTCTTTTAGCCATAACTCATTCTTACTTGTAGGTATTTCTGGTTCTCTATGGCCTTTTTATTTACAGCAAAAGACTTACAACATTGTTTAAATATTACAGCAAAGTTAAAGACCTTTTTCGAAATTTTATGCACTTTAAGAAGGGAGTGACTTTTTATTTTTACAAAGCGAGTAAAACCAAGAATTAAACCAATATTAAATAGAAAATACAACCACGCAAAAGTTAGAGATAAGGTTTATCTTATTTTACTTATTATTTTAAATTATAAAGCGAATTGGTTTAAAATTGCTCCAATTAAGAAATATTTCATTTTTAAAGAGAATGCATTGTTAATCCTTGTTGAGCATATAGTAATAATATAGTAAAAATACATAGTTCTCATATATAACACAACATTCATATCTAAATCAAAATTTTTACGATAAAATGATTGTAAATGTATTAACTCGTAAAATTCAAGGCAAATAAACATAGCTATAGTTGCGATCTATATTTACGAGTATAAAGCGCTATTTAATTTCATTAACTGTAATAAAAATGCTTATTAGATGATTATCAACAAGTCATTTATCAAACGTTTAACATATTAAGGGCATACTATATATACGTTTTCTACAGAGAACATCCCAATAATAACAATAAACTTTTATTACCCTTTACAGCTGCTTTCTTCGGCTCAGCCAAAAAAAAGAAACCATTAACTGCTACACAAAATGACATTCACCTAAACAATAAACCTTATCACACACACAAACATACTCGTGCTATATATGCATATGTAAACATATAAACATGACTCGTGCCATTGCCACAAAGGATCGATAAACCGTAGCTAAAATATATGTTAAAATAATAATATAACAGGCCCGTCTGCCTGGCTGGAAAACTCAACCGCTTGCGATTTTTATGAATTGCTGCATAATTTCTCAACAGACAACAAAAGCTGAAAAAAGGGCAGAGCAGGATATCAACGGGCGAGGACGAAGGAGGAAACAGGGGCGGTTGGTGTTGCTGTTGCTACTTATGGCGCATTTATGCTGAGATCGTAACAAATGTTGCCAAGGCGTAAGGTGTCATGCGTAATATAATAAATGACCTCAAGTTGCCGATATGCTACTTTTCCGAGCATACAAATCAAAGGCAATACAGAAAGCACCCTGTTGGCCTAATAGAAAAAGCTGGAAATGCCGGCCGGCCGGCTTGATAAAAAAAAAGAAAAACGAACATGTATGAAGCAGCGAAAGCAATTTCTGAGAAAGGCCACCCCAAAAACAGAAACTAAAATCCGTGTAGCACGGCTCGGCGGCATTAGACAAAAACCAGCCACCCCAGACACAAAGACACCAAAAACAGACACACACGGACACATGTTTCGTCCGCACGCGCAATTTAGTTGGAAAGCAAGGGACGACTACGATGATGAGGACGACGGCCCGTGGGGCGCTTGCCGGCGTATGCATTAAGGAAACAAACTCTAACCAGGCGCCTAGGCAACCCACACCGGCGAAGTGAAAGCAGTCGAGTGAAATTCATTTAAAATGATTTACTGTAACGATCAAAAACGACTCCTGCGGCGACAATATAGAGTCGTACTACGTTCTTACACACATACATATGTACATGCAGAGAGCCACCCCTAAGGGAGCGCGACGTTAAAAGGGTGTGAAAGTTTAGCAAGCGTATCAAAAATCTAACAAAGGTTTCCGCTACTGTGTGTTTGTGTGTGTGCCTGTAATAGATAAAAGTGCACAGGGAAATGGATGGACAGAGAAAGATAGGGTGGAGAGGCAGAGAGAACATTTGAGAGCAACCGCAAAAGTTCGAAGGGTGGCAGGCAGGTGCTGTCTCAAGGTTAACTTTAAGTTTCAGTCCAACAGAGCCCGCCCGAATGCTGCAAGTTAAAGTTTTAAGGGGGAATAACAAGCACTCATCTAAGGCAGCGCCTTCAACAGACACTAGACACAGAGAGCTTGACACCAAAATCTAACCGAAAACATTGGGGGGAAAATCCAACCTGAAGTGGAAATAAAAAACCAAATATGCGCACAGTAGACAACAACTTCAAAATTGTTCAGAGTATGAGGAAATGTACTTTTCTTCCACCCATAGATTCATTTTTATTTGAGCAGAGTTTAAAAGAAGTGAAATGTTACTCATTTTATGGTATTCTGGATTTAGGGTTTCAAAGAATATTATCATCCCATTGCTAAGGTACCCATTATTTTGCATTTAAGGGAACTGATCTTAATAATAATTAAAGGTAGAGTAGCAATAATTTGGGCTTTAAGAGTTTTTGTTTTAAAAAAATGCTACTATTATTAATGTTATATTTGTACATGTATTTAATGTTTTGTTAGACTTCATTTCAAATATCATCCCACTGTGCCACAGAAAACTGCAATTGGGCGCAAAATGTGAAACAGTTTGCCGGCTGTGCGGCTGAAAAGTATTCTGGATTTAGGGTTTCAAATAATATTATCATCCAAATGTATTAATGCTGAGCTATCCCTTATTTTGCTTTTAAGGTAACTCTTTTCAGTAATAGTTCAGATAGTGGAACTATAATTTGGTCTTAGAGATGCTTTTTATATTTTGTTACATTCCATGTCAAATTTCTGCCCACTGTGCCACAGAAAACTGCAACTGGGCGCAAAATGTGAAACAGTTTGCCGGCTGTGCGGCTGAAAAGTATTCGAAGACAACAAGAACAACAACAGCACACACAGCGAGACAAAAGCACACGCCAAAACTAACAGCCCAGCGAACTGAACTACAACCCTCTCATCGAACCCAACACCTCCCGTACACATACACACGCACGCATACACACACACACATACGAGTAGTACACCAACGAGGCAGAACAAAGCGCAAAACTTAACTTTTGAGTCGAGTTTGAATGGCCACTACAACAACAGAACTGAGAGCGAGCGGCGAGTCAACGAGCGAGTGAGAGAGGGCGCGCACGTGTTCGTCCTGTGGAAATGCGCTCATCGCTTCGTCCTTTTTGGCTTGGCACAAAAATGCGAGGCGGCAACCATGACAGGCGCGCAGAAACTAAAAGCAAGTGGCAACTGTTGCACGTGGAAAACTTTTAGCCGCACAAAAGGGAAATGAATAGCAACAGCGACAGAGGCAGGGGCAGGGGCAGGGGCAGTGCCGTTGTGCGCGCGAGAGGAAGTTAGAGTGTGTGAGAGGGAGAAAGAGAGATAGAGAGAACAAGGACTTTCCACGAGAGAGTGAAGCTTAACCAAAAGGGGTCGTTGCACGCCATGAAACGAACACACACACACACACACACGCACACGAACACGAACACAAACAAACAAACGAAACGTTTGGACTGCCGCCTCTTAATTTCACTTTCAATGCTTGCCTATGCGAGTGGGTGGGTGGTTGGGTGGTTGGATGGTTGGCTGCTACGACTGGTGGGGTGGGTTAATAGTGTTTTTGCCGACGATGTTGGCTTTTAATGCAAAATGGTTGACACTCCGCCACCCTTCGTCGACGCTGGCGGCGCGCCGTCTGCCAAGGAAATTGCATTAAGTGAGGCTTAGACATAAAAGACAGCAAAAGGTTAAGCAACCTGCTGAAAACTACGAGTGTTGAAAAACACTTCACAGACGACGGGACGACGACGGTGGTTGCTGGCCGGGTGTTTTGGGGGTTTTTGCGTGCAAGTTGAAGCTCCGACGAGTGTCTACCCGCCAAATAATTTGACTTAAATTTCCGTTTGCTGCATTTTAATGTAGTTAAAAAGTCAGACGCCAACGGGCGTGCCTTGCTCAACTTTATGCTTATGGTAATGAGTTTTAATTAGGCGCACAGCAATCGACAGCAGCAGCTGAAGTAGCAGCAACAACAGCAGCAGCAGCTGCGAGTCCAACACCCACCCAGGCGATGGGCATGAAATAGTTGCCCGTACTCGCCTGCTGGGCGTTGGTGGTGGACTGGGACTCAGATTGGGATTGGGTTTGGAATTGGGCTTTGGTTTGGTTTGGTGTGGGTTTGTGTTTGGGTCTGCCCGTAGGCCTTTTTTGTTAATGTCTGCCGCAATGTGGCGTTAAGTGAATGAAAAAAGTTGCGCTGCTGTTTTTAATTCAACTGTAAATTGAAAATTTTAAACGGACTCATTGCAGCATCGCCGTCCCAGCTGCCGTTGACGTAGGCTCATTAAAACGTGCGGGCAAATGTACAAGAGAGGCGGGGCCGGGCGGATGCGGGAGTCGAGAACGAATAGGTTGCCGAAAAAGCAAATTGGGTCACGCTGCAGGTTGGCAGCGGGCATAAAACAGCAAGAAAAAAAATCAGCTCAAAAATTGCTTAAATAAATAAAAGAGCAGCTGAAGGGTGTGGGTGTGTACTCTATGAGTGTGTCTGTGTAAAATGTGGAGCAAAATCATAGAAGCATAATAAGAATTTACATACATACTCGTATATACTTATATAAAAATATAAGTAATTACAAAAAGTACGAGTTTTGTGAAACAAAATTTGAGAAATACTCGCAGGTTGCAATGTTAGAAGTTGTGCAACCATTTCATATATTTTTCAGTCTTTATAGTGTTTCATTTAATGGCCAACACTATATTTAGTTTAGAAATGTGCAACTGAAGGTATATCCTTCGTCGGTATATGATTATATAAATAGATTATCGTTCCAGATTCAATTTATATTTGACTTTTAAATTTAAAAAAGAAAAACATTGATATACTTGCATTAATTTGCAGCTTTTTTTTATAAGTCTACAGTTAGGGAAAGCGAAATTTGAATTGATCATATACAACTAAACCTAAAAGTCGTTGACCATTCTAAGAAGTACTCATCTCAAATATTTGTTTCCAATTTAGAGTAGTGAGGCCTTAGTTTTAGTTGAAAGCTAACTAAACAACAATTCACGCATCTAAAACATTTCAAAAGCATTAAAAGTACACATTCTCTACATTCTTCTATTAATTCCACTAACTAAAGAGCAAGGCTTTTCACACTGACAAAAGCAATACCTTTTCTCTATTAACTATTGCTTCCCATCGGGTTGTATGCGTTAATATCCAACTAAAGCTGTAACAAAAAGCCACGAAACTCTTCCTCCTCTTCCTGCACCTTTGCACTCCATTGAAAAGTTGTAAAAAGTTATCAGACGCGCGTGTACTACTATATTTGCTTTTCAAATTTGTATGAGCTCCGGGTAACATAAAACGCAATCAAAAATCACTTGGCACCCACACACAGCTCCATCAGCAACAAAATGCCACAAAAATAGTATTACAAAAAAATAATAATAATAATAAAATAAAAAAATCGACCAAAACATAGTGTAAACAAAGGCAACAAAACCACTAGAATTGCATGCATGTGCATTGAAAAGCCGCAATTGCATTTACATTACACGATCCTACAAAGTTTTAACACATTTGTGAATTCGAATTTCGACACACAGCTCAATTGCCACCCGTGGCGAGCCGACGTCTGCGGCCAGCATCAGATTCAGATACATATACAGATACATATGACCATGTGTTTGTACATATTTAGATAAAAATCGATGCAAGTGTACATATGTACATGTATTTGTACGAGTATGTGGAGGTATTGAGAGCACAGCCGACGCGACTCATATCGAATCGCACTTAATTAATTTTACAGCAGCTCCGAGAAAGAACTAATCGGACTAATCGTCTAATCGCCTATAATCGACCGCCTGCCTTGATGAGAAGGAACCTTGCACAATTTTCCGGGGATGGGGGGGGGGGGGGACACAAACGTGGAGGCAATTGCACGTAAAAACAATAGATAGAAATGGGTTCGTTCTTTCCAAATTTTTGTTTTGTTTTTATTGCGCATACAGGAAACACGCACTAAGAACACAAAAAAAATGAAAATACAGAAAAATAAAACACGAAGAAGGAAATGAAGAAGCGTAGGCAAGCAAACAAACTGCCTTGACAGCGGGTGGCGATTAAATGGGCAGAGGCGTTGCCTGTTAATCTGCCGCCGCATTGCTTGCAACATTTAGCAGCGATGCTGCCACGCCTCCATACAAGATGCGTGCAATTACACGTCGTGCCACATCGCTGCATAAATGTCGACGCATTTCTTTGCTTTCTACACGTACACGCGGCTCTTTTAGGCGTAATTAAAATTACTCGACTGCAAGAAGAGCTGGGTGCTCGCACACCCACACCCCCACACCTCATCCCACCCACAGCCCCAACACACCTACACATTTGGCCCAGGGGCATAGCACAGGCAATGTTTATGCTACAAAATGTTCCGTGTAAACAAGCACCTAGAACAGAGCTTGCAATCTGCAGCCTCTTCCTGGTCGAGGATTTTTTTGCATTGAAATGCGTCATGATTGCGAGGATGATGATGACGATGAAGTGATGCCGATGGTGGCAGTATTTTGAACTCCAACATTTCTCACATCTGCATTTCGACATACCCTTTAGAGAAGGTTATGTGAATCTGTGGCGAATTATAGCCATTTGATTTTATATGCATTATTAGCAAAGGAAGCATAGAACATAACTTAATTAAACAGCATGTTCTTTATACGCATTTGTTTTCTATAAGAATTAAACAAAAGACTGCTGAGAAAAGACTGAAAAGCTGCCTTTCTCCTTGGAGAAATTCTTTTAATAAATAACAACAAATATTTGGTTGTTAATAATAGTTCCCGCTACCCTCACAAAGCCGCAATATTTTAAAAAGTAATTAATGTTCACAAATACACTTAATAGTTTAATATTTAAGCAGCTAAGCTCTTAACCCACCTTTTGTAAAGAATAATAATGTAGTTAACTATCAATTTGAATTTTTTCTATAATAATTTTTGTAGCGTATTAATATTATCGAAATCTGGCGGAAAACCAAACATCAAACTGTCCAATTTATTATTTTTGAAATTCAAATTATAGCTGCAACAAAATTTAATTATTTTTAAAACAATATTTAAACTTTGTTTTCAAAAAAATTTGTTCAAATTTGCAAATATTTATTATTTTAAGCAAGAAGCGTTTATTGATACTAAGTATATATTCATATATTCGTTAAATCAATAGCTCTGATCAAACACAATGCAAATATTACCCAATGCAATACATTATCCGATGCAAAAACAGCTCGGATAATTATCCCTAAAAATGTATTCTATATACGAGTAATATCATAAAAGTCTCATTTTAGGGGTAAGGGTTCCAAGCTGATTTCTCATTTCAAATATTTCCATGTTAAGGGTTGAACCTGATTTTAGAACAATGCTTTCATATTTTAAAGGGCATTAAAATTCCGAGCAGATTGAATCTGTTTTCCCCTACACTCTTATTCTTTGCTATTGTTGCAGTTGCCAGCCATGCTGTCTGTGGCCACCAACTGGCTTGAGTGACAGGCTGGCAATCAGTTGACGGCTCAGCACATTTCAGATTTTCGTTCTCCTGAGTGACAAATTCAATGCGCAAATGTGCGAAAAATCTGCGGACAGATGAGGGACGTGCGTTTGCCAACCGATTGTTTGTTTGTTTGTTTGCCCACAAAAATAGCACAGCAGGCATTGAATATGGCATCATTGTTCTTGATGTTGTTGTTACTGTTGTTACTCGTATGTGTTGTCGAACGATCGAGGTTGCTATATTTATGACGTGTAATTAGCTCAGATTCAGCTGCATCTGAATGTGGCAGATGACAGTGAAATATTTCACTAATGAGGTAAAAAGGAGAACTTTGCAGCAGACTGATGAAGAAATTTGTTGTTCTAAAGCATAATGATGGTAATGGATTTCTTATCATATAGCAGACACTTCATAAGTTCAAATTTAACTTTAAATTTTTGTAACATCTATAGACCAGAGTGGATCTAAGAAAGTGTAGAATTAGAAACACACCAGAACTTTTGTTTTGTCTCATTGTAAATGTTTTCCATTAATTATTTATGTCCATGAGGCTCTTGGAATATACATCCAATAGTTCGTTTTGCAGAGGTTCCAACTTTCCAAGTTCGACTGTAAAACTAATTGGACGACTTATGCATAAAGATAAGTAAATTATTGTGCAGCTTTTGACCTTCAATTTCTTACTATCCACAATAGTGTACAGTTTTGAAGCAAAAGTTCAAAAGTTATTGTAAAAATGAGAAGTAAACAAATGAGCACACACCTTGGATTGCTCGTAATCTCATGCAATGCTATTTAAAGCCGAAATATAAAAGTATTTCCTTTATCTATTATTGTCCGCCTTATTATTGACTTAAAAGAAGCGGATAGAATTAAACAATGAAATCTGGTTAATGGCATTATGTTCGGGTCGTATGGCCGGCTTAGCTAACCTGTTTTCCTTTATTATTTGCTTACAAAGCAGCGGCAAAGAGGTTGTATGCGTAAATACAACGATGCCAAGCATTTCACCATATCGTGTAATTGGAGCAGCTGCTGGAACGCCACATAGCACCAATTCCTTCCCTTTAATTAAAAATCACTTCAATATACGAGTATATTTTTGAGAAACAAAAAAAGTTGATCATAATTTTGCATCGATCCCTCTTATGGTAATCTTTGGTTTAAATAAGACGATGCTAAAACAACAACACATTGCCAATGTCTTAAGAAAATGTTGTGCTGTCTTTAAAAATTTAAGAAATATCAATGAAACATGATGCAGCTCTAGGTTTTCAGCCTTCAAAAGGGCAGAAAATACTTATGAAATTCTGGAGGGTCTGCTGGGCTTTTATAGCTGAGAAATACGAAAAACTGGCGTGGCTTATACACAAACATTTAACTGATATCTAAAATTTATGAGTGGTAGCTTTACATTGTAGTAAGAAGATAATTTGTTTTCGACGATGGATTACAGCAATTACTCATTGGCCTGATAGGAAACTTACTTTGTTTCAAAAACGAATGGTTTAACTTGTTCTATAAATACGAAGCTCACGTTACACTCAAATATAGAAAGTGGAAGCAACTGAGCCCAAGGAAGGAGAATGGTTCTAAAGTACCTAATTTTCATTTGTCTTTTAATATGCTGCTCTAGCGAATTTTCTCCTGAGCTTGCACGTATTGTCGAAGGCGAAGTTCTGGGCATTGAAAAGGTTCCATGGCAAGTGTCCTTACTGTACCAAGGAACTCATCATTGTGGTGGCGTCATCTATGATAACGAAATAATCCTTACTGCTGCGCATTGCGTAGTTGGATATTCGACTTCAAAATTAACGGTTCGCGCTGGATCTACCATTTCAATATGTGGCGGCCAACTAGTATCTGTAGCAAAGATTTTAGTTCACGAAGACTACAGTCATAGTCGGCGTACCAACGACATAGCTGTTATATTATTAAAAGATAGGCTTTCTTTCAATAACGCTGTTCATGCCATAAAACTTGCCAGAAGCAGTCCTGCCCATGGCGTAATTGCTTTCGTCTCCGGTTGGGGTGCGCTCGATGAATGTAGAGAGCAGCGCTCGGATCACCTGCGGGGCACTCAACTAAAAATTGTTGGACGTGAGCAGTGTGCCTCGGAATCGTACGGTTACGGCGAAATGGCTGCCATCGATACAATTTGTACCTATGCTCCTGGAAAAAGTCCTAACGGAGGCGACTCTGGAGGGCCACTGGTTTATAAAAACGAACTTGTTGGCCTTGTGTCGTGGGGTATTGGATGTGGCCGAGAGGAATATCCGGGAATTTTTGCGGATGTGGCTTACCATCGAGAGTGGATTTTGAACGCAATTCAAAGGGTTCGAAATTTGAAGATAAATCAAATTTAAATTAAATTTAAAGATACTTCCGTTTCAAGAAATAAAAACTAAAAATCAAGTTTCTAATTGCTTTTGAAAGGTTTTAAAGTGCTTGACAATTACTTATTAAATACAAATAAATCTTATCCTATCTTATCATAGATGGTTCACAAAATAAAAATTCGTTTATTTGATAAATAATTGTAGATTATGTTGATCCACACTGAGCAGTTTATCGGATGCTGAAAGCATTTAAAGACCCTGAAGAAATCTTTTAAGAATGAAAACATTTTAGCCCCTATTTTAAATAAAGCGAGCCGATTGAATAAAAACTCAACTGAAATTTACACGTACTTATAGTATATTGACGGCCGGCAGAAACTTCGTATTAGAAAAAGAATACAAGATAAATCGATTTTTTTTTTAATTCGCCCAACTTCTCATTTTTTTAAAATATGAATAACCTAAGGCTCATTTTCCAAGCAATTGTGTTATTAATATGCAATCTGCTCTTCGATAAACGATCAACTACACCTAACTCTGTTTTTGCACGCTGTTTTTTTACACGATTTTGATTTAACATGGTTTGAAAGTTAAAAATTGTATATATGGTTACACGACTTTATTCCATTTAGCACGATTCGAAATAACACAAAATAAATAAAACAGCTGGAAACAATTCTTATATGGGTCGTTATGTGGTTTATTAAAATAAACATAAATCCTTGTATTTTCACTGTTGAAATCAGCTTTTATACAAGGTTTTTTTTTGGAACCTATCTTCCATGTAAAAACGGAATTAGGTGTACTTCAATTTTACCATCTGCCGAATAAAAAACACCCTTTTGGATGTATATACATATGTATATGTTTTTTTAATAAAATTTGATTAAGAAACGGATTTCACAATTAAGTTGATGTTATATATTCGCCGGTCTACATGAACTGCGGCATTCCTTCTAGCGATTTAACGGCATTCTCTATCCAAGGCTTCAATGCGGCAATGTCAGCATAAAAAGTAGAGGTCAAATTAGAAGATGCTATGCCAATAAGTCTTTTATTGGAAACCAAAGGGCCGTTAATAAAGGTTACATATGAATCCTTTTGCTTAGGTATGCCGGCACATAATAAATTCTCGAACAGTTTTGGGTCCGAGTCCTTCCTGCACTCTTTTCCATCAAGAACTTTAGCTTCGGCTTGCTGTAAATATTGAATTTTTTTTTTAAATGCCCAGCTCGTAGTATTGAGCAATTGGGCAGTAACGGGTCCTTTTGATGCCAATTCGATGACACTTGCACGTGCACTGAACTTTATTGGCTTCTTCAGTTTCAAAACGGCAATATTGTTCGCTTTACCCTCGTATTCCTCGTGAAGCTTTGCTGCTTCCACAGGGATTATCGTTCCACCGCAGCCTGGCTTGGAAGAACCATAACTTATATACAAGCTCTTTGCTGGTTCCGCACTAACGCAATCTGCAGCAGTCAGGACTACGTTGCTGGAATAGATGACACCAGAACACGAGATAGGAGGAGTTGCTCTGCTAATAAAAACTAGATAGGGCGTATTTTCTATCGAAGTATCTATACGTTGTAGCTCCCCTCCAATAACTGTGAGACAGTAAGTGAACAGAAATATTTGGATATACATGTTCTACGGAGTACCTAGCTATTTACTTATGAAATTCTGGACGCCATCAGACGACTTTTATAGCTGAGAAATAGGAAAAACTGGCGTGGCTTAAACACAAATATTTAACTGATATCTAAAATTTATGAGTGGTAGCTTTACATTGTAGTAAGATGATAATTTGTTTTCGACGATGGATTGCAGCAATTACTCATTGGCCTGATAGGAAACTTACTTTGTTTCAAACTAATGGTCTAACTTGTTCTATAAATACGTTACACTCAAATATAGAATGTAGAAACAACTGAGCCCAAGGAAGGAGAATGGTTCTAAAGTACCTAATTTTCATTTGTCTTTTAATATGCTGCTCTAGCGAATTTTCTCCTGAGCTTGCACGTATTGTCGAAGGCGAAGTTCTGGGCATTGAAAAGGTTCCATGGCAAGTGTCCTTACTGTACAAAGGAACTCATTATTGTGGTGGCGTCATCTATGATAACGAAATAATCCTTACTGCTGCGCATTGCGTAGTTGGATATTCGACTTCAAAATTAACGGTTCGCGCCGGATCTACCATTTCAACATGTGGCGGCCAACTAGTATCTGTTGCAAAGATTTTATTACACGAAGACTACAGTGACAGTCGGCATTCCAACGACATAGCTGTTATATTATTAACAGATAGGCTTTCTTTCAATAACGCTGTTCAAGCCATAGAACTTGCCAGACGCAGTCCTGCCCATGGCGGAATGGCTTTTGTCTCCGGTTGGGGTGCGCTCGATGAATGTAGAGAGCAGTTCTCGGATCATCTGCGGGGCACTCAACTAAAAATTGTTGGACGTGAGCAGTGTGCCTCGGAACAGTACGGTTACGGCGAAATGGCTGCTATCGATACAATTTGTACCTATGCTCCTGGAAAAGATGCTGGCGGAGGCGACTCTGGAGGACCACTGGTTTATAAAAACGAACTTGTTGGCCTTGTTTCGTGGGGTATTGGATGTGGCCAAAACGATTATCCGGGAATTTTTGCGGATGTGGCTTACCATCGAGAGTGGATTTTGAATGCAATTCGAAGGGTTCGAAATTTGAAGATAAATCAAATTTAAATAGAATTAAAGAAACTTCCGTTTCATAAAGAAAACACCAAAAATGTATTTTCTTTTACATTTAAAAGATTTTGACAATCTTTTACCATGGATGGTTCACAAAATAAACATTCCTATAACAAACTAATGCAGATTTTGTTGATCCTCACAGACCAGTTTATCAGTTGTTGGCATCTGCCAACAATGCTGAAAGCATTTCAAGATCCTGAAGGAATATTGTTAAGATTGTAAAAATGATAGCCGCTCTTTTAAATAAAGGGAGTCGATTTAATAAAAACACAACTGAACTCTGCCTTAAAATAAATTCAAATATGTATTGAAAGCCAGGCAGAACTTCGAGCTGGATCGACTAAGCTGATATTTTATTTTAAAAAAATTTTGATTTTGGGTGTATTTACTCAATTTTTAATTTTTTTTTTTTTAATATGAATAACCTAAGGCTCATTCTCCAAGCAATTGTGTAGTCAGAGTGCAATCAACTTTTCGATTAGCGACAAACTATTTAAGTTTTACCATCTGCCGAATAAAAAACACCATCTTTGATTTATATATATGGTTTTTAATAATATTTTATTTAGAATCGGTTTTTGTAACAGCAACAAATGCTATATTTTCACAAGTCTACATGAACTGCGGCATTCCTTTTAACGATTTTACGGCATCCTCTATCCAGGGCTTTAATGCCGCAATGTCAGCATAAAATGTTTTTTTCGATGGACCGCAGCCCAAATTAGAGGATGCTATGCCAATAAGTTTGTTGTCGGCAACCAATGGTCCGCTAACATAGTTTTCGCATGGAACCCTTTCCTCAGCAATGTCGGCACATAATGTATTCTCAA
Source organism: Scaptodrosophila lebanonensis (assembly GCF_003285725.1). NCBI lineage: Eukaryota > Metazoa > Arthropoda > Insecta > Diptera > Drosophilidae > Scaptodrosophila > Scaptodrosophila lebanonensis. The sequence goes on along the minus strand of NW_022060742.1, from coordinate 11,648,538 downwards.
AGGATCCATCCTTTGCATGTTTAAAATTTGCGTCGCACTCAGTTCCATCGAGAATTACACCGTCAGCTTGTTGTAACGAGATTTGTATGCCTTTCATTATCCAGCTCGAGGAATTAACTGCGGTGGATATAGTAGGGGATTCGGATGCCAATTCGATGTAATTGGCACGCTCGCTAAAATCTATTGGCAACTTCAAGCGCAAAACTCCTATATCATTCGCATTTTCCTCGTATTCTTCGTGTATCTGTGCTGCTGCCACGGGTATATAAGTACCCTCGCAATGTATCTTTGAAGAGCCAAGATGGACATAGAAACTTCTTGCAGGCTCATTGGCAATACAATGTGCAGAAGTTAAAATAATGTCACTTGAGTAGATAACCCCGGTACACCATCCCCAATTGGGTGAACCAAGCCACTCCAAGCTAACAAGGAAGGGTACATTTTCTATGGTTGTATCCCTTCCTCGTAAAACCACTCCTTTTTCGCCCAAGCAACAAGTGGTAACAAATGTGAGTAGAAAAAATCTAAAGAACATTTTCGCGGACGGACGTAAGAGACTTGACACAAAGTTGACTGACGGACAGAGTTTTTATGGCTCAGCAAGCAACCGAATGTTCGACAGGTTAGTACATTTTTAAGGGGCACCACGTTTCGATTTATGACACAGATAACTTAAAAAAATTTTAATTATCTGACTTAAAGTCATTTTTTTTGTTTCAATGTAAGGCAACTCCAAAAACTTTTTTTCTTTATTGTGAAAATGCGACGTTATCGTTCGAGTCTATATGTAAAATTGAAGAGGCGTTAAAATTTCTCTAATCATAATTAAGTGGAACTTAGTTAAGAAAAAGCTCTTTGTTAAAGCTTAGGCGTATGAGTTAGAAATGGATTAAGGTTTTAATTATTTAAAATTGTTTTTCTAAGCTAAACCTTTCTAAACTGGCTATATTGTAAGTTAAATTACTTACTTCGACTGAAACAGGGTTCAGCAACATTTTACTTATACACTGTAAACTTTGAAAACAGAAACCACTTTTTACGAATCATTTTGCATTTCGGTTTGAAGTTTCTTAAAAATTCATTGAGTTGCCAATCGTTAAGAAAATAATTTATGACAAAGTTGTGCAGCGAAAAAGGAGACGAAAAAATAATTGTTGATGTGAGAAGTAAATAAAAGTGCGCATACTTTTGCGGCATAATTCTTTTGAAATGATTTCATAAAATGACATTTTATGGCACCATATTTTTAGTGATTTGTGTTTGTTTGCTTTGTGTATTGTGTCCGGAATTCATTGAAGCGAAATTAATTAAACAATAAAATTTGATTAATGGCATTATGTTTATGTTATGGGTCTATGGCCATCGTCGGGCCAGTCGTTTGGCTACGTTAACCAGTTTATTTATTTACAAAACAATCGCCTACGGGTCGTATGCGCAATTACAACTACTACACTATATGCCTCAATACCCGACCATTTTATGAAATTGGAGCAGCTGCTGGTCCTTAACAGCTACGGTCCGTCCCCTGGCACCTTGGCAGCCTTTTCTGTGCTGGCCAGCCTGTTGGCACTCTCACATTCCACACGCCGGCTGCTTTTCATTAAAAATCCCTGCCACTTGACTCGCTCAAATTAAATATGAACTTCAATTTATTTCGCTTTAGGATTTGGGTCAACTTTTGTCGCCGTCTTCTTGATGCTGCTGCTGATGTAGCCCGTAGTTTTGCCCTGCCTCCGATTTATTTTACCAGATGTTGCTTGGCGCCTGACTCACGCGCTGGCCTGACTTTTGGTTCTGGAAGTATATTTTTTCCTCTGATTTCATTAAATAAATGAGCATCATTTCTCAAATGCGTCACTCTTGGGCTTTGGCTTTAGAAACGCAAAATGCTTAGCTGTGTGTGAATAGAATTTTTCCGACTAAGCTTCTGAAGAATTGGCGCATGTTGGATATAATTTTAAATGAATGTCTGACATATTTCAAAATTGAATGATAAGAAAACTAATTACAAGTATATGAGAATTTTAAATTAGTGCGGTTGATAAGGCGAACTCCAAATGCTTATTTTCAGCTATAAAAGCATGGCAGTTTTTACCATTTGGATCATAAGTTTGACTCCAGAGCCAACCAAGCGACATGAAGTTTTTAATACTTGGCCTACTTTTTGTAGGCTACGCTGCGGCCTCAGCTCTGGAGTGGACAGATCCCCTTGCTCGCATTGTTGCAGGCCAGTTTATAGACATAGAGATAGTACCTTGGCAAGTGTCTTTACAAGCAAATAACGAACATGTGTGCGGTGGTGTTATCTTTGACAAAGATATTGTCGTAACTGCGGCACATTGCGTATTTCAAAAACGAAGATCAAGCTTAACGATTCGGGCCGGTTCGAGCAACTCGTCCTCCGGAGGGCAAGTAGTAGCCGTGGCTGACATTGTAATACATGAGAACTGCAGTCCAACATTTTTTAAAAACGACATATCTGTCTTACTTTTAAAAAATAATTTGGAATTCAATAAGGCTGTTAAATCGATCGAATTTGCAAACGAAAGTCCTGTCGATGGCGCCACAGCGCTAGTTTCTGGTTGGGGCGTCATCGAAGAGTGTCTGCAATGTTCTTCCAATATTTTGAAAGGCAGTACAATGAAAATTATTGGGCGTAACGAATGCATCTCAAATAAGTACCACTATGGCGATTTCGTCGCACCTGATTGCATTTGTGCCTATACCCGAGGTGAGGGTCCTAGTGGTAGGGATTCTGGAGGACCACTTGTTTCCAATGGCAAACTTGTTGGGCTTGTGTACTGGGGAATTGGCAGCGGTCGGATTGGCTATCCGACTGTTTTTACAGATGTGGCTGTACATCACAAGTGGATTTTAAATACAGTCGCTAAGCTAAGAAAACGGAATCCTAAACAAATTAGTTAAAATAATTAATATTTCAATGTTAATATGAAAATGTTAATAAATTTGAAATATTGAACATCTCTTTTGTCTGCATATAATCTTATCTACACTCCATTGATTCCTAATAATTTTTGTTTTCCCAACTCATTGGTTGGTTACAAGGCACACCTAATGAAAGCTCTTAAGCCAATCTGCACTTTCCCAGTCCATAAGAATTGATCAACATCGCAGTTTTCACACCATCAAACAAATCAAATTGAACAAGTTGTGACTGTTAGAGATGGGGTTGGGGAAGAGCGGTAAGCAGTGTCTGAGCCTTCAATTCGACCAACTTGAAAGCACAAATGCCGACCAACAAATGATGTTTAAGCATGTTGTTGCTGGTGTTGTTGTTGCTGTTATGTTTGCGAGTTGGATTTAAATTCGATTTTGGACGCAAGATAAAACGCGCGACAGAGATTTACTGAATGTAACGAGCGAAATTCGCAGCGAGTTATTCAAAGCACGTCCCCGGGCAAGTTTTTGCCATGACGCGAACGTGTCGCTGTCAACTGTGCAGCGCCACAAGCAGAGGCAGCCATAGAGGCAGCAACAGAGACAGGAAGAGAAGAGGCGACAGCAGCGGCAGGCATGCAACACGAACAGCATTTTTTATTTAATTCTGTGCCCCAATTAAGTTGGCAGCCCACAGACAGCAGCGACAATTGAAATATGCTTGGCCATTAAAAGCATTTGGGCAGTTATGGCTAAGCATTACTTCGGCAGCTCTCGCCGACCGCGCAAACCCTTTTAACCGCACTAACCGCAAAAGCCATAAAAGCAAAGGTTTTCACTCTACTGCACTCTATTTCGCTCTCTGCGCTTGTCTGCGCCTGCCAGTCTCAGATGCCAAATTGCTGACAAACCGCAAAACAATTTTGTAAAAAGATGAAATACTCATCAGCCAAAAGACGTAAAACAAACGTGCAGGTACAACAAAAGGCAAGTTAAAGCGCAGGATAATTTGTCTAAATTGCAGCATTGAAAATGAATTAATTAAATAAATTTACGAGCACCAATCGAATGCGATTCCGCTCTCCCCGGCGCTCCTCACTTAATCCCACGGGTGGCAGGCAACGGCAGCCTGAAATTAATCGTCTGTAAAATGAAGTCGCGTGAACCGCACACACAAACACACATATACACACACACACACACTGATGAGCATAATAACTATGGCACAAAACCCAATGACAAGTAAACGACGAAAAATTGCAATCAATACGAGGCAGCACAAAAAAAAATATGAGAGGAAAACAAGAAAAACGGTTTAAATAATGGGGTTTAATACAGCAACGTCTGCTTGTGGTTTTTGTTCGTTGTTGTTGTTGCTGCTGCAGTTGACAATAAATATATATGTATATGTGTACATATGTTGGCACACACATATAGTCTGTGTGTGTATGTACATAAAAGATATTGTATCTTTTGATACTTATAGCGATGTATCTGCTGGGTGCATTAAAAGTAACGCTTGATTGAGTTTTCGGTGGCTGCCTGATGCTTGTTAATGGCTTTATATAGACAAGCTGAGCTTGTAACAGACTTGTGTACACATACGAGTACGTATATACATATATGTTGGTACATTGCTCTTTTATGTACAAAGCGAAATATGGTTGCAATTATTTCATTCTTCTATATGATTCAATATAGTAGTTCAACTTGTACTAAAAATATTGTTTGACTCACAACTTTTTAAAAAATTTATTTCTGACAAATATCTTTCAATATCATAAACATAAAACATAACATGAAAATATACGGGATATACATCCAGATATTAAAAAGAAAAACAATAGAAACAAAAAAACTTTAAAATTAAATAGCAATACAATAACTTGTAAAAAAGTAAGGATTTTAAAGAGCAACAAACAACAATCTTATGAAATTAAGTATGCATGATAAAATCGAACTGACAGAGCTCCCATGGCCAAAGAGATGGCTCAATTGACATAGAACATTGTAAATATATATCATTACTTATTCATAAATATGTCTGCTGATATTTGAACAAAAATTGTTAATACGACCCATATGATGTCCGTAAATTAAACCACCAACTATCCAAAACTTGAATGCATTATGTCAGATAATCATAAACAGAATGATAAAATATGTATTTCCAAAATGATGGATTCATTCGCAATAAAGGCATTTATTGTAATAAAGTTCAGATGATAGCCAAAAGTTGTAAAATATTTACATATGTACTTTCAAAGAAATGGCATCCTACTTTTTGAAACTTACCACCTAAGTCTTTGAAGTACCGCTATGTTTGCGTATGTGGTTAAAATAAATGTTTCCATCGTGAAGAAAAGTGCAACAAATTACAGGTGTGATCGTCTTAGGAATACTATTACATTCCCCCCTCACCATATCTCTATTGGTTTATAATGTAGCACAGCTGTTAATCTTTTCAAATCAACACAATTTTCACTGTTATCATTTATATCTATAATCTAGTTTTACAGTTTCCACTTCAGTTAATAAATTTCAATTTTCTTTTTTTTTATTAACTTCCAATACACCTGGCCTAGCTATTGATGAAGAATTTTCTCAGCTCTACTTATGTTTGTAGCACTTGAAACAAATCGATTCTCGTATTATGGTTCGTAAAGCGCCCCCCTGCCAGGCAATATAGCCATTCTCGAAATGACAAATCTACCCTAGAATGTATAGAATTTATTAATATTTATTAATGTAGGCAAACTCGAAGCTAAATGAAACACACACAGTGCGTTGATAATTAATTAAATCAATAATCGCTGGCTAGCCTAACCCCCCGATAGGCGTACAACAAAAGAGCAACCAGTTGAGCAGCGAGCCAGAAAGCCTAGAAATAAATTTAAAATCCATGTGGACATAATCAAGCGAGAATTCCACAAACAATAAAACAACAACACCACACGAAAAAGGGCCCAAGACACACGCTGTGTGAAAAACGCAATGAGACAGGTAGAAAAGTCGATGGTTGGTTGATCAGTCGCTTGGCTGGCGATTTGGTTGCTCGGGTGAGTCCAAAAACTCAGTCAACGTTGAAGACGAGACGACAAATTAAGAGCAGGCGGGCTAGTGGTTAGTGGTTACTGGTTACTGGTTAATGGCAGGTAGATGCGGTGCAGAAGAGAACTGCTAATGTTGCGTGCGACATAATCCTGTTAGAAACGCGCAAATGTGAGCTCTGGACTGGGACTGGCAGACCACGCCGGCGGGCGCAAGAGGCGTATGCGTAATGCTCTGCCAGACTTTTGCATGTGACAACATAATTTGTGGACATGTCTGTGTTTGCCTCTGATTATTAATCATTTTTTGAAAGGTTTTGCGGCCATTTGCTGGGCATATTAAATGAGGTTTATTTAGGCAAATTAACAACAACAACAACAGCAGCAACAGCGGTAACAACAACGAAAGCGGCATCAAACAATCGTCAATAACTTGGGCTGGGCGCATTCCTTTAGCCGCTGTCGCGCCATAATGGCTAATAATGGCTTTTTAGCTGCTTATATTTGACATTTTATGGCCATTTAATTTGTTAGCACACTAAAATTTAAATATTAAACATAGAAATTTTAACCGCAATTGATGACACACACGCCTCGCCATATTTGTCGCCATCGTTCGTTCGTTCGTTTGTTCATTCTGTCGTTCAGTCGTTCAGTCGTTCGTCTCATGTCAAATGTCAGCACAGTTGTCTGAATTTATAGCACTTTAAGTGCCATAAAATACTAGCATATCGCTCTCCTTGTAACTCTTGGATTGAGTTGTAAGCGTGCTGCTGCTGCTGCATAGTTCACCACATGTGTGCGGATATCTTGCTGTGACATTTATGGCCCCAGTCGCACACCCCAATTATTTTCAAAAGTAACGCCCACGCGACTAAACTAAACTAAAGCGCAAAGTTTTTGGGAGACTCGCACGACACGCCAAGCAGCGAAAGGCAGCAGATATGTATATGTATGTATGATTATAGCAGAGCTATAGTCCCGACCCTGTCGCTCGATTGCCTGCCACTACATATAAATTATCTTTAATGACAAGTGCACTAAACTAAATAAATTGTTGCCAGCTTAATAACATAATTTCCTCAACAAGTGGGCGTGGGCTTAGTTGAGCGTATTTTAAAGTATAAACGATTTATGTCTGAGGATTTGGAAAGTGGCAGAAAATTTGTACGACAAATCCGAAAGTGGGCGAGAAGAGTAAAATGCAAGCTTTCATTAAGAAAACGGTTAATACTGCAAAAATATTGAAAAATAAATGGTGTTTGCGTAGTGGCGGAACTAAATGGAACTAAAAATGGTTCTCTATATCAAATCTTTAATAGAATAGATTCCCTCATAGAGTAAATATATTGCTTCAAAACTTGTACAACTGTCAGAATGGGAATGTTTTGCATTTTGCAGTGAATTGATAATGAAAGAATAAACATACCCTTAAAGAAGTACAAATGACGAATTAATTATAAAAAATAAATAATAATAATAATAAAATGTAAGTGGAAGTATTACGATTCATTTCACAAAATATAATTTGAAGTGAAATTGAAAAGGGAATGTGAAAAATTATAAAAGTTATGTCGGAATGTGTGTAACTTCTTATCTGTGAGGCCAAAGAAATAACTTCTTAATGGTGATTTGGGTTAGATGGACAACTAAATAACATACACTAACTAGTAGTGTATAGTTATATGCCTTTATAAGACTTTCATTCGGAATGATGACCAATTAGTTATTTAGTTATTATTATTAGTTTTCCGGGGCCGGGCATAGTTCAACGAGCTAGCAGGAATCCCACAATGTGATTTCGTTCGAATCACGCTGCAACCATCATGACAAGAAGCAAGATTACAAAATGTCAAAGTTATCATAAAATTTAATAATAGGTTCAACATAGTACAGATCTTAAATAAAGAGTAAAGATTTTAAAAAAGCAAACAATTATTATTTTTTCTCATTTCCCACTGCAGTTTTCTTTGCTTGTATCATAGGGAAGTCAATTCTGCAAACAAATTAAATGAATTTTTTGTTCACGTAATTGCAATTTTGACTTTAGCCGACACTTACTGTAGATTTATTTGTGCTACCGTTCAGTGCAAGAGCTTCGATTTAACGCCAGACTGCAAGCAAGCAAGCAAATGAGAAGAAATTATATTGTTGACTGTCTGACGCCTCTTCATAATCCCAGTGAGCAGAGCAAAGACATTTATTTAAATTAAAATGCAACACAAACTCCAGTGGACATCGTAAACTGCAAACAATGTTGTAATGTAAGTGGGAGCTCTACGCACTGGAAATGGCAAAGGCAATTGCAATTTGTTTGTGTCGCGTGTTAGAAACTGCAGTTGTGGCCAAGACTCAGAAACGCACAGACCCGCCCTTTGTGCAATATTCTCCTCTACTTTCGCCCACGCCCCTCTCACCGGCCCCATGCGTGCGTCGAGTTCATAAAGTGTTGTATTGGTGTAGGGATCTACTCGAATCCATGGCTATGTCTGGACGTACGGGCGCGCACGCAAATACTTGTATATTGCTGATAAATTGTTGGCTTGTTTAGCAGCGTTTAAAAGGCGACTGCCTTATGGGGGCTGCGCTTTATTATGAAATTGCCAGTGTTTAGGCGCAAATTGCTGTTGTTTAATTAGCAGCTGCATCGTGCTGTTGATATCAATCAATGGCAATTGATTGAAATTGAATGGCTGGCACTGACAGTGGGGTTACAGTGTGTCACATTGTCACGCGTACTATATGGGCCGCAGTAGCTATCCCCACAATATCCCTACTATTTGATTCTAAAGCACTGTTCTGAAAAGCCTTTACAAGCATTTTTCATTTCATATGAAAAAGTAAACAAATTGAGTTCAAATCGCCGCTTTGGCAGCTGAGTTACCAGAGACTGTAGTTAACTATGGAGCGTTAATTGGCGGAACAAACAAAACTATTGGCATACTATACTAGCTACGACGATATGGAATTATGCAAATAATATGTATTTATTTACCTTCAAATATCAATATACAATCATATTTATTTTTATACTTTGCGACGTCTGCATCGATGCTGATGCTTTATTTAAATTTCAATCGAGAAACTCTCACCAAACGAATCCAGCAACCAACAAGTTCAAAAGTTCAAATGCCTTCAAGTTTATGACGCAAGCGGAAAAATCTCTGCAGCTCAACAAATTGTGTCAAATTAATTTGCATAAAATGGAGAGAGAGAGCGACACAACATGGCAAATAAAATAAAGTATTAAAAATTCATTAAGGAGCTTACCGAAAACGAAACGAAATAAACAATTAATATGACTTGAGTAGTCTTTAGATCAAAAAAATGTAGATAATTAAAAATCAATGGACCGACATTAGGCCAAAATGGGCGTAGGGCGGGCGCTGGTAGTGAGAGTAACATTAATTTATCATTTTTACGAAAATCAAAAATACGAAACGCAAAATTGTGGGGCAAGAAACAGAAGGCCTCGCATCGCTCCACTTGATGAAGGGGCCAGAGTCCGTAGTTGTTGTTGTTGTTGGTCGACCGGTCGGCTGAAAGATATTTTGCCAAGCAAAATAAACAGCGCAAGCTCCAAAGTGGAGAGGCCTAATACTAATTGAGTGAGCAAATAAATATAAGAATTTCCAATTGAAACAGCGAGTGCCTGCTTGCTTCACGAGCACTTTGATTAATTTTGCAGATACTTTTGGTGACTAGCTGTGGCTACATGTGTGTGTGTGTGTGCTCAAGCAATTAACGGCACATTGAGGATGGGGACTTGAGCTGAGTTGAGAAGTTCGGCTCAGACATAGGCTTGGGAGTTTATTTTTGATTCGGAAAGAAGAAACTTGTATGCAGGAAACTGCCCATGAAACGCGACGGGGCACAAGAACGAGTTCTGCCACAAAAATAGATAGGCAGCCAGCCAGCCAGCCAGCCAGTGGAGCTGGGAAGGCATGCAGCTAGGCAGACCGACCAATGGAGAGCGCATTCCAGAGCCAAGTGTGCTAGCCAGGCTGTTCTAAAATGCAGCTATGTACGTGCATTTATGAATCGTTCGGCCTGAATGAAAATTCGCTTGGGTGTCTGTCTGCCAGCTTTGCAGTGGGCAGCTGGATCTGGGCCTGGTCTTTGGTCGTTGGTCGTTGTCTTGGCGTTTCGGTGGGCTGCTCTGTCGGGGCGTTTACAACGCTTTGGTATCTTGTATTTATTTAATTGACGTTTGAACGTGTTGGTATTATAAAACAGATGCAGCAGCAGCAACAACAGCAACTGCTTAGGTCTGGACAGGCCTTGATCTTGGTCGCCTGGCTGGATCTTTAGACTTGATCTTTGCCTGCTCTCTGCAATTATGACAGAATAGGGCGTTGCTTGCTTACATATGTTGTTGGTACATGTGGGGGCAAATATAGCTTCGTGTTTGGATGGCTGTACGTGCTGGCAGGCTGGCTAATTAGGCTTAGACACTGGTAAAGGTAAGAGCCGTCTGGGTGTTAGTTTATTAAGGCAGCAGCACTTGTTTTTCTTTTTTTTTTTTTTTTTTTTTTTTGTACCCTTTTAATGGATAGAAATATGTGCAGTCAAGGAAGGGGCACATTAAAGTGGATTAGGCTTGTAATGAAGCAAAAGTGTTCCAGAAATTGTTTAACACTCCAAAGAGCATAAGCAGCGATTCCCACATGTGGCTCCGCTCAAGATAAACATGTCAAGCAACGAAATCAAGCCAATAAATAAACAAGTTCATGCCACGCAATTGAAAAGTCATTAAAAAACAAATCTAATTTGCCAGTTAAAACCAACAACAATAGGGCACACGGCGAAACGAAAAAATAAACTGGATACAAAAATACCGGACGTGATTGGATGATATACAACTATTTTGTAGCACAATCAATGGTCTATTCAAAGACGCAGAGTAATTCACACAGCTCCCACTGCGCAGCGGCAGCGGTAGAAGCAGTAGAAGCAATACCAGAAATACCAGACACACACACACAGACACATACTTACACAGTTAAATATATAGATACATATATACCGAAATTAAGTTGTACCCGCTGAGGAGCTCAAGTCAGATAGCTAGCTGGCTAGATGGCTGGCTGGCTAGCTGGGTAGCTCGCCAGACCGGCCTCAGCGATAAGATCACCACCATCGCACTAATAACAGCCAATGATGTCGACCGACCCATATGAACAGCAACACGACTGACATCGGACGAAGGCAACGCTTTAGGATATGACTTGGCAAATTTGTGCATTATTAACACAATGTGGCTGCCTCAAATGGCAGATTTTACAGATCCGATTAAAACCATTAACACTTTTTGTTGCCCAGACGAAACGACAAGTTCGAAGCAATTTTTGTCGACAATTATAAAATCAAATATTGTATTCTTTTCGTTTGTTGTTGCTGTTGTTGTTGTTGTTGTTGTTATAGCTGAAGATGATGCTGATGAGAAAGCGCTGAGTTGTAGGCAGGGCCGCATCGGGACAAATGTAAACAATTTTCTCACTGACTCATTGGGAAAATGTGAGCAGGCCGAACTGAATCGAACAGAAAGCGGCAAACGGGAAGGTAAGTAATTTTTTGGGCCTGAAAAATCATTTGTTATAGCTAATTAATTCATTAAGGCTTTTCATGTAGCAGCAGCAATGTTGCTAATAAATAAACAAGAACTTAGGCTGTTGAAAACTAAATTCTGCTGTTTACAGCTGAGCAATTTATGGCCGACTTTTTGCCGGAAAACTATTGTCAATAGGTGTTATATACGGCTTCTGTTGATTACCTCGAAAATTTCTATTTGTATTTAGGGCGAAAAATTAATGAGCATCGCTGAAAACTTTTTGCGTAAAGGAAACAACTAAGGCAATAAAGCGATACAAATTTCAACAATTACAACAAACAGCTTTGGGATTTCACAGAAAATTTCCATCAAACAATAGACAATTAGGAAGTACTCCTTTTAATACGTAAACAACAATTTTGTTAATATCAGCGATAATTGAATCTATCATTAACAATTTATTAGTTAAACGAACAAATTAACACATCACTATCAAAAAACTAAATAGATAGAAAATGCTTAGTCTTTTGGCTTAGCATATTGCAGGCTCATTAGAATGAGGGAAATCTTTTTCATCACGGAGTTTAATAGTTAATTGTGCAGTTCATTTATTAATTTTCGAGTCACAGCAAACAATCCGTTTTAATTATCAATTGATTATAATTTTTAGATGATTAGCACTTCGTTGCGTTTAAAAATAACATCAATTGAAAGACCATTATTTCATTATTACAACAAATTTACTTTGGCTTTTAATTGTTAAACAAGTGATAATTACTTGATACTTTTATTACTTTGAGCTAAATATCTTCTAATTGAACACAACCAAGTGTTCATCAATGTTTGCTATTATGTGATCATTGCTTGATGAATATCAGAAATATGTTTATAATATTAAGAAGTGCCTTAGTAATAGTGCTTCGATTAAAGTGATTATTACAACAAATTGACTTTGGCTTTTATTTTTAAACAAGTGAGAAAAACTTGATACTTTTATTACTTTTAATTAAACACAACCAAGTGTTCATCAATGTTTGATATTATGTGATCATTGCTTGATGAATAGCAGAAATATGTTTATAATATTAAGAAGAAACAGTTAGTTCTTAAGTGCCTTAGCAGATAGTGATTCAACAAGCGAGTCAAAACTTCAATAAAATGCAATTCACTCATTTCGAAGACTCTGACAATAATAACAAGTTGTGCCTTAATTTGAGAAAACTGGACTACATTATGTTTTTGAGATTTATAGTTAGCATTACCTTGCCCTACTCTATCCTGCTTCACTGTCCTAACTGCCAATTTACATACATAAATCAAATTCCTGTGATATCCTATCGCCATAACTGCGCACTAAAAGCATTCTTTCTACACAGCTCCACACGAATTTCATTCATTTCCGTTGCGCCTTAAATGTGTAAATGCCTGCCTCTTTCTGCCTAGAATGCCATTAATAGACGCACTCAACGCCCGTACATTATTAGACATAATCATGCAATATGTTTATGAACAAAAAGAAGAAAAAAAAAGAAAAAACAAAAAAGGTAACTACGGTAGGAAGGCAGGCAGCTGAGGTGTGTGCTAATCAAAAACAGCGCCTCAAATCTGAGAGACTCGGGTTACCAGGAAGAGGCGTTACTAAAACTATTTCATAGACGAACAAAGCCATAAAGGATAATGCGTAACACACAATGAGAGTGTGTAGCTGCGTCGCATATGAAACGCTCTCATTATGGGAGAGCGGCGGGGGCGCACACATGGCTCAGTAACCGGCTGCACATTCTCGGCCTAATTCGTGCCGATGTGTAACTAATGTGGCCAAAATGCAGCGAAACGAATCGGCTCAAGTGCTGTCCCTGCGACAATTTTTGACTGACAGCACAAAAGACAACTGAAAATGTGTCAATTTCCACTAATCTAATCTATACGTGTGCGGTCGGTCGGGCCACATAAATCTTGAATGGAAAAAAAAAGTAACCTACACATACAATATAAAATTCCTACAAACTACAGTGCGATAATAATAGTAAAAAAAAAATGCTTGAGGTGCTTGGTCGCCCAAAGTTTAATCAATTATATCTATTTGATATTGTTATCTTTGGCATTACTTTTTCCCCTATTTTTTGGGTTGTTTGTACAAATCGATCAAAGTTTGTGGACACAAACGAAAGTGGCACACACACACAAGCAAGCTATAGGAGGTGTTGTTGGAAGTTGATTTCGAAAATCCTCAATTAGTTGTACACATAAATCACCAATAAATTGAACGGAAGTTGGACAAGTAGCAGTGTTTGTACCCAACGATTTAGGTTAGAGATTTGTTATTGTTGATGAGCCATAGTGGAAGTTTTTATGGGGGAAATGAGGCGATAAAAGCTGACAAGTTGTTGGGTGCTTTTTGATACGATTTGATGGCTTTAAGGGGTACTTACATATAATCACATATAGATTCAGACACGAATTCAAGATTGTTTTCATATGATTTGTTGAAAAAGCCGGTTACTTCCCACAACAACAAATGAATAACATATGGAGAGCAATATATAAAAACATTTTATTACAATTCACAATTGATAAACAAAACAGTTTATTATTTGTATCCAAAAGGTGTTTTTGCAGCTACGGCTGATCATTTGAAATCCATCGCTCGCAAACAGCTGCCTTCGAAATCAGTTACACAAATTGCACTGTTAAGTTGTTTCTTGCAGATATACGAGTATATATGTTTTAAAACTAGATAGAATAGGGACTAGGAGAGTCTACATACCAAGTTTAATCAATGTGAGCTGAGCCGCTTTTAAAATTACAGCGATCATCCAGGCGGACATAAAGACATGCTGATAAATAAAGGGGCTGGAGATGTTTCTTTTTTTACCTGTTTCATTTATTTTTAAGGTAGCAAAAATTAATTGTTTGCCAATTATAATTAGCCAATATATTTGTTCTTCATTACTTGCTTAGCTTGGCTTTTTGGTTTGGAAATTCAATGAACATTACTACTTTGCAAATAATTGCATTTTATGCGTGTAGGTATAAATGTAAGCTAAAATTAAAGTCATAAAATGGTAAACATGATTTTTAAATTAATAGAAACCTGTTATGTGTTTGTCACTACCAGGGCTGTCAACCTGTCAGCTACTTCTGAGATTCGGAACAAAAACAAGAAAGGAATGCTAAAGTCGAGCAGGCTCAACTCTGAAATACCCTGTACCACCCCACAAAAAATTAATTTAATTAATTTAATTTAATTAATTAACTAAATTAATTTAATTAATTAACTAAATTAAATATAAAATATTCCATGCATGCATAGATACATTTACATCAGAATCGTGAGTTATAGAAAATCGTTAATAGGGGGGGAGTGGGGGGGTGGATCAGAAAAAATGAACAAACTCGTCCTTTCTCGGTCTCAGGAGAATCTGTATACCAAGTTTGGTTATTCTAGCTCTTATACTTTCGGAGATCCTTGCGTTCATACAGACAGACAGACGGACAGACAGACGGACAGACAGACGGACAGACGGACATGGCTATATCGACTCGGCTTGTCATGCTGATCAAGAATATATATACTTTGTGGGGTCTACCAAGCCTCCTTCTGTGTGTTCCATGTGCACTCGCACAAAACTAATATACCCTTGTACCCTTTGGGTACAGGGTATAAAAAGCTTGTTTATCGTGATTAGCAGAAATTTGATCAGCTAAATGGAAATGACATTAAACTTGCCTCTAATAGGGTTTTAAGCTGACGCCACAAAAAAAAAGCAATTTTATAATTTTCAAACAAATGAGAAGTTTTTGTGAATGAAATTCTATAGACTTGCTACATTTTCTAATTTATTTATATAATGCTAGCTTAAAATTAAAATGTTTGTGGCTTTTAAATATTTTATTATGAGTTTAGAGTTGTGTATTGATTGGTTTATAATTAAGGTGATTCTAATTTATTAAAATCAGATATTTGTACAAATAACTCACACATTTATTTATTTATTCACTTCTGTGAAAGGAAAATAAGTCAAAGTTTTTAGTGAAGTCAGGGTAAATACATAATAAATTCGCTTTGTTATATAATTTATTATAGTGTTGAATGTAAACATGGTTCACATATTTATTTAATTAAAACTCTCTCTAAAGCAACCACAACAACAAGTGCCGAAAGATATAAATGTATGTATGTACATATCTGAGAGCAGCTGCGTTCCTATAACTTGCACTTGCAACGCATGTGCAATTGCTTAAGCTTTAATAAATAAAAAATACCTACACACATACTACACTCACACACACACAGGCAAGGAGATGGTGTTTTGCCCACACATAAATCTATCTATAAAGCTGCATCTCATGTCACTGCGAGTGTTTATCATGCCCATAGATACAAAATTCTTAGGCTTTGTCATTGTTGGAGCTGACGCTGTAACAGCAACACCAACAACAACAGTAACAACAGCAGCAAGTGCTTAAAAAGACATAAATTAAACACTCGGCTACCTGTCATCATCATCCTCAGTGTGGCTGTTGTCGTTGTCGTCGGCTTCAGAGCTTTGATTTCAACAGGGCTTTGCTTCTGCTGCTCTTGTTGTTGTTGTTGTGTATCCTACAGCTAACAATTAAGTCTAAAATGTAGCTACACACTCCACACACACACACACATAGAGTGTAGAAAAAAATGAACCCATGATGATGACAAAGTTTGCAACAAATTTCACAATAATTACGCTTATAAAAAATATGCATACATGAATAATACGCAACATACTTGTACGAGTATAACGTACATGGAAACATATGTTACCTCCGCCTAATCCCCCAACTTTGTCGTGCAGTGTACGCGGTACGTGCTGGATGGTGTTGTAGTGCCATTGTCAAAGCCAAAGGCTGCCGCCTGCTGTTGTTGCTGTTGCTCTTGGTATACATATTATATATACATACATATGTATACATGTGTGTGTGTGTGTGTGTGCTCTTGTACGAGTATAAAACAAAATGCGTTTTTAATTTGCAGATGCGCGTAAAGAAAAAAACGCAGCAAGTTTTTTGTCGCCGCTCTTGGTATGGAAATGTGTACGCGCGACCGACTGGCAAAGAGAATACAGGGGGCAGGGTACAGGGAGTGCGGGGCGCATTCGCAATGTGGCCACCTGTCTCACACATACACACACACACACATCCTTGCTAAAGCAAACACTTGGTGCCAACATGCGGCAGCCAGCGCAGGGCTTTGTGGAAG
The DNA here is from genome assembly GCF_003285725.1 of Scaptodrosophila lebanonensis. Taxonomy (NCBI): domain Eukaryota; kingdom Metazoa; phylum Arthropoda; class Insecta; order Diptera; family Drosophilidae; genus Scaptodrosophila; species Scaptodrosophila lebanonensis. The sequence goes on along the minus strand of NW_022060742.1, from coordinate 11,631,803 downwards.
CTTTGATGCACTTTTGAGGCAATGAGAATCGCAGAGGAGGCTGCTCAGCGGAATTTAATTGCACGTTTTGATTTTGACCGACAGTTATGGGACTGGGCGTAGCTCTAATAATATCCTTCCAAGAGGTCTGTGACAAAAATGCCCGCTATTATTATTTTGCCTTAAGTTTATTTTAAATAATGTGTTTTGAAAATAATTCTATACGAGTAGATATAATCAACTCCCATGGAGATCGCTAGCATCGTGGTTTTTAACACAGTAATTGTTTTTAAGATCTCATGGATTGGGCAATACTTAGATCCAACAATAAAATAAATGTTAAATAAAACTTAACAAATTTCGCATAATTAAACATATTGGAAAGATGATGAACGCATTATTTAAGAAAGATCTGGTTCTTGCCAGCTTTTTTGTGAACCTTAAGGTATTCCAACTATTCTCTTGCATTAAAATTGTTCATCTCCCTTAAAAGGATGTGCTTCAATGTCAATTAGTACCAGAGTTTCCCCATTTATATGGCAGCGTGACAGGCATACGAGTATAATGCTGAAAGCTTTGACGAATTCATTTCTATAAGTAGTACGTACAAGTTCCCACACACAAATCTGTGCCCACTGTAAGTAGCGCATAAAATTTGCAAATATGCACAAGTATAACCGCCTCATGCGTAAACGTTGCAAAACTCTTTATATGTATCTTTGTTGCAGCAACAACGACAGCTAGATAACATGACTAAAGCTAGAATGCCTGACAACGGCGACGACTCCAAAGACTCCAACGACGCCACGACGCCGGGTGCTGCTTCAATGCACGCGTATTGCATGCCTCAAATACCTGTGCACCAAAGGAAGAAAAATAAAAATAAAATAAAATACAAAAAAAACTTCAGCCTGACAACAGCAAGTCGGGCCAGGCAGTCATTCGTTCCGTGGGTAATGAAATATTGCCATGTGCCTCCTGACTTCCTACCCAGTGCGCACCGCCACCTCTCACATGGTACTCGTACTCGTACATGTGTGCAAATGTTTGCCGGCAACAGCTGCTACCATTGCGAAAACTGCCAGGGCACAGTGGTTCAAAGCCACATGAAAATTGGCTAGATTTCTAACTGATGACTGCTAAAGCATTCCTCGAACAAGCAGTAACTTGATGGCATTTGAAGTTGCTTAAATACGAATTTGGGAAGTTGTTTATGAAAGTATACAGGACCGTCAATTCATTTCTTTGTAGAAATATTGTTGATTTTTAAACGAAATAATAAAAACTAACGACATGTTATATACAATTTAAATTTGTGTGAGATTTGGTTCAATATTAAGCATCAGCTTTTATTATATTTAGGCTCTGTTTAGAATTAGAATAGAGTTTGGGGATTTTAAAAACTGTGTTATCGATTTGAGGTTTCCATTTCAATCTGTAGCTTTAACTTCCAAAAATGCCTGACCAGAGCAGATAAGCTGCAAGAAAGGACAGGCCAAGAAAAATAAATCCCAAACAAAAATTGTGTTCGTGTAGCCGAAATAATAAAAGTTGATGACATATTCAAGAAGTTTTTGTGAAAATCCATTTAAGAACGCTGCAATTTGTGGGGTTAATCAGAAAATCAAATCTAACAAGTTTATTCCTGCTTCATAGCTACAGTTCTATTAAAAGTTAAGGAATTGAATTATAGACTAGGAGCTAATATATTTTTTTATAGCTGTTGATTTGAGAAAAAAAAAGTAAGTCATAGTTCCATAATTGTATGATCACATTAGTCTTGGATAGTTCTTGCTAGAGTTCTATTAAAAGTTAAGGAATTACATTATAGATTAGGTGCTAACATTTCATTCGGTAGGTTATAGTTCCATAATTCTATGACCACATTAGTCTCAAGAGCAAATTCTGACTATTGGAAAAATTAATCTAAAACCGATTTAGCATTTGTTATATAGCATTATTATTCCCTTTGGACGAAATATGATGAGATGATCACATATTTCAAAAATTGAATAGATTTGTCTTCAAATTACTTGTATTTACGTGCTTGAATAAGATTTATTGTTGCCAGCCGATGTGCTAGTAACAACTCTCCAAAACTGAGTTTATGAATTTGGGGCTTACAAATGCTGACAAAGAAACCTGAGAGGGTTTTAGCGTCACTGTGCAGCACAGCCTACTGCCGCCTCCGTAGTTGTTTGTTGGCCCGCGTGTTTGCCGTGTGTTGTTGGGTGTTAGAGTAGGTTGGTTGGTTCGCTGACTGTGCCCGGACTGCCTCCTGTTGGTTGACAAACAAACATGCCAGCGCATAAAACAACGACAACAAAATAGTCAAAGTCAAACGACGAGCCAACTGCAGGCTGAGGCACTTGAATGCCTCTGCTGCTGCTGCTGCTGCTGTTTCTGTTTCTACCTTGACTGCACTTGAAAGCAGCAGAGCCATGTCTGACTGGCTGCCCCAAACCAGCCCGCGCCACTTCTTGACATTGTAGACATGCTCAAGCCACCTTACGAAATTCGCATTCACGTTTTGGCTTTTTACCTTTGCGCCTATTTATCATCAAATGGAGGCAAAGGAAATGGCAGCAGCCACAGCAGCTGCTTGAAAGGAACGACGACGATGGCTATGGCGATGGCGATGGCGATGGCGACTTCTACACCACATTGGTATGCAAATACACTTGAGTAGCAGGCAGGCGGGGAGGCAGGCAGCAGCCTCGACATGTGATACCATTTCGCAACGGGCTGGCGCAGTGCAATCAGGCAAAATTGTTGCCAACTGCTCTGGAGCGCCCTGCGCCCTGCCCCCTGTCCCCTGCCCTCCAACTCCAACACTTTGCATTGCATTCCAATCGAGAGCTCGTTCCACAGAGCGCGCGAACCGAAATAGCGTGAGAAAGCAAAATATTGATTCACCCAAGTTCTTGTTGCTGTTGTTGTTGTTGTTGCTCCAACTTGGCTGCTGCAGATATGCAAAAAGCGATAAAATTCTTGAGCCTGGCCCAAAAGAGAAAACCGGCTCAATGCAAGCTTTACTTGCCGCTGCACAAAAGGTGCTAAATGAAGTTCTTAATTAAGTGCGACTGCAAAGGCAGCTGCATACTACAGATACACATATATCTATATATATATATTTATAGAGAGATGTGTCGAGATGGAGGGGAAGGGGGAAGCTGTTGTTGGCAGGCTCGGCATTTTATGTCTCCACACATTCACCTTTTTTATTGGCACATCGTTAGCTGCTGCTGTTTGGTTGCATTTATTGCATAATTTGTTAATGATTTGGTGGCAGGCAGGCATGCCGGCAGGCAGAGTCAGGCAGGCTGGCTGGCCGGCAGGCGAACACTCTGCACGTTGATTGCCTCGACTCGAGACCCTGTCGCAAGTCATGCCACACGCTTCACAGCAAATGACAAATTAGCATTATAATTGGTTGAGGTTCGATGCCAGGCACAAAGCCGGTCATCATCCATACACACACACACACACACACATACATACGTAGTATATGAATGCATATGTATGTGTGTTTAAGGGCATATTTGTATCTGTATTAAAATTTGCGTGGGAAACGAATGCGACTACAAGCCTAGATCGAAAAGGATATATTTTTTATAAATCTTTATTCCGTATTTAAGATCGGTCCTAGATTGGACAACTATTGAATTTTATGACAACCATATTTTTTAGAGAGAATTCTCGGCTCTTGTTAGCAATAATTCATAGTCGCTAAGTCATTGGGAAATCAATTCAAAGAACACTAAGAAATCTTCCTCTATAACTTGTAATATGCTTTAAATACTTGATATACACTCTTCAATAACTATATTATTTCTTTAAAAATTATAATTCGTATGCTATATTTCATAAGTATTTGTGCAATCTATTTTAAGGCATTCTGAAAAATTAAATTAGTCTGTCATGATAAGCGTGATTGAACGTAAAACTGAATTGTCGAAGATAGTAAGATGCTGCTTTCACTAAAACGCATTCTTTATGACAAATCCAAGTGTTTTTAATTCAAAAACAAACAAACGAAAAAAAGCACATTTAATTTAATAATTGAAAATAACAGCATCTCATAAATATAAAGAGTTTATTGGAGTGGCATTCAAAGTGATCGCAGATCGGTCATCAAAGATCATAATATGCTCAATAAAAATTATACTGACGATTTCATTCCACTATCTCAAGAGTCATATTTTATTGATAAGCCGCTACAAAGTGTTGCATAATAAAAATGTGTTGAAATGATTTTCTGTATAGATGCTTTTTTATTGAACTATAATTCTAATCGCAAGATTGAACGGAAATCAAAGTGAGTTCATTATAAGCTCTTAACCCACCAGCAATATCAGTGAAATATCAGCAAGAAACTCCAACTTCACAGTCCAATCCACAATCGAAGCTCATTTGCTGCACCCTCTTCGTTCCAATCAAACACACATTCGAGAGAGAACTTATCAGCCGGCACATAAATTAACAATTTAATTAACATTTTCTACCGCCCAGTCCCATGCGAAAAGAAAAGCCCTATCGAAGAGGCTATAAATAATAAAAATATAAAAAAAAAACACACACACACAAAATGTAACTAGAAAAAAAAGATGGTTATGATTAGTTGGAGGGGGCACCCGCCGCATAATTAAGCGACATTTGAGGCATGACATGCAACAAGCCCGGCTACCAGCCAGCCCTCTTTTCAGCCAGATTAACATAAATTTCAAGACGTCATTAGATGGCAAGCGGCATGCAGGGAAGTTTTATGGCCGGCAACAAAGTGAGCAAAAGTGCTCGAGAGTCGTTGCTCGCGCACCTGTCGCTGTCAAAAATGAATAAAAAATACTTGTACCCGTGGATGTATAAAAATACAAATTATTATTATTATGCACTTGACATGAGACACAAGAACAACAACAACAAAAGTAACAACATCAAGCCAGACGTGTGAATAAGTGAGGTTGGTGGCTTGGTTTGTTGGTAGGTTGGACCGCATTCGCGTTGGCGTTGGCGTATGCGGTAATTGTAGATATTTATCTCCAAAGTTCATAAAAAAAAAAAACAGAAAAAATGTTGTGTTGAAGTCTCTTGAGTTTCTAATTATTAGCGCTAATTCTTTGTGGGCTGTCTTGGTTGGCATTTTTTGAGCTGCTCACCAAAAATATTCGAAACCAAGAAACCAAAATCTTTTGTCATGTCAGAGGCGTTTTGATTGAAAGATGTGCCTAATTGATAGTCGAGCACTCGCCAGTCGCCGCTCACAGCTCGCTCGTGTGCGTGTCATTGTGTAATTTGGCTTGATTATTATTAATTTTGAGTAGCCAAGAGAGCCGATGGCCGGGTAATTGTTATGAGTTTCTTTCTTCATCTCTCCTTTTCATTTTTTTTTTTAAATTTTTATCTGCTTTTATACGGCTGGCTGCAGGGTAAATATTTATTTGATTTGCTAATGAAAGGTCTGAGGAGGTGATTTACGGTACAGGAAATGAAAATGCATAGAACTTACTTCAAATCGTACTGGCAATGGGTTAGGAAAAAACTTCAAACTCACCTGCAAAGAAAAGAAGAAAAAAGTGATTTAGATTATTTGTGATTATGATGGTAAATAGTGGCATTAAATTTTAGAGTGTGTTACGATAATATTTTTGTGAATTACATTGAATTACATGAATCAAAAGTGTTATTGCTCTGGAAAACGCCACTTTAACAAATGATTGTAAAAATGTGAGGGATTATAAAACAAAGCATACGATTAAATGGCACTCTATATTCTATATTCAATTGTCTTTCAAGAAAAATATGGCATTTCAATAACAAGACTTTTTTTTTTTGATTTTCATGTGCAATCCATCATTTATGCTGTAAATTAGGGGTATTATTTTGTAGCAAATGATTGAAGTTATTTAAAGGAGAAATTGGGGATTCAAACACTTTGTAAGTCTCTAGCAAATTATTGAAAAATATGCTATAGAAACTTAAAATGTTAAATGTTAATTTACAAAACACGTTTATTGTAAAGACACGTTTCTATTAAATTTGATTGTTATGTTGTTACTAAAAGTGCAAATAAATTCAATTGCCTACATTTTTGCGAACACAAAGACTGCAATTTTTGATCTCTCCTATAATACGCTGCTGCAATAATTGAACTTGCGTGTCTAATTCGATTGGTAACTACGTTTTAAAACTATGGATTTTATGCATTCTCCATCAATTAACGATGCGAGAGAATTTTTGTGGCCGCCCATTCAACATGCAGCTCACATTTACCGAACAAATTGACAAAACTACATTTTCCGACAAATACATAAAACTAATTTCCACACATTCGTTTTATGTTTGTACGACCGGCCGACGACTTCCTCTTCTATATTAACACAGACTACCATTTCCACTACTGCGGCTCCTCCTCCAGCTACTGCTCCAAGGCGAACGATGAGACCTGACCGGCTAAACGTTGACGGCTTTCACAAGTACGGGTAACTACCGAACCGAAGGAGCTCGCGGTTTGTTTGGTAGTTTTGGTAAACAGCGCGTAAGTCATGTAAATTTCTCAGACCCAGACCCAGTCCCAGTGCCAGACCCCAAGATGATTACATCAGGTACAACGTCAGTCAATTGACGCTTTGTTTTATAACTCCCAACCGTAAGACAATAAACAATCTCACACACACACACACACATGCAGCAACAGCAGCAGCAGTTCCTTCCATGTCTAGTGTTCGTTGCACCAACAACAGAAGGGTTCGTCTCAGTCTTTAGAGTGTTATCTGCGGTGCGTTTTTAGGCTGGTTAGGTAGTAGACCTTAAGACGCACAGGTTCAGCATTCCGCTTAGTTCAGAAGGCGCCGCCGCCGCCGCCGACGACGACTGCGCAGACTGAAACCACCAAAGGTGATGACTGCTGTAATTGTTGTTCTTGCTGTTCATGTTGTTGTTGTAGCTGTTGCTGTTTTTCTTGGTAAAAGGTGTTGTAGACACATATACTCGTACACACATGGGATTTACATTTCCTAACCACAGCCTAGCTACGATTTTGTGAGTATTGCGTTTCTTGCGTATGTCAGGCATGTTCCTGAGTCGGTCGGTGGCTGTGAATTTGGTTTTTTTTTTGTTTTTTGTTGAAGTTGGTTTTGACATTTGACGTGAGGGCAGCCGGTTCTACGCTTTGAAGTTTCTTAAGGCTACAGCAATACTCGTACAAAGTACTGTTGAAGCTTTATTAGACAGCCCACTTGAAGATACGAAGGATTTCAAGCAATTGAAGTAAGAGAATGCCTAAAAAGGGAAATGTCCTAAAATCAAAGGGTAACTTTCTACTTTGGGAATTATTGAAGGCAATGTTCAATAAAGGAAAGTTCTTGTAAATAAATAAAATATTGTCAAACCTGATAATAACAATAAAAATTGACCTAACAAAGAATTTCCTAATAAAATATTAAATCAAAATAGTAGATAAATTCCAGCAGTTAATAAAGCAGAATGTTGTAATGAATCGAAAAGGGTTCTTGAAATATTTTATCTGACCATACGATAACCCCTAATCCTGCTATAAATATTGTCAAACCTGATAATAAAAATAATAATTGGCCTAAGAAAGAATTTCCTAATAAAATATTAAATCAAATTAAAAAAAGATTAGCCCTAAATATTGTCAAACCTGATAATAACAATAAAAATTGACCTAACAAAGAATTTCCTAATAAAATATTAAATCAAAATACGATAACCCCTAATCCTGATATAAATATTGTCAAACCTGATAATAACAATAATAAATGACCTAAGAAAGAATTTCCTAATAAAACATTAAATCGAATTAATAGATAAATTCCAGCAGTTACAGTTAAAACAAATAGTAGTATTCAATCGAAAAGGGTTTTTGAAATTTTTTATCTGACCATACGATGAAGAGAGCTATAGATACTGTTTATAGAAGAAGAAGTTACAGTCTATGCAACCCATCACTTTTAACTTTCCCAACTTTGGCGGCAGCTTTTCATTTTTCAGCAGTTTCGCTAAAAATCTCTGATAATCTGGGCAGCCCCCTCAACTAATTAGCTTGAAAGTAGGTCAGAAATTGCCAACGCTTAGTCTTTAATCAACAAAAATGTTTGGGCTTGTTCATTTATGGGCCTGCCTTCATCTCTGGCCATCATTAAGTCTCATCGGTAAATTTTAGGCATAGTTATGCATTCATTCCTTTTCTCCCTCTCTTTGTCTCTCTGTTCATTCTGTTGTTTCCTTTCTGTATCTTAATGGCAGCATAATGTGTTTTCGAATGGCTGCGAAACACGCGTCTTATAACGGTTTAATGAAACACATAAATTCGCTTGAATCGCTGCCTTCAACTTGGGCGAGCAGCCACTGCCTCGAGTACAGATAATGTATCCATAGCCTGTGTAATGGAGCCGACAACCAACAGCCAACCAAGTGATGATCATTGTCCCAACGATCGAGACTACAGCCCAACCGAGTCGTGAGCAGTTTACTTAAGCAATTTTGGTGGCGTTTCTTTTCCACTTTTTGGGGGCTTTGGCATTTCAATTGAGTGGAATTATCTGCAATTTGGACACTGCTTCTGCTTTACATACTTTACATACAAATGTTTTGGTGGTAAGTTGTGATTTGTTTGTGCGGGATGAGAAAAAAGGGTGTTTTTTTAGAAAGATATGCAAATTTTCAAAGGAACAAAACTGAAAAGTTTTTATAAAGTTTGATAAATTTTTGCTAAATGAATAACTCTTCCGATCATTTTTGAAAAACTTGAAAATTCAGGCAATTACTTATTTTTCTTACACTATTTTTGTTGTAGAGGTGTCTTTGGTAGAATCAGTAAAGATTTTATATATATAATTTACAGCACCTCTGGATGGATATTTAAGAAAAGTCACATTCTTCTTTCATTCAGTTTTGTTAGAATCTTCAATTAAATACAACATTCATCTAAAAAAAAGCTTGCTGATATTTAAACCAGTACTGATTTCTTAGTAACATTATGTTTTATATCACTATAATCATCTCTCCTGTCTTGTGTTCTATGACTTGTACAAACATATATTATTTTAAAACGCCGATTTGTCTGCGCTTTATTTGAAATGAATGGTCGCTTTTTTGAACAACTAGATTTTAAATAGGACTTTCGCGCTAGAACAATTATTTTCAGTGTTTAATTTTTTAGCTAATTAGGTTAAGGGGTAAAGAATCAATCTCTTTATTATGAGTTCCATTGTTGTACATACTTGTAGGGATTAGTATTTTGAAGACTATGTATGAGAGCTTTCTATTCTAAGTTTTTCATAATACTAAGTATCTCTAAGTAAAGAATATTTTTGTATTATTAAACTATGAAATCTTTTTCGTTGTTCAACCATCGTCAAACAACTAATTTCAGTAGTTTCTGAAAAGCTTTATTAAAAACTGCTCCCTATAATAATGAGTTGTAAGGTTAAGCCAATAGAGCTCCGTCGCCTTCCCCTTTTGAAATGCTGTCAGCACATAGAACTATGGATAAACAGACTTTTTTCTTCTCTCCATTTTTTGCATGTTCGCAATTTACGGCCGTGCATTTCAGTGAATGAAATGAGTTACTACAGAGCTCTACCGACAAAGATATGCAGTCCGGCATTTAAAGACCCCAACACCAAACACACTTGCCCAATGGCCATACACAGACAAATGCAGACAAACAGATAATAAAGTGTAGCGCACTCAGCTGGAAAACAGGTAACCAGAGGCAGACAGCGGGAGAATGGGAGACGGAGAGATAGATAGAGAGAGAGAGAGAGAGAGCGAATGAATCGCCTGGCAGGCAAACAGGATACTACAACAGGCAGGCTCATTCGGGCAGGCTGGCAGGGCAGGCGGCAAAAGTACAAAGCCCGTCGCAGTGAAAGAGATTTCTGCTTGCCTCTTCCATTTGATTTCAATGAACTCGGCAAATGTTGCAACAAAATAAACAAACAGCTGAGCAGCGCGCCTGATAAATGATAAAGAAAAGAAAAGATATGCGATATGTGCACACGTAAAGTATCTGTAAGATACACATCATGGGATTTACGATGGTGCGGCGCAGCGCAATCTTATAGATACACAATGACAACTGATAGTTTGGTAAGCACACACACACACACACACACGCGCATACACAGCAGACACACAAATAGAGCCTTGTGAGTACAAGTATCTGCGCATCTGTAAGTTACATTTACTTTTCGGTCGCGTCGACGACATCATCGTCGATGTCGTCTGCGTTGACAAAAAAGGACAATTTCCATGTTTTCAATTTGGTTTCGATTTGTGAATATACTATATACACACATCCATATGTATGTATGTATTTTTGTTTGCATTGTAATTGTAAACCATTTGTCAGCAACTTTGTATGGCTAATTTCGTTGGTTAGTTTGGCGCAGCTTCCAAATGCCGGAAATGTCTTTATTTGCCGTTGTCTGTCGACAGAATCGGCCGTAATGGTTATTTATGTGCCATTGCTTATTGGATACGTAGGCTTTTCAATTGGCTTACAACGCCAGAGACATGAGACAGTGGCAGTCAATTGAAAGTTTATTAAAACCTATGCTACGAGAATTGGTTACAGCCAAAGGTTGTGTGATTGTGCAAAAGTTACTTTTATAGACGCTATATGCTTTAAGTTTAAGAGGGAAAAAATGTCTGGGGAATGGTAGTTGAAAAGTGGAAACGATGCTTTGTATAAAGCCAGCTCTAGCTTTAATCTTTAAGAAGAGAATTCTATTTGGATTTGGCGGATATAAATATGGTTTAAGGAGACGAATAAGGTTAGAAGGTGGCCACTTCGTAAATTTTTCTATATCTACAATCTGTTTTGGACAAATAATGAAAATCTGATGAACATAAGTTCAAGACAGTTTTTAAAATGCATGATAAATTTCATGATAACCGATTTGACATCATTTAAATAACACTCCTAGATAAAAGAAAGCACGTAAGCTGAATTTGATTTCAATTTTTATAAATACCACTCAATAAAAGGGAAAGTAAAATCATTTTCTAATTTCCAACTATTTCGTGGGCGTGCTAGTTTCCTGAAAATGCAATACTATTTTGGAAACTCTTTTTTAATCATAGTTTTTTATTGCATTTTTATTTCTTTGGCATAAATAATTTAGGGAGTCCCATTTGAAATTGCTTTCCCAGCAAATGAATATAAATTCAAAAAAATTAAATGAATGAGTTAAAGATAACTCATATTTTCTGTGGGCAAGCAGCTTCAAAACAACCTTTTGAGAGCGAAAATGTTGCTCATGCCTCTTGCAAAAAGCTGGCACTCTTGTCTTTGGTTGTGAGATTGAAATCTCTGCTAAAGTGCCAAGACTCGTGGGTCGTAAAACTTGCAATTAGCCATAAATTTGAGTTCCAAAGACACAAAAAGCTTCGCCCATGTTGTAAAACCTTTTAAACGTGTAAAATGTAAAACTAGCCACAGCACATTAAATTTAGTGACAATTTCATTAATGGCCACCAACCGAACGCCTCTCGCATCGTGCACACGCATTAAATATCCATAAACTGGCCGACACAAAAATTAATTTCAATATATCAAATAAAATAAACTGAATTGAAAAAGTTAACAATGGATAGACGAGCTAACCAGCCACATACATACAAAGAGATGTGCGCCAAAAGCGATAGGGCCATAAATTTGTACACTTTATGGCCCAAAACAAGCCATCAGCACAGTTGGACTCGCCCAGCAAAGCTCACAAAGCTACCGGAAACCTGAGACTGAGACTCAGACTGCGGCTATGAATGCGACATCGACTGCGACCACAGAAATGTCGCAGGCCTCCATAAAGCTGATGATGTGCTGATAGTATAAAATGAAAACTAATTTTGACGAGAGACTAAATTTTATATACTAAGCATGTATGTATGTATGTATATACAAGTATGTATATATGTATATACATTGGCATATGATGCGTAGTAGAAGCCAAGAGCGATAAATTTTAGAGACAACAACCCACACGACATGAACGTGCATGCTGATTTTGAATGTGAATGTGAATAGCGGCGCTCGAGGCGAAGATCTCGTCGGTAGTTCAAATGAATGAAGCAGACGAAGTAGGGGCAGGGGCCGAGGGTGCACAACAAGTTTTCGGCTGGATGTGGATGAGCCACACGGGGCAGCCCACGCAACAAAACTGGATATTTGTCAAATATCATCATAAAGTTGCAAATGCACGGCAAGAAAGGGAGTTAGCCACACTCAGAGAAACTGAAACCCAAAAAAAAAATAAACATATGTTTTTTAAATATACATTTAAGATGGGTTCTTGTTATAAATCAAAGTATTTCAATTTAGTTCTTTAGTAGAAACAAATCAGAGGTGGGAAGCAAAGAGCTGCTTTCCCTGCACTCATCAGAACAGTTCTTCTCTACTAAAGAGATGGCTTTCTGAAGAACTTTTCCAGATTCTTGAGCTGGAGACATATATTCCTCCCCTATTCAAATGCTGAACAAGGACCGACTTATTTCAAGAAAGTAAATTCGAAGGAACATCATTGATTCAATCATTTTCATCCGTGTCAATAGATAGATAGATAAAAAACAATTCATCATCTACCCAGATCGATTAGTCATCTGATGCTGTGTACATTAGATCTACAAAGATGATGTTACATATTTCAAAAAAATAAAAATAAATTTTTATTTTAATACGATGAAGCAATTGCATAATTTATAGCAGGTAATAGGCCTCCATCAACAACGACTAATTTTAATCAGAGATGATCTGTCACTTGATATGTACTGTCGCTTGGGAGATATAAGTCCAACTAATGCTTGTAAAAGAATCAAACGAAACATTTGATATTATTAAATAAATTGTTTGATTTACTACATTGCTTTTCTCTTAGTGTATCTAGTAGATGTTAAGGCAGGCAGGCAGCTGGCTAGATATAGTATTTAAAAGTAGTTAAGTCAAGGAAGCGCCAATCATAATCAAGCCGTAAACTTAAACGAAACATCTACTGATTCGCTAGGTACGGCTGTGATGTAAGAAGCTGCTGTTGAAGCGTGGGCCGTGGTTGGACTATAAAAGTGGTAGCGGCTTCAGATGCCATATAGCATTTAAAATGAATTTCCACTTCATGTAGTATAAGCATGTACTTAACTCATTGTTATCAGATGGGTCTTGTGTCTTTAATTTCAGTTGAGCAGTTGAGCAGCTGCCCTACTTCCATACTCGTACATAGGCCACATACAGTTTTTGTCATTGTGCGAGCCACTCAAAAAGTAGCTAATTGAAAACCATTATTTGTAAGATTATCCCAATGCAAATAATGGGCAGCAATAACAACAACGAACAAAAGGCGAAGGTCGATGAGGAAATGGTTAAATCAGAGATTTGCATGGCGTTGGTTCCTTTGGTCCTTTTCGCAAATTGTCATGCTGGCGGCTTAAGCCATAAGCATCGTCGTCCATTACAAACGAACTGTAGGAAATTGAAACTCAAGCAGGCAATTGAATTTTATTGTAATTGTTCTCTGGCTTAAGGCTCAAGGCTCTCTCAAGCACAAACACACACACACACTCACATCCATAGACATTTACAATCAGGCACACACTTGACTGTCAAACGACCTTTGATGGTCAACAGTGGATAAAATGAGGACCAGGCGGCCGGCCTCTTAATGAACTTTTAGTAACGCACGTAGCATGCCATGCTGTACATTAATTACAGACAGCCAGTCAGCCAACCAGCCAGCCCCAAGCCCGGAATTCCAAGCCGGGGCCAGTGCCAGTGCTAGTGCCAGGCCAGCTAAATTACATTTTCTGCGAGGGTCCAAGTCTCTGGCTCCCATCATGGGGAAGAAGCCCACAGTTCGACTGCTCGCGCATGCCTCCGCGTAGCAGAGACGATTTATCTGACGACGGCTCGCGGCGTATCTCTAAACGCGCCATCAAAGTAGGTGGCACAAATTAACAAATCTTACATGTGACCTAATTAAATCAACACTGTTGGACCCGCCTAAGACCGCTCCAAGGCTGTCGATTCAAGTGGTATTGGTGGCAAGCGGGAGAGGAAGGGGAGGAGGGTGGAGTAGTTACTGATTTGTGCCGACAGCACGCACACCGCACTGCACAATAATTTAACATTCGTCATGCTCGAAAGGAAAATAACTGAAGGCGAAGACAGCGGATCCAGGGAAAATGTGAGCAGCATCTCAATAAAAAGTCAAGTGGCCAGTGGTCAGGCATGGGAAATTCGATCGGCAGCACTGTGACGAAAGTAAGTGGGATTTGGGGGTACAATGGATCATAGAGAACGCACTGGGGCGGCAGTGTCAATGGGATTAGAAGGCGCCTACTTAGGTTACTAAGCAATGGTAACAAGATCTGGATGCTAAGACTGATCATAACATTTGAAGATGATTTAAATGGCATATAAGTTGGATTTAATTTAGAATGGATCATAGAGAACGGGGATTAAAAGGCGCTTACTTAGCTTACTAAAGATAATGATTCTAAGACTGATCATAACATTTGAAGATGCTTTTAAAAACATCTAATCGAAGTAGGATCGAAAGGAAGGGTATAAGGTATAAGTATAAGGTATAAGTATAAGGTATAAGTATAAGGTATAAGTATAAGGTATAAGTAAGAGCTCCCAGCGTATACTGTAAGACAGGCGCAAACTAAAAAGAACGCTTTTTCAGAAGCTGTTAGAATAAAAGGAAACTCTACTACATCTGCCCTGCAATTTCCCCATGACTAGGACTAAACTAAAACTTTGTCATCTGACGCTGGCTAGAAGACTGGAGGACCTTTATCTCAACCACAAGGCTGTTTTTTCATCAAATTTCGGTTTGATAGTGCAGAATTGTAAGTCCAATATACATTTTATGATTCACCCAGACTGAAGAAACTGGAGGTCCTTTATATGTACCACAAGGTTGACCAAAATTAATGTTTGCATCGAACTGCAGAGTTGTAAGTCCACTTTAGATTTTATGACTAACCCAACCTAATCAAACATAGCCTAACCTAAGCTTACTTAACTTACAACTAACATTCAAAACAACAAAGTTTGCAATTATAACAATCGAAACGTATTCAAAAGCAGTAATAAGCTTGACTGCAACTATCATAAGTAGGAGTATGTGTGTTCCCCTTTTGAAATTATCAACTTCCTGCTACTGATCTGTGTCGGAATAGCTCAGCACTTGAAGTTGTCCGCTTTTCAGAGCTGCATATCCCTTTGTTTCCTTCTTTTGAACATAAGTCAACTATCAGTCATTTCGTTTTCACACCCACAACTGTCGTATTTCGCAAGTTCGCACAACTGCTCAACGATGCTGATAATGTTAATAATGACGAATGAAACCTCTCGGCCGCAAACTATTTCACAACCTTTGGCGAAGGAGGAGGACGGACGAGCTGAGGAGCGTTGAGGAGCGCGCGCTATCAAAACAAAAGATGACAACAAAGCAGCGTCAGCATCGACGGCTTGCCAACTAATTTCTAAGAATGAATCATGCGGTGCTGAGACGCCAAGACGATAATGTCGAGCAATGTGCCTTGCCTATCTAGATACATATATAGTACGAGTATGTGTGCAATGCCAATGTCCATGCGAAAATGAAAACGAAACCAGCAACAACAAATGAACGACTTAATTGTCAGTCCAAGCGGCTAACGCCTAGCAAGTGTCGGGGCCCAAAAATAGGTACAAGCCATCGACGGCAGCAGCAGCAGCATAACCATAAAGACCCGAGTCGTTTGGTCTGTCGGCCAACTCCGATAAGTCGGCATATTTTTCAAGTGGCAGCGCCTGTGCGTTCTTGTCTACTTGGAAATGCGTGGCGAGTGTGAGAGAAAAAAAAGGTCAAACGTGGCCACTTTAGCTTAAACGGCTTCAAAGATGCCCAGCCAGTGTGGATTGTCCGTGTATAGGAGACGACGATGACGATGACGACGACGACGACGACGACCCTGTGTGGTCCGTCCCTCTTCAGCAGCAGCGTTCTTCTGGTAAAATGTAAAAATTTCTGTAGCTACGTCGTCGTCATCATCGCCATCTTCATCGTCATCGCCATCGTCATGATCACTGTTGTCGTCGCTCCTTAAACAAGTTCTGGCCCGGCTGTTGCATTCCATGGCGCGTTCGCAGTGACTTTCATATATGGCCAGAGGAGAGATGCCTGCGCTTTGGGCTTGCAGACATATCGGGCTATGTTTGGGCCGTGCATTTTGTTGTTGTGGTTTCGTTTACCAACAACAACATACCAATTTTGTATGCCTTAACACCTCAAAACATATGTGAGGGAGACAGGAGAGGGACAAACATTCAAACAGTCGGACAGACAGACAGACAGACAGACCATCGGACCTCAGTGTATGTACGAGTATGCCCATGTTTTATGCGCATAATAAAATGCATTTTAATTATTTGGAAGTGCACAAACTTTGAAATGGACAATTGAGGTTCGTTTCTCGTTTCTCGACAACCATAACATTTTCTCACGCTCGGCTTTTGGTTCGATTTGTGCTGCTGCTTTGCTGCTTGGCTGCTTTACTGTGCTGATTACGCCATAACAACATCTTTGGGATCACATGGCAATTACATGGCTACGCATCTACGCCCCAAAAACTAAATGCCAGCCAATAACAATTACATTTTACATACATGTTTATTATTAAGCACAGCCACCAGAGCCGCCGCAGAGACCCATTGGCGGCCAAGCCCAGTGCAAGAGATAATTAAGTAGTTAGGAGCCTTTGGACTTGTTATGCATGTGTACATAGTTTAAGTGCTTAAGCGCCCCCCACCCATCCCCCTCCCGCTCTCAACCTACCACCAAATGGAGCATTAAATCATGCTAGCGAACAAGCAAACAACTACCACCAGCAACAAAGCTATATGCCGACTATTCAAGATAATATTATGTACTATATGAATGAAAGAACGAGTAGAGAAGCTGGCGAGCCGAAGGAGGCTCAGGCTCGAATGCCAACAAACATTTACATAATGAGCAGGCTAGGTGGCGTCTGGTTGCACTCCTTGTTGGGGGTTACGGCTCCAGAAGCAGCAACTCCGAGAAGAAAACAACAACGAGCCCTTTGTTATGACAACTTGGAAGCTTGTGGGCTAAAAGCAGGCGTTCCATTGTGCATGGTAGAGCAACAATGTGAAAGGAAGAGGACAGAGGACGGAGGGCAGAGAGAAGAGGGAAGAGAATGGTGAATGCGGCACAAAAAGTAGCCAAAGCAAATGAAGTTGAAGGGTTGAAGAGAGTTGTGTACAAGTTGGTGATCAAAGGTCGCCAATGGTAGGGAAGTAGCCTTAATGCGGGCACAACCAACGCAGCCGGAAGTTGCAACTGAATCGGAAGTAATGGCACAAACCTAAATCATAAAAGCAAAGTTTCAACTCTTGTTGAACTTTTTAAATGTTTTACTCCCGCACCATCATTAGTGCTACGCATAAAGATATTTCACTACACTAATCTGCCTGTGAAAGAGTATATTAGTTTTGTGGCGATGAATGTAACACACATACCAGTATTGAGTCGATAAAAATATTATGAATAAAGCCAAGTTTCCTTTTATTTTAAGGAAAAATGTGTTATCAAAAGATATTCTTTGAAACTCACTTTCTATATAATTACTCTGTATAAAAGCTATAGTTGATCCATTTTTTTAGATTATGTACAAAGAGAACGAATTCTTTTGAGTTCAAAATGTGACTCATTCACTCAAAATTAGTTCGATCGAATTGCCCGAAATGAGATCTAGAACAGCTCAGTAAATTTTTAAAATTTTCACAAAACCAGGACATCTATTTTTGAATTAGTTGATTTCTAAAAGGTCTTTGTGTTTTGAGAAAATTGGTCGTTTTTAGATTCAGCTTTTAAGTGTCTAAAGATATTTTGCTATTTCGTTTAAAACTATATCAATAAAATTCAGAAGTAACGCTCTACCTGATATTAGGTATATGATATTTTATTCATCACGCTATATAATTCTACACATTTTTGGAAGCATTACCCCTCCGACAAAGCAGTTGAGTTGACCCACAAGCACATTAATAAATACAACTTAAAGAATATAGTTTGCTGTTGCTTCGGAATCGCGAGACAATGGCAACAATAAGCTCTGCATTTCTGCAACTGCAAAGTCATATGATATAGTGCCATATATGCACGCCGACACAGCTGAAGAATGTGCGACTGTCCGATGCGACGACATGAACAATGCAGAAAGGGCCAAAAAGCCAATGGGTACACAGAGAGAGAGAGAGAGAGAGAGAGAGAGAAGCAGACATGGACACTACACAGACACGGAGATATACAAACTCTAAGGTAGTTTGGAGCTATCTGAACTTGGCCATTTAGTTTTGGTCGCTGGAAAATGATTAATAGTCATGCAGCCCGGCCCTGGCGACGACGGCGGCTGCGACTGCGACGGCATCCAACTAAAGTTGGCTGCGACTGCATCCGCTGCCGCTTAAGTGGAGCATCGGAGCATCAGCGGCGCTGTAAATTTCTTTAGCCGTGTGCAAAGGTAGCCGACTGTTTGATTTTTATTTTTGCCTCGCCAGCGACTATAGCCGACTACCACAACGCCGAAGACTGTGAGAATGTTGCACGGGCCCGTGAGCCTAAGCCTGAGCGTGAACGTGAACGTAAACGTGAGTGCGAGTGTGAGAGCAAGTGAAGATTTTTAGTTGGGCTCTTGGGCTGCTCGCCGTCTCTGGAATTATTTTTAACGATTTAATGTTTTGTGAACTGCTTAAATTGTGCAAACAATTTGAACTAAGTGACGGTACAGAGCAAGAGAGGAAGGGATAGGGATATGGAGGGAGCGAGGGAGGAAGCGAAGAAGTTGGCACAAAGCTTTTTGATGTTGTTGCCTTGGCAGGAAGTGCAACTTTAATGAAGCGTTTAAGTGGCAGTTGCAGTTGTTGTTGTACTTGTAGTTGTTGCTGGCCTGCTGTTTAGTGTGCTGTGGCAGCAACAATGATTTTGGCAGACCCGAGGTGTACGTGTATGTGTTTGTGTGTGTGTGTGTGTGTGTGCAGCAATTTTGTTGTAAGTTGCTGTTGTGTTATTCGTGTGATTGGCTCATGAATGAAGCGGCAAACGGCATGGAATGCGATAGCCAGAGACCAGGAAAGTGCAAAATTTAGATGAAGATCGGTTGTAGGGCCTTCAAAATGTGAGAAATTATACAAGAATTCTGTGCAATTACGGCAAAGATATACTTTCGCTTATATAGAATTTGATTAGAATAATGTAGAAATTGATTTACGAAGTGTTGTTAGGAATATTATAACTATCATTGTTTCTTTAGTTTGAAAGAAAGTATTTAAGTAAGTATTTGAAAGTATTTGAGAACAAAAAACAATTATGTATAACATAATTATCTACAAGTATTTCTGTAAGCTATTTTTAGTTTGAAAGGAAGTATTAAACTTTAATAATTAAAGTATAGTATAAAGTATAAAACAATTATGTATTACATAATTATCTACAATTATTTCAATTATCAAGTATTTTTAAGTATTTCACTTTAATGACTGAAGGTTGAATAATTGTAAATACATCGATATTAGGTTCAAGACAGTCGATAGCGGCATAAATTTGTCACATATTCCTTGTTTCTTATTTTTGTAAGCCTTAAAGCATAGTTTATATTTTTTGCATAAAACATAAATAAATTCTTTGAATTGTGTATTGAGTTTCCCCAATTTTTGCAGACAAATCTTTCATTATCTATTGCTCTACTTCGTAGCTAATTTTCTGTATGAACACACGCGCACTTTCATTTACGATTTTTAGCAAATAAAGAAGGCACCAAACGGTCTACTTAATAATGCTGACGCAACGCCAATGCGCTTATCAGTTGGAGGGGGCGTCTTATCAATTGTGCACACAGCCTCACAACTAACCTACATACATACATACATATGTATGTACGTAATACCTACCTACCTCAGTTAAATGTTTAAGAAAAAAGTGTCAATACGAGACGACCAGCCTCTGTACAGTAATGAGAAAGGCAATGGGCGGTAATCGAGGAAGAGGTTTTTATCTAAACTCTGGCGCTTATCAGATACCACTTGCGGGCCAACAACAAAATTTATGACTCATTTGTAACAGACACACACACACTCGCATACATAAAGGAGGCTGAATGATCGGTTATCTAAGCTAAGTATGGCAGAAGGCAAGAATAAAGAATCAGAGCATATTGTACAAAGACACAAAACGCCGACAAGGTCCTCCTGCACTGCATAATTTAAACGATTTCAATGACACCTTGATTAATATCAACACAGCAACGGCAGAAGAAAGAGCAACAACAACAACAAAGGGTCTGGGCCAGGCGTTTACCTGTCGCTGCGTTGCATTTCCATGAAATTATGAACGAACGAACGAACGAATGCAGTGCACTGCACTGCCGTCCAGCAGTAGATAAAGCAGTAGAGGCGCAAGAGAAGATGGGAGAGAAGAAGCAACAACAACAAAAAAAGAAGAAAAAAAACCAATCAAGCAACGTTGAAAACCAAAAATAAACAAGGCGCAGGCAGCAGAGAGCGGCCGACCGGCCAGAGGCACTGTGCAGGTAGAGGTGAAGGGCAGGCGGAGATGCAACAGTTTACCTGACAACAAATCAAATAAACGTAAAAACCAAACTCCCTGGGCGAACAAAGCGGGTGCGAGGGGCAGAGTGTGGCCAGACAGCGCAATGGAGAGCAAGAGAGCGAGGTAGATGGAGAACAGAGAACAGAGAACGGGCGATGGACACAAGGCAGGCCTCATGGCCAAGTTATTGCAATTAAGCGTGATTAATTCAGGCTTTATACAAATTAACTAAATCTGCCAGGCTGGCAGGCTGCCAGGTTGTCCGGTTGCTAGGCTGCCAAGCCGGCTGCTAGGCCTACTAGGGCTCGGAGGTCTCGAAGGGAGAACCTCCACTGGAACACAACAACAACAACAACACTACTGACCAATGCTAAAGTGGTGTGACAACATTTTTGTATCTGCTCTGCAAGAGATTTCTTTTCTTTTTTTTTTTTTTTGTTTCTGAACATCCAAAGGAATTTCTTGAGATTTCGTTGCTGCTCTCGATGTTGTTGCTGTTGCTGTTGTTGTTGCAGACTGGTCTTGAAACTGGTACCCTTTAGCTTCGTCTTTGTGGTGTGTGAGTCTGTGGAACGCACTGAAGACAAAGGTCGGCAGGGATTTGAGGCGCAGACCACGCATGCGCCAACGTCCATACAGACTGGACAACACCAACAAAGAAGCGTTGGAAGCAGAAGAAGAAGAGCCACAACAACAACAGCAACAAAAACAGCTTGGGGCCTGCTGTAAACTTATTTAGTTTAAAAAGTTGATTTGCGTGGAATTTTATTTCCCTTTTTCACTCTGCGTCGGCGTCGATGTTTGGCCAGTGGCGTCGCATGAATCATGCCCAGGAGGACGGATGGACGAACGACGCACGGACCGCTGGCTCGGACACAGACGAAGTTGTTTTGCCTTTGTTGTTGCTGCTGTTATCGGTTTGCCGAGATTTTGCAAAGTTATTAAATTTCGATTTTATATTTAGCTGCCACAGTTTAGCGTAACTAATTGAGCAATCCCCAGATATATTTGTATATGAGAAGAATCAGGACTCAAAATGCTAATCGAAACGATTGAGTTATGTGAAGAACCTAAAGTCAATAATCGGAGAGTGGAAAAGGGAAAACATTTGATTACAATTTAGAATAATTTCCAACCAAATTATGGATTTGGATCAAATATTCTAAAGATTCACACACATGTTTCTTCTCTGATCATTATGTGAAGAACCTAAAGTCAATAATCGGAGAGTGGAAAAGGGGGAGTTCGAAAACGTTTGATTCAAGTTTACAATATTTTCCAACCAAATTATTGATTTGGATCAAATATTCTAAAGATTCACACACATGTTTCTTCTTTGATTTTTATTTTAGACTACAGTTTTGGCTACTTCATGGCCCAGTTACACGTAAGAGTTACTCAATTGTTAAAAAAGCTGTTTCCAGCCGTAAATTAAGCTGTTATCTAATCCCATATAGTTGATTATTATAAATAATAAAATAATTAAAACAAATTTAAAAATTTAACAAATCTAAACACTACAATTGTTTTTGTGGGACGATAGATGTGGTGGATGTAGTGATGCCATCAACTGAGTCTTACAATACGCACAATTGGAATAAAGTTTCGATATTTTGTAACTTAAAACTGTGGAACAAAAAAAGGGCTCGAGTCAAAATCATGCAATAAGAATGCAAATAGAATTCAGAAACAGAAGTTCTCCAATTCTTAGGCCACTTTATGAGAGCATTCCTTTGTGCTTACCGTTGCTTGGTTTTTGTGGTATGTCCGCTGCATCGATGTGGCGTGCCTGAAAGAGGTGCGCGACGGCGCTGCAGTTGGGTGTGAATTTTTCCAAAATGGACGAACCACCCGCTGGGGAGGCGCTCAAGCCGCCGGAACCAGGTGCGGCTAAGGCGGCAACGTGGGGCGATGACGCAGCCAATAACGAGGATGAGGATGACGACAATGCGGCATCCTCGGCGAGCACTGTGGTGGGCAGCAGAAGAAGCAGCAGGCTGATAAATATCACAAGGTGGGTTGCTGTTGTTGTTTTTGCTTCTGCAGCAGCAATTGCTGCTGTTCTGCGGGGCAGGTGCTGTTGCTTTCTTTTTGTTGCTGACGGCATGTTGCAAGCGTTTGATAACATTTTTGTATACACAAGGTTGGCAAAACGCTAAAATATACGTTTGGCTTATCACACACACAGACTTTTTAATGGCTGATTGCCGGCTTTTTTTAACTTTTATTTTTGGTTGCTGCTGTTAAGTTGTGTCGTTGTTTTTGCTTTGTTTTTGCTATTTATGCTTGGCGTACGGTAAATATTCTGGGCAGACGCACACACACACACACGCATAAAAACACACGAATACTAATGCATTTCAGCCGCTATGTTGTTGCCGGCATTGCACTTGCTGCTGCTGTTAATAATTCTGGTGTTTTGTTTATTTATTTTCGTTGCCGGATGCTTTGCGTGTTGTTGCTATTTACATTTTATTTGTAAATTGCCAAAGATAATTTTTTTGTTTGCCAAGTTAAGAAAAGTTTTCCAAAAAACAACAAATAACGGCACCAAGCGTAGTGCAAGCCAACACACACACTCACACACGTTGCGATTGCTATACGCACGCAGCGCACACGCACGCACACAAACACTTAGACGCACAATACACAAGCTACACGAAACCGAAGCAAAGCGAAGCGCAACAAAACTACAAAAATCGTACCGTCCGCGCCAATATTCAAAGCGCACACGTCCGTACGGCACGAACTCAAAACGTAAACAATGAGCGATGTGCTCTCCCTCAAGAATCAAACGAACACTGAAGCAGCTGTTGCGCGGCTAGGGCTGCCGGACTACGTAGAAATTAAGGTGTCGTACGCGCCACCTATGAGATAAAATATAACCACAATGCTACCCAATTAAGTATATTTCAAAATTGATTTTATTTATACACATAAATACGGTATGGATAGAAAACGATATGAGAAATAATAATAATTTCATACGACAATACAAGTTCAACCACTACTAAGCGATTAAAATACCCAATATTCCGACAGTATTTTGCGAAGCTGCCACTTTTTCCCACTTCTTGACTAAGCTTTGTTTTTACTAAGATCTATGTTAACTCATTTTTTTAGTAGTACATTCACTGATGTTATAAGCGCAGATTGTCTTTGGAACGAAAGTTTGCATCAAGATAAAGTATCATAGCGATAACTGACAACTTTACTTTCAAAGGTGGCTTTGAAATGATTTAGATTCGTTTGGAAACTAGGTAAAACCTATAAGAGTATACCAATTTTATGGTTTTATACTTGAAACGTATGATAAAACAGCTAGCCGATACAAATAATATTCCCCCACCGGGTCGGAGGCGTTAATTAGATATTATTGTAATTTGATTAGATTTCTCCTTCTTAGGCTTTTCTAGCTTATAAAAAGTTTTTATAATGTGGAAATATATCCTATGTCGACAGTCAATATTTGTTGACATAAATAAATAATTAAAAAAAATATATGCTCCACATTTCGATATAATTTCAATTAGGGTCATTATTTTCATCATTTGTAAAGCAAAATGATTTTGAGTAAGGTAGGTGGTTACAATTTTTAAAAACAGTAAAAGAAATTTCTTTTTAATTTGACAATAATAATAAAAAAAGAATGTGGAAAATAAAAACAATAATAATTTTTGGCTTGCAATTCGTGGTGCTACCAGACTTTTTTGTAACGCTCTTCGGTATTCTTTTCCTTGGCGGTGTGCCAATGGGAATGTGTGCAGCCCTGGCCCAGCTGTTTTGGCGGCATTGTCTGCGAAATGCGCATTTCACATTTGCCATTTGTTTAGTGCTTGTAAATGATGTGTTAGTTTGTTTTTGTTTTGTTTATTTTAGCCAAATATAATGGCAGATGGCGATGTAGCTACGGCAAACGGCAAAGTATACGAAGCTTTGCATAAACTTTTTGGCCACAAGTGCTTTAAGTCCGAGTTACAAGAGCGTGCCGTAAACTGTGCATTAAAAAGTGAGTTGGAACCAGTCTCCCCGATATATATTACTATACAAAGGTCTGGTGATTTTTAGAAAAACAGGATGTGTACGTATCTATGCCTACGGGATCGGGTAAATCGTTGTGCTTCCAACTCCCCGGCCTTATGTGCGAGAATCAACTCACGATTGTATTCTCGCCACTGTTGGCGCTCATCAAGGATCAGATCGACCATTTGGCCAAGTTGAAGGTGCGTGCCGACTCACTGAATTCGAAAATGAGCACCAAGGAGCGTGACAATGTCATCATGGACCTAAAGTCGGTGAAACCAACCATACGCTTTCTTTACATCACACCCGAGCAGGCGGCAACGAAAACGTTCCAGCACTTGCTCCATACGCTGGTGCAGCACAACAAGGTGGCATATTTTGCTGTGGATGAGGCGCACTGCGTCTCCCAGTGGGGTCATGACTTTCGGCCCGATTACCTGAAGTTGGGCGAGCTGCGGGCCAAGTACATGGACATTGTGTGGCTGGCACTGACGGCGACGGCATCCCGAGATGTGCGCGAGGACATTTACAAACAGCTGCACCTACGCCCGCCTATTGCAAAATTTACAACGCCCAGCTTCCGCCCGAATCTGTACTATGACATTGTGTACAAGAACTCAATAGAGGATGACTTCCAACATTTGGCGGCTTTCGCGTTGCATTGTTTAGGCAATGAGCAGGAGTTCCAGAAAACTCCTAAGGCGAAGCGTGGCTGTGGCATCATTTATTGTCGCACCAGAGAGAATGTCGAGCGCGTGGCCATGGGCGTTAGCAAGCAAGGCGTTGGTGCTGTGGCGTACCATGCTGGACTGAAGACCGCCGAACGCACGCAGGTCCAAGAGGCGTGGATGCGTGGCGAACAGCCCATTATATGTGCCACTAATAGCTTTGGAATGGGTGTGGATAAGCCCAGCGTCCGGTTCGTCATACACTGGGATGTGCCGCAAAATGTGGCGGCCTATTATCAGGAATCTGGACGTGCCGGACGAGATGGTCTGCAATCCTATTGTCGTCTCTACTATGGGCGAGATGATGTCAAGTCCATACGGTTCCTCTTGCAAAACGATGCGAATCGAGCACGTGGGCGTGGCGACAAGGAGCTGCTGACAGAAAGAGCCATTCGGCAATTCGAAAAGATCGTTGATTTTTGCGAAGCGTTGCGTTGCCGGCACAAACTCTTCGCTGACTACTTTGGCGACCCGGCGCCTGAGTGCGTCAACCAGTGCGATATTTGCAAGGATCCCAAACGTGCCTCCAAAGCACTTGATATGTTTCAGCGTTTGTGCATGGATGCCACCTTTAAATCGCATGTGTCGCTGGAAGATTGCGCCGATCTGTATGAGGGTAAGTGCCAGGACTTGTACGATTATTTCCATTGAGTTTCTTCCTAACACTATTCGTATTCTCTCATCAACAGGCGGGCGTGCAGGTAGCAAACGCGTTGCCCAGGATTACGCTGACGAGGATGATTCAGATGGTGATGCGGGCGTCAGTCACGCACAGATGGCCAAGCGGGCCAAAAAGGAAAGCGAAGATTTCATACGCAAACAATTTCAGCTGCGCAAACAAATCAGCGCTGCACGCCAATTGGAACAGGAGACCTCTACGCAGATTGCTCGTGTCAAGCATGCGCAAAGCACGACCAATAAGATTGCGGGTCTGCAGCATCAGCAGCGTGAAACGTATCTGAGCACCATTATCGAGGCGCTCAAGACAAATGTGAAAAGCGCTGAGACCGAGCAACCGCGCAGCGCATTAAGACATCGAGATTACGAGGCCATGGCTGTCGATATGGAATACGAGGTTTTCAAGCAGCAGCGCGTTGCCTCAATCTATCGTCACACATTGGCCAAGCAGGTGAGTCGACGAATAGATCCACCATCCAAAATGATATATAATAATTATATGTTTCTGCCTTGCAGCTATCCATAATAAAACAGCTTAGCAATAAAGGCCAGCTTATGCCACTCATAGCCGATTACGTGCCACGTCCTGAAACGGCGGAGAAAGGAGCTTGGACGGGCGGGAGTGTGGCGTACTTTGAACGCAAGCTGCAGGAATTGGAAGCACAAAGGCCTAATGCGCTCAAAGAGGTGCCCAAAGCGTTGCGTGAACGTAAAAGCTTCAAAGAGGAGAATGTCAGGCAGACGACCATAGGTAGCTACTTTAACAAAATTAAGACTGAAAGTAGCGAAGAGGAGGCAATCAATATAAAAATGGAGCCCAAAGACTCGGGTGAAGAAGAGGAAGCTGGCGAACAAGCTAATGCTGTCCTTGATGGTAGGTTAAATGGAAATGTGAAGATCGCAGACGCGACGACGAGTGAAAATAAACTTGTTGAGACCGTGACTGTGAAACAAGAAAACAACAACACCAATAACACTAAAACCAATAGCAAGCAGAGCGAATTGCAAATCGATACGAAGTACAAACTAATGCCAAACGAAGACGGCACTTACGATACTCATCGCAAAATACGCGTCTCCCATAAAGCGCAACATCAGCAGAATCAACAAAAGCACGATCTACAGTCCAAAAAACCACAGACAATCAAGCTCTTTACCGAGCCAGTAACTGACGAATTGGAGTTACGTACAGACGAGAGTTCCATTAAAGTTGAAGAATCAGAGGACAGTAAGCGAGTGGTACGTTTATAAATTCTGTTCAACAATTAAGTGAATATATTTCTTTTTTATAAGCTTGTTTAAATTCGTACTTCTTGCACTGCCTGTTGTTACTTCTTTGACGTTCAGTTAACATTTTTATTTGACTTTTCTATATTGCTTTTTGCAGGACACTGACTTAACAGACAGCAATTCCATTGAGCTCGCTGGCCAGGAAAAGCCACAGCAATCGCATAGAAAAACTGCAGAGCCTCAAGCGATGGCGGGTTTCATGACGGCACGTCAAATGCTGGATGTATCAAAGGAACCCTCGGATCATTCGAACGATGCTCTAAGGAAGGCGGCAAGCAACAAAGAGAAGCAACCACACCACAAAGCTTCTGGAAATACCAAAGGAGATTTCGCAACGGCGCGGCAAATAATGGAGCAACATCACAAGCAAAAAATTGGAGCCAGTTCGCGGCAGGTGCAAAAAGCGAAGGCCCTAGATCAACAGAAAAACGATGTGAGCAAATCGGTAGTGGAATGGCTCAATCCCTACTACAAGCGCAAGATTGCCACCAGAGAGTTGTTCAAAGCCTTGGCCAAGCTGCTCACCCAACGCATTTGCGATGGTACTTTAGGTAAGTCTTAATGCAATTCTTCAATCACATATTTTCATAATTGAAGTGAATTTCGCTTACAGCAGCTGGCGATGGTGGAAAGTGCTACATTAAGGAAACATTTCATAACCTAGAAATGATCGCCAACGATGATGATATTGAGAAACATTTTGCACGTGCTTTGAAGTGAAATATGTATAACCTGAAAATTAATCGTGGTTAGCAAGTTAAACGGTTTTTGACAGTGTTCTTATATACCTTACACCTAATAGTAGACAACAATAAAAGGCTTACTATTAACAATTGAATTTTTAATTTAGAAAGGACAGCCACCATTATTAGGTCCTATTATGCTTTGTTGTAGCTTAGGTGTCTCATCAAAAATAGAAACACAAGGGTAAAGGAATCGAGGCAGAAAATGATGTGTACATATCCTTTTCGAGTATTATGCGCTAATTATAATACTTTTTAATCTCAAGCTATCTCTCCCCTCACTAAAATCGTCAATTTTCAGCTACCTCCTGCAGAACCTGTGGGCATAGCTAGCCGGACCGGCTAATAAATTTTCCCCCAACGGGTCAGTGATTCTTCACCTTTAATTTTTAATTATATTTTATCTTTTATTATTTAAGTATTTTAATTTGTTTTATTCTATATTTTATGCCTATACTCTGCTGTGAATCGGGGCCATAGCTGGCCGTTTGGCAAATAATTCCCCCACCGTATCGGATTCGTTATTAGATATTTTTGTCATTTTTAGGCTTTTGTATTTCTGTAGTTTTATTTAGTTTAAGTTCTCTATTGTATTGCTTATATAAATATATTTCTTTTTTTCTTTTATGTATGTACATCGACTGCATTGTTTGTCGATGAAATAAATAAATAAGGTATGTATGTAAGGGAATAAAGTACCTTCATACCTTTAAGTATGTATGTACATACTTATATAACCCACATTTTGTATTGCTGCAACTACTTGGAATAGTCATCCACTGTACAGTTACCACTCTACAGATCTTGAAGTTGACCACGATGTCACTAAAACTATCTGATTTCTATCTGAATAACACTCGATGTAAAGTTTTGACGCTTATTGATGGCGGTATTATCTCACTTTTGGATACAATTTCCCCACCACTCAGTGCTCTCTCACACCATACAAGTAAAATTCTGTCCCAATTTTAAATTTCAGCTCATTTTCAAGAAAATCATTAACCTATCGGAACTGGCTTGTGTTAAACCAATGGATCAGAAGAAATTGCATGCACAGCGCACATTTTTCGTTGCACGGCCGTACACGAACCTATTATAATAATTAAATAGATATTTAAAAAAAATATATATATTATTTACAAATATTCTTTTATATATATTTTGTTATGTTAGTTTATTATGCATTTTTAAAAGGAAAATATGGTTTTTTTTTGGGCTCTGATACATACATACTTTGTGGGGTCTGCCATACCTCCTTGGTATACCCTCCTACCTTTTGGGCACATTTTGCAGCATAAAAAGCGTTGTGCTTTTGGAATATTTTGCGGGAACTTCCCTGTTTTGTTTTTATTACGTTTATCGCTTTCATTGCTAACGTTCTTATCTTTGTACACATGAGCATACATACACACATATGTACATATATCCATGGGCGTAGGTGGAAAGGGAATCTGTACAAAACAAAATTATTAATTAATTAAATTAAATTATTGCCCATGGAGTTTTTCATAACCATCTTGTCATCTTTGAGTTTTCATTTTCAAAACTGTTTTTTCGCAACTTTAAAACGAAATAAGAGTTATTTGACCAGGTCAAAGGCTCTTTCATTTTTATCTTCCTTCTTCAAAACTAGGTATTCTTCTGGTCAAAGTCATTAAAAGCTTATATATGAGAATAAATATGTATAGAAAATGTAACAAAATGTTTCCTTTTGTAAATTATATATCCCCGACACTGTGCTGATACAATGTCTGTATGTTTTTCGAAGCACTTAGGTGTTGCGTATAAAAAATATTTGCGTTCAGTCGGTGGCGAATCGTGGCGAAGCGTAGACGTGCTTAATCTGTGATTTTTAACTTAAACACGAAAATATATAATATATATACTACTACTTTAATATGAATAAAAAAGTTCATAATAAGCCTCTGCCTCTTCCATCAACACGTGTTCCATGTTCAGGTCGTTTGGAGTTCATAGCGCAGCCGGCGAAGCATTACGATTTTCGTTATCTTAGCGATAGAGTTAGTAAAGTCTTATTATCAGAAGAAAATGTTAATGGAAAGAATTGGCCGACAGTACGATTAATCATGAAGGAAATACCGAACGACCCAATTGAGATTGTGTGTCAAGTTGTTAGAAAATATGGCGACCATTATATGGTATCGCCAAATACTTTGCAAAAACGTACAGAACCCTACCACCTGAATTATGAGCCCATCCGTGAACCTATGGTGCGCTGCGAAAGCTCAAAAAATCAGTTTGAGTTCTCAATGGAAAATTTTTTTATTGCCAAGACCAAAAAGGATGATTTAGCTATGGTTTTGCAGCGAATGGAACCACGGGTAAAACAAAAAGGCCTGTTCGGTCTGCCCTCACTAAGCCAGGCCACCAAAGATTTTAAAAAGCACGAGCGTGTAAGTATTCGTAAATACGGACAAGTGTGATAGTTATTGTGCTCCAATAAAATATTTTGAAACGCCTAGAGATATTCCAAAGTTACATTTACATAATACTCTGATTTGATTTTAAGAAAATGCTTTCGTTTTAATTAATAGATCTATTTGGCTTTTACGGCTTTCGAGAAAGGGAAGAGTGGCTTTAAGCAGATTGCGGAGAGTCTGATCTCGCACAGCATATACAATGGGAATGACAAGAGATCCTTAAATATTTGCTGCAATCCTCAGTTGCCTTTCGAGGGTGGCATTAATATGCATCTCCTACTTTCCGATGTACAACATGATTATAAAATAGAAATACGTCGTGATGATGGCCAATGGACCACACATCTTATATCACCCATTGTTAAAACACGAACATTGAAAGAGCTGCATAAAGTGCTTATATACCCAACACCTAAATACGACGCCACAGATACGGAGAAACAAAGGACATCTGTGAACTGCAAGCTCATACTATATGATGCAGATGACTCTACAGAAATACAGACAGTGGACGTTGTCTATGCCAGATATGCTGTAGCACCCGAAGATGCAGCGGAAGATTTTGCATTTTATTGTAATGAAGGCGACGATCAAGATAGAGATCAATTTAATATATTAGAGCTCATGGAGGATGATGCAAATATGCACGACATTTTAAATATGAGTGGCAGTGATTTTTTTAACATGGATTCTCGACCAAGCGGCAGTCAAGAGGCACATGCAAGTTCGGATATTGCACAAAATCATGGTCCGGATCGTACATTCAGAAACAACCAGATAATGGTCTGCCTGGGTCTAAATTACATACGCAATGCAAAAAGCTTGGAGGAAGCTGTCCGCATCAACGAACGTGAGTAAATTATAAACAACAATTAAAAGTATTTGATTTATATTATGGCAT
The DNA here is from genome assembly GCF_003285725.1 of Scaptodrosophila lebanonensis. NCBI lineage: Eukaryota > Metazoa > Arthropoda > Insecta > Diptera > Drosophilidae > Scaptodrosophila > Scaptodrosophila lebanonensis. Next base: position 11,600,387 of record NW_022060742.1, on the reverse strand, counting down.
CGCGTATTCCAAACATTCTGCATTGAAAATTGGTAAAAAAAAATGTGGTTTCGTAAACACATATAAAATATATAAGTGTTCGAATCGCGAAGTAGATATTGAACAGCGGAAGAGCCCATTTGCTTGTTTCAAGTTACATTACGAAAACATAAATATAATATACAAGTAGTACTTAGTGCGTTCCTTAATCAATTTAATTATCTAAGTAATCGTAAAAAGCGAACTTTTTAAAGGTATTATTATAAAAAGTTAGTTTTATTTGAAATATCCTGTTTCCACGGGGTACAACGCTGTCCATCCGTCCGTGTGAACTCAAGGATCTTGGCAACTAAAAAAGCTAGACTTAGCAAACCTGCTATTTATATTCTTCTCAGCACAGTTTTGAAATTTGTGTTTTTTGTGATGGAAAAACAATTGATGCAATTGATTTTCTTTTCTCTATTACAGGGTACTTGTACTGGCTGGGCACTGGGAGTACTTCCATATTTCATGAGGCTCTAAAACTGGGGCTATTGAAGTATATACGACAGGCAGCTACTTCCATAGAAAACAAAGATGCATTTCTTAAGTATCTGGCACTTCTGAAAGATGGCAGGAATGCTACAGTTCTTCATATCCTGGCATCTACTGCTGGCCATAGCGATGAAGATGCTGCCTGGCTGATATCGAGTTGTGCCGTCTATGATCTGACATTGCAAAAAAATAGAGGGGAAACTTTTCTACATATTGCCGTTGATAATCAGAAGGTTGCATTGTTGGAGACAATCATGAAAAGTCTGACCACGAAGCAAATGCTGGAAGTGCTGACTGTCTGGGATATATCAGGAAATAACCCCCTGCATTCGGCAATTGTTAACAACAAGCTGGAAAGTTTCAAATGGTTACTTAAATGCTACCAGAAATTAAACGTTAATGCCTGTGAGGTGCGCACCTTGGGCTACGGTTCCACGCCATTACATTTGGTCATCGAGAGTAATCGACGACATCCCTATGAAGAACTTATTCTAACAGCATATAACGATGCTGGAAACTATGAAAATTATGCCGGATTTAATGCTTACAATGAATGCATGTCCGAAACCCAACCAGATTGTATGATGGAGGAGTTAACTCTGGGCGGGGCTGAAGAATCAGCCAGCGATAGTTTAAGTGATGATAATAGTGATGATGATGATCATCATCATCCCTATCGTGAAATGCTCAGGGGCCGTTGCGGAACTCCGATTCTTCCAATGGAAAAACTTCCCATGCGACGTTACGTTTAATAACATTAAAACGATCAGTCTTCTAAGAATAATACTTTCGCATCCAATTTGCGTTTTTTATAAGAAATTAATTGATTTTTTGTCTACTTAAATAATCTGATATGATTGGCCGATTGTTAAATAAATGAAATTTTAAATATTATACAAAATAACGATCCTCTGATTATAGAAATATTAAAAACATATCTCAATATTATCATTAAAATTTTTAAAACTTTTTAATAATTCTTGATATTAATAGTGAGTAATTAATTTCCCAATTATGAACCCAATTAATTTTAATCAAATGTATTATTCAATTCAATTATCGTTCTAAATTCAGTTTGAAACTATTAGTCAACTTAGGAACTCACTTGAGCTTGATTTTGTTAATAAAGTTGGAAACTTGTCTGCACTAATCATTTGAAATTATTTGTTTGGAGAAGGCAATACTACAATTAGAAATCGGAAGTGCCAAATATATGTAACAGGCAGAATCATTAGGAGAGTGTGAAGTAATATAAGTATAGTAGTCTTGTGCCCATATGAACATCAAGAAGTTTTGAAGCATTACAGTTAGGGTCACCAAACTTATAAATGTAGACTATTCTTATTCATTCACAGAAAAAATTGTATTACAGTTGATGCCCCTGAATTGTCACAACGATTTATTATCCCTTTTGAGTGTTTATTGTGGACTATTTGATCAGATCTTCAGTCGTGCTAATACTAAAGTATGTCTCTTTTAGTAAATATGGTAAGGTATTCTTTACATTCAAATATTAGGTTGCAAATTCCAAAACTTTCCTTAACTTAAATGTATGAGTTGTGTATGGTGCCTCATAATATAGCTATCATAGGAATAATCGATGCAACAATCGACCGTAGTACTAGTAGTAGAAATCGATCTTTCAACATTTTTTGTTGCGTTTTTTGAAAAATATAATCAAATAATCTTTTCAAGTAAAAGATTAAACTTAATTGTCGAATTAGATGGAATTAATTGTTTCAGAATCGATTCATTTTGCAGCTTTATTATTATTAGAAAAAATATATTTTAGAGGTGAAGTCGTCGAAATGCCTCTTAAAGTATCCCTGCATGTAGATATCTGATGTGTACAAGATCTAGAAAATCTCATTTCATTCTGCACATTCAAAGCTGATGTAAATATAAAACTCTTATAATAATTATTGTTATGCGAGAGAAGTGGTAGTAATAGAGAATACATCTCCCTGAAAGAAATCAGTTCCCAGGTCCAGGAAGGTATAATTCGCGTAGAGGTTGGAATATCTCAAAGAAGGTGGTAAGCATTCTGCTTTACACACATCATAATTGTAAAATACTTGTTTAATTGTTACAAAACTTTTATTAATTGCTTATGCGCGTAAGTAATTGGACAAAATGTTTGTTAAATAACATTAAAAAAAAACATTTGTTAAAACTTTTTTGATTTTTTGTACATTTTCCTCTTCGTTTTTTCCAACATGGCAATTATGATGATTTGATTTTCGTAGAAAAATTTGCATGTGCTGATGAACAATTGTTAAAATTACCCAATTATGCTTAACACTAAACTGTAAATATTACAGCTATTCGCACTCTGTTCGCGCCACACGCTTATATCTACCAGCGCTGTCATTCGAGATCGCCGTGGACGCCAAAGCGAATGGTCAGCAGGACATCGAGCAGATAAACCAAAGCAGTGACCAACGAGATAGATGCCGCGGCCATAACCAGATCCAGACGATGCATGTTCGGGTGCCAGTAATTGCGATCCTTGGTGGTGGACCAGTCCCGGAAGAGCAGGGCAGTGACAGCCACAAAGAGCACAAAGCCAATCAGTGACCAGAGCGTGGCTGTGCGCCAAGGCGTTCTGCAAAATCCATTTATATTATCAATTCAGTTACACATTTCAATTCAATAATTCTACAACAAGTATACGCACAGATCGCCAAAGAGCGCCATAATTAAATAAATGGCTGTATAGATGGCTAATGCGCCAAAGGTCACATAACACAGCGCCGTGACACGCGGGGTGATGAAGACCCGCAGCTGTGAGTTGGTGGCCGGCTCATCGATGAGGCCCAAGCAGCAGATGAGCAAGCACTGTCGATTACACAACAAGTTATTAAATATGTATATCATTTGTTTAATGAATTGAATGTACTACTCATAGAGTTGTGTTGTTGGCTCAGTTATAGGTTCAAAGGCTTGGTTTTCAATTAGGCTACAGCTTCTACTTTTTCTAGGAATACAATTTTGTTTAACGGTACTAGAAAGTTTCTATTACAGGCCATTATGCCAATTGAAGCAGAGAATTTAAAAAATATTTCAAAAATTGTAACAATCGCTTTTTGAGAAATATAATAGATTTGAATTTTTTTTAATTTTAATAAAAAATTAAATGAAATCATCATTATGTTAAGAAGGTAGGATTATAGAAGTTTAAACAAATTCCATTCATCATAAATCAAAATAAAAGCCAATTAAATGTAAAAATGTACACAGCAAGAATAATTTTATTCCGTTTTTTTTTTTGTAAATAATCTATATATATTTTTCTTTTAATTAAAGTTTTCGTGAACTGTACTCTCAAAAGTATGCTATTCCTAATTTTGATGGTGTTCCATTTCCATTCAAAGATTAATTGCTATGGGAATAATTTGGCAATTATTGGAACGATGGAAATTACTTGCCAAATAATAAATTTTCACTGTTTTTTATTTTTGATTCATTGATTTTATTTATGAAAATATGCCATTATAAATTATTATGAATATGAATAGTGAACTTCAATATTTATTATAATTATTGTACAATCGTAGTGTTCTCTTTGATTTCAGTTGATCAAAATAAAGTGGATTTATCAAACGCAAAATAAATTGAATTATTCAAATTATCATTTAAATTTCAAACGGCATTTAAATTGGAAACATTTTATTACACGTTTGAACAATGGAACACGATTTCCCTTCGGGCATAATAGGCCGAAAACCACATTCATGTGGAATGAAAATTCACTTTTTGTTCCATTATAGATCTGGCAAAAGAATAACTGATTAATACTCGTATATCTGATGACAGATCAACTATTTACACATTTTGTTTGCTAGTATAAATTCACATCATGGCGGATTGAAATTTAAAAATTGAGGGACTTGTGTTCAAATAAACACGAGACTTAAATATATTGAGTTATATCCAAAACCTTTTGAAGGCCCCGGTCGTACTTGTGGGTAGCACATAAATTTCATTGAAAATAGATGTTTTCAAAATACATTCGAAGTCACAACTCTTGTAAGTAGATATGTACATATATAGATCGATTCGAGGGACTTACCAATTCTACCACTTTGATGGTAATTATAGTGTAGGTGGCCTTCTTGTTGCCATTCGTTGTTGCAAAGGAATTGTCATCCGCCGGCGACATTTCGACTCTCGAGATTTCTGCCACAAAATTAAACGTTAATTAAACAATTTGAGGAATTAAATCGCTCGCCAAGCTCGTCAAATGAATGATTGAATGGTTTGGTATACGCTACCTATAGAGCTCAAGTAGCTCATTTTTTATTTGTTTTTGTTGTTTTTGTTTTCACTAATCTTGCGGAGGCTCGAAAAGAGTATTGGATGCTTTTCCGTTGCCTTCAATAAAAGATAACAATTGTTGTTGTTGGTTGTTCTATTTGTTCGATTTGTAAGCGCGCCTTTTTAAGTATTTTAATTGCTATTATTATTGTTATTGGCTGGCTGTGTAGTGAGGCGTGCGAAGAACCACGCAATGCGTTTTGTTTCAATTGGCTCTGAAGGTTAGACTTTTGAGCGCAGCTCTTCAAAAATGTTGGTTAGTGGCACAGACTTCTAAATGCCAAGTCTGCCGAGTTCGCTTTGTTTTAGTAACCATTCGAATACCTTAGTCAGATAATTGTTATGTCATAAGGATGGGTGCGGTCTCTCGGTCGTGCTCAATTAAAGTGAATCACAATATTGCTCGAGCATACAAATTGAACGCTGGGATGAGGTGTCACTTGTTTAGAATGCTAATGATGGCTGGGAAACAAATAGAAAAGCTCCACTATATCTCGAACTTTTCTCTATATGAGTTATCAACAAAATGAACACAAACGTGTTTTTGACGATAGGAACGTTTCTGTTGTATATCAAAGCAATTGAAAAGAACGGAGTACGTGGTATTTAAGTCTCATTGAATTAAGATAATTGCTTCACCATGGAGAGCTAATTATAATGAAGCAATCAAGAAAATATGCAGTTATATATAAATTATTATTTTCATACAAATATATGGTTGCTGAAGTGCAATAAATTAAAAAAATTATAAGAGCTCGTAATCAACCGACGCTTCTCCATAAAAAGATATAGTGCTAGCATTGTTTAAATTATTTCATTATTCATTTTTTGAAGAAAAATAACAAATCTTAGTATTTCCATAAAACTGAAACTATTAGAAACCCTCGGGATTGCAAGATACTTCAAAATCTACTGAGCTAATTATATAGTTTGTTGTAAGTGCGATGCAAAGTCGGCAGGGATACTAGTATTGCGAAGAGGTTTCATCTCAATCTGAAATCCCAATCCCAAGCAATCTTATCAATCGATACACTATTAGAAAAACTCAAGAAATTTCCCAAAATTAAAGCTCTACGTGTTACAAATTAGCATAAAATTAAATTAATAAATAAATAATAAATTTAACATCAATGGAAGGCAGTGGTCTAATTTAAACTAATTCTTTCTTATTTTAGGTTATTACATATGTGGAATTAATCTTTCTCATATTTTCTTACATGAATGTTTATAAGCCTTAACTATAAACTTTTGGCCACTTAGTAAGTTATCTTGCCACAATTTCCATCATTTACTTAAACATAATACTAAAATTCGTTGTATTTTCTACAACACTTTGATTCTTCAAGACTTGTCTGCAATATAAAAAGCCACATGTTTAAGTCGATCAAAAAATAGTTTTCTCTTAACCTGCCCAAGCACTAGCGAACAAATTTATATATAGTGTATAACTACAGATAACTGTACGAAAAAATAAGGCTTATTTATATAGACCCAAATAACCTGTCTCGTCCCTAAAAGCTTGAGAGTTCATAATGATAAAAAGGGTATATAAAAAACAAACAATGACGGGCCTGCAAACTCAATTATCGAGATTTATCTAAAAATAAGACTTAATCATTTGAAATGAATAACTATTCTTGGAATAATTTTACAATTCTAAGATTTAATGTGCTTCCAATATAGTATGAGTATAGTACATATTCATCGAAGTTTGCCTCGAAAAATGTTCACTCATATAATTTAAGAGAAGAGTAGAGAACGGGATAATATTTCTAGGAATAACATTCTTTCCACCTAATATCAATAAAAGAACGATTAAGCATATTGTGTATATCTATTGGTATTATTGTATAAGCTGATGTGTGCATATAGTGTGTGTGTACATATATCTGGATATTTATGCCCTGATTCACATTCGACTGAGTGAGCTGCTTCACTGACGTAAGCGTTGATGCGCGAAAACGCGTTGAAAACATTTTCTCACAGCCCCCCATGCAATAGCATTATTTATACTAACTCTATCAATAACGCCCGATACAACGAAAACAATGATACGACCAGCTGACACCTCGGCCGATATAGCGTCATATCCATTGTTCAAAGCACAAAAAATAAAACAACAACAAAAATGACCAAACAGTCGATTCATTTATGCCCTTTAGGCATTGATTAAAATTAATTGCATTACAAAAGAGAGTGAGAGAGAGGGAGGGAGAGAGAGGGGGACAGAGCATAAAAATGCAATAAAGTCACGTACAAAATACAGTGCATCGTTAACCCCCATAACCCCCAGCCTATAACTTCATCAACAATTAAAAGCACGAAACTTTCGCTGCCAATGTGTGCTTCGAAGTGGGGGTTAAGGCAACAGTAGGCTACAAGCAGTAAACCCACACAAACCTTAACGAAAGGGCGTGACTGGCAGTTAAGTGAACAGAAAAAAACTATTGGTAATAAACATTTCAATGTCTAGGGTCAGTTGAGACTGAAAGCAAATGACGCTTTCATGGCAAGTAAAAAAGATAGGAAATTAAGGCATAAACAGAACGCCGAAGATCTTGTACTTTTTCCAACTTATCTGCTAGTTAACAAGATAGAACGCTACAGTCGAGCAAGCCCGACAGTAAAATAGCCTGTACTCTCCACAAAAAGGAAAAATTAAAAAAAAAAAAATTTAAAAAAAAAATAAATTATTAAAAAAAATGAATGAATTAATTAATTAAAATAATGAATTAAATTAAATTAGAATACATGTTTATGTTCAGTTTTAACAGCACACATTTACATCACGTACCTATGCGTGTTTATATGCGTGTATGTATGCAGCACAAAGTTGAACAAAAGCAGCAACAACAACAGCTGCGGGCAGCGCTGCCGACAGAGCTGCAGGCAGCGCATGAGCAGCGATTTTACTTATGGCTATAACTTTCTTCAGAATTGACCTATCATGATGAAATTTGGCACACGGACACATTAGTACTAACTGGATGTACCTACCAAAATTGATTTTTAAATTCCGAGAATTACGGAAGTTATAAGAAAAAATACGAATTGCGGGGGAGTGGGGGGGGTGTATCAGAAAAAATAAACAAACTCGTTCTGCCTAGGGCTTATAGGAACCTTGATACCAATTTTGGTTATCCTAGCTCTTGTACTTACTGAGATCCTTGCGCTCATACAGACAGACGGACAGACGGTCAGACGGACAGACGGTCAGACGGACAGACGGACAGACGGACAGACGGACATGGCTATATCGACTCGTCTTCTCATCCTGATCAAGAATATATATACTTTGTGGGGTCTGCCACGCCTCCTTCTGTGTGTTACATACATGCGCACAAAACTAGTATAGCCTTTCACCCTTTGGGTACAGGCTATAAAAATATATATATATACTTGTATATAAATAAACGGTTGTTAAAAACTTAAGTTGGACGATAAAATAAAAATAATTAAAATAATAAAAAAATGGTTTATTGGAATGATGTTTTTTTTAAGTCGAACTTGATTTTTTCGCTTAAACCTCAAGCACTTTTTCTATCACAGTTTTTTCCAGTTTCCTGTTAATATGGATGTAGTTTATAGTATAGTATAGTTTAGTTATTCGCTTAACTTTGCACTAAAATATGTTTTTTTTTTTATTATACGAGTATCTCGCTGTACATCCGCTACAGCTAATGCTAATAAATATAATATTTTTATATTATTACGAATAAAAATCGGCGAGAATAAAGTGAATAAAGTGTCAGAAAACCTACTGCTTTTTAAATCATGTTGTAAACAATTTTTTTAATAACCTGACATAACCTAATATTCGAAAAGGGAAAAAAGGGCTAGGAGATATGTGCTAAATTTAATCTATCACTAGAATTATAAATGTTGTTTTAAATCTCTTATTTACCATTATAATAATTAAATATTTTATATTTAGATTGATATTTTTTTGATCATAAGTATCATAAGTTCATTTTCAGAGCAATGCGAAACGAAGTAGCTGGAGTTATTGGAGTTTCGGAATTAAGTATTTCAGTCTTTAGTGGATTACGTAGGTTAGATTATTTCGGTGAACCGCCATTTGACCCAAGTTGTTGGAGATTAGTTTGAAGATTGGTTTACTAATACTTTGTTTCTTATTATTGGTAAAATGTTGTAACTTTTATTCAACCTTGGTATTTGATTCACATTGATTCATAGGTCGGATAGATAATTACATCTAGTTGGGTGTCGAATGCGTTACAAACAATAAACTGCTTCGCAAATACCCTTTGGCAGGTGTGTTTATTATGAACCTGAGACTATTAAAGCGAGCAGCCCACAAAATTGGCGTTAACGTTAACTAATTTTCTAGCTATGCGTGTATTTATGGGCATTATTATTATTTACTCTTCTTTTTTCGCTTTTCGGGGACTGAGGCACTTTGCGTGTTGTTGCTAACAAGCGCCCCACGTTGTGCGCGTTTAACGGCAAATACGCATGCGGCTACAGCAAAAACAACGAAAATATGTGGCTGTGAGCCAAACAAGTTGCGCTTAGAAGAAAGCCAAAAACAAAACGAAGGAAAATAAGAAGGCGAAAAGGAAAAATGTGAACCGAAAAAAATGTAAACAAACTACTTAAAGGTTTGGAAAGCGCGGGCGCAGCGTGCGTTTAACAAGTTAAACGGGTTTGGCGCACAGCCAGCTAAAAAGAGAGCGAGAGAGTCGTAGCGAGAGACGGAGAGAGAGAGAATGGGAGCAGCTGGAGAGAGATAGAGACCAAACGCGCTTGGGCCCTTGCCACACCTGTTTTTGCTCGCACACCCAAAAGCCTGCATTCGACTTTTCGCAGTAGCTGTGCACATTGTTTTCGCCAGCACTGTGCTTTAACCTCATTTCGTTTTATGTGCTGTGCGCGCCTCCTTGGCATAAGTTTTAACATAAATGCGTTGCAATGTAGTGCCAAATGGGTGTCTCTGTGTGTGTTGGCATCTTGGGCAGCCTTATAACTGGTCTCTGTCTGGGTTCGTTCCGAGTTCAATGACTCGTGGTTTATATACGATATGTTGCGAGGCGTTCGTTCTTCTTGCCACACTTTGTTTTGCTCTCGTTTTTGTTTTGCTATCCTTGTTTTCATATCTGAATACGAAAAATTACATACATATGCCCAACAGTGCCCTTAAAGATGTTGATCGCATCTCTTTTTTCAAGCACTTCACATTCTGCATTTTTAATAAGCGTAATTAAATCTCATTTACAATTTCCTGGCGAAGCCCACAATCTTCATCTCAATGCATGCATTGAGTTATAAATGCAGAGCCGAGACGCAGTTGAGAAGAACAAAAACAAAACAAAACAAAAAACTACCAGCTCTATGAATACCAATTGAAAAACGCAACAAAACTCGTTTGGCAGCGTAATAAACATAAATGCTGAAACGCTTTCCCCTCACTTCCACAACTCTCTGCAGCTACTGATGGCGTCATCAATGTACAGAGGGAGTCAGAAGTATTTTGATAATACAACATTTAATTAAATCAACGACTGTAATCACTATAAGTGTTATTAAAAAATTTCAAAATAATGAATATTTTTTAATTTTATTCATTTGATCAAAAAAATAAAATTTAACTCAAAAAAAAAAATTTTTTTTTTTTTGCTCATCAATAATGATTATGGTTAATTTTTAAAGTAAAACTAAAAATTATTCATTAAATCGTGAGCGACTGAATAAAAATCAAAATTTATACATGAATCATAGTGAAAATGCATAGATAATCGCTTTCTCAAAGTTACTATTAGTAAATAATTGTTTGATATAAAAAAATAAAATAACAATAAAAAAAAAAAAAATAATAATAATCATTATTTGCGGTCTCTGCTAAAATCATAAATTTTATAGAAAACCAACTTCGCAATACTTGTATCAGTAACTTACGGCCAGACAGGCAAATAATTTGTGTAAAAATTTCTTAAATATTGCAAGTATGCTATTTACTTAAAATACATCTGTTAAGGAATTTATCGGACAAGAAACCGTAGACTCAATTTTAATTTTCTTAGTGTTGAAAAGTTTCAGTAACAATCCATTTCATTCCGTTCCACAATGTTTTCCTTTAAAAATTCATCAGCATGTTGTTAGTATTTGCCTTTCAAAATTCACCCTTTCAAAATTCATCAACATATTTTTTGAATTTGCTAAAGAAATGTTCAGATATTTGCACATCAATTTTTAAAGTTTAAGAAATATAATGATACATTTCCCTCAGTACAGAATAGTTTCACTAACGTTTCTATCCATAATATTTTTTATTGTTCCACTGTGTTTCAAAATCTTTGAAAATATTTTGAGTGTTTGCTTAGATCAAATAATTTGGACACAAATCCGTCGAAGCAACTGCCAATATCTGTCGAACTACAGAATTTGGTAAAAAACAAAGAATAGTTCTGTACTAAAATATGGCGAACTTTTAAAATTGCATAAATGTACATGCGAATAATTTGTAAGTGTAGAAAATGAAAATACTTTTCTGCTGTAGTGTTGGCTTGTTGTACCTATATGGCATCTTATTGCATTCATATGCAGAACTGGTAGCTTGGCGTTCGCCAAACTGGCTTGCTAACTGATTTTCTAAACACCATCCATACGATTTGTGTGGCGCCTACTGTACTCGCACTACTCGTACTGGGAAATTGCGCCTCAAAAAGGGCAAGCAAGTGTTTATTTCAAAAAAGTACATGCTATTGTTTTTATTAAGACAGACACAGCGCCACAATCTAGCTTCGAGCCACCCACTAGCCGACCTAACCGCCAGGTCTAGCTATTACTTTAACCAACACAAGCAACTGGCTGGCTGTTGTTTTTCCTGGCCTTGTACTATACTTGTATGTCGGGAAGTCAGTGAGCTTGACGTTGACTGGTGGGGATGGTTTGAGGGGTTGGTTGCCTAGGTAGCTTGGCGATTTTCAATGCCAAAGCAACTGTCAGGATATGGCACCCACATCCACACCCACACCCACACCCACTCCAACACGCACAACAAACTTCCACTAACTGAAGGTCAGTCACTTGCTCCCTTGGCACGGTAAGCTGGCATGAATCATCAAAACAAATAAACAATTGTTAGCCAGTGTAAACAATATGCAAATTGGCATCGAACAAATGAAAACAAGAAGAGTGCTCTCTGCTGATGTTGCTGTACTTAAACACATAACTAACAGCACCACAAATTAGTTGGGGTGGGGCACAGACTCAGACTCAGCCTCAGACTCAGCCTCAGACTCAGATGCAGACTCAGCTTCCGACTCAGTCGCAGTCACAGTCACAGTCTCAGTTTTAAACTCAGTCTCTGGAGTCGTTGAGCGTTTTCATTTGGGTCTGTTTTGGATCTCAGTACACGCCTTGCTTCTGTTATTAGAGATTATTTTGTTGCATTGCTAACTAATTGTTTGTTAAATTTTGTGCGCTACATTAAAAAAATTGTTGACTCGATTTTAGGTTTGTATATATGTTTGTACGTGTATTAACCATTTAGTTTCATTTGCGAGCTTAGTGAGAAAAACTGGTTTCAGGTTAGAAACTGTTTATCATAGAATTACGAAACATTGAACTATGCGTACATTTCGTTGCTGAATGAATACTTAGTAGTGGGTGCAGAAAGTGCAGCCAATTATTGTTGTTGGATTAGAATTAGTTTAGTGCTACTTTTCAAATGAACACAAAAACACACACACAAATGTACAGAACTTAAGACACAAACTGAATCTAAAGCGCGACAAGTTTTTTTTGTTTTGTTTTCAAAAATCTATGTTCAAGCGTTAAGTTTTTCGAAACGTACTGAAACACACGACACGCCAACGTCAACTGTTGTAACGTCCCACAAACTCAAATTGTGGAAGCCCGCCAAGCCAGCCCCAGCCCCAGTCTCAGACTCAGTCGCAGCCACAGCACCACTGAGAGCCGCCAGCCATAGACAGAGACACTGCGAGTGAGAGAGAGAGCCCCGTTTGCAAGAGTACAGCACATTTTTGAAACGTGTTCAAAACTAACAACAAATGTAGGTAGACGCGTAATATTTCGAAGCTGCTGAAGCAAACACATCATCAAACTGATCATCACTACTAAATACTAAAAGGAAATGAACATCTTTGTATTTTGCAATTAATTATAAATGCACTTTTTAAATTTTGCTTTTATTTATTTAGAACAATTAAAAATAGTATAAACAGTTTTTCACAATTTTTAATACGCAGACACAATCCACATGCAGTTGCCACTTAGCCAAGATACACACCAGCCACTACCATCACTGTAAACACTAAACTGTATGTAATATCTGCGGATGACAGTGTATTGCCAAACTGTACGCTGTTAGCAGTCAAACGCCTGTTACGCTTATTTGCTGTTACGCGCACTGTAACGTTACAGAGTTATGTTAATGCTGGTAAAGATTAACATAAAGTCAACATAAAAATGTTACACATTTTCAAACTTTCAGTTCCAACAAAAGACAATACGATCTAATATTTTGTTGAATGTGCAAGTTAAAAGAAATATTAGGCTGTTGAGCAAATAAGCAAACAATAAATATAATTTACATAAATGTTCCTGAGCCCCTCAAATAAAAACACTAAAGTTACTATATTTCTTGAGACAATTATTGACAATTAAATTGAAACTATGGTTCGAAATAATAAATAAATCAATAGTTTAGAGCGAAATGCACTATTCTAATACGTCAAAGGACAAAGTTCCGAACTCTTCTAAATAAATGAATGGAATTTAAATTAAAAAGAGCATACTTTTAGGCTTCCCTTTTCGATTGTGGACACTCAAGAATCTAAAGGTTTCTATAATTAATTTAAAACGCCTATTCTAAAAATCTATTAAAATATGACAATGTATTTGGAAGGTATGGTAATATTTTTAAGGGAGCAAAAACTGTTGAATACTTTTGAGGTACTATTAGATAACGTTTTATTGCTATAAAGAAACTATAATTTTAAGACAATCTAATATCTAATGAAATTGTAACCATGGGTGCTTTTTCCTTTTAAGCAAACGCTTGACACTCGAATTATCAAAAACTCCGTGTTTATAGTGGCTTGGTCTGTTTCTAGCCAGAATTTATCAAATATCAGGAAACACAACAATTATTATATTACTTCGTTTTCAGCAAAAAAAACTTCTGCGCTCGCTGAAAAATCTTGCTAGACAATAGCAGCTAAGAATTGGACTGTGTTTCAAATTAAAGTTCAATGAAGGTTGCATAACTTGTTAATTCTGGTATATCAAAAGGAGTTTTGGAAATGGGTGCAAGTGGAATTAGTAACGACGATATCATCAAAAGAATTGATAAGTGGATTAGAATATATAAATTCTCTCAAAATTGGTAAGCTATATCCAAACTTAACAACGTCTAGTGAAGTCCTACAAATTTACATTTCCAACACATATTAAAAGAAGACGGGAAAATGCAAAGAATGCTATCCACCAGCTTGAATTTAGGTTGCAATGATAATTTCGATAATTTCCCAAGCCGTCTTGGGAATTTATTTCTTTGGCATGACCACAAACTTCAAATGCAACAATTCAAAACAATTCCATTTATTAATTGATGTTAAAAAATAGCAGACGCTCTATGCAAATAGAAGCCATTACAACACTAACAACAATAATAGAAATTGAAATCAATTTACTGGCCAATGCATTTCCGCATTTATTAGAAGTGGAGCTCAGGCCATGGAATAGACTCGAACTTTGCATGCGTCATCAGCAACAATAATGGAAGACAGTCAGTTGTGTAATCATTTTCGCAATCGCAAATATTTGTCGATTTACTTTTCCCATCGCGATTTTATTTTCGTGTGCTAACAACATCAATAATCTATAAATTAAGTTTGAGGTTTGAGATTATTTGAACAATTAAAGAATCCGATCAAAAGTGTCTGCGTATATGTTTCACTGCCAATTCCATTATTGCCTCAGATTTGATGGGGGAAATTTCTGATGAGCATTTGAAAAAACTGAACTATAAAGTACGTCCGTTTACTGCTATTGATTTTTTTAACACAAGTGTCTCGTTTCAGTTTGCAAAATCCGTTCCTGGAAAATGTAACGAAAACGTGAGTTGTCTTTTTTGCTGGAAACTTACTCTAGGAACATGTTGGAATAGAAACATATCAGAACACGTAGAAATAAATTCATTGTTTGACTCTATACGGGCTAGAGGCCCTCTTACTGCTATTGTTAATTTCAGATTCAGAAAGATTTCCTAACTTTATAAAGTTTTGAAAACATAAAGAAAGATTTCGTAACTTTAAAAATGATTTGAAAACATAAGGAGCTTGTACGTGTAAAAACGAGTTGGAATTGAATTACATCGGAACATCTTTACAAGTTCTGAAAACGTTAAGAGCTTGTACGTGCTGGTAGCTCACTCTTAAAACAAATTGAAACTGAAACATATCGGAACATCTAGAAATGAAAGTTTGTTGAAAACGCGAAACGCAAATGTGAGAGGAAATGGGAGCACGTCTGACTAACGTAATAGCAATAACAGCACACAAGCGCAAAAGAAAAAGAAAACAAATGGTATGCTCAGATGAGTCTAGACTCTAGACTATGTAGATCTAGGTTTTGACTTTGGCTTTAATTATGTGTTGTTGCCGATGTCGTTGCAGTTTTGAGTGTCGCTGTCATCGCTCGATGTTTGCAACATTTTGTTGTTATTGCGTTTTCATGCAGTTCCCAGACTTTCGTTCATTGTGGCGCTGCCGCATAAGCACAAAATATTGCCCAGATATCATTTTTGCATAGGTCAAATATTTCAATTCAATTGGCTTGCGACTGGGCCTCAACTTAGGGCGCTTTTGTTGTCATAAATAGCAACGACGTACGACGCGTTGTCGGCGCTCTTCTCATATTACATACCTGTCCGTCGGATGGCTGTAATGTTTGCTTTGTCTACAATTTCAGCGCACTGCATTTTTCTAGTCTATTTTATATGCATTTTATTTTATTTTATTTTATTTAGCTTTATTTGCAATTGGCACATTGTATGAACATTTCGTAATATGTAGGTGCGGGTAGGTGCACGTGTTCCCCAGCATAGATAAGCTGCATTCAGCATTCAGCTTTTTATTTACTCTGTCTGTGAATAACTCTGCATATCAGTAATTACTAATTAGTTATGAAATGTGGGTGCATTAGAGATGGAAGTTACTAAGCCAAATTGTTCGTGTTAATACCAACACACTGTTTTTTGCTCCATTATCTCTGGATCAAGATTTGAATTTACTGATATTGAATTACTTTAAGAGTTACAATTTGGTCTTCTGGTGCCTATCCATAATGTAAGCAAGATATTGATTTTCATAGATCATAGATTAAAAGGAATAAATAGCTGAGACGGAGACTGTACTTTAGTATTTGTGCATATTTGAATATTTCCAGGTAGTTTCTTTTAGACTTTTTATTATAATACATTCTAACGTATGGAGCTTTTAATATAAATTCTATTCGCCCTAATAAATAAATGTAAAAGTTGTCCTAAAGATACTTACTTACTGTATCAAAATTTAATATACATACATATATTAAAAAATTAAATAACAATAATTAGCTTCTCGAGTCCCATCAGGGATTGGTAAAAGGATTCTGGGATTTTAATATGTCGCATTGTATATAAAAGTAAAAATAATACATATTTAAAGTTATTGTGTAAAGACCAATTTTATATACGAGTATGTCTTTTAAAAGACCTTATAATGAGGTTATACGACTCCCCATTGGAATATGCTAATTGCCCAGCCACTTTCAATCAGACGTTTAAAATTTTCTCTCCAAAGTCCAAGGACAAGTTTAAGATCATGAACTAACAAGTTATCTTTACTGTATCGTACAACAAAGTCGTATTTATCAACGGTCAACTGCGATCTATATCTCTTACTCCTTCCGTACTATCTTATCTTCCATTTATACTTCTTGAGGAGCTTCTTTTTTCCCCTGGAACCCAATACTCTCGACATTCGATTGCAAATTTTGAATTATTTTGTGTACTTTGTCTTGACATAAAGCACTTCCTTTTGCAATTTAGCTGATAAAGCTATATTCTTTATACATAATCAGATAATTGCAGTCAAAAAGTCATTCAAAATATTATACAAACATATACTCGTATTCTATGCATTTTATTGGACTTTCACGCCCGGCGCTTGCTAATATTATCAACAAAGGTTCATTGAGTGTGCATATAAATAGAAAATATTATGTATGTTTAAAACAAAACTAAAATCCGTGAATGAATTGAGATTAATGCCAATTACATACACATATACGAGAGTATTATATACTATACAGACACACACACGCATTTGTTACAATAATAACAACAATGAGAGGCACAGCAAGAATAAGTGGCCTGAATCGCACACAAGCTTTTTATGCGTAGAATCTGTGAAGTGAGCTGATAACACACACTCATATGTAAGTATATGCCACAATTTAATAATTATAGTGCACGCTTGTATAATAATAACAATAAAAAAAAGTTCCGCTGGGTCAAGTTCAAGGACAAGCAAAGCAAAAGTGACGACGACGGCGACGACGTTGATGCCGCAAATGGGAATACTTGCGACTTTGTGTGTGTGTGTTGGTATTGAATGGATCGGCGAGTAAATGAATGAAAACAAGCTATGAGTCTGTGTGTGTAAGTGTGGCTATTTATAAGCAGGCTAGTGTGTGTGAGCTTAAACTGGCAAATGTTCTTCTTGCCTCCAAGCAATAAATTTTGCCAGTGATAAGCAAATTGATAATGATCCTGATCTGATTTCATTGCGTTCTGAAACTGAAACCGAAACCGAAATTCAGAACCGAGCTCTGCCTTAGCACCCCTTTGTAGTTCATTGGGTCATTGGAAGTGGAAGACAACCAGCTCTGATTTACCGCTTAAAACTGGCATTAAGCTGCCACAACTTGAGGCAGACCCAGACTCAGACTCAGACTCAGACTCCGAGTCAGACTCAAAGGCACAGCCAGAGACAGAGCGCGCAATTCTTCTTATTCGCAGCTCGTGATAATCAAGTGAGTACAACGCACACCAATACATACATATCCATCTATGCACATATATATATAGTATATATGTATAGAAACATGCTCTGCAATTGTATGCGTAATGCTCCTATACCCTAAGCTGACAGGCCAATTGGAATTGGCCTTCACGTACAAATTTCATATTGATATAGAGTTGAAGCTTAATAATAGATGATTTCCTAGCTCCCAACCAGATCTATGCAAATCCTGTAAAACAGAGCTTGATATAGCTATATACATTATATGGATAACTATCTCGTTGCTTTCAAAATTGTGTATGTACTATGTACAATCTGTATGTAATATATATAGAGAAATGTGTCTGATTGGTGACCAACGCACAGTCCAAGCGAGGAGAGTTAAATCGAAAATAAAAAGAAGTTTCTTTTCATAGTGTAGTTAATTACTAAGAAGCGGTCTTGGAAAACTCATACTCCAAATGGTTAAAACGGACTCTTAGGTTTGTGTGAAAATTCTGAATTTGTTATTCAATTAAGAAAACTATATTTTTTGGGACCTGATGGGGCCTGATTTGGGGCCTGATTTGGCTTCTAATTTGGGGCCTGATTTGTCTTGTAGATTTTATATAAAAAGTACCTACATCGAACGTTTTGCTTCGAGCATTCTATTGAAAATGTAAAGATACATACATACAAATTATGCATTTTGATTTATTTAAAAAATTACACTTCTCAGTGTTTAAGTTGAAAAAGTTTATTATAAATCTTTCGAAATGTTTTTCTAAGTAGTTCCCGAAAAGTTCTTTGGTCTCGTGCTAAGGCTAATAATTAAATATCAATAGGTATAAATAGTAGTAATAGTAGTAATGATTATTTAAATATCAAGTCAAAAAATGTACCATTATTAGAAATTTATAAATAAGTTTCTTTTCTAATTTCCTCTAGAAAAATGTTTTAAATTGTACATTTCCGACTTCGATAGAAACATTGCTGAAGAGGCGACTATTAATATAAAATTGAGTTTCAGGAGGGAAGAACATTCCTACATAATTTGGAAATTATTAAAAAATAAAATGCTCTTTCTTTGATTTAGACAAATAAGACGTAGACAACGGATATAAATATATAAAGGTACTGCATGCTTAATAATAAAACACCAGATAAAACAAATTAAATGGCAGGAGAAATGCTTGGCCAACACGCAAAGCTCCAATGATTTGTTTGAAAATCTCCACTTTGGCTTAGAAATATTATCAAGCATTATTATTAAATTAAAAGTCATTTTTGTATATTAACTAATGGGTCAGACAATTCCTAGATTACACGAAATAGATTCTGAAATTAGGAGAACCCATTACTAATTACCTTTGGAGTGTTAGTCGTACGAAGAATAGAGTCTTTCAGAATATTCAAGAGAAAAAAGTAAAATTAAAATTTCTTTCAAATTCCCTGTTATCCACAATTCAATCTTCACTTTGCTACTCTCCTATAAAGATCGTAGGGCGACTTTGAGTCGTTTTGTTACTTTTGCTGAAATATTCTCACTTGTTATCAATTGTTGTTGCTGTTTTTGCTGTTGCTGTTGTTGTTGCTGATGATGTTGTTATTGCTTTTAAGTGCAGCTTGTTAACGCTCATTAAATGTTAAGGGAACGCTGAGCAACATCAGCAGTGGCAGCGGCGGCCGCAGCAGCAGAGGCGGTGGCAGCAGAAGCCGCAGTCAGAGCCTCAGCTTCAAGCTTAGCTCCAGAACCCATCAGGCTGGCTTCCCCAATTACGATTGTTCTTGTTTGTTTTGTTGTTGTTGTTGTTGCTTTTATTGACGCTCAAAGCACTTCCATGCAACGCGTCGCCTGTCTTGGGCTTTAGTCTATAAAATGAAGTGAGGCAGCGCAAAAGTGTCGCGTCGGACGCGTTATAAAAAGAATATAGTCTTTAAGGCACTCCGATTGCCTCCGTGAAGTTGCGTTGAGGCCGGCCGGCCGCCTTGCATTAACATGTGTTCTGGGGAAAAAGTGAAAAAGTTCTAAAGGAAAAAACACAAAAAACTTGTCCAAAACTTGTCGTTAAATGAAAATTCAAATGAAAATCGTGAAAACGCCAAAACCAACAATAACAACAACAACATCGATAACATACATAAAACGTTGGCGTTGCGTGAAAAACCTGTTCGTTGGAAAAAAGGCTTGTGAATGTTTTCGTTGTTGTTGTTATTATTATGTGTGATTGCTGTTGTTGTTGCTGTTGCTGTTGCTGTTGTTGACTGTGTTGTGTTGTATTCTGTGTAGCATCAAGCTAATTGAAAAGAAGTATTAACAGAAGCGCGTTGTTTTTTTTTTTGTATTTTGTTTTTCGCTTTTGATTGACTGACCGACCGAGCTAAAGAGTTAACTTAAAGGTAGGCAAGCAGGCAGCCAGACAGACAGACAGACAGGCAGGCAGTAAGGCAGGAAAGCAGGCAGGCAAGCCGGGTTGTCAGGCAGGAAGGCAGGCAGTCTGGTATGGCATAATTGTGGGATCTACAAAGAAGAAGAACTAACAACTACAAGAACAGCAAGAAAGACAACAATAAAACTTAATTAATAATGCAAAGCCAATGCGCGTGCATTCAGTCATTCAGTCACTCACTCACTCAGTCAGTCAGTCAGTTAGCCAGCCAGCCAGCCGGTCAGATAAAAAAGTCCGCTGTTGTAACTAATCAGAGACTTCTTCATCTCATGTTTAGAATTCAACATAGTTGTTGCACGAGATGTTGCTTGTGTTTTTATACCTATTGGTTGTTTATTTTGTTGTTGACTTTGTTTTTGTTACTGTTGTATGGCTTGATCGGCAGGATAAAGTATACGTACGTATGTACCGATATAACAGTAATGAAAATTTGCAGACTTGACTGGCCAACAGTTATTTATAATTGCCATGCACATAGGCATATACTATCGTTATACATATGTAAGTATGTAGGTTGTTCAAATATGGATAGTAATTAGCTAAAAATACAATTTTTATTGTACGGAATTTTTATTGAAATATCGACGGAAATCTGTTCGCCGCAATGAAATATTTTATTGAAAAATATTTATCATTTAAAGCTCAAAATATCTTTATTTTTCGAACACAAAGAACATACAAATTATTTTCCTTCAACAACCTTAATATTATAAGCATGATATAGAAGTCTAATTTGATTGAAATTCAAATTACGATTTGAAAATAAATTAAGTATTTCAAATGACTATCGACTTTGGATAACAATTCATCATGCTTTTATAATAAATGCTCTGAGTAAACAGTATTAGCTCGAGACGCTTTAATAAAATTCAGCTATAATGAAAGATACTAATTTAAAAACATAATTTAACGATCGAATAGGCATATGCACATGGAGTTTAAAAAAGAAGAGAGAACAACTAAACTTTGACATATTTTGTCAATTGAAAGTTTATTCAAAAGAGTAAAATATATGTAATTGATATTAATCAGGTTATACTCGTATGAAAAACTTTTAAATATAATTCTATTGACATGTCACAATAGAGGCTTATCTTATCTTATCCCCTGAAGTTATAAATAAAATAAAATAAAGTAATTTATGTTGATGTGAGTGCCAACTGCTAATGGAAAAAATGATTACCTTGAGAATGAAAGTGTTAATAATTTGGCTCTAATTTATTTTTTTATATTAAAGTACATCTATACAAACACAAAATAAAACTTCAAACAGCCAACAAACTATTTGACACACAATTTTTGGTGAGTTTAATAAAATGCAGTATGAACTCCAAAGAACCCTTTAAGCTTTACCTTTACAATAAGTTCAATTAAAAATAGCGTCAGCGCGTAAAAATACTGATAGAGGAGATTATAATATATATAATTGTTTTCTGAATACCCATGGAGTGCAATTTCTACGCGCCAACTAGAATCTAGATTTCATTTCCATTGCAGACACTGTAATCCAGAAGCCACATTTTTGTTGTCATCTAAGAAATAGGGACACTTTTTTTATTTTAGGAGTTTTAAGTTTCGTTGGAATTTTTTATCTTTACTTTACTTTTGTAAAATTACAGAATAATGGTGGCAGTTGGCAAAATTAAAAATGTGGAACGATTTTAATATAACATAGGCACATCTTCAAAATCGAACACTAAAACAAATATTTTGGCAATGATGTTGTTTTTTCTAGCTTCAAACGCTTGGATAAATTTAAATACTCTTTGCAGAAATCCTTCATAAATGTTTAAATAAAATTAATCAAGAAAGTAATAAGGCTCAGATGATGATTTGTCTGTAGACTAATTTTTCCGACAAGTACAAGTATAAATGGCTATTTTTTTTCTTAACCACAAAATGTTGTCAATGAAAGACCATAACGATTATTACGGTAGATTTTGTTATACACTTCCCATTCTTTTTAGAAGATTAATGAGAAGCGGGTACAATCGACAATCATTTCAACAGACTAGATGATAGGTTGGAAGTTATCTTTACAAGATTTTCCAACACAGCTCTTCTCTAGTTGTTAATCTAGTCTTTAACAGTCTTCATTCCATAAATAGTTTCGGCCCAGCATTTTAGATAATCTTTCTGAATCACTGCCATTAGAATACGCTATTTACTGCCCACGCCAAGACCCACATAATTTGCCTTCCTCTCATACATATAGTGCCTATTGCCTACAGCGTTGCCCACTTACCCCAAGGCCTACACCTTCAAGGCAGCCGTTAAGTGATCCTGTTTTCGTAATTTATGCATACACATATGTACATACATATATACATTTATACGTATTTATATAAGCATATAAATGTACATATGTATGTATGTATGTATGTATGTGTGCGTGTATGCCTTAAAACAACAACAGCAAGTGCAACTCTAATTCGCATTAATTTAAAACTCAATCAAGGCAATTAGCGCGCACACTCTCAGTGCTGCCCCTGCCCCTCTCCCTTCCTCCACCCAGTCCAACTCTCTCGCTCGGACATGCAGCAGTTGCAGCAGCAACATTGTAGCATGCAACCCAGCCTACACATTCAACCAACGGCACAGCTGATTGCGTCGCCTCAGCCGTAGCCGTAGCCGCAGCCGCAGTCGCCTAGATGAACCTGTTATGCAGCCGCCAGCTAGCTAACCAACCTACCTCACGCTAAGGCAGCGACGCCAGCAGCGGCGGCAACGGCAACGGCAACAGCAACAACAACAACAACTCGCTTACTTAAAGCAGCATTGAGGTAGGCGCGCTGCTGCTGCCACTGCAATGTGTTGCATAAATTTGCTCTAAGTAAACATTTTAATAGACGACAGCAGGAACAACAACAACAACATTGCCTTGGGCATTGTTTCTCAACAAACTTTCATTGAGCTTTTGTGAGCATGGAAAATTTAATAAATGCATATTTAGACGAACACTATTAAGTTCTCTTTAGCTGCCAATAGTTTATGAAGTAGGTGAAGCTCCCCTAACGAAATATCAATTAAAATTACATAAGAATAATAGCAAACAGTTCAATTGTTATTATTATTATTTGATTTTTTAAAGGAATAATTTGGATGCACAACAATTTTTCACTATCTTATATAACTATCATATACAACTATTTCTCACACAATATAAATAATAGTTATATATTAGAATGGTTTCAAAGATAAATATAATTTTTATTCATGAAAAAGGCCTTAGAATGGAATTATTAAAGTTTTCTGAAGTTCAAATATTATTTGATTCACAAATAGTCGTTCGTATTTCATATGCTTTTATAGTAATAAAGAAAAACTCTTTTTAATAATATACGAATCAAAAAAAAAAAAGAGTTGAATGTTTTATTTAAAAATACACACGATAAAAACTTTTGATATCCAAATTTTGTAATATTTTAAATTGCCTTATAATGATGGTTTTTATTCCGTAAATTCAAATATTATTTGAATTTGAACAGGTCTGAATTTAAACAATATAATAATATTACAGTACTCCAAATTATCCAAGATAACAAGAAGGGAAAATTTAGACATCGTAAAAACGTTCTCAGTATTGATATGGTTGGAAGAATTTATAAATCGATTAAGCTTATTTTAATTAGTAATTGAAATGAAATATCTCTGTATCTATATCGATATGTATATCTTAGGCTGAGATAAGCACTGATTCCCAAGAGAAAAAATGCATTTTATTTGATTGGACTATCTCGATTTATTATTATTTATTTTTGATATTATTAAATATTGATCAAATTTTCGATGTAGTTGGACTACAGACTGGACCACTGTGCATCACCGCAATTAAAGTGTTGGTGTAATGTGGTTTTCGTGCTCAACAGAAGCAGCCGCAAATGTCAGCGCCTGCGGCCGGGAGACCCCACACACACACACACACACAAACACATATATATACACACATACGCTCGCATACATATAGACGTAGACATGTGTGAGAAACTCTTGGACACACATTTATACCAAAGAGGTAGATACGAGTAAAACGGATTCGAACAGCTGGTCGGTCGGTCGGTTGGTCGATCGATCGATTGAGCGATCTCTCAATCGATCAAGCCGTCTCTTGTGCTTAGGTGCTGCAGTGGTTGTTATTGTTGTTCTTGTTACTGGTATTGGTAAGTTCTTTATTAAATCAAGTGCCGACCCACCAGTAAGCCTGCTAGCTGGCTAGCTAGATAGCCAGAAGAGACGAAGCCGCTCGCGATCGATGCCGCTTTTGCTGCCGTCATCATCATCGCCAACGTCGTCGTCGTCGTTGTCGCCGTCGTCGTCGTCGCCGTCGTGGACGTGGTCGTGGTAGCCGCTCAACGAGCGTAAAACACTCGCCAGCGGCTCACAATTCATTCAGTCTTTGACTAAGCGTCGCAGTTGTCGCAGCAGCAGCAGCAGCAGCAACAACAGCAGCAGAAGCAGAATCGAGCTGAGCTGAGCCGCGTGTGTGGTTGGTTAGTCGGTCGATTATTGTCGTCGGTGTGGTCGTGGTCGTGGTCCGTCTGGCGCATAGTTAGAAACTATGTAATGGGCATAGATTTCTAATGAACGGATACGGATGCGGTTCTATATACAAAACGATTTGATTTCACACACACACACACAAGCACACACTAAAGTACACACGCACAACAATAGCAACAATTAGAAGCGAGTGCAAAAGTGCAATGTCTGGCGTTGATTAAGAAAAGAATCATCTATTGTTTTCGGTGTGCAGGCGCTTGCTGATTACAAATAGTGTTTGGAGAGAGCTTTAGAAAGCAAATAATCAACGCACAAATAAAATGAATATTAAATAATTACTCTGTTTAATTTACAATTGGTAGAATTTTGTTCATATCATAAATAATTCCGGAAACTCCTCAAATTACCTAATTCGTTCGTTTTAAGCAGAATTGTGTGCAGGTTTATATATAATTTTTTTGGAATCAAATCCCTTAATCTGTGTGCTTTAAATAGTCATTATATAATGAATATGATGACGCAACTTTTGTTAATTGCAAATTGTTATGAAATTATTTGTAAATTTTGTGAATAAATTGTAATGCATATCAAATATGCTCAAACAAATTTACAAGCCGCAAGTCAATTGACTTAAGGATCTAATTTTGGATTTAAAACATTGCCACAAAAAAGGTATTATTTTGTAAATAAATATATTACTTAGATTATAAGATGTGCATGTGTGTTCAGTTATATAATGAAGTAAATGTGAATCAATACCGTCCTTGTCTTTTCTTTCCTGAAGAAAACTGCTAAAAAAACTCTTCAATATCATTCGTGTTGTTTTTTTTTAAATAAAAGAGCTTAAGGAACGCTTGAAGAAGCCTGAAATATGAAAATAAATATTCTCCTTGCCTTTTCTTGCAGATATGAGTTTAAAGATTTTTAAAGTAGTCGTATTTCCTTGCCTTTAATTCTCGAAGAAAACAGTTTGGAGAACTCTGCGTTGCACAGCATTTACTTTTCTTGATATTAAAATGATCGAAGTAAATGAGCTGATCGGGTATTTATATGTTGAAGAATCCTTTAGGGGGTACCCCCTACAGTGAAAGAAAACTACTTAAATAAATATTCAGGGAGTCCAAAATATATTTCGTCCTTGTCTCTTTTTTGATCAGCTCGTCAATCCTCTTTAAACAAATCTACCAACAATCCTTTAATTGAAGATTATTTTGTGCCTTCTGATTTTTCATCAAAAAGCTTTCAGTTTCCATAAATTGCTTTATTTTATTTTCATTCAGCTTCAGTTGAATATTAGAGTTTAGCTTCAGCTTTTCTTAAAAATAATTCGATATTATAATTTCTGTTTAAGAAAATATATATCAGCTTAGAGACCCAGACAGTGGTTATTAACTTGCTCTGGCAATAATCATCATGAATATCATATTTATTCATAAATATAAAAATAACAAAATATTCCATGCAACAACGGAGCAATAATAACCAAAAACAATAACAACAACAACGCACGTTCGACAAACAAACGCATTAAATTGCAATTAGCCTGAGGCTCGAATATCACGGCTGCTGCTCCCGTTTCTTATACGAGTATGTAAGCTGCAGCTGAATTTTTATTTATTTATTAATACTTTACCATCATTACTTATTAATAACACACATACAAACACACATACACACATGTGGGTGCGTGTGTGTGTGTGTGTGTAACAATAAAAAAATTCGCCAGCTCTTTATTATTATTTTCTTTTGTTATCAATTATTTTGCCTCAAGTTCATTATCATCATTAAAAAGCAACATCAGCTGGGCGTGCTGCTGACGCAGAGAGCGACAGCGGCAGCGGCAATGGCAGCGACGTCATCGTCACACTCAGCCACACACTTACACACACACACACACACATACACAAATTGCGTAATTGAGCCGCACACACACACAAACACACGCACACATACTGGCAGTTGGGTTTGTTGTTGCTGTATGTTTCGCTTGATTTTTAATTCTTATTTGTTGATTTTTACGACGGTTTTAAAAATATATGTAATATATATTTTTTTGGCTTGTAATAAAGCAAATATCAGTAATACGATTTTAAACAATTTCGAAGTGAATGTCAGTCGGTTTATCGCTTTATTTTCCACAAAAAACGACGTGCATTGACCGCATTGGGGGTGATGATGCACTTCGAGCAACTGTGGTGCCAAAATGTTTGTTGAGCGGAGCTCTTGAAAACTACGTTTTGAAGGTTAAGTTCTGTTGGTTAATGTATGGGAAGATATAAATCTAACTCTGTCATTTCCAAGACCAGTTTCGCACATTAAATCTCGATATAGTCGCCTTCAAATGTTAATCTAATAATGCACCTAACCTATCAACACAATCTGGACACATGGATCTTCATTAAATTTCATTTACAACGTTTATCAGTCAGAAATTTTATCCAAATACCCGTTTAATAATTGAAATCATATAACAATAATCCGTTCTAAATGTTAAATCTGAAATCTACAACAAATAAATCTGAAAACAAATACATTTCATTAAAAAAGAATCGCTCGCGTGGCGACCATCTCATTAAGATGGAGGCAAGAATTCAATTGCAACGTTGAACAATACATATTGAGTAGCCAGTTAAAGAGCTCGAAATCTGTGACATGCATCTATATTTAACTTTGATTGCGATCTAAGAAATTTGCGCAGTTGAATATTAATATTGTTTTCTTTATAAATCTATATCGAAACAGGAATACATAGACTTGAAAATAACGAAGAATGTTCTGCTGTAGTTGTGTTTAATGTTTCAAAAGGTCTATCAATTATATCGAGAAATTGTAATAACCATGAGTTGGGTTTCATAAAAAAGTAGATAGTTATTGACAGTGTGATTCCATAAGAAATATTAGTTCTGGTAGTACTCAGAAAAATCATTCAAATTATTTTAAGTAAATAAAGACAACTTATGACGGTTGTATTTTTAATACAATAATGGGCAACAATATTTTGCTCTTATTCGAATTCTAGAATTCAGCTACACGTCTTTTAACTCCCTTCGCTACACCCATGGGTATAAAAATGACTTTCTTTCTTGAGATAAACATTGTTCTTTAAGCTCATGAAAGGCCTTGTTAGATTGTTTACTATTTCCTTAATCTATTTAAATGTATGTATATAATTCAAAATACATTGAATTTTAGCTAAAATTTTCATAATCCATTTGTAACTCTCTAATATGTGAAGCTTTAGTTTTAAACTTTCAAAATAAATCAAAATATTAATATATGATCAATTTGTTCGATATTTAATTAAGTAACCAGTAAGACAACCACAACTGGTATTTCCTTTCAATTTATCCATACTATTGACTATTTCCCAAAAGCAAAGCAAATAATAAAGCACCAAGAATAGACTGAAATGTTTGTTAATTGCTATAATTATTAACAATTGGAAAATCATGCGTTGTTTAAACAGCTTTATGTCATGTTTCTTTTGAAAACAGAATTCAACAATATAAATTATTGTTTGTAATACAATGTTAAAAAAAAAAACAACAGTATTTAGTTATCGTTTCTGCTTATTTTGTTTAAATCTCAGTCCACGGTCCAGCGCATATGGGCAAGGCTTCGGCCTCAAACAAACACTTGTTGCACTCTCTTCCTTGTAGCTTACTTTATTGTTCACATTTCGCTTGCTTCCATTTTTATTTTTGACAACATTTTTATTGTTTTTGTTGTGGGCTCAGCAAATTTTTGTATTTATTGAATCGATGCCTTAACGACAAAAGCGCCAGGCCAGACCAGGGCAGGCCGCGGTCTTAAACTTAACTGTTGACACCTACAAAAAAAAAAACTTCAACATAATTATAATTAAGCTACTGCGACTTTAACTGCTAAAGCTCGCGCGCGTGCTCACGTTGCCAAAATAAATTAACCCAGCCAAGAAACGAAATATATATATACACATACATACATAGTATATGGCAAAAAAAAAAAAAAAAAAAACTCAAAGAAGGCTGGCAAACACAGTATGACACAAAAACTGAATGTTCTGCCCGTTGCCGCCCGATTTTGTTTTAATTTTAATTTTTGTTGTGCTATGTGCTTTTGTTTTTTGTGCGAATTAAACAAGTTTCTGTTTTCATCAGAATTTACATTTTGATTATTATGTTTAATCGCATGTGGCGGCTGCTGCTGCTGCTGCCTCTGATTGCTGATGGCTATTTTTATTTGAATTCATCTATATTTATTTATTTATTTATTTTTTTTGTTTGGAACATTTCTCACATTTATGCAAATGTGGTACAAAAATCCATAAAATTGTCAATCCATTGCGCAGTTACAAAGCCCAAAACCCAAACAGAGAACACCCAACATCAGCAGATTATGTCACTTTATTCGAAATTGCAGCCCAACCATCGCATACACACACAGACACACACACACACTCAGACATACACACACACACAAGCTATATAGTCGGCATTGCCATTACCATTACCAGTGTTGGTGGCTTCATGGTCACGGCCAATGTTCATCAAACAAACAAACGATAGCAACAATTTCTTCTTCTTCTCTTTTTTGCACAAAACCATTTGTCAGCTGTTTGGCTGCACACGCACACACACACACTCACACACACACACACATTCCCTTACATACATAATTAATTCATACAGGGTGACTAATTGGAATCGTAATTGGGAAACGTTTTTTTTTTTTTCTTTTAATGATTGCTTCGTTCAAGTTTTCAGTCTTAATGGCCATTTAATTCAATTTCGAAATCGCACATCGATATTAACGCTAGATTTTGTGAACTAGAAAAATTGCAGAGCTGGCCATTGGCCATTAACACCCAATTACGTGCCAACCTAAACATGACAGGAAAATTGCTGAAGAGAAATAAGTTATTAAACATACATACGAGTATGTATGTATGTGGCGCAGTTATATAACGTAATTGTGCTAAAACGTAATAAACTTTAAATCAAGTTCGAAAGCCCCAATTTACTTCACTTGCTTACTTTATTTGTTACTTATTGCTCAATCTCTGTATTCGAGGCAGACTTTATTCCACTCTTCTATTCCCCATTTCTGCTTAGAATATTGGAGTCTACTGGAGTCTTATTATTGCCACAGTTGAACAATTTGTTGCATATTATTCCTTTTCTAATCTTTTGATATAATTTCGTCAACTCTTCGATAAAACATTGGCTCTGCCTTCTTTGAAATTCTGACAATATTATCTTGATGTTCAGTTTTTTAATTTTAAAATCGTAAGAATGTCTTCTTGAGGCTAGGAGATAGCGGCAGATATGTAGCTCTAATCTGTTTTAGGTAGCTTGTTTTGAAGTTAAGGAGCCTGTTCTACGACAATTATATGGAAGAATCTTTATATGGTTGTATATAACACAACAAGTCTATTATAATGACACACTAATGTCTCTCTTAGATAGGTCCATTCAATGCAATATTTTGGATACCTTTTTCTTCTAGATATAGTAACAGAACTCAGTTGATCAGTGTTTTGGTTAAAACCACACTAGCCAAGATTAAGCTGTCAAACAATATTTGTGGGCAGAAGCTTCCTAACACAAAAAATATACCAATTAAAAAAACGGTATGCCCATATTTTAACTTTAATGGTTTTTTTTAATAAAAATAATAACTTTATTAAAATACTATTTTTTGAGTACGCCTCTTGGACAATCTTTTTTTTAATTAACATAGAAACATTTAAGCAATTATCAGTTGAACCTATAGTGTACATAAGTTTGATTGATTGGTCGCTAAATGTATACAAAATTTGATGTATTATGAAGTTTTCAATTGTACTTTTTGTTTTTTTAACTAGCCTTGTCTCTAGTGAGAAAAAGACTGTCAATGGACAAAATTATACATTTGTCGGGAAACGGTTTTTATTCCTTTATGTACACATACATACATATATGTGTTCAATACATTGAGGAACAGCCTCCAGTTCTTTAGTTAATTTAAGCCTAAAACTGTGACTTACTGTTGGCCGTTTATTTGTAGCTGAGGTCATAAATTCGAAAGAAAAATTGATTCCAAATGTTTCAATGGCGATGATCTATTTACCAACAAATAAGACAACAATATGTTTTTCTCAATATGAATTAAAAACAAAAATAAGGACAGTAAATAACGTATAATTATAAAACCAATTTTTATAAACCAGTTGGCTGCTTGGATGTACTCAAGCAATTCCCTCTGCTGAATCGAACAAAATTACCTGCTTATGAATTTAACTATACTTTCAGTTTTTATAGTATAATCTGTACATCAAGTTTCGTAGCTCTTGCTTTTATACTACCTATAATTCAGACCTTCATACAGACGAACAGACGCACGGACATATAGGCAAATGGGCATATTCCCAGTATAATAGTATACTAAGTTGTATAACCAGAATTTTTTAATACCCTTTAAATTGGTAGGGGTTGCACGGAATCTGTTATAGAGTATACCACAATGGCTGCGAAAAATGCTATCGAGTGACAACAGTTCCAATTTGTTTTGAAGGCCTAAGATCCGTTCAGCATGAAAAGATAGGAAAACATCCTTTTATTTATTATCTAGAAATGGTTGCTGTTTATATTAGCCACCCTGTATATACAGACCTAGCTGGGATCGAAGCAACAGTTTGGCCAAGTTCAATGTACGGCCAACGACGCGCGAGCGAGAGGCAAACATTTTGTTAGACAACTGTTGCTTTTGCTGTGGCTGTTACTGCTTTCAAATAGAAATAGAAAAATAGAGATATTTTCGCATTAGAATTTTGCAGTGAGCCGCTTACAAGTGGCCAACAGCTTCTGGCCGCTTGGCAATGACCAAACTAGCCCGTTGGACTTGCTTCGTTTGGCTCGGCCTCAGCTCGCCCTGGCTCTGTTCTTGCCATCACCATCACCATCGCCATTGCCATTGACTTTGGCTTTATCTTTGCCTATTCCCGTGCTGACTTGTAGGTTTCTCAGCAGCACACTACAAGTATATAAACATATTGCATAAACTGACTTTGGCTTCGCCACTTCGGACTTTGTTAGAAAGGCATTAGAAACGATGGCAAACCCAACCGCGCACACGTGGCCACAAGAACAAAAGTGAAAAAGCTATGGAGTGGGGGCAGCTGTGTCCGCACGAGCAATTTGCCTAAGTACAAGTATATGAGATATACGAGTATACGTATATACTCTAATTTTATATTATTTTATGGACACTAGCTCATAGCTTAAGCTCAAAAAATAACAAAACGAATTGCTATATAAACAAAAGTTGAACGCCATTGGGAAGCTTATTGTTGAAAATTTATGCTTTGAAATACATTTCAGAAATTATAAAAAAAAATTTGTTTGAAAATATATGCTGTTAAAAACATTTGTGAAATTAATTAAAGTAAATAATTAAAAACTGTTTATAATTTTAAAAAGATATATTTCTTGTGGAGTATTTGTGGAGTTCACTTCTATATATTTCTTTTAATTCAAGAGCGGCAATTGCTTATATGAATACAATATTTAATAGATATTGGTGTGTAACAGATTTGTTTTTCATTTTATGGAAAGTTAAAGTTTGTGCGGCCACCACTATATTTAAGATTTAATTTATCGTGAAGACATTTTTCTCATCTTTTGAAATTTTTCAATGAATTTTCTAAACTATATTATATTTTTTGAAGCACCAGAAAAGTAGAGCCTGTTCTGTTCCTACAAAACTATAGAAGATAAAAATATTTATAAATACGGATTTTAAGCCTCTTTGAAACTTATTTGAACAGACTCCGACTGCTCCACTTTTTAACTATCTATTTTTTTGCTGAAAAAATTCTATTAGAAACGATTGTTCAATATACATATCCGTCTATCAGTCGGCGGATCTGCTGCATTTTTGTCTTCTTTTAATGAAATAAATACGTACATATATGAGAGTAAATATAGATGAAACGAAACTGTTTCAATTTTTACAGATTCCAATTTGTACCAATCTTACCTGTTGTTAAAGCTAATGGATGCATAAATTCAAAATATGGGAGGTTTGAGATGAGGGAAGACAGTTGATTTCTTGCAAGCATAAGGAACTGGTAATTGACCTTTAGATAATATTGATCAGTTAATCTAGAATGTTGTAGCATGAAGAACCCTGTTCAAAAATATTAAAACTAAAAGATAATGTATAATATTATCTGTGAAATTCATCCTCAAAATTTCAAAAATTGATAAATCGGCTGCGATTAACATTGTTATCAGTAAATGAAACTAAACTAAACTACTTTTATGCTAAATATAATTCATTTATATATCTATACTATCTATATCTATATATATCTATTTTTATGCATCTTAAGAGGTGTTTTTCAAAAGTTACATCACACCTTTAGAGCACTTTTTTTCCTTTAACTCAATTGCTAAGCGGATATAGTGATAAAGATCGACAAATGAATGGTTTGCTAGCCTAGGGGGCTGCCTCAAGATGATTAATGTTGCTCGCCCAATACTACAACCATCGTACAATGTGATTATACAATATTTGCTTTAGTCACACACACATACTATAAATACCAAAAAACACACTCAAACACCTTTGGCTATGGATAGCAACAAACAAAATGCCAAACATCACGATGACGCGACCACATCTACATCTACATCCACTCAACCAGTCCGAACAATCATTTAATATAGTAAGTCAGTCAGTCAGTCAGTGAAGTCAAGTGTGCCCAAAAATGTATTTGCAAAGAAATTTAGATAAGAACTTTTTACTGCCCGACTACCAGTGTCTACTGCCTACTGCCTGCTGCGGCAATATTTGATTTGCTATCGATCGTGGCAAGGCTTTATGTACTCGGAAAACACATACTCGTACATACGAGTATGTACAGCAAGTACTACTTATTTACTATAAAACATATTGCTACGTGACATTGCGCTATTTGGGCATGTCGCGCGACACGTGTGCCCCGGCGCGTCGCCACCCAGGGACCACTCAGGGACGCACGACGAGCGTTTATGCAAATCCAAATGCTATGCTAATCGGTAGGCTTAAACAATATTCTTAATTCTTGCAAAAAAAAAAAAAAAAAACAGATGAGAAGAAATAAATAACAAGCCAGTGGAGTCATAAAGCAATTAAAATAAAAATAAAGTATGATATAAGCATGCCACTTCCTTCTTTGCTCTTAATCACTTCCTCATCGGACAGGCGGACGGGCGGACAGACTTACGGACGGTGTAGTTTGTGAGCCGTTCTTGGCGCTTCTCACTTTTCCAGCGAATGAGAAAACAAAAACTCGCTTTTTAATAAGAATTTGCAAGAATGCTCACAGCTCGTTGGCTGTTGTTGGTTGTTATTAATATGCAGATCGGATCGGAATGGAACGGATCGGATCGGCTCGGCTCGGCTTGGATCAGATCGCTCTGTCTCTGTCTTGTTTGTCTTTTCAATTTCTGCCTCAACTTTGTTGTCGTTAGAGTTGCGTTAGAAGCGCAATCCAGCCCCACAGTCTACACCTCTTTCTTCCACTTTATCCGTCCACAACCGAAACCTACTGTAAAAACCGGATGGCTAGGTGACTGGCAAGCCAACAACAGCAACAGCAACAACAACACAACCAACAACAAACCCCAAGCCAAAGTCAGGCAAAGAAGAAAGCATGTAGAATGCGGCATTAGAAAGCATATTATGTCATTTATTTATTATGTAAAAAGGCAAGCAACTTCTATCTACGAGTATGGGAAAGTTTTATTTTATTCTTCGTTCACAACATTCCATGTGTGGTTCGGCTTTTTTAATTTCTGTTGTTGTTGTTGTTATTCATAGCATTTTTGTCGTGGTTAGAATTTCACAATTTTTGGTCATCTGCCTGCCAGCGACTACTTAGCTGAGTTAATGCGCAAAAATTTCGTTTTTGTTTTGTTTTTGTTGTTTTGTTGTGCACCCAATTTCGTCTTTTGTTTATCAAAACACCAAATAAAAAATGCTTACGGCCAATGACATGGCTGCAAATGCTTTCTAGCATATTCTTAGCCATCAGAATATTTAAGTGAGTGCCCAAGAGAGCCAACTAAATTACTGTGACATTGTTTAATCGCTTAGTAACGAATACAAATTGTTTCTAAAGTCGTAAGAGTTAGATATGGCTTTTGACAAAAGCTATAGATTTGAGTTACACACGTAGTTATCAATCAATAATTTAGATATTTTTTTACAATTACAATTAGGCTTTAAAAGGCGCATTTGCACAGAGGCATGTCAGGAATAAAATATCACTGCAATTTAATATTACAAAATTTAATTTTCCTTTCAAGGCCTAACTGTAAAGAAACACAAACACAATAAACAAATTATTTGCATGTCTGAGCGTAGCTTGAGAAAGTTGTTGGCCTTAAAAATTAAATTTCAAAAGAAAAATAAATATGTGTATTTACATTAACTAGTTGACGATTCTAGTTTCAAAGCAGGTAGCATCTCAAAACAAACTTAATATAATTACCTTTAAGATCTCAAATTGTTAATTTGTCCATATTGGCAGCAGAATACTAGTTTAATAGATTGTATATAAATGGTTTAGAAAAAAAATGGTTCATTAGTGATATTTATTTAGATCACAACTTTCTTATCAAACCTTAAACTATACATAAGGGATTATTCCTCAGAATGTGTTTGCTTTAAGCTTGCAGTATATAGAATCTTAATCAGCATGAAGAGACAAATTATTCTAGATATGTCTGTTCACCTGTCCGTTTGAATGAACGTCTGGGTATGGGAAACTGGGACTCTTCTAATTCTTTGGCAATACGAGTTTATTTTAGTTATTATATTTTTTACAGCATTTCCGTCGCTAAAGAAGCCTGTAATACTGTCAGTACTGTCCACAGTTCCAAAGCTTCATAAACCTTGCACACGTAATTTATATTTAATTCTCTACCTCTGTTTCGAAATTCATCCAAATCGATTAAATTGAAGAAATGTTCGCAGTACCAAGCAATGGATTTTTCTTTCTTTTTCTTAGACATACTACTTATATAATTAGTTTCTTTGGTACAGGATATTTCACAGTCGGGCTGGCTTGACATTAACATTCTTTCTTAAAAAATGTTTTAGCCTAATCCCAATTATCAATTCTCGTTTAGTTTTGACCCGAAACAAAATATAGAAAAGAATAAGAATCTGATTTAAAAAGTGTATTTCAAAAATGCAAATCAAAAACTCTAATTGAAAATCTATAGAATAGAACCCCATGTTGTGAGGATATTCTTTAAAATGAATGCTAAAACAATCACACATTTGTGTGTTTTGGGTACCCAGCCATTTATGAAATAATGAATCAAAAAACTCTTTAAATTTGTTTGGTTCTGAGAAAGACAGTGAAAATTTAATATAAAATACCATTTATATTTATAAAAGAAAGCAGTTTATTGGACGATAAGTGAGGTTATGACTATAATGCATATTTATATTTAAAAATAAAAGTATAAGAATTTTCTTTCTGTGCACCGTTTTGGGTCGCCATGTCTACCTTGAACTTGGTTCTATTATCTTATCGTGGACACATGAAATTATTATTACCAATGTGTTGTATTTAAAACTCTTGCCAGACATTTGCTGACGCATAATTGCGACTCCTAAATGATTTTCAGCTCAATCTTATCGCTCAATTAAAATACATACAATATTGATGAACAGATTAAGGCAGCCACGACTTTGCTATATAAAGCAGAGCAGTCAGAGTTGTACAGCCCGAGAAATATGTAAATTGAATTAAATGGGTGCGTGCGTCTCTGTGTGTGTATTAACGTTATTAGAGGACCGGTTTGCGATTGTAGACAGAGCGACTGCAATTAAAGCCTAAATAAAATATGAAGTGTGCAAAAAATAAATGTGCAAAAATTGCAAAATTTGCATAATACGCGTATGTATATAAATAAAAAATAAATAAAAATCAAATTTTGGAATGTGAGCCGCACCACCAATTGATCTGTTCGTTTGTTTGATTTAATTACCCAACTGCCCAGTCGATATAATTCAATTTTTCAATTTTTGTATGATATTTGCAGTGCCTAATGGTAATGGCCGTGATTCTGTTGATCGCTCTAGCACTTGTACTCTGTTGCTATTGCGCCATCAATCGGCAAAAGATAAATGCGATTTACCTGAAACCGCTGCTAAAGAAAACCCGTCAGCTGACCAATAACACTGCCAACGATAATGCCGATGTTAATGGTAATGCCAATGCGAACGATTGTTATCATGCCACGCCGATACAGGGACGGCAGCGTCGCACCATTTGGGATATTCCCGGTCCACAGCGCATACCCTTTCTAGGCACCAAATGGATATTCCTTGTGTTCTTTCGCCGCTACAAAATGACGAAACTCCATGAGGTCTACGCAGGTGATAGAGAGCCTCAATAACCAAGTGCATATACTTAAAGGCCCTACTCTCCTCTGCAGATCTGAACCGGCAGTATGGGGACATTGTTCTTGAGGTAATGCCCTCGAATGTGCCGATTGTGCATTTGTATAATCGCGACGACTTGGAGCGTGTACTCAAGTATCCCAGCAAATATCCATTTCGTCCGCCCACCGAGATCATTGTGATGTATCGGCAATCGCGTCCCGATCGCTATGCCAGTCTGGGCATTGTTAACGAACAGGGACCAACGTGGCAGAAGCTACGCTCTTCCCTTACTTCCAGCATAACCTCTCCACGCATTCTGCAAAACTTTCTGCCCGCCCTGAATGCCGTCTGTGATGATTTTATTGAGCTGTTGCGAGCGCGACGCGATCCCCAAAGCCAGGCGGTCCATAATTTTGAGGAACTCGCCAATCTAATGGGTCTGGAGGCGGTTTGCACCCTGATGCTGGGTCGACGTATGGGGTTTCTGGCGCCCAATACCAAACAGCCACACAAGATCAGTCAATTGGCGGCAGCTGTGAAGCAGCTCTTTATTTCACAGCGAGACTCGTACTATGGTCTGGGACTGTGGAAATACTTTCCCACCAAGACTTATAGGGACTTTGCGCGAGCCGAAGACTTGATATATGAGTAGGTATATTGGTTTAATTCGTCAAATTTTGGGCAAAAAAACTCAATTACCTTTAACAGTATTATATCCGAGATCATAGACAATGAGCTGGAGCAGCACAAGAATACGGCCGCTTGTGAGGATGAGGACGCAGCAGGTCTGCGTAGCGTATTCCTGAACATACTGGAGCTGAAGGATTTGGACATACGCGACAAGAAGTCGGCCATTATAGACTTTATAGCAGCGGGCATTGAAACGGTGCGTATAATGGAAATACGGTAATAGCATTCAAAGAACAATTAGCATTCAAGACCCCATTGTAACTCAGAAAGTATGATTTTAATTTTGTTAGGAAAAGCATAAGGTTTTCGTATATTACTCAGGATTATTATGTGTTATTATTATTATATATGTCAGGATTATTAATACGTTTGTAAAATTGGTTGTAAACAAGCACACTATACAACATTTTCAATGAAATTACAAAAAAGCTGGATTCCAGTGTCAAGCACTGGAATAACACCATTTATGTTATAATATTTTCATGGTGAAGTTTTTTTTGGATGAACACAAAAGTCATTGAAACGCTGTATGTAATCGGAATACGGGAAAAATAACCAAAGCAGAATAGGTACCATTGAAGATCCCATTGTAACTCAGAAAGTATAACTTATTCTTCTGTTTCGAAAAGCAGCTCAAGGTCGAATATAACTCAGGATTATTATTTCTTTTGTATTGTAATATATGGATAAGTTTTTGGATGCATTAGTAAGTTTGGGGAAAAAATGAACATCGGAATACGGAAATACCAATCAAAGAAGAATAGGTACCATTCAATATCCCACTGTATCTCATATAATTATTTCTTCAGTTTGGAAAAGCAGTTCGAAGTCAAACATAACTCAAGATTATTATTTCGTTTAGGTTTCACTTTTTGAGTGCATGTGTAGTCTTGTGAAAATAATGAACATAAAACTAATCGAACAACTTTCAGTTAGCCAACACATTGCTTTTTGTGCTCAGCTCCGTGACAAGCGAGCCGCAAGCCAAGCTCCGGATTCTGGATGAGTTTTGTGAGTATCGCCACACGAACATCTTGCAAGATGCGCTGACCAATGCCACCTATACCAAGGCATGCATACAAGAGTCCTATAGGCTGAGGCCGACGGCTTTTTGTCTGGCACGGATTCTTGAGGAGGACATGGAGTTGTCCGGCTATTCGCTAAATGCCGGCGTAAGCATTACACCCTAAGTAATCCGATCTTTTAAAAACGAAATCTTCTCTTTTCTGCAGACTGTGGTGCTCTGTCAGAATATGATTGCCTGCCACAAGGATCGTAATTTTCACGAGGCCAAACAATTTTCCCCAGAGCGTTGGATCGATGCGTCTGGAAATTTTACAGTGAATGTGGACAGTGCCAGTATTGTGGTGCCGTTCGGAGTTGGTCGCCGTACGTGTCCCGGCAAACGTTTTGTCGAAATGGAGGTGGTGCTGTTGCTAGCGAAGGTCAGTCTCATTTTTCAATATTTTTTCTCCTCGAAACAATTTCATTAAGCTCGAATATCTGCAGCTTGTGCTCGCCTTTGATGTGGATTTTGTGGAACCACTTCAAACGGAATTCGAGTTTTTGTTGGCGCCTAAAACGCCGCTCAGTTTGGTGCTGCGCGATCGAACATTCTGACTGTGGCGAACATATTGTATTCAATACAAATATCTGTATATAGGTGAAGTGTTAAAGTTTAAGTAGCGGCAATTGTTTTGTGCGTAAACGTTGTAAACGGAAAGACTGTTGTAAGTTTGTTGATTGTAGCACGTAAGGCTATATTTTTACTGAACACTAGAAGCCTTTGAAGTCATTTAAATCGTTGGCTTGTTTTCCAAATTCCAGCGAAATCATACACAGCTTACGTTTTGAAAACATACTCGACATTTTAAAGAAATTTTCATTAAATATGTAGTTTACGACATTTAAGAGATAGGTTGTGAATACTGTTCAGTAAAAGTTGAGCCTAACGTTATATGCTTATGTGTATAAAATATTTTAATGTTGTACAGTAAAATTTATTTATTCCAATTTGTATATTGTATATATATATATTACTTTACTTTTATAATAGTTTTGTCTGTGCATATTTTTGTTAAAGGGCAAGAGTTGAAAACGAAATAAAGCAATGCTTTCAAATGTGCTTTAGCGGGCGTCAGGTTATTCAATTTTTTTAGGTTTTAGCACAATATATTATATTAAAAATTATTGAAAGTGAACGCTAAGGTGAGGGATAGCTTTTGATTGGAAATGGACATTGGACATCGTCTGAAGCAACTTGTCTTTCACTAACCTGCATTGGGCAAGAGACTACTCCAGGACAATCCTATGTAAGTAAAATAATATTCAATTCAAATCGGTTTTTTAGAGCAGCTTTGGAATTTATGAGCTGTTTATTCTTAAAAGTAAGATATTTAATTACTTATTTTTGCTTGAAGTGGAAAACATTTAAAAATAGCTTGTGTTTTTTTTAAATTAAATAACTTTTGTAAATACAGACCTCGTTTCTCGTTTAATTTTCGCTTTTTTTAAATAGCTCTTTCCTAATATCAAATTTGGTTTTAATAAATAATTGGAAATCGATGGTTGCTGATGGTTGCCGCCTTAACGGTAGGTTGTCAATGAATTTATGAGTTGGTTTATAAAATGATATTTATTGGTAAGGTTTACTTTAAGAAATTCACGGTAGATTATTACAATTAGTTTTTTTTTCCTGGAACAGCAATTATTCCATTTGAATGTAGATTTTGCAAATCAAATGGCCTTTTGAAAGCAGCCAATTTTATTTATGTTTTATTAATTTATCCCACAAGAGGCGGACAACTGTTAAAGAAGCCATTAGTTCTAGAAGAAATGTGTTTCTGCATAAAGATTTTATAAATATGGTTGTGCAAAGGCGTTACCTTTCGGAATTTAGCTTACTGATATCAATATGATCTTCATTTCCGCCGAATTGTGAAATTAAGTTGGCACAACTAATTAAGCTATTAAATATATATCTGTTTTCATTCATCAATTTTAAAAAATCTGCTAACAATTAAGGCACTTGTACTTTATAACGTATACTACAAAAGGTATCTTTGAAGAGCCCAAAAGTATGCTGCATAATTTTTAAATACAACAAAACCACAGGGTGCTTCACACACGCACACTAATACGAGTATCAGTAGTTATGTATGGACGTGTATACGCCACTAGAATAATGTTTACAAATGTTCCATTTAATTAATGGCGTATTTATTTTAATAACAGCACTTAATTTTTATAAATCGTAAAGCCCCCACCATTCCGGGCGTGGAACGCACAACACACAGTTTTACTGACAACAATAACACGAACAATTATTGCGCATAACCGCGACTTAAACAGCTGCGACAGTTGTATTGCCAACAACAACAACAATAATAACAACAAAAACACACAACGCATGTAGGAAGAACTGAAAGCAATAAGTATAGCCAGCAGCTCAACCCCTTTTCCAAAAAAGTAAAAGCCACAAAATGCGTGTTTATTAATTAAGCGCATTTGTTTTCATTAAATAAACGTTTTAATTGAGCATGAAAGTTGGCGCCAAAAACAGTCGAAAACGCGACACGACAATAGACGATGTGGCCATTAAAATGGCGACAGCAACCCCTTCGGATGGGTTGCCAACCACCCCTCCTCCCACCTGATGCCGTAAAGCATTTTTGCCAGCTGCGTTAAATATTTATACATAATAATTAATTTTGTGTATTTTAATGGATTTACATGCAAACATACAGTAGTCTGACATGATTGATGAAAATGTACACGAGAATGACTTACAAATTAAGCAAGGCCAGAAGGAAATGTGTATTCACTCACCTGCACATTGTTTAACCCATTGTTGTCGCCCGTTTAATTATGGTTTGCAAAATTGTCATAGCTTCTTGCACAATAAGCACTATTTAAGTACTGAAAAAAGAAAGAAATGAATAGTAAGTAACTCATTAGGATAAGTCATTAAAAGTATATAATAATTGATAAGAAATAGAGTTGAAATGCAATGAATATTTGAGGTGAGAAACAGATATCTACTTTCGTAGTTGCTTAAAATACAACGAACAAAAGAATATTTTCTGCATTTAAATGAAATCAATATTAACCATGCGAAAAAGTATACAAATGAATTAAGTTCGGCCTAACTTTACGCTATTTTTATAAACTTAAATTAGACCTCAATAATTAAATGCTATAGGGCACACATTTATGGCTTAATATAAGAGCAATACAGTGCCTGCTATTTCAACGTTTATTATCAGCCAACAACTAAACAACAACCTGCATTCATTGTTTTTTCGCTTCTCTTTGTCTAATGTGCCACTGGGGGGTAATTAAGTAGGGACTGGAGAGCCAAAAAGTTTTGCTAAACATCTCAACTTGTTGGGTGTTGTTAACAGCACTTTATGCGCCAACTCCATTGCATTAAAACCTCTCGACCCTTTTAATGATTGCTCTTATTTTCATAAACTTGGCAAATGCTTGGAAAAATCCATTTATTCGTTACTTTATCTATTCGCATCGGCCTTTGCAAAGTCATTTCGTATGTGAGTTATGACTTTCCTATGAATTATGGCCAGAGCCACGTAGCGGCTTAGTTGGCTGAAATGTTAACTATTTGAGCAGAACTAAGCGACCAGTTAGCGATTGAATTTGAGAAAATGAGGAGCAATTGTTGCCAATAGCTTAATTATTTATTTTCTATTTTCTTTATTAGTAGAATCATGTGTTTATACTTCGTAGTAGATTATATGTTTTATATTTAGTAGAGTAGATTAGTGAGTACGCTAGTTTAGTAAACGGCATCTATGGATCACTGCTTGGACTTAAGAAGCTGCTAACACGTGGCTAATACTGAACAAACTTGTTAAGTACATTCTCCGAGTCCCTTGGCAGCACGAGTATATTTTATATTATTCGGTTTTCGCCACATCATCCGCTATACAAATTCACGTAATGAATATATATTTCCGTATGTTTGTTTTAAATTTCATCCAAATCGGCTAATTCTAAGTAAAGTATTTTCACTTTCGTTCCTGCTCGACCGTAGCATTATACCTTGTTACTTTTTTTGTGATGCCGTAAATAAGTAGTTAATGGTCGATTCGTTTTTGTGCATAATACTTGTATATTCATAAAAGCCAGTTAAATATGTGTGAAAAAGTGAAAAGATGTTATGCAGTGAAGCTGTGAGAGCCAAGTGATTTTCCCTTCCAATTTTAGTTTATATCTATTTTTTTAGATTTTTCTTTTTTTCTTTTTAATATTGACATATTAGTTTTGTTTTTAAAATTTTCAGCTTTTAAGATAATTTTTATAATTTTTATATATTTTTCTCCCATGTCGACAGTCAAATAAATAAATAATAATGTTCGCTTGTGGGATTTTTTTTTTATATACATATATTTTAAACTTTTATTCTTTTATGCTCTCATTATGAGGTGGAAAAATCCGTAGTTAAAGTCTTTTCCTTAAAAGCTTCGACTAGCACAGCAAAACTTGATGAAAAGTGTGTTCTTAGCAGAGCATTAAATTCGATTTTTATATTGTTCTATAATTCTTTTATATATATTTATCATTTTGATCATATTTCATAATCCTTATTATGTAT
Organism: Scaptodrosophila lebanonensis; assembly: GCF_003285725.1. Taxonomy (NCBI): domain Eukaryota; kingdom Metazoa; phylum Arthropoda; class Insecta; order Diptera; family Drosophilidae; genus Scaptodrosophila; species Scaptodrosophila lebanonensis. Next base: position 11,556,867 of record NW_022060742.1, on the reverse strand, counting down.
TATTTTAGCTAATATGCTTTATTTACCGCATCACAGAAATTTGTTTAGTTTTCCTCATCTCAAAGCTGCTAATCATCATTTTAGCTACTATGGATTCCTTATTTTCTCTAGTACTTCTCTTCCTCCTTCTCTGTTTCTGTCCCACTATTACACCTGTCCGACCATTCGCCACGAGGCAGTATAAGTTGTACGCTTCATTAAATCCAACACAATTTGAATAAATAATAATGCCAGGGAAAGAAGCTCTGATTACGCAAGAGAATGTATAAAAGGTCGCGCTGCCTTTGTTCCTCTGGCAGTCTAAATAGCAACAGCAGGGAGAATATACCTTCTCGCAATAAAATGTTAAAACTGAAGTAGGTCTAAACTGTTTTGAGGAATTATGTAATTCCAATTTGATCATTTCAGTTATTTTCTTTTCGTGTGTGTATTACTGGCCCCCTACTGTACATGTGTGGCTCCTTTTGGTCAGTATGTAACAGTTCCAGAATGTCCGAAAATAACAACATCACCGCAGGTAAGTATAACTGGAAAACAATTTTATGATAAAAACTATACAATTTTTATTTAAAGATTACGTACAAAGGCAAAATGACTTTCATTGGTGCTTACGTGAACATGAAAAAACCTCCGCCACAGAATTCTATTCCCCCTTCCATGTTTTGTATTGAAGTGGACTTTCCGCCGAAAAATACAGGAGAAGAATGGGGGAAGGTTTTAGGAACGGATAATAAGAGCTTTATCGTTTACTACGAGTGCACTGCTATCGACAAAAAAGCGTTCTCATGCAAGTGTTATCCGCATAGATGTTAATTTCATTTAATTTTGTGCATTCTAATTGTTTATACACTTCTTTTATAGATTCCGCCTATGTCTTTTCAAAAACAAAAAGTCGCGATCCAGCTATTGAAAAAGCGGTTAAAGAAATCTTCGATAAAAATAAGCTAAGCTTTAAGGATTTTATTTATGTTTGCTAGCGATATTAAATGCATTTCCAAGAATAGATGCGAACGCAGTAAAACACACATAATTTGGTGTACAAAAAATAAAAAATCTAATAATACTACGAAAAGCTTGTATGCAGAGCATTTATTCCATACACAAAAGAAAGTATATCCTACGAGTCCTAGAATGGAAATGTGACTGTAATTATATTAATAATATTGTTTACACTTAATAAATTCAGATGTTTCTGTTTTGAGTGATGCTCTCTCCAAGATTTTTATTAATTAATTTATTGATTCAAGAAATAATAAAATATATAAGAAAGAATAAACCAAACCAAACCGGAGCGGGCAGCTGCATTATCTTGAATTTAATTTTTCCCTATTTTTTGTAGTGCCAATAATTTGATAGTAAAAAATCAGCCAAAAAAATCTTGTCCCCCCTGGACTAATATCAGCCAACAACTAAACGCTTCTCAACAAACATTCATTGTTTCTTCGCTTCTCATTGTATAATATGCCACTGCGACCAACTCCATAGATATCACAGCATTTGCAAAAAGTTTCGCCGAACACCTTAACTTGTTGAAAGTTCTTAAAAGCCATCTCCATTGCATCAAAGTCTCACGACCCTTTTATGATTTTCATAAACTTGGCAATGTTAGCGGAAAGCCATTAAGTATTATAACAAGACTAAAACATTACTGTATCTATGGCCATCGGCCTTTTGATATCCGTCTGTGTGTGAATTCCATTCGCATGTGAGTTATCACCGGCTATGAGTTATGGCCGGAATCATTTGGCGGCTATTATTGGCAGAAGTGTTAAGTGTTAGATAAGCGCGCATAATTCATAGAAGCGTAAAAAATGAATAAAAAATTAAATATGCTATAATTGTTTATGTAAACGAATGTTTGAATAATTGAAATTGGTAAACATTAGAGCCGCTTACGGAGGCAAGTCTATAAAAGTTCGCGCTTCTTATGTTCCATTTCCCTTGCAAAATGTTAAAGCGAACGATTTTCGGAAACTATGTACATAATTCCATTTTGACGTTTCAGTTATTTTCTTTTGGTTGTTGTGGCGGAGGCTTCTGCCTTTCTGGATTTCAATCCTTTTGAGAACCTTGAGCCACGAACAGAACCCTGTCCCACATTTCCAAATGCATCCACCATTAGTATCACTAGTTTACAGTTTTATGATAAAAACTAAACAATTTGTTTTAAAGCTCACGTATAAAGGCAAAATGTATTCCGTTGGTTTGTATTGGGACTTGAAGAAACCAATGCCGTTCAATCCACTTAATTTAATATTAACTCATTCATGTCATGAGCAAAAATTTCCAGACGTATTGAGCTGGCAGATCCTGGGCACGGATAATAAGAGCTTCATACTTATATATAATTGTATGGCCATCAACTTAGATCAGACTCAGTTCGCAGGCAAGTGTTATCCTCGGATGTGTTAATGTTCTTGGCGAAATTATACTTATCTTGTTTTCTTTTAGATAACGTAATTGTCTTTGCTTTAACAAAGAAGTTGGATCCAGCTACTGAAAAGACTGTTCGAGAAATCTTCAGAAAAAATAAATTAAGGATGAACACTTATATTCCGGGTTGCAAATGATTTAAAGTCATTCTCAAATAATTAAGGCAAACGCAGATAGAAAAACACACACATAACTTTGTGTACAAATAATTATTTCATTTAAAAAATTACTTGCAGCTTTGAAAATTTTGACATATCTAATAAATGCCAATCTGTCGTTTTAGAGCCTAATCTGCATGCCGATTCCAGCAGCAAAAAAGAAATTAGTAAATGTAAAAGTTCCTTAGTACTTAGGGTTTCATAGAAGAGCCTGCGCGCTCATACTGATAGATGGAAGGGTATAGACTATTAGGCTATTGCGAATGTATGTAACAAACAGAAAGAGGCGTGGCAAACTATATAAATTCTTCATGAATGAGATAAGACAATTCAACTCCATCTGTTATCGGAAAGTTTAATGAAAACTGAAAGCTAAATTGAAAACTCCAATAATTCTTGGAACAATGTACCGAATTTGGTTTTACAAATCATACTTCATTTGAAGGCGGTTGTCAAATGTTTAGAATATTTTTCAAATGGAAAAGGGTCGGGTTCATGTAAGTATTTGTAGTCCATACATTAGAGGAGTTTTTCTTACAGGAGTGTTGCATGTTTGCATGTATTCAATGCCACATTTGCATTTGTAAGGTACGAATATTACGTTGTAGTCCATACGTCCACGATTTTTAAGTGTATAAGATAAAATATTTTTATTTGTCAACTGAAATTCTTATATCCTGTAACCGTAGCGTAAAAGGTAACATTAAGATTGTGCAAAGTAAGCATGTAACTGGAAGAAGTAAGCATCTCCGAGCCCGTAAAATAAATAAATACTTGTATATATTAATCAGGTTATGGAGAAGTCGCCTGTCCCAGTACTACGCTGTTTTTATTTTCAATTCATATGTATGCAGGTAGTTCAGGGGCAGTCTTTAGGTACAGGATATTTCATTGTCAGGGTAGTACGTTATATATTTACAATTTTGGATACGGACCGGCTATCTCTGTCTCTTACAATATAGTTTGTGTCTTCTAACATGTGTCTATTGTCCCCCATTTAATGGAATTTTAAACGGCAAGTTCCGTTCGTGATTTCCGATTAATATAGTTAAAAATTAAGACAAACCCACCTTGAATAATGAATTTTGTCAAGCATTAGCGTCGTTACGATTTAAATGAATGAAGTTCATGATATTTAGGTTTCAGTAACAGTACGGCAAAGAGATTGTTCTAAAACAATGTTAAAGTTGAGGTAATTTTTGAAGAGCTTTGAGGCTTTTAAAAAATGCTGTTTTTTTCATTACAGTTATATTTTTGGTATAAGTATCCTACTGGTCGAATACTGTTCTGCAGCGGATAAAACTGGCCCGTGTCCCTCAACTAAATCAGTACCGCAAGTGAGTATTTTGTAGATTCTAAAAATCTGCATATCGCTCATATTCGAATGGTTTGTAATTGTAGTCCACATACAAAGGCAATGTAATCCAAAGGTCACTGTTAGTTAGTACGATTAACTTTAATCAAACATTTTTCAACGTTTGTAATGAGAAGAAGTATCCATTTGAATCAAAGAATGATTATCTTACCTTGGGTACGGATAACAAGAGCTATATGGTTCTGTATAAGTGTAAATTTCATGAGAAAGAAAACAAGCATATAGGTAAGTTTTATATTTTTTTCAGATTTAAATAACCATTACCCTTCTCTACAGAAATGGCATTTTCATATGTTATGAGATCAGCCACTAAGGAATCTATCAATGCCATTGACGAGGCTTTTAGGAAAAATGGTTTGAATCCCAAATCTGTATTAGTTTTATGTAAAAAGTAAATCCTGTTGGCAATATTGCATTGCAATTGGCTCTAGAGTTCAAAATAAATTATTTGAATTTTTGAATTTGTAGTTCGGGTATTTTGGAGGGGCTCAGAGCTGCCTACCACTTATTTGTATAGTATTTTTGTGGCTCTTAGTTCTGCGTGAGAGCAGCCCACCTAAAGCATTCTCATTGGTTAAGTGGGTTTATTTTTTATTCATTGCATCTGCTTCTGTAACTTAGATATTGGTGTCAGTTCCTAGGCTTTATACTCTACCGCACAAATTGTAGTTTTGTTTGTGTCTACACGGAGTTGCTTGCGTTCGTTTCGAAAAAATTTGATTTTTTTCCCCAAGCGTCCATGAAAAAAAGATTATTCTTATTATTCTTCTTGCATGAGAAATATTAAAGAAAGAAAATTCTATGATACTACCAAATATTCTTCGTTTTCTAATAAACAATGAAGGCGTAGATATACGTGCATGTATTTGCAGAGCATTGCATTTCGCATCTGTATGCAACAATATGTTGTGTCAGTAGCAAAAAAATATATAAATGGTAAATAACGTCTTTTTCATAACAAAATAATTAAAAAGCGAACAGGATCCCCTATATATATTTTGAATCTAATAGCAAATAAAACGTACCTATAAAACTGTATTTCAATGTTAAAATGTCAAGAATTTAAATATGCAGGAACCAATAATAGTAGTGAGCGGATGAAGTGATTAGCAAGTAGGGCGGCAAAAAGAAGTCCCTAAAGATGTTTGTCTAATCTAATAAATTGCCCAAATTCTTAAAAGTGTCAGAAATATAGCTGAGCTTAAGGCCAATAATTTAAGCACATACCCAATTAGACTAGCTTATACACAAAGCTTATACAGTTTTTAAATAGCTCTCATAATAACTGGCTTAAGGAATTTGCTATTTCATTTGAATATTATTTATATAAATTATTCATTTTTATTGGCAAGTGAATGTTATTCAGATATTTGTATTATTGTTTGCACTCTGGGGCGAATTGTTTTAAGCTAAGTTTGTTTTTATTAAAGATTTCTCTAATGGCTTTGTCATCGACCGGATTTGGGCCCTTCTCTGACGTTAAGACATGCCCGTATTCTGTAAAAGATAAATATCATATTCAATCTGAACCATACGGCTATATGAGAAAACGAGTGCTTTTTTTTACCTATATAGTTGTTGGAGCTTTTGAAAAACTTACACCCGTAGAGCACAATATAGGTCGTATTATCTGTACCGATGGTAATGAGGTCAGTTGGGTCAGGATAGGAAAATTCAGTGGCCTTACAAGCTGGTAATTCGAAATCGAGCTTCGGAATAGGATTTTTGGTATCCAAGAACATGCCCGGATGAATTACTTTGCCTTTGTAAGAGGCCTACAAATATACCAATAGCATGTAGTTGGAATTTCAATCAATATCCGCGATACTAACCTTGTCTAAGGGGTGTGGAAGTTTTGGACATGATCCCGATTTCTTAACAACTTCTATATTTAAACTTTGACAGTACGGTGCCAGCAAGACACAATAGGTCAGAATATAACTATAAGAATTATGGGAATAGGAATTGTGTGCAATACCTAAAAGTTTGCCAAGCTTACCTCAGCTTTAACATTGTTTTACTTTTCGGAAGCCTACTTCTCTATCTCCATCTGCATAAGTAATATTAGATTTGTTCAAAACTTAAACGCTTAGAGCGTTTCAAATTTTTTGAAAATTATAATTATTTAAGGTGTTTTAATTAACTTTCTCATTTAAATATGTCGAAAGTCGTTGAAAAGGGGAAGCAGAGAATAATTGAACAAATATAAAGGTGTGTTTAGGGATGTGTATTGCGTCAAACTTCATTATTTATCCCATTAGCTACAAAATAAAGCTTGACTAAATGGAATAGTTCCACTATAGACTTGCCTATGAAAGAAATCAGCTATACAATTATTTGTTACTCTCATAGAAGTTAAAGACTTGCATTAATGAAATGTTTAGGTTGGAAAACAAAGAAAGCTTGCTAGACTTTAAAACAATTTATATCCAATAATTTCAGGTTCTGTTTATTAGCTTGTGCCTTACTGGCTTCACACAGTTTTAAGGCGCTACGATTTGGACCGTGCCCTATTTTGGAACACCCTGTGGATCCGGTGAGCTGTGCAGAAAATAAATTACAACTATTTATTAAATCTGATGAAATGTAAAACGTATTTTTAGCCAACATTTGAAGGCGCATTATATGAGCGCTCGATCTATTTTGATACGTATACCCCTTTTCTTCCAAACCATCTAGACTGTACCACTGTTGAGTGGCCAATTGCCAATAGCTCAGATCTTATCTTGGGTACAGATAATGCGAGCTACGTCGTCACCTATAGGTGCAACTTTTTTCCAAAATTCTACAGTCATGAGGGTAAGAAATTGTGCCAACTTGAATTTTAATTTTTACTATAAAAAAAATTATTGGTTGGCCGATATACTTAGAAATTGTACGAACATTTACGGTGGAGAGCAACCCTGAAAACTCGACGATAGAAGCTATTGAGGATGCCTTTATGAAAAATAATATAAATCCCAAGGCAGCTAGGATTTTATGTTGATTTTAAACGTTAAGCTAATAATGAATTGTGTTACCATTTATTGTAAAAAAAAACAAATGCTCAGATATCCTTGGAGAGGCCTTGCAATTGATTCTATTTCAATCATTGAAATTTGAGTGACTGAACGGTTTTATTTCGATGATAAAAAAGCTCTAAAAGCCGGCGATTGCCAATACTTGGTGCAATTCATTGAAAAGTATAAGAATTGGTATGGAGTAGTAAATATTCTATAGAATATTTTATTTTTCCTGGGTGATGGCCTTTAAAATAAATGAAATGTTTTCTGAAGGCGAAAAATTGACTAAAATTTGGTGTTCCTAGGTCTTATAGTCTCCGAGATATGGGCGATTATACGAATGGAAAATCAGGAAAGCCCCCATAGGGGTGAAGTGGGGGGGGGGGGAAATCAAAAAAATAAAACAAACTCGTATAGAATACACACATACGCCATCTTTGTGCAAAATTTGGTGTCTCTATCTCTTATAGTCTCTGAGATCCAGGTGTTCATACGGATGGACAGACGGACAGACAGACAGGGCTAGATCGACTCGTCTCGTCATGCTGATCAAGAATATATATATTTTGTGGGGTCTGCCACCCCTCCTTCTGTGTGTTACATACATACGCACACAACTAGTATAGCCTTTCACCCTTTGGGTACAGGCTATAACAACCAAAGGGATGGGCACTTGAACGTCTAAGAAAATTCCTACAAAAGCAACTTTGTCTTTGATTGTGGCCTGCAAATATGCAACGAAGCAACATGTTATAGTTCGAAAGCTTAAAGGTATGTACAGTGAAAACTCGCTTGGCCGGACACTTACCGTCGGCCAATTTTTGTCCGCCCAAGGGGAGTGTCCACTTAAGGGGAGTTTTCACTGTATATAGTGGTATTTGGAGTACCAAAAATACAAAAGGACGGACAACAATTTTGAAATGCATAATAGTACATTCTTCAGCAATACTAACTGTTAGCTTTGAATGAGGCAGTTTTGGACATTCTTCAGGTTTTGTTACTAAATAAATAAATAATAATTGCAGTTTTTGTTTGCCAATTGAATTCAATAAAATTGTTTGTATTTAATAGAATTAAGGAAGTCTTAACTCCAGTTGCCTTACATATCTGAAACTTCCTCTTTTACATTTTTAGTTTCTTTGGTAATGCAGTTATAAATATTAGACTTTACAAAAGGGGAACCATTCTTTTAAGCCTAGCTTATTTTTATCTAAGGCTTCTCTGATCCTTTTGTCAGTACCTGGATCGGGCCCCTTTGGTACAACGAATGCAGTTGCGATTTCTGTGATTGAGAAAAATGGAATTTGATTTAAAAAATGTACTATAAAATCATAAATGAAATAACGCTTACCAAAATTAAACTTTTTGCCATCGACATTATTTTCCGTACATACATAGAACAGGAAATAGCTCTTATTATCCGTCCCAATTAATGTGTAGCCCTCAGGATTTCGGAAATCAATGAGCTTACACGGCGTTAAATTGGGGCTCCCCCTCAAGGATTTCCCGTTTGTGAAAATTCCCACCATAAATATTTTGTCCTTAAGGGTGGCCTGCAAATATGCAACGAAGCAAGATGTGACAGAATTAAAAAGCTTCTTAACATTTTTAAGGGGCATAATAATACATTTTTGAGCAATACTAACTTTCGGTAATGGATGTGGCAGTTTTGGACATGGTCCAGGTTTGAACACCTCTGATTCTGATTGAGAGTATGCATAATATGGTGCCAGCAATGCGCAATAAACCAGAACATAACTAGAATTATGAACAAATACTTTAGGAGGCTATGTCCCAAAAGGTGTTCGGCTTACCTCAGCTGCAACATTGTCTTTATTCAGGGTAGGCTGCTATTCGTTCCCGTCCCAGGCTGCACTATTTAAGTAACACCAGCAACACTGAACTTTTATAGATTCATTTACGTAAGTGTTTGACATTTTTAATTATTTAAGGTGTGTTTACTTAAATGACTTATTGTGTGGAAAGCGTGGAGATATGTTGGGACAAGTATATTCGTTTTGGTGTGGAAGTAATGAAGCATTGCACATATGAGCATGGCGAGTAGAAACGAAACTAACCTTTTCTCATATACGTACTTGGATTCGTTATTAGATATACATAATTGTAATTTGTTCAAAATTAGCATATGGAGCACTTTAATGTTGTTGCTTACATCGACAGCCTTATTTATCAAAGAATAGACAAACAACAAATAAAATAAGAGATATATAATAGGAGTGAAAATATAAAAAAAGTAAAAAAGCTAAAGTCGGGTGTCCCGACTTTGAAATACTCTGTACATATGTTTAGAATATTTATAGAATTTAAAAAAATTAAAAGAATTAAAAAAAAGATTTCATCGATTTTACCTCTCTTGGTATTCGAACTCACGTAATTACTTAGTAATTGCGTCTATGTGAGTATATATATATATATTTATGCGCATCTATTCGTGTCTGTGTAAGCATGTTTGCAGTCAACCAAAGCATCAGCATCAATAACAGCTGCGGGCAGCGCTTGAGCAGCAAATATATTTATGGCTATAACTTTTTGTTAGATCGGTCTATCATAGTGAAATTTGGCATACGGACACATAACCACTTACTGTGGGTATTTGCATTAAATTTAAATTTGAGTTCGAAATTCCAAGAATTACGGGAGGTACGATTTGCGGAAGAGAAGGGGCAGGAAGGGAAATTCCAAAATACACATTTTCTGCGTATTCACATAAGGCATCTGGGAATAAAATTTGGTGTCCCTAGGTCTTATAGTCTCTGCGATATAGGCGATTATACGAGTGGAAAATCGGGAAAACCCCCACAGGGGGAAGTGGTGGGGTCTGCCACGCCTCCTTCTGCCTGTTACATTTTCAGCTCCCGCAAACCTAATATATTCTTGTACATTTCATGTACAGAGTACAGAGTATAGATATTTATATGTAATGGTAATGTATTTATGTATAAGTATAAGACATTACAAAGGTTTACCCAATGTTTTAGGCTTAGCTTATTTTTATCTAAAGCTTCTCTGAACCTTTTGTCTGTAGCTGGATCGGGCCCCTTAGGTACAACAAAAGCAGTTGCGGCTTCTGTGAATAAGAAAAATGGCATTTGATTTAAAAAATCAACTATAAGATCATAAATGAAATAACGCCCACCGAAATGAGTCATTCCGAGCAGAAAATTAATTTCGATACAACTATATAACAAGAAATAGGTCTTATTATCCGTCCCAATTAATGTTAAGTCCTTAGAATTTTAAAAATCTTTGCGCTCACACACAATAAATAATAATTGCAGATTTTGTTTGCCAATTGAATTCAATAAAATTGTTTGTATTTAATAGAATTAAGGAAGTCTTAACTCCAGTTGCCTTACATATCTGAAACTCCCTCTTTTACATTTTTAGTTTCTTTGGTAATGCAGTTATAAATATTAGACTTTACAAAGGGGCAGCCATTCTTTTAAGCCTAGCTTATTTTTATCTAAGGCTTCTCTGAACCTTTTGTCAGTACCTGGATCGGGCCCCTTTGGTACAACAAGAGCAGTTGCGATTTCTGTGATTGAGAAAAGTGGAGTTTGATTTAAAAAATTAACTATAAAATCATAAATGAAATAACGCTTACCTAAATGAGTCTTTTTGCCCTGGATATTAAATTCGATACAATTATAGAAAAGGAAATAGCTCTTATTATCCGTCCCAATTAATGTGTGGCCCTCAGTTTTTTTAAAATCTCCGGGCTCACACTGCCGTAAATTGGCGGCACTTCCCGGGGTGGTCGATTTAATGTTTGTGAAAATGCCCACAATAGTAATTTTGTCCTTGAAGGTGGGCTGCAAATATGCAACGAAGCAAGATGTGACAGAATTAAAAAGCTTCTTAACATTTTTAAGGGGCATAATAATACATTTTTAAGCAATACTAACTTTCGGTAATGGATGTGGCAGTTTTGGACATTCTCCAGGTTTTGTCAACTCTGGTCTTGATTGAGCGTATGCATAATATGGTGCCAGCAATGCGCAATAAACCAGAACATAACTAGAATTATGAACAAATACTTTAGGAGGCTATGTCCCAAAAGGTGTTCGGCTTACCTCAGCTGCAACATTGTCTTTATTCAGGGTAGGCTGCTATTCGTTCCCGTCCCAGGCTGCACTATTTAAGTAACACCAGCAACACTGAACTTTTATAGATTCATTTACATAAGTGTTTGACATTTTTAATTATTTAAGGTGTGTTTACTTAAATGACTTATTGTGTGGAAAGCGTGGAGATATGTTGGGACAAGTATATTCGTTTTGGTGTGGAAGTAATGAAGCATTGCACATATGAGCATGGCGAGTAGAAACGAAACTAACCTTTTCTCATATACGTACTTGGATTCGTTATTAGATATACATAATTGTAATTTGTTCAAAATTAGCATATAGAGCACTTTAATGTTGTTGTTTACATCGACAGCCTTATTTATCAAAGAATAGACAAACAACAAATAAAATAAGAGATATATAATAGGAGTGAAAATATAAAATAAGTAAAAAAGCTAAACTCGGGTGTCCCGACTTTGAAATACTCTGTACATATGTTTAGAATAATTATAGAAAACTAATGTCCTGCCCCTGCTTCGCACGGGTATTTTTACAAAAAATTTAAAAATTTTACCTTTTATAACACACACACATACACCCTTTTTTTGCTATGAGTTACTAAGAAGGAGTGAAATTTATTTTGGATATTATTATTTTAATGATTTTTTGTTCGATTTTAGATTTTTTGTTATTCTTTATTAGGTCAGAGGTTCTCTGTAAAGATTTTTGATGTTTTATTTGTGGTAGCAAAATAAATTGATTTTTAGGAGCTCCGACCCGTGATAGGTTAACATACAGTAAAACATTGCTTTCGTATGTCGTTTCCTACTTATTCGAAGGCTTGGCCTTAGGACTACCGGAAATTGAACCCATATAAATGATAAAATGGGATCATCGGTATCCTCATTTTATGAGCTAGTTGACCAGTTGCTGGGCCGTTGATAATAGTTGCTACACTTAAATTGTCCTGCAATTCCTTAAAAAGCAGCCTCGTCCCATTGCACATGCTTGTAAGGCTTTAATTTCTCAAAACCATGATTGTAATTCCGAATTTTACCGTCAATTCATGGGGCGGCAGTCCAGAAGGGTTTAGTGAATTTAAATGTCTTCAATATTAATGACGGTGTCGATCGATTTGTAATATTTTATTTGGCTGGGGGTTTTGAATAATATTGCCTTAATATTTAAAGTGACAATGTTTTGAGGATGATTGTGAACTGACAGCATGATATTCAGGAGTTTTTGAAGGTACTTTTTTTACACCTTTGGTTACATAATTGGCGTTTTAGTAAGGATTCCATTCTTTTTTGCAAATATAATATAGCCCATGTTCACTGTCGATAGTGTAGCTTCCCAACAGTGAAAGAATCCAATTCAAACAAACAAACAATCAAATCTTTCCTCTTTATAATATTAGTATAGATAAAAAAAATTAAGAAAATTAAAAAAAAATTGGATCTATTTTACCTCTCTCGGTATTCGAACGCACGTAAAGGGTGTATAATTGCACATTTACTTAGCAATTGCGTCTATGTGAATATAGTATATTCCCCCCCATAGGGGGAAGTGGTGGGGTCTGCCACGCCTCCTTCTGCCTGTTACATTTTCAGCTCTTGTACATTTCATGTACAGAGTACAGAGTATAGATATTTATATTTTTTATGGTTCCTTTCACATTTTCATTTTCTTTGGTAATGTATTTATATATAAGTATTAGACATTACAAAGGTTTACCCAATATTTTAGGCTTAGCCTATTTTTATCTAAGGCTTCTCTGAACCTTTTGTCAGTACCTGGATCGGGCCCCTTAGGTACTACAAAAGCAGTTGCGGCTTCTGTGAATGAGAAAAATGGCATTTGATTTACAAAATCAACTATAAGATAATAAATGAAATAATGCCCACCGAAATGAGTCCTTCCGAGCAGAAAATTAATTTCGATACAACTATATAACAAGTAATAGGTCTTATTATCTGTCCCAATTAATGTTAAGTCCTTAGAATTTTGAAAATCTTTGCGCTCACACACCGTTGTATTGACGCCACTCCCCGGGGGGATCGATTTAATGTCTGTGAACACTCCTACAAAAGATATTTTTTCCTTGAAGCTGGGCTGCAAATATGCAACGAAGCAAGATGTGACAGAATTAAAAAGCTTCTTAACATTTTTAAGGGGCATAATAATAAATTTTTGAGCAATACTAACTTTTGGTAATGGATGTGGCAGTTTTGGACATGGTCCAAGTTTCAACAACTCTGATTCTGATTGAGCGTACGCATTATATGGTGCCAGCAATACGCAATAAACCAGAACATAACTAGAATTATGAACAAATACTTTAGGGGGCTATGTCCCAAAAGGTGTTCGGCTTACCTCAGCTGCAACATTGTCTTTATTCAGGGTAGACTGCTATTCGTTCCCGTCCCAGGCTGCACTATTTAAGTAAAACCAGCAACACTGAACTTTTATAGATTCATTTACATAAGTGTTTGACATTTTTAATTATTTAAGGTGTGTTTGCTTAAATGTCTTTTTGTGTGGAAAGTGTGAAGATATATTGTAACAAGTATATTCTTTTTGGTGTGGGACTAATGAAGCATTGCACATATGAGCATGACGAGTACAAACTACTTTATTCCCAGGTTTAGACTCGGATTAGTTATTATATAAAATTGTAATTTTTTAAAATTAGCATATATATTGTCTTTTTTATTTTGTTGCTTACATGCAGAGCATTCTTTATCGAACAATAAGCAAACAAAAAGTAAAAAAGAATACTTACGTTCACCCCCTTAAGTGACTACATAATATATGTAAGAGTGATACTGGTTTGAAGTTACGAAATTTTAACATCAAGGCTGGAATGGAATCGGGAAACTCGCCAAGTTAGAATGACAAACTCAAACTCTTTCTGAATCCGAATATGTGTAATGGATAATGGTTTGTTTTAAAAAAGTAAAATACAAAGGGAAGTGTCAATCCTGGACTCCGTCGATGAGTAGATTTACATTTCAAAACAAAAAGAACGAAAAAAAACCATTCGGATCAATTGCGCTCTAATTGAACGAAATTTCCGGAATAATTTTTGACATTAACATGGTGCATATTTTATTTCTATATATATTTTTTTCTATAGAACTACCATTTTTAGCAGAAAGTAAAACCGCTGAAAACCGACTTGAGAATTTTAGTCATTGAAATTTAATATATTTCTAGTATATTTAAATCGACTACAAAAAACTTCAAATTAAAGTTCAGAAAAATATTGTAATTTACTATGGAATATAAGTAGTAAATTTAACTATTTCTTTTTTGAAGCGTGTGCATATTAATATTAAATATGGTTCAACATTAAATTGAATATGACACACTTTAATAACGAAGTTTTACACTTTGTTTTGAATTTTATTCATATTAAAATCACTAATTGAATATGTTTTTAGTTAAATTTATGATGTTTTTATTTGATTTGAATATGAAATAGGTGAACATTAAATTTAATATGAAAATATTCATCCGTACTATGCAACTTTTTTATCAGTGTAGCCGGTGAGAACTCACATGCGAATGGCATTCACACACACACAGATATCAAAAGGCCGATGGCCATAGATATAGTAATGCTTAAGTCTAGTTATAAGACTTAATGGCTTTCCGCTAACATTTGCCAAGTTTATGAAAATCATAAAAAGACCAAGAGATTTTGATGCAATGTAGATGGCGTATAAAATGCTTTTAAGAACTTTCAACAAGTTGAGGTGTTCGGCGAAACTTTTTGGCAAATGCTGTAATACCTATGAAGTTATACTATATAGCGGTGTGGCTCGCTAGTCCCTACTTAATTACACCCCAATGGCATATTAGAATAAGAGAAACAAAAGAATAATGAATGATAGTTGAATAACATTCAGTTGTTGGCCGATACTAATTAGTTGATCCAATAGAAAAGTATGAAAGTATTAAATCATTTCTTATAAAATGCCAGTAGCGTGCTAAAAAGGTACACATATATCTACTACCTCTGTAAAATTGATATCTGTGCTAAATTTGTTTTTGATATTACCGATATTTTAATAGAGATATATATGTTTGTTTTTTATCAGCTCATAATCTCTAGTACCTTTACAATTAGAAGAATATCAAGTCATCAATTGATAATTGTGCAATTAATCTTTGTACATTTTATTATCTCCAGAAAAAAATTTTATTGTAAGCACATTTACTGGAGGCTTTTTTCTTAAAAGCCAAATTGTTGTATTTTGGCGAACCTAAAATTAATAATAACTGAAAATACCCCGCGGAATCGAGTTAAACACGGAAAATAAAATAACAGCTATAGCTAAGCTAAAGTCGGCTGTCCCGACTTTGAAATAATCTGTAATCTGCCTCCTGTGCCTGTGTAAAGCAGCAGCAACAACAACAGGTGCGGGCACTGCTTGCTCATATATACATATATGGCTATAACTTCCTGTTTAATCGGCCAAGAATTACAGGAGTTATGGAAAATCACTAACTGCGAGGGAGAGGGAGGGAAATTGAAAAATACACATTTTCTGCGTATTCATTGGAATAAAATTTGGTATTGCTAGGTCTTATAGTCTCCGAGATATAGGTGATTATACGAACGACGTTTCCGAAATAGGGGGAAGTGAGGGGAAAATCAACAAAATATAACAAACTCGTATAGCGTACACACATAAGGCATCTTTGTGCAAAATTTGGTGTCTCAAGCTTTTGTAGTGTCTGAGATCTAGGCGATCATACGGACGGACAGGCAGACAGACAGGGCTAGATCGAATTTTACCCTTATATAATTTATTATAATAATACAAATATTTTATTTGTATAAACTTAACTTGAATCAAAACAGATTACTGCCGTGCAAGTGATCGGTGCTCGTTGGGTCATTTATAGGCAAAGAAAATATGCTAGAGGAACAGCATCAAATTATAAAATCGTTCATATCTATCTATATATATTTTTGCTAATAATATCAAGTCTATTGGAATCTAGTTATTTAAGTATATTTACCCTCAAAAGTCTGCCATGAATTTGAAACCTGAAAAATAATGTGTCGCCGCTGAACGTGCATCTTCTATTTTAAATCTAACTTTTGCGTTCACATTCATTCCTTAAGTGGTTATTACTCCGGCTTTGCGAATTCAATTTGTGCCAATGTGCTTGGGGCGGAGGAACAGTTGGGGTGGTTTGAGGGGTTTCAGCTGATGTGGGGCTGATACTACCAGCGCCTTGTAGTGGCGGCAAATGTCATAAAAATATGCGACATTTCGTTTTTATCGCTTTTGAAAAACTTTATTTTTGGCGTTTGGCATTTGCTGCGTTCTTCGTTTACTTGGCTTTTTATTTTATTTACAACAGCAATTTCTTTGTTTTAAACAAGCAGCGCATTGTTTTTTATTTGTGTGACTCGATTGGCGATTGGAAAGCATGCGATTGGCTGCCATTTGAAAATTGTTGGAATGGGCATGTTAACAAAGCGCACAGTGTGCCTTAAAATTAATGTTCGAGAACAAACTTTTTGTTAAATTGTTCTAGGTTTTCTCAACTAATTAATGTGCAATTGTAGTCTAAAGCATGAGGCTGAAGATTATGGCTGATAACCTCCCAAGTCGGTTAATTACTATTCGATAGTTGGCTTCTTTTGTTATCCATAACTGTTTAAGTATAGCAAATGAAAGATGCTGACTTTAGTTTATTAAATAGTTACGGTCGTTCCTATTTTGATTTGAAACTGGTTGAATCTTCTTAAACTTGAGATTAAATATTTTCTTAAACAAATCTACCATCGATGGTAGCCGTGCACTATCGATTGTTTTAGATAGTTTTTCTTGAAAGCTATATTAACAACTAACAAAGGGCGCACTATATAATTGTAGCTCGCAGCCTATATTAAACTTTGTAAAACAATTTATTAATATTAATTATAAAATCGAATGTACTATCGATAGTTTTTCTTGTACTCTTTACCAACAACTAGAATTTCAACATTAATAACGAAATATTAAATTTTTTGTTGAATTTTAGAGTTTTATTTGTTTTAAACCTATATGTGTACATACTTTTAAACATATTTGTTTAAATCAGCTTACTATCGAAAACTATCGATGGTTTTCTATCGGGTACTATCGATGGTGCTGACTATCGATATTTCTCCAACTCTAATCCACCCTTCATTTTTTTTTTTTACAGGAGTTTTGAGTGTCAAGTAAAATACATGTTTTATACATATACAAATTGTGATAGTTTCGTAATTCATTTCCAACATTACAGCTTGAGCGGGTGAATCTCCTTTTGAATAAAGACATTTCCAAATAATATACATTGCTATAAAGCAACAAATGTCTGTTCATTTTAACTCATGTTTTTGGGACTTAAGCCCATTGTATATGGCGAAGACCGCTCCCCACTGTTGGTGGCATTAACATCATCAACAACATGGCTTCCAAAAGGCACTTCAGAAAACAGCTTTTGCGCGTCGCCATAAAATGCAATTGGTCAGAGAGGGCGAGCGTGCCGCATACAGAGCTCACAAAACAAAGGCCAATGCAAAAGAAAATCACAAAATGAAAAACGAAGAAAAACAATTAAATGCCAAGCAGTGGCGGTAACGGCAACAGCAAAAGCAACAGCAGCAGTAGCAGTAGCAGCAGCGGCAGCTCTAAAAGAAAACAAGCAAATAAACTTGTGAGCATTTGTGACACGTCGAAAAGCGTCCGCGCCACTGCCAAGCAACTCAGTTTAATTGAAATCAAGCTGGTGGAATGGGATGGTGTTAAGGTGGTCAGGGGGAGGTGGTTGAGTTCTTCTGTCCAGTAGCCAACAATTGCAAATCGAATTGAAACGCCAAACGTATTCGAAAATCGACAGCAAACGTAATTGAAATTGCATGAGAAACAATGTGGGCGGGAGGCAGCAGATGAATGGTGAGGGGTAAGTCGGGGATGAGATTGGGAAATATAGACGACGTGAATGCCCCAACACTTTGCACACATAAATTGGCAACAAGGCGGCACTGCGACAGTGAAAAAGTTGAAAAGAAAATTTCTGCCCTCAATTTTTTTCGCATGATTTTCAATACGTTGGAACCCCTGCACCCCCTTGTTGCAAGCACAAATTTATGAGCCATGTTAAAGAAATGAAAATGCCAAGTCTATGAAAAGTTTTGACTGCCGCCACTTGGGCGCAGCTCAATTTCGTCGATTTGTTAATTTAGCAGCAGAGAGGCTTGAGATCAACTTTTTAATTACTGCGTCAAAATCTGTTTCCTGTTCAGTGCCTGCCTTTTTATTGTGATTTATTTTACTTGCAACGCCTTAAGCAATTTGCAAATTGTTTTCTAAGCACACACACGCACACACACACACGTGCACACTCTTGCGCACATATGTATACATATATAGATGTGTTTAGATGTTTGTATGCTCGAAATATGGCAGCCAATTGTGCTGCTGACACAGCATCCAAAAGTGTCAGCAGAATAAGAGCTGACAATAAATAAAAATGGAAAATGATTGAAACATGTGTCGTTCTCGATCTCCTTGTTGCCGATGTTGTTCTTATTGTTGTTGTTGTCGTTGTACTTCTTGTATTTGATATGCCACACACGTTTGCTGTGTGTGCAACATCGATGACTAAAAACGTAAACAAATAAGAAAGCAATCACAAGTAATATTTTTTACCTAACGTGCGCGCAAAAGTATGCTATAAAAAATGTGCTGCAAAGTGCAGGGAAGGGCGGAATTGTTTTTTATGTTCTATTTTATATTGTAAAGGTTATAAACTTAAAACAAACAATAGACATTGATTTTCTTATCATATAAGCTGCACAAATGTCTAAAAAAACATAAAGAACCGTAGCTGTGCAAATCGTCTTAATTTCTAAATTTACTGTCATTTTTGTGGTATATTTAAATAAATAAAAAAATTTGGTAGTTGATTGTGTTAAGGAATTATTGTCACGCATATTATAAAGACAGTTAACCTTTGCTGGCAGAACATAATCCTTATGGTCGTATTATTTAAATCAAATCGATTTAAAAAAATTTGTAATCTACCATTTATTAGGTGTTTAGAACTCAATAAAGCAGTAGAATAAAAAAAGCTCTTTCCAATTAAAAGTGTAAAACACATTTATAAGGTGTTTAGAACTAAATAATAAGTAAAGCAGCAGAACGAAAAAAAAGTACTCTTTCCAATCAAAAGTGTAAAACACAGTAGACTTTTTAAATATTAAAACAGTATATTCGTAGTACTTTAACGCCTGAATGGCCTTAAAACATTACATTTTGTTTCAAATAACACTTCTTTGGTACCAGTTTTATTTATCTGCGTGATTGTGTATCGAAAAATAAACAAAGAATATAATTTCTATTGGCTTAATTAAACATTAAATCATAAACTGTCATACAAAACTACCTTCCACAATAAAGCATTAGAAGAAATGTTCATAAAAATATAGTATTTATAATTATCATACTTGTTTATTTTTCTGTATTCGATTAGAAAACTGAGCTCGTATCGCTTCCAATGCCAGAATGCCAGTTGTTTTCAAATGTTTGTACAGCATGCATATATCAATATCAATAAGCCGCATCTATATGACATAATGACAACCCCTACTAATACCTTATTGATTGCTTATCAATAGCGCAACCCCCACTGGCAGTCAACAGTTCACATTCGCACAACATAACTCGGCATCAAGGGTTTTTGCACTGGCCAGCCTGTTGAAGTATAAAAGGGTTTTACGGCGTGTTGGCAAAAAGGGAAAGAAAGAAACAATTTTTATAGCCTGTACCCAAAGGGTGAAAGGCTATACTAGTTTTGTGCGCATGTATGTAACACACAGAAGGAGGCGTGGCAGACCCCACAAAGTATATATATTCTTGATCAGGATGAGAAGCCGAGTCGATATAGCCTTGTCCGTCCGTCCGTCCGTCTGTCCGTCTGTCTGTCCGTCTGTCCGTCTGTCCGTCTGTCCGTCTGTCCGTATGAACGCAAGGATCTCAGAAAGTATAAGAGCTAGAATAACCAAACTTGGTTTCCATATTCTCCTAAGACCGAGAAAGTACGAGTTTGAGTTTTTTTTCGATGCACCCCCCCACTCCCCCGCAATTCGTGTTTTTTCTTATAACTTCCGTAATTCTCGGAATTTTGAAATCAATTTTGGTAGGTACATCCAGTTAGTACTAATGTGTCCGTGTGCCAAATTTCATCATGATAGGTCAATTCTGAAGAAAGTTATAGCCATAAGTAAAATCGCTGCTCATGCGCTGCCTCTGTCGGCAGCGCTGCCCGCAGCTGTTGTTGTTGTTGCTGCTTTGGTTCAACTTTGTGCTGCATACATACACGCATATAAACACGCATAGGTACGTGATGTAAATGTATGCTGTTAAAACTAAACATAAACATATATTCTAATTTAATTTAATTAATTAATTCATTAATTTTTTTTAATAATTTAATTTTTTTTTTAAACTTTTTTTTTTTAATTTTTCTTTTTTTGTGGAGAGTACAGGCTATTTTACTGTCGGGCTTGCTCGACTGTAGCGTTCTATCTTGTTATATTTTTGATATGACCGAAAACAAATCCCAAACAAACATTTAATTTGTAACGCACGTTTGGCCAATTTGGTTTTACAATTTATTTAATTTTTTCACTCGCTGCTGTTGACCAGGCTAAGCTAACAGAAGAGAAAAAAGTACCCCAATGACCGCATAACGAGCCGAAATCAATTTGCCACGTTGATAAGGTTAGGCTAACCCTTGCCGAACACAACCCTCGCCGCAGCAACAACCAAATCACATAAACCATAAAAAGTTGCCGCAAAGGGTTGCCATGGCCATGGAATGTCAGGTAGGATTTATAGATATTATATAAGGCATAATTTTAGCGCGCACGTAACTTTGACATTCATCAATGCCGATCTAAGCTGATATGGGCGGACTTAACTGAAATATTCGACAAACAACAACAGCGACACAAGATAAAAATGCAAATTGCATGCCAATCCCGAGATTTTCTTCGTCTTCCTCCCTGCCTTAGTTTTCTGCTGACCGTTCAAATAAAAATGATTGGCCACACATGTGACCCAGCTGTGCCGCTTTCCTGTTGGCTGTTGCTTCTCGTTTGCCCCAAATTTCACAATGCCACTTTTTATAATGCAACGTAATAATAATAATAACAAGAAGAAGAAGAAACTGCAAATTTCAAGTAGGTGTCAAATACTAGTATCTGAGCGTGTGTGTGTTTGTGTATATTTTGGTTTGCGTGGTGTGGCCGCAGCTGCTTTTGGCGATTCCCGACTGCAGGAAATTTAAATTCTGTCTTGGATTATTGGCTAAGCATCTGGATATATGCATCAAGGGTTGTATAAAGAAACCTTATTGATAGTTTTTTTTGTTTATTTTTTTTGCCAAAAGTTTAAAAATTGTAAGGAAAGGCTAACATCGTTCCATTTATTAATAAATAATGTATTTCTTTCTTTTGCTTATCGAAAAATGTATAAGAAATTATTCGAAAGTCAGAAGAACTTTTCACAACTTTTCCACATAACCAGATTTTGAAATATTGGTTGAGGTGATAGGAAGATTAGACAAAGATTGCAACCAGTTCTCTCAGGCACAACTAAAGTATCTCTTGATACAAGTATGAACTTAATGTTGCAATAGACGTTTTTCAATATACAATATAATTCAAATCATATTCAAAAGCAGACGCAAACTAGAAAATTAAGTGAAAGATTTTATGTTAGATATTTAAAACAACGGCAAAGGCATGTCTAATATTTAGATTTATCGTAGAGACTCTACCATATTAGTAAAAAAAAAATTGGTAATTATATATACCATGCATTATATATATTTACTATTCAATACTATTTATTATTCAATATTTATTATACTTTAAAAACTCTATTTCTATCGTAAATCCAGACATTAACATCTAACTGACATTTCCTTTCGAATATTTTATTGCACACCTTCAATTTAATTAGAATTGCAAACAAAAGACATCCACTGTCTATTGTAGGCTTCCAAAAATGTACATTTGCTACCTGAAGCTGCTTAAAAAACTGGTAATTAACCATCACTGTTCACAAATAGACCGACCGTAAATGCCTAACCATACAGACACACAATCGCACATACTGCACAATATTTATGGAATCGTTTTTCTCTTCCCAGTGCCGGTTTACAGTTTAATGAACTGACTCATAATCCCAGTCGACTTTTACATTGGCCATGGCTATTTACTTTTTCAGCTATTTTTCCAGCATGTGAATAAGACTGAGGCAGCAGCAACAACATCTGTACCTCACAAATTATTTATTAATTACCCGCTTTGACTCTGAGGCCCAGCAATGGGGCCAACTTCAAATGATGGCAATGGGTCGGCCATATTTTCATGCTGGGTTGCCGCTCTCTTGGATCTATTAGCTTCTCTACCATATTCGTTGGTTATCGCTTTTGTCATTTCGTGCCGTTTTTTTTTTTTTTTTGGCGCAATAAAACAATAAATCAATCACGTTTGGTTTTTTAAAACATGCCCCCTTTGTTGTTATCTCCGCCTTGTAGTTTTTAGTAGCTTGTTAGTTTTGTAGGCATCTTTTATGCTTCAGTGGTGGTAGTTGGAATTTATATGACCACATTTGAAACAATTTCATGTTTCCTTCTTTTTCTCTACTTGTCTGAGATCTGTTAAGTGCGATAAAATGCTGTCACATGTTTTGTAGTTTTTACTATGCATAAATTTCTATTGATCAAAGCAAAAGATTTCGATGCTGCCATGGTGGGGTGTATTGGTTTAAAACAAAAGAGGGGCGTTGTGTGCTGGAGGTGGGTGTTTAGTAGTTTACGAGGCCTACCATAAATATGTTGGCCGTATAAGGACAATATGAAAAGAGTAACTCAAATATTTACAACTGCTGAAAAGAAAACTTCATATAATGGCAAAATTCATCATAAACGATCAAACTTTTTATACAAAATTTTTATTTTTTCTATCGTTATAGCTTAATTATAACTTTTAATAAACTGCCTATTAAACTACAAAGAGTATACTTTGTCATCAGACTTGCCGAAATATAATAATATATGGAATACCATCAAATGATATATTATTATTATTTTTAAATAAAAGAATTTAAATTAATCACAGCATACTTTTTGGTTCTACATTTTGATTTACCTTAAAAATTAATAAAAGCCCGAAACTAGAAAATGTAAAATAAATCAAGCCATTGTACCATATTTGTGGTAATTGAAGTCATTTAACACTAAAAACAGTAAAAAGCTGATTTAGATATCTTCCTTTCTTTATATGTACCATCGTTTTTCGACTTAGGTATCGAATATTAAATTAAAAAATTCAATATGTGTAACTTAAGCAAAACATTCAGTTTTTTTTTTTCGAAAATCCTAGATAATGCAATAATACTGTGATGAAGAAAAATGATGCCCTTATATAAAAAAGTTGGTCAGAAAAAAAGCAATATGTTTTAAATTTCAAAGAAAATATTTTAAAGAAATAATTTGATGACAAATTTTAAAAACAACTTTTTTAAATTATTAACCAACAGCTGATACAGCTTTTTTATGGTCAATAGAAAAAATTGCACAAATTACCGATCGATGTGAAAAAGTTGTTTAAACAACCAGCACGTTTAAAATGAACCACTGTGGTGTAAACTCAGTTAAAAACACTCAGCAGTTGAGTGGAGCATTGAGCACAATACGAGTTTTGCTCTCTCACGCTCTCACACACACAAACACACTCATGCAAGCGCGCAACCACGCACTCACACAGAGTCAGCAAACAATGGCGTCTGCCTGAATATGCGAGAAAGGGAGGGCGCACTTTTAAATGCTCGCTTGGTAGGAGTGGCCATTGCTGTTTCATTTCCACAACGTTCCACGACGCGTTGGACTTTTGTTGTTACTATCGCCGCCGCCACCGTCTCTACAAGCCTTTTTCAAGTAAATTAAAATTGTGTAGTTTATTATTAAATGAAGCGCATTTTTGTATTTGTGTGTTTGTACGTATGTATGTATATTTATATCAGCATTTGTGTATTTGCAGCAGCAGGTTTCCATATAATATGTACTTGTATTTACATGTGTATGTGCATGTAAGTCCATATACATATGTATATTTATATAGACAAATACGTATAAGTATAAATTGCTGACATTCTGAGCTGCCTGCGCGACAGCACATAATGATACCGAAATGTTAATAATCGCAATGATTAAGTTTTTCTCTGGATTTATGTATACTATACGCAAGTATTTAAATCAGAATTATGTCTTGTAAATAATGATGTCGAAATTGAATTAAAAAATTAAGCAAAAAAGTAAAACAATTTCATTAATAAATAGAATTCACTTTTTATCTTAATTAGGGGCTTCACATAATTTGCTCGCCAATTTTTCGAATTCTACAAATTTTTCATTATTTCCACAATGATGACTGATAAGAATTCTATACTAACATTTTTTTCTGCAGGTTTTAGAAAATTAATAAATGGGTACACAAATTTATATTAATATTGAGATATCTATAAAATGGGAGTGTGGTGTAAATAATAATTAAATATTTTAAAACCGAGATACATTATTCTTACAAAAATCGAGCCCTTTCTAAACGTAAATAATATTAAAGATTAAGAGAAACAAATGCAGTATAACATGTTTTTATCTAGAATTTTTCTCTAGAATTTTTGTCAAGTGTCAGTTTCAATAAAATAAGGTCCTGGAAAGAAAACTCAAATAATACAATAAGTAAAATATCGAAAGAGCTGAATCTATTAAATGAACTAAGAAAAAAAATGCTGTTATACATTGTCTGCAATAAACCAGCAAAGATAATAATCGAATTGCCTGATTATAAGTAGTTTATTAATTTGTCAATTTCATTTTAAACATTCTTAACTACATATTTTAAATGTGTTATGCCTTGTACGAACCTGTACTTACATATTTACTTCAGAGTACAATCTTTCATAAACTCTACAAAAACCTCAACCAATTTTTAATTATTTAAATTAATGGCTCAAAAAAGGAGGAATAAAAGAGAAACAGTTGCCATCGCAGACGCATGCCATGCTCAATATTTATAGCTTTTTAAACAAATAAACAGCATTCACAGTCAAGCCGCGCCTTGTGAATGCCATCCTCACACAGCCATCAAGCCTGCATGAAAATGCACTCAGAAACGCACACCGATACACCAACACGCACACTCGCGTAAAGAGAGAAGTGAAACGCAGCGAACCGAACCCGACCAACACACACACACGCACACAGATGGACGACCTGCTCCAACTCCAGCCCCCGGACCAGCTCCAATCCAATCCGAAATAGTGTATTTTAATGATGTACATAATAAAATTGCCATTCGTTTTGTGCCAATGCCAAAGTGTTCCAGCATTGTTTACAGTGATTGTGGAACACTGATTTTCGGGCTCACTGATTTACTAACTGGATGTGAGTGTGCGACTGAGAAGGCACCATCTAGGTGTTCCGCACGAACGCACCCATGCAGTTGGGATGCTGCAGGAACTGAGTGAAAAGAGAGCAACGCCTGCAGCGACTGAGGGTGCCGCTGAGATTGTGTGCTCGTATATGTGAGTGTATTTGTGAGTGTGTGCGTGTGCTGCTCGCTTGCATCAAGTCAAAATCATCAGTTGGCGGCTGCCTGAAGTCAATTTCGAAATCATTCGGTAGTCTTAGGCCTAAACAAACGGACGCGCGCGCGCCGTCTCAAATAAAAATAATTTGCTGTTGACCAAACAAGAAATTGTTGAACGAATGAATGAACGAAATTTGTGACAGTGTTGTTGCCTTTAAACAGAATAGAAATTTGAAAAAGAAAAGATTGCCATTTTGTGGTTGTTTGTGAGTGTCCGTGCGTGCGTGCCTGTTCCGAAGCAAGCAAACTGGGTAGCCCATTTGTAAACACAACGCCTACGGGCAGTAATACGCCACACAACGTTGCCGCCGCCAAACAGCTTGCCCAGACGTTTCAATTGTCGGCTAATTCCGCCTTCAATCTCGCGTTGCGTGTGCCGCCCACGAACTTCTATCGCCTGCCCGCGGATACCGTCGACGGTGGCGCCGGCGTCGATTACGCTCACGGTCACGCTTCAGCCTCAGCCTCGGCCTCGCCAACTCCAGGCCCACACGCTAGCCACGCTACGCTGCACCAGGAGCACCACCACGACATGGATCTGATTAATCCTTATATGCGGCATCACAGTTTTGCCGCCGCGGCCCAAAACAGTCCGCCTACATCGGCCAATCGCAGTCCCACGCTCCATGCACACCATCATTTGGCCGCCGCCGCTGGCCTCAGCAATGGCTTCGCCGATGCACATGCTCATGCAGCGGCCGCCGCATCCCTTGCTGCCGTCGACTATCAGCAACAGCTGGCGGCGCGGGAACAACTGTTGGACTATCACAGTGCCGCCGCAGCGGCGGCCTATGCGGCCAACAATAATAACAGCTTGAGCAGTCCGCTCATGCTGCTCAAGGCCAGTGCGCCGAAATTGGAGGCTAAATTGGGGCGTGGTGGCTCCACGGAGGACTCATCGACTCCACCACCCATGCTACTCTCACATGCGGAACGCAGTGAGCAATCGGCTGCCTCCTCCAGACTGCACTCAGAGTCTCCGGACAATTGCCACGGCTCTCTACATGGACGCACGCGCTACGAACAGAATTCCAGTCCCGGCGTCGACAGCTCCAAATCCTATGCCGTCAGTCAGCGCAGTAGTGGCGAAGAGCCCTGCAACAATAGTGAGTCAAGTCCACCACCGCCCGATTATAGTCCCGAAAATCTAACTAGTCGCAAATATCAGACCGGACTGCCACCTAGCAGTG
Organism: Scaptodrosophila lebanonensis; assembly: GCF_003285725.1. NCBI lineage: Eukaryota > Metazoa > Arthropoda > Insecta > Diptera > Drosophilidae > Scaptodrosophila > Scaptodrosophila lebanonensis. The sequence goes on along the minus strand of NW_022060742.1, from coordinate 11,529,908 downwards.
GCAATCCGTTGGGTCTGCACAACCACAACAACAATAATAATAGCAGTAACAACAACAACAACAATGTGTTGATGGGTGGCAACCCTGGTGCTGGCATGCTCGATCACAAGTTACCATTGAGTTTTTTGGGGCCACCACTGGCCGCTCTCCACTCGATGACCACGGAAATGAAGACTGCACAGGGAGGTGGTGGTGGCGGCAGTGGTGGTGCCGGTTCTGGCAATGGCATGGCTGGCGCCTACGGCCACAGTCCCAATGCGCATTTGATCAGTGAGCGTGTGTCGGGAGCGAATTCCACAACCACACCGACAAATACGCAGGGCGCGGCAAATCCGCATGGCATCGATACGATATTGTCGAAACCACCGCCAGTCACATCGGCGGGTTTAAGTGCTTTAACCGGAGGTGAGTGGATCATATAAACCGATCTGATCTCTTTCTTGGACACATGCATCAACTAATAGCTGATATTTGTCACTTTTAATTCGATAAGGGATAGGATAGGATTCTTAAATTCAATAATGTTGTGCGACTCTACAAAAATTGGCAATTAAATGGGGTATCTTAACGTTGAGATAGCTTGTTAATACTCCACAAATGGGTCTTCGGATATTATTATGTAATTAAAAGAGCAATGACAGGTACTTAGACCCTTCTATTCCTACACTTTCTCGGCCTAATCACAAGCTACGTTTGTTTCTGCGAAATAACTCAGCTATTGCAATTTCCCGACGGCAATATATACTCATAAAATATCAATTAGTACGTCTCCTGATTATTTAATCAGAGTGAAACCAGAAACAATAATACAATACAATACTATTTAGAGTTTGGTTTTGAGAAGAATTTACAATATATATTTCTATATATATTTCTTCTTATTAGAGAAATTTATGGCAGATTTCTTCCGTTATGAAGTTAAATTTTTGCTTGGATTCAAAATATAAAAATTTAAGCTCAACACTCACCCATAGCATAACTTCATAAATTTGCAGCTTTTTTAATTGGCCGATCATTCAAACATTTGGTATATTCGCTGAAAACATAAAATTACAATCACTTTAAATTAAACATTTTTGATTGATGTTTATAATAAGAAACAGAGAGCTTAACGTTAAATGGGAATCTGAATAAAAAAGTCCTTAAAACTAATTTTTTTGGATTCGAAAATTTATACTAGAATACAATCTTCCTTAAATAATGAATATTATTTGATTTCAAGACTATTTTTTCATCATTTATGTTGAGGTATTTTCTTAGGAAAATGTTTTTCAAAGGCATTCATTTTATTTTAATTTAATAACAGAGCAAAATATATATTGCGATCAAATGTGGTACTTATTTGTAATGTTAAAAATTATTTCAACTTATTCTTATCTTTCAAGTGTATTTCTTGTTTTTAGTATTTCTATTAGATTTTAGAAGAACTTCTAATAAGCTATATAAAACTATTCTCATATTCTCTTTCAATGCCCATTTCAAAATCTCATTTCCGACGTCTATTTTTATATGTTTAGGTATAATTATGCAATGTCAATATTGAAAAGACATTATGCATGCCCCCAAAATAATTCAAATACTTCCACAAACAAAACTGGTTCGTAAAAACCCAAAACACACAAACACATTTAAAACTTAGTGTGTGTTCGAGCGCACAGAAATGTGTTGTATATTTTGAAATCCGGTTTGACATGATTCCATGATTCCGCTTTTAAATAAAATGGAGATAACAATGGAGCCCGCTCCGCCACTATTACCCTCGACTGCTTAACGTAGCAATTAAATGTCTTTTTAAAGGCACACAATTACCCCACCTATCCAGCATTTTATTGGGCACAATTTCCACAAATATAATAATAATAATATTATAACCAATTGCAAAATGCCGCAAAGCGTAATGAGATACGCGCGCACTTAAAAGCGCCGAGCAATTAGTTGTCAAATTGTTTGTAATTAAATCAAAATGACACATGAAAAAGTGCTGGGATATGGGGCGATATTGAGGAGGTGGGGCAGGGGCACTCGACATGTGACGTTGTCATTTCACAGATATGATTGTTGGTTTGTCGTTTCAGTTTTTCGACAGCCAAGTGTAGCCCAATTGTGCGACATGACAATGGCAGCCGAACAGACCGTCAGAGTGGGTCAAAATTGGCGGCTACTCTGACAGAGCGTTGACAATTTGCTATAACAATTTTTAATTATATTTAACGAGGGCGTTTATGTGATTTGATTTGGAGCTGGAGTCCGATTCGGAGGCTGATTTCGTAAACGGCTTTTAACAACATGTTTTTATTCTTCATATGACAAATTACTTAATGGCTTTTAATTAATAGGGCCACAATGACAGAAATCAAAAATGGGCAATGAGTGGGCAAGAAGCACTTGTAGGTGTACGATTATACTCGTAGTTGGGAAAGGAATTTTAAGTATTTTTTTCAGTTTTATGACAAGCCAAAATGAAATAATTTGCAAGAGTTACCAAAGCGGCTCATTTGTGTTACAATAAATTAGCTGGCGACGGATGAGAATTCATAAATAAATTCAGCAAATATTTGAGGGCTAAAGGTAAAGGGTTCAGAAAATTTAAAGCAATCGCCTGATTTTTGTATCGATGCCGCAAGGATAAACATTTGAATTTCATTTGTTAAAATATATTGTTAAGGTGCTTAACCTGTATGCACGGATTCCATGCTTATATTAAATAAAGAAAAAAATATACAAGTATATATATAAAGTGATCGATAAAGCAACTGCTCGATTCGCATTTTCAAGTTTCAAAGGTGCCGCTCTTTCTTTTCAAACTATTAAGTACTTTAGAAATTCCACTTTCTCTGGTACCCACAAATTATATTCTAGTCACAGTCCTAGAAACAAATCATATTTAATGAATACTGTAATGAATGAGAGAATGTTAGCAAATGAGTGTATGAGCGTTTATTCAGATGTATGATTAGCTTTTCTCCTAAATGAATGCATAAAAATACCACCCCTGGGTTCCGAATCACGATTTGATTTATTTATTATGTTAAAAAAATAGATAAATGGGAGCACAAGATTAGCAATCTGTATTGTAAAAAAATTCCCTTACAATTTTAGAGCGACTCATAAAAGAGTTTATAATAATTACATTTTCTATAAAATGTTTCCTAAATATTCCGGACTCTTTTTGGCATACCAAAGTCAAATTTAAGACTTAAGATAGTGATAGACATATAATGATAAAAACTTGCTTGATAATCATACATATGATAAACATTTTAGGTTTAAAAGTATCACTCCCAAAATTGTCAATTTCTGTACTCTAAGGAGAAAATGTAAGATCAGACTTTTTTAGCTTTGGCAAACAAAAGCATATTGACTGAAAAACTTGTATTGGGTTCTTCCTCACGCTATTAGCGTTCATGCAATGATTAAAGTCTAAGAAGTTTTAGTGCAAAATACATATCAGGTGTCTAAAATTTCCTTAAATTAACGAATGTTCTTCAGATAAAGTAATTTTTATGTCTGCAAGTTTTTATATGAGCTCAAAAAGTATATTCAACTAAAACATCCGATTGAACTGATTTGTGAATTCGTCTATAATGTTAAACAATAAAATAAAATATTATTCTCCTAAAGAGCGCAATCAGAACAGGAAAATCCTATTCCACTTTACTTTTAATCTACAAAGCGAATGTAAGAAGATTGTTTTTATTAAAATTCTAACCCTAATTCTAACTTATGAGCAATTATACGAAAATAAAATAAAGTCAGTTATCGGCACTTTTTTAATTCTTTTCTCTTTATATTTTATTCACAGCTGGAATACCACGCTTCTCCATTGCCGCCGCAGCTGCCGGCATGGCCCAGTATTTGTCACAAAGTCAAGGAGCGCCGCTGAAAACCCACGCTGGCCACATTGTCGATCGTACGCATCTGTATTGGCCCGGTTTGCAGGGCCTTGTTGCCAATCCCATAGCGTGGCGGGAACGTCTGTCAAATACCAGTAAGTACATACTTATGAATATGCCCACTAATTTGCAAATGAGTGCCGACAATCATTGATCGATTCAGTGGCCCAACAGTGGCTACGCGTACGAGTAATTTGGTTACAATTGTTTGGGGCGTTCCGATGGATTGTCAATGGAATGAAATCAATGAAATGCATGGACACACCTCAGCCATTGCGAGCGCGCTCGCATTCGAGCATTCGAGCGCAACGACTTCCTGTCAACGATGCCATCGATACCGTTAACAAAGCGCAGCGAATGCGACTCGCTAATGATCATGACTCAAGTGATTATTGATATGATTTACTATACTCGTACAGCACAGACAGAGCACAGAAGCAGTCCAGTGACGGACACAGACGAGCTGTGGCCGATGTGCTTACTGCAGTTGCTCGCTGGCTTAAGCGAAAATTGAATGAGCCGGCCCATTGCTCCATTAAGTCCCGACTCTGCACTCCCCATTGTCAAAGTCATTAAAAGGCCAGTGCGTTGCTGTAAAGAAAATCACTTTAACACGATCAACACACGATATTCGGGCCGCAGTGCAGTGCTCGTCAGCAATGACTCTACAGAAAAGAAAAAGAAATAAGATACGAAATCATCGCTTCACACTTCGATTTCAACAGTCGAACTCTGGCAAACTCCGAGCAACATATGAAAAATTAATTTACTCGCACGCTTCGTTCATCTTTGCTGCTGCTTCGCTGCTGTTGATTTCTGATCTGGTTACTTCATTATTACGTCTATTTATACCGCCTACCGCCCCGCACCTAAGCTCATTAAGTAATCGTTGCGTCCCTCTCCAAACTCGCTCCATTATTGTTTATTTATTTAAACGTGTTGTCCAACCACATACGTACTCGTACGTCCCCGGCCCTAGGGCCCGGTTAATGATCGCTCGCTCTCGCATTGGCAATTGATTTGATTTAGTGTCGTTGCTGCTACTGCCACAGCAGCCAGCAGCGGCAATATCGGCAGCCATGGAGAGCAGCAGCTGCTGCCACTGCTGCTGCTGCTGCTGTTTGGCTTTTAATTGCGGGCATGACTTGCAGTTTTCTCTACAAGCATGCCTGACTCCTCTGGCCTCTTATTGATTTAAAGTCGGAAATGTACATAATTTTCTTATTGAATTAGTGCCGATATATTTGGCGGGCCTAGAGAAATGTTTGCTTTGTGTGCTTGGTTTGATTTCTGAAGTGTGTCGTTAGTGTGCAATGTCCATAGCCAGCTGTGCCCAAAAGGAATTCAGTTTGTTTCTATGAGTGTATTTGTGTGTCTCTGTGTGTATGTGTGCGTGTGTAGGTTTGGTAGCCTGTGATACCTTGAGTAAATATTGATTTTACTGATTTGTCAAATATCATATGTGACATGATTTGAGGCGACACTAAGCATGACTTTAGTTGTCAGCAGTAGGAAAAAAAAAACTAAATTGGAGTATATGTTGCCTATATATACGTATGAACGATGGTTATACACAGTTATGGGTATTATTCCCCTAAAAAGGTTTTCGAGATTGTTTTTCAGAAAGTAAAGCGCCTTATATTTTGTAAAATTTGCATTCAAAATTCTGCATGTGCTTTCAACATCATATGTTTGCATGCGAACCAGCAAAAAAATATATTTTATGCTCTCAAAAATTTAATTGCATTTTGTGAAAAAAAACACAAAAATCTGTTCTTAGGGAAAACTTATTTAAAAAGATATAAAGCTATTTAAAAAGATATTAATGCAACAAACACTTTTCCGTTTTGGTTTCAGATACTTATAAATACATTCCAAACATATAGTAAATCAGTCAAATTTTGTAACAAATTTAAATAAAATTATTGTTTGTCTCATTAGAGAATACTGCTAGAGGTCATGGGTTCTGAAAATTAACAATTTGTCTTTAACTTTTAAATATAATTGTTTCACAAATTTATGGCTTTGTTTTAATTTCTTACAAGTACTCCAATTGTTGTAAACCAAATCAACTAACTACTTGTATATATATTGGCTTTCAACACACTAGCTATGCTCGAAAATTATTTTTTTTTTCCAGGTTGTAGGAAATTTTCCCGTTTCTTACCATATCATTTATTTTGCAGGCAATGGAAATAAAAGCATATGTTTGATAATGTTGTTGTTTGTAATCTTTATAATCATCGCGATTCGTAAAACATTCTGCCGCTATGCATCTTTTATTTGGCCATTCCTATGTAAAGCATAGGTAGCACTCATTAAGTGCTCGCTTTAGCTTCGAGCCAATTCTATTTACTGCTTCGCTTTATGGCCTGTTTTATGCACGATTATATGCTTTAAGCGCAAGTTTTTGCCTGAGCCTCCGGATGAGACAACCACAGCAACAACAAAAGCGACAACGACAACGTCGACATACAAAATGCCACTTGAATTTTAATTAAAAGCAACAGCTAGGCATTGCCTGCCTTTAACTCCAAATGATGTCGTGTCGTCTCTATTTATCAGAGACTCCCTTTCTTCATCTCGTTCGCTCCTGTTGTCTTTTTTATGTGAGCATTATTGTTGTTGCTGGGCTGTCTTCATTAAGCTTAATGAATTGTGTCAAATTCGGACTGCGGTTGTCCTACTTGGTTGCAGGACTTCGGACTTCGGCTGCCTGCTTATGTTTCAATCCTAGCACTTTTTTTCAGATTGCGACATTGTGTTAAAGTTAATTATTTTTTTAAGGTTATTTCTATATATCTCTCTCGCTCGCTTTCACAAACCAATTAACTCGTTTTGTTGTATTAACGTCATGTAAAAACTATTACAAGTCGTATTTGTGAATAACATTTTGAGAGCTGTAAGAACTCGAGTTTAGAGACTAATGGTCGATCACCTGAATTCGGCTTCTAATACAGCAATATTTATAAAATGAGGTCTTTTATGAATGAAGAAGAGATTATGAAATAAAATATTATTTTTAATAGGAAAATATTGAAGCTTGCGTACAAGCTTCTGGCGCTGAATATCGAAACGGTAATGAATTATATTCTCGAACTCCTTAATATTATAAACCTTTAACCGAAAGTAAGACTTTTTTAAGGTCTCTACATTATATTTAGATTGTTTAAGCTCAGAAATAGTTTTTATTTCATGCTTAAATCACACTTCTAGTGCCTATGCTATTAATAACTCCTTTCCCACATCGAAATGAACTCATTTAATTTCCGTCATTTAATTTATTCAGTTAGTTCAGCATCAGTGCATATTTTTCAAGTTGTATAAACTAACCTACCCTATGCAATGGGAAACATTATCCGTGTTGATAAGAAATTGCATTGATAGTCCATATCTATATCCCTTGATAAATAGCAACAGCAGCTATTTATAGTTGGAATGCGCCAACTATTTAAACAATGACAAGTGGTAGACCATGAAAAAGGGCGCAATGAACTTAAACTCGTATATAAATACAATCAATATTGACTGACTTTTTTTTTGTCGCCCACATTTATGGCACATTGGCAATTGGCATTAATGAATGAATGCAATGCAAATATTAATAATAATAATAACAATAATGATAACAATAATGGTATGGCATTTTAAATCAAGCAATAATTAGTCATAATAAACCAGCCAAGTGTTGTTGCAGTGCGACAGTTTGGCAAACAGGGCGATAAAAATATGGTAAACAATTTCGTTGCCGGTATTTATGCAAATGCATTTAATTAATATGCGAAAAAAGCCCACAAGGGGTGGCAATTTATTTATTTTTTGTTCAATCCTGTGCATTATTCTTGTTGTCTGAATGTCATAATAAATACACACACAGACAAAACTACAGACACTATTAAATTTAATTAAATTTCATGACTATTATGGCGCGCATAATCAAAAAGGTTAATAATAAATAATGAACGAACAAAGTATAATTTAATAAAAGCAAAAAAAATGAATTCGCGTTCAATGCAGCTAATAAATTGCAATGGCATTATTAATAACAAATAAAATGTTCGATGCAAAAAACCAACAAGCGTACAAAAATCAAAACAGCTTGTAAAAAGTGTAGCATACTTTTGCGCGTCGCGCATATAAACGCAATTTACATAAAGGCAGAAGAGCGCGCCATTTTCGTTAGGCAGCTTTCACATAAAATACACACACACTCATGCGCATAAAGCACGAACACACCCACACAGACATAAACACACTTATGTACGCACATATAGAACACTCGAATGCCTGGTATTTGTGCCTTGTTAACATGACAGCCTACAAGCACATAAACACGCACACACACACACACACACACACACATATAGAATATGGTTTGTAATGCTGCTGCTGCTTCTCTTGTTGTTCCTGTTGTATGTACGAGTGTAAGCCTTGCCCCATTTCTGTATGCCTTCAACACTCCCCCACTAGTCACCCTTATGTGTATAGCTGTGCGTGTGCCTATGGGGCGGCTTCTGCTAGATAATAATGTGGCAACATATTCTCAGTGCATAGTGGGTCCAAATCAAAACTATGACGTGGGCCTAGTTATAAAATAAACATTTTTTGATAAAAAAAAATTAAAAGAAATTGCAGAACTCGCACAGATATGACAATGTTTTTTAAAAACTACAAGAATATTTAATTTTTGCAGGTCAAGTAACTTTTTTCAGCTTCTTAAAGGTTTTTAGCTTAGAATGCAAGTCCACTAACAAATATTATTTTAATAGTCAGCTTACCAGATCATAATTACTAATTACCTTATTGCAACAAATATATTCTATGTCCCTTATGTAGAAGAGCTCTTGTCAAGGAATGTATAATTTGAAAGAATTAAAGCTGGAAAGTCGCTTTGTCCTTCCTGTAAAGATTTATTCTGCGAAGTTGTGTTATGGTCGAAAGAAAAAGTTTCCTTTAAAATTCACTTTTCCTTACATGTGTGTAAGCACTGTGCATGGTAATATCCTCTGACGGCTGGATGTTGTCTTTATCGTTGCCTGCTATACGATGAGTATATGGCCTGTATAAATGTACATAAGCAAATACATATAAAACATACAGCTTTAACTTGTTCCGGCAAAAGTTTTTTCCTCCGCCGTTTTTGTTTTCCTCTACATATAATTTTTTTTTATTCATCCTGCCCGTCTTCGTCTGTTGTCTGCTTTCTGCTGTCTGGCACAGCAGCTGTCGCAATCGCAGCCGCGCGTCTGCATCCTCGGTCGCAGGACAAAAACAAACGCATAAATATATACATTTATATGTATATAAAAATAATAAATAAATACACATTTTCCTCATGTAACTATGTGATGTGCACACCACTTTGCCTTTGAATTTGCATTTTCTGTTATTTTGTTGCTTGTTTGTTTTATGTTTTATGTAAATGTCGCACACTAGCTGCCTATGTATGTACGCTTGTGTGTATATAAAGGGGATACATGGCATATTATTATGTTCGTTGGGGCTATAAAGCATGATTTGCCTTCAAAATTATGTGGAAACGATGAGCCAACACACCGTTGTAACATGTTTTGTGGAAGTTTTCTGCTTTGTTTTGACAGAAAATATAAAATTTATGGGCTTTATGTTGGTATTGATTTTCGAATGATGGTTTCTTGATGATATTATACATAAGTGGACAGTTGTTTATAGTTATATTTATATATTCAAAAATAGGTTCGCTGTCTGACTCTTTGGATGGTTGATCGAAATAGTTATCTAGAGAGCTGTGCGCGAGAATAAATTACTAGGAAAAGAAAATATGTTGTATTGTATTTCTGTTAAAGAAAAGATAAATCTTAATATCCAGCTTAGTTCAGATGTATGTATATTCTATCTACCTTGCCTGCACGAATTCCCGCAATATGAATATTAAGTGCCCGGAGAAGGAGGGAGCCCTAAAACTAATTCATTGGCCACTTAAATGTATACCTTATTAAGACCAGGGACACAAACACAAATTTAGGTTTAAATTATTTCTACATTTCAACAGAAAACGATTGATGTTCAAGGCAATGTTGTGAACACGTTATATATTAAAAGTTGTCATCTTTATGAAGCTAAGCAACTAATTAACCTTTCTTTGATCTAATTTATAAAACACAACCTTTTGAATTCTGAGCAATGAAAAAAAAATTACTATCGGCACTTCCATAAAAATGACGAACAGAATTTCTATCTAATTAAGAGTTTCTGTCCTAGAACCTAATGGGCCGACTTATTAATTTTAAGCATCAACAGACGTTCATATTAGTTTGTGTTTGTTAGTGTTTTAAAATTCACTTTTGTTCTTCTGTTCGAGGAAAGAAGCTTTTTTGTTTAATACTTCTGAAAATATTCGCAAGTTCCATAACAAAATATTACCCCGCCAAAAGTTATCTCTGTCCAGCATTGTCGTCTCGATATCAACAGTTGCTATTGACGGCTCTGCTTCTGACTTATTGTTAGATAAATGACTTTTTAATATTTTCAATAATGCATTGACAAAGCATTATCAAAAGGACACAACAACAACTCACGCCCCCCGAACAACCTTCATCCACACAGGCTCTGCCTTTCGCATTATTAATATCAATACAAAAGCCAAAATATTAACGCCATAAAAAATATAGCGGCATAGGAATGGTATTGGAAAAAAGTAAGCAAAAAAAAAAAAAAAATTGAAAAAGTGCAAATGCAACAACGCCAACAGGGTGACTTATGCGATTATAGACAACTGGCACGCACACATATATATAGTATAGTCCTATATATATACACACACACACACACACCCAAGAGCAACTCACAGATGCGAGGGTCGCTCCATAGAGGGGCTTTTCATTTCGTTTCATCTGGCACTGTGCGCCGTGACATGAGCAAATAAACGCTTCATATTTGTCGGTTATTTATGAGGGTCCTTGGGACGACGACCACCACGAGGCGAAGCGCGTTCCGTGGGTCGCAGCTGCATCGAATAGAAAGTGTGAGTGAGCGCACAAAAAAAAAATTGAAAGAAAAAAATTATCACTGCCACAATTTTTCTTGCCGCTTTATGCAAGGGATTATACTTGTTACATAGCGCCGTTCTCTCGCCAGTTCGGCGCGGCCTTGATGTGGGCCCATGGCCAGCGGTTCGTGCAACGCCTTCGGCAGGAGGCTTCGACAAGTGTTGGTGTTGTTTTTGTTGTCGTTGTTGTTGCAGCCGCGGGGCGTGCAGCTTGTTAAGCTTGTGAATTGTCTGCGAAAAAAACATAAATTTTATGGCACATATTTATTTTGACGCATTTTATGTTGCAATCAAACTGTGCAGTTGCAGCTGAGCTGCTCGTCCTCGTGATCACTCAACGCATTCCTAAGTTGAACGAAAGTTGCTCAGAGGGATAAAAAGAAGCGAAACGAAATGAGCAGTGACAGGACTGAGATATTGAAGTTTCATTGCAAAATATATCAAGTTTTTTCATTCAATTTAGACATATTTTGAGCAGAATCGATTTATTTGTATTCATCCATTTTTAATCAGGATATTAAAATGAAAGATGATGCGCAAAATATGAAATATGGGCTAATTCAGAAATATCTAGCGTATACAGACAATTTATCCATTTTTAAAATTCATTTTAAGTCAAATTTTGTTGTGTAAATAATTTAATTTTCTTGTCCTGATCTCATTTAAATATATTTTGAATAATTATATTTGTCTTTTTCAAAAGTCATAGCTTTTCGATTATTTAAATGACATAGGAACGTTTCTACTTAAAAACATAACTTTAATTGAGAATAGCACTTTTCGGTTTTGATGGCTCTGCCAGAATTAAAGGCACGATTTGTTTAAATTAAAAAAAAAAAATTAAAATGTAATTTAAAGTTTGCTTAGTTTTTAAAACAACGTACAAATAATTTATTTTCCTATAATAAAAGTCACAGGTGAATAAAACAAACTAGAATAAAATAAACTATACTAAGTACATTATATATACAATTTTTATCAGTTCCAAGCCCATTACTCGGAAGCAGAATGCAACGCAAAAATATACAAAATATAGGCCGGATCTATATAGTATAGCATTAAGATAAAAAAATTTCAAAAGATCTCAAATCTCAACAGCTTTGTATTTCGATAGTGTTATTATATTATTTGTTATCGCTTTATTCTTATCTTGCCAAACCAAATAATATTATCAAAGCTGCTGAAAAGTATCTTTAACTTGGCATACAAAACTGTTGCCATTCTCTCTGTCTCTCCCACACACACACAGAGTTCGTCGCCTGTAAGTGTAACAATTTAAATTAATAATTTGCCCAAATTGCACCAAAGTATCATAAAGGGACTAAACCCAAACCTTAACCCACACCACCACAGCATTTAAATGTAGCCCAGAGGCAAATGTTGGAATAAAATAAACTGGGAAGCATGAAAAACCTCACAGAAAGCCATAACCAAAAACTTCGCAGCCCACACAACCACGCACACACACACATACATACGTACGGAGTAACGGTCCTCAGACAACCCTCCCACAGCCATTGAGTGTCTGTACAATTGCGGGCTTACCTTTTTCGTCGAGCCACACCACATAGTACCTTATCCCATATCCGAGCAACCTTGCCGTGCATATTCAGTGAAATCATTTCACATAATTAGGGATCATTTAATAATGGGGTGACATTAATTGAAAGCACACAGAGAAGCCCACAGAACCACCCGCCCATCCATAGACTCGCAACTCGTGCCCTCCCCAGCCCAGCTACCGTTTTATTTTATGGCCTTACACTTGCCCACGAATTTAACAACCCACCCAATCCCAGCACGGTCCACTTGACTGGCTTTACGAGCAGCCTGGGCTGGCCAGGATACTGGGGTTGAGTCTCAGCGAGGATGTGGGTGTGGGTGTGGGTATGGGCGCACGTTTCGCGTGGGGCGTTTTGTTTGACCGCCGCTCCGTTTTATTGGCCTCTTGTCGTCGTGGTTGGCTTTCAGGTCGTTGGTGCCGTTGTCAGCGACGTTGTCGTTCTTGCTAATTGATTTCAATTTTAATGAAAGTCAAGCACCAAAAAGTTTAGTCACTGTTGTTGTCGTCATAAATTTTGCGGTCAATTTGTGTTTGTTAATTGCAGCGACGTGTGTTGACTTCGGCTTCAGCACCAACTCCTACTACTGCTCCCACTCTCCGTAGAAATTGCAGCACTTTTATTTGAATTCCTGTCGTAATTAGTGCGCAATTATTATGCTTGGCCTACAATAATAGCAGCAGTAACTAACAACTAATTGCCTAAAATCTATTGCATTTTAACTAATTTGTGTGCAAATGTTTTGCTGACGCGACCACAGAAAATGGCGCGCCCTTTATTTACAATTTGTAATAAAATTGATTACAAATGTAATATTGTATGCATATTTCTAAATAAGTAGTAGATGGGTAGTACATGCCATTCATATGGGAACTATTTGGAGCTACTGAATAAGAGAATAAAAATGTCTAAAAATAGCAATTAAGAATATACTTCCTTTTCTCCATTTGAATATTTCTTCTTCTGAACTTTATATATTTTGGAATGCAATTTATAGCTTTTTTATGGGTTTATTTTAAATCTTCATCTTCTTCCTCTCTCTTCACGTTACATATAAGAGAACTGCTGGTGTTATCGTAGTTTTGAATTTCTCTCCCCAGCATTATTTTTTTTTATTTTATATTTTATAAACAGCTTAATAGGTAATTAAAATTACAGATAAGCTATGGAATAAGCTAAGCTAGCGACGAGGCCTTAAGCTTACTTCCCAGCATTATAAATCAGTCGTCTCGTCTTAAAATCGCCAAATTTAATAAACATTTAATATTAATATTGAATTTTTGTTTGGAACCATGGGAAAAATATAGCTATTAAAGCTTGTTGATCAAATATTGATTGTTTATAATTTCTTTAAAATCTTACTCCTCTTCTTTCCAAACTATTTGTATTTAACATTAATATGTTGAACTTTTTAATGGAATGCATTACCATTCTTTTTTGTAAATACTCGTAGCTTCAAAACGTATGCAAAGGCACTTGATTCAGTTAAGAAACAAAATTAATTAATTGTTTTCAAATATTCAAAAAGGTATCCAATGCTTTTCTAATTATTCGTTAATAAATGAATCTCTTATTCCTTTTCGACATTACTAATACAATTCATAATATATACTTGTATAATAATATGTATATGTATATGGCTTCTTTGTTTTCAAGTTCAATACTTAACCAATGTTTTTCTGGTACTTTTTTTTACTGTACAGTTAGAGGTATTATGCTCAATAATTACCCAACAATGTTAAAATGATGTCTTGTATTTTTATTTTGACCAGATGAACTTAAGAGTTAACGACTTATTGTCATCAATCTATAAAGCTAAAAGTTTTAGAGAAGTTGTCATTTTAATTGCACTTTTCAGTGAAGGGGGCATAAAAAAGGGGGCTTTTGAAGCCCTACCTCTCTACCTTCTCTAACCAAGTGTCATTTGCTGTGAGTGTTCTTCATTTATAACCCGCACATTGCCTGTTTACCGCTAGTTACACCCCAAAACACACCACCACCTTGCGATGGCAACAAATTAGCAGCTGTGTGTCGAATCGGCGCATTTTCCATCGCGCTGCCACCATAAACAATTAATAAATGTCAAAAACTTTGCCGCAGCAATGCCATGGTCTGGCTTCGGTATGCCTCTATTGTCGCCACTCTCTCTCTCTCTCGCTCGCACTTGTTTGAAATTCTTGACGATATTATTTTCTGGGTAAATTTTACGACAACGCTTATTGTGTATCATAATTAAATTTTGGAAAGTAAACTTTTGAGCGACTCGCACCAGCATCTTCTACGCTATTGGATTTTAAAAAGCTTGTAAACATGGCTTTTAAACGGAGTTTACGGTCCCCAAAAAGTTTTACGAGACAACGGTAATATTTAAATATGTTTATGGTGTTTAGCTTGTTAAACAGCTTTATGGAGCTGGCGATGTTGAAAGGTTTTATCGATTTTTTGAAGCTTTTGAATTATATAGCTTTAATAGTTGTCTAACTATTCCAAATCCTTTTTGATTTCAATTAAATTATTTTCTGTTCGTATTTAAGATTTATTCATTTCTACAATTAATTCTAATACTCTTTCTTTTTGCTTCTTTTGCAGTGTCCGCCAATCTGTCGCAATCACATCAGCACCATCAAGCTAACGATAAGGATGGCAAGAAGAAACATACCCGCCCTACATTCAGTGGTCAGCAGATTTTCGCACTGGAGAAAACATTCGAGCAAACCAAATATCTGGCTGGACCAGAGCGCGCCAAACTAGCATATGCCTTAGGAATGTCAGAGTCTCAAGTGAAGGTAAGCAATATAATTCGTATTAAAAACTCATAAAATGGTGGCAAGCATTTAAAAACGGAGTCCTTCCGCGCAAAAGGTATTCGGTTGCTTAGCTGCGCCAAATTCAAATACTCCCCCATTGTGACTTTTGTGGCAATTTGCATTTTTATTGAAACGCAAAGCTCGTGGATTTTTGCTTTATTTTTGTTGCAAAACAAAATGGCGCCAATGGCTGTCTCTCCGTCCCTCTCCCACTCCTTCTCTTATTTGTTTTCCTCCCCGTCTATATCATTCTCTGTGGGTTATGGTTATGCCCTAAAGGCTTAGTGCACATGTCTGTTGTCCCTTGAGCTGCTTCTGCTACTGCTGCTGCTGGCCATAAAAAACAATCCCCATGCCCGTAATTTTAAAGTTTTCAGTGTTTTTTTCAAAATGTTATCAACAAATAAATCCTTTGTGTCGTCAAATTTGTCGAGCGGCGGCGGCGGTGGCGGCGACGCCGTCATCACCGTTCATGTAATCCGGAGCTCAAACGTAACGCCCCAAAAAACGCACGTGTCATTGTGTGTGTATGTGTTTGTATGTGTGTGTATGTGTGTGTCGCGTGTGCGACAGGGTTTTGTATCTTTTTGGCTTGTCATTTAAATTAGTTGTAAGCCATGGCAGTTAATTGGTTTGCGGTGGGTCACCAGATAGACTGCCAGTATTGTTAAAGCCAATTGAGGCAAATTTCATAAGCTTGTACAAGTAATAGATTTATTAATAAAAGAAAATGAGAACACAAATGGAGGAACAGCGGAAGAAAATGAGGGGTCGGATAAATAACTTGCAATAATTGCAAATTATCTTAAACTAAGAATAGAGGATTCCCTCTCTCTGGAAAGTCTGGTCTAAATAACAATACAACTATAATAAAAGTTTAAATTTTGATTAAATAGTTTAAAAATCATTATGATGTAATGTGATTATAGGTTGACAAGTTAATAGTCCCAATTCTTCAGAATGCAGCCCATTCACATTAAAGTGTTGACACAATATATACAAAACGTCGTAGAACTTATCATTTAAAAACCAAAAAGAATATTTTTTATTATTATTTTATTTACTAATTTCCAAACCGTTTTGGTTCTTTTCTAACTTTCCATTACGACACCATTGAAGCTAAGTAGCTTCATTTACTAAGTACATTATTTTAGTTCTTACTTTTTTTTAACAAACAAAAAATGCTCTCACAATTTGCTTAACTTGATAATACAACAAACTATAAAACCATTAATTATAATAATTAATTGTAGATAGTATTTGTTATTCATTTTTTTGAAGCACAAATTTTGCTTATTTTGTGATGTAATCGTTTTATTTTGATTTTCCAATGATAAGCAAAATTATTGATATACTTTATTCGACGTAGTATAGTTGAAGTTAATGTTTTGATAAAAACTACAAAGCGATCATCAAAATATTTGGAATATGTTTGTTCTCGTGAATATGAAAGTTGATTTTTAATAAATTAAATTAATCATCATCAAGCAATCATGATATGATTTCAGAATTTAATCCGATTTGTAAAAAGTCAAAGAACCGTAAATATACTTGTAACAATAAGTATATACAAGTACTATAATTAAGTACAGTATTTTATATACAAATGCGGAGTTTTAATATTCCCAATAGATCATGTTTTAAGAAAGTAGTAGTAAAATAATTGGCTTCAACATCTATAATTTTATTATCTGAAATTAATTGAGTTTACAAATCTCCCTGTCAGTTGTAGTGGGTTTTTTGGATTCCATTGAATCACGGATCCGCAAACACTATACCCTTCCGATTGAGAGTTTCCATTACATACATACGCTCCATTACCCTTCCATGTATCATCATGCAGATACTCGTATTTGTCAAACTATTTGTAGCTACACGCACCACCACCCGTTAATATCCATAACTTTCACCCTCTAATGGAGGAAAATTCCATACAGACAACTTGCCACAATCACAGCCGGAAAGCTTTGAGCTCAGGCATTCTCAGTGGAGAAAAAATCACGTTTATGATGAGTAAAATGATTAATTACCAAAGAATGAGGCCGTTGGCATGGTAGGGCATAGGAAACAAGAAAATTTCTATGTAGCCAGCGACAGAGATAGAGACGAGCGAGTGTGGGTCTCTCCCAAGCAGTAGCAAATGGTCAGGATTGATGGCTTAAGCTGCAGCTAAATATGCGTCAGTTGTGCAAGGGCTAAATAGATACAAACACACACACACACACACAGGGACAGAGAGACAGACAGACAGACATACAGACAGACAGAGAGACGCAATGCTGATGACGAGTACAAATGGACAGCAGCAGGAGCAGCCTAGAGAGATGGAGATGGATGAATGAGTAGATGGACGAGAACGGTTTGTTTTGGGTTGAGTGGGTTGGGTTGGGTTGGATTGGCTTGCCTGAATGGCTGAATGGCGACTGATAGACATGCCAAATGACTGCATGACTTTTGGGTGAGTGTAAATTAAATTCTGTGCAACGATGACGACGACGACGACGATGTTGGCACTACACTTACAACAACAACAACAAGAACAACAGTGGCTTCATACATATTCAATTAGAGTGCGTGTGTATTTGGTTGTGTGTGTGTTTGTGTGTGTGAGGACGAGATGAAAAACAGCCATGACGATGATAGTATGCAAATTGACAAACAAAAACACAGCAGCCAAGCAGCCAAGCAGCATGGCTGACTGTCTGCCTGTCCTTCTATATGTATGCACGGCCCACATGTGTGTTTGTGTGTGTGTGTGGGGATGGCAGAAAGTGGCTTGCATGCCAAAATATGACAGACGACTGGGCGTATAAAATGCAAAACAACAGAGAACGCCCCAGTGTGTGTGTGGGTGTGTGTGGGTCTGTGCTTGCATGTAAAATGATCTTGACAAGAATAATTGCGCTGTTATCATAATTAAAACCATTTTTGTACGCAACCGTCCCAGCCAGCCTTGCTAACATTGTCCAGTTTAGCAATCATTTAATGCAAATGGTCGCCATTTTGTACGTTCTTATGACAGTCCTCGTCCTCGTTGTCGTCATACCATGTCCCCAGCATAACGACTCCTGTATCTTCTTACCCTTCCCCCTCATGAATAATGGCGTCTGCGCACAATATTTAGTGCCGGCGGTGTGGGGCAAGAAGGGCTTCATTATTAATGACTCTCTAGCTAGCTGCGTGTGTGTTGTTATTTAGTACAATATGATTATTGTGTGATTGTTGCTGTTGCTTTTTCCTGATTCTCTCTTTTGCATAAATGCAATGCATTTAGCATTTCATTACAGTGATTGTTGAGTCAATGTATGTAAACGCATTGCGACTCATTCGGTTCGTAGTCCCCAAGTTTGTGCAGTCATGTTGCTTTGATTTGTTTTGGGAAATGCGTATTGTTTGGGCTCTCAGCACAAATCGAGTAGATTTTGTTTGATTTAACTGACTGATTGAACTATAAAATATGCGTATATATTTACAAATTCTATATAAATTTTATGATTTGTTTAATCACCTTCCTCTATCTATCTATCTCGATCGTTTCTTTCTAAAAGTTCACTCTAGGAATGCTTTCTTCTGTTAACATTGTCTAACATTGTTCCTTTGCAAAAATCGCAATGTTTTCATTTTCAAAAGATTCCCTTAACTTCTCAACAAGCTGAGACTCCCAAATCCTCAAAACACATAAATTATCGTTTCCCACTTGGTCACAAATTTGTGTACGAAATGAGTTTTTTTTTTTTTTTGATGGGCATATTATTACAATTTTAAATATTAGAAATAATACATATATTACATATTTTTTAAATACCTTTTCATTATTGTGTAGTTCGGTAAATTTTTGTTCAACACAGAAAACTAAATCTTAATGTCAATGTTTTTCCATTATAATTTGCTGATCGGGTAGATTGCAAATAAAAATCCAATACAAACAAAAAAAAAATTTAAATCGCCACTTTTTGAATTTCATAAAATTTGAAAAGTAATTGAAAATTTTAATAAACTGCCAATTTCTGAGAACTTTGACTCTACAAATTCAATAATGCAATTACCATATTTTATTATTATGTTGACATAAAGTTAAGAGTAGAACTGGTTTTAACGGCTCCATCGATTATCTTTGAATTGTTTAACTCAAATATAAAATGCAAAACTAAACACATGATATCAGTGTTAAGTCTCTTGTTAACAAAAACATTGTTAATGCGATTATAAAATTCAAAAAAGCACTGTAGTAAAACAGCAAAAGCTTGAGCTTAGACCATGAAGAGTATGGCTTTTACATTTTATAATATGTTGTTAAATAAACCAAAAACTTAACGCACTATTAGCACATGCATTAAGAAAACCATTGACCAAATCAATTCGAAACAGCTGTCACGGCTGACAGTTGGCCGTTGGGCTAAACCCGGTCGTGAGTGACATTCAAAGTCGGGGAACAAAACTAAGGCAACAAAGAGCAGGCGACAATGGCAATCTATAAAAACTTATGACAGAAAGGTGAAATATTGTCTAATTGAATATTGGATATGAAGAGACTGAACTGTGAGTTGAAAGAAAATGAACATTTGGTTTATTGTGCGCGCTAATGGATTTGATTGTGTGTTAATGAATGACGCATGCATGATACCAAAGAAATTTGGCTAGAAATGCAAACAGTATTCAAGTCTACATTCTTGGTAGTTGGAATTTTTGAGATCTATAGGGCCAGAATGGGCTATAGCCGAACCCGAACTCACAATTAGTCAAATAAAACAGTGCTGTATCTCTCAGTTTATGGCTACAAAAGGCAAATAAATCACAAACTCACATAAATATGCGCATCTATGGCGAGGGAGAGCCTGTCAAAGCGCACGGCATTCAAATTAAAATTTATGGCAGTTTTAAAAGCCAAAAAAGCAACGAGTTTTTTTCGTATTATAGTATTTTATTTTACTCTTATTTTTATTTCATTGTATCAAGTCAGCCAGGTTGACCAATAACAGCAGAATATGAAAAAAAACGAGAGAAGTAACATCAACTTGTCAGTCAGTCAGTCGGTCGGTCGGTCGGTCAGTTGGTCTGTTGAGGTGGTTCGATTGCCCGGTGAGGGCGAGGGCCAGGGCAAAGGTCTGTGCAGCCATGTTGTAAATTTTCATGACTTTTAAGTACCCCAGAGAGCGGGCAAGCGGCACCAGCACCAGCTCCAGAGCGCGTAAACAAATAAATTTCCAATTTGGCCGCAGTCATATATTTGCTTCGAGGTAGCAGTTGAACAAAAAAAAAAAAATAAAAAAATACACACACATATAAAAATGAGGAAAAAAAGGTTTGGTTTTGACATCCGTTCCCTAGAATTTACATATATCGTTTTATCCTTATCGCACACCTGACATACGGCAGTGCGTCCCGCTGGGGTGCCAACAAACATTCCTATCATTGGCTTCGACTTGCCAATGCTGTTGTTGTTATTGTTATTCCTCCTCCTATATCTTATATCCTCCCGAATGCAATAAATAAATCCAATCCAATTCGGCCCAATCGAAACGAAGCGTAACGTGGCCGCGTCAAATTGATTGCCACAATATTTGATTGACTTTGACATGTTGCTGTCATAAATTCAAGCTACATGCGATTTGTATTTGTGTTTGTGTTCCATTTGTTGTTGCTATTGTTGTTGTTGTTATTTTTCGACTTCTTGTTGATGCCATTTGTCCGCAGGGAGTCCCACTGGGCTCCTGAGTCGTTTCATCGTCGGCGACCATAAAAGTGTCGCGCCCATTTGTGAAAATTTGTCGAAAAGGCGACTACGTGTGTGGGTTGGCTTTAGTTTAATATCTTTGCAGATTTATGGGGGCACAAGTTGAAAGGAAGCCAAATGTGGTATGAAGTTTAGTGTAGAACCGTTAGGACTTATAAAATCTGAAGATAGATTAATGCAGCTTAAAGTCAAATAAAATATCGTTACACAAGAAAAAGTTGTTTTTTTTTTCATTCAAAATAGCTATATATTTTCGATCTGAAAAAAACATTATGAAAAATCAACCTATAAAGCGAAAAATGAAGTCCACATTTTTTTAAATTAATGTTATTCCTCCAAGTTTACTAAAATAATAAAATTTCTATAAAGAAATACAATATGTAAAACAATTTTTAGTGTACCCAAGTATTTTTAAGAAGTTTAATAAATTTGAACCAAAGCTATATGGAAATGTTTTGCAAACTATTAGGCGTATTTAATAATTTATCATAAAAAGTTAAACGCAATCGTCAGAATCGGAATTATCACTTTTATGTAAACTGTTTTAGATTCTTCAAATTCCAAAATATATCCATGCTTTTGGAAATGATTTTCCACATAAAATATTTGGGAATCTTTAAACATGCGTATATACATCAAAGGAATAAGGGTCTTATCCTTATTCCAACTCTAAAGCCTTCTGATTCTCTTGCCTTTGAATGGAGCTTTTTCAAACTTTGTTCCACGCCCATGATATATCGAAGAGTTGATTAATAAACAGTTCCTTCACTTCCCCTATTTAAACAATCCTACGTAGTTCTATTCATCATTGCCCTATTTGCCACTCTCTCTTTCTCTCTATCTCTCTCTTTCTCAAAGTTTATGGATTCCTCTCATGTCTCGTCTGTCCACAATTGAAGTAGCGCATCAAGCAGTCTGTTGCCTTCCACTTACGCGCATGCTTTAGTGGGTGTTAGATGACGCATACGCCGTTATGATGTCGACAACAGCAACAAGGCCAAGTAAAGCCCTACCCATACCAGGTCCCCTACCCCTCTCCAATCACGAATGGCCAACGTGCGCATCCTTCGCAGCAGCACAGCAAATCCCGTACAACATGGTCGCAGCTGTTACCAAAAAATAATGACCATGAAAAGCAGCCTTAATGATGCCAACTAATGTTGTTGTGCTCCTTGTTGTTGTCCATGTCTGTGGGGGGCTGTTGGCTGCTGGCTGCTGTTTGAGAACCAACGTTGGGCAGCGCCAAAAACGGCAGCAAGTAGAGAGATACGTTGCTGTTGTTGTTGCTTGCCCCTCTGCGGCATGTAACACACGAAAAATATTAATTGTATTTTTATTTCGCATTATGCTGCAAATAATAATTACACAAATGTGCAAATGAAGTTGTAAATTATGTCGTATCTGGTTTAATTGCACCTTTGGGTTGCTTGCGGTAACAAAAAGAAGCCCTGATTCCCGTAGTGTGGAAACAACAAGCAGTAAAGCAAATTCTTCAATTAAATATGTGGAAAGCACTTGAAATTGACTTTCCACTAATTTTCGCAAAGGCGAACAGTTCATGTTCATGTTCATGCTTTAAGAATGAACTTAATTTAGAAATAAGTTAGTGATAGATTTAAATGAGTTATTAAAAGATTAAGCTTGGGAAATGCTTTGATAATAATGCACTCTAAGCAAAAACGATTGTAAATTTTAAAATGATCACAAAATTATTTTTTTATCTTAGCCTTTCAAAATAATTTTTTTATCTTGGCCTTTCATCCTAATCTTTCAGAAAAATGTATATTAAGTCAATAATTAATAGATATTTGGGAACAAAGATGATAAAAAAAGTGTTAAACGTGGCAAGAAAGAAAACAATTTAAATATTTTGTTCAAAAAGTTAATTCTATTCTAAAGTTAATCATAATGCTGTCAAGGTGGTCCAAAAACTAAAATTTTTAAAAATAATTATTTCATATGAAATTAAATTCACATTCATTTCCAAACTATAGTCTCAGATTTAGACGCTTGAAGTAAATTGCAAGTTTACGATTGAGAATGAAATGATTTGTCAAATTTCACCTCATACATATACGGAATAGTCTTGGCAATATCATGTGGTCATTGCTAAGGGCTCTTTAACGCTTAACGGTTTAGAATTTATTTTTGGAAATGCGAGGGATTTAAAGTTATCTTTTATAACAAGTGGGGTTGACTTTAAAGTCTTTCCAGGCATATTCTTGTTACACATAAAAGCTATCTATTTGAGGTTATATTTTATAAGTAATGGATCTGTGCTTTAAATAAATACAGTCTTTCCAGACAGATTATTGTAAGAATTGGTTGACAAATCCATTTCTGCTTATGTTCCCTTTCGGTGGTTTCTAGAAAAAGGTACATCAGCAATGCTCTTCCAATATGCTAGGGGCTGTAAAGTTGTTAAAACAACTTGGTTTTATAGCAATCTTTCTTCTCAATTATGCAGCCACACTCTATCTATACCATGTCGCATTATTAAAGGCTGAAAATATTTGTAAATGATAATCTGCGCTGGCTACTTGATTATTTAAATCTCAACTGCTAGTCATGTTAATGACGTAAACTACAAGATTATAAGCTTGAGTTAGAGTTAAAAGCGCTTCATCATCAAACAAATGTTGAAATTATGCCAGATATGGCAGCAATACGCCCGCAAAAAGCTACAAAACGTGCCCCGGACGCTTGTCAGGGTGGTTGGGATGCAACATATGTTGCCGGAGACCGCTCAACGGACGACTCCTGTATGTAAAGTGAGGCGCAACCAAAGACGTTAGTCATGGTTTTGCATAGTTTTTGCTGTAACTGCTGTTGCTGCTCTAGGCACAGTCGTTGTCCAGGGCTTAATATTGTCTTAATTGAGGGTTAACCGGCGTTGATGATGCGACTTATGGGCTGTGAGGCGGGCAGGAGCGCAATGTGTTGGTTGTTTGTTTGGCAGAATGGCTGAATGGTTGAATGCCTGCAACCTCGACTTAATGACTTTGACAATGTGCGTATGTTGCTCCATTTGGTCTGGCTAGCTACTTATTGGATGGAGGGGGCGAGTGAGGATGGCGGTGTGCTGCCTAATTACACATGAAACTTTGCGCTTATTTAAAACTTTAATTGCCATACATTTCAACTTTTGCTTTTTCAATTTTCATTTACAGGTTTGGTTTCAAAATCGTCGCACCAAATGGCGCAAACGTCATGCGGCCGAAATGGCCACGGCCAAGCGGAAACAGGACGATATGGGTGGCGATAATGATGGCGATTGTAGCGAGACTATGGACAGCGATAATGAAAGTCTCGATATGGGAGAGACGCCAGCGCAAAGTAAGCGATGTCGCATGTCGTCTGGCTCCTCCTCATCTCAGCAGCAGGATAATTATCGTCATTAAAACGAATTTACAAATGAAAAAAGTTTTTAAGAACTTTACATGGGGCGGCAACAAAATAATTATTACAATTCAAAGACGCCGCAGCTAATAAACTACAGGCAGCAATAAAAGCAACAATTTTCACAGCGCGCTTGATTAGATGTGAAAATTCCTTTGGCATTTCAGTTTTCACAACAGCAGGAGAAACTGTCAACAAAAATTAATGCAAAAAAAAAAAACAAAAACAAAAATGAATAAATCAAATAAAAAGAAAGGTTTTGCCACTTTACAGTCTTCTGAAGACGTCAATTCTAAGCTAACAGAGTTTCTTTCGATTTGTATTGTAATTTTCAGCAATTTGTTTAATATGTGTGTGTAAATATTTATGTTAGTTTAAAGTGCATAGTTGTAGGCATTTGTATTTAATTAGCGGCCACATTGTCGCATTAACTCTAATTGCTAAGTCCAATTTACTGAATTTATTACAACTGTATATGTTTAACTTTAGTTTATAAACGATTATCGCTAAATTGAAAGTAATCGCGTGCATTAGACAGACTTAAATCTAATTATAAATGAAATAAAATGAAATAAAATGAATAATTCAACTATGCAGAAAGCGAGTACATTTTAAAGTATTTAACGATGAACTACTGCAGTAAATTATGTAAAATGTATTTAAATTTAATTGTAATTCTAATTATTTCAAATTGATAAAGAATAAATGCAAGAAATATTGAATGAGAAATAATATATATTGTTTTGAGCATAATTTTATTTGCTTTGATGAAATATTAGGACATTTCTTTGTAAGCGAGCGGTTAAATTCTGGGCAACAAGAGATGTTGAGGTACGATTCGGTTTCATATTTAACATTTAGTGGAATGAAGTAAATGCCTTAGACTTCACGGTTTTTACTTTAAAGAATCGAGTATTTATTTTACCCGAAAAATGTTTTTAAGGCATGGCATGCTTTCAGCATAGCTCTCTAACTTATATGCTTTCGAAATTTTGCAATTAAATTACAAGTTTTTTACAAGTTTTTTTGCTTGCTTTGGTTAAATTAAAAGGCCTTGATTTGCTCGTAAAATGCGGCTATTTACGCTAGTTATGAAGGGTTAAGCCGACCTGGTTAACACTGCCGAAGCCCTCACCAGATTGTCGTGATTAGCTGTAAGCACGCCTTCTCATTTCAGCTTTTTAAAGCTGTTCTCTATCAGGAAGATAAGGGGTAGCTTCAATGTATATTGTAGGGACAATCAAAAAAACACCAGCTCTACTTTAAATTAAGAGTGCACGCCCTCTACAAACATTGGTCTGCTGTTTCAGCAAAAAAGCCATAGCATCGTTGCTTTGAAAAAATATTTCCCTTGGCTTGACTCTCCTAAAAATATTTTATAAAAAGAAAGCATTTTCTTTCAGCATCTCAGAGCGTGTTGAGCGATGGTTTAATTTTCAGATGACATTTGCAACTGAGAACAGGACTTAATATAACGATTCCCAGAACATTCTGATTGCTCCCCAGCGAGCTAACAAGTTTTTTAATACTTGTAGTTGTAATTTTCATTGTCACAGCTCCAGGTTATTGACACTGAACTATGGTATAACAATTGTGATCATATACACATATAACATACATATGTATACTTATTCACCCATGGATAATGAGAGACATTGCTTTCTCGAAATCCGCTCAATAACACCCACAAGAACTGCAACAATAGATGCAGGGTGTACTGGCTTATAACTCATAACAATTACACACCGGAAATCTGCTTATACAGTCAGTCAAACGACAATCCGTCAAACCTTAGTTAACAAAGTCAAAAGGATTAAGCCAAAGAGTTCCCAACAACGGAACAGTCAAGAACAAATGCCAATGAATGGAAATGCAGAGAAATGTGTGAAAAGAATGAAAGTCGGAGGCAGCAAGATTGATTAACTGTCAATCAAAAAGCAGCTTGGACAAGCGATGAATTAAATTGAACAGGTTGCTGAATACAATGAGGCTCATCAAATTATTAATGCCTTGGAAAAGTTGTACTTGAAACACTTTCGAGCTGAGAGTGAAAAGATGAGCGATATATTCTCAACTACTGTATGAGTATGCTAAGTAATCTCAATAGTTTGTTCCGTCTGCCAACTGTACCCTACATGTACTATAGGGTACATGCTGATGTTCCATCCATTGATATACTTGTTAGCTATATAGCCCCATAGCTAATGATGCCTCTTCCCATTGAAATCTTCACTACTGTGCTCATTGTCTGGCCGCCACATTAATCATACTTTATATTCTCAGACCAGCTTTGTGCAAACAATGCGAGCTGCAAGTAGAAAAAATAATTAAGTTCGGCTACTCTTTTACTAACAATTTTGAATGCCGCCATCAAATTCAAAATGCCATTAGCATATACTCGTTAATTATGGAATCGTGCCATTAGCAACGAACACACACATCATCTAAAATAAAGAGCCGCCGTGTTACACCGCCGATGTTGTGTGTATTTTTGGATGATCAAACAGCATTATATAATGATCTGAAATTGCTGACTGAAACAAAACCTGCAAACTCATTCAGTTGGCAACGTACGAGTACATACATGCCTGATTCTACGAATCTATAACTTCCTTTACTTCCGCTCTCGGTTCATACCGAGCATTCCTTCGATCCTATTGTCTTTTTGTTTTAGTACGCGCCTGAAGTCAACTTCCAGCAATTGGCGGTCGAGTGTGAATTGCTTTTGAATTGTTTTTGTTCTTTTTGCCAGCTGCGCAGGCGTTTGGTTCTCATTTTCAATCTCGTACTCGTATGTCTCAGTGCTACGTGCCGCTGACTCGTCTGAATTGCTCAGTTTTCAGGTAAATCTCTTGTCAGCTCACCAGTTTTAAGCCGCTTATTGAGGCTGAGGCTAATAGAATTTCGAACACACACACACACGCACAGAGAGAGAGACAATAAACTCGGGCTCGGGTCGTACGTGTCCCTAGTGTATAATTTTACTGGGCCTGTTAATCCGCTTGCTGAAAAATTGCAATCCGCCTGAGCTGCTCGGCTCAAATCGGGTTTCGTGGGTCAGTTTGTTTGTATCTGGCGTGTCAATATAATTGATTAATTGCTTTATTGTTGACGTCTAAAGAAGCGTGTGCAAAGAAAATTGCATAAGATTTGGATTTTGAAATGCTCGCTATGCATCCATGCGAATTTCCTCAAAAATAATGGCCAACTTTACTGGGATTACATGCTAATATGAAAGAGGGATTGATTTGATTTACGCTATGATCAGACAGGCAAATAATTTGTAAACAAATATGTCATGTAACCTAGAGCACGGAAATCTTCTAAATTACAATATTTATTTAAATATTAAATATAATATTGTGGGAATGGGTGATAGTAGGAACACCCCAATCACTAACAATAATTAAGTAGTGACCGAATAGTGATTGAATAGCGAAGTAGTAATAAGTAATCGATAATCGACAATAACGAATAACAGGGAAGTAAGAGGTCAATTGATATTGACCAACCAAAGTAGGAGACCGCTGAGTGAAATTCGAATAAAACGGATTTTGTAAAAGATTGTTATTTGCAATAAACATAAGTAACATCGTTAATTAAAATAAACTGAATTAATCCAACAATACGATTCCTCGTAGAAGCGTATTTTTCTTAGAAAAAGTTCTCCTATTTAGGTTAGGTTGATCCTGTTATCAATGATAACAAATACTGGTGAAAAATTACAAAAAAAAAAAACCAGATTCCTCCTCTCCTAGAATCAACCCTTTATTGTTACAAATAACGATTGAAAATCGTGAGTCCAAGTATATGCCAAGTATATGCCTTAAAATATGCAAAGCATATGAAACCAATTACCCTTTTTTATCAGTCATGGGCTCAAATGCTTGTATTCTTTAGATTGGTATGCAATTTTTCGACTTCGTAGTCTTTCTGCAATCTTAGATGAGCAAGGTGAAATTTTTTATCTTTATTATTTTCTGTGGCAAGGCAGACCAATGAAACGGATAGCTTTAATATTACTTAAATATTCTTGAGCTTAGTAGTTCTTAGCTACATAAACATACATGTGTATTTAGTCGACTTGGCATTAAACGATCCGTAAAAAATCGTTCGACATTAAAATACTACACTAAAACAGATGAGAGAATGCCTATATAAGGACAATTAAACGGTTAAGCCGTTGGACATGTCTAGATGAATTCATCGTGTAGATGGAGAATAAATATAAGTACTATATTGGGTCGAAATGTTTTTCTTCTGCTTTTTCTTCACCCCTTCGATTGCCGAACTTGTCGGAAATAATTCAGTATATTAGTATTCACTCGGATTGATTACATCTCTAAAATATATTATATCGACACAGTATGCGCTTTCAAAGATGTTTAGAAAATAAAAATTCCTGTTTAAATAAATTACATTCCGATCAGTTTATTAACAAAACGAGTTTCATAAAAAATTAGCTACTTTTTTGTTTTAAATTATAACAAAATTGATATAGTTTACTATTTCCGAAGGGATCGTAATGGCTGAACTGAATATCTTGGATCTGGATGACTTGTGTTTGCACTCCACTATGGAGTATTTGGGAGTGAATGATCTCTTCCATCTATCACATACTTGCACGCGATTCCCTGATTTGGCCAAAGAATGTGCAAGGAATTTATGCAAGAATATAAATTGTTGTGTTCTGATGGGAATCTCTCGGATGTACTACAGGCGACAAATTATATTGGGCTCGAAATACTGTAAACAATTGACGATTTATTTAAGTGAATTCCCGATCGGAGACACGAGCATGCTGTTCGATTATGTTGGAAAAATGGATTCGTTAAAGAACTTGATGGTTATGGGTTGCAGCCATTGTGTTTTAATGCAAAACTACTTCTTCTCAGCTCTAAAGCACTTAGAAAGCCTAAGGCGACTCTATGTCTATGGTAAGTACTTGTACTTTGGGATAGTATTAGTAAAAAGATAATTTAGAAATATTTAAACAGACTCATGCGCGCGTTGGCTAGACAACTTATGCCGTTTACGGAATCTTGAGGAAGTTCAGCTGGGTTTCGATGTGGAAGTCAGCGATTTGGTTAAGCTATGCCAGTCGAATACGAATTTGCGGAATTTGTCTATATTCAGATCATGTAAGGGAAATTTGGCGGATCTTGCACCACACTGCCAGAATCTGAAGGAACTATTTTTCTATACAAATGGCGGCTTGTATTGCACTCAGCCGGCACATTTCCCGAAACTAAAGGACTTATCCATGGAAATTTTTCGTGTTGGCAACACCGAAGTAGGAGAACTTGCCAGTTCATTTAGCTCGGATGATTCCTTGGCCTCAGTCATACATTTCGATCAACTTCGTGCTACGAATTTTGAAGAAATAGCTAAAATACCGTCACTGAAGGGCATTAATGTTCATTGTAATCGTGACACTTTGAATTGCCTGGCCACAGTTCCATTACTTGAGATAATAACCATAAGGAACTATGAGGCTGCTTTTCTTCCTTCACTATTGAATATATGCAGAGCTTGTTTACAACTTAAACAACTGTTCCTGTTCGGACCATTCCAAGTTTCGTATGGCTTTTGTGCCAATATCCTTGAAGTACTCAAATCGGTTAGAAATCCCACAGAGCAAAAGCCTTTAGAGGTACAACTATTCTGCCGCATGTCCATGGCCGTGGAAGATGTAAGTATAACCTTATGACCGCTTCCCGAAATATGCAGTAATAGCTTATTTGATTACAGTTGCAGGAATTTACGAATGAATATATGGAGTTAACTCATTTTTAAGCGCCCAGAGCTAAGAAAAACACTGTTTTACATTTAGCTTTCGCCAGAATGAAATGCGAAAGGAGAATTGAATGCTAGTTATGAAGAGAAATACTTTGGAAGTTAAGTCGAAGCTTCTGAATAAATGTAATGTCCTCGATTAAATACTCTAAAAACTATCTTAATGTAATTGACATTAAACATTGTTTTTCCAAACCGTGATTATAGTGTATTAAGTTCTGTTGCTATATTTATAATTTAATGAACTTATTATCATGCATTTTTCTTGAATAGTTTTTAAATACTTTATCATCTCTTTTCAATACAAATTTATGTGTATTTGAATTACTTTTTCAATATCTTCAATATCTGGTTCCAAGCAAATGTGCAATCTTTCCAATTGCGGGCAATAGTTCATCATGATGGGGAAAGTTTTCCATTACAGTTTGTAAATCTTCATAATCTTCAGTGCATAACTCGGTTCCAGGCATATAAAACTGTTCAGATATAGTTTCTCAATTCCTGTCGTCAAGTTATTAAAATATGGACCAGTTCAGAGCTTTTAAATACTTTAGCAGAGTGAAATATCTTAGAGACAAGTTATACAGATCGCCCTCAATTACATATAATTTGGGCAGCGCGTACACAATCCTCCCAATCTGAATACTTTATAGTGACGCAAATCCACATTTTTATGTATGGATGTTTTGCGAACAATATTTCTTCGACCTCTGAGATCATTGATACGGTTTTGTGTCATAAAAAGATAGTTCTACAACTCTCTCACTGTCAAAGAAGTCAACTTCCTTATATCACAAATATGGTAATATAGTTTGGTACAATTGGTAGATGTATTGCAAACGTCTGCATAGTCCGTGTTGTCCATAAATTGTAGGCAATCATCCACGATATGTAACAGCAGTATCGGTGGTGTCCTCGGGCTGCTGATGCGCGACTTCGCCTCGATTCTCTGTTCTTCCTCGTGGTACTCCACAAACAAACGGGCTATTTCGGGATTATAGAACTCTAAAATAACCTCCCTGCCATTGGCAAAGTAACGCAACTTTCGCAGCAATTTCATTTTCCCGAATGCCTCGAAATATGGACGCAGTCTCCTGTACTTTATACACTGGAAGTTCCTCAAACAGATCCTAGCAGTTTCCATTTCGTGTACTTTTGTTGCATTTGTTTGCTTTATTTCAAATAATGGAATTATTTTTAAGAATTGCAAACTAAAGAAATTGTATTTTATTAACGACCTGTGCTGTGTTTCTGTCTAGTCAGTACGTTCAATTAAACTCTCTAACACGTAGATTGTTATAAAGTAGATGAAAATAAATTTAAAGCAACGCATGCTGAAGTTCATGAAAATTATGGAGTCTGTTGACATTTTGGAATTTTGAAAATAATAAAATCAACTTTTTTATTTGCAAGGCAACACAAAATTTCGTTCATTTTTGTTGGTTTCTTATTTAAAATTCAAAATTTTTATCTTTTGAATTGTTTTTTTTTTCTTTGAAAGATGTCGCATAGTAAAATTAGCTGTTTTGTGAACGTAAAGATATGGGAAAATATAAAAGGTAGAGTTAGTTGCTGGAACAATTTTTGGCGTCGCCTTAACTTATTCGTTTTTTTTCCACTACATACAAGTATGTGACGTTTTTGAACGATGGAAACAGAAAGAAAGACGTTTTGAATTAGCAAAGGCAGAAGTTCTTTTTGAACACGATAATAGGCAAAATTAATGACGAAATTGCATTAATTGGACTACGAATTGCTGCCCCCATCAGGTCCAGAAGAGACATTTGGCTATTTCCAAATTTGAAAAAAAAAAAAATGATTGAGATAAGGAGCAGTAATAAACAACAAAAACAAGTAAAAAAAAAACTAAAGTCGGGTGTCCCGACTTTGAAATACTCTGTACATATGTTTACAATAATTATAGAAAATAAAAAAAAATTATATCGATTTCTCCCCTCTCCCCCAAGGGAGGGAAATTCCAAAATACACATTTTCTGCGTATTCACATAAGGTATCTGGGACTTACATTTGGTGTCCATAGGTCTTATAGTCTCCGAGATATAGGCGATAATACGAATGGAAAATCGGGAAAACGCCCATAGGGGGGAAGTGGGGGGGAGGGGGGGTCCAAAAAAAAAACCAACTTGCACAGCGTACACACATAAGGCATCTTTGTGCAAAATTTGGTGTGTCTAGCTCTTATAGTCTCTGAGATCCAGGTGTTCATACGGACAGACGGACAGACAGACAGACAGGGCTAGATCGACTCGTCATGCTGATCAAGAATATATATACTTTGTGGGGTCTGGCACGCCTCCTTCTGCCTGTTACATTTTCAGCTCCCGCAAATCTAATATACTCTTGTACATTTTATGTACAGAGTATAATAAAAGACTATATTAGTCTAATTTTTCGGCTAATTTATAAAAATATCGCTTTATTTATCGGCTGCTCTTGAAATACAAATGGGAACAATTTTAAGTACCAATCTCGAATGAAATAAAAATAATTCGTCTTTGTTTGGCCAAAAGACTTCATAGAAATGTTTATGTGAGTCATTTTCATATGTTGGAGCTTTGCGCAAATAAATTGTAAAATTCTATAACTACGCTACCATTAACATTTTGCAAAATCTTATCAATTTCGGGCATATTTCACACTTCTGATCATAAAAAAAGCGAGCGCAATAAACTATAAAAGCAAGGCGCAAAGTTTTTACACACTACTCGCATGCTCATGGGCTCAAATATTTATATAAATACATATCGTTGCCATATTAAAAGCAAATGATTGTAAATAACAACCCCAAGTACATACGAAAATCGATAGAAAATCTAAGAACGGGAAACACAAAAACAAAACAGCCCCAAAAGCTAAATACTGTGTGTGGGGCTGTGTGTGTGTATGTGTGTTTGTAGTTTCAAATGCGCATACCCTGTCACCAGCTAAATTATAACCAACCATACCGATATGTGCCTCATAAATAGTACACAAGCACACACTCGCATGCTGGCCAAAAATGTACTTCACTGTCGCAGCGATTGAACAGCATTTGGGCTGACAATGACAGAAGTCAACCAGGCAGTCGGCCATCAAATTGTTGGGCTACCCCCCGTTCATATGACACCTCATGAATGTCATTGTATGTGCTTCACTCAAACACAGACATGCACATACTCTCGCACACAAACACACAGATAGTCGATGCTAAGAGAGTGAGTTGGTTGACTGTCTGACTGGCTACTAAATTGTCCCTCGACACAAATTCGAAATCGATAAATGATAAAAATCAACAAAACTTCATGATGATGCTCCTCGCTAGCTCGCTCGCTCGCTCGTTCGTCTGTTCGTCTGTTCATCCGTTCGTTTGTTCGTTCGTCCAGGCATGAAATGTGGATGTGTGTGTCCCATTTAGAAGCTGTGGTGGGCGCGCTTCATGAAGCTTTTATTGTCTGTCTATTTCTAAGCTTTGTACATGGACTCCGACTACAACATAGTACTGTGCCATGCAATCAAAATGTATTGCCATCCTGTTCTGCGGATTAGACGCCATTTTCTATCCGCTCCCCACACTCCCCCTCTCCATCTCTCTCTAGCACTCTCCAGTCTCTCACTCGGCTCGCTTGTGCAGCAAATTTTCGAAAACTTACCAAATTGTTTTCGTTGTTAGGGTTTGCCGGGTGGATTCCAATGCTGATGCTGATATATGAGCCATTGAGTTGGTCTGCGTTCTGGCTGTTGTTGGCTTCTGCTGGTGCTTTTGCCTTTGGCAGCCTCTGTCTATATTCCTGCTTCCTGTCTGTCTAGCTTTGTGTGTGTGTGTGTATGTGATATATATGCATATACGGCTGGTTTTTGTAGGCAGACATTGAATATGCCGTGTTTTTCATTTGCTTGTTGGCTTTTTTCATGTTGCTGTTGTTGTTGCTGCTGATGCTATTGCTTTGCTTGTATGTTACATTAATTTGAATTATTGTTTATGTTTATGGCAAAACAATGTACGTATGCGTTTTTAATGAGCGTGACATTGTTTTTTATGGGCTTTCATGAGATTGTTGTGTATTTTTAAGTTAGTTACAGATGTCAAATAGAAGAAATATAAATTTGATAAAGCTGTATGTTCATTTTAAAGGTGTTTGCTTATCCATATCACTGTTCTGTTGTAATAATTATTAATTATTTACAGCAAAATTCCCCTATCTCATCGATTCTTTTAATATATTGAAATTCTGATATTAAATACGGATGAGAGCACCTGAAGCACCTTTAAAAAGCATAACTTTACTTTTTTACTTTTTTTAAGGTATATTTGAAGATTTTTGAATATACATAAGGATGTTGAAAGGCATTCACAGCTTGTGAAGTTGTGACCGCAGCTTATCTAGAATGAGTTGTTGGATTTTTAAAATGAGCAGAATGTATTAAAATAGCTTTATAACATTCTTGGAATATGACACTAAATATACTAAGTCTTGCTGGTACTACAGATTATATATATTTCTATGAACTTTCACAAAATAAAATACACAAAACTTGCGAATGGAAAGTTAGTCTAACAGTTCAGAAAATTCTTTAATTTTAGCCTAATTTTAAGAAAACTAAAAACAACGTTTAATTTTATTGAAGTTTGTCTTAAAAAGTCAAGTTTGTCAAAAAAATATCAACAGTATTCTTTATTTAAATTTATTCATACACAGAATTGTGTAAATATTTATCTTTGTTACCAAACAGAATTACTCAATTTTTCTTTGACTTTGGTAAGCTCTTAAACATTGAATAAATGTCGTTTTAATATGAAGTACGAATGTTGGCAATTACATGCTTGAATATATTATTGAATAGTTTGAATTACCCTAACGATCTTCTTATTATAATAAATATTTATTAATATTTCCCACTATCAAATAAGCCAGATGATTATGTACATATGTAGTAGACATTACAAATTATGAAAAATGTCTTAGACATTTAAGCCAGCTTTTCTACAGCACACAGCGGGCATATATTTTAAGTACTTATCCTTACCTTGAAAAATGTTTGTCAATATTTGAATCAACATTACATTTGAGAATGTATTAAGGACAAAGTATATAAAAGTCTCTCCCTTTCATGAGTGTATATTTTTCTCAGATTCAAGGCAGACTTTAAAATTTTAAAGATATACTTACTATATATGTATTCAAGACATATCAGTCACGTTTTTCTTCTCTCTCCACTCTGCTTTTATTAAAAGAAGTTCTTCATTAATTTTACCACCAAATATTTAATATTATCATAAATTTATATCATCATTAATAACTGCTTTAGTTAAAAAAAATATAATGGCAACAAACAACTTTTTGGAAAAAAGTCGAGAATTTAGGTAAATTGTGAAGGTTTAGCTAAATAAAGCATTTATCTCAATTACGTGAGCCAATAATACAATCAGAGCAACAACACCTTTACTCAAATACATTTGTCGAATGTGCAACATATTTGATTTCATTAATTTGTTGCAAGTCGAATGTTGTTAATGAGCTCACAGCGGCAGCCCATTAAAAATGCAGCATACACGTAAGTAAGTGTGTGCGTGTTTTTGTGTGCGCGTGTGTATGTGTTTTTGTATTGTATGGCAAGAATTGAGCAACAAGCGCAAAACAAGAAGTTAACATAGAAGGTCATAATATAATCAAGAGCAGACCTGTGGCCAAAGAGCTCAAAGCAGCTCATTAACTTCGCCATGCACAACATACAAAGGAACACACATACGTACATACATGCATACATGAATACACATATATATACATGTAGGCATACACACACATGCATACAGCATTGAGCAGCACTCAGTGAAGCGCAGCCACGCAGGCCACGCCCACACCACGCACAGCCATGCGCAGTCGTTGTTCAAAATGGCTAGCGCGGTGTTCCAATTCCATTTCGTTGCATGGCTATTGCGCAGCTACGCATGTCGCACTCACACAAACAAACAGACGAACTTGATGCGAGTGTTATTATTATTGTTGTTGTTGTTGTTGTTAACAATGCTGCTGCAGTTGGCGCAGCAGAATGTTGGGGCTGCTTGGCTGGCTGGCTTTTTAACGCGCTCGACACGAAAATGAGCATGAAACGTGCGACAAGCGATGGAGTCCATTTTGAGTTTATTGTTTGATGATTTGAACATTTTATACACACACACACACACACACCTATACACGAGTGAATGTGTTTGTGTGAGTGCATGCATGGTAGCTATAGTTGTATGTAAATACGTATTCACGTATGTGTCTGTGTTGCTTTTTGTTCTTGTAATTGCCTGACGCGCACTAGTTACTTGCTTCTGGCCCCTCTTTTTAACATCTTACTCCATTTTTTTAAAGGGCATTTTATGCTTCAAGCTGACTTCCTTGACTTGCACCAGTGGATTAGTTAGCACAACTGTACCTTGTACAACTAGAGCCCTTCTCTGCGCTGTTCAACAGCCATCAATTTATTTAGGTGCAATGCTACAGAGGGGTCGGACCAAAGATTGCACGGTTTTTTTTTTATGTATTTATGGTTGTGTATTTGTTGATTTAAAATTCATGCCATGCTTTGAAGACGTACGTATGTATAGTTGTTTGATTATTTAGTTTATGTCAAAGTTCTTCATACATTTTCAATCACAAAAACGTTTTTTTTTTTAATTTGGTACAAATACTAATATAATAACCATGGTTTATTATTTAATAAAATCATTCAAAAAAATTAGACAGAAAATTAATTTTTAAGGATGATTAAAATTAACATAAAGTTAAAAGCGTGTTCAAAAATTTTGAACTAATACGGAAAGCACTTACACGTAATTGTACAGCAAACACAGCACTACGGTAACTAAATAATTCAACGATCTAAATGCCTTTCTCTGTACTTCTTAATTAGGATTAACTGCTTACAACCGGATCATTATTAATAATTTCACTGCAAATTATCCATTTAAATGTCTTTTTATACTTGCATGACATAATTTCAACACTCTTAGATGTCCTTTTTCGCATCTAATGAACTATATCTTCTTTTTTTTCCGTACCCATCTCCTGACTTTCATTTTGTCTTCGACCTTCATTCATATGCCATTCCGGCTAAATTTATTGCCTTTTGATTGACAATTCAGCAGTGATGGCAATTAATTTGCCATATAATGCATGCGTTACGGTCTCATCAATTTCTATTGTTTAAGCGTTTGTCACCTCGTGCGCTCTCTCGTTTTCGCTACTCTGTACGAGCACAGTTTATCAATTGACCATTTTTATGCCTGACATCCGACAGCAGCTATTGTTATTAATAGGCATTAAGTTTTTAATTATGACTGTCTCCTGTCTGCCTGGGGGTAGTTGGACCTCATGATTTGCATGAAAATTTAACAAAGTAATAGTAAAGTAAAAGCATTCCGGTTGATTTGCGTAACCAATTTGATTGGCAATGGTTATATAAGCAAGTCCGTACAGCT
Source organism: Scaptodrosophila lebanonensis (assembly GCF_003285725.1). Lineage (NCBI taxonomy): Eukaryota > Metazoa > Arthropoda > Insecta > Diptera > Drosophilidae > Scaptodrosophila > Scaptodrosophila lebanonensis. Next base: position 11,492,222 of record NW_022060742.1, on the reverse strand, counting down.
CTGCAGTTCGTTCATTATTTTACAAACAGTTAGCAATATGTTGAAGTGGTAAGAGCAGCATTTCAACATTTTTTAAATCTATATTCATATATATCATATTGCAGTTATTTGTTTGTGCTAATTTACCTGCTGGCGATTATACTAGACATTCATGGCGTTACTGGACACATGATACCAGGAACTTGTCCGAAATTGGATAGCACAATAAAAAGTGTAAACATGAAATTGAGCGCTAAATTTGTTCATCTTCACATTGTTTTCTTTTTTCAGACTACGTTAAAAGGCTCTCTTCTTAGCTATGGCATGTACCTGGATCTTTACAAAATCAACGATACAACAATCAATGTTTGCGAGTTCCAAAACTATCCACCTAAATACCTCAAACGCTCTATAATTATCGCCACCGACAACAAGAACTTCGTCATACACTGGAAATGTAAACCCTCGACTGATAGGAGAAAACACACAAGTAGGTGCCAACAGGAATCAATACAATTGTTAGAATCTCAAAAATAACGTCCTTTAATATTCCACAGGAGCCACATTTATATTTACGCAACCAACATTCTCCGAGCAGGTCGCCAAATATATTGATGAAACGCACGTAAGGCTCGGCCTAAAACCAGCCAATATTGTGAGATTGTGTGAGAGGAATGTAACAATTTTTAAGGACAACAAAACTGAACCGAAAAAAGAACAAGCGCGTGGCTTTAGGCTGCAAAAAAGTGCTGGCTTACTTGATGAAAGCCCAGCTACATAAAAGCAACAAATAGCACAAGATTTTTCTATAAACGAAACTTAACCTAAAATTTACTGGTTTTATACATATATTTGGAGCAATTATAAAGTAGAAGGTTTCATTACCAGTAAGTATGAATAGCGCACAATTAGATTCGCATAATTTCATTAGAACCTCCCACTGACGTAATTAAACTTCTTGACTTATGCAACGGTTGGTTGTTTCCAAATAAAGTGATTCAAATCACAATTTTATGGTTATTATATAGAAAACATTGAATTTTCTTGTGGCGCTGTTTGTTCCCGTACTTCTTACATACAAAAATAGACTTCTTTCATTCAAACGTGCCTAAATAGAGTTATAAATAATAAACTTTGTGTTTCTTTAAGTCTTTTCATATGTATCGAAATGGCAAGCTAAAAGCCTAAAAAAATTAGAAACGTATTATTATTATTGACATTTACTTTTAATTATGAAATTGAATATACGAGCACATATAGTACATATATAAAGGTTCATATATTATGTACCCATAAGATTAACAAAAGGCGTATGTGACCGAACCTTCTAAAACATAAACCTTTTAAGACAAACAATTAAAATACTTTTTTAACCAGTTGCCGGAAAAAATGTATCTTACTATGTTTATTTTATCATATAATTTTTTTTGGCTTGAATTAAGATTGTACAAAACAATGCTATGCAATATTTTTTTCCATGCAGCTGTTTGGAATATTTTGTATAACAAATATTTGGTCTTTCCTTATTAGATTCCTCATTATCTCTTTATTTTTTGGAGATATATGTAATTAGTTCCAATGCTCTGATCTAACTTAGTTTCTAAATATTTTATTTTTAATTTGAATTATCAGCCTTCGTATAAGTATTTAAGAAGTTAAGAATTGAGAGCAAAAACAAATATATATAGTATTTCTTCAAAAACGGTCTTATTATCTTTCAAAATACTCTCCATGAATATCAGTAACAACCAAATATTTCAGCGCTTTATCCCCTCAGCAGATGTTACCTCAAAAGCAAACTTTTTGAGGGCTTCAAAGGATTTTTAAAGCACCGGAAAAGGAAGAGTTTACGATGATTTTTCTTGGATGTATGGGAATAAAAAATATATATAAATATATATAGTAAGAAGGATAAACGTGTGTTAGCCGAGCTCTCATTGTCTTCATGAAGGATGATCCGTTCTTGGCAGTTTGTTTTCTTTAACTCTCCTACAAATGCCTGGGTACTATTAAGAATTGACTGTCCAATGTTCATCCAAATGGGAGACCCATACGGTCGAATGCTATGTTGGTTCGGGCTCTAAACGAATTCTTTTTAAACGCAAAAATATAATTTAAACAAAATTTTAGTTTTAATTTGAATCTTACAACGCCGCCTTTAGCGTTTAAAATGCAGAAGGCACAAATGAATTTAGTAAAGTTCTAAACTTGAAACATAGTATGCTAGCAGTATTGCTTGAATGAAAAACACATAAAACATAGCTAAATAGCCTCGATAAACGACCCAGAGGCCCAACAGGAGAGACGATCAATACAATGAGTAAAATTCACACTGCTGCGAAAAATCTTCAGTCGACATTAAAAGCAACTAATTTATGGCCTTTTAATTTAATGGGCTGGGTTGAGAATTGTCCTTTTGCAGGGCGACATGGTAAGTAACTCAATTTCGGGTGGGTTGCAGTTGCCTTTACTTTTTCAGTCACAAGGCAACTCACACACACACACACAGAGGCATGTATGCATGTCGCTACTGTTACAGTTTCAAGTTCATAATCTATCCACATATGAGGGTTGGTCTTTGCTTGTTGCAAAAAAAAAAAATATATAATAATAGGGGAAATAGAAGCAAGGAAATGAAATAAATTTATACAGCAAATGTTCATTCTTGAACTTATTTTTGGGTGCTTATGTGGAAAATTTTTAATCTATAAATATCTATAAAAATCAATTTTGTGTTCACGAGACAGTGTTGTTCCTTCAATGGCTTTGGGTAAGGCCGGGTATTAGAGTGTGGCAAAAAGCAGAGCAGGCGGATTAATTGCAGATGTTATGATTTTTACTTCTTTTTGCAAATACGAACATTTTTAGAGATTTTTTCCGCACGATTTGCTCTGAAACAGCAAAGTAAGTACATACATGATACGAGTATGGTTGAATGGTTTTTGGGAAGAGAGAAACCGGCCGAGATGGAAATTAAATATTTTTTAGCATTGCAGCGATTTTCATTAAATGATGCAAATTAATCAAACTGTCATAGATCTAGAATAATGAACAAACAAACATTGAGCTGATAACTAATTGCTCTATAGGCAACCAAAACCGATCTGCTGTAGGGGAAACTCTCCATCGTAGTCTTAGGGTTGTCAAAAACACATTTATCACACTTTAAATGGGTCTCATCGCAGGGTCTATCGTTTGCTTGTAATGCGCTATCAAGCTACGCAATTAAAGATCACCAAAGGAAAACGCTTTATGAAGACTCATTGAGCTGCGAAATTAGCAAGGATAATGGCAGCGGTGACAACACACGCATACCAATCTGGTAGGGTCGTGCCAAAGTCAGCTGCGCAATACTTCCGTCTTCCAAAGGGGGTTGGACCTTGACAGCCAAATGCACAATCTCGTTCAGGCAACCGGAAATCGGATCATTGAGTTCAGGTTTTTAGGGCGACTGTTGCTTTGACAATACTCCTGAGTGTGCGCGTCTGCATGTGTGAATGTGTCTGTGTCCATACCGGCTTTTTGACTCTGTTTCTTTTTATTTTTTGATTGATCACCATCACCCAATTAGTGTAAATGCGATTATGTATATGAGTGTGAAGGTACAAACAGTTAAAAATTCCTTATAGGGGAAAGTAGGGAAATGTTGTCAATTGTGTGCTTAGGGTTAGACACTGAGAGAAATAAATGGCATGTATTGTTGTATATTTTTTTGATAGAATTATTTCTTATATGATAAGATGGGGTCTGCCACGCCTCGACAGTAACCTGTTTGATACATTTGGAGCTTTCTAGTACACTTTTTAACCCTAGGAATCGCTTATGGTAAAGGATCAGTTGATCTAGCTGTGTGTTCCATCAGCAGAAAATACACTAGACCAAATGGCATTATTATTTGTTGATCTCTTGTAATCATAGCCTTATTATGGCTCTGAAAAACTGTAAGCCGGTGCAATAACTATATTAACTGACTGAACACCTAATTTGTATGCTCTGCAAAGGGAGATGACAGAATTTTGTACCAACACTTATTTGGATTTTCGGGGCATATGTCTGTTCCTTGCTCAAGATGTGTAAAAATGTGAAATTCCTATACGAGTAGTGAAAAAAATAATATTATATATATCCACGTAAACTATTCCCCTGAAGACAAGTTATTTGGTGTCATTTGAAAACTATACGAAGGAATGAGGTCTGCTTTCTGTTCTGTCAATATCATTTACTTTTTTTTTGTCAGTGTATTATAACCCTCGTGGCAACAATGGTATGGAGTTATTAGTGCACAAATTACTTTTCACTGCCACTGTCAGTCCCTCATCAAAATGTAGCAAAACACTCGGTCGTATGTAGAGTACAATGGATTTTTGCTAAATTAATTTTTCCCAATTGACTTCAAACACAAAAGTCAACCGAGGGGTTGATCGTGCGGGCTCGGCACGCGTTCCATCTCACTCTAACCCAACCAGCAGTCTCTGTCTCTGTCGCACTCTCTTTCTCTATACCCTATCATTAACCGATCATATTTAGTGTAACAAGGTAAGCACATAATTAGGGGTTGCTCTTTATATGATCTGTTGTTCCAGCCTCATAATAACAATAGAGCATTGGCAAGTTTTTAATTTTGTGTGAAATTATGGCACTTTGAATGCTAAGATTGAAACGATGCCCGCAATTAACGCCCGCCAATTGACTGATATTGATACTTTCGAATATATGTATATCTACATATTTGTTTTGGGGCCCCAGGCAAGCTGGCGCCACAAAGCTAACATTTAAAATGTAATTAATATTGGGGTAGAGTAAACAACGGCAGCCATGAAAATTAAGATGCCACGCTAATGTATATGCGCTAATTAAAGTCTGCCAACCCCAACAAACACATGTGTAGTAATTAGTAAAACTCTCTTGGCTGCTGATGCCGATGCCGTTGCCGATGCTTATGTTGCTGCGTGGTCCTTGTGCTTGGGTGTAATCTAGAAAATCATAAAAATATGTTGAACGACAAAGTAGCAAGTTATTATTATTACATGCCACACCCCCAAGGCCCAAACCCTCGCCTATTTGGCTCACGCACTGGCACTGGCACCTAAAAACATTTAAGCAAATTAGCTGAAAATGCAAATGTAAAAATGACGACGACTACCAGTAAAATTTTACAACCACACGTACAAACACACACACACATATGTGCTAGTATGTGTTATCCGCACAAAAACCATCTTGAGAAATAATTAAGATGTATGTAAATGGAGAAAATGCTAAAATTGTTAAAAGCATAATATTTCTTGGGGCTCTCCAACCCCAACCTCAACCCCAACCATTACCCTTATCCATACCCTTACACACAAAACAGAATCCTCCACTGGCCAAATGACAACGCACATGTGTTATAATTTTTGTTGTAACAAAGCTATAGCCTCCACTCAGTGTATATGTATGTGTGACGCCATATTCTAATTCAATTATCACTTTGGTAGCTTCGCTGCGGGGGGTCGGATCGGGGTCCCAGTGACACTAAAAGCTTTGTCACATCCACATCTCGAACAACTTTGGCCACGACGGCAACTTGCGGTAATGCATGGCGAGCATTTGGGCCCGTCAGACGTTTGCTTTGATATATGGCGGTACTTAGATTTTCGAAAAGTAACGTAATTTAGTAGCTGCTGGAATTCAAAAGTGTATTGCAGTAAGCCATGGAAGGTGGTGGTAGACAAATATAGAGCATGGCTAAGAAATCAAATTGAAGAAATTCCCATTCTAATTAAAATAACTAAGAAAATTTTGATCAAAACAATCAAAGATTCTTTGAGGGCTTAGTGGACAGATGCAGAGTTCCAAATATGGTATTTGAGAACAGATTACTAAAAGTTATTGTAATAATAACAGCAAAATTATTATAGAGAATAAAATATTTAAAAAAAAGGCATTTTATATAAAAAATCCAAATAATTAAGTTGTTCAAAGATAGATGCATTTTGAATTTAGAATAAGAAATAATGTCGGCAGTCGGTCGGAAGAATAAGTGACAGTATATTCAGAAAATATTCTCATAAAGTTGGATGACACATACATACTGCTCACAAAATCAATAGCATTTAAATATGGTACAAGATATAAATTCTTGTAAATCATAACCATGTCTCTGTTTTCATTCGTTTTTGTCTCAAAAAGTTAATAAACTAGCAGTCATCAAAAGGTAAAGCCAAATGAAATATATGCTTATTATTTCTCAATGCATCTCATCGATAGCTGCCGCAGTTCATTATTTTTATTTGAAAGTTTTGCAGGCTAAGGAATGTTTTGCAGTTGGCAGAATTATTTAATGTGTTTTTTTCGAGTTATTATCAGGGTTAACGAAACAAAAAAAAATTATACACTTAATTCATTGAATTATAAGAACTATTATAAAACAAGAAAGGAATGCTAAAGTCGAGCAGGCTCAACTCTTAAATACCCTGTACCACCCCACAAAAAAGTAATTAAATTAATTAATTAATTAAATTAATTAACTAAATTAATTTAATTAATTAACTAAATTAAATATAAAATATTCCATGCATGCATACATACATTTACATTTACATCAGAATCGTGCCTTATGCGTGTTTGTGTACTTGTACATATGTATGTATGTGTGCATTGGGCCTGGTTATATGGCTATAACTTTCTTTCCGATCATTTTATCATAATGAGACTTGGTGTACGGTTATATAACAACTAACCTAATGTGACTACCAAATTTTAGTTCAAAATTCTAAGAATTACGGGAGTTATAGAAAATCGGTAATAGGGGGGGAGTGGGGGGGTGGATCAGAAAAAATGAACAAACTCGTCCTTTCTCGGTCTCAGGAGAATCTGTATACCAAGTTTGGTTATTCTAGCTCTTATACTTTCGGAGATCCTTGCGTTCATACAGACAGACAGACGGACAGACAGACGGACAGACGGACAGACAGACGGACAGACGGACATGGCTATATCGACTCGGCTTGTCATGCTGATCAAGAATATATATACTTTGTGGGGTCTACCAAGCCTCCTTCTGTGTGTTCCATGTGCACTCGCACAAAACTAATATACACTTGTACCCTTTGGGTACAGGGTATAATAATAATAGAAAATTAAAGGCGTTTTAATATTGATTACTTATTAGTCAATCATGTTTTATGGTAAACATCTGAATTAAAATTATATTTGAATATAAAGTACCTATCAATAAAAAACCCTTTATTTTGCTGTTACTCAAGGAACAGGCATGCTAATCAATTTTTGTGATAGTCTTACAGCTTATCTAGGATAACAATAACTTTTCAAACATAGCACAATATTCAACAATGGTACGTATATTCTGACATATTATTAATAGTCAATTTTTTGAAATTACTTAAAAAACGAAACCAGCTACTCATAGAAATGACTCGCAAATATGTTTTAATAAAAACCGAAACTGTTACACACTGTTTTTGTTTGAATTTACATTCGTACCCGTATTTACAAGTATAAGTACATTTCTTCTTACTGGTATATATTTTAGTTGTGAATAACTAAAAACCAAAAACCCATTTTCCATGCATTAGCAAAAACGCAAATAGGTAAATAAATGTAAGCTCGTAAATTACTTACAACGTCCTTAACCTCAGCACAGTGCTAAGTTCTTTGTCACACAACAAAAGTTACTTCTGTCTGACCACAAAGAAACAAACAAACCCAATCCAAGCCAAGCCGAACCCACGCCCATGGGCCATGGACCATGAGCCATATATTTTCGTTGGCCATAGCAAAAATTGAGCTCATGAAAGTAACACCAACTACTAATTGCAATTAGAAACTGATTTAGTTAATTTGTTTACGTTGCGGTGTCGATTGCTGTCAAAAGAACAAAACGAGAGCGAGAAGGAAAATAAAGGATGCGTGCTGTTGGAGCCAAGAGCTAATTTATGGATATGGCTTCTTTTGGCATATTTTTCTAAGCAAAGTTTTGACATTTGTGGTTTGCTTCTTCTTCTTTTTTTTTTTTTTGTTGCAAGATATGCCAAATGTGATATGTATGGAAATTTATGTCGTGTACAAGTATGTGTGAATGTAAATATGAAAATGCAAAAATATCATTAGCAAATGGTTTAGTTTTAATTTTTTGTAGACTAGATAAAGATTAATTGGAATTTTATTGAAATGAAAATATTAAACAAGTGAATTGAGTGTTGTTTAATATTACGCAAGATCTATTCTATGACAAATAAAAAGCAGTAGGTTATTGATGAAGGGAATGCTTTAAACAAGCTACTAGCACGCTTGAATTACAGGCATTGTTGTTGTTCCGTGTTGTTGTATGTGGTTGAGCAGAAGGAACTGGTTGTATTCCCATTGAATATGTGGGTTTTTCTCAACTTCAGCACAAAAATGAATGAATGAGGATATGAATGAAGAATTGTGCGCCTTATAGTTAATTGTGATGCATTCAAAGCTGCTGTTGGGCATGAAATTCTCTTCGCTAGTTAAATAAACCTGTTATTACATTTTCGCCGTGCTTGTCCTTTTTCAACTCGATTAGATTTGGGAACAGCTCTATCATCCTTGAGAATTAGAAGTCGTATCTGGTTGGCTGTAATTCACACGATTTTTTCTTGAGCAACAACCATATCAAAACAAATGTGTACAATGAAAGTTTTTTAATTTCAATGTAATTTCTAATATGAGTATTTCGTTTTTAAGACTCTTAGCATCGAAATAAGATTTTTATTATTATCTTAAACATACGCTAATTGCTTAAATATTATACTTTAATATCAGAATCAAAGAAAACAGACAAATTTCAAATACAATTAAATTATTAGTTGCCAAATTCTATAAGTGTTCCCAGTTCTAAAAAATGATATAATTTTTCAGTTTTTAAAAGCTTTTGCAGTTCATCATTTATTAACTATTTATCGTTATTTCAAATTTAAATTTACTTTGCACGATAAAGACTGTTTCTCAACATAGTTTACATTTAAGAGAAAAACAAAATAGTGACGAAAAACATGAACCTGCGTCTATTTATGATTTATGAACTTCATGTCACGACAAACAATTTGTGCACGAGTGTAATATTACTTGAATGAAATTTAATTTACTTTTTTAATAGATAATTACGTGCTATAACAAACCAGTCTGGGATTTACATTTCAAAACTTAGTTGTTGAACAAATTCAATTGAAGAAATATTTGAATATATGATCGATAATTCGACTATGAAGAAAATCTGAATTTAACAAAAAAAATCATGCTGGACTTGCTTATTGACTTCAGTTTATAAATTTATGCCACAAATTGTACCATTTTTAATAGCAGTATCTACTCTATATACTAAAGCGAATCTAAGCCATAGTCTCGAGAATATTATTATATTATATTAATAGTAAAATGCACTAATTAAGAAATATTATTACTTATAAAATTATTGCACAAATTAATCACACATGGTCTTGTTTTTGTTAATATCGCATATTAATATTAAAACATTTCTTAACACCCTTATGTTTCCATTCTCTTTTCCTGTCGTCTATTTCTCTCTGCTTCATCACCATATTCTCAGGTCTATGTACTGCCAAAAAGTAAAACAATATCTCAGCATTTTCGTACCCTTGCCCTGTTTTGGAAGTTTCTGTTACAATAATAAGGCCATCCATAAACCATTTTAATGTGGCGCACATAAGGCGAAAAAGTCAATTTAGAGCCATACACATATTATTGACTAATATCTTAATCGCAGTGAACGAGAGGAGAGTGTAACGGCTACTGTGTTTAATTTTCTGCTTACCAACAACATTGTACATTTAACTTTTACAAATAATTTTCCACACATGTGTTAACACAAAATGTGGAAACCCACACACACACACACACCCACACACACATACGCACAATTTTCTAATTCTAATTGCAAACAATAAACGAAAATGCTGCTAAATTGTTGCTTACTCGTATAAATGGTCGAAGGACGGTCTCTTTGTTGCTCACATATGAGTTCATAATCCATTTGCCTCACCCTCCTCCCGTTCCCCTCCCCTCCTCCGACCAACGACGAGACGAGTGCGAGGCACAAAATTAATATTCAGATTTATGTATTAATAAGATTTGAGTGGTGTACAGGACACGTACATTTAGGACTGCATGGTGTGAGAGGCGAGTTTTGGGGTCAATTTCTGCTTATCGTATAATTAGAGAGACCCGCGTCAAATTCCCCAAATATGAGACGCTTTTCCACCCAACCCCATCCCATTGCCATCTTCAATGCGTTCGTGGAACGGTTGTGTGCGGTGCAAATAGGAAAAGTCGCATAATTAATCTGCTTATGAGCAGGCCAAATGGGTCGAGAGCATGAGTGAGATGTGGATTCGTGCATCCAAATGTGTGACTAAGTAATTGCAAGTAATAATATTAATAAAACAATTTAGTTTTATGCGACTTAGCTGTAGCCATTGTTGGCCAGCAGTTGCTTGTAATGTAAATCATTTGTGATTATAAATGAGGGAGGGAGGCAATGGTGAGGAATTCAGAATTCAGCTCCTCTGAGGATTACAAATAAAGCAACATAATGGTACTTGAGTGTGTTCGATATATACATATATTCTCGTATATAGGACGAAACAAGATTGAAACTGTTCCTCATTTTTATATACACGTATTTATTTCAGTACAGTAAGTTTTGTTGTAATCTATTTTACGTTTACAAACAGTGTTTTTTTTTTACTAATCTGTGAGTAGAATAGTTATTATTCACAGAATGAGAAATTTAAAAATAAACAAGTTAGTAATTCTTATTTAGCACTATATGTTTTCTTTTTGAGTTCGATACAAACTGATTTCTTAAGCTTAACTAAGAGCTAAAGAAACCTTTGCACAAGATTTCCTATCGTAAGATTAGACGATCTTATTACCATAGAGAACTTAATATCAACAATTATATTGGGAATGGTATGTTCGTTAAAATAAAGACAACACTGCAGACATAGCGTCTGCAACTATTGTGAGAATGGAATTTATAGGGAGCTAGCTATTGCAAGCTTAGATAGGGCTAGTATATATAAGTCTTCTATAGAGAAAGATGCGATACGACAGATACAAGCTGCAAGCTGTAAAATAGTATCCAGTGATACTGTAGATCAACAGTCGCCTGTTCGAGGACATTTTAACTTGTTAACATATGTGTAGCAAATTGTTTTAACAATTAAATCTATTTATCTAGTTCTATAAATAGCAACCAGCCCTGTTGTATTCAAAAGTTTGATCTAGTACCAAGCTAGACAACGTACAGATAAAGCAGATTATCTGCAGTCAAAAATTAATGTTAGTAATTACTCTCAATAACTAATGCTTTTCCCCATTTACAGGTTGAATTTTCTTAAGCCGCTTTTTGCTTAGTAGATGAAGACCTGCATTTATAGTTTGGCTATGGAGGTTGTACCATTTCAGCTAAGCTTTGATAAATGATGATGTGTATTTGTTCCAAGTCGGCCCTATATCTAATTTAGGATCTCTAGCTTTTTCGAGCTATGTATATGCGTGACAACTAAGTACCCTATAATGATATGAGAGATATGAGACACCCAATCGTTTTTGAGGAATACAAGTATTGTTAAAATGAGAAAATAATTTATTTTATAAATAACTTAGTTATTATATATATATATATCTAATTGAATCGAACGTTATATACTTAATTTTTACACTATGTTTCTATCGAAGTTGGGTGAGTCACAACCAAGGACAAACAGGCTTACCTTTTGAAATATTTTAGATAATTTTTCTAAAATTATTATTACTTTTCATTTGGTTTTTAGGTTGTCTTTAAGCAGCATTCTCTTTTTTGATTATTTTCTTAATCACTAAAGGGCTTAGATATGGCTGAAATTTGCTCTACAAATAGAGAGTTCTCAGAAGCAAATCGCTTTTGAGCCCAATGGCATTTCGAAACAATGATAATTACTATATATAAAGTGTGTGGAATATTCATATTTTAAAGGTACGTTATAACAATTTCTATCCCTTGTAGTAGAATTAATATTTAATTTTTTTTCTATTTGATTCCTCAGTTTCTCTAATATGTGATCCAGAGCTTTAGCGCTCGCACCAATCCGCACTGCCATCAATCTCAGTCGGAGTCCCCAATCTGCTTGTGTGCAATATGCGCAGATTAATTAATTTGAATTAACAAACATGTGCATATACGCATATAGTATACTCAGGGCCGGAACAACAAACATGCATACTACTCGTACACATTGTTGTTGTGCTATAATTAATCAAATCAAATGCATGAGGCATGGCTCTGTACACTCACCAGACTACATGGTCCGCGTAGGTCGGAGTCTAGAGGCAATAATCATATCAAATCGGCGCTCAGAATATGCGTTCAGTTGCATGTCAATTACAGCTGGCGCCCACCGTCAACCACCCCGCAACTCTCCCCCCCACCCCCAGCCCACTCCGAAACAGAGCTCTGTAAATGAGCCCTAAGAGCAGGCCTCAGCTAATATTCAAAGTCAATCGGCGGCCGTCATGAACTTAGTGCTTAGGGTCGCCGGCACGGCCAATTATTCATGCCATGCCGCACACAATATGCAAATCGAATGCGAGCATCGATAATCAGATGCAAAAAAGTATTTGCTCCGTTTGCGCCAATTTCATGGCAAATATGGCGGCATTTGCTTTTAATAGTTGATAAGCAAAAAGAGCAAATTGAATTGGAAGGAAGCGACGCTGCAGCGAATTGATTGTGATTTTTTATTGAATTTTGAATGGGTTATGGATTTGATTTGATTTTCTTTTTGCTCCTTTTTTTAATTTTTCTAAAAATGCATAGAGTGTCGGAGTTATTTTTTTGCATTCATTTGGGGAGGCGAGATTTATGCACCGCACAGCTGTGTGTTGTAATTTTTGGTAAAGATTTCCCCGCGATTTATTGTGTGCAATTTTTTTTTCCTATTCGACTCTTTCGGGTTTTTTTTGTTTTTTTTCTTTGTACTATCTTTTTGGACGGACTTGCAGTGGCGGCGCGCACATTGAAAACGAATCACGTGAAATCTAAATAGCATCATAAATCAGACAACGACGCGCAGGTTGGCTCGCTTTTGGTTCGCATCGGCCAGACAATGATATATGTTTGGGCAAAATGGCGAACGCGCTTTCGACTCGCATGTGTATGAAAATTGCAAATCGCTAGACGGCCTTTGATTGCGCCAACCAACCAACCAACCAGCCCAGCCCAGCCCGGCCCTCCATCCAAGCAGCCATCGCATAAAGGTAAGCCCAGCCAGCAGGTCATTTTGTTGGACCTGCCAGCTCGGCTCGGCTCGCATTCACATTCGTATGTAAATTTCGCGCTCTGGCCGCCCATAAATAAGTGCTATGTGAGGCTTGTGGTGGTTGGAGGGGAGCTGAGGCTATACCCATAGTTACGCGGTAGTTTTGTCCTTGGAGACCACACGCTGCATACGCCTTTTGTTTATTTATTGACGGTGGATAGCTTGCCAAGTCTTATAACTTATGTAGAGTCTTTTGTTTGATGCATGATTTATGCATTGAAGGTGTTTGCCAAGAGCCCTGCGTACAGAATTTTCTATTTATGTTATATGTCCAATGAAATATGAAATAGTTTTCAAAATGACATAGCTCCGACATGCCAGTAATAGTAGAAATTCATCACAGGGTCAAAACAATTCAAAATCCAAGTGTACTTACATATATTTTAGTTTCGAACTTAACAGAAGGAAAAAAGTGGAGGAGATTTTATAATTTTAGTTTATACATATATGTAATTCGCTCCGTTAAAGCTCTGTTAACAATTTAGAAAATCTATATCTATAGCTCTAACTAAAGATTTTATATATGTACATAAATATTTCAACACCCAAATGGTTAAATCAGTTTGTAGTTTCTCTTAAGCGTTATTTAATATCTTAGGCTCAAGATGTCAATAGATGTGTTAGTCTTTCTTTGTCGTAGCTGTCTTTTAAAAGTCTAAAGTTATAACAAAAACAAAACAAAAACAAGAGAGAACGCTACAGTCGAGCAAGCCCGACAGTGTAATACCCTGTACCCAGGTAAACTTCCGTCACTGAGTTACATGCGCCCATAGCAGCAACAAAAAGAGGAAGAAGAAGAGCGAACTTGTTGCTGCAGTTTGTGGGGGTTGTACTGGCGAGAATTTGTTTCGCTAATAACTTTTCTTAGAAATGACCGAATTGAATTTTGAACAACAGTAGACAATTATATATAAATTATGTGTGCAAAGTTTGGTTTAGGTAGCATTTGAAATGTGGACGCTATTGACGAAATTCTGTAGCGGGGGAAGGGGGGGAAAATTAAAAAAAAAAAATAAACTCGTCCTTACTCGGACCTAGGAGAATCTGGATGCCAACTTTGGTTATTCTAGCTTTTATAGTTTCTGAGATCCTCGCGTTCATCCAGACGGACGGACAGACGGACGGACAGACGGACAGACGGACGGACATGTCTAGATCGATTTCTCTCGTCATGCTGATCAAGAATATATATACTTTATGGGGTCGGAGATGCTTCCTTCTGTATGTTACATACTTTGCACAAACCTAATATACCCTTTTTACCCTACGGGTACAGGGTATAATAAAAAAAAAAAAACACCCCTAAACTCACTTCAATGGGTATATGTGCTGCAATGTTAGTATCCAGCTTGGCATTTTCGATCAATTTTTCTATACAAGTAAAACTCTTCTGCTTTTAGCAGGCGGTCATTAAATACATTTTATTTAAGAGCTTAATCCAAATCCTGAGAGCTCGATCTACAATGGTGTACTTTTTAGAAAAGTTTATACTATATCACTCCACATAGTTCCGTTTTAAATGAAAATCGTAAATGCCCAGAGTAGTCATTAGATATATACTATATATATATATATATCTTAATTAAATTGTAATGATTAGGGATCATAAATATTTTCCAGGTGGTTGTTCATGTTTGTCAAAAAAACTTTAGACGTATGACACTAAACTAAACACTAGACTTCACAAATATTATTTGATTGTAGAAAGATAACAAAGAAAACAGATATAAGCAACTTATCTCACCACAATAGGCAAATGAAATTTATTTGTGGATTTATTCCAATTTTGCTTTTAGGTTTTAGTTTTATTTTTTACCTAGATGTTTATTAGATTGTGGGAAATTGCATTTTAGCCGAAGGGTATTTAAAGTCTCTATCTTATCAGTTAAGAATATATACTATATGTTTGCAGTTTTTAGCGTCAGCTTACACATTAAAGACAATGTAGCAGCAATATCAATCGATGCTAGATTGAATTTGTAGAAAATATTTCACTATTTCGATTTGGATTCCTTTTGGACAATTCCTTCTCAGCCTCCTTCTGAATGCGAATGCTTTTAAGCTGCACACTTTTATGACGGGAACATTATCGACACTATCCACAGTAAGTAATGTATATGAATTAAATTGGTGTAATCTTTTAAAGTTTCAATTTAGAATAAAATGTAAATTTATAATGCTTTCAAATAGTTCAAAAAATCTCTTTTTAAAGTAATACTGTTTCGCGTTTCGAACTGCTCCAATTTATTTGAGCTATATCTGTATGGCGCTTCATAATAAATGATTAGACCCCTGGCCTGTCTCCACACATTATCTAATACGTAAATTATCATAAACAAATTAAAAAAGTTCGTGATGTGTCATTTTGACAGCGCTGCTGTAAAGGGAGAAGGACTCTTAACCAAATAGTCGTAGGCAAGAACATCAGCCCAAACACAATGTAAGAGTTTAATGCTTTTAAAAGTAATAAGCAAAGCCTAGTGGGTGGTCTGAGACAGCCAGTGAGCCGAACCAACCACCTAACCACCTCCCATGATGACTCAAATCCAATTGGAGCACCACCACTGAGTGGGCCTCAAGTGTTAAAATAAAAACACCCACTGGGACGTAGACAAGTATAGTATAGCGGCTGACGACGCACAGGGACTAGGATTTTAAACATAATTTGTTTGGGCTGATGTGGTGGCGCCCAAAGGGGTTGCTCAAGAGACACGCACAGCGGGCGGACCAAAGCAGAAAGCAGAGTACAGAAGGGTCCCGTGTCAAAACAATCAGTCAAAATATCTACGACCTGACTCGCAGTCCATTCGCTCGTCCATTTGTCTGGCATATTATTTTCATAATTTGATTACAAAAGAAAACAAGAATAATATTTGTAGCATTTTGTTGTTGTGGGTGCGCTGGGCTGGACAGGGCCGGGCCGGGCCGGTTCTTCCGATTGGCGACACGTGACTCGGCCACCAAGCGGCACGTGGCAATGGCGGCACCATCGGCGTGAAAGCGGCGTGTCAACTCGCATGTAATCACAACAAACATGTGGCCAGGCCAGAGCCATGGACGTCTGGATATCGGCATACAATGAAATTACCATTAAGCATTTAATAGTTGCCTGTTGGCACATTGCAACAACTGATGTTTTGGTCGGAAGCGGAGGGTGGTGCTGGTGGTGGTGGTGGTGTGGTGGTATGGTGGATAGGCTTGTGGTTGGCCGCGTGCCGACGCCTCATCATTCATGTCGAGTCGGACGGCCTGGGATCATTTGCCGTAATGTACATGTAAATTATGCGCAAATTTTAAAATCTAATCGCTCAGATAACGTTTACACAGTTTTTAAATCGTGGGATTTCGGAGGGCAGTAGAAAACAAGACTGACAGCAGCTTAGTGTTGGAGTTAACTAAACACGTGTTGACATTATATAAAATAAAACTCGATTCAAATAAAAGGCAAGTGTTTGTAGGGAAAAGGTTTGGCGAGATATAAACATATACTGGATGACAATGAAAAGACGAGCCGACACATTTCCTCAAAATAGTTATGGACAACCTGGCTAGAAATCAAAAATCAAATTTAATACAAATTCTGGAATTCACGAAATGAATAATCATTTCATGGCTTCTTTAAAGCATTGTTGAAGTATTTTAATGACTTTTGTAGAAACTGCAGATACAAAAAAAAAATATAGAGAGTTAAACACAATCTACAGAAAATCCTTCTGATATACTCGACTTAATTTTTAGTTAAAGAGAGCGAAAATCGACAATCGATATTTAATTAACCATAAATACATATTATTTTAAGTACCCTCCTTTGAATGACAAATCAGGCCTTTTTGATTGACTTTTTCTTTGAGTTTAAGCCAAGTTTTGATTTAGGCTCTAAATTTCTGCAACTCTAGACAATTCATAGATCTTGATGCTTACTGTGAACGTGCATTGCAAACAATAACTATTTTTAATTATATTTATTTATTAGTGTGGAAGTTATCATAGTGTCTCTAATCAATGGCGATGCTTCCTGATTGTTGTACAAATCTGAACTGTTTCTGAAAATTTCGCCCACAATTGGGTGAACATCGCGTGCATTCCCATAATTAACTTACTTAACTTACTTAACTTAATTAACTTACTTAACTGTTAGTATTGTGTTGAAAACTGCAAATTTCTTGAGAGAAAGTGGGAATATTGGTGTACAGAGAAGCAAGGGCGTAGACAGGGGGCAGGAGAGCTGTTGTCCCCCCTACAAAAAATTTTGCCATTTAAAAGTCGACCACACGTTCATTATTATGACGTACTATTTCGCCTTAAAATGGAACGGAGTTGGATTTGTTCAGGTTTTTTCATTGATCATATGCATAAATTCTTTTTTAAATGCACCGGGCATTATTTAATCAGAATTTTAATTTTTTGGCCCCCCTTTTGGTAAAAACTGCAAGAAGGCACTAGCAACTGATTCCTTACTCATATCTGTGCAATATATCATTCCCTTTGAGATATACTATCGTATTTATATCAGCTTTATCAGTACAAATTATTCCTTAAGTGGAAGTATATCTTATAAAATGTAATCATTTTATAGGGATAACATTTTCTACCATTTCTACCCATCAATACACTCATTATTGCTAACTTAATACAATGCTAGTGACACACCTGGCAAGCGTCTACATTTAATCTACCCCCTCATGCATTTCTTCATTGTCATCGAAATGTGTAATGGCATTATTTGAAAATGTTGTGGCATAAAGCAGTGGCAGTGGAAAGGAAAAGCTTAAACTGAAATAAATCGTAAAATAGTAATAAATATTTATAGATACCCTTGATTGGCTGCGGTTGTTGCTATTGTTGCTGCTGTTGTTGTAACACATGTAAAGATTATAAAAATAAAATTTTATTGTTGACCAAGACGAGCCGCCACAGCCACAGCAACAGCAACAGCAACAAACACTAACAACACGACCCTTATGCACAAATTTTAAAATCAAAAATTGACGATTATGCAAAAATCCACACAACACCTTTATGGCAACAAGGGTCGCACCATACATGAAGTTCTTCTCTTGACGTGCTGCTTTTATGCCTAAATATGACATTTGTTTTATGCCGACTACAGGTTGCGTCGCATAAAGAAAAAGAAAAAAAAAACAAGAAGAAAAAACACTGCAAAATCCTTACAGGCGGCCTACACACATGTCCAGAGCCCAGCGCGATAAAAGTTAAATATGCAAAGATGAAAATCTATAATTTTTTATGAGCTCTTCGCTTTGCAACACGCGGCACACGACCAATGTTTGTTGCTCTTGTTGTTGTTGTGGTTGTTGCTGTTGCTACGGTGCCACATTATGTCGCATTTTTATGCCCTCGCGTGTGGTTCTGAGGCTAATTTGCTCGCTTGCTCCACTCTGCCTCCGACCCTGACTCCGACTCTGACTCTACTGCGGTAGCGGCTCAATTTGTTGCGGTTTTTCGGCATTGCGAAATTTGCGCAATTTTATGATTCGTGATTTGCACGAATTATATTTTTATAGTTTAACAATATGTCGACCGGGTCGTTCTTGTTATTAAAGTTGCATTTGTATGCGTTTCGAGTTATCCCGTTTCGCTCTTCTCAGGCTACAGCTCAGTGTGGCATAACTCATACGCAGGGTGTGCGTCTTTCATCTCAAGTGAAGTGTTTTGCAATTAAATCAGAGGAAAAGACTGTACATGGTGTACTATATGCTTTGGCCTAAAAATTTCCGAAAGCTGGACCTGAGCTGCCATAATTAGTCTAAGCTCTCGAGCTATAAAACCTAAACTAAGTCTGGATATTCAGTTAATACTTAAAATGTTTAGACAATTATAATTGCTCTAAATCGTATATATGTATGTAGCTACTTATATAAGGCAGTCTTAAAATCCACCTGGAGCTGCGGCATTCAACTCTTACGGACCAGGCCAGTCACTCGAACATAGAGCTGTTTCCTGTTTCCCATAGGGATGTAAGATGAAGGAAAAACATCGATGTCTCTATATCGATGAATGGTCGGTGTATAGATGTTTTAGCAAATTAACTTTCCATGGAAAAAAATGCTAATATTGGGGAGAAAACCAACGGAGATGTTTGAAATTAAAAAATTTTAAAAACAACGACGAGATGCAGCTACGTTTTTAAGCATATTAGGTGTGACATTATATATGAAAAAATGAAGATCAAAAGGCCTAATAATCTAAAATTTATATTAAAAAATATACATTTTAATGAAAACATCAAATAATTATTAATATAAAAATACCTTCTTCGGTAAACCACACAAAGAAATGTGACCGCCCAATAAAACATGAAAATGTTCGATGTTTCGACAAACATCGATGGATCGATGCATCGTTAGCAAAAACCCATCGGAAAACATCGATGCATCGTGGTAAAAATGTCGTTGATGCCCGATACAAGTACATCGGTGTGTTTTTACATCGCTTGTTTCCCATTGACTGACTCTTTTGCACATGAGTCGGCCACAGCTGCAAAATGGAATGCCTATCGATTTCTTATACCGATTACATATTAAATTGTCTTATCGATATGCCTGTTAAAGTGACGAATTGCTACATTTTTTTCCAAACAATTATTACTATTTGTTTATAATATTTTCGAATCTTGCATACGTTGATTTTAAAAGGAATATAAATGTCGATCGATCGATTAATTAAAAATTCACATAATCTTTATACTCAAAAAAAAGAAATGTTATATGAAGGCAAGCGATCAACCTTCGCTCATTTAATCATTTAATTACGTACCGTTGGTAATAAAAGGTAAAAAATTAGCTCAAAATGTTTGTATAGGACGACTTTTATTTCTTTTTACACTCTATTGATATCATATTACGATCATTAGCATCCACAAATCGGCTTTGACGTGCAACAGGCGCCGCAAAGTCTCGGCGCCAGCCACGAATACCAGGCGGGGTCTAAAATTGATTCGCACCAAGGTCCAGTGCAAGATTCGGGAATGTTGCCGTAGCATTGATTGTTGCATGGAGAGCAGCATGGCTGGCAACATGGGCCGCAGCATGGAGAAGGACACGGCGGAGCACAGCGGGGCCGGCGACGTGGCGGGCAAAACGGTGCATAGCATGGATCCCACTTGGGTGAACATTTCGGGGGGCAGCATGGTTTCGAGGGGCATGGTTTTGGTGGACAACACTGCACACATTTGTTTGCCGTTGAGGGCTTACAGTTTGCGAAGGAGTTGCAATTGTTTAGCCAAGTGCCGCCACCCAGGCGAGCACATCCTCTCAGCGACTTGGTGCCAAGCAAACATTTCGAATCGAACGTTGGATTGTTGCAATAGTGCCTCATAGCTAGACCTACGATCAATAGTCAATAAAAAGAAAACAGGTCAACGATGACCCTATTTTCGACTTATACGGCGAATGTTGATAACAAGCCTAAGAATGAAGGAGGTATATTAAATGCAAGCTGATGACTCAATTGATTGGCACTTACATAGGCAATATAAGCAGAAAATGTGGACGTCGTAGATAAAAATTATATATATATCGACGAAATGTAGAAAAAAAAAACTGAATAAAATGTTGCTTAGATCGTTGGGAAACCATTCTCGTATTTATTTTGAAGTGATGATAAGCGATCGGAGCTAATGGTATCATCGATTATTTCTAATAATCTATTTTGAAATATAGTTGAAAATAGCTATTAATTAGTTATTATAGAGCCACATTATGCAACATTTTTGAAAATATTTTGACTGGTGCACAAAAATTTCTTGGTGCTAAATAGTTGAATGTTCTATATTTTTCAGAGTTTTAAGAAGAATTCTATTGGCACAAATTCTTGGGATTGGCTTAGCTATTCCGATAATCGTTAAATGCTAAAATTTTTGAACTCAATATATGTACTTAGGCTTGCGAATTACAATAAGGATTCTTATATTTATCATACATGTACTATAATCTTATTTAAACAAACAAAATTTAATTTTAATTTATTATTTAAAGCACAATTTCGAGATCTGTTATGGTTTATATATATATTTTTTATGTATTTATCTATCTTTTTTTCTTAGCTCGCAAAGAAATAAAACAATTTGGAATATGAATTTGCTAATTTCTCTTCCTAATGAAATCCTTCTATTGCCAAAAAAAATATATATATGTATACAACAATATCTCTCGGTGTTGCAAAAAGTAAGTGAAAATCGACATAGGTCCGATAGGTATCTTCAGCTTTTTGGATAAGATTTTACAGGTTTCTAATGTCCCAGGCAGTTAAAAACCTTTTTCAAATGTTTGCAAAAAATCTTCGCTAGTGTGGATAGAGAGAGTTTTAGCCAAACCTAAAGGAATTGAAAACACTTTATTGAATCAATACCACCAGATTCTATAAATAAATAGTTTCCTTTCTCATTTTCTTTACACAAGCCCACCCCAGCATTCTTTCTCTGTTGTTTTTGAACCCTTTTTAAATGAAACATCAAACTAATTTCCTAATGGTGGCGACACATAAATGAAATCATAAATAACAGACAACTTTGATTTACTTGCGTGGCCAACAGCATCAACAACCAACGGCACATTAAATAAAGTGCAACAATACGCAATAAACGCCCGACTCTGCCTCAGCCTCTAACTCTGACTCGAACTTCGACTCCAAACCCAAGCAGATAACCCTAACACATCCAGCAGGGGGCATCCAGCAACCACTTAGCTGTGCACTGATGCGTGAGCAAATTCCGGATAACTGCGCATTTGTTACGGTCCCAACCAGACCGAAAACTGAGCAAACATTGCGTTCAAGCCGACCATGTGATGGAAAGCAAATAAAAGACGACGGCATTGAGACTCAAATCAAATAGAACTAATACTCGTAGATGCACCGTCTGCGCCAATTAGTTGTTCAATTCGCAATTTCGTCCTGGCAGGTGGCTGAGCAAAGCCGAATGGGAAGTTTGTTTTGGACGCGGGCAGGCGCTTATTGGGGGTCTTATTGTCTTAACAGAAATCGTGTCTTCTGTCCCAATCGCCCGATTATCTTATGTCATTGAAAAGTTGGAAATGAAAAAAGTCTTCAGCCTGCATTTGAAGTTTTGAAATTGTAGCTCCTTTGACAGGAGGTCAAAGGGACAATTGCCTATTGCTTTCCCCATTTCTTTCGTCATCTCTCTCATATATTTTCACATTGTACTCCAAAGCTATTCTTAAAAGGGTAGTCTAGTTATACATGATATGTAAATCATTAGTCAAGTTCCTAAAGCCAAAAAGGCTATAACTGAGAAATATATTTACTCATCATCCAGTCCATATTATGTTTTATAGACATTGGTTTATTTGAAATTTGTCTGATACGTTTATCAAGTTGCAGAATTTGTATCTAACTTATCAAAACTGAAAACACATTCATCTTTGGATCTGAAATCATTGCATTTACTAATGATTCTTTGTGGCAGTTTAACATTCGAAAAGGGAAACACTTTCTTTTGGAAAATCAAGTGATACGTTTTGAAATGTTTTCATAAATATATTTCTTCTAAAGTGGTAATTTTAAATGTCCATTAATTAATGCATGCACTGTTTTTAATTTCAACCAGCACTATAGCAAGTTTTTATAGTCATCTACAAAGTGTTTAGTTTTTTGTTTCTATGTAAAATTTGTCTACGATTTTATCCCAATATTGAGTCGAATTTAACAAGAGTTCATACAAGATTCAAAAAATGTGATCACGATTGTATATTTTTCTCGGGAAGGATAAACAAACAGACAAAATATTTGTATATTTTAAATAGATAATGTCTATCAAGTTATGAACGGTAATAACATTAAATTCTATCCGTATTTTAAAGTATTGTATTAAATAAAATAAAAAACAAATTTAATTTTTTAATTTGCCAAAAAAAATCCGATGTTCATTGAATAACAATTTATTCTTAAATACATTTGTTTTAAAAAATTGTTCGTTATGTTCTTTCTTTGTTAGAAAGCATTATTGGATGGTTTTTAGTAACAAGTGTAGAATTAGGCTTGTTCTGATCTGTAATCTGTTCGTCTGTATGAACGCGTGTATTTCGGAAAGTACGAAACCTAGACCCACTAAATTTGGTATGGATGTTTGAACCAAGTTAGATAAAATGCAAGTTTTTGTTAATACGCATATATTTAATACAGTTTTCTTAAATTTCTTAAAGTGTCTAACACACTTTTGTTACCACCGAAGAGAACTTTGCTTTAATATGTTGAGCTCAAGAAAACTCAAACTTCAAGGCAGACACATGCAGTCACACCTTTTTACATGATGCATGGCATTAAAAACGCATTCAACGACCCATAAAGTGGCAATTAAAATCTTATTTTCGCTTATTACGTTTCCGTTCGCGGCCTTCTTGGTTGTGGACGCAGCTGCGTTTCCAGCTGCCTTTAAATCAGAGCTCTGTAATAAACACGTCTAAAATTTTCTACAACAGCAACAATTGTCGCCTGAATGCCATTCCCATTCCATTTGCCCCACCTGCCTCCTTGCCACCTTGCCGTGCCAACTGTTTCTGCGTAATTGAATCATTTTAGCGCCATTTATTTTGTCGCTTATTGTTGGTTGGTTGGTTGGTTGGTTGGGGGGGGAAAGCGGCTGGGACTTCGTGACATTTGTAAAACAATTTCTATTTTCAAAATGAAATCTGCAGCAGCAGTAGCAACAACAACAAGCACATAAATAATAATGCGTTAAATTTATGCGCTGATTAATGTGGGGCAGTCAATCAGCTTGGAAGCTGGAACTTTTTCCTTAACCATTGCTCAGGTGCTGCCAGCCAACAAGCTCATATGAATATTTGACTGAGCCAAATACGAATTCAAACGAAAACTTTTCAACCATGTAGGACAAAACAGAAAAAAACAAGAGCAATGTGATTTTCTGGTGGAATGGTATTGTCAAAGAGCATACCAAATTAATTGAAACAACCCCCCTGGTATATCTGTTTAGTGGAAAATACGTTGGCATTTAGCGAAACGTTTATTTCATTATTACGCACAAAGACCTCCGCGAGGCGAAATCAAATTGAAAAAGTCAAAAAGTGTTGCAGCTAAACCTTAAATAAAGAGGGTAGCAAATAATACGCCAAAGGGGGTGGCGGGATAACTAAAGACCGTAACGGAAGCAGCAAAAAACAACAACAAAAACAAGCCTCCATCCAAGACAAAGCGAAGGGCGTTTAAAGCACACCAACACCACCACCACTAACACCACAACTCAACCATAGACAAAGGCAGACACTTATGAGCAGGCTGGCTGGCTGGCTGGCTGGCTGTCTGTCTCTCCGACCTTCTGCCTCTTTGTCTGTTTGGCCGTCTGTCCGTCTGACACCCTCCTTCACAATGCTGCGACAGCCTCAAATCACATGCATACGGTTTTTAAGTTTTGTGCTTTGTCATAAGTGCGTGAGGGTACGATCTGGCAGATACAGTTATAAAGATATGGTAACAGGCGCGTAATGTGACAGCATTGCCAGACGCACAGAACGTACACATGTTTGGGTGTTGCCAACAGGGCCCTGCAGGGGGTAAACGAGTGACGTAGGCTTACTAATGTAAGTAGTTGGATCGAGAGCGGTCTGAGAAATCATGGAATTTGCATATGAATGAAGCACACACATCATGCGAAATAGTGTAGTCATCAAGGTTCTTTACAATGTAAATAGGCTCACCAATTTGGTACCTCTAACCCTACCTACCTATAACTTAGACTTCATATGTATTCCTCTACTTCAATACATTCAGAGGCAATCAAAGCTAACAAAAATACCATAAATATTGTATTTTTTTTTAAGGTAAAGGCGTTGACTGGATACTTATTCCGCACTGAAGTAAATATTTAAAGGCAAACCATGATAACTAATTTAAATTTTCCAGAAATTCCAATTAATTTAATTTAATTAATATTATAAATTAAAATTTCCACTCTTCAAAATTTGATGGGACGCTCTGATTTAAAATTTTTATATTCAATGTTCTACTTTCAACGGTTTTGAAACATTTTTAAATATTGCCATTAAAAGAAAAGCAAATTAAAATTTCCACTGTTCAAAATTTGATGGGACGCTCTGATTTAAAATTTTTATATTCAATGTTCTACTTTCAACGGTTTTGAAACATTTTTAAATATTGCCATTAAAAGAAAAGCAAGAATGAAATTATACCGAACAATGTTTTTGATAGACTCTGGCTTAAAATATTGAAAACATTATCTTTTGTGTTTTGAGCCGTTAACAGCACGAAACTGAAATTACATTTTAAGTAATTATTTGCAAAAAAGTTTCCTTAAGGATTAGAAAATCAACTTCGTTTTTAAATATAATTTCTCCATAGTTTAGGTATTTAAATAGGTAATTAAAAAAATACAACGGAACCTAAGTATGTATTACAAAGTGATATAAAAGTGTTCCAAATAACTTGTATCTTTAAAGTATTTAATATCTGAAGACTTTAAGACTGAAGACTGTGCTTGTTGATTTTAAAAAGGTTTATTTTTTATCTGAAAAGCCGGTTGGTAGGTTAGCATGATTTACAATAAAAATTTATTCTGTAAATATACTAATTGAAATTGAAAAGTATATCTCAAAGCACTTTGTTAAAAGTCTTTCTTTTTGTGAGTAGAGTTAATTTTTTTTTTGTAGAAATTCAATTGAAATTTAAATACAATTTTAAAATATTTACAAATTTTGACTGACCACAGCTTTGGAAATAATACATTTAATATTATGAAGACGTGTACCTACTTTGACTCAAAACTTTTTGATATTCAATCAAATTTATTCTGTAAATATAATAATTGAAATTGAAAAGTAAATCTCAAAGCACTTTGTTGAACCTCTTTCTTTTTGTAAGTCATTTTTTTATAGAAATTCAATTGAAATTAAAGTACAATTTTACCACAGCTTTGGAAATAATACATTTAATATTATGAAGACTTGTACCTATTTTGAATTAAAGTTTATAGTAATTTATTAAAAGCACCACCATTGCTTAAACTTGATCTCTAAAAAATCTTGATTATGACAATTGCTTTATAAAACTCGTTGTCCAGCCCTCGTGGCTCCTTTATTAAAACCTTCAATTCATAGCCACAAACTAAAATTACGTACAATTTTAAAAAATAAAAACAAATTTCGCATTTCAGAACTTATTTGCGAAACTGCTCATGCAGCCCTCGTGGCAACACACGTGACACACGTCAACTATTAGATGTGCCATTTGTTTACATTGCCATTCTTGCTGTTGCACACGTTGTTTACATGATTTTTGTCGCCCATATTGCCGCAATTGTTTAGATACAATTTTGCGCAAATAACAACAGCTAGAACAACCACAAAAACAGCAACAACAATAACTAAATGGTAGGTAAATAGTTCTCATCTACATTGCCCGTGTGTGTGTGTGTGCGATATAATTGGATCAATGCTACGTGTATTTACCTTTGCCATTCTGATATTTGACGGCCCACAGACTAACAATGTTGCCGAGATGGCGTCTATACAGTCAGACCAGTTCATCGAAACGTTGCAGAGAAATTTAATTAAGGGCACAGGTGCCAAGACACAGACATTGATTGCACCGACCAGGCCAGCTTCAAAAGCAATCATAAATCAAAGTTTAGGTGAAGTTTTGAGATGTGAAAAATGCGCCAATAGCACTCAGAGAAATAATGACAAAGTTATTTGTCGCTTTTGTTTCTTTATTTCCTTCTGTTGTAGTTTGTTCAAATAAGCAAAAGTTTTTAAATTAAAATTAAAATTGACGCCATAGGAAACTATCGTCCAGTATGGACTGGGGATAAATGAACTCGGAAGAAAACCTTACATTTAAGAAATTTCAATGAAATTGATAATTAATTGATAAGTACCAAATAGTTATTTATTTTGTGGAAAATCCAATTGAGGTAGATGTTAATAACACGGTATTTGCACTTTGAGTTATAGAAGTCCTGAAAAGAAATTCTCGGGAACACCGTCTTCCATTGGGATGAAATCGTCCACTTCCTTACTTACGACTTCCATATCGCCATTGAAATCCATCGATTTTTTTTTCATTAAAATTTTTTTTGCCCCTTTTTTGCTTTTCAGTTGCACACACGATTGCCATTGAGGCAACGATCAATCAACAAAGATCGTATAAATCCATCGCTTTCTTTTTTTTGGAACAGTTGGGTTATATTTGCAATCTGTCCGATTGAACCATCAGCAAATTATAATGGGGGAACATTTTACTCTTTGAACCGGAAGTTTATCATTAATTTAGCAAAATGCGTTCAAATTCATATTTACTTTTAATTTATTCAAAACTGCAATGCAAAAAAGAAAAAAAAATAGAATTCTAACAAGGTTAAAAAAAGATGTCGAAAGATTCTACATTTTTAAAATTTTAAATGTTTTGATACTATTTAAGTTCAAAATGTAGAAATGCGCTTTCGCCCCTTTTTTTAAATTAGTGGCAATTTTCATTAATTTTTCAAAGAGCCTCATATTTTTGAAGTGTGGAGAAATGCCACACGGCTGCAGATGTCAGCAACATGTGGCAAGAAGTTCGAATAGAAACAAAAACAAAAAAAAGAACCATTGCCAGAAATGTCGCGATTCAGGAGTCGTGACTTTTTCTGACATGGTCAAGTTTAATTGAAAAAATAATACACGCAAAAATGGCTATAAAGAGCGCCAGTTTTGTGCCGTTTAAATGAAGCTGTCGTATGCCTCGACATTTAACGCCACGCAGCTGCCGAACGGCGACCCCTCTGCCCACATCCAAGTTATAATTAGAAACGTCGGTAGCAGCAGAACAGAGAAGATATAATAGCAAATAAGAATGAAAGAATAAATTAATTTATACGAGTTTTTTCGTTTTTTAATTAGAAATTTTTTACAGATAATTTTAATAACTGCCAGGGCAGAAGCAACTGCAACAACAACAACAACAACTGTGCGCGTAGCAAGGTAGCTCAAGATAGCAAAAGGATGCGTCGGTAATTGCGGACACAACACGCAGCCAAAGAGTGCGCTCTCAAGGGTTGGGGTTGGCAGCGCATTTTGCTGCTTTTTATTAACAAATTTTGCTTTATTTACGCTACGCCATTTCATAATTAATAATATAGGGCTGTCGCGGGAAAATCAACTCACGTGCGCAGGTTGCACGGCAGTTGATTACATTTGACACAGTTCAGGGCTTGTTAGGAACGCATAAATGTGGGCCCCAAAAAGGGTTAAAATTGCCGCAATTTTGTGACACTTTTATGTCAATGATATATCATGCTAACGATTAGACTTCTATATACGAGTGTTGCTGTAGATTATAAATATGTAAATAAGTGGAAAAGCGGTTGAAAGCGCAATTAAATGGATTTCAGAAATAATCTTCTGAATCCAGGAATAGGAATTATTCTAAAACATAGGCGTATTTAAGGATAGCTGTATTAAAAACCAACTAGTACTTTTTATTTTGCAGCTAGATATAAGCAAAGAGATGCATCCGAATTGAGTTTTTATATTTTGAATTCATTCAAAAAATGCCCAAAAACGGCTAAAATAACAAAATGTTGTGATCATTTTATGCCTATTATTAGCATGATTTAAATCAAGTCGGCAACGGGTTGACTTCTCTATATTGTTGTGGAATATAAATATAAATATTCCTTATTCTCAAAACAATCTTATGTAATCAGTTGATTTTTGTTAAACGGAAGCATAGGTATAATACGGATATACCTATACATTTGAAGTGCAGAAATTCCATTTTCGGTTTCTGTAGGTTTTAAAGAATAAGAATAATTTAGCATTCGAAACATGAGAGTAGTAAATTGAAGTATTAATGTAGTGCTAATTATCCATTCTCTAGCGGTGCAGAGACTAAGTTTATGAACCCTAGATCTTTAATTTCGCGAGGATAAATAAAAATCCGGATTGAAATGTGTCCCCAAAATGTGTTTACATTTTCATAAGTATGTCACATTTTCAATTCAATGATGGAGCATATTCCATTCCATTCCACTTAGTATATATATAATACGATGCACTGACCATTCAAAAATAAATAAATTTAAATTTGTAGCTCGTCCCGAATTCATATCATTGTTATAAGGCCCCTTTACTCTTTCTATAGTATTCTTAACAAATTCTTAACGATTAATAAGTTTTGCAATTGATGATTTCCATATTTGTGTATAAATATGAATTAAATGTCGGGAGGAATACAAAAATCTCGGGCTTGGGCATACCAAACGCGGCTATTTTAATTTCCTATTTTTTGCCGGCTATGCAATCCTTTTTCAAAATCCCTTCCAATAAAGCACTAAATTTTTGGGTCTGGCAACATAACAAAGACACAAACCAAAATATCCCTAAACAGACACCATCCCAAAAGAGGAAATGAACACAAAACAGAACCAGTTCCATAATGAAACGAAATTTACCACTTCTGTGCAACTTTTGAATAAACGTTTGTACTTAAAATAAATATAGAAGTAAAAAATTTGATACTTTCAATAATTTCTGTACCTTTCTACGGAAAGCAAGCTTTTGGCATACGATTTCTACTTGTTTTCGCCAATAATTTACAAGAATTTGTACAATAATACAAGTTTTCTCCCTGCTTCTTCTTCGCCATATCGGTCAATTTTAAAGTTGTCGTATTAAATGAAACACGTTCTTTTTATTCTATTTATAAATCATATAACGCATCTTCTATGAGATAATGGTGATTTAGTTCACAGAAGGAAAAATCACCATTTAATTTCAGACTAAATATTGTCTATTAAGGGTGAATGCTAATAAATGAATAGCAAATGGTTTCAATCAATATCGGTGACGGAAATTATTTAAAGTTCTTCTTTAAAGATGTATAATACGATATCCGTTCCTTCCAGTCATAATAAATTAATTTTAAAATCGATTTGATTCATGCAATGTTTGATTGAGAACTTACCAACTGAGTATAGATTTCTTGATTAATTATTTCATAAAAAATTCCTTGAACTTGCTTATTTGTTTTGTTAGATCCAAAATTTGAAATTGAATGTTGATTGAAGAAATCTTGAGGCTTATTCTCGTTTCAAACACCACACAATCACAATAAATCCTTCTGACTATAGTTCTCTTCCCATACGTTCATAAAAAAATAATGCATCATCATTTCCGAAAGTGGTCCTATGTTTAATTCTGGCAACGTTAAACGAATGATGGTTCGAGTTGTAGGTTAACTTCAGGCTTACTAAATATACACCAAGAATGATTAATTGTGTCCCATTCCCGCGTGATTTCCGATATTTTCTCTTCGGTAAAAGACAAGCTTTAGATCCAAAATTTGAAATTGAATGTTGATTGAAGAAATCTTGAGGCTTATTCTCGATTCAAACACCACACAATCACAATAAATCCTTCTGACTATAGTTCTCTTCACATACGTTCATAAAAAAATAATGCATCATCATTTCCAAAAGTGGTCCTATGTTTAATTCTGGCAACGTTAAATGAATGATGGTTCCAGTTGTAGGTCAACTCCAGACTAACTGAATTGACACCAAGAATGTGACTGCACTCTTTGATGAATTGTGTCCTATTTTCCGCGTGATTTCCGATATTTTCTCTTTGCTAAAAGACAAGCTTTCATATCAACTTAAGTGCTACTCTTTTTCCTCCGCTTCTTTATTCTCATATTTCTCCATCAAGTCTCTCGCCACTTTCATCTCCTCTAGTAGCGCCTTTAATTGTGCGCGTTCAATATTCAATGTATGAGTGGTATCTTGGGGCAGTCCATCGACTAATTCTTGCGAGATTTTTAGTTCCAAAGTAAAGCAATCCGATGGTGTGCTATCTTGCGAGGTTACGTTGCGAACACTCTGCAGCTCATTAACTGAAAAAGGGAAAAATATAGCAAATGGGGGAAAATAGTTTAAAAAATCTACACCTACTTTTAAATGCTTTGGTCTGTAGCTTTTCTCGTATGCTTACGGAATGCTTTTCAAGCACCCGACACATGGCCGCCGCATGATCCTTGGGCAGTCCCAGCTGTTGTATTTCCTCGCCGAAAACTGCTTCGCTACAGCTGTAGCGAGCGGCATTCACGAGCATAAAGTGCAGGCAGGCTACGGCGGTTTTACCATCATTACTAACAGACGACGTTAGAGCTCGGATTTTTGATTCCTAGAATACGGAAGAGGAATGGAGTACTCTATTTCCGTTTGAATTGTAATTATAAATCAAACTTACTTCAAATTCATGTCCACTTATGCGCTTGGCCACCAGCTCAGCCAATTCCTCCAAATTACTCACACTTAAGTTGGATAATGTTGAGATGATTTCAGCTAGAACCCAATCGGGACAATCGCCTTCTCCACAAAAGCGAAATTTCTGAAATGACAAAACGTAAGAATTTGTATGAAAAATTAAAGCTTTTAGATTCATTAAAGAGAAAACTGCTTGGTGAGAATGTCAACTGCTGTACTATTTAGCGAGATAGTTTTGCTCAACAGCTATGGAAAGAGGAAAATCCTTTGTCAGATGAGAATTTACAAACCACAACAACACCATAATGGTATTACGATTGCAAACTAAGAAATATAAGCTCCGGAAAACTCGCTTTTCTTCGACCGAAAACTTAGCCTCAGATTATATTTCTATGTATCCATAAATAAGTAGCTTTTAACTTTTTAAATTATTTTGTCATTTACTTCAAACGGCACTTGCCTTTGAATAATAAATCAATAATTTGAATCTGAATCTGAATGTATTTGATCGTTTTATTCTGAAATGTTTTCAACCTAAATTATAAGCCTCAAATGGATCCAAGATGATACCAGCTGTCTTTAAGTCTGATATGTCTAGCAAAATCCCAAATAATATTTATGTATTCATATAGTGTTCCCATTCTTAGCAACTAAGGGTAAGAAATGTTTAAAATAAATAGAAATATAACAGAGTCTAGATAAGCAGCGGAATTATCCATAACATAACGAGTCTAATGTTCAACTCTCTAACCGACTTCACTTCACTATAATGTGTAAGGGTATATTGTTATTGGTGTTCAACTTTATAATACACAGAAGGGAGAATAGTAGACCACATGTTATAGTAAAACATACGAATCGAAATCCAATATTCTTCGGTCTGTATCCAACACTACTCCCCCCTGAATTTTAGAACTATATTGAGCCTTCTTTCTGATGGACACAGATAGTTGTATGTAGAGACCGCCATATAGTACGAGAAACGATGTGATTTCAAAATAGTTTGTGTGTGAAAAACTTGTTTATTCTACGTATATTTATAAAAATATGGAAATCAAGTTGCTTAGCAAGAATATTTCAGTCATATCTAATGGTTTTACGGACCTAGTGGATCACGCATTGCAACCATGAAAAACCAAAAACAAAAGAAAGTAAAAAAAAACCAATTCAGTGGGGTATATGTATTGTTCGGAAGACGAATAATATTTTTTAGCCCGTTTTAATAAAAGATTTTCTAGTGAAAATATAGAAAAATAATATCAAAAAACTACTAAATAACAAGTTGGTTATTCCACTAATAAAGATATTCGCAGCATACCACATGGCTGTAGCTGTCATGAGTCAAAAGTTCTCGCTCTGTTCAAACCCAGGCGGACAGATGAACGGAAATGCCTTTAGTATTTAATTGTCTCGTCATATTAATTATACATTCTTGTATATCGAGGCTATAACGTCGCTTTCTGCAATTTACAAGCACCACAAACTTATTCATAGATGATTGAAAACTATGGCTTAGAGAGCATCCCAATGCTCACCCCAGAATAGGTAAAATTTCTTGTTACAATTTAAGAAGAACTGCTAAAGGATGTTGGCATTGCTGTTTCTTTTTTCTTACCCTCAATTGACACGGGGCACGTTTGAAGTGCTAAATTAAAGGCTAAGCAACAAGTGGCAGCAGAAGACAGTTGGAAGGAATCCAGAAAAAGAAAACAGAGTACTATATTTGCATATGATTAATTTCATACGCTTGCCTGCTAATCAGCCCACCATTTGTTAAAAGAGGCGAATGGGGGGAAAAGGGTTGGCCACACACGCCGCCCAGAGTTCTACCCACAACTAATGAGCACATTGCCAGCCGTTGACTTACTGTTATTTCCAGTTATTTTTCCTGTTCGTTTTTTTTTTTACTTTTTCGTCCACGCCTTCTTGTCCTGCATGTCTGACATATAAAGGCAAGGCGTTGTGTCGTTTCAAGTGCATGTCACGTTTATCTACGGAGCAGGATTAATAAATTTTAAGCGGAAAAACGAGCTACAGTTAAAACAGAGCGTATGACAAATAAGCTTTGCACGCTAATATTAATACATATTGCTGTTGGTGTGCTGTTGTTGTTGTTGTAATTGTTGCAACATATTTATGACACTTGTTACGCGTTATCCCACTTGAGCGCCCAAAAGCTGGCTACGCTTATTAATATTTATCTAGCGATGTGTGTAACGGTTTAGAAATGTGTAAACGACAACGACGTTTTATAATTATTTTATGAACTTCAAAGTTTGTCATTGGGTGTGTTTGTGTGTGTGAAAGAGAGGGTGGGCGGGCGAGTATATTCGAGCAGTCGAACTGCTATAAAAAGGCTTGCGACTCGACTGTGCCTGCACAGTTGTCCTCTTTAATTTGTGGGTGCGCGCGCGTTTCACTGTTCGCCAAATAGCTGCGACGAGCCGTTTGGAACAGTCCAGTCCCAAACAAAAAGGAGAAATTTTGAAATTTTAAAATGTACGCGCTGCGTTTGCTGTTGTTGTTGGGCATTTGCAGGCAACTCCTTGCTCTGCCCACGCACACCGACTTGGAGCTGAACACCTGTGAGCTGCAATTGGCCAAATATCGCAAATTCATACTACAGGCCATACTCAGTTTCGAGGATGTGTGCGATGCATACAATGCGCGGCCATCGAACGCCGAGGAGGCCACACTTTCGGATGCTCTGCTCTTCCACAACTACCAGCCGCCGGCTCAGTCGCAGCGCACCGAAATCTGGGCCTTCTTCAAGCTGCTAATGGCGCAATTCAATGATCTGGACTTTGCCAACATTATACGCGAGGCGGTCATTGAGCGCTGTCGCATCAAGTCCCAGCTGCAGCGCGACGAGAAACGCAATTCCGTGGTGCTGGGCAAGAAGCAGCGTTTCCACTCTTGGGGCGGCAAACGTTCGCAGGGCGGCAGCAGCGGCGGTGGCGGCGTCCTGGACTTGAATGCTCTCAATGCCGCTGGAGGAACGGCGGCCGTGTCGCCATCGGGAGTTTTGTTGCTAACTCCGCCAGAAGCGTCGGGTGTGGAGCACAATTACTACTAGAGAGATGGAAGAGCGTGAAACTCTTTCCAAAAATGTATGAAATGCCAAAACATAATCTACCACAATCAATAAACAAACTAAAATTACACTTAAATGTCTAAAATAAAGTGCAATGCAACAAGAATGTGGCGCCCAGTTTAAATTGTGTCTATATTTTGTGGTTATTGCAGCAGTTTGTTGAAAAATTGCTAACTTCAATCGCTTTGGCAGAAAACAATTAGCCAAGTCAAGTACGCAGAAAATAAGTGGGTAGGACTTTAACGGTTGTTTTTTCATATTTACCATGCTGTTGTTGTTTAAGGGTACTGCGGGATTACACCAAATCTACGTTTGAATTAATTTCTAGCGCTAAATGTTTACTAAAAAACTAAACGCATTCCTCTCCTCTTCACTAATAATACTAATACTAATGAACGTGCTGCCAATTGGCGAAATTGCGTTAAAAATCACGCACGCGCTTGAGTTGGCAGCGTCATTCAACATAACCAAAGCTCGCTGCTACACTCGTGCATACAATGTCAAGCTAGCAGCTATAAAATTGTAGCGGCACATTTAAACCAAAAAACGTTATATATTTAGACAGAAATCAACTTGATATGATTAATAAACAAACGAAACACTGGTTGACTGATTAAACTGACTCGATTAGACTTTAGAATTTGTTGACAAACTTATCGCACGCCAAGCAAAGTGTCACGAACATTAACCCAGCGGAGCTTTCTTTTTGCGTCACACCGCTTTCTTTATCGCTCTTAACCACCACAATAGCAACAACCAGAATAGCTCAACTAAACAATTTCGGCACAATTTTGATAAGCGTACAAACAATTACAAAAAATGGGTGGTAGTTGATAAGCTAACAAACGAACAACAAAGTATAACAGCCGTGAAGAGACTAAATCCGGACTGCTGCTAATAAACCTTGTCTGTAATCATTGGCAATTGTTTTACATATGAACTTAATTAGCATTATCGCATTATAGGCATATAGTTGGCGACATTACACGACATTTCCCCCCTTTTTTCAGTTGTTTTCGAATTGCCTTTGAACACGGACTGTGTGTTAAACACGCTCAAAACAAATGTTAACTAATCGCTCATTCCACAAATCTAATTTAGAAGTCATTAATATTTATTGATAATCGAATACCAAATCGACAAATAAGCACAATATATATATTAAACAACGTGTCGGAGAATTTTTCCTACACGTTTATTTGTTTATTTTTATTTTTTGATCTCGTATTAGCTTGTTTAGACATCTATTATCAAGATGCTTGGCGCCGATGTCAAGCTAGGGTGTTTCTGTTCGAACAGCTGATAATATTTCTAGATTAAGTGGGCGGATAATCTGAACTGTCTCTTCCCTTATATAAAAATAATACAGAGTGCGGCAAGAGTTTCTAAAAATAATATTAGTTTGTAATAAAAATAGGTGGCCCTTTGATCCGTGTTTTATTGAGTCGCATATGTACAAGTATATTGATTTTAGAGGCGGAACTAATTAGATGCTCGCGTTGCTTGCTTGAACCTTCCACCTGCATCTGTCCCATAGATAGAAACCGGATCGAACGATAATCCCACACGAGCCACACGAACCACGCCCGAAAAAGAAATCAACGACAATGCTAATAGGCCGGCATGTTATCAGAGCCCAGTATGAAGAAATATAATGGCCCATTAAAAAAATTCAAGTTCCATATACTATACAAGTATATTTCAATTAATTTGCATTTAAAATGAACTGCATTTGATGTCATATTTGAATTTTGCTGCACTTTTTTGTTTGGGTCAGAAAACGAAGCAAAAGCCACGGACTATTCAAAATTTGTCAAAGTGTATCGCACAGCAATGAAATACAAGAGCTTAAATCTGAATAAATGATTAATGAAATGTGCAATGACAAAAGAAATCAACCAGTAACATGATTTGGGAGAATCCAAAAGTAACCCAGCATGGACTTTGTCTTTTATTGAAAAGTGTGACAAGTAATTAAACTTCTTGCTGCTTGCAATCTTCAATCAGCAATCATTCCTAGCCCTTAGGCCATCCGCGAATAGTCAATGCTTCGGAAAATCGAACAAGTTGGGGTATTTCAAATACATATAAAATTCTATAAATAAATACTTGCATTGCAGGTGAAATACACTGTGTTCCAATACGTATAAAAGTACAAAGGGATGCGCGTAAATTATTTCTCAAAATTCGAATTGATAAATAAGAATTTTAATTTTCAAACTCTTCAATGAAATCCTATTAGCGATCAGGTACGTACTTGAAAAAGAGAGTTGATAGCCTTTTATTGTACAGTTATTTTGCCTTCGAATTCTTGGAGATTTGGGTGTCTCTCTAAAAGAAAACGGTTACACAAATAAATTTCCTATATATTTTTTAAAGGTTTTTAGGGATAGCACTTAATAGTAGTATTAAAATGGTTTTTCGATAGAGCATAATTATTCTGTTTTAGAATCATGGAACTATGCTGGTCATCCATCCACTTAAACCTTAGAAACCCATTGTAATGCCATACAATCGGGAACTTTTTTATAGGTCTGCCTTCCACTATCCGGTATTTCTAATGAGCTTTGATATTTTCACAATCGAATTTTAAAAACCTTTTAAGATGGCTTTTAAATTCAGAGAAAGTGTTGTTCTTTTTCCTCCTCTTCTTCGACTTTACAGCTTCTGCTGAAATTATTGGAAGAAAAGTAACGGCTATAGCTCATCTGCAATGCAGTTTCCCTTAATGTTATGGCACCTCGGTATCCATATGTTCTTGACATAGACATGCTGGGCCACCTTGTGGTGAAATCTATGGCAGTCTGTGATGATCCTAGAGCTATACAAATTGTAATCAAGGAGTTGGTCTTGAGCGCTTCTTTTCTGCACATACTATGGTTGCCTTAGAATCATCATCTTGGAGTCATACTCATATATTACTTTGAAATGTGGAGCCCAGTGCAACAAACAGGAATTCTCTATCAAAATCTTCATATGTAGTCTGTGAGATTACGTTTTTTTTTAAATAATTCATTCGCCTAAAAGCCTGCACAATACAGGACTAAGAGCTATTTAGTTCAAAATTCTCTTCATTCTCTTCTATCTGTCATGAACGAGATATTGAAGCCATATTAAAAAAGGAAAGAAAAATTGGAACACCACGTAATGCTCGACTCCGAGAAACTGAGCACAGATTAAGCAATGGTTGGTCGCATTTAATTAACAACAAATATATGCGAAATGTACATTTATTTAAATACGAACATAAATCACACTTTTTGTTGCTGCATCTGCCCATTTGTGCCTCCTACATGAGTCAAAAGCGTGGCCACCAAAAACAAACTAGGCCACTCCGTACATAAAGCTGATAACACGAGAGCTGATTAAATAAAAATAGCAAAAGAAGCCATCGCAGTATGTGGCATCGCCAACAACAACATCAACAACAATAGCAACAATTTAAAATCACGTTTAAGTTTAGTCATTGAACTTAACATTGGCGGGCGGGGACGCAGGAAGGCAGCAACAAGTGTGCCGGGGCCAATTGCCAGATTATAGGAGATTATAGGGAGAGAGCGAGTGCGAATAGTAACTGTTTAATTAACGCACGATTAGCCACGCAAATGGGCCAGAAGCATTACAAATTGGACCAACAGCTGCTGCGGGAAAAATGTAACGGACGCCCACACTTGCAGCTTCATTTATGGCCAAGCTGCGCGAAAAACTGGCCCGATCAGGTCCAGACCCGGCCAAGCCGTATCCAAGTCGTGGGCGTCGCCTCAGCGCCAGACAACTCCTACTCTCCACATCGTTGCCGCCGAGTGGTAAAATGTGAAAAACTTAATTTAACGCCTTTTGCGTCAAACATTTCATTTGGCTTGGCCCCTGGCACGTACATGGAAAAGTTGAAAATTATAAATTATTTTTGCCTTTATTGGTGGGCGTATTTTATGGCTAAAAAAAAAAACGTTGCACAAATAGATTTCCATTACAGTGCAAATAACCAACGAAGAACACAATCTCTAAGTCAGGGTATACGTATGGGAAACACTGGTCTAAGTTATTATTATTTTTTTAAATTAAATCAACAAAAGAGGGCTGTCGATACAAAGTTTCATAAATAAATGCTAAAAATATGTAGAAATGTACAATAATATCTGAGACATTGTAGACCTAACAAGCTAAAAAAAAACCAAATAATATTTAGTGGAGAAAACTTTTTTCTAATAAAAAACTATTAGATTAAGACATTAGGAGATATGTATCTAACTAACTTAAAATGAATAAATAAACTGTTTAGAGGTAAAAACTTAATTCTAATTAGGAACTATTAGATTAGGACATTAGGAGTTAAACTAAAAATAAATAAATAAATTAATAGCCAGTACGGCAAGCCTATAGCCATAAATAAGCATAGTCATAAGTGTTTATAAAATACAGAGAGAGCTCTGTAGAAAGTTGGTTAAAAAGATCGTTAAAGTTATTAAAACTATTGACCATTAAATGGTTATGAAAAGGTTACGAATCATCAACTGGAATGCTCTACATTAAAAGAATATTAAAGGACTTGGTTTGTAAAAGAAATCCTGAAGATTCCTCATAGCATTTCAAAAATTAATTGACATTTAAATACTTATACGTTATTATACTGTTGTCAGCTTATTTTTGAGACTTTATTGGTTGTTTAGTAGAATTTATTATTGTAATGATATTGTAATTATATAATTAAGATATTGAAGATCTTTGAAGTTATTAAAACTATTGACCATTAAATGGTTATGAAAATAATATGAATCATCAACTGGAATGCTGTACATTAAAATAATAATAAAGGACTTGGTTTGTAAAAGAAATCCTGAAGGTTCCTCATAACATTTCAAAAATTATTTGATATTTAAATACTTATTGTACTCTTTTTAGCTTATTTTTGAGACTTTATTGTTTGTTTAGTAGTTAATATTAGTGTAATTATATAATAAAGATAATAAAAATCGTTAAAGTTATTAAAAATATTGACCATTAAATGGTTGTGAAAAGACTACGAATCATCAACTAAAATGCTGTACATTAAAATAATATTAAAAAAGATTTCTTAAGATTCCTCATAATATTTCAAAAATTAATTGACTTATTGTACTCTTTTTATCTTATGTTTGAGACTTTATTGTTAATTTAGTAGAATTTATTATTGTAACAATATTGTAATTTTTAAACTATGTTGACATACCACGTCTCTAAAGCCGATTTCGGAAAAGAAAGAAGAGAAGGGCATGGACGATATAGGACTCGTCTTATCATGCACGCCTCCTTCTATGTGTTACTTACATTCGCACTAAGCTAGTATACCCCTTTACCTTTTGGCTACAGGGTACGAAAACGAAGTTGTAAGACTATTTGACTCGAATCAAAGTTTTGCAAGCCAACAGGATAGACCACACACCAGATCAATAATAATCAATAATAGTGCAATAAAGACTTAAATCTCATTAACATTTGCCAATTATTCTTCACCCCTTAGACCTGAAGATAGGAAACGACTTGAGCTGAGTTCAATGTACGTCGAAACTTAAACATCATGTTGTTGTCGATAGTTTTTTGTGCCACGCTTAATAACAATTTGTTGCGATCGGTATAATTGCTAACAACTTTCACAGCCATGGCGATGGCGATGGCGACCTCTCGGCGCACTTAGGTTAATTCAATTTAAATCAAATCGAAATCAAATGCGAATCACATGCGTCTGGCAAAATATTAGCACAATTTTGTAGATACAATCGAGACACAAATTGCTTTCTGCCGATGGCAAAACATTGAAATATGTCCGTCTGCCTACTGACTCATTAGCCAACTTGTATAACGTGTCGTGCAGTCGCCAGATACATAGACATATAGATCTATAAATACGATCGCATTTGCATCTGCGGTGCATTGCACGCATTTAACATTGAAAAAATGTTTTATGTTCGCGCTCTTTTCAATCACCTCGCATCTCGTAAACATACTATAAAACCGGAACCGGAATGACTAACTCATAGTACGAGTATGTATCTAGTATGTTGTCGCATCTGTTTGTCTGTTCATATGTCTATGTACATCTATGTACCTTTTCCTCCACCTCTCTTCACTCCCCTTTCCAACTATCTGTCTCCTCTCCTTTTAAAAAAATACATACAATATGTGAACAGCTTTATAGCTGTAAGGAAAGGCGGAATTATATGCAGGTATATAGGTATTTTTTTTTTATTTTGTGTTTTCACATTTTAGTCACAACGTTTGCCAATTTTTTAGTTGCGCTTTTCTTAATTGCATTTGGCGACGAAGATCCATTAGCGCTTTCTGAAATTGGCAACGGGCTGTGGCTGTCTCATTTAATTGCCTGCATCGAGCAGATGACTACTTTAAGTGCATTACTGATAAACATTATAGCCATTTACTGTTAATCTTCTAGAATGCTAAGCTTCTGTAATCACAATCCACATAATTGGAAATTATTTCCATGTTATTGATAGATACTGCTGATAATTATACGAATGAGCGTCAGATAGATTTTCATTTAAGACGTTCTTTTTGCAGAAAATGCGTTAAGAAAGGTAGAAGACGAGTCTTCGAGTTTACGATAAGCTGTTTAATCTCTAGAAATATATCATCAAAACTGGCTTACAGAGACGGTAGTTTGCATTTTAGTCAGACTGTGGACTAGATTTGGGCTTAGCTCGGCCATATAATACGACACGGCTTTGAAACTAACATTTTTGTATCAATTTCCGTTTTCAAATTCTAACAAATTATGCAAAATTTGTACTTTTTTATTTTCTGAAGAAGAATTAAATTAGAATTCCACTTTTTAAGAAAAATAGCTGAGGATTCCATAACTTGATTCCACATCGAGCTCGAAAATTAGATCAGCCCTATTTATTTAGTAAAATGTTTATTTTCAACTTTAATATTAAAGTATGTCTATGCAAGTGTATGCCAAATTCTAAAACATATACTTCTTTTGTTTGTTTTATTTTTGTGTTTTTTTCGTGCTCTTTCGAATCTATACGAGCACAAACAATGCACACCTCTAATGTAAACTACTTTTAAAACGATGTTATGTTCGCTATTCTATGTGAAGCAATTGAGGAGATTGAGGAGATTCTCCATAACTCCACAGCTGTTCTCTTTCACATGCAGCCTTTAATTATTTTTTTTATTCTTTTTTTTTTGTGCGACTGCCACTATTTCTTATTAATTATTGAATCTCAAATTAGTGTCAACAAAGCAAGTTTAGAAGAAATTCTGGTTTCACGCATGTTAGACTGGTCTGTTGTTTGTGTATTGCAGTTTAGATAGCCCGGCTAGACAACATACAACATTTCATTGAATAACTAAAGCAAGGTTTAGATTAACTTTTATCCAGCTGTTGAGAATGAAAATTTTGCAATATTTGGTAAATTTTTATTAAGTTATAGGTTTTGCTAAAGTATAGAAAGTTGCTGGTAGAAGGTGAAAAATATTGTTTAATTTATTTCTC
Organism: Scaptodrosophila lebanonensis; assembly: GCF_003285725.1. NCBI lineage: Eukaryota > Metazoa > Arthropoda > Insecta > Diptera > Drosophilidae > Scaptodrosophila > Scaptodrosophila lebanonensis. Next base: position 11,450,049 of record NW_022060742.1, on the reverse strand, counting down.
ACTAAAGACATTCCTGACAAGCGGGTACAAGTATGTATATATACAACCTAGCTATATAGTTTATGATGAACTTTATGTGATTTCTTTTCATTTTTTATCAATGCTTTTTAAAAATTAAATTCAAACTCTCCAACATCATAGGATGACTACGTTGTCTTAAAAAGATCTGCGAAGAAAGTCAACTTATCAACATATTTTTCCTAATTAAATCAAAAATCTTCGATAATAATACAATGTTAATAAAAGTGATGAGTACGTTGTTATCTTATTGATCTATTTTAAGCTAACGAATTTAGAATTTGAGACCATTCTACTAAATCCTAATCCAAATATAAAACTAAGCTTGTAATGGTAATGCGACTATATTGATCGAATTTAAATATTGTATGATGAAAATATGAATATATTAGAGTCATATTAATGTCATAATAGATCGTAGTCTTGTGATTGATAAAGAGATGACAAATTATTCAAGATCTGAAGCTTGAAGATAAAAGATTGCTATTTCAAATAAAAATGTGGAAAATTGAAACTGATAAATAATAATAAAACAAATGTTTGTTTGACTTGTTGTAGTTTTTGTTCAGTGTATGTATATTTTAAGAATTCCACACCCATTAACCTTGAGTGTATTGAGAGGTGTTGTTCCCTCGATTTGTAGCCATTATGAAATCATTGTTAACATACAATAAATTACAAGTGGGTCACCTTTTGGCTTATCAACATTCGTAAAATATTATTACTGCATTACTAGATGCATGCCTATGCACAGATACAAAAATATAAATACAGAAACATAGTATAGTATAGCATTTGTATAATCAACAACTTATAGCAAAAATAAATGCAAACTTATCATGAGAATGCATTGAAAAATTTTCCACCCCAACCTGCGTAGTATTAAAATAAACTCAAAAGATTAATCGGGTTTATCGGTAATAAGGTTAAAGGCAGCTATTACAATTTATTGCAATTTGTGTAGTATGTAGTAAAAATTAATGACGTCAATCGGCTGTTGCATCTTTTGACTGACAAGTTGAAGGCGTGAACAGCAATGTTTGTTTTTGTTCTGCACGTGGAAGATCTGTAGGCTTTAAAGACACGAGTCCTCTGGCCAAACGTGGCTAATAAGGCGCAAATCTGTCAACAGTTTAAGAACTAACAAGTTATATGTACTGCCAGTGTGTGACTGATTGGGATTAGAAATGGATGTGTCCAGTTATTTATGTAAACTACTGATTAGATTCAAGGTGCAAGCTAATTAATTGCAAATGAGATCATTTTGTCTGATTATCTGCTTTTCTTGGAAAATTTTCAATTTTTGCAAACAAAATCTTAAGTAAACATATGTAGTATACCTAAGTTTATACAAATAGGAAGTTTCAAGCGAGATAGAATGCTGTAGTCTAAAGAGCATGTCCGATAGTGTTCCTGTATAAATACGTATTAGGGAACCCACTGCTGTAATTAGTATTACTAGTATTCATTGAAATGATTGATGTAAATGATTGATAAAAATATTGATTTAAATTGCTGATAAAAATGATTGATTGAGATAATTGATTAAAATGATTTAATCTGATGATTGATATAATTGATTGAATACAATTATTGATTCTGATGATTGATATAAGTGATTGAAAAAAATGATTGATTAAAATGATCGATTAGAATTATTAACTAGAATATTTGATTTGAATAATGGATAAAATTATTGATTCTGATAATTGATATAATTGATTGAATTAAATGATTGACTAAAATGATCGATTAAAAATATTGACTAGAATGTTTGATTAAAAGAATTAATGCAATTTAGAATTTATTGACTGACGGAATGCTTTGCTTGAATCATTTGATTGAATTATGGGATTGAAATGATTGATTGAATCCAATCCATTGTTTGAAATGCTTGAATGCCTCATTAATTTCAATTATGACAACTTTTAAGTTGATTTCAAAAAATCTTAAGACATGATTGTCTATAACTGTTAAACATTCCATATAAAATATCTCTGATAGCCATATAGACAGGAATCCTGAGAAATAAACTACACTACAACACATATCATAAATCAGACATCTGCAACAATTCGCTCTTCCAACTGATCTCTAATACACGGCAACACTAAAGAGATAGATTCAACTGCCAGTTTTTGAACCGGACCCAGAACATTTCAATTGATGATTCATTAAATTTGCGGGTCTATAGTCAACTTCGACTTAGGACATGATACTGCTGCTCGTGTAACTTAAGTTATAGCATATATGTATAAGCACTGCTAGTTAGACAAAATAAATACATTTAATTATCTAAGAGGAGGCCCACAATTCTCTCTTCCAACCCTATATAGTACATTGCCGTTGCTTTGAAGTAAAGCCTATTTGCAAAGCCTGCAGCTGAAGTGTCAATCAACGATTGCCACACAGAGCGCAGCTGGCACGAGCATACTCGTAATATTACAAAATCTTTTCGCTATATCCACAATAAACACATTATCTATTCAAACACTTGACTCTATGGCTAGACACACACATGTTTTCCCGTCGACTCGTGCTGACGCCGTCTATTTTTAGAATAGACCAACATTAGAAAATTGATAAGCTTTGTGGTGAGTATAGATGATTGTTGTTGTTGTTGTTGTTGGTTTGCCCAAATTAGCATTGTTAGATACGAGTAGTTTGGAGCTTATCAGTGAACGGCATTCAACGGTTACCAATATCATATGACGCTTTATGCCCACCAGAGATGGTGATAGGAGAGCATTCAACGGAGCGTCGTTGGCCGATGTCAATGAAACATTTGCCGGCCCCTCCTATCGCAGCGAGCACAAGAACGAAACGTGATCAGATCGACTCAGTTTTAAAGTCAAACCACAACGAGGTCTAGTCGTTGGCAGTCGTGTCTGTAAATAGTCGGGGCTTCTCTATAGTATGTTTGCATAATAATTCGCATAATTAAGTTTTTAGTGCTGATTACACGAACGCAATGGAAAATTACATTGCGTATACGCGATGCAATACGATGCAATAGGAGCCTATTGATTTTATTTACCAACTTTTCGCATTGAATATAAAAATATAAATAAACAATATGTTGTATCAATACGCCTACCATAACTTATTGAATAAAATTTCGAAACTAACGGAAATTTCGATTAAATAATTTCTTCATCATTTACAATCATATAATAGACTTAATATTGGCGGCGAAATTATTTGCTTTAATTATCGAAAGAAATGCCCGGACTGTTTTAAGATTCCATCATTTTTCCTTATAAGTAAAAAGAGTCAAGTGTTGGTTAACACTATTACTATCTACAGTAATGGAAAGCGCCCTAAAAGTATTGCTTAAAAATAAATTTATAGTTTTGGAAAAATCTGCATCGTAAATATTTATATTAATTTCTATGGAAGCACTATTTAAAATGTAAAACATTTACTGGGAATTAGAAAGCCTCTTCATTTTGTTCATAACTTAATGTCTGCAAACAAAAACAAATCAAACACTATTATCTCAAAAACACATTTATATCGAGCATTAGATATTTTCATAGCAAAGTTTTGTATAGGCTATAGAGTGAACTTTTTTATCAATTCCAAATCAATCATACGTATTTGATCGAAATATGAGGCTCTAGTCTCATTCTATTGGTTATTGAAAGCCACTCCTTTTTTCAAAAAATATTCATGATTGTGTTAATCAAATATCTAATTAAAGGAAGAAATGTAATTAACTGCAATAAAGAAAACATTTTTTTTAAGTGCACTTACGAGGAAGAGAAAGTTGAACTTTACAAAAATCATATTTTAAGCAGATTTAAGAACAATTGTCAGCTTTCAGCTTATAACTATTTAACTGTAGAATATGAACTTAAAAGCTGATTGTAAACCTTTTACTGAAAGACCCCGATCATGCATATATACATATACAAGTATTCGAAGCTCTCAAACATTTCGATTTATGTAAGTTCGTGTGCTTTTATTATATTATTTATAGATCTTTCTTCAATTGCGTTCTTTTGCATTCGCTGCTATCGAAATTGATTGGAAGGGAAAATCTATGGCATTGCCAAAATCGCAGCGCCATTGAACAGTTGGCGTGCTAAGTTGGCTCTCTTCCCCTGATACATAAGTATTTTGCTGATCACGCCGTGATCATATGCTCTAGGTCAGTTACGCTGTGTGCGACGCGTCTCGCCGTACCGCCCAAAAATAAACTTGATCTATATTTATGAATTTCAAATTAGTTTATGCTGCGCAGTTTATCCCCCACCTGATAAACTGCGACCAGCTACAGCCACAGTTCCTATTCGTAGCATATACCCATGGTTATACAAGTATGTAAGGCAGTCAGGCCCCTTTCGAGGTCGCTCTGCCGAGAGCGTCTTGTATTCCGCACACTACGACTTAAATGCTGAGTCTTTTCCACACTTTCCGAGCTGATTTTCATTCGGTAATGATAGTCATGCTGATTTGCCTGATATTGAGAGATGTGCTGATTTCATCAGATTTTTGTTTGGCCGGACGAGAACAGCCCACGCGTTGGGTGACACGTTTTTTGCTCTGATTTCTTCCGCTTGTAAATCGTATTGGGGGTTTTTTCCAATACTCGTTTATTTCCTACAAGAGCGAAGGGAACTACCAACTTAGTACAGCTGTAATGAATGTAAAAATCAATAATCGCAAGCTCCTTAATATTTAGAGAGAAAGAGAGAGAGAGAGAGAGAGAGAGAGGGAGAGAGAAAGAGTTTCCAATTCATGCTCTCTGTACTAACCTCTTTATCTAATTCAAATTAGAACACAACACAAACTAAAGAAACTAAACCAAGCAAGCTTTGCCTGAAAACTTCTTTGAAATATTTTAATTATTTATTCCGCAATCTGAAAAAAAACTTATTAAATAAATACAAAAAACATGCTGTTCAATCATTTTTGAAACAAAACTGCAACATCAACGATTTGTAAGAATTTGACTTATTACATATGACTTCCATTTACTTTTTTGATTAGATTACAATCTATTTCAAGATGCCTGAATTTAATACAACAACAGTCCTCGTATTTTGAATTATAATTTTACTGTTTTATCGACTGCCCTGAAACATAAATTAAACATGGTGAAACATGGTAACCCATTTTTCGTTGCTTAAAATATAACCTCAAAATGTCAACTACAATTCATAAATGCGTTTATTTCAGTATTCCTTATCCTCAATTTTAAGTAAAGATGTACAAACTGTAACATGTTTTTACTAAATCTCAATTATTTATTATATAGTTTAGAGGGTTAAAAAATATTCTAAACATAAAAATCGAGCTAAAAATAAATGATAAATAAAATAAATACAAATTGGCAGCATATGAAAATAATTTAATGAAGGCTAAGAAAATATACTTCAACTTAATTGCTCGCTTGCTTATAAAATCTAACTAGACATAAAAATTGAATTATTCTTAAGCTGAAGAAAAAAAAAACAACGGTCTCAGTGATCTCCTTTAACCTGGATTCGACGCTTTTAATAACTTGCTCACAAGCAGGAGAATGTATTTTGTTCATTATTTTCTACTCTAAATCTTCTTTGTTCTTTCAAAACTAGCTGATCGAGTCCACATTTCTGCCAATCCAGTCGCATACTTCCGCATCATGGTATGGACAGCTCTTTGTCGTCCAATTTCCCCTCCATAATCATGGACCAAAAATGAAAGTCTCCCGCGCAGGCTTTACGCTAAATTAGCGACAACATCCGCTGGCAAACGAACAGCAAACTATAATTATGTGTTGCATATATAAAAAGTATATCGAAAATAGACAGACAGCCACCAATTAAAAGAAAATGGGGCTGCGCCAAATTTACAACAAGTGCAACAGTTGCTGCCGCATTGCGAACTGCAACTTGCAACCGATTCAAAAAATCAAAGCAACTGCCACATGGCCAACGCCTAAAGGGCAGTGCTCCATTCGCGCACAGAAAAATATATAAACTGTTCAAAGCCAGGGAGATTGGGAGGCAGCTAAAGGAGTAGCGGGCCATGTAAAAATATTTATGTAAAGTCTATGTATGTAAGCGTAAATGCATATGAAGTGGCCGGCAAAATGCACTCCACTACAAAAACTACCTTCAAGTGCCGTCAAACCGGCTTCACCTGATAAGTGTCTGGGAGACCGGCCGATCCACCGATCCACCGATCCGCCGATGTGCTGCTCAGATGCTGCGGCAAACTCAAGCAAACAAATTTTATGGACACCGGCACTTGGGGCCACAGAGCGCGTGTGTAAGCGTTAAAGAAAGTAGCACAGACGACTAAAACGCAACTCAGACGCCGCGGCGTAGATTGGGCAACACACACACACACACCCACATACACACACACTATGAACACTCAGAGAAAAATCAACAGAAGAATATTCATAAATGCAGGAATATTCATGAATGTCAGAACAGGTAATAAAAGAGCAAATAAAAGGCGTGAAGATAAAGCTTTGGAAGTGCCAGCGGTAATACACGTACATATGTGGTCAAACAGGCAAATAGTTTGCACACAGACTCCAAGCTAAATTACAAAATATCGTAATTGTATGTTAATTTTAAGTGAAATGCAACAACATTTCCATACACTCAGAAATGGTAAAGCAAGAACAAATAAAATGCTTGAAGCTAAAGTTATAGAATAAGGAGTTATAGCACACATACGGGGTCAAACAGGCAAATAATTTGCACACAAACTTCGAATTAAAATCTAAAATACTGTACCTCTATGTAAATTTTAAGAGAAATGCAACAACATTTCCCTACACTCTGAAATGGTTAAGCAAGAACAAATAAAAAGCTTGAAGCTAAAGTTATAGAATAAGGAGTTATAGTACACATACGTGGTCAAACAGGCAAATAATTTGCACACAAACTTGAAATTGAAAAGCCAATACCAAATCTATATGTTTATACATTGAGAAGTACATACATTCTTTTACTACAAATACCTTAGATAATTAACTTTGCAAACAAAACGAGCAGTTGTAGAAATATTAGAATATAACTATAAAATGATTTTAATAACACTTATAATGATTACAGTCCCTGATAAAATCTACTAAATAATATGTAAGTGATTTAGATTAAAATACACAAAGAAAGTTTAGATTTCTCCAAAAAAAAAAGGTATTTAATTAAAAATGAAATGGGCCCGCACAACCTAAGTATATTTACATTATTAACAATTTACTAAGTGTACAAAAAATAAAACGAAACCTTAAGTAATTTTTGTGTCAACTTTCTGTCTTTAATGGCTTTTGGTTTCTGTTTGTTAAAAAATTTAAAGAAGACAGACTGTAAGTATAATGTTAGAGTAAATAAACTAAATAGAAAATGGTCAGAAATGGTTAAGCAAGAACAAATAAAATGCTTGAAGCTAAAGTTATAGAATAAGGAGTTATAGTACACATACGTGGTCAAACAGGCAAATGATTTGCAGACAAACATCGAATTAAAATCTAAAATACTGTACCTCTATGTAAATTTTAAGAGAAATGCAACAACATTTCCATACACTCAGAAATGGTTAAGCAAGAACAAATAAAATGCTTGAAGCTAAAGTTATAGAATAAGGAGTTATAGTACACGTACGGGGTCAAACAGGCAAATGATTTGCACACAAACTTGAAATTGAAAAGCCAATACCAAATCTATATGTTTATACATTGAGAAGTACATACATTCTTTTACTACAAACACCTTAGATAATTAACTTTGCAAACAAAACGAGCAGTTGTAGAAATATTAGAATATAACTATAAAATGATTTTAATAACACTTATAATGATTACAGTCCCTGATAAAATCTACTAAATAATATGTAAGCGATTTAGATTAAAATACACAAAGAAAGTTTAGATTTCTCCAAAAAAAAAAGGTATTTAATTAAAAATGAAATGGGCCCGCACAACCTAAGTATATTTACATTATTAACAATTTACTAAGTGTACAAAAAATAAAACAAAACCTTAAGTAATTTTTGTGTCAACTTTCTGTCTTTAATGGCTTTTGGTTTCTGTTTGTTAAAAAATTTAAAGAAGACAGACTGTAAGTATGATGTTAGAGTAAATAGACTAAATAGAGTAAAGAATGTTTGTTCACATTAGATCCTAATCGAATAATTTAAATATAAGAACTTCGATTCTTTGCTCATTTTTGTCGGAAGAAGTTCCTTTTCGCCCATTTTTCTTTTCTTAAGGGGAAAACCTTTTTAACCAATCGCGTGCCTTAATTTGTAAATACCTTGTACCTTAGCAATACACTACCTGGGATTTGTTACCCGACCTGTGTATTTCGGTATTATCTTCTATCTTAAATAGGTCAGGTAAAAGCCATCATGCACTTAAATATCTCCTGTTTTCACTCTTGTTCCTAATCCATTTGGGTTCGAATGTTATGAAATGAAATTATTATTTTTGGTTCCACTTTTATAGCTTTATGGCACTACACTAAACATTTGTTGATTGTGGAAGCAAGTTGTTAGGAAAAAAATATATACCTACAACACAAATAAATAGCTTCTTAATTGTCTAGACTAACTGAATTGTTCTATAATTTTGGCTCAGCTGCGACTCGAATTCCAAAATGCCATTACGAAATCAAGCTTGTCGCATTTAAAAATCTTTTACCGGATCAAAAAAAAAAAGTAAGAAAATCTTTTGTTTGGATTGTTTTCAATTAAATCAATTAATCGGTTTGTTGGCACTGTGGATTTGTTTTCACGGATTTATAGGACACGAAATGCTTAGGAAACCACTTTTATTCATCCTGATTGGTGAAAACTTGGTTTTCTAAGAGCAAAACGTGGACGTCATTTATTGACCAAGTCAATATCCAGACTTAAGAATCCCTGGGCTGAAGCAAGGCCAAACGTTTGCAAAACAAAACACAGCTCTGGAAAAATATTTAGAAAATGTGGTACTTGTCGCAAATTGATATCATCTATGCCTAAAATGTTGATTAAATTTTTAAAACAAATTTAATACAAGGTTGGACACTACCTACTTACTTAGGCACACTTCAAGATCGTAAGTTGGCGGGATGCGTGCACTCTTTAAATGGAGTCTAACAAAAGAATATTTTCAGATATACTTAAAACTTAGCTTCGAATGATCCCTTTTTTTCAAATCGACATAAACTGGGCTTTGATCGTGAATTTTTTAGGATTCGTTCATTCGTTAAAGACATATTTTCAGATATAGATAGCTAGTTTCCAATGACCGCTTCTTTTTTCTAAGTCAACAGATTTCAAATCGACATTAACTGGACTTTAATCGTGAATTTGGTGGGATTCATTCACTCATTTAATACATATTTTCAAATATACTTAAGTGAACAGATTTCAAATCGACTTGGACTGGGCTTTGTATACGCGTTGTTTCTTTACAGAAATAAATAAATATTTTCAGATATAGTTAGTACCTAGTTTGGAATGATCGCTTCTTGGGCTGGGACTTTCTATACGCTTTCATTCTTTACAGGAATAGGGTATAAAAGTGTATAATATATTCACTCTTTAAATACATATTTTCAAATATACTTAGTACTTAACTTCAAATGATCGCTTCTTTTTTTTTGAGTGAACAGATTTCAAATCGACATAGACTGGGCTTTGATTGTAAATTTGGTTTTTTAAATAAATCTTTTCAGATATAGTCAGTATTTAGCTTGGAATGATCGCTTCTTTTTTCTAAGTGGGCTTTGTATTCACTTTCATCCTTTAGAAGAATAGGGTTATACCCTATAATTAAATGCAATAAAATCCTGAAGTAGGTGGGATTCGTTTACCCTTTAAACTAATATTTTCAGATATACTTAGTACTTAACTTCAAATGATCGCTTATTTTTTCTAAGTAATCATATTTCAAATCGACATAAACTGGGCTTTCATCGTGAATTTGGTTTTTTAAATAAATGTTTTCAGATATAGTCAGTAGCCTGGAATGATCGCTTCTTTTTTTTGAGTGAACGGATTCCAAATCGACATAAACTGGGCTTTGATCGCGAATTTGGTTTTTTAAATAAATATTTTCAGATATACTTAGTACTTAACTTCAAATGATCGCTTCTTTTTTCTAAGTGAACAGATTCCAAATCGACATAAACTGGGCATTTATCGTGAATTTGGTTTTTTAAATAAATGTTTTCAGATATAGTCAGTATTTAGCCTGGAATGATCGCTTCTTTTTTTTGAGTGAACGGATTCCAAATCGACACTTGGGCAAAACGTGACCCCTTCAGAAAGTTGCATTATCATTAGGGCAAGCAATTGTTGCAGTACGTTGTACGAGTACATATCACATATAAATATGCATGGCCATGCCACAACGAGATTAAGAGTCACGCATTGCCGGCATATCACAAATGTACAAATGTATTTATGGGATGGGATGGCGGTGTGTGTGTGTGCGTGTGTTTTTGTGTGCACCGTAGGTAGTCGACGGAGCGATCCGCTGTCGCTGTCGCTGCCACCGCCACCGCCGCTGCCACTGCCTCCGACGCGCCGCCATGAGTGAATGTCATCAATGCACGCACGCCACACACACCATACTTTCTATGCAGCCGAGCTAGAGGTACAAAAACAACAAGAAATAGACTCGGGCGACAGTCTGAGGCAGGCTCAAGAGCGGGTAGGTAGGGAGGCCCGGGTCGGTCCGGGTCGGGTGCTCAGCTTTGTGCGTGGTCGCAACGGAAACCAAAGCCAGTTTAACAATCGAATCGCTCGCTGGGCCGATGTCGATGTGAAAATGTGGATGTGGACGTGAATGTGGGTTCGGGATGTGAGGCACTGCTGCCGCAACGTCACTTGAGTCGCATTTCATGTGGGTTTTCAATGGAAATAGTTGTTGATCAATTTAAACAATAGCATATAGTCGTGGTATTTGAGCGCTATAGTACAAAAAAAAAATGAAATCAATTTTGATTATCATTGTTGAGATACATACTTACGCCCATATATGGATATGCATAAAGTGAATTAAATAGCTGCTTTGCGCTTAATCTTTGAGCCATTAGGAACACCCGATCGAGTCGATTTAAAAGGGGATTGTGTGAAAAGGCTCTAACATGGGCACACTAATGATAAATGGTGGGTTTGATGGCGAACAGTGAAAAGATTCTACTATATTGGCCCTGTAATGAAAGGTAAGCAGAGAAGTAGGGGATGCTCAGAACATTGCTATTGGACTATTAAAAGCAAGTAAACTTTTTCATTAAAGTGTTCTTCAAAGCTTCTTGATCAGCAATAATTGATTATACATATATTTCATCTAACAAAATCTTTTTTGATAACTTATTAGTGATCATGTTTTGGATGATTACAAATGATGTGATCGCTAGGGTGTTAAATACTTTTGATGTTAAATATTTTTGTTGTTGATAAAGTACTTTGGTAACGGAACTACATATTTAATATGTAAAATTGATATTTGATTTTTATATTTATTTTTAATGGGCTTCTTTACTACACATTCTCGATTCCTAATCAGTGCTTTAATTTAAGAATAAATAACTAGATTATTAATTACTTCGGCTATGTGTGCTCGATCAGTGATCATTATCACCAAACTTAACACTGAATCCTTTTAATTATTCACATTTATATTATACTTATCAATTACACAAAAGAAACTTCATTTGTCCCAGCTTATAGTCTTCATTATTTTAATTAGTTTTCATAAAATATATTCTTTAAATAAAATTATAGAAATTTTATAAGGAAAAGCTTTGGACAAGAAAGTAATATCCTCCACATACTCCACCGTAGTTGGACTAGTTTTGTATTTTCCTCTTCCATTCTTGACGTTTTCCAAAAAAATATATTTCAGATTCTGGCAGCAATTAGATTGCAGAGTTGGACATAAAACTTAATATCGAAATTTCGTATTTGTTATGCCATCTTGAAATGATAATACATAGTACATTTTTTGTCAATAATTAAAAGCATTCATCTAAATCAGTTTATAGTACAGATAGATGTCAGTAATAAGTGAATGGTGCGTGACTGATATTTGATAGCTTTAATTTATATACGTTTCATGTTCTAGTTTTTGTGGGGCTTTTATTTATATTTAAAATATTTTAGAAACCAGTTTCTCTTTTAAATTCTAGCCTTTTTATTTATTTGAAAAGATTATTGTCTCTGTAAAACCTAGATCAACTGACTGGATGCCGAATAATATTCCCAAGTACTTCTTCGATATTTTTTATTTTATGTTTTTTTGCTCTATTTGCTTAAAAAAAATATATAATTTTTATACTTTTCTATGTTTAAGCTTTTTAAATTTTAAGTAATTTTAATTAATAAATAATATAAAATTGATCATATGGTGATAATTTCTTTTCGATGACTGATAGAGTTTTGAACGCATTTGAATCAACCAATATGCTCTTAAGTATGCAGTGCAGCGCATAAGAAAGTTGAGAGAGAGGTTGGGAGATGAAAGATCAACAAATCATAGCCACATAATGACAACTTTTACACAATGTGCCGACCTAAGTCTAATTGATTTAGAGTTGACAGTCCCACAAAAAGACTACACAATGATGTAGTAGCCATAAATTGGTAAAAGAAAAGCGTGGGTCTGAGTATAACATTAAAGACTGTAGACTGCAGTCTAGAGGTATTTTTTTTGTTGTACCTAATGAAAAAAAAAACCACTCAAGTCTGCCCTCATTATAGTAAGTGGTTAATGAGTGCTTTTTGGTAAGGCCGACCGACTACTACTAACGAGTTGCATTGATAGTAACAGTGATAAGGCTTGGGCACTTGCTAGTACTTATGTGTGTACATGTACATACTTGAGCGATAAAAGAACAGCTAATAAATGTCATGGTGCTCTAATGAGGCAACATAAGTGTTTAGTCATTGTCTGATTCTGAAAATAAACCAAAATCGAGTCAATATTTGGGAGGCCGCAGTCTAAACTTAGTGACGATCATTCGAGTGGGTCCGCCACTATAGAAAGCTGGCTTGGCAAAAAGCAAATATTAATTGTATGCACATACGGCGCTTAGTATGTACACATGTAAATTGTTCATCATTAAACACACATTATGTACATACATACATACATACATATGTCATAGAAATCGGGCTCACGCCTACTGCGTCGATCATGACTGTCAAGCCTGACATGTTGTGACTTTGTCTCGGACGCTTCAAACTAAAAACAAAACAATAACAATACATAAGCACATACTATACATACATAAGTAGCATTTAAACTAGTAACGGGCGCTTCCAATTGCTGCCTCCTCCTATCAATGCAAGCGCTACCAAGTAAATCAAACTGCACTCACCACTCGGTATGCTCAAAAATTACATATGTACATACACACAAATATTTATGTACGCTTCTCGGCTTGTCCGTCTGTGTGTGTGTGTGTGCGTGTGTATCAGCGCTCGCCTTGTGCTCAGGCGCTGAGCAAACTCTAGAAAGTGTTGGCAGTCAGCGGCGTCGACGCACAAACGATACACAGTGGTCTGAATACGATTTTTAATTACCTGAGAATCGATTTCCAAACATACTAAAATGGCAAAGATTATAGTTCATAATATAATTTATTAAAGCAAAGGTTTAATTTGTTTATGTTCCCATATTTTGGGGTGCATAAATACATATATTTTTCTTATTTATTTATAATTAAGATTAAAAGTTATTATAATGACAGATAAACTTAGGTAATCTAAGAGATAGCTACTTGGGCTAAAGCCAATAAAATCTAGATAATAATAGAGATATATAGACCATATTACATTATGTGATTTATTTGTATAGAGAAGCTCTAATAGAAACTAAGTAAATTTTATGTATTAAATTTGATATATATGGGTGAAGGTCAATTAAATTTCTTAATTGCTTTAAAAACTGAAATGAAATCAATTCATACTTGTATGACCACCAGATTGCGGTAGGAAATCTATTTTGTATAGCTTCATTTGATTATTCATGCACATACCTGTATGGATATATGAGTACATACATAGCTAAATCAAACTGCATTTTTATTTCTCAAGAGAAAAAAAAAATAAACTTGAAAATTAATGGAGTTCCGAACAGGCCTGATACTAACTACGTGTTATATTAATTTAACATCAATTGTTTGTATTTACTCGACTTTCAATTAAAATTATTTCTCTATTTATAAATCATTCTATACGTATTAATTTTTTTGTTTGTCAATTTTATTGAAATTTTTAATTAGAGTTAACAAAATTAAAACATTTGCATTTTTTGTCTTATAAATTAATATTTAATTGATAAAAATATTTATTATCATATTTAATGAATGAGCTATTCATTAATTTTTTAGATAGTCTAGCAAACGATATCCATTATCGTGGTTTTCAATGAAATATTTCCCTGGTTGTGTATTCCCTATAAATGATATTTTGTTTAAATATCAATAAAAAAAAGAGCAAACAAACATTTTTGAATAGTTTTTTTCAATACACAATTATTGAAATAGTTTGTTTTAATTGATTTAATATTGTTTAGAAGTTATTAACATGAAAAAAATTATTAAATAAATGAAAAACACAAAATTTATTTGAATATATTTTCCAGGTGATCATGCGGTCGATGAAAACGATTTCGGCACCACTGTGCGCCGCTGCGCTCAGTTAATTGAGCGGCTGCGGTCGACGCAGCCGGCAACTGGCCGGCCTGGCAGTGGCAGTCTTGACGGCAAGTTGCCATAACACGGCCAGATCATTCGTCTCTGCGTCAGCGAGGCGTACGGTTCACAGCACAGCACTTAGTGCAAAAGTAACAACAACACAGAGCCAACAGCACCAACAATAATAACAACAACTCAACGCATCGGCGTTGGCGTTAAGAGTGGCGGGCAACATTTTATAATAATTTAATTAAAGACGGAAACCGGCGTTGCAATCACATGCAAAAATACAACAAATTGTTAATAATAATAATTACAAAAAGTTGAATGAAGAAGTCACATACCTGGTTTTCCATACTCATCCATTATTTTTACAAGATCCGTTGTGTGCGTGTCGTTCTCGTGTGCAGTTGTGTGCGTTAAAAATAAAAATATATTTTAAATAAATAAGAAAAAGTCTGACGCGTTGCCTGTGCATGAACAGCCCGCGTGATATTTTTGCCTTTGGAAAAATGAAAATGCTTGTATAAGAGAGAAGCAAAGAAGAAATCAGAAGGCAGAAACTGCAAAAAAAAAAATTCAAAGTGATCATAAAAAAGTTCCTTAAACAAAAAAGAAAAGAGAAAAACGGCGCAGCCAGACAGACAGGGAAGGGAAGAGAAGAGAAGAAGGCAAATAAACTAAGAAGTCAGCGGCAGTTTAACAACTAACGGTAAGTTCATCAATAATAACAATAACAACAAGAAACACAATGAAAACAGAGTTAGAAAATAAACAAATGCAGGACAGCTTTAAATTTCTATAATCAGACAATGCACCCCAGAACAAATCTTGAATAATGTCCACTTATATACTTACATATGTACATATACATGTATGTATTTAAGCATGCATATATGTATGTATTTCTATGTATGTATATACATTTATATAGGCATTACATCAAATTGCAGGTACATGGAGCATTTCATAAACAAAATTTCCAGCAGGCAGCCAACTGTTAAGAATTTTGTTTACCGCACGCAATTAAAATGCTGGCACTTCAAATCAAATGTTTATACAAGTAATACATAAGTAATTACTACATATACAAATATTTTCCTCTATTAACTTTTACAGTTTACCCGCCGCACATACTAGTACATACACACATACGAACTATAATAGTTCCTTGTTCTAAGCTCAAGTCAAGTAAAGCCAGCCGCAGCCATTGCTCAGCAAAAGGTCTATAAAATGATTTCGCACAGTCCACCCATATTCAGTCACAGTCCACCCGTTAGTTTCCTAGCGGACTACATGAGCGGTCATCAGCGTCCAGCATTGGGGTAAGTTTACAATTTTATAATTTTCCCAGACACGAGTACCACCTAAGTGGGCCATACAGCCAATTTATTTAACAAATAAATTGATTTCACTTACAAATAACCATTGAGGGGCTCTTGCCGAAAATTGAAGAACTTAATCAACAGCAACAGTCAGGTCAATCAAGATTGATTAACTGCCGATAGCTTTATTAAATATCGAGCACCCTACGTCGTTGCAATAACTTCGTTATGGCTGCTATCTTCACATAAGTGTTGTGGTGCGAGACAGCTCAAAAGTACGTGTTTAATAACAAGTTTCATTCACTTAATATCTTTTTTTTTTTTAAAGAAGTATTTCTGACAAGAAACAAAAAACTTTTGCCTTATGATCATGAAAAGCTGCAACGCTCTGAACGTTTCCGCTGTTGAAACAAATGTTTTCATTTTCAAAATTACAGCAGCTGAGCATTTTTTGAAACATGAAACAGGGAAGCAGCATTTGAAACTCTTTGATCCTCATTTCCCAAAAGATCCATTTGTGATTGACAAGCATAGTAATTATAGAATAGTTTCGTTTTTCATTTCAAACTCTAGGAAATGTTTTCTTATAACAGCTTTTGAAACTTCTAAGAAATTGTTCAAATATTTTGAATCATTTTAACAATTTGATCGCGTTTATGAAAAAATAGAGAAAGCATTAACGAAAAGATGTTAATTTGAAGAACTTCAATAAATTGATTTTTTAGTTATACATTTAATTTGAGATTATATCAAGTAATAACAAATATTAATCTTTGATTCAGTTGTAACGCGTTCAAAATCTTTCTGAAACAACAATAGAAAACCCATTAATTAGAACTATTTTAAGATCAAGTTATTTACATAAAAGCGGAATAATTAATTTTTGAAAACCATCCTTTCCTTATAGCCGCTTGAAATAATGATTTATTTTAAAATTTTTAATACAAAATAAATGTGTAACTAACACGAAATGCAGAAAACATTAAAAAATTTTTGGAACTTGATGGTTTCTATGAATAAGATATATATAATTCAACAAAATCAAGAATTGAAAGAGTTTCAAAACAATACAAATAAATGAGAAAGAAAAAACCTCAATACTAGTAGTTTTGAAAGTTTTAAAAATTGAGCATTTTTACGTAGTACTTGAAAGCCTTGTTTTGTCCTTTTATAATGAATTCAAGGAGTGCATTTTTGATGTACTCCTACAATATCCGTCTCAAGGTAGTTGTAATAAATTTAGAAGTTTCTTTGAAAGTTCTCCAAATGGTGCATTTTTTAGTGGAGTGCAATAGTCTATATTGTACCTTCTATTTATTAGCTTTTTGCAATTACTGTTTTGTGATATTATTACAATGTAGATATGATATAAAAAATCGCGTTAAAGGCTCAGTTTATAGTCGATCGTTTTGGGATGAGTACAATGCCATCAATACATACATATATTTAGATATACTGTATAACCGAATCCTCACCTGGACCTATTCGAATGCATCAATAAAAAAAAACATTGAAATGGAATATAAAGACAATTATAAAGACAATACATTAATTAATAAAAAAATACATATGTTTCTGAAATATAGGTTAGCAACCTTAAATGTATGGCTTGCCTGGCATACAAATAACAATAACAAATACAAATAGCTAGGAGAATTTCAACAGAACTTAATGGAGCTACATAAGTATGTCTGTAATTTGTTTGTTTACATCGGAACTAAACACATAACCATGCTGTGAATCAATTGTATATTGAGTATAATTTAATGAATTTCTGTTTCGAAACAAAACAAATGGAAGAAATGGAGAAACACCTGTGCATATATATAAGTACAGATGTACCATATAGTAGAACCCCAAAAGCAAGGCCGGAATAATTGTAAAGAAAAGCGAGAAATGTTTATAGCAGAAACGCATTTTTGTACTACTATATAGTAATATATGTATATATGTATCTATATTTTTAAGTATTCCAAAGCACTAAAAATATGCTCTCTCACATCGGTTGACAACAGAAACAAAACAGAAGAGAGCTGGCCGCGCTTTATTTGCAAATTGGAAATCATTCAAGATCAAGGCAACAAACGCCGCAGACCAAAACAAAACAGTCCACACATAGGCTTTGGATGCTGGTACTGCCGAGTACACGAGTACAGCACATGACGCTGATAGATGCTAAGATCTGGGGGTCTGCCTGGCGGCAAAAAAAATTCGCGTGGCGCTTCAGAGAATTTGTTTTTTTTTCTCCGCGCAATACACGCGCTAAGTATTATGAGAAATGGTGACAAATGACTCGTACGCCTGGGTTTGGCAGCTCTTGACGCAATTGATTTCATTTATTATATGATTGCGTATAAATATTTGCAGGTCCATTGCTTGCACAAGCGTTAAATGCAGCTGTCAAATATATTTTTGATGACACGCCTTGAAAGATAAATGCATATTTAATATATAGGTTAGCAAACTGAATTTTCAAAATGAAACAAATTTAGTAAAAGAACACTCTTGCGTCGGAATACACACAGCGGATAGAAAAATATATTTATATATTAACATTATAGATATAGACATAACTCAAGGAAATGATATAGTATAAGAAATATTATATAAAGGCAGAAGACTCATAGAAAGTTTGCTGGAATATAAACAGAAAATAGACATTTGAAATGAATTTATTTGCATTAGAGGGTGTAGTAAAACAGTTCATATAGTGGAATTACATTTCTTACTACCTGTAACAGTTTTGCTACCTTATGTAACTCGAGATCTATTAAGGTTACAAGCTCAGAACTCATTTTAACAAAAGTAAAACTATAGGAATATTTAAAAAACATTTTTTGTAATAATAAATTAATAATTCATTGGAACCGATTGATACTTACAAATTTGGTTATATAATAAAAATAAAAAACACTAAAATATTAAGAAAGAAACGTATGCCATCTTTAGAACCTACGCTAATCTCAAGTATTTCCTGTATAACAATAATAATCCTTAAAATTTCGAAGAACATGAAACATAGTAAAATCAATGTCAAATTTAATTTCGAAACTGGAATTCCAAACTTCTTAGGTTCTATAAGGTTAATAATAGAAAGAATTATTATTCACTACATATTGAAAAGACAGATAATACACGAAGGGATGGTCATTTTAAAGGATACACAAATCGAATATCTGTAAAAGTTCAGTCAAGGTTTTTGACACTCAATGTAACGGGCTTGAAAACACACAATATATTTGCGAATCACATTGAAGATTAAGCCATACATATTACTCAAGTAACTCAAGTGCCGGACAGGTTGTTGACTTACAATTGGAAAGG
This sequence comes from Scaptodrosophila lebanonensis, assembly GCF_003285725.1. Classification (NCBI taxonomy): domain Eukaryota; kingdom Metazoa; phylum Arthropoda; class Insecta; order Diptera; family Drosophilidae; genus Scaptodrosophila; species Scaptodrosophila lebanonensis. The sequence goes on along the minus strand of NW_022060742.1, from coordinate 11,430,746 downwards.
CAAAGTATTTAGGAGCTCGTACAGCCAATTCCTAACAATAGAAGCTTGTCAAACAGTAAAATCAATGAATAAACTACAATTTTCACATTTCTTAGCTGAACTATAGTTTAGTCTGGGGCGTAGTTCAAACCTCTTGGATATTAAGTATGATTAGAGAACCTTGAACTAACACAGAAATTCGGAAATGTGAAAAACTACGCAAATGATTCAACGAAAAGTTGCAAAATGTTGTCTATGTCAGAAACTGTCATAAAAGTTGCCAAAAATAGCGAATAGCCAGTTGTATAATATTTTCGAATCTCTTTAATGAATCATTAAGATTTCTAATGCGCACAACCAAAATAAACACAAATACTAAACTGACTGCCTTTCCAAATACATATATGTATATACAAGTAGTATAGTATCTGTTGAAATCAAGTGCAGAGGTCGGGAATATTGTCAACTAGCGCAATAAACGGGAGTAAGATGAATATACTCGCATGTTTGCTTATCAATAATGAAGCTGAAATGCCGAGTGTTTTGTGTTGAATATAAATATGTTTGTTTGTTTGTGTTTGTGTGTGCTTAGTGCACATAATAGGGAACAATGGAATGATAAGTATACGCAATGTGTTATCACATAAAAATAAGAGAGATAGAAGCAATACTTCCTATCAGACTGATAAAAAGTGAAAACAAATGAAAAGTAAAAGTTTCAAGCAGCATTTCAAGCAGCTGGTCAATCATTTAGGCTCCTTTGTATAGTGTAGAGTTTTCTTTTGTGATTAAGATTTAAACGGCTGATGCCTAATAGACTGCTTCTGTTCTTGATTCGTCTTCCAGTTACAATGAGGAAGCCAACAGAGCATCACGCTATTGCCGACCCCAAGTGATAACACTTGCCTCAAAAGCCATGGTCAACAATGCCTTCAACACGGCCTCCGCAATGCAGCAGCAACAGCAGCAGCCCTCTCCGAAAGCTGCCACTGCCAATGTTGGAGCCACACCCCTGGGCTTTGGCTCTCGTTCGGGTCGCAGCTATTTGGAACGCATGATGTCGGCGCCAATGCTCAACAAACAGCCCAAATCGTGCCTCAGTCGTAAATCCTGCCTGCACCAAGGCAACAACTCCGAAAACAGCGAATCCCAGACAGATAGCGATGTCACAGATAGCAGCAGCAGCGATGGAGATGGTGCCGCCAGCTGCGAACAGAGGTGAGTCTGTTTATACCGGTATTATGGGCGGGATAACGGCTAGGCTTGCATAAGCCGTAGTATCCTGAGACCACCTCCATTCGATTTGTGTATGTGACCGCAAACGATTGCTGCAACAGCCAACGAAGGTTCAAACACTTTGACGTCAGTTTAAGACAATGGCGCCATTTAGATCTTACCGCAATCTGAACTACATCGGCTGAGTGGGAGAGAGATTTGTAGCTGTGGTTGACAGCTGTGGCTAACAAATGAGTCTAATCCGCACAGTTGTCGAATGAGATACAATGGCTTAGTGTTAAAGATAAGGGAAGACTACGGAGGCATTAGTCAATGAAGTTACAAACACGCCAGATTCAAGATATTTCCTGCCTAATCTGGTGAGGTTTAAGGGTTGGGTAATAGAATTCATTCGATTGATATGAAAGGTCTCAGAAGCACAAGTTTTACAGTGAAGAGCACTAAAATGTTCCATTTATGGGTATCTCTGTTTCTAAAATTAGTTAAAATATTCAAACGTGTACAAATTACATTTTAGGAATGCCCACCTTTTTTCAGGGATTTTCTATGATTTTATATAATTATTGATGTGAAAAAATCAATTCATTTTTGAACACTCAAGCTATGATTCAAATAAATCGAAAGGTGCAAAAAGGGCAAAAGTCCTTAACACTCAAAATAAGTTCAATCGAAAAGGTATATTGGTTGGGTAATAGAATCCATTCGATTGATATGAAAGGTCTCAGAAGCACAAGTTTTACAGTGAAGAGCACTAAAATGTTCCATTTATGGGTTTATTTGTTTACAAAATTAGTTAAAATATTCAATCGTGTAAAAATTACATTTTAGGAATGCTCACCTTTTTTCGGGAATTTTCTATGATATTATATAATTATTGATGTGAAAAAATCAATTCATTTTTGAACGTTCAAGCTATGATCAAAATAAATCGAAAGGTGCAAAAAATCTTTAACACTTACTAATAAGTTCAATCGAAAAGGTATAATATTTTAGGTATAATTTGGAAACTGTATAAAGTATCATATTCTTATGCTAAGAACTTCAAAACTTGTGCAGTATTTTTTCCATTTAGCGAAAGTTGAAGAGTCTGTATACACGATGTCAAATTAAATTCTCAATGCGTTTTACATTAAATAGGAATTGAAGAGTTTCCGTGCACGTTTTTCAAATATTGCCAATAGCCTTGACCTTTCACTTTATTGATTGGCCAAAATAGCAAGCAAATTCCTTTGTCTATATCTAGATATGTATGTATATATGCATATAGATCCAAATTAAGCAACGTTTGTTACTGACTGACTGAGTTCTACTTGGCTTAAGACCAGAAAAAGGCAACAATTAGCAAAACATTTATTTTGGCAACTCTTGAACTCTCGAACGTCACAGAAAGCGCATGGCAGATGGCGATAGAAGAGGAAGTGTGAAAATGTACAAAAAAGTAAACAATATATTTATTGTATAATATTATTTTAATATATTTGAAAATTGAAGGCATTTTCGAAGCGAAATTAATGAAAAAAAAAGAAAACAAATAAACGTCCTGCAAAAAATGTATTTGCGAAATCTCGCAACAAATGTGAACAGCCAACACGCCACTGCCAGATATAGTATACGAGTATACATAGTATTAATCAGATATAAAAAAAAAAATGTAGCACACACATAAATTAAGGCAAACCAAGCCAAAATGCATTTAGTATAAATACGTGTAAGCTGTTCAAAACATGGCGCCAGTTTAACTTTTTGCGTTGTGCGGCTTTTAATTTCATTTTCGATAGAGAGCGAAACATTATCTATATAATATCAAAATAATATACAACAATGCATATATAGGCAGGCCGTAGCACAATGTCAGCAACCGCGCTTTCAAATTATTACACTCATCAATGGAAATTTTTGTAATATGTATATATCATTTTGTTTTGGGGGTAAAAACATTTGCAGCACTTCCTCTTTTCCGACCAGAGCATCTGCACTTGAATTTGACATTTTCAAAATGTCTAAAAATATAAAATGGAAAGTGCACAAGGCGTACAAGCAGACAAAGATAGATACAGACCGACAGAGACACACGATCAGCTAAGTGCAATACCTAAATACATATGTACTTGTACATACCCGTATGCATATAGCAGCACTATTTTTGATTGGGTAATGTCTAGTATAAACCAAGCATAGTGTGGCGTAGTGTTTTTATTTACATAACGCAGTGATTTTTTTGAGCTGTAGCGGCAGTGCTTGAATAATTTTTGTGGTTGCGTATACATTGTCTCAGTATTCCAACATGAAAATGCACTGAGAGAGAAGCAGACCAGAGAGAAATGAAAAAAATGCAACAGTTTTTGTTTTGAAGCAATCCATATACAAAACCTAACTCATGTAACTCAGTTATTTGATGCTCTAGAAACTTCAGATTTTATACATAGCTTCAGAATAAGCAAATGGAAAAGGTAGAAAGAAATTTTATAGAAAATTTTAAGCTGTTGGAACAAGAAACGAGATTAATAAATGATATAGGCATCAAAAACAACATTTTCATTTAAATTTTAGAAATATGAATTACTAAATATTTAAAATACGCATAATTTAATAACTTCTAAAATTCTCAAATTAAATTTTGCACAAATAATATTTGGCGCTAAATAGGCGCTATAATGTCAAAGCTTTCATTAGATGTCACTTTTAATAACCTTCTGAGAAACGTGAACAGCGTGAAACAAAATTTGCCGACCACGCCAAGGCCAAGAAATAATTAGCCTAGACGCATGATTGTGTGTGAGCATTGAGAAAAATTCTTTTTTTTTCGGGTGTAAATCTACATTGACTAAAAATATTTCAACATTACAAGCTTGTCGACGGCAAACATACATATGTATGAAAGCTATATAGACAGATGCCCGACTGTGCATGCAGCGATCACGTGAATTAGCCTGCTGGTGTGGCAATTGAAAAAATGTAAAAATGTTGGCGCCCATTGAAAATCTGTAAAATATTTGACATGTTGTATGGCGCTGAACTAAATAGTATCTGTACTAATATTCTTCTTTTATTTTATCTTTTATTTTATAAATTCATTCTTTGACTAATATACACGCCTACGCACAATAGAGGGAAAACTATTTTCGTCTGCAAACTAATGAACTTTGGATTCTAGAGAAAAAAGCTAGCGAGAAGAAATTCAAATGAAATGACAGACAAAATGCGGAACCTAGGGCTTGTCGCAATCAATAAGCCCTACAAGGCTGTTGTAAAGGTCGCAGACTACATAATTACAAGATGCCAATATGTCGGAAATGTAAAAGACCGCACAAGGTCTTGGCACACAAATTATAGTATATTAGAGGGGTTGTCGACATTTCGTTTTATTTTGTGTGGGCATGTATTTATAAATTAAAGGTGAATCGAACTCGCCAGTGATATGAATTGGATAATTGGACATTGAAGAAACTTAACTAAAAGACGACAATTTGAATTCATATTTTCATCAAAATGCAAGCGTTTAATCTTGTGTTGAATGTGATATAACTTCTGCTATAAATGAACCTCGAAGCTCATTTAACACTCTGGTTAAATGAATGCACTAAACTCGTTTCTTCATCTTCTGCGTGTGCGATGCATATTGAACGAATAAATTTTTAATGACTTTTTAATTTTTCTGTTGCCTTTTCACATTGTATTTTTATTGTAAATGTAAATGTCCCTCAATGCAAGGTAAATGAAAACCGGACCCCAAAATATCTGCCTGGCATACGAATTATGCATATTTTTTCTGTAAATACATATTAACGAGCGACAGCCAAAAGAAAAAAAAAGAGTTGAAAAGATCTGTAGAGATGAAAAGAGTTCCATGTTAACACGTTTCACGCCTTGCATGTTGGTCTACATGTTGGCCCATAAAATACAGAGTTGACAGCCAAAATAGTAAAAGAAAAACTATGTAAATTTTTAAGCTGTCTGTTCACGTTTTTCCTTAATTTCGGTTAACAGTTGACACGTCCACAACATGAAAGCGTTAAAAATAATAATAAAAACAAAGGGGGGGAAGAAAACGAGACCTGTCTTCGGTGCGACCACAGAAATAAAAAAAAAATTAAATAAAAAAAATCGATAAGCAAGCAGGCCGTAGAAGGCGGCAGCGAAACCTGTTGAAGAAAATGCATCAGGCGAGCCCCGTTGCCAGAGCAGAGCACGCCCTGAATGCGTGATCATCGATTGCCGGCTATAGCTGTCGCTGTTGCTGTTGTGGTGGTACGATCGCCTGAGTCTATATAGTAGACTTGACTAGCCAGCCAAACGAACATTCGTTTGATATCGACGACAACAGCGCCGATGGTGGCTAATAAACTCAGCCAATAGTCGCCCAACAACAACAGCAATCCTTGGCATTTATACATATGCTTTTTGTATATTTAGACTGATGCGTTTTTGTTTGCAATTCATTAAAGCTGCAAATATATACATACATATGTATATACTTGTATGTGCATAAATATGTACGAGTATATAATCGGCACATACAAGTATAATCGTATATGAAGACCAATTTTCCATTAAAACGCGCCCCTGAAAACGTTTTAGTCATTCAACTTGCTGCCGCACGCAAAGAGATATCTTATCATATAATACCCATTATAATCTTATCGGTGGTGCATTTTTAAATAAAGTTACAAGAAAAAATGAGAAACCTTAAAATACTTGTGAGGATTATCAAATCTTAATATATAATTTTAATTGCGGAAATTATACGGCAATATAAATATTTCATCACAGGAAGCTTTAAAACTCCTTTGGGAGAAATTATAAATAATGATGATAATAAATAATTGCTAAATAGATATGTAGACAGTTAAATACATAGATAGTGTGTAAATGAAGTATACTTGTATGTAGATCGACAAAATGATGGATGAAACAATTGATGACTGATCGATAACTTTAAAAATGATAGATATGTAGCACAAGATAAAATAGGAAACAGCAGAAATGACAGCAAGATATATGAAGATAAGAAAGCCGTTAGATAGATAGAAAGATTAATAGCAAAATAAATATGTAGAAAGATAAATGAACAGATAGATGAATAGTTGATCCATGCACAGATATGGATAGTAGATAAATAAATAGACAGATATATACAAAATAAAAAGTTACATTGGTTGATGAAAATAAGATGAAGATCGATAAGTTATAGATTTTGGATGGACAGATAAGCTTTATATATCTGTAGATAAATATATGGATCAATTTATAGATAAATATATACCTACAAAATTCAGATAAAAAATTTAAAATGCAAAACAAGTTAATGAGTCTTGACTGATTGCTGCCTAAATATATTGAACCGGAAATTCAATTATAGATAAATTTATTGATAAATATATACCTAAATGATAAAAGTTCAGAAATCAGAAATATTAAAAAATTCAGATATAAAATTGAAAATGCACAACAAGTTGTAGTTCTTGACTGATTGCTGCCTAAATATATTGAACCGTAAATTCAAACAAATCCTCCTCTCAATGAGCAAAGTAAAACCAGGCTAAGTATCACCGATCTGAGTCCATATGCATTATATATAGATGCATTTTGATGGATCAATATTTCTTGGCATTTATCCCGCATCAATTGTTATAGATCTATTCGATTGAATCCTCATGCATGCCAACACAGAAAACAAAAGTATGGTAGCTATAAATTATAGAAAACACAATGTCCAAATATTTATGTGATTTTTCTGAAATTTATATCTAGAAATTACCTAAGCGCAGAAAATTGTGATATATTTTATGGGCCGAGGTGAGTTGTTCTAATTGCCTTTTAGATCTTGGTTGACATAAAATTAATGTGTTGCGGAATGTTATTAATTCGCAGCTAAGCGAATGCATTTATATTCCCTCTGTATTTTGGAAGATGGGCGTGGTTTATTTACACTTCATCAGAAATCGTGGGAGTAGTTTCCTCGCAGCCCAAGAAAATGGTGGGCGAAGATTTTCGCGTTATTTTCTTTCTCTTTGCCAAAAAAGAAAGATTGTACGTGACGACCGAAAATAGAAAAACACACATGACTTTTAAAAATTTCTTAGACTGTAGAACGCCGGCGATATAATGACGCGGTCATCTGTACTAAATATATAGTATAACTAACTAAATAGACAAAAACCAAAAAAAAAAGAAAAATTGTTTAAAAAATTTTAGCAAGTTGTTTTGGCTGTCTTTTCAGTATTTAACAGGCGAATGGAAATTTCTTAATTATTGTCACATTAGCTCATAAATTAGACCACATGGTATTTGGGGTTTGTTTTTCAAGCAGTATCGTATGTTTAATTGTAAATCCTAAATGCCAAATTACTGGCCGTAGTCAACATTTGCGCAACTTTGGTAGCCACGCGCAGCCAATTGGCAGCACAAAAAAGCCAAAATGTTGGCCAGCCCTTTCAGCTGACAATTCAAAAGATAGACAACGGAAAAAATTAAAATACATACTATAAAAAAAAAATGTCACGGCGCAGATACTAGAACACTAAATAAACAAGAACATAAACACACTAGAAATATCAAATAAAAGAATACATATACTTAGTACAAAAAGTTTGTTGTATTTTTCTTGTGCGATGATGTGATGAGCACATTAAAAAGTCAACGACTTCAGATTGCAATTCCCAACCTAATGGAATGCCGAATGGGGGGCTGTTAAGCTACTACTTATAGCTGATAAAGCCTAGTCCGGGGAGTCGCTTTTTATTATGGGTTCAAGGTTGGATTGCCGATTTTAAATAGCCACAAGGTCTTAGTGCTCAAAAATTCAAGTTCAAACATTGCAAGATTATTTTTATTATACAAGTACATTACTAATAATATGTATTTTTTCTATCTTTTACAGTCACACACGCAAGAAGCACGTCATCTTTGCCGATGATGAGGGACACTCGCTGACAGAGGTGCGAGTTATGTCGGAGCCTTCAAATGTGCCACCCTATTGGAGTGTCAAGTTTTTAGAGCAGATAACACAAGGACTGGTCAGTCCGCATCCGGCCGATCAATGGACCGTCGATTTTAAGCAACCGGCATCCGATTATCTCACATTTAGGTGAATACGAAAAACCGATCTTTAAAATCAAAATTCGCTAATTTAAATAAAAACCCCTTCTGTTTAGACAAAAGATCGAACGCGACTTTGTGTCGCTAGAAAATGTCATTGTCAAGGACGAGGAGTCCATAGTAGTCGGCACCGTCAAGGTCAAGAATGTTGATTTCGAAAAGGAGATTATTGTGCGTGTCACTTGGGATGACTGGAAGAGCCAACAGGATATATTTTGCACATTTGCTCGGGTAAGTCAAGGAGCTATATAGTATTTAAAATGTTACTTAACATCCGCACTTAGGAAGCAAATCTTTTGTCATATTTAAGAAATTCACAGACAGGTCTCAAATAATTTCATAATCATTCTTCAAGTTGAAGACTATGATTTCTAGTACTATATATATTTCCGGCATTTCTAGCATTTTCAAATTTATGGAAATACAAAAATATTATAAATATTCTATTCATGCTAATTGTTGGAAACATCTGTTTCTAAAACCAATCCTAAAATTAATTTTTATATCAATTTACGATACTTTCCTTATTTAAACTATCAAATTTTTGAACTCTTCAGTTTTCGTAAATTTAGGTATCTTTTAATAAATTATTGTGAAATAGTGAATGGAACTTCCCATTAATTAATAAATATTATAAATATTCTATTACTGCTAATTGTTGTAAGCATCTGTTTCTAAAAATCATTTTGATTTCTTCTCGTTACGAAATCATTTTTATAACAATCTACGTTATTTGAAACTAACAAATTTTTAAATTCTTCAGATAACGAAAATGTTGGTATTTTTTTATGAATTGTTGTGAAATAGTGAATGGAACTTCCCGTTAATTTATAAATATTCCATTCAAGCTAATTGTTGTAAACATCTGTTTCTAAAAACATTTTGATTTCTTCTCGTAACGAAAAAATCCTTCAATTAATTTATATAACAAATTAGGATATTTCCTTTATTTAAACTATCATATTTTTGAACTGTTCAGAACTCTAAAATTTTGGTATTTTTAAAATGAATTTTTGTGAAATAGCAAATGGAACTTCCCGTTAATTTATAAATATTATCAAATTTTTTAACTCTTCAGTTTTCGAAAATTTTGGTATTTTTTGAAGTTTTTTTTGTGAAATAGTGAATGGAACTTCCCGTTAATTTATAAATATTATAAATATTCTATTCATGCTTATTGTTGTGTTTCTAAAACAAATTTTGATTTCTTCTCGTAACGAAAAAATCTGCTTTTCTTTTTGTTTTGCACAGTTCTAATTTAGTATATTTTTCTATATTATAGGCCTATGGACTCGCAACTTGCGCACACGTTGTCTTTGACACATTCTCCTTCAAGATCACGCTGCCGCCCTCATCGAAACGCCTGGAATTTTGCATATGCTATCGCACCAAGGACAAGGAATATTGGGACAATAATGATGTAAGTTCTAAAAATGTGCTTTAAAAACTTACAATCTAAAAAATATACTTTCTACAGGGCAAAAACTATACCATCAGCAAACGTTCGCCCTTTTACTACAACGCTCTCTCCCCCTACGATATGAATAATAGTCGAGGTCCTTGTCGACAAACGGGACGCTCCACTCTAACCGATGCTTTGTCCAAGGAACAGGATAAACAGAATACCTGGAATGCAGAGCCATGTACACCATATTGGTAGAGTCTCGTGGATGGTATGCGAGTATTTTTGCAAGCAAGAGCAAAGTTCTGTGTATAGGGCGGGTGGGGCAGTTCAATGGAATTGATTTCCACCAAAATTTATCAAACATTTTACCCAAATGAAATTCAAACATTACGAATTGTGATTTAGGTGCTACTGCAGATGGGAATCTGTGGAGCACACAGCTTCAAATTGTACTGGAATATTGTTGACTCAAAAGCTTAGATCAGCAATTAGAAAAGAGAACAAACTTCATTATTTCAGAAACGTTACCTTGAACTTGTGGTTTTTATAAGTGCAATCAAACAGAAACTACTTGAATAGAAAACTCAGCGAGAAATTTTGTTTTACAAAAACCGATTTCATGGAATTTTTTAGCGCATATCTCCTCTATCTATCTATATACTATACATATATACGTATAAAAATGAAAAAGTGTTGTATGTTTGATTGTGCCAAACGATTTTTTTCTTCAATTGTATTTTATATTTGCCTGTGTATGCCTGTGTGATTGTCTAACAAAAATTTCTGTACATTATGTTCTTCGATATTAGATTTATAATACAACAACAACAACTACAACATTAACACAGCGTGCGATCCAAGCAAACCATTGTTTCGAAATTTATTTTTTTACAAAACAAAACAAAAACCTTAAAGAAAACAAAAATAAAAATGCAACAAAAAAATATAACTACACCCGATTATATCATATTATGCCATACATGTGTATTTTATAAAAACTAGCCCTTAAGTTTTGCCTCGAAAATGTTTGATTTTGATTTTATTTTCGTGAATTTTTTTTGGGTTATTTGAAACGCTAAGACTGAAATGGCTTGTTGAGGAGTAAACACGTCTGCAATACATAACAAATGCGAAATAATACAAGCAAGAAATTAAAAAATCATCACATTTTTGTTTGTACGAGTAACTAACAAGATTTTAAACTCAATACACGTACACTGCAAAAAGATCCAAAAGATATGTGTTGTTTTTTGAGTGTGATCCCCGACTAGAATTTTACAATTAAGAAGCCAATGTGTATATGAGAACCGAATTGTACATAACACAACAACAAAAACAAAAAATGAAAACAATATACCAGAAAATTGCCTGTTAAATACATTTATATATGAATTTAGTTTTATAACCATTAGCAATAATTTATTTTTGCGTAGAGCCTAGTGGTTATTTAGTTGTAAGCGCCAAACTGACGATTTGTTGTACAAACACAGTAAAACAATTTCTATATACTTTAGTTTTAAAACTTAATTGCAATAAAACATTGCATATACATACATATACATAAACATATATACATATATATATATATATAAGTATATGCAGTGAGAACTACGACATAAAGAGCCATTACTATATATACTGCGCTCGTTGTTCATAAAAAACTACAATAAAAGTATATTTAAAAACAAATGATGGTAATTTTTATTTAATTTGTCAAGTTGGGGGCAAAAAATTTGAAGAAACAGTAAATGCAGTTTTTTTTTATTCATTCCCAGAATATGATGTGGATTGATTGAAAATTCCAGATTTTTCGGACAGCCTTTGTAGCCTCTTTTCACGCCTTTGGAGTTCGAATTTTTTAAAAATGTTTCGCATGAAGTTCATTTGGTGTCCAAATTTGAGCGTCGTAGCTCTTATGTGTCTTAAACCGCAATAAGTCATTCAGTCAGGTGAAGAGTTACCAGAGAATATCCAAAATGTTTCATCAGCAAACTTAACGTTAACCTCAGAAGAGACAACTTCTTTTGGGCTTAGAAGGAGAATGAACAGAAGTATTTAGAGATTTCATCATAGGATGCCCATTTTACAAAAAAAAAACAAAACTGTTTAGAAGATATGTAATAAGCCAGCTACATAATATAGTTTGATCCGATTCAATTATCATTTCGTATGCCAAACAAATATTCAGCATCCAATTTAATTTATAATAGTATCTGTAGAATTTCTTTAATTTTAAAACCGGATTCAACGCAATACAATTCCTATTATATTTTATACGTAGTATACGATCATCTACATCATTATTGTATTAAGACCTGCTTGGTCAGTAAATTCCAATAACTTATCAGCTTTGAGGAGGGAGGAAATTGTCAATTTCTAATTTGTGGACCTTAACAAATATGTATAGTACCCACATAGCTAGCCCTTTTGCTCATCAGTTACTTAACTCGTTGCTAAACTAATTTAATTCGTAAATATATTCATTTCTTTTAAGCGCAGTATTTCCTCATTTGTGCGCTGAATTTTTCGAGTACCCTATCTTAGACATGCGTACAATAACTTACCTGTTTTGTTCAAAAAACATATACATGCATACCTAGATTGTTGTCATCATTAGCTTTTAATTGGAAACAAATTGCTAAGCACTGTCCACCTGTATTCGCATTCTCTTCGTTTCAAAAACATTTTCAATTGTTGCTAAACCGGTTTCCACAACACCTATTATTATCAATTAAATGCATTTTTAGAGTAGGATTTGTTTTATAAGTTAATTTATTTAGTGGGACTTTTTGGGTGATCCTTGGGTCATACATTTTAGCTCGACTTGCTATAAGAGACATTTAAATAGTATGTATTTTAGTTTTGCATAATATCGCGTGCTATTCATTCATCTAATTGGCCTCTAACAAAGAACAATCATTTCAATAGTGAAACAACATACAAACATACTTTCTAGCTTTTGGAAGTAAGAATAGAAGCTATATATATATATATATGTAGACATAATTTGATACATACATAGATAACAATATATATATGCATATTATATCAATACTAAAAACTTGAGTGTAGCTTAATTACAAAAGTTTGTAGAATGTGTGAAAAGAATTGCAGTTATGTGAAATGCATGAAGTAATTATAGAAGAATATTGGAATGGTCATGTGCCAGAAAATGCGCATAACATATAAGAAATAGACCCGAAAGTACAGTGTATGTCAGTTTCGCCAGCCAGCGCTGATGTTGCCGTGACTGATATCCTGGTTGGTAGTGCCCTGCCGTAACTTGCTTTGCTAATTGTTGACTTAAATTATAATTTAACATTGATGTTTTGCAAAAATTTCGCTGCAGTTAAAATTGAGTACGGATGACGGGCAGTTTACTTGCCGCCTTCCTGTTTGGCCAGCTTGGCCTTCAGCGAGGCGGGCATCTCTGGTGGTGGTGGGCGGGGAATGCCCAGAGCGACCTTGACACCGTCATAGATGAACCATTGCAGCGCGGTCAGTGTACCAATCATAATGATACGTGGCGTCAAGCCATTCCACATGCCTCTGAAGCCAAGGGACTTGGCAACACCCAAAGCGCTGGCACCCTTTGTCTGATTCAGCTTCGATACAACCACATCAGCTGGATGTGAGACAATGGCGCAGAAGACGCCAGCAATGTAACCGGCTGCGAAGGTAACAATCAGCTGTTCACCCTTGGAGCAATCAGCACGTGGCTTGGGCACGACGTATCTAAATTAATTCAAATAGGCGTTAATTAAATTTAAACACTTTCTTTATAAATGCCCTTGTTTGTACGCACTTGTAGAGCAGCTCCACGGTGCGCTCGAAGCAAGCGAACTTCATCATGGTGTATGGGATTTGACGCATCCACAATGGCACCAGACCCTTGTAGAAGGCATTCACACCCTCCTCCTTAAGCATCTTGGGCACAGCCTGACGGAAGTTGTCGGCAAAGCCGGGCACCGTCTGGATCTTGACCTTGGCAGCCTCGAATGGCGCCAGGGCGATATCGGCAAAGAATTCAGCCGAAGCCGATGCCAGCAAGTAAAGGGTGGTGCGGTACAGATAGGAGTTCTCCTCACCCAAAAGTTCGGCATACTTTACTTTGAACACTTCATACAGACCGAATTTACACAGACCCTGTAATTAATAGCAGCAACAAAAAACACAAAACAACAACAATGGGTTAATGAGGTTTGCATTTGTTATCATGTGAGAGAGAAGGTTTGTCATGTTTCTGAGATTACGATAGGCCGCCTTACATAATTGGCCGACTTACCTGTGCAGAGTAACCCAAGAGGGTGGGGAACCAGCCCTTGGCCAGGCCACGAGCGCCCTCCTCCGCAATGGTGACCTTGAAGCCATGAATTAAATTCTTGTACTTGGCTGGATCCACCTGCAGGCGGCACTTGACCAAATCGAGGGGCACCACAAAGGTGTGTGTTGTGCCGCAGCTGAGAATGCCACCAATGCCGCAGAGAGCAAAGTATTTGCTGCTGCCAAATTCGCAAGAGTCCTTGTGGGAGACTGGCGTGGGCGTGGCGGCGGCAGCAATTTCACGTCCAAGCACCGGCGATGGCTCCGCCGCTGCAGGTATCAATGGTTTTGCGGGTGCACCATCGTCGCATTGCACGCGTGGGAGGCTGAAGGGTGTGCGGAACGGCGAGTTCTTGGCAGTTTCAAAGAAGTTGGAGAACATGGCGATGATTGTTGTTTCTATTGTTCTTGTTGGTGCTGCTCCTGATAACAATCTGCAAAGACACAAATAATTAACATACTTATTAACGATCGCTCATCTAATTTAATCAGCTGCTCAAGGTTCGTCACGGCACTCGACCACTTTTTTAGGTTACATAATGCCGTGTAAGATAGAATCGCGACGAGCAGAAAAATTCGCAAATTCTGCCGATTTTGCACTTACACTAGTAATTTAGTAACATATTACGACATAGCAATTTACAGACTACTAGATTTGATTACTATATCTTTTTCTTATGCAATTCTAATGATTTTTTCACACTTACAATATTTCTCAGCTCCGAGTTGGCCCGTGGCGAGGGATTCAAAGAATGAGCAATCGAAAAGGGAGACGACGCTTGCACATGTGTGTGTGTGTGTGTTTATGTGTATGTATGTCGCGTGTGTGTGCATGGCAGACTGCCAGGCCGCACATTTCGGTCACGTGTTGGCTGCCGATAACTATTTCGATAACTCGAAGATATGAACTAAGAAACTAGTTCGATTACGTGCGTTTCGTTTTAGGTAATTAAAATTATTTCTTGTTATTGTATTTGTTAGATTTTGAAAGTTTTACATTAAATGAAATGTTTACGTAGAACAATCGAGCTAGGCATTTTTTTTCATACTTAAGCCGCATAATAATTAAAAATTTTATTTCGTTTTTTTAACAATTAACACAAATTGAAATCGTAATTATATGTCTAAAACAAAATAAATCCGATTTTGTATTTACTGTAAATGCTTAACTTCTTTCAGCTGATTAATATTTAAAAAGGTAAAGCTTTAAATAAAATATAAAGGCTGTTTGTATTTTTACTAAGACTTGTTTAATGTATGTACATGTTTTTTTCAGCCAAAATAATAAACTGAAAAACAATAATAAGCTGAAAGAAACAAAATTATTTTATATTTCTCTATTATTTAAAAGCAAAGAGAACGCACAAGATCAGTTTTTCTTTTTAACATTTTCATGTATCGTTTTTTAATATTTTTTAATTCACAGAGATCATTTCATGAAATTAATCTACAAATTGTTTTACAACTATCAAAATATAAACGTGAATTTAAAGTACAAAATAAACGCAAATACTTCAAGGGTGTCCAGTAAAAAATATAAAACTATATTATGTAAGCACTTCAACTAATTTCCGCAAGGACTTCACACAATGCGCCGCACTCTCAAACGTTAGCATACGAGTTTGCAAATCCTTCAGTTTCTCCATATACGTGTGATGAGTTTTGGTGTTGATGCTTCTATATTTCACACCGTCAATTAGTTTGGCAGTCACATACGAGAGCCACATTACATTGGTTTTCGGCGAGAATTTGGTCCAATCGTTTCTAAAGAGAACGTTAAGTAAGTCTTTAATAATTAAAGAATAATGGGGATTACTCACCCGAGCTCTTCACGCATCATGCGATAAATGTCATACTGATAGTCGCCAGTGGCTGCAAAGAGCTCCTCATCGCTGGACAGGTCGTTGTAATGGCAACAAGTGTCGAAAGTAATCCTCGACAAGGTGTAATCAATTATTGTTAATCTCAGGCCCTTTGTGGGCACCGTCAGGCTAATGCCATTGAGTTTGTAGCTCAATTGCTTCAGAGTCGTCGGCTCGATGAGTATGTTGCCCCAATGCAAGTCTCTATGCTCGAACTGATAGGCCTCCTCGCCAACAGCCAGGGTCAGCATAATCTGAAGAGATAGAGAAATAATAAGAAATGCTTTTGGGTATTTAGCTGAGTTAGTTACCTGCTGAAGGGCATAGTAGGACTGTTCGGCATTTGTAAACGTAAATGTGGACATGTCTTGACCCGCAAATTTCAACTCTAGCACCACAAAGAGCTGATCGTCCATGAATACTTCGGGATGATCATTTTCCGATTCTTTCTCGTCGTCATATTTCTCCCAAAGCTCCAGTAAATGTGCGGGATATTTCCCTTTGACTAGGCAGACCTAAAAATACACAAAATTTATTATGTTGGAGTGTTACACTCAGAGAAAATGTTGCATGAAATTAATCTAAAATGTAACGCAATTAAAGTTATGGCATAATTTTGAAAACATATAAATTATTTGCTTCCAAATTTGTTTTTTTTTTCCTGCAGGGTTTGAAGAAGCAGTTCCAGAAAACTATATTTTATTACAGAATTATAATTGGTGTTAATTGAAGAAACATTTTATTTATAACATGCTTGTGGAATGTATCAAATTTGTGTGCAAATTATTTGCCTATCTGACCATAAATTAGCATTAATTTGTCCAACAAAAGATTATTTGCAATCATTATTTTTTACATTTTATTTATTTACAATCACTCTTAAGACAATAAGTAAATTTAGGTAGTTTATTTTTTTTTTAATTAACAAGAATAGAGACTTTCCAGTAAAAAAGGAAATCGAATGTTTCAAAACGAGTGAAATAAAATTAAATCATAATAACAAATTTCCATGACATACAAAAAATGAGTTTGAAGGTCTAATAAAGAGCTTGCAGAAAATCTATAGAGAATGTACTTTTGAATCAAATTGTGCAATATCTAGCCGAAAACATATCGGAAAGAGTTTTGTTGCAATTTTGCAGAATTCTACCGATTATTTCCCTGTTATTTATTTAATATATCAACAAATGATTCAGTCAATACAGTTAACTAATATTAAGTTATAATTTAATATTAAAAAAATAAGAAAGCCTCAATAATAACTATACAATAATGTCTATTAATGCCTCCGACACGTTGGGGGAGTTTTATTTGCCATTTTTGCCAGCTATGGCCCGATTCACAGCCATATGTTGTCAGAGACATTATGTGATTTAGATCACTAAAAAAATTGATTGTGATTGGAACTTCCTTACCTTGTAAATATCCACAAAGCCGGCTGTGGAATTCGTTTTGTTGGTTCGCAGATTGCACATCTCCTTGGATATAATAATTTCGGGTAGCATCTGTTCATAAGTCTTCTGCGCCTCTCCATTGATCTCAAGAGAACCCTCAATGGGTATAACTTTCAGGACTACATCGATTTTTGGCCTCTTTTTTACAGTATATTTGAAGACTTCGCCATAGACGCCTTCGCCAATTTTGCAGCTGTTGGGCATTTTTGTTGCCGCATAGACGTCGACGAAGGGCAATGGCTCGCTTTGTTCGCAATATGCGAGCAAGCGCTGTTCATGACTGATCTGCTCAATGGGCTCATCCTTGATGTAGATCGATTTGCGCCGTCCAGGCACGTTAAAGATGACGCCTACGCATTCCACTGAGCAGTCACTGGCGGGTGGGCAAGCAGGCAAAGATTTCTTGGGACCAGAGATACGCGCCGGCTCTTGCGCATGCGTGCGTCGCCAATGACAGAGCGATTTGCGCCACTTGCCCGGCTGTAGAATTAATGAGGAACGACTCTCCCTTCCATTCTGATCGGATGTGGCTTTGGAACGTCTGTGCTGCTCTAAATTTGTGGACTGCGACATATTCCGGCGATTCTGATCAGAATTCTTTTTGGAGGGTCGCCGCTGCTCTGGCGTTGCGGGCACATTACCAAAGCAGACGCGCTTGCGTGGCAATGGCGGCTCTTCAGTAACCGGCACTGTAATGGGAATGAGATGTGATGTTGAGATGTTGTTGTTGAGAAATGCTAGAAACCTACATTTGGTGACTACTTGTTGTGCCGTGCTTCCTTTGCGTGATACCAGCTTGGTGACTATGGGAGATATGCCACAATTGAAGAGTTCTGCGGACACACGCTTGGCACAAGGTGTGGAAATAGACGTGCAGAGTTGAAAATCGGGGGGCTTCAAGGATATGGATTTTTGGTTGGGAACACTGCTGATAACTATGTTTGGATTGCTATTTTCCACGCTGGAGTCCATGTTGAAAGAGGCTCGCACATCCCGCTTGAGAATGTTTAGCTCCCGCAGATGCCTGTGTATATTTAAATTTTAACGAAGTTTCAATTTGTTTACAAAAATGGGCGCGCATTGTTGTTGTTGGCTTACGGTATGGGATCCAGCAGTTTGTCAAAGGAATCTTTCCATGCGTCATCGGGTAGTGTGTGGTCCAAGCTTCGATGGCTCACAGACATAGTGTGGTGCAATAAAAGTTATTCAAAAATATATAAATTCGCGTCTATTTGTTTGTGGAGCTGGAGCGAGTCGTCAGAGCGATATGTTTGCTTGACTTGCTTGTCATCGCTAAGGCGTTCGAGTAGCCAACTGTTGGTTCTTATTCTTGCCATCTGGCAACCCTCAAGCGGTAACCAACAAATGCCATCACTTTCGCTGTGGCACAAAACAGCTGAACGCGTCGCGCGCTTTTTCCGTTTATACTTGTAGTTAGTTTAAGCGAATTTGAACGGTGTATTACATATTTATTCAGTTTAGAAGTCCGGTCGCTCACATTTATGTGCATTACGTACTTTAGTTGCAATCACAATTGCAAACCGGCTTTTCTCATCTCGCATCGAATAGCAACCGCAAAAAAGAAGAAGAACAAGGATTACCATAAAATCAACCGTAAAGGGCAACAACAAAAATTATGGCGCCACCAAAAAGAAACAAACATCGAAAATATTTTGTTTTTAATGCTGTTACTAAGAGCAACACATGCTCCTTCGGAATTTGCGGAAAAATTGTCATTTGCCGTTTAATATTTACAAGGTACATTATTCAATTTCAAATACATATGTATGTATGTAATTAACCCCGCTCCGTCATCCTTCGTCAAAACGACGACGCGAGATTTTAAGTCGCAACGACACTGACCATCAGGTCATATGTCATATGTATTTATATATAAGTATAGCGAATGAAAATAGGTCTACTAATGGATAATCGTATTTATATACAGGTTTTTTATTTATTTATTTATTAGAGATAGAATCAAAGAACTCGGTTCTATTGTTATTATAATATAATGATCAAATACAGTTAAGTACATATATTAAGGTAACTAGTCAGGTTTCTATTAGCACGGCTTGTACATTGATATCTTAAGTTCTATACATATTTATATACATACATTTTGTTTTAGAAACCGTCCCATTCTAACCGTCTAATTCTATGATTTCTAAAGTAATATTTGAGATAAGGGAGATGGGGTCTGAGTTGGCTGGGAAATTGTTTCAATACTATATTGATAGGTTTCTTTATGGTCGGCTCGATGTAGGGCTTATTTGGATATATTAGTGCAAGCTTCGTTGGAAATTTGGCTATTGGGTCAGCTTTTTCTGTGCCTGTTTGAGGATTCATAACAATTTCTTGTGGACTTTAGTGATGACGATAATATTCCAGCAAATATCGTGCTTCCCTGGCTTTTGAATGCATAATTTTATTGAGTATCGGTATTATTTCAGCAGATCATACGGTTGAATTTTCAATAAGTTTTTTTTTTCAATTAAGATGAAAAAGCCTGTAAAAGTGCAGTCAGTTCGTGACTGAGTTGTGAGTTCCCGAAACCCTGAATCGATCATCAATTTAATTTTCTTTTTATTAAAATTTTGCTTTGAGTTTTATATGTTTATTTTTGTAATTTACGTAATTATTTTACACACAGGTACACGGTATTTCAAAGTCGAGGCAGCCGACTTTAACTTTTTCACTTGGTTCTTTTTCAATGTTGTTTATTTTATGAAATTTGTATAATTAGTCTACATATAGGTACAGGGTATTTTTTTTTTTAATGTTTTTTAAAATTTGTTTTCTTTTATATTTAATTTCCCCGTTTAAAGGGGAGTGTTTTAAGACCCATTACGTAGCCGTGTTGGACCAAAAAATCCGGCATAGGCCCATTTCTAGTTTTCGTTTAGAACTCAACGGCCGTACCGGGTAGTAGGATGTTAAAGGGCATTCGCACGGCAATTCAATCGTTTAATTTAAGATTTTATTTAAGATAATTTATTGAAGAAATGTCTCCCTTTATAAACGACACAAACAAATTCGGATGCTCTTGTGTAGGGTATACGAACAGCTGTCTCCAGCGACTGATTGGGTTTCGCAACAGCTGAGTGGGACCGGCCCACTCAAAACTTGAGCTTAAAGTCGCGTGTTAAGTGTGTAACTCCAATGCAGTTTAATGCAGACCCTCTCTCTCTCTCTCTTGCCTGCGCTCTCACTGCTGTAGTAGCTCTCTCTATTTTGTGTGTTTCGCTCCCACGTGCGCTCAATCGCTGGCTGCGCTTTGGACTTTTTCTAAGCGGCTTAAACCAACAGCTTTCGCGTTGACCACAGGTTTATTTATTTGTTGTTGCTTTTTTGTATTGTTTTTTTTTTTTTTTGAGTCAGGTTTGCTGCGCTGTTGTTGTAGTTGTTGTTGTTGTTGTTAGTGAGTTTGCTGCTGCTTTTGTTTCTGTTTTTTCTGCGTGTTCGCTCGCTGTTTGCTGTTCGCTGCTCGCTTGTTGGCCAGACGCGCGCCACAGTTTGAGTTTGGTTCGTTGCGCGTTCGCACACGCGCGCGCTTTTTCTTCTCGTTCGTCTTTTTGTCCGATCGTCGTCTCCCGTCTGTACGGCGTGGCCAGAGTTTTTCAGTTTTGGCATCCGAAACATTTGCAACGTGTTGCGAGCAACGCGGCTAATTTTAAGGCGGTGCAAAACCTACAACAACAACAGCAATACCATCATCATCATCAGCAAATAATTGAGCAATTAAAGCGAATATAAGCAAAGTGCTTCACATAAAGTGCGCAAAGTTTTCGTAAAGAAAGTGCAAACAGTTTACGTTTCTTCAAAATTGTTGCTACTACCAATCAAAAAAAAAATGTGTTCATTCTTTGTTTTGTGAGTGCCTTTGTGAATAAATGGATAATTTCACCATCTAACTGGGCAAGTTTGTCGATTTATTTGAATGGACCCCAAGGTAGGAAAAAGTTTAAAACCCGTAAATAAAATAAGTTGTCTGTAGAAAGTGAGTAGGCTGTTGATGGGCGACTAGAACATAAGCCGAAAAACATGAATTAACATAAATAAAAGCAACATACTAAAAATTAGGCAAGCTACACATTGAGAGAATAAATAAATAAATAAATAAATGCCCATAAATGCAAATATGCACATGTATATTGGTAGAAAAGTTGAGATAATACATAAGATAAAATAAAAAATGCTTCACTAATGTTTACTTTATGATGAGGATAAACAAAAAACAATCACAAAAAGAAAATGCGTACACAGTTGCGTTCCAGTTTCGATTTGTCTGGATTTTACGATTCTTGCAAAATGTCTAAAGAGCTTATTCGAAAATTGCAAAGCAAGCGCTAGACTTTTAAGGAATACTTTGAGAAATGTATAGTATGATTCGTTTTATAAATTTTAAAAATTAATATGTTTAACAAATGTAATGGCTCAACTGTTATCGGTGTTTATAGGGACGAACAGATTGACAAAGGTGTGGGAATTGTGCAACTATTAGGGCTCTCCAAGAAATATGTATCTGCTGTTAAAAATAGAATTTATTAAATATATATTCAATAAATTAGAATTGTTGTTCTTTCTTTTAACAAATCTATGTAAGGATCGCTTCCAAATTTAAGGAATAAATATGCTGCACTTCATTTTAATAAATCTATTAGGAAATTACGGTTGCTAAAAAAGCAATTTACGACAATTGCAATTTATTTTAAAATGTCTCAAAAGTCGTATTCTGTATTAAATAATATTTTGTGTTATAAGATAGATATCACTACAGAAATTTTGTTATTTGTATGTTTAATCAATTCTCTCTAATTGACATTCTTCATACAAAATTATTATTTGTAGAAAGGGTTCTGCATTCAGTAAGTCATCGCACTTCAATTGTATATTAAGCTTCAGATGATAAATAAATATAAATTACCAAAAAATATATAACAAATGTAAATGAACAATATATTTCAATTTTAATGATTCTTCTGGAGGGTCTTTACAGATATTTACCATTTCATATATATTTGTGTCTATACCCATCGCAGTTGAGCGATAATGTTTACAGATTTATCTTTCAAGTATTTCTCAACTTCAGTTAAAGCAATGTGTTAAGAGAGAAGCTTTTAAATTGATATTTCTGCGTATACCCTTATAACTTAGTGAATAACTAACTGACTAACGACTTGGCGGGTGACAATAAAAAAGAAACCCATGGCCCTGCAAATGTCAAATGTATTATTAGTCTATAGCGCCAGTTAATGCCTGAAGAGACTCGGCAAATCTAGATTCATGCCATGTGGTTGTATGAACGCGCCTTGCTATTCCAGTTCATAACGCCTTTAAGTCCACATTCAACACCAGTTTTCGAACAAGCTTCAAATTGTCGACTTCCTCGGTGCCGAGTCATTAGCTCGTCGTTTGTGTGCCCACTCAGTACCGCTATGCGTCGCCTCATATATACTATGTATACCTATACAAACATACATACATCCATACATATATCTGCAACCATTAGCCTCCACATGAGCACTAACAACAGCAATAGCAACAACAACACCAAAAACATTGGGAGCAGTTTCGACTCGGCCCGGCCCCTTCACTTTTCGCAAAACGGAAAAGTTGCCACAGCAAGTGCATTCCACTGGCCGAAAGTATCTGCAGTTTTGCATCTTTTTTGCAGACGAGGACAACTTAAATGTGCGTCTGCGTGTGTGCCTTCTAACTGTAAATTGAAGCATGCCGGCACTCTGCCTTCATTCCCCTTCGAAACCGATCGCTCGTCGCATTTCTTTTGTTGCCGTCAAGTTCAATGTGCGTTGACAATTTTCCATTTCCAATGGGCTGCCGTTTCCCACTCGGATTTTTCTGTACTTTCACATATCGACGCAACGACACTCCACGCTAGTGTCTAATTCACAGCTCAATACGATACGAAAATATACTAGATATGTCATTGTTGGAGATCTAAAAAGAAGTTTTCCAATAGATTGAGGTATTATATATTCTATTAATTATATGATATGCTCCGGAAAAGTGTAAGCTGTGAAAATTTTAGGGAACATCTATTCCACCAAAGTTCGTTTAAATATCTGAGCGATTTATTATTAGCTTGAAAGTGCAGACAATATAATTGATCTTAATAACTCTAAAAGATAATGCTAAAGTAGGAATTTTCTTTTCTACCAAAGTCTTTTGCATCACAAATTTTCCATTGGGCTTAAATTGTTCGACTTTAATATAATTTATACTCGTACAACTATAGTTAAGAATTGGTTTTGGTATGTTTCTATAGCATCTATATAATAGAGTGCTCTGATATTGAAACTTTAAATTATGTTGAGAAACTTGTAAATATCAACTTCAATTTCGATATCGTAACAAACAATTTGATGTTTAATTCTGTTGCATTACTGCACGAATACTATTATTCGAATTTTAAATTCCATATTATTTCTTCGTGTTAAGAGGGATTTATTCCCCAATCGTTTCTATGAAAATATTGAAAAACCTTATTTTAATTAAAAAAGTACACTTTGTCTTCAAACAGAATCCATAAGTGATGCTTTTTGAGTGCACTAAGTAATTGTATGTTATTGTTTTTATTTTTTTTAAAATTATGTTCAACATAATTGGTTTTCAGAATATAAGGACCTAAATTTATTTATAACTTCAAATATTGAAGTTATGAACAACTCTTTTTCTTTTCAAGTAGCACAAAGAAATTTAGTACCATAATATTTTGGGGTTTTCTGAATTCTCATATTATTTTATACAAATTGTGTAAAATTTAGTTCAGATTTAGCTTATAAAAATCTATTAATAAATATAAAGAAAAAGAAATAAATGAATCGAAACACAACATTTGAATTCTGGGTATGCAGAACCAATTTTTAAACAATTTCTTTCAGTTTATAAAAGCATATTTTATTCAAAGTTTTTCAAACAAATGCACTGCCGAAAGGGTTAAGGTACTCGTACTATTTTTTTAGTAAATATGCTTAAAAGTGTGAACTCAGTGAAAAGAATTCGATGCGTTTTCATTTTATGGATTTGCTTCATGGCTGTATTAATTATATTGCCCACCGGTGTGTTATGATTTTTTCCTTTGTTGTTAAAAAACTTACTTACTACTTACATACATATAGTATATGCATTGAATTATGTTTAACCCTTTTGGGTCAAAATAAGCACACTTAAAAACGAAAAAGTTCATTTAGAATAACATTTAAAGAATTATTATCCTTTTTTAAGCGACTTAAAGTAAATTATTTGAATTTGTTCCTTATGATTATAACAAATTTCTTCGAGACCTTATAGGAATTGACTTCCTTTTTGATTTAAACACCATTATAAACTATTATTAACTTTTAAGATTTTTGATTTAGCCACTTTAAGTGCAATGTATCTTCAAAACTTTATTTCAAGTATAAATGACAAATCCAACTGAAATGTTGCTGATTGTAAAATTTCGTCACTGCATGTGCGAGTGTGCAGCATTCCCATTGTATTTGCGCAGTTGTGCGTGTGATTTTGTGCTTTAATTTATTTTAAATCGAACCCACAGCTAATCAGCGTACCAACGAAGACAAAAAGTATCTCAATTGTTTGCCATTCAACCCGGAACTGTCTTTAGTTGTGCACAGACATGTACATAGTATATACATATTTTAACTGTACATAAGTATACATACAAACATCTGTGTTTAGTCTGCCACTCGATAGCTAATCGTTGTGCTAAGATCTACACATAAGTGTATAAAATGTTGCAGTCAGATTTGAAAATGAATAAATCATTTAATACTTGTATGTAAGTTAAATGCAAGAGCGCGCATTATTTTTTATTTCAATTTTGTATTTATTTGTGTTTTTTTTTTTTTGTTAATTTAACATAAATGTTTGTGAAAGCGCAAGTCGTTTGTTGTTGTTGTGTTGTTTTTATTTTGTTGTTGTTTGTTTTGTTTTCATTGTTGTTGTTGTTACTGCGGAGTGTAATTTTTACACTTTTACCGCAGTTGGGGCTGTATTTGTTTGAGAAAAAGATACTTTTACATATGCCGGATTGGTGTTTATATCTTTTCACCAGTACCACAACGTCGCCATCATCATCATCATCGCGTTAAAGCCGCTTAATTGAAAGTCTTGACTTATGACTCGAAGTAAACGTGCTGGCAAAACGTTGGTTGGAAAAATGTTTTTCCAGCTGCGCGCTTACGAACAAAAAAATAAAGAAAATGCATTTCTATAAACAGCTGAATTGGCTATCGAGTTGAGTATGCGCGCATGCTAAGCACTTTAATTTGAAGTGAAAAGCTAAATGAAAACTTAAGCAATAAAAAAGTTGCCAATGTGTGGAAAGAGGATCCCAAATACAAGCCTCCAGTTAATGGGGAAACATGCAAAAACATACAAACGTGAAGACATTAAAAATGTAGTTTTGAAATGAAAACTTCAAATGTAGGATGCAGAAAAAAAAACCTATAAATAACAGATTTACTGTAATTCTCAACTCATTGAACTTAAACTTTTTCCCTTCCACAATTCAGCCACTTGTTTTTATCAAGGTTTCGAAAAACCCGACCAACCACAAGTGTCTAAATATTATAAGATTTGGAGCAGACATTACTATTAAAAGTTTTTTACTATAAACAAAATTCTCAATATGAGACCTGATTGTGCAATTGTCAGTTGCTTTACACTTTGAATAATGCTGTCTTATGGAACTACTCTGAAAGTCCTCAAATGTTATCTTCACTCAAGGTTCACAAAATTTATAATCGAAAGCTTAACAAAAGATACCAAAACATTCTTCTTAAACCACGAAAGCTACAAATAATATTTTCAGTTGTGCAATAAACTAGCCTATATATGCTATTGCCAGTTTATGAAAACCTCGAACGATTAACCTTATATTTAACACAATCGTGTCTTATGGAACGACTTTAAAAGTGTCCAATTATAGACTTTATTACGTAGAGAGTTGAGACGTTATGAGCAGTTCAAAAATTGAAAAAGAAAAATTATTTCAATGAATGTGTTGAAAAATTCATTGCACATATTAAAAAAGTAAAATTCATTATAAAATAAATTAGAATCTCCTATGTAGCAGTATTTCTAATTACATTGCACAACCAATATTTTTGCTATTATGTATTCCTATTTCGCACCTCTTATCTGCTGTTTCTCCAATCTGAACAACCTCTGATTCTATATTCTGGCTCACAGAGCTCGGGTGAATTGTTTGCTTGACCGTTTTTTTGGTTAAGATTTTAGGAGTAACTAATTTAATCAAAACATCAAAAACATTGTTTAGCTTTAGTCAAAATTCTTAATTTAGCTCATTCTTAATAGTCGTTTTCTATGATATCTCAAAGAGAAACTGATATTTCTTCTTGAATAATAATAAATCCTTATTTATAAACGAATATTATTTTATTTTTGAAAGTTGAAGCTCCCACACAAAAATGTCCAACTCAATAGAACTTTCCTATATTAGTCAGAAGATCATAAAAGAGAAATATTGTTTTGGAAACATTCTCAAAAAATAACCGTAACAATAATTCGGCTAAGCCAGCAAATCTGCACAGTTTTTGCTTTTAATATAAACAAACAAATCAAAAAATGTTATATGTGTTTATTTACAATCTTTCATTCTCATTGCAAATGTGAAAGTGGTACAAGATCATGAAAAAAGACAATAGAAGGTAAAGAAACGAAGCAGCTATGAAAGTAATGCATAGGTCATATAAACCACACTTACACACACACACACTACACTATATACTCGTATGTGTATATAGATTCACGAAAGCTGTTGAGCACAGCTTTAAACAATTTGCTGATCTGCGAACTGAGATTGGTTTGCAATTTTCGTTAAACCGCTTGTTGTTTCTACATATTAGCCGAGCTCTGAGCTCATCTCGCACATCTCGGCCAGCACAGATTCTATAAAGAAAGAAACTTGTTTATTCCAATCGATGTGTCTGACTCACACCTCATAATGGCCAATAAGCGGGTGTGCTATTTTGGGTATTGTTCAGTTCAAAAAATTTACATAAAGCCGCGTCTTCTGAATAAAGTCGTCTTGGCGTGGATTGGCGTGTGATTGTTCGCCGATACGAATAGCTTAAATTTAAATTAATCTTGAAGATGGTTAAGATAGTGGCTTAGTTGTAGGCATGCCTGGAATTGGCGGCTCTACACTTGTTTTGGCGCTCAATTCTGCTTTCCACGTCGTTGCACATCTTTCACGCAACTTGGCAACAAAAACAACCACATCGTTATCGCCGCCATCGTCAATGTCAAGGTTGTTGTCTCCGTCTCCGTCTCTGTTGCCAGTTGTCTGATTTGTTTTTTTACACATATACCTACCCCATACATACATATGTAGTAGGTACGGGTATATGCATAGATATTTTTGATATTTGTTTATATTTAAACTGCTGCTCGTCGTCGTCTGTTTATTATTATTATTGTCTTATGAAATGCTTAGCTAGCGCTAATTGAGGCTCAACACTTGTCGAGTGGAACGCCTCGCTTGGCATTTTAATAATTGCCTCATTTTTGAAAAAGCGTTGAGCAAACGCTTACAGGTATGCACGAGTGTTGTTTGTGTGTGTGTGTGTATGTGTGTTGGTTTGCGCGGGCAATTAATTGAAGCATTAAATATTTTTATTTACAAATTTGGACAGATTTACTAACACGATATTAGCAATTTAACCGGCGTGCTGCCAAAATAAGCTATTCTTTTAAACTATATGATGGTGGAAATGCTACATTTTGTTGATCAAACATTACGTTGTTGACGTGAAATTGAATCTTTCAAGATGCTATAGATGAAAGGTATAGTAATATTTTCAGCATTATATAAATATCTATACGTATATATAATTGCATTTTCAGAAAAACAATAGAACAAAAAATAGAGAAAGAATATAGCACTTTGTAAAAGGCTTTGGTTTTATTAAATTTCACACTTATTTATTTTGATATATTAAATATTTTTTATTATTTTTTAAGTTGGCGAGTACTCGAATTTTAAGCACTCTAAAGACTAAATACTTCCTATTTACAAGTCTCTATAGGTAGCTACGACTTTCAAGTTGTAGAAGATTTAAATAACTACAATAATGACGTCAGCTTGGTGATTCGTCGTCGGATAACGCTCAGTAAACAGTCATGAGTAAAACCTTCTCTGGACGTTCTAAACAAACCCTCCACAAGTCCCATATCATGCCCTTTCTATAAGGCGACACTGGAGGGTTTCGAGAGCTTGACCCTAAGACGAATCTTCAGCTGGTTTTAAATTCGAGCGAACCATCAGGCTTATGAGCTATACGGTGAAATGTATGGAGTTATTCAGTGCTCTAGCCTAAAAGGTATTTAAATCGAACACGCCTGCTGGACCAGGTCATGCAGAACCTTAGTAGTCTTGGTGTTACCAAATGACGACAGCAGGCACAAGGCAGACAACGCTGGCGAGGATTTCCAAACCCATTCAAAACCGGTTGTAATAGCCACAAAAAAAAAGAAGGGAAGAGTACTCGAAGGCAGGTTGCGAAATTGTTGAGTGCAGCTGAGGGTGGATCCACTGGTAGGGCGGGTAGTATTCCAAAGCACCCCTGAAGAAATTGTCGTTAGCGTCTAGGTTTCTTCTTGGAAAAATACCCCAGACCTTTTCATGAATATTTAATTGCGCGGGCTGGGGATGGAACCCACACCCATAGAGAAGAGCTAAGTTAACCGGCCTGCCCTGCCATTAGAGGCTGATTTAAAAAACTCATTAACCTGTTTTAAAACGAAAGGAGGGAAACCTTAGATAAGACATCGAAGAAATATTTTGAAAGTCATTATTTTACATATTTTATTTAAAACTCGAAAGTCTCTATCAATCTATTATCTACACTTTATACATTAAAGCATTTAAATAAAGATCCCATATCGGTCAAAAGTAATTTTGTGAGACATTAATTCAGAAACATTAATTCCATTAAAAACAAAAAATATTTAAATGGGTCACAAATAAGACTCAATAAAAACTTTGCAAAATGAAATGTCGCCGCAACACCTTAGGGATATTGATAGCCCTAATATTTCTATTACAAAGCATTTATCAACTTCAGGGAGCACCGTAACGCTGATCATATAATTAACTATTAATTAATTAATAATTAATAACTCATTAGACCAAGCAGTCTAACACTATTCTGCCTTCAGGCACCGCATACCGTTTTAAACAAAATTCTTCACCATTCTGTGCCTCAGGGGAAAAAAAGCAAAACCGTTAACAAAACCAAAATATGAAAGAAAAAATCTAGCCTCGAGCAAAAAATCAACGCCATGCACGCCGTTCTAAGACTTCTACTAAAATGCCATAAATTTGACTTTTTAATGACAATAAAACATTTTTATGCGTTTTTTATGTGTGAAAACGAGGCAGAGAACATGAAAGAGCTAAGCAGAGCAGGGCAGAATCCCTCTCCGTAAGCATAAAGCAATGAAAGAGCATGGAGAAGAAAAAAAGACATTACAGTTACGTATACAAGCGGCAAGTGTTAATGTGGAAAGAAAACGCAGGAAGAAAGAGCCGCTTGTTTGGCATTTGCTCATGCCCGGCCATCAAGCTATAATGCATAATTACATATAAGACCAACCTACAGCAGTTGCCCGTGCCCGTGGTCTGGAGTCGGGCCCCCAAGTAAGTAGTTAGTGCTGCGATGGCTACATACTTGTACATGCCTAGATCATGACTTAGAAATACGCAGCACAGATGACACACAACAAATACTACATACTAGTCGACAGGGTGTTAAAAAAACCGAGCCAAACAAAAAGTGAGGAACATAAGAATAGAAAAACCGGGCACTAGCTCAGCTGTGGAGGGGTCATTGAACTTTGATTAGTGGCTATTTTTTTTTTGTTTATACGGTAGAGTGGACAAAAAAAAGTGTAAGAAACAGAATCTTTGAGGTGTTAACTTGGCAAGAAGTTTCGTGTCGCATGCAAGTAATGAACGCAACTACACATATAATTGTTATATGCTGTCAGAAAAGAAGCGAAACTGTTGGCCAAGTCCAACAATGATTTATTATTGCTCTTATGTAAGTCAGAAAAGGTTCGTTGCATAATGTCTCTTAAAACTCCTTTGCAGCTTACTAAAACTAAAACTCATTAGGTTCTAATAGTGGTGTTGGTTTGAATTTAATTCTAAGCTTTAGTCAAAGTGTATTAAGGTAGTTGGTTTGATCAGGAATTTAATGCTTAATAATTGGGGATACTGTTTTATTTCCCCATAAAAATTTGTTTTTCCTGATTTCTAAAGAATTTATAATCACACAACAAATACTACATACTAATGGTGGTGTTGGTTTGAATTTAATTCTAAGCTTTAGTCAAAGTGTGTTAAGGTCAGGAATTTAGTGTTTAAGTAACGTAAATTTTCGAGATTAAGTTTGTAAAATCTTTTTCTGTCCATATTTTTGGTAATGCAACTGCCAAGAATGGGGTACTATTGAGTGGGCCTGGTGAACCTTTTTTATTTTCCCATAAAAATTTGTTTTTTCCTGATTTCTAAATAATTTATAATCACACAATAAATGGTTTTCTTCTCTTTGAAAATGCAGTTCTTAAAACACGTCTATTACAAGCAGTTGAATTATATTTTTTTCAATATAAAAATTCATAGTTTTTCTAGTTATATTGCGTATTCGTAGAATACATATATGTTTTTAGAATATCGCTTTTTAGGATATCGCTTCAGTCTTACAATAAGCTTTGGCATGCGGAAATGAAACTCGTTTCGTATTTTTAAACAATTTATATGAGGTATGAATGGAACATAAATTTTAGATCTTTTGTTTTTTGCAATAAAAAATTTTAATAACAAATTGTAAAATTTATCAAATTTTTTCGTTGTTTGCATGCTTAACACAATTTATCTCACCAAAGCATTAACCTATCAAGAATATCAAAACATAAATCGGTCATACCACTACTTTAAGAATAAGGCAAACATAAACATATTAAAATTGACAAACTACAAGATTTTGTTCTTCTTTAACCCAATACTATATGTATATATTATTTGATATATGTATATATTATTTGATATATGTATATATTATTTGATTTCTGATAAATTTAATCGATTAATTATTGGGAAGCAAAAGTGTAATTAGAATTTAAAATACAATTTTCGAAAATTATTCTTCGACAAAGGGAAAATTATCAAAGTGGAAGAACGATTTTTAGTTTGAAATAAAAAAATATTCTACATTTTATTTTGAAATGTTTATAAATTAGAAAAAAGTACAATTAGTTTTTTTTGTTGAAAGACACTTTTCACTTGAAGATAAAGGATTACTAAACATATTTCATTTGAAACAGAATTTATAAAATGAACATTTAATAATAGTATGTTTACTAAAGAGATTTTCTCTTCTTCTTAAATACCTGTTGGCGCTTATATTAATGGAGCATACTATTTTGATTTACTGACTGTACATATTACTATATAATTCTACATAGACGATTCGACTGGTTGAAATTTTTAAGCACGATGGTATCATGATGCATACATATGAGAATAAATGAAGCTTCATAATGGTATTGATAGAGATAGATAGGTAGATAGAGATATCATGGGGTCATTAAATGTTGATGAATTAGTATTAGTAGGCCTCGCCTTATCATCTATAGCATCTATAATGTTAGTTATTTTATTTCAGAGGTATCTGAAAAATTTCTTTATAGTCAATGTAATTCATGTCAAGCATAATTTCCAACGATCTCGGATCACTAATAAGCAGCGCTATTTATCATGCCGTTTATGGAACTCTCAACTATCAACCATCATTTCAAAATAGGCCATTCAGCATGGGCAGAGATCTGTGGTTCTGATTCTGAGCTGCGACAAAAGCAATTAAACTAAGTAGCATCAATTTCAAGTGCCTGCTCACAGGTTATTCTACACGTTCGGTCGCCGTTAATGTTGTTGTTATTATTGTTATTGTTGTTTTGGTGTTCATTCACTTTGCTGTTGTCTGACCCACTCAGGCGAGTGTACGTACATATGTTTGAATTGTTGGTAATCGGGCGGCGCTCTCATTGTCGCGTCAACGTCATTGCCGTTTCCGCAAAGAAAAAAAGAAATGCGAATAAAAGGAAAAACAAACGGTCGGCATCGCATGCCTAACCGTAAATCCCTATTGACCCGTATTTAACCGTAATGAGTGAGCTTAACACTCATTGTCCAAGTTATTTGTTTTGTTTCATCTTTTCCAACACCAAAAGGGCAGGTGCGTTTGCCTAAACTAGACTAGATCAGGCTATTTAGATTTGTTTAGGCAAGCAAATAAACAAAACTGCTTCCATACCTGTACGAGTATGTTTGTTGTTTGTATTACCTGTTGCTTTTGGACTTTTGAATTGGCGCGCATTTGTTGCAAGCAGTCGCTTATTTATTTACTTTTTTTTCTTGGCCCAAACTTGTTTCTACTTTTTGCCATTACGCTCCTACAAGAATGTAGCCACAGCGCAAGAAAAAAATATCGGAAAAACTGGGTTAAAATAGTTAGACAACAAACGGGCCTTGCGTTTCAAGTTGGTGTTGCCGTTGCCGCTTAGCCATGAAGTATGTTAAAATGCAACTGTTTTTTTATGTACTCTGTACATTATTAACACATCTATCAGAAATTAAGTGCGACTAGCTTTGCATCGATTTCAACAGTAGAGTGTTGTATGTTCCTAGCCAGCGCCTGCATGCAAAGTGCAATGCAATGTTAAACTCGCATAGTACTACTTGTTTAGTTTTTCATTTCTGCTTCATATATAAAATAAAAGGTGCTGCAAAGCAATGTTATGTGCAACATTAATTTCAACATTGATTTGTTGTAAGTCATCATACAACGCCTGTGAACTTAGCACACAGCAACAGTGAAAAATCGTTGTAAATTATAAATTCAAATCCTTGCTGCATTTGTAGTATAAAATTGAGTTTTTAAAATATATAATTTGGACTTTACATATGTATATGTAAATAGTGAGTTTTTATAGCCTGTACCCAAAGGGTGAAAGGCTATACTAGTTTTGTGCGCATGTATGTCCGTCTGTCTGTATGAGCGCAAGGATCTCAGAAAGTACAAGAGCTAGGATAACCAAAATTGGTATCAAGGTTCCTATAAGCCCTAGGCAGAACGAGTTTGTTTATTTTTTCTGATACACCCCCCCCACTCCCCCGCAATTCGTATTTTTTCTTATAACTTCCGTAATTCTCGGAATTTTAAAATCATGGTAGGTACATCCCGTGGTAGGTACATCCCGTTAGTACTAATGTGTCCGTGTGCCAAATTTCATCATGATAGGTCAATTCTGAAGAAAGTTATAGCCATAGGTAAAATCGCTGCTCATGCGCTGCCTGCAGCTCTGTCGGCAGCACTGCCCGCAGCTGTTGTTGTTGTTGCTGCTTTTGTTCAACTTTGTGCTGCATACATACACGCATATGAACACGCATAGGTACGTGATGTAAATGTATGCTGTTTAAACTGAACATAAACATGTATTCTAATTTAATTTAATAAATTATTTTAATTAATTCATTCATTTTTTTTAATAATTTAATTTTTTTAAATTTTTTTTTTAATTTTTCCTTTTTGTGGAGAGTACAGGCTATTTTACTGTCGGGCTTGCTCGACTGTAGCGTTCTTTCTTGTCAGTATTGATATGTTGTATGTAGCTAAGAAGTGCCTGAAAACTTACCACAAAGCAATGCAAAATAGTGTTAAGTTTGCTGTGCTGCAAAAAAAATGGATGTAAGCAATTGTCAAAGAGTCATTTAATCATTTACAAATTAAATTAAATTTTCAATTTATAAATTAATTGGATTTTGTAGAAAAACTCGATTTTTCAATATTGATTTGTTGTATGTAGCTAAGAAGTGCCTGTAAACTTACTACAAAGCAATGCTAAATAATTTTAAATTGGTTGTGCTGCTAGCAAAATGGATTTAAAGCAATGTTGAAAGTGTCATTTAATCATTGACAAATTTAATAAAATTTTCATTTTTTTAATTAATTCAGTTTTGTAGAAAAACTCGATTTTTCAATATTGATTTGTTGTATGTAGCTAAGAAGTGTCTCTAAACTTACTACAAAGCAATGCTAAAAAACTTTAAGTTGCTTGTGGGGCAAATAAATGGACATTAGCCATTTTTTAAAGAGTCGTTTAATCATATAAAAATAAATTTAAAATTTGTATCAATTAATTCAATTTTATAAAGAAAATAATAAAAAAAAATTTGCATACATTTTTATAGTTAGTACGGTTTTGTATGAAAACCCGAATTTCAATATTGAAGTGTTATATGTATGTAGCTAGGTATACAGTGCTTGCAAACTAATTCAATTATATTTTGTTTTTATTCGATATTGCTTTTAATAAATATAGTTTTTATTTTTTCAAATGAACCTTAATTTTGACATTGGTTTGTTGCCAACTGCTGCCTGCAAACTTAGCACAATGCAATGTTAAACACATTTTTGCCTTTGATATCGCCAACGTACAAGCTGCACAGCAATGCTGAGTGCTGACTCAAATTTTGTATTTCGTATAATTTTGCGAACTTTTTTGCATTCAGCTTTGTTTGTCATGCCACGAAGCCTTACAACAGCCACCAAAACTTGTCTTGTGTATGGTCAGTAATGCTGTATGGCCCAACTACATACATATACGTATGTACATAAATACATTCAAGTATGTATATATACACAAATGTAGGTAGGTATTATTCGTTGTGGCTACTTAAAATGCCCGGCATGTAACGCTCAATTTCAATTTTGTGGGCACGTTATCAATTACCGCACCATGCATGGCAGCGAACGCACAATCACCCACAGCCATAGTCATGCAAATAGAACCCACAAAAGGCAGCCACACATACGTAGATACATACATACATACATACATACATGCATACTGGTACGCAGCCATAGCTCATGAGTTAGTCAGTGAGTCGTTTGTTGGGGTAATACGAGCTGCCGTAAATGGAGCGCTGCGTATTACGAATTGAATTCAAGTTGGCAGCCAACTTAAAAGTCAATGCGCTGGCCAACCAGTTGGCTGGCCCGTTTATAGTTTTACAGTTGCGTTTGGTAAATACATACAAACATCTACAAATACATACATACATATGGGCATACATAGAGGCATAGAAAAAACTGTGTGCAATTTGCATTGTTTTGGTCTTACTTCGGTTGTACGACTATGTATGAGTATTGTTGTTGTTGGCGGGTAATACGAGTAAACAAATGAAGAGCTAAAAATGAGAGTGATTTCTGTTGTATTTGTTGGTTTTCGTTTACTGTTTGCTGCCCATTTGTATGAGTTGCAAACTAGTTTTTAAATTTGTTTTAAGTATTTTTTTATTGTTTGTTTCTTTTTTTTTGCCGTTGCTGTTTCGTTTGCATATTTTTCTTCAAGTGTCATTCGGTTGGTTGGCTGCTCACTTTCAAATGTCAAATGGAGTTGAAGGTGGCTTGCCAGCATACCTATGTATGTACATATATGTATACATTATTATACATGATTTATATTGAGTCATGTTGGCCAAATGCCACATAGCTGGCGCCTTTGAAAACGAAAGACTTAGGCAACGAACTTGCTGCGGCATTTTTCATCAATCTTTTCAGGCTGCCTAGCTTGACAAATGTGCGAAACTCGTTAATGCCGGTAGAATGTTGCTGCCCGAAGACAAGTTATGGAGGCTATTCTTTTTTTTTACAAATATCAATTTGTTTGCAATGAAATAAGAAATAAGGTATCTTCATAGAAAATGATATTAACCAGTTCTCAAAATAACAACATTTATCAAAAATATCAAAAAAATAGTAAAAAACTAAAAAAATGAAAGAAAAAAATATGTTTTGCAAAAATTCAGTTATTTGTAAAAATGAAAAGCTTGACGATTAAACAGGTTATGAAATAATCATATAAGTAAAATATAAGTAAAAATTACAATTTAAAACAAAAATTTAAAAATTATGCAACTAATATATGTATAAGCTATACAGAGGTGGGAGAATTGGTGTTGTAATTGTGAAAGGATCAAATAGTTTTGCTAGTAGGATAGCTATTGTGGCCTTAGCGAAGACGTTTGTGTATTGAAAACTCACTTTGATTTATTTACAGGTCTTGCTTAACATACTTGTAGATCGTTTTTTCTTTTACTTGATTAGTATTTATTGCAAATAAATAATTCTGTTTAGACCTATTCATAGGCTTTTTAAAATTGCAAATTTGTTCTAGTATCGTTGGCACTTTTTACCAAGAAGTGTAAGTGCAACAATTTTAATTAAATGCAAGGATAATATTCAAAAATTAGTTTAAGTTAAATTTTTGCATAAGTACAATTTGTATATCTTTTAATTGCACTTATTCTTTTGAAAATTTAATGAAGCTAATGGCTGTCCAGCGTTGCAAAAGTTGTTTGCAAGCTGCAAAATTGTTCAATTTCCAATTCGGTTTTCACAATACACCCTGCACATAATTGAGTCACTCACTCACTCACTTTGCATTTTCGCGGTTTCCTCATTTAAGGTCAACAGAGTGCACCACTTCCAAGTATTGTTCAAGCTTAAATTGAATTCAAAGCACGCTTTTGCAATACCTTAAAGCAACAAACAAAAAAACAACAAAAAACATAGAAGAAAAATCATTAACAAATTACTGCAACTTCAGCGCTATAGACAAAATCGTGCTAGCAAATAGTTGAGGCAACCACAAAAATGCCAGACCAGTGAAACTTAATGAAGCTTGAGAAAGTTTTTTGTTGCTGCTGATGCTGCCGCTGTTGTTATTGTTGGTGTTGCTGCTGCAATCGCTAACTGCCGCTGCTGATGAGCGCAAAGCTCAAGTGACAATAACTTCAAAAACACACAACAAATGCGATAATTGCTAACAAATTTGTCTGCTGGCGACGACGCATGCCAAGCATGCAACAACAACAACAACAGCGGCGGCAGCAGCAGCAGCAGTAGCAACAACAATTACAGTGGCAAGTTAGTTAGTTTTGTGGCAGACGGCCTTACCAAACATGTCCGTCCGATGTGGCAACATTTGAGATTTAGACGATGCGCCCGTCCATCAACGACGCGTCGTTGCAGATTTGTGGGCCGTGCAGCATCACTTTGCAGCAATTGTTGTTGTTGTTGCTGCTGTTGCTGCTGTTGTTGCATCCGCTGCTGACCCAGTTTAATGCAAGTGGAACGCATTGACCAACAACGGCAGCAGCAGCATCAGCAGCAAGTTAGCCATAAATAGCCGAGCACAAATTTCTAGCTGCACGCTAGAAGTTGTTGTTGCCCCAGCTAGTCAGCTAGCAAAGGGCAACCAAGCAGCAAATTCACTCAATTTCCGACTCAAGAGAGTAGTGCTACAAAGCGGGAGAGAGAGGGAGAGAGAACTGAGTGACTGATTGTGCGCAACAGGTTTCTTTGTGTTTTGAGCTTTTTGCTGTTGTTATTGTTGGGATGCTGCTTTTGAACTTTCTTTCATTGATTCTAGCGGCACATATGTATGTATGTACATACATAAATAATAAATACATTAAGACTTTCTTTCATACCGCATCGTCCGTCGTCGTGCCTTTCTGTCCACCTGTCCACCAGTCCACCAGTCTGCGGTTTCGTGTCGTCCTCTATTGAATTTTGAACGCTCTGTGTTCAGTGTTCTAAGGCCCCTGACCCAAATATTTGCCAAACGGCCAGCGAGCTCCCAATACCAACACCAACACCAACAGACTCATTGACTGACGCTCTTTCACCCGATCTGTGCACCTTGTGTCATTTTTTTGTGGCCGCACTGCGTGTTTGTTTGTTTGTTGTGCTGTGTTGTGTTGTTGGCACAACAACCGCCCGATTATCAGCAGCTCTAACCCATTTACATGCATTTACAGCGCACAGTCGCAGTTCTTCTCTCCTCCATCATCGTCTTCAATGTTACACCTTTATCAGCGTCTTCATTGGCGTGACCCAATTTCTTTGGTAGTTCTTTTTCTCTTTTTGGGTTGGGTTACATTTTGATTGGTTCTTGTTTGTACACTTTAGCAGCTGAAGAGTTTATTGAAGCTGTTATGATGTTTGCTAAAGCCTTAAAGCTTGATTTAAAATCTTTTCTTTATAGGCATTTCCAGGAAGGTTGTGAGATACCAGACTGATTCTATTTGAATACAAATTTATTAATTGCAGTGAAAATATTTTCCGTCATTTTGCAAATAATAGTTGTTATCAGCCAAGTGCAATACCAGTATTATACAAAAATTTGAAATATATTTAAAGTTATTTAAAATGTATTTAAAATTATTTACAATATTTCAAAAATATTTTAGTCGGTATAGAAAATTTATTTTCAGAAAAAATTATTTTCCATGATCGATGATAACTCCTTATACGGTTAATTTATTTTAAAAAAGTTTATTTTTCTTGAAAGGCCATTAATAATATTCAATATAGATGTCTTGCCACAAAGTTATAGATTTATTGAAAATGATTTTATTTTATTGAGCACCAGAATTCATTCTTTTTTAAAGTATGCTTCTTTATTAGAAGTTTCTAGTTACTTATTATATTTATTTATTAAAAATACATATAAAACCAATAATTAAAAAACATATAAGCTGCTAGGGCCATCGACGCGAATTATAAATATAAAGGCTAGGATAGTTTACGGGCCTCAAAAAATCTATGGATGAAATCGATGTTTATGACTGCCGGTTTTGAGAGTTACTCTCGCGTAACTGATATAGAAACACTGGTCTACATATTGCTGATTAGTAGATGCTTACCAGCAATCGAGCTCAAGGCAACATTTTTTCCCAATTATTTTTATTATCAACGGCCAAAATATTAATTTAAAACAAGAAAGGAATGCTAAAGTCGAGCAGGCTCAACTCTTAAATACCCTGTACCACCCCACAAAAAAGTAATTAAATTAATTAATTAATTTAATTTAATTAATTAACTAAATTAATTTAATTAATTAACTAAATATTAACTAATTAAATATAAAATATTCCATGCATGCATACATACATTTACAATTACATCAGAATCGTGTCTATGCGTGTTTGTGTACTTGTACATATGTATGTATGTGTGCATTGAGCCTGGTTATATGGCTATAACTTTTTTTCCGATCATTCTATCATAATGAGACTTGGTATACGGTTATATAATTACTAACCTAATGTGACAACCAAATTTTAGTTAAAAATTCCAAGAATTACGGGAGTTATAGAAAATCGTTAATAGGGGGGGAGTGGGGGGTTGGATCAAAAAAAATGAACAAACTCGTCCTTTCTCGGTCTCAGGAGAATCTGTATACCAAGTTTGGTTATTCTAGCTCTTATACTTTCGGAGATCCTTGCGTTCATACAGACAGACAG
The DNA here is from genome assembly GCF_003285725.1 of Scaptodrosophila lebanonensis. Classification (NCBI taxonomy): domain Eukaryota; kingdom Metazoa; phylum Arthropoda; class Insecta; order Diptera; family Drosophilidae; genus Scaptodrosophila; species Scaptodrosophila lebanonensis. Next base: position 11,390,960 of record NW_022060742.1, on the reverse strand, counting down.
ACAGACGGACAGACGGACAGACAGACGGACAGACGGACATGGCTATATCGACTCGGCTTGTCATGCTGATCAAGAATATATATACTTTGTGGGGTCTACCAAGCCTCCTTCTGTGTGTTCCATGTGCACTCGCACTAAACTAATATACCCTTGTACCCTTTGGGTACAGGGTATAAAAATAAAAATTTGATCAAAGTTGGAAAGAAGCCAAAAGTTACTGTTGCGGTTAGTTGTTTGTGGTGTTTTAGTTTTGCTCTTTCGAATCAAAAGCAGTTAGATTCAGTTCTTTTATATTTTTCAAAGTAAATACAAAATATCATTTACTATTTATTTAATTATTTTTATTCAATTTTGTCAAAGATTTTTATTCTAAGAAGGCATTGCACACATGCCTTCGCATATGAGTTTTCATCATCTTTACATTTTTCAAAAAGTGACAGAATTCCACACAAAAAATAATAAAGTTCCTAGACAAAGAATGCATTAAAAATGCTTGATATATATTGGCTTAAATGGCGCAGTAATTGGAGCTAGAAGTATGCCTCATTCGCTCAGATCCGGAGCTATGTATTAGTTCAGCAAATGCCACTACAAGACTAAGCAGAACTAAAGTTGGTTTCTTTTAAAAATAAAATATTTTTCCAATTGGTGCTAAATAGTTAAACAAATATTTACCTTGACAGAGTTATTAATCAATAAAGCAGTTGCCAGTTCAATAAACGAATTGCTGCCTTCCAAAGATTCGACATAGCCAACAGAAGATGGTGCAGATGCAAAGGTGCTGCAACATCTTGTTGAATGCAACAGCATCAGCTTTTAAGCATCTGAAGAGTGGCCTGCTGAAATAACTTGGAGTTAGCAGAACAATGAATAGTTTCAAACGCTCATTAGTTAGCATTGTAAATATATTGTGGAAAGCATTTATATAGTATTTATATATAGATACGATATACTAATATAGTTACATATTCATATTTTTGAATATCTTGGGCTGATATTTTCTAATCCAATTTCAAATTTGTTCGACTTACTTTTTAGCTGAACTAAATTCTGGAACATAACTTACCGAGTTAAATTAAAAGAGCATACACGATTCGTTGCATCACAATTATCTTTGCTTCACCTTTTGATTTTTATTTCGTTTTCTCTTTTTCATTTCGTGTGTGTGATTGCTTAGAATTCTTAAGAGCTTGTTAGCACTTTTGACCCGGGGGTCTAGTATTAAAACCAATTTACTTTCGTTTTGGTTGAGTCTTTTGTTAACTTGTATTGGTTTCCACTTTGATTTGGAAGAACTTTTCGGTTTCCGCTGGAAATCTACAAAAATCTTAATGATGGCATCTTTTACACGAATGCATTTGGGAATCCATAAAGAGACGGAGATAGGTGTAAGTGGGTGAACGTAAAAGTTGTAAAATGGAAGTGGAAACATTGGGTCTATATTAAATAGCCATCCTATCAACCGCAAATCAACGACTATGTATGATTAATGAACGAACAGTTGAACGAAGTTTTTAATAAATCACATGAATGCAAAGCATTTTATTTACTTTTTATTTTAACAATTATTAATTTTTTCTTAATTTCTCTTGCAGGTATGTTTCGAGAATTATTTGAAAACTTTCAGTAAGTAGATCATATAATTTATTTACTTTCTCCATAAAATATATTTCTCTTATGGCAATATATTTATAGCAAAGAAGTTTTATTTAATATTTTTATTACATATTACCAAAAGATAATCTACATATTTCTACCCATTTCATGAGTTCATTTTAATTTATTCAGTGTTTGTCATTTTTTATTATGATTTATTCAGTGCTTGTCATTTTTTATTATGATTTTAAATAAAATTAAAGAAATTAAAATTTTTTGAGAACATTTTTGCGTGCTATTTAAAATGTTTGAGCAATTGGGAAGATATTCTATACAATACAACAAGTGTTCTTTGTTTTTTGGGAAAAATTTTTTAATTCTTCGAAAATACTTGTATGAGGTATAGACAACTTTTTTCAGTGTGTGTCTGACCTTGTATTTTGATAAATCTATTATTTTAAAACTTTTCGAGGGAGAAGTCTTTAATTAATTTCAGCCCCGAAAAAATCACTCGTTGCTATAAGTGTTTTAATGTTTTTTTTTGACAATATGCACCCGATTTTCTGCCAATGAATGAGTCTGCGAATAAAATAATAGCTTTATCTCTATTTGAATATTTTGAGGTCACGTTCGTTTCAACTTTGCAGTTTTTTGTGCGCAGATACTTATGATTATTATAAATATGATTAAGCTATTCAACTAAAAACTTTATGTCAAAGTCATGCTCAGTGGGTCAAACACCTTAGGCCACAAATAGCAACAACAACAAGACTACCAAGAAACCAAGCAATATGAATGCAATAAAGTTATAAATCTGTGCAAAGAGAGATACAACTTGTTCGATAAGCTCGAGCTATATTTATATGACTAGTCATCTAATTTATAGCTAAATAGTCAGAAAAGAAAGCCAAGCCACACCAAGGCGGGCAATCAAATCAAAAACAATTAACATAATTTTTTTCCTAAACATCTAGTCGAACCACTTGGAGCTGTCAACGCAGGCGGCATTTTGTTTTACGAGTATGTGTTGTCTGGTACTTTGTTTTTTGTTGTTGCTGTCGGTTTGCATAACAAAAGACCGATATCTGTGATATATTGATAGATGAGCTTATTTGCTAAATTGGGTCAAGCATCAAGCTCTATACCCTAAGGGCTTGCCATGGAGAAAGATATTAGAATGAAATGCGCCGCGAAGATTATGCAAAAATTGTAGATAAAAATTATATTTTGATTTTGATTTTTATTCCACGACTACTTCAACTGACTGGCAGTTTTAGTGCGCCATTAAAAGCTAATGCCGCAGATATATTTTTATGCAGATGTGATGATACTGGAAGCGATAGGGTTGTTCTGCCAAAATCTATAAGAATCGTTTAGTTCTGACTTTCTACAGCAGTTCAGTTGTGATTCGCGTTGCGTGTGGTTGGCGTTATTCTTTTCATTTCCTGTGAGTGTGGCCATGAAATTCAAGCTGTTACATTTGTGGTTAGTCTGCAATTGTCTGGCTGCTGGCATTGATGCTATTTACCAATATCAGAATCCTCAAAACAAGTCAACACATGCTGGCTATTACTATCCGAAGCCGGCAAGATTGCCGCCCCTGCCAGAGTCAAGCAGTCAGGGACCACCGGCAGGCGCACAAGGCGACTATATTGATGATCTGATCGAGAGCCAGAAACAGCAAATCTTGTCCAATGTGCTGGGCGTGCCAGCGCCCAGTCAGAACATGCCGCAGTTCACATTCGGCCCAGCCGCGCCCCCATTGGACGGCGATGCGAAGGCGTTTCACGTGAATCGTTGCGCCAGTTGCAGTGAGTAGTAGTAAGCAGTGTACAGTGGGATATATTGGCTGACTATGTGGACAAAAGTGCAACAAAAAAAAAAAAAAATTGCATATATACATCGATTGCCTGAAACTTGACATTTTGAAACGATTGAAAAAGTAATCATAAACTAGTGAGACTGAAAGTAGTTTTGGGGAAATCAGAGATTATTGTGACGACGTCAATATATAAGATTTAAATTTAGACATATAGTCATGCATCAAGCAAAAGATAAAACTGTGACAACCGATCCAATTTTGAATGTTCTCTAATAGAGTTGCTATAAATTTTATTCAAAGAATCAGTATTTACAAGTTTTATGGTTTGATCGATTACCATTCTTTTATTAAAATAATTGCACGCTTTTAGAAGAGTTCCCAATGCCAAATAAATTGTATTCCTGCAGAAGAACTCTATTTTCTAAAACTCTTTTCAATTATATACGAAATTAGATAGAAAGCTACTTCAAATTTACAATATTAGAGTTGTAATAAAGAGATTCTTTTAAATAAATTCCAGGAAAATTTAAAGCAAATTTAATTGTATTTGAAAAGCCATTTTTTATTGATTATTGTTCGCAATAATATTCTTCACAATTAAACCTTTTTAGTGAAAAGGCCATGGTAACATTTAGTGGCAATTGAGTGTAAAACAATGTAGGCACATGATTTTGCAGAAGGAAACAAATGCCTAATTGAAAAGAAAATACTAATACAATTTTTGTACAGGGTGCGCCATCTTTTATGTCGGCATGTAAACATTGAATAACTTTGTCATTAGTGAACCGATTGACTTGAGTAGACCAGTGTTGAAAACCTCAGTTCAAGAAATTGTACAGAACCAAATTAAATAAAAATATACTTGAAAATCGGTTGTTTATTTTCAAAGATATTCAATGTTTACATACCGACATAAAAGATGGCGCACCCTGTATAATCTCAACAAACTTAAATAAAATTGTATCCACCGATCTACATACACAGAATTTTACAAGCAAAATTTTTCATTTCATTTCGTCATTCAACATTATTTGTTATTTGAGTGGGGTTTTAAATTAAATTAAAATACAACATTTAAAAGAATTTTGTGATAATGCAAATAATTCGCATTCAAAGTTTTCGTAATTTACAAAAAGACTAAACAAGACAAACTCTCCAACTAGATTGATGATTATTTAATTCTTATTAGTTTTAATTGCAATAACATAATATTCATGACATGCTCCAAAAATTCGATCGATTTGCGTGCAAACAATTTGCCTGTCTGGCCGCAGCTTAAATTTGAAAATACTTTATTCGTGTGATTTAGTATTGTTCCATTTGCTCGTAAAATTCGATATATTTGCGTGCAAACAATTTGCCTGTCTGACCGCAGCTTAAATTTAAAAATACTTTATTCGTGTTATTTAGTGTTGTTCCATTTGCTCCAAAAATTCGATCGATTCGCGTGCAAACTATTTGCCTGTCTGACCGCAGCTTAAATATAAACATTCTTTATTCTGGTAGCTTTGTTTTGTTGCATTTATAAAATGCAAACCAGTTGTTACAATATGCCAATTTTCTATACCATGTCGAAAGGCCCTTAAAATGTCACAGTAAATAGCCGGTTAATTGATGAAAAATTTGTAGAATTACTAATCAAATTGTTCAACATGTTGTCCAAATTGCTCGCCAAAATATCCCACTGTCCGACTTAGATGTCCAGTTGCTGACTTATTGAGCTCCTCAACTTCCTTTGCCCGACCGCAGCCTGCGGCGTGCCAAACGTCAATCGCATTGTGGGCGGCACACAGGTGCGCACCAATAAATATCCGTGGATAGCGCAAATGATACGCGGCACATTACTTTTCTGTGGCGGCACACTGATCAACGATCGCTATGTGCTGACCGCCGCCCACTGTACGGACGGCATGGACATGTCCAGGGTGTTCGTTCGATTGCTCCAACTGGATCGCAGCCACACACATTTGGGTGTCACTCGCTCTGTGGCCTTTGCCCATCAGCATGCGGACTATAACAGGGTCAGTCTGGTCCATGACATTGCGCTGCTGCGTTTGTCGCAACCGGTCCCGCTCTTCAATGACATGCGACCAGTGTGCCTGCCCAGCAGCTATTACCAGCAGTTCGATTTCCGGCCGGCCGTCGTCGCTGGCTGGGGGTTGACGCGCGAGAGCGGCTCCACGTCCAGTGTGCTGCAGGAGGTCACGGTCCCCATTATAACCAATGCCCAGTGTCGTGCCACTTCCTACAGCACCATGATTGTCGACACGATGTTGTGTGCCGGTTTTGTCAAGGAGGGCGGCAAAGATGCCTGCCAGGTACGTGAATGTGTTAAGCTTTAAAGCACGGTTTTCATGTGTTAGCATTGCTCTCTATTGGGTACCAGAATAGGTCCAATCAAGCTAGCTTAATTCGAAAAATATGTATAATTAAAAGCATAAAAAGGAATCAATTCAGTACTGATCCAGAGTGCGTTTAAGAAAACATTAACATTGATCAGAAACGAGCATTACTGCAGTTATTTTATTGTTCACCATTTTTTGAGGCTACAAGGCGCTTTTGCTTTAATAAATGACTTGGGAGCCGGTTCTTTTAGATAATAGGATAGGTAGTCCAGTTGTGATCTTAGCAAGATCTATGTTTTGTGGTACTCCTAGAACGACTAAATGCAATTATTTTGGAAACTTAGGACTTAATGCTTTCATGAAATACTTAGGTCTTAATGCTTTCACATGAAAGACAATGTATTAATATACTATAAAAAATATAGAGATAACCTGAAGCCTGTACTTGTAGAAGGTACATTTAATCTTCTTTAATCGTTTTAAAGTTTCTTAACTTTGCTCGGTCATACAATTTTTGTAATTAATTATAAAATCCATTATAATTTTTCTCAGCATCTATCACAAATACCAGATATACATATATTTCAATTTACTCGTATATATATTCTTTCATATATTTCAAAACTTGGCGGGTTTCTTAATTCTATTCGATAAAAAAGTAATGCCGCTTATCCTACAACTTATACTGTGAAACTTTTCATCGCCATGTTGATAGTATAGAGAAGTACGAATCTGTTCCCAACTCAGAAGCGATTTTAATCACCCTAGTTGTAAACTTCTACGAGTTAAAGCACTTTTGAGAAACAGGCAATTGTGACGATAACGAGGTTAAGAATTGTAATTGCTATAAATAATATCTTCACAGGGAGATAGTGGCGGCCCTCTAATAGTGCGTGATCGGATCTTCCGTTTGGCCGGCGTCGTTTCCTTTGGATATGGTTGTGCCAAGCCTAATGCGCCGGGGGTTTACACACGTGTCAGTCGATACTTGGACTGGATTGCCGCAAATACACGCGATGCTTGTTATTGTACCAATTAAAATAATGGTGTGGTCAGTGATCAGCAGTATATATATATATAAATAAAACTAATCAGTTGATGACTTGTAATGTTTAAGTGACTGTTCAATAAATGCAAGCGACATGTAATCGTTTGATTTAAGCAACCAATTAGCGTATAAAGAAATATAAAAATTGTAAATACACAGTTTTTAATTAGCAAATGCAATATCCGTGCTTTTAATAGAAATTAATTTGAACGTTCGTGTTCTTTTAAGAACGCTGGCCTTAGTACAAATCTTATTTGTAAAGGTTCCGATTAAGGTACGTCCAGTATCGATCTTCTAATCTTATCTGAATTTTGCTGGATATTGGTAGAGCATCTATAAATTTGTTAAAGTTTCGAAGTTTTAGCGATATCTGAAAAAATATATATTTGAAACTTTTAAAAACATTTAGATCGACTCAGAAAAATTAAAAACTAATAGGTTTTTGAATTAATATTCGTAGTTTCGAAGTTTTAGCGATATCTGAACAAATATCTATTTGAAACTTTTGACAACATTTAGGTCGACTGAGAAAAATTAAAAACTAATAGATTTTTGAATAAATATAAAAACAAAGGTTAAGAATTACATATGAATAACGTTTAGAATATGCAGCATTGGAATTGTGGACAGTATTGATAAAATTCCATACCAGGGGGAGGGGGGAAATATAAAAAAATACAGATCAGTTTTTGTTAATGTAGGATTAGGCGCTTTCAAAATCCAGGCGTTCATCCAGACAGACAGTCTGAGATGGAAGGAGGAAGAAGGAATTCTTCCTTTTCCGTATTTTGCATATTTTAAACAATTTAATTAAGTTTTTTCTTATAATATGTCCCAAGTACTGTTAAGTAGCTTATTCTTAAAGGATACTAATGGCGCTGAGTTTAAAAGTCTTGGATAATTGTTTGAGCAACAACAAATGCAGGAATGGGATTAAAGTTTTTGATTTTAAAATTTCATTTCCCAGGGAGGCGAATTCTTTATTAGTTATTTCTATAGTTTTTATACTCCTCCATGTAAGTGTCCGTCCATTGAATGGCTTTGAAGGTCGCTATACAGGCTGTGAGTGGAATTTTAATGTTGGAGGACTTACACATTTCTTTGATAATATCCTTTCTGGAATTTAAGCAAAAATAAATGCAGGAATGAGATTAAAATGTTTACTTTTAAAATTTAAAATTTCAATTCTTCATTAGATATTTCTAAAGTTTCTATACGCCTCTACGTAAATGTCCATATATTGAATGGCTTTGAAGGTCGCTAGACAGGCTGTGAGTGGAATATTAATGTTGGAGGACTTACACCTTTCTATGATAATATCCTTTCTGGAATTTACATAAAACGTACTGCAGGCAGCACACCCGCAACGCTACTTTCTACAACATTTGCCTTGCAGTTTAGTTAGGTATTTTGCAAATGTTTACAAACAGGTTACGGTTGATGTTAACCCTCTAGCCTGCAGGCAATGAAGTCAAAAACGAACAACATAAAATTATAGTCGGCCTTTCACTTTTTGTAAACATTGCAAAAAAACAAAAAAAATAGCAGCAACAAAATCCAACACACACACTCCCTACGCCGTCCATTTTTGGCGACGTCATCTTAACAAAAATCGAAGCCAAGGACGCCAGCCATCGTCGTTGTAGTCTCAGTCGCAGTTGTTGTCGACAACACATTGTTATCACTTGTCAACGTACATGTAGTGTCATTCCCATTCCCTATTCTGCCGTCCCCAAACCCCAATCCCCCGATTCCATGGCAGAGCAAATAGCCTGCTGTCGCAGTTGTGTGCAGAGCTCAAAACTTTATCCTTATCCCTGCACAGAGATTGCCGACGACGTCGCTGCGTGCCACTATTTAATGGATTTTCAAGTTATTTCTGGTATTTTGGTGTAGTTGCCACCGCCGCCGCCACCGCCACCGCCGCGCCGCCACCACCGGCACCGCTGTCGATGACGTTGTTGTAGTTGTTGTTGCTGTGGAGTTGCTGCTGTTGTCGGTGCAAAAAATTGAAACAAAGATATCTCAGCGGCAACTCGGCGACTTGGCGAACTCGTTTGTGGGCTTGGGCAAAGAAAATGCCGCATAATTGCCGCTGGACTAAAATGTAAGACGCGATCGGTGGAGCGTCTAGGGGGGGCGAGTGCCTAATCGGCAATGTTGTCAATGTTGTTGGTCTGGCATTTGATTTTATTTTTAACTATCTCGAAATAGACGGCATTGCTCGAATGCAATGAAATAACATGGATACAATAAATACTTGTTACATCGTACCTGCGTTTATTTAATGCAATCGCTAACACAATCGATTATGGAAAAATCGGAAATACAGTTGCATTATTTATTTCATTAATTATTATATAATACGGACGTTTAATTGGTTTACAAACATTTCGCAGTAATTATATTCCATAATTCGAAACAAATAAGCAAATACATTTGTCTAATAAAGCTTTAATTGGGGAGTAGTTAAGTATGTAGGGTTAGCTTCTCTAGAAGCGCTTTATCCAGAAATTAAAGGAAAAGGAAGTTTTTAAATTATTTTTTAGTAGTACTTGGTATCATAACTGATAACAGTTCGAAGGAAGAAATTTCTTCTCAGTCTTCTGTTTAAGCATTCTATTACAGAAGAACTAAAAAGTACAAGTACAAGTAGGTATTAAAATTAAAAGCTTATCAAAATTCTTCGAAGGTATTTAAAGGCAAGTAAAGCTGCGGAAAAAAGCTATTATATATTTAGAAAAACAAAAAGTTAATTCTTGTAACCAATACTGAAGGGTGTTTGTAAAATGGTATTGAAACTTTAACTGATAAAATTAGGCAAATTGTTTCTGGCTTGTTAGAAAATACCATGACATTGATGATACAAATTTATATTTATTTTTTTATTAAATTTATTTCGGATATTTGTTTGGGAAACTGAATTTTGGTGAGTATTCGAGAATACTCTAGGTTTCAGCTTCTAGGTTTTTTCAAGCACAGAAAATAGACTTCTTGATTGAGTAACTCGATTATTTAGGTCTTTTATTGCTTTTTGGAAATGCATAGAAATTGTAAACGACTTTTCAATAAACGATAACCTTAACTCAAAAAAACATTATTCTAATAAAAACAAATTCACTTTTATTGTATGGGTTTTTTGTTTATTTTTTTCCCGCTTTACACTGTCGATTGTTGTTAACCATTTTTATTTCTCTATTTTCTTTAATTAAGTAGGAAAGGCTAAGCTGGCCGTACTCTTACATTAAGATATCCTTACCTCACTTGTTAATTCATAATGTTTTTAAGAAATGTTAATAATTTGAAATTGAATTCTCTTTGATTCTCATTTATTACATGTTATTGAAATGTTCAATATTTCAGGCAATTGTTAAAGTATTTTTTCAAAAACCAACAATTTTGAGATTAGTGTATATCGATAAAAATTTTATTGCAACACTCTAAATAATATTGAATTCACTTTTATTTTAATTTATTACATGTTGAAATTTGCAATATTTGAAGCAATTGTTAGAGTTGCCTTTTCAAATATCAACAATTGTGAGATTAGTGTATATCGATAAAAATTTTATTGCAACACTCTAAAATCGAATATTCTATAATATTTCAACCTAAGCCAATAAGAAGTTGCTCAGCATCTGAGAAACGTTGCATATACTTCTAATTGTTCCCATTTAATACAGTCAATCGTTCGACTTGTTGGATTAAAATTTTTTTTCAAATCGAGCTTCGCTTTGAAAAGCCGCAAAAATACTTGTAAATGGCTTAAAGAACCATAAAAGATAAAACACACATGCACGCGGCTACGAGGACAAGCACATGACAGATATTTTTAGCTGTACGGACGGACACTGTGGCGACACTCCCCTAGCAACGCCCAGTTGGTTGGCCTATGCCTCGGATCAGTCTAGAAATGGGAGCAGTCTGCGTACAATAAATTGCATGTCACATTCTTGTACGCTGTTTGTTTTTGCTTTGCTGCTATTTTTCTTATTTGTTTTCTTTTTTCTTTTGTTTTTTGATTTATTCAACTTTGCACTTAGACACCAACTAACTTTAGGTGAGGCTAGTCGCCTGTGTTTCATTGCCACAATGCCGCCTGTCCAAGGTCCGTTTCAGGCGTTCGATGGCCGCAACAACTGCTTGCAGCTCTCGTTGCACGTTCGCACACTCCACGACTAGGTCGATGCAACGTTCGAACTTCTTGCCCGCCACACGCAGACTGAGCGGCAAGAGGGAGCCGAAAATATGTTTTTCAGGCGCCACATAGCCGCGTTCCGGCTCCACCGTGTACCTGAGCAGCCGGAAGAGTGTGCCGCTCAAGCAATCGGGCAGGGCCTGCTGCACAAGACGACAGAGCGCCTTGTAGGGTCTCGTCCTTGGCAGCTGTGCCGGCGCACTCCAATGCCCCTGCTGTAATCTCGTGCGTGCCAAGAGCACACTGCCTCGTTTCGTATGCTCCGCCAGTGTCAGCTGCTGTTCCGTACGCTCCTCAATCAACTGAAGCAATTGCAGATAGAGTGCGTCCAGGAGGCCACCTGTAGTTGGGGTTGGGTTTGTTGCTGCTGTTGTTGTACTTGGTTGACAATCCTTGCCAGCTATGCTCATTACGTACGCCTTTTCTTGAACCCACAGCGAGAGTTTTCGAGAGAGATTTGGCAATTTGCTTCATTAATGATTTTTAGCTCAATTTTGAGTGAAATGTCGGGGCGAACAAATTGTGTATAATAAATATATTAACAAATGAGCGCCCGGACTGTTGTTGCCTTCGCCATCGTCTTGCACAATATCCAGACACGCTTCGTTAAACAATTTAACATAATTCTCACATTAATCGCGCGCGACTTTGGCAGAAACCTTGGGGAGAAATTTCCACGCTACGCTGACCATTATTAAAAAGATAAAGATATATACGTATAGTACATATATATAAATATAGAGTCGTGGACGTAGAAGGCCATGACTAAAGCATTTTGTTGTATCCACTAAATGATTGTAGAAGAAGGCATATTTATAACTTCTCTTTACAAGTAACATTTCAAAAATCATATATGTTATGTTTCCTTTAACTAGTTAAGACTAGTTATAAGTAATTGCCTTTATAGTCCCAAATCGAATGCCAAACATCGTCTTCGTATCACACATTTTTCTGTTTGTTACAATCAACCCTATATGTTTCAGAACATTTCAAGACCTCAATATATATTCACGCTATGGTTGAGCACTGATTTCTGAAGCGGTTTTCTTCTTGTTGGGTCAGCTGCCACATCGTGAACTTATATTATAAGTTTTATTTACAAAGACATTGACATTTAACTCCAAAAATATTGTCAAGTAATCGTTTATGAACATTTAATTAAATTACCCCCATTTGGGGTCGAATTGGCTTTTACGTCGTATTCAGCAGCTCAATCTGTGGGCCAGCTATAAATGAATTAAATTTTAAAAAAACTACTTTACCACTACTTTAGACCTTCAGCAAACATATTTACTACATTATCTTCTAATATTCTTCAAATTAAAGTATTATCTTATAAAATATAGGTGCACCAAACAAATTGGTTCTGCGGGCGCTCTATCGAGTAAATTTTTTTTTTAATCAGGCCACCCTCTCATTATTTGAGTTATGATGGTATTTAATATAAAATTTTTCCTATTTGGGAGTAAAATTTTCCAAAACCTCATGCTGAATATGGTAGATCTAATTCGGTTAATCCAATTGGTGCCATGGAAGCTATCGATCTGCGTTTATAGGATTTATTTCAATTTCGTTCTTTTCGAAGAAATATACACATTCTAAAAATATCTGCATTAAGTACAGTTTCATTTGCATTTCAGTCAACGTTTGGAAAAAGATAGATGATTATCTATTTAAAACAGTTAGGAAGCTGACACTTAAATATTATTTTTCTTTTACAGTAAAGCGAAAAATTCGAACTCCAAAGTGGGGAAAAGGTTTGCAAATATTGTATGAAAAATCTGAATTTTTCAACCGATCGACACTCCTCTAAGAAAAAATACAAAATAAACTGTGTTTTTTTTTTTTTCAATTTTCTGGAAGCTTTATTTATTGGCTTATTTTATTATTTATTTATTTATTGGCAATGCAATGCTTTTTTGTTAAGTTATATTTTAGCCAAATTATTAAAGATTTAAAATTTAATTCAATTTTTTCTATAAATTTAATTTTAAAGCCCAAAAATATTTAGCTAATAATATAAAAGCGAACGAAAAGGTCTCTACAAATACAAACTATAGTTGTCTCTAGATTTCGTGCATAAATTCAGTGTTGCAGTAGAGGTATTTAATTTAGAGTATCTGCGAGTCGAGGGTACACATTTACGTAAACTTGTCTTGATTACAATCTTATTCCAAATTAGACTAAAAACATAAACGCAAACGCCTTCCCCGCCACTGTCACTATCAACGCTTTTCTTCTCCCCAACACAAACCGCACACATTTTAATAAATTGCCGGTTATTAGGGACCAGTGCTGGAAAAAGTGCAATTATAATGCATTTGCACTCATTGGCTGGCCAGTCCAGGTCTGGGTTGAGGAAGTGAGCATAAGAAATTAGCATAGGCATTGTAAGTTCAGTATTGTTGTAATTTTTTGTTCAAAAGTTATTTCTGCACCGCCTTTAGCAGCAAGGGGCAGTTGACAGCAAAAAGCGGCGCACTAGTTTCCCATAATTTGCGTAGCCGTGTAGATAGATAATGAGCCAGAGTTACGGTCATGGTGGATCCGGGGGGCGATGGCGCTGCGGTCAGTTAAATGTGGCAGCATGGCAAATGGTGTGAAACTTTGTTGGGAGGGGGGCAGATGGGACGATGGTTGGCGGTCGTTGCATTCATTGTTTGCAACCGCATTCAGTTTTTAATTTGCATAAATGGCAGGCAAAAGTGCTTTTAATAAAACCAATTGGAATTTTTACCCCACGCTCTTTGTATTGTGTTAGAAATTGTAACTAAAATAGGTAAATGAAAATAGTTAGTTAGGAAATATTTGCATATTTCCATCGATATTTAAACTGAAATGGAAAGCCAACAATTTAATGAAAAACATTTGTACCCTAAAGAGACGAGCAGTTAAAACAACGATTTGTAAACTTTAATTCGAAATTGGAATGCATTTTAATAATAAATTGTCAGTCAACATAGCATTTCATAACTCATAAAATTTTAGATAAAAGTTTTTTATTTATTTTTCCCTCGCATTCCTTTAACATTCGTTTACACAAAACATGGATACAATTTTATGAATGGCTTAAAGGCTTTCATAAATAACACATATATGGCTCAATAACTCTTAAAACGTTTCAACTCAGTTTATTTATTTATTTAGTTTATTTTTCGTCTAAAATTAATAAAATACGGAATATGGCTATCTCTTGGCGTTTTTGTGGCTTATCTGATTTGCATACGTGACTGATAAAGCGAAGTGCAAAAGTTACTCATAGCAAGTAATTCTCATTACTATATATGAACTATAAAGCCACATGTTTGTAACATTCATTACGTATTTATGGTCAGCAAGTGTTTTGTGACTCTAATTTATTTTTAAAATACAACTATTAATTAGAAAAAAAGATAATCTACTATTCTTCTAAATTGTATTTATTTTCGAAAAAATAACATCCATACCTTAAACCACACAAAGATATTTTAATTTAAAATTTAAATTGAATTTATGCAACAAATTTTGTCTCGAAGCAGATTGAAGAAGAGTGAAGTTTAGAAAGAGAACTCCGAGTAATTCTTTAAAAAGACTTCTTTACAAAATAGTGAAGACTTAGAGCAGCTTACTTACGATTTTGAAAGAATTTGAACGCTTAGCAAGACTTCGTATTGGAATAATGGACAACAAGCTTATACTGGATCTAGATCAGCAGATATAATTATATTTTATATAATTATTATTAAAATTAGATCTTTTCGCAAAGTTCTATCGTGATAAGACTAAGGAGCTTGGCAGATCTTCCAACAGCACAACCATTGTGTGTAAAATTAGAGAATCAAGAAGTAAAGATCGATCATGCCAACAATCCATCCTTGCCCTTATAACAGCCATTTCGTCATGCCAATAGGCAATTTTTTTTACACTAATTTAGCTTAACTGAAAGATAATATCTGATATGAATAGTTAGCATTGGTATCCAAAATAAATTGGTTATCTTTAACAGCTGGGGGCTAAGCTATTGTATCTTTGTCTTAGGAATAAAAAATGTAAACCAAAATAAACCAACTTTTAAAATATAGAAATATTCTAGAATTATTCTAGACTTAAAACAAAACAGTCGTCTCCTGCCAATAAAGTTGCATTTAAAACGAAACCAATGTTAATGATTTAAAAAGGAAATATTTTGAACCAACTTAGATCGATTCTGGATCCCACTGGAACTCTCAGAAGTGGAAAGGAAATATTTAAAACCAGCTTAAATCAATTCTGGGATCCCACTGGAAGGTACCGAAGGAGGTCCTCCTACACAATTTAACTAGGGAGGATTATAAAATGGTACTGTGCTTCGTCTCTTTTTTTTCAAAATAAAAGCACAATAATTCGTCAATTCAGGTGTTATTTGCACACTTCTAGACCAATGCCACCAGCTTATCGCAGCACATGGCAACCAACCAACTACCAAACCGATTAACTTGTTTCACGAACTTTCAAATGCATTTTTCACTTCAACGCTAAAATCCCACGATAACTTGCCAAAACCTACGCGAAGCCCACCCCGCACCCCGCACCCCTCACTAACTCCACTCGAATGGCAAACAAGCTACTAGTACAAGTTATTTCCTTCCTGCGCACGACAACGACTTGCAACAAAAGGCGGCAGTAACAGTCAAGTCAACTGTGGAGCTCAAACGGCAGTAGAAACAACTTCAGCAAACAATTTATGTCAACTTTCTTTTTTATCAAACAAAAAAGAAAAAAGAATCAGCAAATGCAAAAAAAAACCAGCAAAAAATTCCAAAGATTTTTCAAATATAAAATAAACCGCAGTAGGTGCTGCGACGACAACCGAGACTGCGACTGCGACAGCGACTTCGACTGGGACTTGGACTGAGATGGAGACAGAGACTGACTTTGACTCCCACATGAAAAGTTGCCAAGTCACATATGGGGGATGCGAAGGAGGCCGCTAGTTGGGCCAACAGATGATTTAGCCACTTACTTGCGGCAGGCAGCGGGCTTAACACGTTTGGCCAAAACTGCAGCAGGCAAGAAAGTTGCAAAATCATGTTGCGGTTCTTCTCGGTCTGGCCTCAAATATTTTCAAAAAACAAAAAAAAAAGCAACAGCAATAATTCGACAGAGCCAACCAAACAGGTGACCAGTCGGTGCGGTTCGTTTTAGTTCAGTTCTTGTGCTGCAGTTGTTGTTGCTTTAAACTTGTTTCAATTTTTTTTTTTTTTTTTTTTTTTTTTGGTGTACGGTTTCGTATTTTGAACTTTTCACTACGCCTCTTTTTCTTTTTTTTATAACTGTTGTTTTGTCTCGACGCGCTGCTCTGTCGCGGTAATTACACCGATCCGGCCGGCATGCCGACATCTACAGCGAACCAAAATTTGAAATCAGTTTCATTAAATAAATTGTTACCTTTGGACGACAGACAGACAGTTTAGTGTACGCTTCAATGAGCCAGTTTCTTGGCTTCCACGAAACACTCTATTGGTTGCAGAAACAAACATTTTTCTATGGGGTTTGTAACGCATTACGATTAGATTCTTCTTCATGCTATAGAAGGCAACACAGTTCTGGGATTAAGATAACGGTGCGAGCTTTCGATCTTTAAGGAATAGCAATATAGCTATTTTATGGCCTTTTTTATATTGCCAAATTTTGTCATTCGGGTAATTTTAAATGAATGAAGAAATATATTAATCCAATGTAGCTAATCTGTCTGGTTGTGGATTTCTAAAAAGTACATTTAACAATACTTAAGGATAAGACTAAATTAAAAATGTTATTCCTTGTTGTTGTTTTGTTGCTCGAATATTGGTTTTTATTCAATTGATTTTCACAAAACCTTACCATATTTCTTTGAGAGATAATTTCTAATGTTCTTTAATTCACCGAATTAAATAAGGCAGTTAGATGGGGAAAAAAGTGAATCAGGAACATACATAAGTATATAATTAGTATATCATTATAGTTTTCGGCTACTGAGTATACAAATTATATAAAAATAGGTTTTCTTAAAGGGAATGGAGTTCAAGGCACATACCCTTTAGGCTTATTCTCAGGGCCTGTAAACTACTAAATTATTTTTTATATTAGTTACTGGTATTTAACCCTTTCAGACCCCACGCCAATCCACTGAATATTGTTTTATGATTTTTTAAATATATGGTCTTTATATTTTATGAAAATTTTCTCAATGTGTAGGTTGCGCAATTTTAATATCCTTCATGGATTTTCATGACTTGGATTTTCAGGACATCCGTTTAAAATTTTAGCTGAAAAGCATTTTAAACACTAAAATGTATTTTTAAAAATATTGAAAATAAGTTATTTTTGCTATTTATTATTTTTCATGATAGCCAATAAGGTGCTTAAAATTCAGCTTTTTATTAAATCATTTATTAACTCTTTCCATTGAAGTTCTTAAAACTTTAAAATGGAGAAATCAAAATTATAAATAAGACCATATCCGTCAATGTTTATTTTTTTGGATATCCCTATTCTCGCGGTCTTCGTTTCTAAACTTAATACTATTATCGTAAAACTTTGGCTTTGATAATGCCATGCCACCAAAATTGACCATTTCCGAATGTTAATGATTATTAAAATATTTAGGAGTTAAAAATTGTATGACTCATTTTTTTGTAAGCTGAAATTATTATTTATTATATTTTTATGTCAACAAATATTGACTGTCAACATAAGAATACAATATAAAAGGTGTTAAAGCCTTACTATATAAGCTAGGAAAGCCTAAATAGGAGGGGGAAAGCCTAAGTAAAAGCTGGGCTCACATTTTAGTTAGGCCTGAGGGAAAAACAAATTAGTAGTGAAGTAATATTAACTCTTGCTCTTAATTGTAATTGTAAAATGGCATTTTAAAAATGTAACTCAGAAAACATTATTGTTATTTGTTGACCGCGAAAGTATGCAGAGAGGCATAGTATTTAAATAAAAAATTTTGCTTAACAGATTCCATTACACATTATTGTTGCCGATTTGGAATATTGTTTGAGAGGCTTCAGAACTCACAGAGCTCGAAAAAGATTGTCTATTTATGCTATTTATTATTTATTAAAATATTAGTTTTTTAACAAAAAAAAAGTCGTATTTAATCTTCCATTGAACAGCTGTTAAAGGGTATTTAATCTTCGCTTGGTGGCGTAAGCGAATTTTGCGTATTACTTCTTTTGGGTTTTAAATTTGTATCTGGCTTAAAGCGTGAAATATTTTCTGGGGCATTGAGCTTTAAATTGCGCCTCCTAAATTGCCGCAATTTGTGGCGCATAATGTCAAAGTTAGTTGGCTGCTGGTCGTAAACAATTTGGCAACTGATAATGCAGCTTAAAGTGACGCGAAGCAAAGCCTGACTTCAATTAGCCAGTCGGCCCGCTATTTTTCCCAACACTTCGCCTTCTCCTCCTCTCCTCCGCTCTCCTCGCCCCCCCCTTTTCTAGTGCTGCTCAAACAGCATCAAATATCAAGTGGCTGCGTCGTCTCGTCGCGTCGTCGTGCCACAAAGTGTGTCAGCGCCAGTCAGAAGGCAGCAAACATTTTTGCTGCCACTGTTTGTTTTTGCTGTCGCTGCCAGCATCAATGGCAGCAGCGTGCGGCATGTTGCAAGCAACTGCCATTCCACGCCCCTCTTCCTTTGCCACTGCCTCCGTATCGGCCTGCAATGCCCATCAGTCTGTTTATCTATCTAACTGTTTGTGTTCGCCAAGTGTTGACTGACAGGTGCCGCCGAGAATTTTTGGCCCGCTACAAAGCGCATAAATAAAAACTTTCGACTGCGTTGACAGTGCACACAAAGGATGGGAGAGGGGTGGATAAAAGGGTGAAATATATTGCTTGTAGAGTCAAAAGCATTGAGCGACAGGCCATTACTTAGATTTGGACCAGACTGCGCCAGTTGTAGGCCCTTTTTTGGGTGGGCTGGTTGACTTGGTTGGTAAAAGAAAAAAAACTAAAGCTTTTCCGTTTTAGCTCGAATGTCAGTCTGAAGGCAATTCTGACCATCAAAACCATTGGATTTATGTCAGTCAGCTGTTTACTGCTGTCACCTACAAATCCTTTTCAGAGCGCCTCAGTTCTCCTAAAAATTCAACGAACCATTCTGATGGATTTTAAAACGATCAACGAGCGCTTTTTGGTTTTTTTGGCACAAAAATGTTCAAAAATTAAGCCCAGAAATGGGTTAGTTGCACACTTTTGCTCTTCTGCTTATAAATATACCCTATACCCGAAATGATAAATAGGGTATACTAGACTAGGGCTAATGCAAGTACCACACAGAAGAAGGCATGGCAGCCCCTACAAATTAAATATTCTTGTTCAGTATGACAAGCAGGGTCGACAAAGCCATGTCCGAAAAAAGCCATGTAAGAGCTAGAATAACCAAACTTGGTAATCATCTTCTGCTAAACTTTCGGCTGATTTTTTAACAGAATGCTTTTCCCTTTCATAACTTATTTAAATTTATCAACGTTTTTAAATATACCTATAAATAAAACATGCCACTTGATTTCCAATTATCCATTACATTACTGATGTTTACTCGCAAGAACAGTATCATCTTTACCTCTGTGTATGGGCTATAAGAACTGTGTAATAAACTCTGATTAATTTTTGAAACAAAAATCTTTTTTTTTTGTAAAAACTTTTTCCACAAATAATAAAAAGACTCCACTCACTTGACCTTCCATTTCGGTTCTACCAGAGTCTTTTGGATAACTTTTATTTAAATCTTTTCTTAATTCTCATCAATAACTTCATTTCGAAGCTTCATGTTAAATTAGAAAATTTCTTGTAATCCGTCCTTTGTAAGATGCCACTATTCAAGGCACATGAACTGATTTAATAATTGTCATTTTAATAGAGATTTTAAATAAAGCAACAATTGAAAAGAATAATAATTTTGATAAAGAAGAATTTAATATTTTTGCTTTTGATATTATTTAAAAAACTTCTTTTTTATTTCTCCTTGCAGCCAAACGTCACAAACGATTATAGCCAAGCTCACAACCTATTCGACGATCAACTGCAAATCACCAACGATACGTAGCTGGTACAGAAACCAGCAGCTGAGTCACATACTAAAAGCTTTTCTACAATAGTGCAGACACAAACCACACCACACATATAAAATGGCTTCTACCACGCCAATTAGCACAGACAACAACACAAATTCCACAACAACATCGATCTTAACAACAACCGGTGCTGATGCCGACTATATAACTGTCGTTGAAGTTGACGATCTCACATCGTCTACCAAAGACACCAACCACTTGAAGAAACTAGTCAAACGGCAGAGCTCCATAGCCGAAGACTCATCGTTCATCACAGTTCTGACCATTAACGAGCAGCAACAGCTCTTGCAGCAACAAAAAGATGAAAGCCAGGAGCAGAAAGACGATGCAGAGGGCGAACTTGTCGTAGTCTATCGATTGCCTGGCGAACGTTTGGGCTTCGGTCTAAAATTCCAAGGCGGCACACGCAATACAGAGCTGGTGCAGAAGCTCTACATACAATCCTGCGCCGCCGACAGTCCCGCTTCGAAAGTGGCCACCAGTTGGGGGACACTGCGCGAGGGTGATGAGATCGTTAGCATAGACGATCAGGCTGTGTGTCAAATGACGCGCATTGAGTGTGTGCGTTGTCTTAAGGATAATGTGGCAATTAAGCTGATTGTGCGCAATGGACACGGTCAAAAGCCACCCAGTAGTCCGGAGGAGGAACAGGCAGAGGTGTCGCTTAATGCACAACCGCCACCACCACCTCCTGTACCGCCACGTAAGCTGGTCAAGCGTCAAAACTCTAAGGAGCAGCCATCACCGGTGCAGTTAATCATTGAGAAGCCACTGACGCCGCCACCGGATGCCGAATACTACATCAACCTCTTTGCAGAGTCCATTAAAGCCGGATCCGAATCGGATGACACGGCTAGCACTATTTCAACAGTCATAGATAAGTTCTCCATGAGCTCAAACTACTCTTCAGACACGGATCTGGCGTCCAGCCTCAATGGACATGAGTTGGCCAAAGTGTTGAAACCGTTCACATTATTGGAGCAGGAATTTCAGCTGGAGCAGCCATTGGGTAAACCGAAGCTGCTAATACCGGGCAATAACTATGAGAATGTTGAGTTCAAAACCGAGAAGATTAATGTCTACGAAAATGTGGAGCTTAAAAGTCCAATGGGCACACCTACGCCCAAGCCGCGCATTCAGTTGGCCACTGTGGAACCGAAAAAACGTTCAATCATACCCATGCCACGTAAGATTGCCACGCCGAGTAAGTTGCCCATTGAGGTGGCACCACCCACAGTGCCCACAGAGGCAAGTCCTGCTACACCCAACACCAATGAGCTCAATACAAATCCAACAAAGTCCGTTGCTCCACCACAAATGGATCATAGCACCGACACGTCAATGGTAATTAGCGTGGAATCGCCTAAAACACCTACAAACGAGCACAAGGAGTTCAACACGAAAATCCCCAAGGCTGTGGCTTCACCCTCGACGCTACAGCGTTTCCTCTCACGCGCCAAGACTGAGAGCGAGATTAAGTTGCAGCAGCCTCTGAAGCAGCCCTCGCCCCAGACCAAGTCCCGCATACCCGTAGTCAGTCCGCCCGCTGCAACAAAGTCACCTCTTGTTGTAGTTGGCAGCAATAAGTCACCGCCACCAAGCTCAAATATTCCACGTCTACTGCAGAAACAAAAGTCCGAGACGGATCTCAAGCTTGGACTATATCGCAGTAAGTCAAAGGAGTCCAGTCCCAGTCAACTGCGTCCGCCGCTTCAACGCACTAATTCCGCAGAGGCGCCTGCTCGTACTCCCGATCGCACCTACATACCTGTGCTACTCAATGGGGGCTGCAGGTCCAGCTCCAACTCCATGGAATCCCTCAGTTCGAATTGCAGTAACAGCAGCGGCTCCACAGTCAATGGTCGCTCACCCAAGGGACCCAAGCCCAAGCCG
Organism: Scaptodrosophila lebanonensis; assembly: GCF_003285725.1. NCBI lineage: Eukaryota > Metazoa > Arthropoda > Insecta > Diptera > Drosophilidae > Scaptodrosophila > Scaptodrosophila lebanonensis. The sequence goes on along the minus strand of NW_022060742.1, from coordinate 11,368,975 downwards.
CCGGAGCGTGTGCAGTCCTTGCAAAAGACACAGATACCGAAGCTACAACAACTGCCCACAACTCCACCGCAACAGCTCCCCAAGCCCAGCATGCAGACTTTCAAGCAGGTAAGCAGTAATACCACAACTCCGGAGACACCCAAAACTACGCCCGTAAGCACGCCGTCGCCAACGAGCAATCGAGAGATACGCTTCAAAATACAAACCTATGAGAGCAAGACACAGGATGAGGATAAGCTGCCTAGTCTCTTCGATTTAGTGCATAAGCAGGAGCAACAGGATGTGCCCGTCAAAGTGCCTGCACAACGTGACATTAGCGCCCTGTTGGCGGCCGCCGCTGCCGAGGCTGTAGACTTATCCTGCGAGTCCCCACCACCTCTTGTGGTGGGTAAGTGCATGAAAGTGTTGGATGATACACAAGAGACCACTTGCTATTCAAGTTCCTCAAGTGACGAGGACGATGGGACACATGATGAGGTTGACGACGCCGAACGGGACTATGTGTGCGAGGATGGTGAGAAGTTAGGTCCGCCAGAGTTGATAAATGGACCCGGCCCATCAGAGGCATATTTTAATATGTACTGGCATTCGAATATGCTGCCCACCATAGGCGAGGTGGAGGAGGAGTTGTCATCACTGGAGCCGCAATCCTTGTCTAATGGGTAAGCCAAATATTTGCATTCGCAAACTCAGGTTGTAGTATTAAATAAGCAGAAGATGGAAGCAATTTAAATAACTGGAATATAGTCTGATTCATTAATGATTAAATGTAACAAGATGTTCCCGCCTAAAGCACGAAGAGATTGATTAGTAGAGATTAAATGGTAGAGTTAATTATAATTAGCACACGAGGAGAGTGAAGTGCAAAATTTGAAGTACATCGCTCCAGATATTGAGGCCGGAAATTTCTTGTGGGTGTAGAAGGAACTACGAAGCTTATAAAATTTATACGGTAGTTATGAAAAATCACTTGTAGCGGGGGAGTAGGGGTGGTATCGGAAAAAATTAACAAACTTGATGTGCCTAGGGCTCACGAGAATCAGGATAATTAGTTAGGTTATTCTAGCTCTTATACTTTCTGAGATCCTTACGTTCATACAGACATACATTCGCACATAACTATTATACCCTTTTACCATTTGGGTACAGAGTATAAATGTTGCTTTTGGACAGACTTAATCATATCCTGGTATAATTCATAATGGGATGAGAGATGTGTAAAATATCTCAGTTGTGTACGGATCATTAAGCTTGCAATCGAATGCTACACCAAGATCAGTGATAGCAGTGACCCGTTCCAAACATAGTCCTCCAATAAATAAGAGGAAATATGAAGTTTACTTCTCTAAAATGAGATAACTTTGCATTTTCCAACGTTAACTTATCTTCAGTAGCATTCGATTAAAGTTATATGCATGGCATATCGGTTATACTCTCTTGGAATATATCTATTACCTAATACCTCAGGAAACACAATCGTTGTTTTTGTTTAGTTTATGGAAGTTAGAATGCAAAAGCGTTCGTTGGCTAATATCGCGAGCAACGACAAGTTAAGGCAATGCGTGTGCAGCATATAACAATGAGTATATTACTTTCCCCCAATGTCTGATGTGTCTGCAGGGGTCTCCCCCCTTTCACTGATAAGCGAAATGCCGGCGTGTATACGAACCAACGCTTGCCGATAATAGCCCGAAATGTGTGAGTTAGCTGATAAAGAGTCAACAGTGAAGTGCAAACTTTTTGACGCGTAGACCAATTAGTGTTATATTCGAGGTAAAAGCAAGCGGTTCTTCGAATTTGTCGTTAGTACTATTAGAATTCGGTAATTTCCGTTTGTTGTCTCAAAGCGACAGGTGGGACTGGAAAAATTAGCATACTATCCGATAAGAAATTGCAGTAATTATTATTGTTCAATATAATTAATTGGTATTTGTTTTCTTGGCATTCTATTATTTGCAGGCCAATTGTCATTGTCGACGATTTGTGTCAACAGGCAGCCGAGTCGACGCCAACAGCAACAACTGCGAAGAAATTGCCACAGTACGTGCAGCCGCCTAAGGTGCCAGTCCCCAGTAAAATGGAAGCCAGCGAAGAGCTGCCACATGAGGTGGCGGCCAAAGAGAATGCGAACAACGATAAGATAGAGCTCTATGATGTTGATAAGCGTCACGAAGCAGCTGACCATACTGTTGTCACCGAGAGCAGTTCGAGCAGTACTAGCACTTCCCAGCAGGTGGAGAAAATAACCAGTAGCAGTAGCCAGACAGAGAACAGCAGCAGCAGCAGCAGCAGCAACGTCAGGGAGACGAGCAGTAGTGCGCAGGCAGTAAGCGAAACGTTGACCACCTCGGGAGTAAGCCACCGAATAACCACCACCAAGGTGACAACCACAAAGACAAGCAGCAGTAGCAGCAGCAGCCACTCCAGCAGCAGTAGCTCCTCGAACTTCAGTTTTCCCGATGTGGCCTTTAAGCTGCAACCGTATGAGGAGCGCGAGGAGATGCCGAATAGTTCTACACCCACCATTAAACAGACAGTGCATGAAGAGCGTCGTGTGATTAGTGAGCAGAAAACCCTAAGCGAGCTGCGAACCACCGACACTGAGACCGGCGAACAACAGCTGCTGACTAGCGCCGAGTCGAAGAGCAGCAGTGCACGCTTCAAGAAGATCAGCAGCAACGACAATCTGCTCGATTTGGACGAGCAGTTGGCACCGTTGACTGGCACCGTGTCTGCAGAGACACGTCTTATGGAGCGTCTGGACAATCCACAGGATAAACAGAGTATTGAGACGGGTATTTTGAAATTATCCGAATGTGGCAAGCAGCTGGAGCGATCGAAGAATGGCGATATAAGTTACACAGAATGCGAACAGATCGAACAGCAAAGCTATTTGGAGGGACAGCAAATTCTCAACGATGAAGCCGTTGATCCCACAGCCGAACCTCTGCTACAGCGTGAGCTAAGTGAGACACTGATCGTGAGCAAGGATGGTGAGAAACAGGTGACCAAACGCATCGAACAAAGCAAAGAGGCGCCGGGAAAAAAGGGCGCCAAGCTGTTAAAGAAAACTGAGGAGGAGCGACGTCTCGAGCAAGAGGCACAAAAGCTTATCGAAAGCTATCAAAAGGTTAAGAAAGAGGCGGAGAAGTTGTACAATCTAGAGCTCTCACCGAATGCCACAGACGAGCCCCAAGGCTTTGACTTGAGCGCCTTCGAGCAGGTGGAAGAGCAAACCAGCGAGCACGCCACACCTGTGGATGATGAACTGGGTTATTTGCTGCATAAGCACATCATTGACGGTCCGGAGCCTAAGATAAGTGAAGTCACCCCAACACTGGCGCCAAAATCGAAGCCGCCGGTGCCTAGGAACAAACCCAAATTGCCGGTGGTTATTGGCAAGCCAAAAACCGCACCACCACCAGTGCCACAAAAGCGCAGCGAAGTTCCCAGTAAACCGACACCTACAACACGACGAAGCAGCTTCGAGCTAACTAGCCCCCCAAAACCATTGGAACGCATTATTGTGGGTGTAGAACAGGATGCACAGGATGCGCAGGATGCATCAACCATACCACCCATCGCTAGCAATCCAATTATCACCTTGGCCAGCGTCGACTTGCCAAATGTTGCAGCCACTGTGACCGAGCCTGATTTGGTGGCACATGCCGAGGACTTGCTGCACGATGAGTTGCACTTTGAGAGTCATCAGCTGCCAAATGTTGTGGGCCAACCACATAAACAAAAACAACAACACCCAGAAGGGGGGGAGGGCAGCATTCTGAGCACCTCCTCGTCCATCGATTCGGTAACCTCGACAACATCATCAACTGCAGACACAACCCCGATAACAACACCAATTTTGGTATCAGCAACGTCGTCATTGGATTCTGTTAAAAGTGTCATCGAGGTCATCAATAGGCATGACAACGACAGAAGCGAGAACAGCAACAATAACATCGTCAGCAGCTGCAACAGCAGCAGCAGCAGCAGCAGCAGCAGCATTGATAGTGTCAATGCAACAGCAACTGAACTTGTAGAGGATGTGTCAACGTTGTTGCTCGATAGAGAGCATGAAACAGGTGAGTGGCACATACTGTAACTGGTCGTTGGGGCGAGTCTGGGTCACTAAAATTAAACCCAAAATGGATTACGTAGTGTAGAAAAGGGCGTTCATCCTAGGGATTAAACTGTTAACTTGCTCTACAGGACATGAGAAGTTCGTTGCTAGTTTAGTTCAGTTCTAATAAACGTTAGTTGGTACGATTGGACTTTAACATTAATCTCTTTTTCTCTTTAAACATTCCTTGACACTACACTAGCATCTAGAAATATATATATTTTTAAATAAAGTTCACATTTGCTCAAAAGTAAGTAAATTAAAAAGGCGAAGTATGTGAACTCTAATTAGAGAAAGATCTCACTTGAAAAGGAAATTGAACTGAGACAATGACAACTATTTGGTTAAATTCTTGCAGCTATACTCGTAAAAGGTGTGGCATTCGACACAACAATTGTCTTAATAATTCATATGAGTAATACGAGCTTTCTTGCTTCAGCAATACCTTGCCAATGAGTAATATCCATTTATAAATATTAATTTTTTTCTATATGTATACTTACATAGTGCGAATATTTTTAAAGATTACGAATTGGTTTTCCGTAATCAGTCACAGCCCCAACGATTAATCGCAAATTCGATATTTGGCAAAACTATTTACTATTACTATTAGTGTTTTAGTTTCCGTTTCCATTAGGCTTGATAAAATGCTTGTAATTAGGATTTAATTTAGTTATCATCGAGCAGTTATTAAAATTATTTTAGAATTTAAAATTAACATATTCTTCACGTTTTTTTTGAAAATTTGTTCTCACCACTTTGTTTTGATTTTTTTGTATACAAGATTGTATGTATATTTGAATATTTGTTTATTAACATTTTATTAAAAATATATAAATGATTCTTTCGTCCGCTGATTCATATTTGGTGAAGGCTAATCTCATTTAATTCGAATTCATTTGCTGTGGAAAAAATATAAAGTACTTAGAGCTTTTAGCCAAAACAGAAACGGAATAAAAACTGTTCGCCCAACTAGTCAAATAGACATCACATGTTTAGCTATATATCTATTTTAGAAGGGAAAAAGGTGCGACATATTAATTTAACGCACAACATTCTCTTTGAAAAAACGTTATTTTTTGAAAGTAATTTAAAATTTTTGAACTCAAAGGGTCTTTAAAGATAAAATAGAATAGTATTGTCAATAAGTATTTTAGGGTTTAGAAAAGTAGAGATTGCATTCATTTTAGATATATTTAGTAGAATATTCTCCTGCAAGTTTTGAGGAATTTGCTCTATATTTTCCACAAACAAACACATTCATGTGAATTATTGTAATAAAAACAGTAAAATGAATATAGAAAAGAATAAAATATTTTACGTAACCCCTGAAAAAAGACTTCACACTAAAGTATTGCTCAAATCTATTTAAACTTTAATTTAACTTTAAGCTTTTCCCAGTGTAGTCGAATAGTTGATTGCCTTTTCGGCTGCAGTTCCCCATTTTTGGTGAGCGGTAATAATAGGTTTTATGTGTTTATTATTTGTCGTCACTTTAACAACTAACTATGCTAGGATGTGAGGATTAAAGAATGTCTTAAAGCAATGTGAAATGATATGACTACAGAGACGATATACCAACTCCTTAGTTTCAAATTTATGAAGCATCCATTGTGATAGCTTGTTATACAAATAAAAGTTGTATCATTTGTCACACTGCGAAGCTAAGCTAGTTGGCCTTATTATTAAATTACATTTTCAGTTTGCAGTAACACTGAAAAGTGCATTTAAAAACTAGACCACTAATAACCACCCGTAAGCCAACACTGCGCCTCAGTTGTCCAAGTCCATTAGTGGTATTTGGTGGCGTTTTGCAAAATTGAAACAAAAAGGCACACGACTGAACAAACGATGATGATGCTGCTTGGAGTTGAAATTGCGGTCAATGTGACAAGTTGGGGCTCAGAGTAGTGGGGACTCACATGCGTCAGTCCAGCGTCCGGCGTCCATCGAGCATAATTGCGAGCGTATGACTAACGGGCAGTTGGTTGGAGGAGCTGTCAAAAAATAAACTCTGTAGGCAGGCAGATGGACAGCCAACCAACAGACAGTACTGCATGAACTGGGCGGACAGACAAAGACAAAACCACAACAGATCGGGAAGCTTTTTAAATGCACACTGAGAGTTGCTCGACGGCTAGAGCCTGTAGCCTGCTGCCTGCTGATATAGGAAGTTGCTGACAAATTTGTGGGCTGTGTGTTTTTTAAGCTTATTGCGGTACTTTGTCGAATATGAATTTAATTTGAAAATGTTGTAAAACAAACCCTTACTAAAAAGGTATGAAAAAATATCATTAAATTTGTATAAATATACAAAATAAATAATTTAAAAGCATGTCGTCAATTAGCAATTAATAATTTAACAGTCATTTATTTGTATGAAGCTTTTATTTTTTAGAGGACTTGTGTTATCCATATCGGTTTTTTACAATTGTTCCTTAAAGTCATTCAATGGTTGTAAGTACTCAGTCATCGGAAGGAAGGGGATATATTAGAACACTTAAGCTCAGCGCAACAAAATCAACTTTAAAATATTTAACTGACTTTTGAATAATAGTGCGTTAACTAGATATTCGTGGAATAGCGAAAAATTATTGCAACAACAAAAACAACAAACGAAAAAAATTTAATTTTGTTTTGGGTTGTTTTGACCGTGTTTAGATAATCGATCCGCAAAGGTCTGATTCATTTTCACATTCCCTTGCAAATATGGATTTAACTTTAAAATTATTTTAAGCCTAAACAGCAACTTTCTGCCAGACATGGTGAAATACAAAGTTCTTCAAACACTTATCAGAATGTTTTTTTAAATAATCAGTAATTTTTTTTATTTATAAAAAATTATTTACATTTTTATAAACTAGTATTCTGCTACCAATATGGCAGCTTAAGCTATTTGCTACTTAATATGATACAAATACAAAGAGTTATACAACTATAGAGAACATTTAAATCTATGTAAATATACAATGCAATATTTACAATATGTTGAAATTAAATATGAAATATATGTTATGAAATTCTATATTTTACACAACGGATCTAGTGGGCAGATCCTTCGGATGGCACTTCTTAAGTCTTCTCTTCCTGGGTCTGGAGAGCAGCCGTCTCGCTAGAGCGTTGGCAAATACTTAGTAGGAAAAAAAAAACTTTAAAAAAAAATGCTGCTTGATATTTGGAAAGGTTGGACTATTCGGAAAAGTAGTGTTTAATTATGAAAGTTAAATGCAAATAGCATTACATCCACTTCAGCTATTTCGCTGATAAACCACAATACTTGGCCATATGGCCATTAATTTACACTGACGTATCATAAAAACGCTATTGGCAAAATATTTGGCTTATCCCACGCGTTGACAGCTCGCGTTCTTATCAGCTAAATACCATCGATGCATCGCATACATACAATTTATGTTATTATTAATTGTTATTTCTGTTGTTGTTATTGCTGTTGTTGTTGTTGGGCATTGGAATGCGCAGCGTCATGTGAAATAAATTTAATAAAGGCCAACGCGCACAGCCTTTGGCTTATAATTATGAAATGCGGCGTTGCGTAAAAATAATTTCTTTTTATGATGATGACGAAAACGAAATAAATACAGACATACTTGTACTACTATATACGGACTATATATATTTGGAAACAAAGAACACACACAAAAAAAAACGTTGCATATTTTGCTGCTTTAATTGTAAAAATGTGCTTCCGCAGGCAGTGAGCTGCGAAAATTGGCATATTTGTAATGTTTTTATCAGCGGCCCCGTACGGTTGGCCATAATGAAAAACGGGCCCAATCAATACATATGGAAATTGTTGGACGAGTGCGTGCAAAATTTCATTATTATTTTGTGGACAAAGAGCGCCCGGCAGTACCCGTAACTGGCATCGAACTAGAAACTGCTAAGCTGATAATTTGTGTTTCTTTTAATTAGAAATGCTTCAAATTTAAATTGATCTAGTTCTTTGGGTTTTGTTACTATTTCCATATTTGTATTATTACTAAAAAATCAAATTAAAAACATTTACCATAATCATCAAAAAATATTTTTTGTTTTGCGTTTAAAACTGTTTTGCTTTTGAATATATTATTTAAATCAAAAATTAAAATATATATAAAGTGGGACAAATCAGCCAGCCCTGCAAGCTATGCCCAGACTCACAATCATTTGTATCCAGAAACTTCTCATGATGCTGTTATAACAAGACATTTCTAAACTGTAGATAGATAGCCAGTTCTGTGCGAAAGATAATTATAATCGGAATAAAAAACCCATAAACGATTGTGTACAGCTTACTTAGCTGTGCATGTAGACAAGTGAAATGGTAAATGGATCCTAGTCGATCTGTAGGGAATAGAAAAGTTAAGAAGACCACCTAATAGCTAGTTAGTTAGTCACATCACATTAATTACTTGTAAAGAAACACAGCACCAAGGACAGTAAGCTCCATACACTGATCGGCAGTGCAAACTTAAAACTAAGTTAAAGAACATTTTTTAATAAGAACTTTACAAGTAATTAGCAAAACTAATCTTTAAGTATTTTTAATACTGGATATTAATGAAGAAACAAAGCTTTATACTCAACAAAACTTTATAAATTCATTGAGCTAATGAAATATATATATCCTTTGACTTCAATCACTTTTTGAACCGTGTCCCTATCTCATTCCAAAGACATTTAATCACGAAAATAATCTCTTCCTTGGTTTTCTGAAAAGACGCATTTGTGGCTGTTTTTGTCACGTTTAAGTCAGTCCTTTTTAAATAACCATGCTCTAACAATATAATTGACTTAAAAGAAATCTTAAATCATAGAAAAGACGACTAAACATTTTGAAACTTGCCGACTGTAGCTTTAAAATACATCTTAAATGAAATAAATTCTTTTAAACATTTATTTTGATATGTTTATCAAATTTTAAGCTAAAGTAAGCAAGTGAAATATTTATGTCAGTTTTTCTTGGAAAAAATGTTCCACCAGAATTGCTAATAAACCCAGCAATAAATTCATTATTTAGATAAGCAGTTAGAATTTTTTTTAATATTAAATTGTCATGTTAGATTTAGGAACCAATCAAATGTATAACTGCTGATTAAATTTTTGAAATATTTTTCTCCCTACCTTTACCTTACCTTTACTTACTATTAAATCCCTTTTTATACTTTGATAGTAACTTATGATTCGTTAATTAACCAGTTCACAACTGCCAGTCTAAGAAGCTTAGGGTTTATTCAGAAACCATTGGGTTACATGCAAATATTTGGCGTGTATGTGCCTGCTTGTCCCTCTCCCGTTCTCTTTTTGCATTTCATTGAGGTGCCAATATTTGTCAGTTTTTGTTTAATTAAAACATTTTGCCAATATTTTACTGTTTGTTTTTATGGCCAAAATGCAAATTGTATGCAGGTAAGAGTAACAAATTGAATGCAGTTGCAGGCCCATAAAATATTTAAGTTCAACAATTAGGCAAAGAGATGGCGATAGGAAGACAGAGACAGACCACCGGTCGTATGCGTAATATAGTTTTGTTGCATTTGCATTTCAATTTGTGTTTTATATTGTTCGTTCTTTGGCCTGAATTTAAATGAAAACTATTTGGTTATACTGCCCGCTATTACAATATATATATATATATATATATATATATATATATATATATATATATATATATATATATATATTTAGGTAGGTAGGTTGGGGGTTTATCCTGTCTGCCATATATTTTGTTGCATGCATATGTACATATTTGAAATTGCAATATGCACTGTTTGAGTGTTTGTATGTTTTAGGGCCGAATGGGATGTGGTTGATTGACCATATTTTTCGCAACTTTTGTGCTGTACTCTGCTTGCATTATAAATGCAAAATTAATTTTCTGGTTTTCAGTTTTGATGCAACGGATAGTAAGGTAGATAAATGGATTTTAGAGTTATTGTGGCGGTTGAAATAAATGAAAAAGCAAAAACTAATGCTCGTTGAAAGCCGCTGTAATTTATTGCAATGCATTAGGGGACGTGTGTTTTCAGTTTTTTATGTATGCTTTTTTTCTGATTCGAAAGCCAAATAGAAGAAATATTTGTTTGGAATTAAACAATGCTCTGCATTAAAGAGGAACTTTTTAAAGAAAATAGAATTGCTAGCAAATTGAAATTATTTGATTCAAAAAATCATCAGAGCACCTTAAAAAAATATTTCAAATGAATGTACAAGACTTTTGAGTAGTTTCGACGTTCTTTAAGTGGATTTTTTTTTCATAAGCAAAGATAATTTTGTATAAAGAGAATATGGGGAGTGGTTGAATATTTAAATTTATCAAAAGATCAGTACCATGTGTGGATCGATGGGAGAGATTTTGGTAATCACTCAACTTGTGCGAAATAAAGCATGAATACAACTATTGCACACCCAATTCAATAAATCGTTGGTAGGGATTTGCATTTCCATTAATTACATCAAAGATTTTGGTTGATTTATAATAAATTCACGCACTTTTCCTACTGTATTTTTGGTAATCGCTACAATTATTGATTTGCACATAGCACCCATGGAATTTGCCATAAGATAAGCAATTATTATCATATTCGCATAAATAGATAAGTTTAGTTCGATCATAATTTCTGTACCGATAGCTCTAAATTAGTGTTACGTTGTGTGCGATAGTGCGGCTTCTATCCATTATTGGCGTACAATTTTTATGGGATGTCAATAAGGAAGGTACCTATCAATATGCAATCACCAGAAAGGGATATTTTTATGTTAATTCTTATTAGAATTCAAAATGCGAAAAAAATTAGTGATATGTTCTTAAAAGTGAGAGTCGTTAAATTTTAGATTATTTGTGGTTCAACAATAAAAGTAATCGAAATTTTTGCATTATATTGTATTTAAGAAAAGATTTTTAACAACCGTTTTTTTCCTATTTATAAGAAAGTCTTCAAACTAGTTTTGTGTGGGCTATATATAAATATTTAGAATTTTTAGATTACCAATAATAATTAAACACACTTTTATTTAAATATTTATAATTCAGAAAAAAGTGCTAACAGAAATTTTCATTTACAACACTTTCCCAATCTTTTGGCGTACACTTTAAGAACTGCAGCACAATTTCTCTAATTTAGAACTATTTCCATTGCACTTGGCCAATAGTTCCTGATCGTTTTTCGATTCGAACATTAACTGCAGAAAATATTCCAAACTTATGGGAGACCTCGTGCTTGGCATATACTCAAAGCCGTCAGCAGCTACTGCAGCTGGCCAACTTGGTGTCCCCCCCGAACTAGAACCGAAAGTGATTTGCCCGCTCTGTGCATTGAACTGTGGCAGCAAACCCCCCAATTAGCCCATTGGAGCTGAAATGGCCACCCAAAATGTGCGCCCAATACCCGTGCGCTGGCTGAGGCTCAGTCACTGCACTCAACACTTTGAAATTGGATTTTGAGCCATAATGGCCAACTGAATGACTGGCCGGATGACTGAGTGACTGACTGACACATTGCGGATTCGAACACGGCCCCAGCGCGACCAAATGTGCTTGGCATAATTGCTTTTGGGGCACATACCCGCTTTTGGGGCACAGGCACCCACTTGGGCGGCCCCTGCCTGCATCTAAAGCGGACTGTACATGTTATGGGCTAATGAAAATGCATGAAGGAGTCCGTCCATGCACATACGTGTATGAACGTGTATGTGCATGTGCCTGTTTGTCATAGTCCCTGCTGCTGTCAACATTCCACAGTTGCTTAAATACCCTAAACCCCTTACAAATAATGCAATGCAATTTCGGTTCCACTCATAAGTAAATAGACCAGCCTCTGAGTTCCTCCAAACATTTCATTTCATGTCATCTGAAAAGGAATACCTGATGATGTGACGTTAAGAGTGTCGTAATACTTGAGTTATAAACAGTTGCTGTATTCTCCATTAGGAGACCAATGCTATTTTCTATTTCTTTCAACAAAAACACCAAAAAAAGAAAAAAATTCGTTATCTGTAGATGAGAGAAGACAGGACTACGTATGCTTCCTTCAGAAAAAGAAATCGCATATTTGGGCATATAGTTTAGCCATAGGTAGATTCAGTCAAGCGTGCTAACATTTTTAAAAATTTCAGAAATCTTTGGAATATGCAAGTTGATGTTAAGAGTAATTCAATAGCCGTTTTTTTGGGAAAGCATTCATAAACACCTCTAGTATTGGTAGAAAGCTATCAATAGTCGTCACTAATAATTGTTTCGGTTGTTTGAGGTTTCGAATTTAGAAATTATATTAAAATTGTGTTTTTAATGGGAATTCATCGCAAAAATAAACTCTCAATTAAAAAAATAAAAAATATAGATCCGAATGTTTCGATATAAGTATTTGCATTTCCAAATCATTGACGTAGCGACAACAAATTTGGTCTCAAATTTAATGTTAGCTTGTTGAACAAAAACTATCCGAAGAGTAGTGCGTATCGATAGTTTTGCAAATATCATGTGAAATCTCTGGATCAGGTGTATTGTTTAAAATTATAACATCTTCTATTTATTATCAAACATCACATTCAAAAAACATCAGTTATTATATATATATAATACATATTTCCCTGAGGTCAGCTGGATATTTATTTGCCTATAAATTGACTCTATTCGACAAACTCTTCACATGTTTTGAATAAATGATATCTAAAACTACAATTAAAATATTTGCTTCGACATAAATAAATATAAAGGGTAAATGAAAGTCAGCATATCGAAGGTTTACTTTTTCCTTTTTCTTCGTGTGTAGTATGTTATGTTGAGGTTTACAATTTTCAATTGACAGCCTTGTCTGTTTATTTGATTACAAGTGTTGTAGACATTTGCTGCATTCGTTGTTGGCCCACCCACGTCCACCCCCCTGTCAGTTTACCTGTAAATTTGGAATCTAATTTCAATATTGACCCATGTGCCTATGCTCTGTGCTTGTACTTGTGATTGTGTTTGTGTCACGACGATTGCGCAAAATTTATCGCTTTTGTGCATTTGAAATTAATTTGAAATTAATTTTCGAATCGATTTTTAGCCGCCTTTTGGTCTCCATTACCATAGTTGTTGTTGGTGTTGTTTTTGTTATTCTTGTTGGCACTTTTCCATGTAATTACATGTCGTACTTGATGTGCTTGTTATTGTTGTTGTTTGCGTTGACATTGGCGCCTCGGGCCCATTTGATTAGATTTTGAACCCAATTTTGTTGCGGTTCGGTTCGGTTTCATTTCATTTTATTTTTATCCGCCTAAATTGTTGGGTAATTAATTGGAAAAACCTTTTCGATTATGCAGGTGGGAGGCATGAAGGGCATAGATACAAAAAAGTGATGGACTACAATTTTAATTAGTATTGTATTAGTAGATAGTAAACAAAAAATGGTGTAGAAATTGGACGGTTTAATAGGCCTCCTCTCTGCTCGTTGTCCATGTAACAGGAATAGAATGAAATAAAATAAAATATGTAGATGCTTATATTTTTATCAAAGAGCTGTTCAATATGTGCATTTAAAAATGCGTCTATTTTCCTCATTTTTTGGCAGTGTAAAACTATTTTCCGAATTTTCAAACAAATATTTTTTTCTATTGTGTATAAATAGTATTTGATTGCCTACTATGTAAAGCTCTACCAATTTAAAGAACATCAATTAAAATTAATTTAAATAATGAAGATTCGTGAAAAATTGTACTACAGAATTGCATTTGTTTGCACAACACGCCTCTCAACACTGAAACTGTTTTACAATTGAACCTAAATTAAATAATGGAAATGTTTTAAAATTTAACCTAAATTAAATGATGTATTTTACAGCTATAGAATGTGAAGCTAAATAAATTATTCAATTATTATAAATTTCGGAAAATAAAAAGTTTAAAGCTGCAATGCAGAGTTGCATTTGTTCCAAGTAGTGCGTAAATTTTTGCACAACGTGCATCTCAGCACTGGAGCTTTTTCTATATTTAACTTAAATCAAATATTGTATTTTCTAGCGATAGAAAATAAATTTTAATTTAATTTATAAATTTCCGGAAGTAAAAAGTTTCTATCTGCAATGCAGAGTTGTAATTTGTTTAAGTACTGAGTACTTTTTCAAAACGCGCATCTCAAAACTGGAGCTTTGTGAAAATCTAACTTGAATTAAATAATGGAAATGTTTTAAAATTTAACCTAAATAAAATTATGTATTTTCTAGCGGTAGAATGTGAAACTAAATACAATCCGAGTTAGTTTATAAATTTCAAAAAATAAAAAGTTTAAAGCTGCAATGCAGAGTTGCATTTGATCCAAGTACTGAGTACATTTTTTCACAACACTGGAAATGTTTGAAAACTAAAATTAAATAATGGAAATGTTTTAAAGTATAACATAAATAAAATTATATATTTTCTAGCGGTAGAATATGAAACTAAATACTAACCCAGTTAGAAAATAAAAAGTTTAATGTTACAATGCAGAGTTGCATTTGTGTCAAGTATTAAGTGCATTTGCACATCACGCATTTCAACACTGACACTGTTTAAAAGTTGAAAAATATTGCACACTACTACATAACTACATATACTATGTGTAACATTATTGGACAGTTAAATGCATTTGATGCACAATTAAGGCCATTCACGTTTGTGGCTTTCATTGCAATTTGAGGCAAAACTAAATGCACCGAAAACCACATAACGCTGAATTCCAAAATTAAAATGCATCAAATTTTGAGCTTGATTTGATTGATTTTAAATGGCATTTAATTTGACAGTTGATGGAGGCTGAAAATTGGTCCAACGGCCGTGCAATTCCACTTGACAAAAGTGTTGGCTGATTTGGATGTGAATGTGGATTATGCCGATGGTGAGTCAAAGGTCAGCAGCAATGACAACAGCAGTAAGCGGAGCTGTAGTCGTACACCATTCCTTGTTGGTCGGCTGATTGACATTTGATGTACCTGTCATAAACCATGAAAAGCTACTTGAAACATATTGCACATCGCTCTATAAATATGCAAAATAATCTCAGATTGAAAAATAATTGCACCGTTGCCAGACAGACCATGACACGCTCAAATGCAAAAAAAAGAAGCAGGACGATGGCAACTGCGACGTCGTCATGGACGTGGACGTGGACGTGGAAGTGGACTCTGATGGTGAATGGTGAGCGGTGATTGCATTTCTTCCTGCCCAGCTCGGTCGTCACTCATCCGAGTCTTTTGCATTTTGCATGCGGTCCAAGTGATATATGAGTGTACCACTACATACATACATATATATGTATATACATATATTTTGTTCGCCATTTACTTGTTTTTCGTTTTTTAATTTACTTCCACGTACATGTTTGTATGTGTGCCAGGAGCTTGGTTGGCAGCTCCGTGAAACTGAGACGCTGGACAAATAGTCGTAAAAAATGAACAGGCATTGAGTCAATATTGGAGGCATACAATATTTAAATGTGCTTAAGTATGGCGTATTGCGATATACTATATGTATGTGTGTGTGCAATTTAAATCAAGCAGTGAAAATATTGTTGGAGTGGTCAGCAACTGCATTGCAGGGTAGAATAATTATAAAGCAGGTCTACTCGTAAGACCTTGGAATAAGTCAGGAGTGTAGGGAAGAACTTACTATCTATAGAAGTGCGTACATATTGTTTAAAATTGTCTTAAGAGCAGTACTGTTAAGAGCTTTCTGTTTTGTTCTTTTATTTTATGTTTAAAAAATCAACAAAATGTGCTCTCGATAAATAAATCCTTATTATTCTTAAAGAACGATCTAACCGTTAATTTGTGATAAGAAGCATTGTTTTTAGTAATGTGGGGGAATTTTATTTTCTCAACGGACAGGTATGCTTCGATTCACAGCAGAAGGCTACCCTAAGAGACTTAATTATTAAAAAATTTCAAAAAAAATAAAGAACAAGTATGATTGCATTAAAATAACAAATTAAAATACATAAATAGATAATAAAATATGAAATATAATTAAAATCTAAAGGTGGAGAATCACTAAACCGTTGGGGGAAAGTTTATTAGCCAGCACCCCCTACTCACATATGTTTTATATATTGAAATAAACATATCCAGGTAATCTTATTAACCAATGAGATTATTTCTCATGCAATGCCAACAAATTAAACTAAAAGTGCATTCGAATTTTCTGATTTCATTACTTTAAATCAAATATTAAATACTTTCCACATTCGAAACCTCTTCTAGATCGTTATCATAGAAAATATGTAATCCCAATTTTATTCACTTTTTTGAACGATTTTCTATATTATTTGCATTCAATCTTTTGCCCGAAGATAATTCAAGGTTAAGATAATGCTTGTATTTGGTTTTAAAACGAGATTTTGAAAAACAAAAAAACAACCAAGAACGAAAGAAAGATTAAAGGTGAAGTAGTAAGAGACTTACAAGAAGTGGGTAAAATTTATTGGAAATAGTTGTGGTTATCAAATCCACTACCTACTGATAACTTGTCTATAAACAGTTTGTTTATATGTAGTTACTATAAGCTGGCCAAACTAATTAACTAATCAGTAACAAGCTACGAAAGTAATCAAGTTGATTGTTGATTGACTAAAATAATTCCGTATTATTAGTAACGCTAAGTATTTGTTACCCCTGGAGCTATCTGGGTTGTAGTTCCCCGACCAAATGACAAGAGAACTGAATTGTTTAAAGTGGAAATGGAACCAAATAACTTCTGCATTAAATAGCTTTCATATAAAAATACAAATAAGGAAATTCTTTAAATCCTTATAATTTTCTCATTTTTAAACACTTTTTTTTATCATTTCTATGCTTAATCGCATAACCTCTTGCATAATTTTTTCCGATGGTGAAAACCGTTTAATGGAATCTTTATCTTTAATGAGACGGCTTGTCACTCTATGTTTTTGTTATGATAAGCTGCAAAGTTTTAGTTGCGAGTGTCCTGTCAGGTATTATAGGAATTAATGATCTGATCTTGTTATCATTTAACTTGCAATCAACTGCAGAAGAAGGCACCAGAAATGACTAGTATGGCGCAGGTCCAGGTCCACTTGTTGGGAGTTCGGTTTGACCTTCGAGCTATTGCTCAAAAAACTTTTATGTTAGGCTAATAGCAATAGACTTGATACAAAGTTCAAAACTGCTTAAATGTATTCTTGTGGAGGATGATTCGAAATGTCGTCTGTCTGAAAAGCTGTTCCTTACCTTCTCATTTCGAATCTCAAAAGATATAAGCTATATATTGAACTACAGTGTAGTTTTTCTAAGCTAGAGAAAGTGAAAGCTCACTTTTTTCCTCGATTAACGCAACTAGGCTGAGATATCCAAATAGATTTAGTTGCAATCTTTCAGATTTCTGCACACGATTCTCTCGTACTAGACCAGATGTCACAGCAGAAACTAATTAAAATATAGTCGTACGTATGGTCAGCAGACTGAATAAAATGTGTGTATATCTCAAAGCTCAAGCACATTTCTGTTTTACCAAATCGGCTAATTATATATTTATGGCCAAAAAACGCACTAGACCAGCACAGTCCAGGTTCCATGCCAATTTGACAGACGTGTGTGTTTTCCTTTATTTTTCTTTTGTTTTTCAGCTTGCTAATTCCGTTTGCTATTTCCTTTATGCCCAATTCGGTTCACACAGCAGAGCAAACGACATGACTTCATTTTCATTTTCTTATTGTTTTATCGCACAGCAATCGCTGTCGAAAATCACATGCACACACGTCATAAATGTCAACTACATAAGAATTATGACAAACATATATAAAAAACGAGACCCCCAAGACCCGTTGCAAGAACACGGAAAACAGAGCAATTCATATACGAGGTCTGTTTAAAAGAAAAGGCGAATTTTGAATTTTCCCTGACTGTTTATTTTTTTTATTTTTTAAAATTTATTTTATTTTTATATATTTATTTATTTATTTTTTTTTTTTTTTGTTATATTTGCCAATTTGAATTAATAGTTTGTTGTTGGCAACTGAAAAGATTTCTACGTTTGTGTGTCTTTCGATTTTCGACTTTTGAACAAAAATGGATCAAAGAATATTTATTAACAAACACAATACCGTATTCATGCCTCATGGAAAATTTCTTGTAGAAGCTTCCTAGTGGGGTAAAAAGGAAGGAAACCACCGTATTCAGCAGATTTGGCTCCCAGCGACTTTTTCCAATCCCCAAAAGTGAAGAGACTAAAGAAAAGAAAGAAAGAAAGATAGAAATTGATGTTTATCTCGTCAGAATCGAAGAATGAGCTGAAAAGCGCATTTCAGAAGTGTTGCCAGGATTGGAATAAGCGCTGGCATAAGTGGATTATATCTGAATGGGATTCCATACTTTAAATGGGAGTAAATGGATGTTGGTGAAAAAATAAATACTTTTCAAAAAAAAAAAAAAAAAAAAAAAAAGAGGTTCATAATTCATCATTTCTTTTGAACAGACCTTGTAGACATACTTATATAGCATGTGTGGCATAAAGTCATAGGCAAGTTGGTTCTATGGGGTGCTGTCGGTTGGCCATATCTGAACTTAAGATTTCGTGGTCCGTGACCATTTGGAAATGTGATAATTGCAGCAGCAGCCACCGTTGCCAACTCACAGGCGTTGTAATGAGCTTCGCCTGGATGGCTGAATGGCTGAATGGCTGGTTGGTTAGTTGCTTGGCTTGCCTTCCTAGAAACTCACACAATTTGACACAAAAGTGCAGCTGGGCTTGGCTAGGTTTGGATCGACTTTGTCGAGTTGGCCGGGTGGGTTCTCTCTGCCACCGCTGCTACCGTTGCACATTTCGCGCGCTGCGCTTTGTTTCGCATTTAATGTGACAACGTCACTTTGTTGTTATTGTTGCTGTTGCTGCTGTTGTTGTTATCTGGCTGTTAATTTCCAGCACAGCGCAAGTTCACACTCTTAATTGGATTTGAAAGTGCAGTGCAGCATTGCCCAGCAGTTGACACCTTCCTAGCCTTTCCTCCAGCTGCCTACTTTATTTCGCTATCTTCCTAAGGCCTCCTCTCCTCTCTGGGTAAGAAGTTTAGCAGACATGACAGCTGATTAGTTTGCTTTGTGGCATTAGGCGGCATGGCGATGGCGATGTCGCCTCTTATGGGTTTGTCTCTGGTCTCTTCTTGTCCCTGCCTGGATGTTGTGAATGAGGTTACTCCAATGAGTGGCTTGGCAGTGAAAATGTCTGCTTGTAATTGTTTTTAGTAAATCAGCCAAAATAATGAAAATGTGTTGAAGCTAAGAGGAGCGGCTAAATACGAGGAGTTATCCAAAGATAAGCAAGTGATATACTCGTACTACTGTGGGAGAAGCAAGCAACAATTAGAACCATAAATGTTTGAAAACACCAATGGAAGGACACCAAAATTTCAAGTTAAAGAAAAGGTGCGAGCAAGAAAAAGTTCCTCTCTTCTTTCCGTCTGTACGTTCTTAGAGTTAACATGAAATATAATCTCCGAAGAAAGTAGATCGGTTTAAAAACAAATAAGAAAAATACAAATGATAAAGACTTTTCAAAATGTAAAGCAGAAATGTGAAGAGAATTAACCTAGCGCTAAAAGATAGTAAAAAGTGACTATGTGTGAAAGAAATTGAGTCAGTAAAGAAGTGTTGTGAAAAGTAATAATAGGCATAAATTGTTAGATATATTTGTATAATTCACATAAATAAATGAAAATTTGTATTGTTGAGTCTAGTTTAAAAAAAAAAAGCTGTGGAAAAAAGTTTAAAGAAATGAAAATAAAGTCAATAAAAATGTGTCATAAAATGCACACTTTAAATCGTCTCCATCGCTTAATTAATAATTAGTGTTAACAGTCAAAAGTTTATCAATTATTAAAAGTATGACACGATTTAAATATTTTTTCAGCTAAAAATAATAACAATTCTGTAGAAAAACTTACTTGAAATTTACGTTTCTGCTGTACTTTTAATTGACTTACAATTTTTTGAAGGAATGCATAATGTCTGCCTTACTTAAATATCCTCCTTAAATATCCTAATTTAGTAACCGAACGATATTCAAATGTTTTGTCTCGAACTTACTATGTGAAATGTGTTTTGCAGGCGGGAATATCATTATTTATTTAGTTATTTCTTCATTGACAAACAAAGCTTTCGATGAAAAAAAGAGAACTTGAAAAAAATAATTAAAATAACATCTAATAACAAAACTGACTCAATGGTGGAATATTATTTGTCTGTCCGGCAGAGAGAGAGGATGCAGTTAAAAAAATAAATAAAATTAAATAAAACTTTTTATTTATAATAAAAGATCAACCTTTTACAGTCTAGGAGGAAAGGGAAGAGGTAGCTGAAGATTTAGATTTGAGAAGATTTAAGTGAGGAGAGAGAAAGTTCATTTGAGAGTAAAAAGTAAAATGTATTACAATTAGAGCATAATAGATAGTTAAGACAAGTATATGATTGTCCAGTCAGTGTAAAATTCTACTAAATTTTCGCCAGATTCTTTAGAGAATTGTTACTATGCCTTAAGCAATAAATGAGAATTGAAATGGAATGCAATTTAAACACAAGTTGGTTGAAATCTCTACATCATTGTTATGTCAGTCTGTCGAAAGCTATTTCCAATTCTTAAGTCGTCTCTTCCACACTGAGAAGAAGAATTGAAGTGTGAGCTAACATGATTGTTCCATTTTCGTATTAACGACAAACAATTAGAGCTGAAAGCGTTGTAGCCATAAATCTCAATAAACGTATTCTAAATTATACTATCTATGGAAACAAAAGCAGTTAAAGCTTTAATTACCATTATAAAAATAGTGACAGAGGAGGGGAGAGATAGAGAGATGAAGAGATGAAGAGAGTACGAGAAAAAGAGACGAAAACTTACCATTAATGGTTGGCTAATTCAATTTTGCGCTGATACATGGCATCTATTGGCCAGTTTAAATGCCAGTTTAGAGCCCATGATGCCAATTCTTAGCCATATTTGTGTTGCATACGCGAGTGGACAGCAATTACACAAAGTTAACGTCGTCGTCGGGGCCAATAAAACTCCTACTATAACCATAAAACACAAACTCAATTACAGCGTTTGATGCTCAAGGCCACAAACAACGCAAGTTACGATGCGTCAACATTTTTAACACGTTGTCCATGGAGCCTAGTACTGGTACTGGTACTGGATCTGGGCATGGGCATGGGCATGGGCCTGAGAAGAGCCAGTTGGGGCCGCCTGTCTGCACTGCGTCCAAAAGTGATGCATTGCTTTATTACCCCGAAAGTGAGGCGCGGCTGGGCCGACCGGCTATATGCATAATTATGCGCTGCAACGCCCTCTGTCAGCGACTTGGCTGCTCAGTCAGCAGGCAGTCGTGTATCCTTTGCCTTTGCCGTTGCCTTTGCCATCGCCTTTCCACTTCCCGCTTGCCTTTCCCTATGGCTGTTGCCATAGTGGCGTAGTTTTCTGAAGCGCATTCGTGCAGTTTTTAGCGAGTTTTTTTCATTTTTATTTTCTTTTTTCTTTCCTTTTTTTTGTTACTTCTTTGCTAGCCTGTCTTGTCAGCAGGATTAAGCAATTTTCAGCATGGTTTGCGCTTTTCGCTTTACCTGTCTGCGCCTCGTCGTCGTGGCAACTCCTTCGCCTCCACGGGCTGCCCACGTTGACAAAAAATCTGCGGTGCTAAAAATCTGCGATGCGTAAAATTTTGTTAATTTAAGTTGCGTTGCAGCGCGACACGAATCTCCCATATGCTTGCAGCCCTCAGCTCTTCACACTCCACACTCAGCACATTTTGTTGCCGCTTAACGGAGGTGTTAATGTGTTGGCAGCGGTTGAGGGAACTTGCAACGTGCAGCATTTTTTCTTTCCTGCTTTTATTAATTTGATTGTTCGCTCTTTTATTTTATTTTTCCATTATCACACGTTTTAGAGGGTGTGAGAACAGACAACGGATGTTTGGGTTTCAATTCAGAGATGTAATATGTTTGAAAGACTGGGTATGTCCCTGAGTTAAGACATAGTTAAGGTTAGAAAAGGTTACAAAACTCTCAAGAGAATAATGTCATATTATTTTGCTAGACAGGGATAATATTTAAAAATTCTGTCGCTATTTGTTATTTAATGTTTAGTGCTTCAGTTTCTTTTCTTCCAAAGCATTATTAGATAGATCGATTTACGTTAGATATAGCTTAGTTGAACTTAGCTTAGTTAAGTGAGCCTCTGATGAAGTTCTGTTGGGTTGAAAAGGTGAATTAAGTATCTTTAGATAAAGTGAAGATTAGTCAGAATTAAAAGGTGAATTAAGTATCTTTAGATAAAGTGAAGATTAGTCAGAATTAAAAGGTGAATTAAGTATCTTTAGATAAAGTGAAGATTAGTTAGAATTAGACTATAGTTACAATAGAATAGGCAGGGTGAGGTTGGTTTGGGTTGGATTAGATTGTAGAAGGTTAGGTTAGGGTAGGTTGAATTGTGTTAGGTTAGGCTGTTTGGTTAGGTAAGGCTTAAGGACTTTGGGTTAGAAGAGCTTAGGCTAAGCTAAGGCATGTTAGGTTGAGTCGGATTGGGTTAGGCTCCAAGCTTGGGTGAGGTTGTTCTAGGTAGGGTTAAGTTACATAAGGCTAGACTTCGTTATTTAGACTTATAGTATGTATATAATAAGAAAAGCAATTATTCCTTAACAAGTGTTTACAAAAGTCTTTTCATGATCATGAGCAATTCTTCAAAATACTGGCCAGGCCGTGCTTTTCAGTTAATTTATGTTAGGTTAGATTTAGTAGGGTTAGCTGAGTCAACGATAGGATGGACTGAGGTCATTTATGATAAGGTAGATAGTGAATAAGTTGGGTAACGTTTCTTTAGAAAAAGGTGCGCGCTTCATCATTAGCCTGAAGTATTTCAAGACTTGTATGACATACTCATGACCAATGGGAAGTATGAGAACTAATATTTTGCTATAATAAGTTAATTTAGCATAATATCTTTTTATTTCTGCCCTGGCATATATACTTTTGTTATAGTTTATCGGTACTTAACTAATTTCAACTAAGCTCAAACTTCAATATTCATTTCCCCAATACATCTTTCCCCTTTATAAAGCTGTAGCAAGTCTGTAAACACGAAAACATTTTAACATCTCATTCTCCAAGCGGTTTTTAACTCATTTACACCACAAACCCACAAACAACTTTGCCTTTTTTTTTTGCCCACCTTCCGACCTTTGAGTAATCATTGTGATATCCTCACGTTTTTTTCTGTTGCTGCCGCTTCTTTATGCACCAATTTTCGCAATCATCTTGACCTTTTGTCACCTCTTGCAAAATAACAACAACAACAACAACGACGACGACAACAGCAATAACAACAACCGCAAAACAATCAAAAATAAGCCACAGCAGCCGGCAGCAAACTGACAAGCAGTTCCACATATCGCATTACAGGCAGCAAACTTGGCCCAATGGTGCACAGATATGAGCAGACAAAGCGATATGCAAACCTCACTGCATCCTCCTCCCCTTCTGCAACCCACGAACCTTGCAGGCAGTCAGCCAAACTGTGAGGAAAAATTAAATTCGTGCCGTGCTACATGAGCCTTTTGAGCCCACGTTTATGCATACGGCAACCACACTGGCTAACAACTGATATCTTTCATCAGTTTGGCAAATGAAATGGGCTGATCCTCTCCTATCTCATCTAGTTCCATCGCAGATGAATGACGACTACGTAACAAAATTGAAACGATGTAGAAACAGTTGAAGTTTTGAAAAAAATAACAATTCTTGTAAGAAAAATAATCACACTGTTCCTAATTCATTTTGCTGTTCCAATTCCATAAATTATGCTTTTATTTTCTTAAAATTGCTCTTTGGAATGTGGAGCTTGGTCAATTTTTCGCTTGTAATAAATGTTTCTTTAGGATTTATTGAAAATTGATTTATGAGCTATCAAATAGGCTTCTATTCATTATAGAAAAGCGCTGGAATCGTTTTGACATGGCTGGAAACATATTCCACAAAAATTTAAACTTCCAACCGTTTTAAAAGGCTAGTGAAGCTCCAAAGGCAATGCAAGGCCATAGGAACTTTGTTGCAATACTGAATGGAAACGAAACACCAAGCATGACTCGAAAACATTCGAAACACTAGCACACAACAGAACGTGCGGAAGTGAAACACGATTGCTGGACAACCAGCAACTGTTTCTGCCAGCAAGATGACACTTTTCCGCATAATTCCACAAAGATGTAAGCCAGTGTGTGCAGTGTATGCAGTTTTGACTTCTTCCTTCCCATTCTGAACGCTTGCATTGACGACGCACGCACCGCCCACTGCCAACTTCCAACTGCTACTGCCAGCATTGCCATAACGTCAACATCGCGTTGGTCGACTTCTGGCCCGGCGTTAATATTAAAAATAATTTGCGTGCGAAATTATTCATGTTCCACAAGGCAAATCTTGCGGCAATTATCGCTGCCACCGCCACCGCCGCAACCACCACCACCACCACCGCTGACGTCGCACGCGCGTTGCATGCAAAATGCCAAACAGTCGAAGGCACGAGTGCCACAGTTAACCGTTTTCTGTCATCGTCGTCGTCGTCGCCGTTGTTGCTGTTGCTGCTGCTTTTGGGCTCTGTAGAGCAATTGCAAACAGAAAAGCGCTTTAAACCACAGACGCAGCAGCAGCAGCAACAACAACATCGGCAGCAGCAGCAGCGTTAAAAGGACAGCAGCAGGCTGTATGGCTGTTGCCAATAACTGTGCCTTTATTGAGATTACAGCTGTGCGTGAATGCGTGATCGTGAAAGGCTGAAGGTGACGATTCAAAACCATGATGCCAAGAAAAGCAATCAATATTAAAGAAATTTTATAAAAATACAAAAATTAACGAAACCTACAATTTACAAAACATGGAAAGCATAGGTTAGTGACAAAAATCAAATCCGCTTATGAAACCAATAAAGATATCAATAGAGAAAAGCAATTAACTCATTTAGCGTAGACGATGTGAAGTACAGAGCAGTAGTAATGTATTAGATAGGGAACATTAAAATTCCAATTGGTTTAAAAACTTGTTCCAATAATTTGAAAGATTATTTTTCAACTTATTTTGTATTGCAGGGAGAAACTATTATAAACAATTCTAGTAAACCGAAAACAGTTGTCTCTATGACTAGGAAACGAATTGTTCCTACACTGAAATAGAATAGAAATTTGGCATTTTTAAAAAGTGGACATCAATGAGCGCTATATATTTAAAATGTGATTTATTATAAATAATGCTGAAAAATGATGTAGAAAAAAGTGTTAGCAGTCTAGTCGGGTTGCCTCAACTTCTGAATACCCTGTACCCATTAAGGAATACAAATTTTATATAATTTTGTTATAGCATGGATTAAAAGGGAAAAAGAGCACTAGGTTGGTAGTACTAGTACTATGTCGAATCATCTTGTTATACTGAACTATGCGAATATATATGTACTAAACACCTAATTCTGTTGTTACATGCTAGATCCGTTCCAGAAAAAATCCTCTAAAAAAAAACGGTGTCAAAAAAGACATTGATCAAATGTTATTTTGAATCGTGCTAAATGGAATAAAATCGTGTAACCATATATAAAATTTTTAAGTTTCAAACCGTGTTAAATCGAACCCGTTTAAAAAAAGACCGTTTAATAACAGAATTAGGTGTATATACTTTGTAAGATCTACCACTACTGTGTGTCTATACATTCGCATTGAACTACTTAGCGATGGACCCATTGCTATGAAACGAAGCAAAAACTCCTGTGACACGATGCTCTTCTGATCTGGTTTGTTAAATCGCTTTACAATCGCTTAATGCAAAATACTGGAAACACATTCAGATGAAATGTTCATGGCTCTATCAATCTTACATCAATCATCAGTTGTCCTACATCACGCGATGTATATTTGCAATGTTTTCTGGAGTTGTCAACTCAATTGGATGTTTAGTGGGTGTGCGTGATTGTGTCGGCCCTTTTTCTCACGCGCACTGCTTTAATCGACATACTCGTATAGTATTTGCGCGCATATGTTTGTGAACTCCACCAATGTTGATGTTTGTTTGTATTGTTGTTGTTGCTGTTGCTTGTATTGCTGCTGAACGCGCACATCCTGTCGCTGTCACAGCCGTTGCATTGGCAATCATCAGACGCACACACACACACACACACTCGTACCACCGCCTATTGACACTGACAGTTATAGCTCGGAGTGTATTTACACAACTACAGATATGAGCGGCAGAAGTCAATGCAAGCAAGGCGGCAAACAAGGAGGCAGGAAGGCTCGCAACCAGGCAGCCAGGCTCATCGTGTCGTTGCAGTGCAGGAACTTCCCAGGCCATTGCTCATTGCCGCCGCTGTCATGGGCATTGGCGCAGAAAAGCGCCAGCATTTGTCATCGGTTTTGTGCTGTGCGGCAGTGTGGTAGTGTGTGGAAGGGCTAAGTCGATAGTGGCCTAAAGCCAGCTTAGCCAGATCAATGCGTTAGATGTTTGAAGGCATTCAAGTGTTAAGTGTTCAAGAATGGACAAATTTCAAGAAATTATTCTATAATGGCATTCAAATGATTTGGCTACAAGACCTCAGCCATAGTGTTACAACAATTGCTTCAATTAAGCAAAATTTCTTAAATGGATTGAAATGATTAGGCTACAAAACCTCATTTAGAACAACTTTAAGATGTTACAAATATATAACTGTTAATGCAATTTTTAATATTTCAAAAAGCTTGTCTTTTATTTGCTGAAATCCAATATTGATTTAATGCTTTCAAATACAAGCATATTTACAAAATAAAAATTTCTTACTTACAACAGTTCTCAAATATTGGATAAGTAACGCGATTCACCCAAAATGTCATTACAATATAAATTTGCACAAATCCAAATTATATGTTGTATTGCCAACTTTAAGGATATAAGTGAAATTCAATTTTCAAGTCAGTATTTCATTTATGTGAACTACCTTTGGAATAATAAAAATAAGTAAATTTACAAATAAAAATTCGTCAAGTTGTAACTAGATATTTTTTGAAAGAATGGGTCGGAAAGTGTCAACTGAAGATGACATTTGCTTTTAGGGCTATTCTGTGACACATTTGATAATACCCATTTGTTTGTGTAACAAATTCAATTTATTTCACTTACACGAAATCAAAATAATTGTACAGCATTTTAATTGCATTTAACATTTGTCTTGTGTTATCAGAAAGCTCAATAGGGTGTTTTTGATTTTATTTTGCACAGTATTTCGATTGAAACGAACTTAAAATTGAACAAAAAATAAGTTTTATAAATGTAGAAACAAGGTCTTGCAGGGTCTTCTGTTAGTTGTCTTTAACAATTAACTTTTCTGTTTTATTTGACTAATGGACTCACCAGCTCATCGAATTGAACAATTCAAGACTGCGCTAGGGATACAGTCTATATGGCTCCTACATACATTTTTTTTTAAATTTAAGATCCAATGCTTTCTATCTAGAAATCGGCAAACAGAGCGACAAATAGGTTCAGCAAATTCAGAGAATTATATGACATGTTCGAAAAACTTATATTTACTATATATAAGTATTTATATTCTACTCAGTCTTTATTTCGTTCGATTTAATTATTCTTTATTTGTTGTTGGTTTTCATAAGCTTTCAGAATTGTCATAAATTGTATTAAAAATAGTTCTGAATGAAGCAAAACAAATTTTTTAAAATAATTAAAATTGTTATGAGTCCCTGAACAAGCGCAAAGAAATATATATTCTTTTGTGTATTCATTGCATACACTAAAGTACAATCAATTGTTAATACTTACAAGTACTTTACTTGTTTTGTAAAAGCCTGATTTATTTCAAAAACATATAAGAACACATAAATATGCTCAAAATTGTGGGATATTTCTTTTCATTAAATGTATTTTATCATAATTTATTAATTAATTATTGTAGCTTACTAAAATATTAATACAGCCTACATATGTCAGAGCTTGTTCTTTATTTCTATGAAAGTGAAGGAAATATCACTATATTACAAAGTTTCGTATTAACAACTATATTTAGTCTGTTCTGCCTGCTTTAATTTAGGGCTGAGTTTACTAAATCTAGGGTGCCCCTCGCTTGACCTTACAAATGTTTAGCCAAACATAATTGCCATTCCATCAGTAGATTGCCACTCAAAATGGCAGCACACTTCCGTCCCGGCCCAAAACCAAGACGTATAGTAATGATGAAGAAGAAGCAGAAGAACCAATCTGATGCATGGCATACGAGTATCATCATCATAGTGATATCTAGGCAGCTGTTGACCACGCTGCAGACTCTAATAGAGCGGACCTAGGTCCGAACATCATTTCCCTTTCAGCAGCGATAGCCACAGAAACAGCCACAGAAATTGAAATGAAAATTGCAAAAAAGGCGAGATTGCGGAGGCACAGACCAGACCGGGCCAGAGCAGACAATTTACCAACTAAACAACTTCATCGGCGTGGCATTAAATGAATTTTTATAAAGCTCGAGCTCCAGAAGATTGACACAAACCAATTAACATTTTGCCTTTTGCTTTCCGTTGTCTTGTTGTTGTTTTCTATGTCTCTCTTTTAAAATTTATCGCACGTTTGACTGCGTTTACAGCAGATGTGGCGGCATTAAAGTTGACTTTAACTACATTTTGCGCTTAAGACGGTCATCGTCGCGACGCGTCTTTGGCACGGGAGGACCCCAAGGGTAACCATTCGTTTGGGCTTCAGCCATATTTTTTCCAAATGTTCTTCTGACCGCTGCAATAAAAAACGCAACTTTGTTGGCCCGTCAAAGCCTGCCTCAGCATCGCCAGCTAATCCATTTATCTATGCCCATAACTCTTAAAATAGCCTGGAAAATTGCGCAGGGCTCTGTACAGTGCACTTCATGGAAAGTGCAACTGGCCAAATACTAAAAGACGTTTAAAATGCACTAATTACCCATGCAGAGCCCATGAAAGAAAGAAATCTTTTTATGCAGATTACAGAGACGCGCGCGTACTGGACACTAGACGCTGGACGCCGGACATGCGGCTCACAGGGACTGGACAAAGTGTGCTGCCGCTGCTGCTGCTGTCCATTTGAAAAGTTGCGCGCTTATCTGCTGGTCAGGCAGCAGCCAGCAGCTACTCACAGCCACAATCACAAGGCAGGCACAGGAGCAGGCGCAGGCATAGGCACAGGAACTGGGGACAGGGACAGAAACAGGGAATAGCAGGCGATAGCAGGCTGTGTAAAAAGTTAGCCAAGAAATTGAGCGTAAGGCTGGCAGCACTTAGCGGAATCAGAGGGTTGTCCACTGGAGGGGGTGGGGCGGCCAGATTGGGGTGTCGAAGCGTACAGCACAGCTGGCTAATTAAAATGAAAAACTATTCAAAGTTTTGTAAGCTAGAGCTTAAGCATAACATGCTGAGCAGCAAATGGCGAGACAGGAATGTCGACAAAGAGCACAAGAAGAAGAAGAAGAAGGAGATACTTATAATACAGCTTTGACATTTGTCCAATCAGGAAAATTAGTTGACTATGCAAAAAATGTGCCAGAAGAGGAGGAAAATGATAATGAGTAAGTACAGCAACTGCAAGCTGCTGAAGCGCAAGTCTGAGAAAATTGAAGTAGGTAAGGGGATAAAGAAATGACAGAATAAGTACGATTAATATTAATAAATTATCTATTCCTAAAACGGTTCCTACTGAGACTCGCTGATTGGTAAAAACAGACCAAACCATGGGCGCGAGCAAAGAAATTTTAAAAAAATTTAACAATTTATTTATTATTACTATTTCTTAGTGCGACAAGAAAAATTCTTATAAATTACTGCACTAGTCACAAAAACAAACAATTTTCATAGAAAATCATTTAAGACGATTTGATTAACCAGCTTAACCAATTTTTGAAAATTTAGGGATTATTTAATGCATTATTTATTACTACGGGCATTTTATACTGTTGGTTACTTATTTTTTAAGAATAAATTTAATTTGCTGATCAGTTTTGTAAAAATTTTACTCCAAAAGGGCTCCAACATATTCAATCCTCAAACTTTTATTTTAATACTAAAAATAACAACAACAACTACGAATGTATTATTTTAATTTTTTGTTGTTGTTGGGATCTGACATGGGTTTTCTGTAAAAAATCGGAAATCTAGTTAGCTAGGTATATAATAATGTAAGGCACACTAGTCTTAAGTATTGTGATAAAGAAGATTTCCCAGATCAGTTACTTCTAAACGTATTGCCAATATGATTAAAATGGGAACTAAGTTATAAGGAATTTTGAAATTTTTTTATATATATAATCGTATTTTCTTTTCTTCTAACAGCTGTAGTCGAACATTTGGAGTAGAGACATTTT
The DNA here is from genome assembly GCF_003285725.1 of Scaptodrosophila lebanonensis. Taxonomy (NCBI): domain Eukaryota; kingdom Metazoa; phylum Arthropoda; class Insecta; order Diptera; family Drosophilidae; genus Scaptodrosophila; species Scaptodrosophila lebanonensis. Next base: position 11,338,500 of record NW_022060742.1, on the reverse strand, counting down.
CTTGGTATTTAGAGGTGTATGGATTGATGGATAATTTTGGTGTGCGAAGTATATTTATTTATGATTTATTTTTTATTATTAAATCAACAAATGGGGTGTTACAATATTTATATAATAGACAAGATGAAATATAATATATTAACTGTACAATAATGCCTATTATATTTTATTCGCCATATGGCCAGCTACGCCTCGATTTACAGCCAAATATTATCAGAGACGTTATAGACCTATAGAGCTAATTAAAATCATTAAGAACAAAATATATAAAGGAAAATCTCTAACCCGGTGGGCATATTTACCTTTTATATATTGGATAACAACTTATTAATTAATTATAATGACTTATTAACTTATTAATTAATTATAATGAAGAATAAAATTATGCGTAACAATAGACTTGTGAAGTCTCAGTGGACTGAAAGTCTAACAAAACAACAAATTATTTAAAATTGTTCAATATATTACGAACGAAGCATTTATTTTCAATTTAAACTGTTTAAGCTATTCTTTTCCTTTAACTGATTATATCTAATCTCCGTAATTCCGTTTTATTTGAAACGCCATTGCGTTTATCTTTTTACGGACACAGTGATTGTTAAAAGGACACCAAATCCTGAAGACTTCCCATTGATTTGCCTTTTCCTAGTCACTAACCTCAGATTCTGTTCTTCTGCTTTGGACCATAAATTATTGCAACTTTAGACAATTTGTCATGCCGAAAAGCCGCATTGCACTATCGTCCAACACACTTTAGAGCCCTTAACCCCATACCTCTCTCCCTGGACTAACACAAAAGCTGGCAACTACCTGCCAAGGCAGCGCAAACATTTGAAAAATGATCAAAAAGCAAAAATGCCGAAAAATACAAGCAGGACCGAACCACCAGTAACCATCATTTGGACCTTTTGCTTTTTCTTTTTTTGTGATTTTTTTTCCTGTTGATGCTGTTGTTGTTGTTGTTGCTGTTGCTCTTCTTTGGCGCTGCCATTTTCGGGCGCAAATCCCTTCAAGTTTTGTTTGATGTCCCTTAACTGAGGCGCAACTGCGCTGCACGCCCCGTCCATCAAAGTGGACGTCGCGACGTAGTATTCGTGGCACAGAGCCGTATCCGCAGCCTTTGCAGTTTAGCCGCTCAACTTGTACAAATGTCCAAAATGTCTGTTCAAATGTCCAAGGCAACTTTTATGGTCAGACAAAGTTGATTGCACTTTGCCGAGTGATAGAGAGTAAGAAGAGGAATATGCTACACACACACACACACACAAACCCATACACCCATAAACACACTTATACATCTGTGTGTATACAGTTGATGGAGCGAGCAATTCCATTTTAGCTGAGAGCATCGAATTTACTTAGATCGAGTAATTAACACCCACGTGCACTTGACATTAGCCGCCACTTGGCTGGGTAGTAGGTGTGAAAAGGCCTCACTCATACCCATTTAAATGCTACAATGTTGCCCAAACGGCGCACAGTAGGACATTTACAAATGCCTACAAATCAAATTCATGATAATTCAGATTTTGCTGACGGATCTTAATTAGAGGTTGTTTGACTTGTTACAGGAAAAACCAACAGTTTTGTGTTAAATATCCAACTAACTGCGTTTAAAACAATACTTTCTGGCAACATTGTTAGAGATCTCGAGTATCTATCATTATTATATTGAGTATATTTGAAACTTCGTAAGTCCTAACTTTAAATGTTATTTCCTAATGCTTGTAAAAAGTATATCATGAATAACAAAAATTTAAGCTAAATAATATCTTTAGAATTCCTTATAATTACAACGTTTGTGTTGGAAATTTGAAATCATAAGCCTCTGATTTTGTTCAATCACTTAATTTCTTCAATTTCCTGTTATCTTTCTTTGTTTTAAATGTTATATAACACTGGAACACAAATTTATGAGTAGGTGGCAGCGCAGATGGTTGGCCTAATAAAATTATACATTTAAAAAACGAATAGTTCTTTAAAATTTCAGCAATTAACAAACCTTTACTTTGCTGAAAGTTGCCCATTCTTTCTTTCTAACAAAGGTCATTTGTTTGCTTCAAAAATCAACGCCAACTTAATAACGGAAACTTAAAGTCTGGCAACACTTCGAGAGCAGAGTTGCACTGAAGTTTGTCGAAAATTAGATGCATTCTTACGCATAGCTAACTTTTGTGTGTAACTCGAAATCAGTATCATTTATGCCGCCATTTGTTGTTCGCTTGCTTTCTTGCTAGCTTAAATGTTGAAGTATATTAAAACGCATACTGCTTTAAATTTCGTCTCTTTAGAATTATTTTATTGCATTAAATTTTAGCTTGTACGAAAATTGCCTCAATATTTAAATAAATAAAGGTACTCCAATTAACATCGAATACAATTTAAATCAAATACTATTAATTTTAAAAAATATTCTAAACATCATTTAGGAGCAGTTTACATTAGTCTTAGCTTTTACTTGATTTTAAATTATTTTTGGAATCCGAATAAATATTTTTTTTCTAAAAAAAATATTGTTAAGGTTTTTATGGTCGAAAATGTTTTCAAATTACAATTACACTGGCAATCTATCAAAGAAAATTGCACTTTTCAGGTACCACAACATTTGTGTTCAAATACATATTTGTATATTATATTATTATATTTCATTAACTGTATATACTTGTCTAAGTTTAGAAGCAGCCAAGTGAGACGAAATAGCTTTTCATTTGTTACGTTGTTTAAAAGAAAAGAGAGCTTACAAATTAATTAAAAACGTTTAAACTCTACGATTTGAAACTTACTTTCGAAGAACAATTTCAAATTATATCTTTATATAAAAATTAAAGTATTAGTTTAAAATCATTCCACTGTGCGTCGGCAGCTATTTGCTTAAGTCAAGTGGTTGCCACACCATACAGACTGAAACTGAAAGGCCACATCCGACTGCAAGTCCAAGTCCACATCCACGTCCATGTGCAAGTCTCCAGAACGTCAAGTGTGTGGTCCCTGCTGGAGCTCGGACAGTCGCTGATACGCACACTTCACTTTGAATTTCCATTTGGGGCTGGCAAAGTGGCCAATGGACAGTGGCTAGTGGCGAAGCGCTACTTGGACTTGGTTGTGGATGTGGATGTGGTGGTCGGCGGACCGTTGATTTCCATCGATTTTTCTAGACACATTGATTGTTTTATTGTTGCATTAAGTGCCATGGTGGCCAGAATCGGGCAGACAGACCGTCCGTCTCTCCGTCCATACGTCCGTCCGACTTGCGACCAACCACAAAAATGCAATTGACACTTTGGTGTGAAGTGCTTAGCAATGCTCGTAGCTTATGGCTGCGGGCTCTGGACTCTGAGTTTTGTGCCTAGTATGGCTATCCCTATGCCTCTGCCTCGCCTGATTTCTGTTTAATAGATACATTTGCAACGCGATCTGCAATGCGCCTTGCTTGTGGCCACCATGGTCAATGGTGTAGGCATTTTTCTAGTTGGTTGAGCTTAGCAGCTTGAGTGGAAAATTGTTGGGTAATTTGTATGTATGTATGTATGTCTATAGATATGTAAAACGAAAAAATATGTGTGCGCGTGTGTTTGGTATGCATTTGTGGGCAGTTTTTGGTATGCTGTGGGTAATGGACAATGTTTCTTGGTAAAAAATGCTGCTGGAGTTTGATTGAGGAGGCCATATGGAACCTGAAACCAAGTTAAGTAATTAACTTTATTTCTAAAGAAAATTAGATGAGCGGTCTTTTAATATAATCACCAGCCCATACAGCAGACATATGTAAAATAAAAATGTATATGCTTTTAATGACTCCTGATCCATAAAACACACAAATCCACCAGTTTTTACAATAATAACAATTCTTATTTTATAATAAATGCTTTTATTTATTTAAGATGTGTTTTTTAAATACAAATATGTTTCAATTATTATTATTCAACTTGTTACATAGCTTTGAAAATATTTGGTTTTCAGGTATCAAGTGAAGTTATAAAAAAAGAATTTAAATCTTAAAAATCGGAAATCAATCTAACGTGAGGTTATGATTTTGATAAAGACAATACAAATTTCATGCTTTGCTTTTGTATAAAAATGTTTCTATAAAAGGCCAATTTTTATTATTATTAAAATCCGATTCTTTAAAATGTAAAAAAAAACTTTCATTAATAATTATTAATAATTAAATGTATTTACAAAAAATAGTTTTTTTTTACAAATCATAAATCATCTGAATTTATAAATATATTACAGCCATCAACCAAATTATACGTATACGTACTTACCTAATATTTAAGTACTTATTGAATTTTTTTTTTAATTCTGAGAGAATAAGGGTTTTTTTAAATAAATTAAATCAATTTAAAAATAACAAACTAAAATTTTTCTTTTTAAACTTAAAACTTATCTAAATTGCATTTTCCTATTTCTTTTCAGGTAAGCCACCACCAAACAATTGATTTTTACAAACAAAAAAAGGGTCAAAAAGTGGGGTAAGAAAATGCCATACAGTTAAGCAGCTAACCGCATCACCTATTAAATAGCTTTTATGACTTTATTAAACTTTTTTTTAATTTGCTTTCCTTCTTCAGTTATCTAGTTATGGGGTTCTGCTTGCGATCCTCCAACATACTTGCACTGATTCATACATTGCTTGTCTTGAAAGTTTTTCAAGCAACTGTTGTTGTAGTTATCTTAAGCTCCCTATTACTTTTTATACGGTTCAGTATAGAGTATCTTTAGTTTTTGATACAAGTTGGTGAATTACAAATGTTGCTAATGCCTCGTTTCCTAGCAATTGTTTTGTGTTTTTCTGAAAATTATAACTCATTTGACAACAAATATATTTTGAAAATATCAAAGGTTTGCACAGAATTTAAAATGCAAAGCGACTTTAGCTAAGTTATGCAGATATTGACAAATAATATTTTACCATTAAATATAGAACGACTAAGTCAGATTATTTACGAAAGAATGAACTTACCCACTAAAAGTATGTAGAATATTCTTCGATTCTAAATACCTGCATTTGTAGACAAATTAATTTATCGAGTAATTGTTGAAGTAAACAAATTATCATTTATTTTAAAGACCAACAAATAATACACGTTATCGAATACAAACAATAGAAAAGCTTATACGACTTTTTTTTTTCGAAATGAAAGAATTTTTTGTTTAAATAATACCCAGATCTCCTGTACCTACCTTATCAAAAAATGCATTTGTGCTGCTGTTTGAACAATTCTTATGCTGCGGACAAATTGCATGAAAAGTACTCCATGATTATAGACAAAAATCCAGACAGTTTTTTGCAGTATTGGCTGTACGTTGAAAGGATGCGCCGAAATAATAATAATATAAAAAAAGAGGCCACGAAATAGAAGTATCAGCGTGGTTCAAAACTTTTAATAGAATGTCGTCGCCTACTTATCACAAATTTTGGGGAAGACACTGTTATGTGTCAAGCCATGTTTACAGAGACTATTACCCCCTCTAAAATTGTTCTATGTTTTCGAAACAGCAATTATTTCGATAATCCCTGAAGTAGTAATTGCTTTTATCAAATAACCAAAATTAAAGTTTGCTATGAGGCGTGTTTGCCAATTGCTACTAAATACTTAAAACAGTATTTTGATTACAGAATAAATTTTTCACTTTATTCCCAAAAAAAATGCCCAGCAAGTGTATAAAGTTGCGTGTGCTCTGAAGGTAGCTTAAAACATTTTTTGTTTTCATCGTAGCTTGCATTTATTATGCATAAGCAATTTGCATATTTATAAATAGTTGGTGCTAACAAAAATTGTCCAACTTAATTTTCCCATTCACGCGCTTCCAAACCACCCACAACTATCAGATGAAATGGATGGAGGGGCGGGCATCTGCCTGCCCCCAGACTCGTCCCACAGAGCAATAACTGCATAATTTCATTAAAGCGAATATTGCCATGTTGTAAAGCATAAAAATAAATATTCCGCCCACTTGTTCCCGTGCACTTGAAGTGCCTCCTCTTTAGCATTGGTGGGAAGGAAGCGCTTCCGCTTTGCTCCTCTATCTTTTTTCTCGGCTACTTGTAAATTATGCAAAAGCCTCATGTCGCTGTCGCTCCCTGGGCAGGAAAAGTAACCAAAGTAACAGAAATTGCTGGCAGCTGCTACTGTTACTGCTGCTGCTACTGCTGCTGATGGCTCTACTGCTGGCTGCGCTTTTTGCAGCTTATTTGAAATGTCTAAGGATGCGCCAATGTCCAGCCCCACCCAGCCCATTTAATTAGCCATTAAGTTTTATTGCGCGCAATTTTGTTTAATTTGCTTTAAATGCAGGCAGGAGGCAGCAGTGTGGCTAAAGGAGAAAAAAACACAAAGGCAGAAGGCATACTAGTTGCGATGAGGAAAAAAGTAGTTGAAAAAGTTCAGAGCTGTCAAGTGCTGGGCAGACTGGGACGGGAGCTTGGTTGTTCAACTCGAGAAGTGGAGTTGGAAATATAGTACAAATGTTGTGGAAGTTTTTAGCAATTAAGAAATCAATTTATGGCTTTAGATTGGGTTTCCCCATAAGTAAAACGTTCTTCTATCCTAAGTTTAGACAGTATTCATGGAAATCCATATATGTTTCCAAATATATGTTTCCAAAAAAAACCTTTAGAATACAAATGTTGGAATTGTAATGGAAGTTAATGTCTGATAGACATGTTGATATTCAGATAATTGAATTCGAATTCGAAAAAAAAGGAAAAGTTTACAGCATTGTATTACGAAAATAAAGAAAAAGAGAGAACATGAAAATGAAATGAAAAATATATAAATAAAATAAATAAAAGCAAATCAATTAAAAATAAAGTACAATAAATTAAATAAATATGGAATATTGGTAGGGGTAGTAGTCGGATATTCTGCTGAAGTTGGCTTTTATTTTAATATATATTTATTTTCTATATTAATTATCAAAAATCGATTTTTGATAATATATAATAATTTATTAAATATTAAATGTTGGGCCTTAAATCAAACTGACTAGGCTGCTGTAAATGTTAACTTCGATTTTCTGAAACAAATTAAGAATAATTTAATCAGTTTGGTTTGTTATTATTCATTAAGTTGGTGTATATTTTCTACTAAGAAGAAGAAGAATCCAGATAAACCAAATTCGAAAAAACAAGTCCTTTCTGAAGGAAACGGAATACAATGTGTAATTGTTCCACGAATGGTGTGTTTTTTTCGATGTGTTGAAGCGCTTGGTACACCCTGGAAAAGAAGAAGGAATTCATCCTCTTGACGATCAACACTTGTGAATAATTTTTCGACAAAGAATCGCAATTCGTAATTTAAAGTTTTCTGTGTTGTTGGTTTTTGCCATTTATTTTATATAAATATTTTTAACTATTTATATAAGTAATAATGCTTCCCACTTTAGTAAGTAACTTTAACGAGCTTCTTGCCTTCCAACATTGCTTTACACGCCCCTATTCGAATACTTTTCAATTCCCATTTCTGTTTGTGACGAATCGATATGTATTGCTTTTAAAAATATCCTTTGCCCTAGAAAGTTCTCCAGTGTATTAGTGAACTCAATAGTCTGGCAACAAGCTATTCCTTTGTGTCTTTAATTTGATAAAAATATTTCAGAGAGAGAGACAATACTCGTTGCTTGACAGTGCACGGGACAAGAAGCAAAGACCAATTTAGTTGCTCCTTTTCTTGACTTCCAGCAGACGGCAGTTGCACAAAAAGGGAATTACATGCATAGGTATGCAGTAGAGAGAAGGCAGCGCATAAGTAGCATAAATAAAATTAAAATCCTTTAAGTTAAGGAAATGTCAGTGTAGTTTTTGCTGTCAGGACTTTTTCCAATTGCATGTCCTACTGCGCCGTTACTGCCATTTCATTATTTCGCCCTCCGCCAACGCAATGTGCTCTCCAAATACGCGCTGCGGCACAGTGACTCGAAAGCAGCTATTACTTCTATTAGAGATAAATATTAATTCTATTATAATGAATATAATAATATCCCTGAAATATTTGAAATGGTCTGGAAGAGAAAGACAAATTAATTTTTTAATTTTTGCTCACAAGCCTGCTGCCTGTTTGAAGTTTTGGTTTAAGGTTTTTTTTTTTAAAGCAGTTTGTTTGTTTTAAAAAAGTTTGTTTTAAAAATTAAAAACTAGTTTAAACCCCTATTTGAAGCGCAATATTTCAGCGATCTTTTAACGCAAAAATTATCAATTGCTAAAGATGAAAAATTTAACTCCCAAATGGGAAAAATTCAAATCACAAACGATAGATTTGATTTTCATTGTGTGTCTTGGGCTATATATTAGGAAGTTTTGGATTAAGGTTTTTTTTCTTTAAAGCAGTTTATTTGTTTTAAAAATTAAAAACTAGTTTAAACCCTATTTGAAGCGCAATATTTCAGCGAACTTTTAACGCAAAAATGATCAATTGCTAAAGATGAAAAATTTAACTCCCAAATGGGAAAAATTCAATTCAAAATTGATTTTCATTGTGTGTCTTGGGATATATATTGGGAAGTACAATAGAGATCGTCAAATTTAATTGAACTGAGGCAAATAGACATTAAAGTATGTAAAAACTGCAGAATCAACTTTATTAAGCTTTGTAATGCTTATGACTCCTATGGCAGCTATATGATATAGATTATCGATTTCGACAGATTACAATCGCAATTGCCAAATTTACTTAAGATATCTTTATACAAAAATAGCTGTGCTTGATGTCTTCAGGAGCAATTGAGTGGGTTTTTTCTCTCTTCCCGTGCACATTGTTCGGGCGATCTTGCAGATCTTGTTGGAGAGTTGCAGAATGTCTACAATCTCTTTGCACTCAATAGCCTTAAAGCCGGGAGTCCAGTAGATGTGCACCGATTTCTCGTTGCTTACCTTATCTACTGCCTCAGTACTTGCGAGAATGTACAGATGAGATAAAATGAGTTATAATTTGGAATGGAGTTGGTGAATTGTGAAGAATAAGTTTTCGAATCCGACTGCCTAAGAATATCTGCATACAAGTAAAATGATTGGAAATTAATGTGAAAAACAAACAATTATATTTGCCAATTTGTGAGACACATGCAAATTTCAAATTTCGAATCACTGTGCATTGGCTCTGCAGCAACTCCTTTGCCATTTTGTGTGCGCCATGACGGCATGTCCTTTTGCATTTTAGTTGAGGCAATTTCGCCTTTTTCAATTTGTTCATAGTATACGGTTTTTTCTTTATATTTTGCTGATCTACCTTTGCTGCCCTACGCTTCCTGCTCTCTGTTGCCCTTGGCCATTTGAGTTTGTTGGCCAAATGCGCATTTTGCATTTAAACTACCGCTGCTGCTGCTGCTGCTGCTACTGCTACTGCTGTTACTGCTACTGCTGCTGCTGCCTGTCAGTCAGCATATGCAATTTTCTGCTGCAATTGTTGGTGCATGGCAGGCACTGCCAGATAGTTTTGCCTACTATGTAGTAGTACTATTTTTACTACTTGTGCATAGTTTTTGCTTGCGCTCCTCTTGTTTTCGACTGCCGTGTTGGATAAACTTTTATAATCAAATTAAATTTTATGGCTTATTGCGAAATGTGCGCGTGCAAATCCAATTTGGCTGCACAGCTTAGCTCGCACGCAATACGTGTACAGTTTTTCTCCCCTCTGCCTGGCATCGAGAAATGTTGCGTAGTTTTATTGAAAATATCTACCGTTTGCTGTTGCAAGTGCAGCGGAATTTGCTTGCCAAATAAAAAAAAAAAGAAACAAATTATGCCATGATTTCATGTGAAATATACTCATCCACTGGCACAGCAGATGCTATGAAGCGTCTGTTTAACTCTTGACCTAAGCAGAGGTGGGCGAAAACTCTTTACCTAAGCTACTTTTTTTTTAAATTTTAAAATAAAATATTTAAATTATCTAAAAACACACTTTATATATAATTAAGTGGATAAACTCAAAACTACTCAAAACTATTCTTGCCGAAAATTATCACAACATTTCCGCAGAGAGATTCAAGTCAATTCTTTAAGCCTGGCCAACAAATATAGCTTCGCTTTGCAGCTAAGTGGCTCTAGCATATGGGTTTCAGCGCAATTTCTTCTCCAAACAAGACAAAGTGATTTATTTATTTATTTGTTCATTTATTTATTTATTCATTCATTTATTTATTTTATTTCTTCGACAAAACAAAACTATCGATGTAAAAAATAAAATAAAAATTATTAAAGAGTTTTAGATTGTGTATGTTGAAAATCTACGTGGCTCCCAAAATCCAATGCAGAACAATAAAGAAAACTTCTTGTCTGTTTGAGTTGCTTTAACACAGTGACATAAGCATGACTTAAGAGCTAGTTACAATGCGTAAATTAATCAGGTGTTATAAATACACATATAAGTTGTTAACCTAACATGGAAATGTTCCAAAATTCTTAGAAAATAAATTGGAGAAGCAAACCACGATAAATATACAAGTAGTATGGCAGAAATACTCGTATTAATAATCTGTAAAGCTCGTGCTGAAATGTTATATCAAATGAAGTACCAAATTGGTTTTCTAGCTTTCAACTGGCTTGTGGAGACTTTCATTAAAATTCTGCTAAGCTGTAACCAAAAACTTCCAAAGAATAGATTTCAGATATTAACAGATTTCAGATACTAAACAGATTCCAGATACTTAACACATATCTGTCTTTACCTTTTTAAGTCCAATAAATCTTTAATTCCATTAATATTACATATTTCACTAATATCTTAAATCTTTTCGTTACTATTTGTTTTCATAATTACATTCTATTTTTGTTTTCTCAATTGTGCTTGTAAAAAGTTAATTTCAGAACCGTTGGCTTACAATACATCAATAACTGTCTAAGAAAGGCAATGCCAATAGATTTCAATAAAGTATAAATAATTAAATAAGACTAAACTCCTAGTTTAAGCAGTTTTTGTATTTTTCTATAAGTTTAATTGAAGTTGTTGTAAATAGTAACAGTATAATTAAAGTTTTACATTTAAAAAAAAAAAAGAAAAAGAAATGCAATTGAAATTGTCACTTCAATCAGACTTTATATAAAATTTGAATTACATATTGTATTAATATAGTAGTGCATTACTTCGCATCTTAAGTCAAGGTTATTGTCACTTCCTTGCTGCACATTAGCTAAAAATTTGAGCTGCCTCCGGGTAATAACCTCTTATTGATTTTCGTGTCTGCCTTCCTGCCGCCGCCCACATGCTCGTACATATTTTTTGGTGAAGTCACATTTTGGCCAAAACTCTGGCGCAGCTCATCATCAATAGTAGCAGGAACGGAAGCAACAAGAACATTGTCGGTGTCAGTGGCAGCGTTGACGATGCCCGCCCTCTCGATGCCTGGCCCTGGCTTGCAGCTGCCCCAAAATGTTGCAATGTGCTGTGGCAGCGCATTTAAAATTCAAGTTCAATAGCGAAGCGACGTGGCGACGACAAACGTGGCGCAGCATGTGGCGCGTTCTAAGAACTTACAACAGTTGCCGCCGCCGCCGCCACTTGGCACGAATGTCAACTGCACGAAAATGTTGCAGCAACATTGTTGTTGTTGTTGTTGTTACTGCTGTTGCTGCATGCAATTGAAACAGCATCGTAGTCTCCGTCATCGTCATCGTCATCATCATCATCGTCAGCGTCGGTTCTGTTCTATTGATCGTTAGGCGGTCGCTGCTTCTGTTGCTGCTGTTTTTTGGTCCCTGGTGATAGCGTTTGCTCCTTGGCTTGTCAAAGCGAGCTGCCGTTTGCAGCAGCAGCTCCTGCAAAGTGGCCTGCCTGTGTTCGTTGTTGTTATTGCTGTTGCTGTTGCCGTTGTTGTTGCCTGCTGCAGAAAGGTTAACAACATTTGCTCGTTCGTGCGGCATCTTGATGTTGGTTGCTGCTTCAGTTGCCGCTTCCACGGCCAACAGCAACTTGTGCTTCCTGCTACTGCTGTTTGCCTTTTTAATTAGCAACTTTTGGGACTGTTTGTACCGCTCGACGCTGCCACTAAAGGCAGCTGCATTTCATTAAGTATGCACCATCGGTTTGTTTTCGTTGTTGTTGTTGTTTTTGTTGTTGTTATTGCGTTGCCTGTTGTTCTTGCATTTAATTAAAAGCTCATAAGCATCTGTCTTGGTCGATGGCAAAACAAAGTCATCGAATGGCTTGCCATTGCCATTGCCTTTAAACTTAGCCAGAGCCAAATGGTTTCCTAGTTTGAAGATCAGCATCATTTCTTTTCTATTGGGTCTCTTAAGATTTCAAATTAGATGACAGTTTCAAGGCTGACTTAACATATGCTTGTTAAGGCGCTAATGGGCTCAGTGAGATGGCCATAAAAATTTTACATATATTTTCAAATGGGATTTGACTCTTAGACCAGGAATAGATCAATGATAAGTAAATAATTGAAATAAAATTGTATTTCTTTTTTACTTCTTTCTAATAAATAAATAATGGAATTATTAAAGCCAAAGCAATTTATTGCTAGCGATACTAGATCTTTATCAAAAAGAATTTTATTTATTAATAATTAGTTACTAGTGCAATATGAAGAGTTACTTGTATGTTAAACCGAGTTTTACATATATAAGTTAAGATTTAATATTAAAAAAAATTGAATGAATTTTAAAAATCTCATAAACTCATACTAAATTATTTATTTTTACAGTTTTACAAATTTTAAATGAATATACTCGTAGATGTCATGCTGCCCTTTTGTCATGCCTAACTAAACCTATACTAATTTTGTAAATGTCATTTTTTTAATAACATCGAAATCGTGTAGCGGTTCTATTACTTTTTATGTAAATTGATAAATCGTTTCAACGTTTTATTAAAATTTTTTATTTGGTTAACATCGTATTGATAATTTTTTTAAAATTGTTGAATACTAAATCAGCTGATCTCATTAAACACCACATTTAATAATATAATGTTTTTTAAAGATTAGAAATGAAATACAGAAATTTATTTTCTAATCTTTAAACAATTCGCTTGCTAGATGGTGAAGGTTGATTGATTCTCAATTATGAAAGATCTTGGTTCTAGTATTAATATTCCCATTAAGTGTTAGAAAGCTTACATACTCAGACATCCTTCGATGTAACCTAATAATTTTTTTTTTGAGTGAAATTCTTTAAAATGAAATATAAATAGTTTCAAAAATGTTACAATAAGTCAATACAATAAAACATGCACAGAATTGGAGAGAATTTAAAACCAACAATTTGAAAATACATTTAAATATACAATACAAATATATAATAATATGAATTTTGACTTGCAAAATAATTGCAACTTCTAATTTATATTTGTAATTCCAACCCCATCATTGCATTCATAATTTAACATGCCTGCCCTGTCAACGTGCTCCGAACGTTTTACAGTGTACACAGTTTTATGGTCACTGGCAGCGTCTGTTAGTTTAACAGGCCCGTTTAAAAGTCATTAACAGTTTGACAATGAGCCATAAATAGGAAGGCAAAGCGATTGACACTTTGAGCCGCGCCAGCAGCAGCAGCAACAACAATAACAGTAACAACAACAATAACTACAGTAGAGACAACAAACTGAATTGTAGAAATGTTAGCAGAACTATTTAATGTCACTTTGGCACTTCCTTAAAAGTGCACGACGCAGCAGAAATATTTTGCTTGGTTCTTTTTTTTTCTCCTCAACAGCACTAAGAATTTCTAATTAGTGGCGCCATATTGTTGCAAACACTCACACACATACAAATGTATGTGTAGACACATATGTGTGGTGTTGCCAATCACAAGAGCAAAGGCACCCATTGGGCGCCTGTGCTTGGGCTCTGACGACAACAACAACAACAGCAGCAGCAGCAGCAGCAACTTGTCGTCGCCTTGGCAATGGCTACCTAACTGTTGTTGTTGTTTCAGTTGTTGTTGTTGTCTTAGTTGTTGCTGCTGTTATTGCTACAAAAGGCAGGCGGCAATGTCTTGTGAGAAGTTGGCGCGTTGCTTTGACTTGTTTGTTGCCTTAATTTGACGCAAATATTTTGCTGTTTCTGTTGGCCGTCGCATTTAGCGTTGCGCTGCCCCCTCACCCCGCCCAGCTGGCTATGCTGAAAAATCAGTTATTTTGGTGTTAATTACATGGCATTTTGTTTGGGTTGCCGCATTGCGAGGAGCGTTAAGTTTACGGTTATTTGTAGCATGACAAATTTACGTTGACAGCCATTGTTGAACTGTAAATATTGAGAGTGCACTGTGGACGGACAGTGCTGTTAAAACTGTATGGCGTGCAAAAGCGGCCTCATTGTTAGCCTTTCTTATTCAAAATTTGTTGTTAACTATCAGGTTTAATACACATTTCTTATTCGTAGCAAGCATTTTATTGCTTGCTGGCTCATAAATCTTGCGTGTTGCAAATCTTTTCATTTCATTTCTGTGTAGTTCGATTATTTTTTTTCTGTTTTTTTTTTTGTTGCTGTTGGATTTAAGACTCTTTTGAGCGAAATGCGATTAAGCCACAGCGTTCGCCTATCAACGCAGCACATCAGTGGAAACCTTTGCAGCAGCAGCGGCATCAGCAACAACAACAACAAAGAAGTCGTCGTGAATGTGAGGAGTGTAGTCCCTTCTTGATGTTTTGACCCTTTTCAAGATGTTGTCTTCATTGCGTGTTGTTGTGGCGCATCCATCGTCTTAGAAGAAGGAAGCAGCAATGTGCCACACAAAGGCCCAGTCAGGCGGCGGCCATCATCAGCCAGGCTCATCGTCGACTGCTCACTTTTTTCCTTTTCCTTTTTTTTTTTTTTTGCTTGCTGTTGAACTTTTGCCTGTGCGCTTTGAAACTTGACGAAAAAATCGCGATAATAATATTTATTTGCTTTATTGTCTGTTGCCTTTATAAATAAGTGTCTGTCCAGACAGACGACTGTATGTTTGTGTGTGTGTGTGCTTGTAGTGGGCGCTAAGCGTGCTTCATAATTTTTATTTACTTATACTTTTTGTGGACCAGTTGTCAAACAATGGCGATACAAAAAACGAGTGAATTACTCAAATCTGAAGCTTATGCAACATTGTGGCTGTCAAACTGTGCCCCAAGCGATGAATCTAAACAGATTTAAGCAATTTTTTATTACGAATGAAATCAAATACGATGCCAATGAAAAACGCGTTCTGGTTAGAATTTCTGAACATTATTACATTCGTAATAATTCCATTGTGTGTTAAGAGAAAGTTTTGTTGTCCATTTGGAATACTTTTTAGTAAAAGATCATATGTTTTCATACTTCTTAATATTCAGCAATGAGTTAGAGAGAGCCCCCTATAATTCTATAGAGAGATTATTCGAAATCGAGAGTTGTAAGATAACAAGATTTGTTTTCTTCCATAATAAATGAAAAGTACAAATCAGGCTTATGCTGAAATCTCTCTCCACAAACCGTGTGTATGAAAAACACAGCTATGTTTAAAAGAGTGCTTTGAAATTTGAAAAATTTATCAAAACAAAAATATCTGAAATCTAAAGAGGCTCAATTCAGGCTCAACACATCCAAAATGTGATGCTTTGAAACATCTGTAGAAAACTGTTAATTTTTCTCAAAAGTAAAATGTGGCTTTACCACAATATTTCAACCAATCAGAAATTACGAACATTCAGGAGAGACGATTCGTCAAACTGCAAACATTAACATTGTTGGCGTGGGGCGTTGGGGGTGAAAGTCCAAAAACCGCAAGGGAAGTAAAATGGCGTCTGCTTTCCTTTTCACTGTGACGTGACTCGCACGTATATATATATTCTTCACTTGTATGACAATTTGAAACTAAACTTAACCTAATTGCAGTGGCGCTTAGCTGCCCATATGAAAGAGGGAGAGGCCGCCGACGCTAGCAGCGCTCTGCCAGCAGATGTTGCTGGCAAGCGTTGCCATGTCAACACTGGCAGAGTGCTGCCACATCAACATTCTCCCCCCCCTGCAGGATGCGGGAAGACTTCAGTGGCACGCGCCAGAAATGACCCAGCCCAGCTGGGTCTGTTGAGCCGCCGGGAAGCCGTCGCTGGCAGGTACTATCCCTGGCATGAGAAGCTCCTGATACAAACTAGCGCCCAGTACGATGAAAATGGAGGCTGGCGTGCACCAGTCGTCGTCGGCCAGCCGCACGTTCCCGTAGCGCTCAGGCGACGGTCTGTCGACGGTCCGAACGGGGAGCCTATAGCGAAGCTCCGGGGCCACCTCGAGCGTTACCTCGCGGCGCCAGCTAGTCGTCCTGGATGCCACGGTCACCAGGCACACCTCGACTCCCTCGGTGATCTGACTGCGGATACCCAGGGCCCTAGCCCAGGACCTGTCAATAGCGCTCGTCGGTGCGCAGACGTTGAGCACGGCCTTCACGGTCCAACGCTTGCTGCCGCCGGACAGGTATATGGACGCTGTGGGCGCGATCGCAGTGCCCCACATGCTCTCCCTGTTGAGAGCCAGTGACTCGGGGCCTGCTGAATTGGAGAGGGGCGAGCGGGAGTTGCTCGGTGTACGGGAGCGGCGTGGCGTGCGGGATTGGCTCCGCGCGCGCCCGTGGCTAAGGGAATGGAAGCGGCGTGGCGAGCGGATGCGGCTCGGTGAGCGGGAGCGGCTTGGCGTGAGGCTGCGGCCAGGTGAGCGGGAGCGGCTCAGCGTGAGGCTGCGGCCAGGCGAACGGATGGGGCGTGGCGAGCTGGCGCGTGGCGAGTTGGCGCGTGGCGAGTTGGCGCGTGGCGAGTTGGCGCGCCGGCGTGGTCGGTTCCGACGGTGCGGACGGGAGCGCCGCCCTGAACGCGTGTGATGCGCCGCAGAGTGCAGCATTGTGTGATGCGGCTGCCCGCACTCTTGGCAGCGGGCCCCACTTCGGCAAGTACCGCCCGAATGTTCATGTGCCAGGCAGTTCAAGCAGTACTGGTTGATGAGCACCGCCCGTGCTCGCTTAATCGCGGGCAGCGCCAGGAACCGCGGGCACTGGCGGAGTGGGTGCACACCGCGGCACAGCCGGCATCGGTAGGAGCTCAACCCTGGTGGCGTCGTTGCGGTGGGAGCCTTCACTGGACGGCGAGACGGCATAGCGACGGGCCTAGAAAAGAGATGGTAGGGGGAGTTAGCGGTTGCGGTAGTTGGAGAGAGGTGAGGCACGTGGTTAGTAGCGCTAATTGGAAAGAGTGGGCAGGAGAACCAGCTTAGCGACTGGCCGTCGGACGACGCCACGAGCAGTGCGGATGTCAACCACTCGCACCTTGGCGTCGTGGCCGGGATAAGCGGTCTGGACCCTTCCGAGGCGCCATTCGTTGGTCGGAACATTTTCCTCCATGATGATGACCATGGCGCCTGGCTGCAGGTCCTCCTGTGGCTGCTGCCATTTATTGCGCTTGTGCAGCTCCTTTAGATATTCCTCCTTCCATCGGAGGCAGAACTGCTGGCTGAGCGCTTTGAGCCGCCGCCACCGGTTCATGATCGAACCTGCCTCCTGCTCTATCTCCGGTTCGGCCAAAGAGAGGAGGGGGCCACCGGTCAGGAAGTGGCCTGGAGTTAGCGCCAGCAAATCCGTGGCGTCCTCGGACATAGGGGAGATCGGGCGCGAGTTGAGGACCGCCTCAATCCTACACAGAAGAGTGGACAGCTCCTCAAAGGTGTACTTATAGGTGGATGCCGCCTTGTAAAAGAGCGCCTTAAAACTCTTAACACCTGCCTCCCAAAGGCCACCCATATGAGGTGCGCCGGGCGGGATGAAAGACCAGGAAAGGATCTGGGTCCCATAGGAGGCAGTGACCTGGGCTCTGGTAGCCTCTAGGAAGTCGCGCTCAAGTGCCCTAGACGCCCCGACGAACGTCTTGCCGTTGTCGGAGTGGATCCGTTTAGGGCATCGGCGTCGCGCTACGAAACGCGCGAAAGCGGCCAGGAACTTCTCCGTAGTGAGATCGGATGTGGCCTCCAAATGGATTGCTTTCGTGCAGAAGCAGACGAATACGCACACGTAGCCCTTGGTAATTAGGCACGCCCGTCCGGTATAATTCTTCACCTCGAACGGCCCCGCAAAGTCGATGCCGGTGTGGGTGAAGGGCGGAGAAAAGGTGCTTCGTGGCGCAGGAAGGCTTCCCATCAGCTGGTTCTGCAGCCGCTTTTTAAAGATGACGCAGACCCTGCAGGAGTTTACGGTGGCCTTGACTAGATTCCGGAGCTTGGGAATCCAGTACTTGGACCGCACGAGGCTTACCGTTAGCTGGTTCCCGCTATGGAGCGATATTCGATGCGTAAAACTCACGAGGAGCCGCGAGAACTTGCAGCTGTACGGCAGGATGATGGGGTGGCGCTCGTCGTACTTTAACGAGGCCGAGGCGGAAAGCCGACCGCAGGAACGGATGATTCCCTGCTGGTCCATGAATGGGTTTAGGTTGATGATCGTGCTGCCGGATGCCACCTTCTGGCCGCCGGACAGGGCACGGTACTCTTGGTAGTACTCGGTCCGCTGGGTGCAGACCACCAGTCTACGATGGGCCGCCATCAGCTCCGGATGGGTGACCTCCTTGGACAGCGGAGCGGGAAGCTTCTGGCAGCGCAGCACAAAACGTTGGACATACGCCATCACCCTGAGCGCTCTCCCAAAGTCGGAGAAACGCTCGAGGAAATCGGGAGCTTTGGGCAATGTCGCGAGATGGGTCCGGATAGGACGCTGCTCGAGGGTGGCCTCCTGGGGCACCGGCTCCGGCACGGGCCAACTTCCTCGAGGCGCCTGGAGCCAAGCCGGTCCGTGCCACCACAGGCTGCTATCCGCCAAATCCTGCGGCGCAACGCCTCGGCTCGCAAGGTCAGCCGGGTTGTGCTCGGAGCGCACGTGCAGCCAATCCTTTACATCCGTGGCTTGAGCGATCCTGGATACGCGATTCGCCACAAAGGTCGTCCAATTGCACGCTGGCTTGCGAAGCCAGGCCAACACAATAGTGGAGTCGGTCCAGCACGCCGTTGGATAGCTGCTGAGTGGAAGGTGGGGCAGGATAGCTGCACACATGTCCGCTAGGAGGACGGCACCGCACAGTTCCAAGCGCGGCAGTGACACCGTCTTGACTGGCGCCACCCTGGTCTTGGATACCAGGAGATGGACCTGCACTTGCCTGTGCGTCTCGACGCGCAAGTAGATGGCCGCCCCGTATGCCTGCTGCGATGCGTCACAAAAACCGTGGTATTGAAACGTACCTTGTGGGCGAAAATGAATCCACCGTGGGATCCGGATCCGGTCTAGCGTGGGATAACTCCGCAGGAACTCGTTCCACCTCTGCTGCAGCTCGGAGGGGAGCGGATCATCCCATCCGATTCCGCTGAGCCAGATTTCTTGCATAAAAATCTTGGAACGGACAATAATTGGCGCCAGCCATCCGGCGGGATCGAACAGCCTGGAAATCTGGGCCAGGACCTCCCGTTTGGTGAATGAGGACCCTTCCTCCAAAGCGGATGCGATGAACAGGAACTCATCGTCGGTGGCCTTCCAGCGGATGCCCAGCGTCTTAGTCATGCTGGCATCCTCAATGTCTAAGAAGTCGGCGCGCAGCAGATGCTCTGGTGGGATGCCGCGAAGAATGTCCTTGTTGTTGGCGACCCACTTGCGCAGTGGGAAACCTGCTGCGCTGAAAGCCGCTCGTATCTCTCGTATGGATGAGAGTGCTTCCTGCTTCGTATGTGCTCCGGCCAGGACGTCATCCACATACATGAAGTCCGTGAGGACCCGGCTGGCGAGCGGATACTGCGCCTTGGAGTCTTCGGCAAGCTGCAGGAGCACGCGGATGGCCAGGAAAGGCGCACAGTTCACCCCGAAAGTGACTGTTTGGAGCTCGAAATCCCGCAAGTTACCTGCCCCATCACGCGGTGCTGAAGCCGGACAGCACCACGACCAAGGTCCGCGTGGTGGCAGGTAAAAATTGGCGTTGTCCGTTGGAGGAGGGACAGGGCGCATGTGCCCTAAGTCGAGATACTCGTTGATGACTGCGTCATACTGCTCCTTCAACGAAACGTTCCTAAGCAGCCGAGCCTCGTTCTTGAGGAACTGGGCCATCGCGATGGATCTAGAATGGCCCAGTTGAATGTCCTGGGGGTCCTTGAAAGGCAGCGAGACCGTGTATCTGCCATCCGGCCGCCGGCTGGTGGTCTGGACGAAAAGCTGTTCGCACACTGCGCCCGCTTCCTTCTCGCAACTCACCGGGATGTCCTCCACCTCCCAGAACTTGGTGAGCAGCTGATCCAAGGATGGCTGTGTGCTTGCTGAAATGCGCGTGGTGAAGGAACGGATGGCCGTCTTCCTTGCCGCCGCTACTGGTCCGGTCAGAATCCATCCGAAAATGGTCTCCTGTGCCAGCAGCGAGCCGCAGACGTTTGGCCGGGTGCCGCCAAGCAGCACGGCAGGTAGTATGTCAGCGCCGATGAGCAAATCGATGGTGGCGCTTCGGAAAAAACACGGGTCTGCCAACGGCAGGTCAGGAAGATCTCTCAAGGTTTCGCTGGATATGGGAAACGATGGCAGGGCGCCTGCCAGTTGCGGCAGCACGTATGCCGCCGTCTCGACTTCGCGCCTCGGTTGTGAGGAAGATGCCAGCTTGACACTGCACACCTTGGTCGCGAGCCCAGATGTGGTCGCGTTCAGCCCCGATACCTGGGCCTGCACCTTCTGGAACGGCAGCCGAAGAGATCTGCGTAGGCGTTCTGAAACGAAAGTTCCCTCGGAGCCAGAGTCGATGAGCGCACGCGCGGCGTAGACGCTACCCAAATGGAGCACGTTCACTATAGCCGTGCCGAGGAGGACGCCCTGAACGCTGCTGCTGAAATAGCTCTGAACATTCGACGAAGTGGACTGTAATGGATTGCAATGTGGAGGGGGAACTGATGCTGAGGGCGCCGATGGAAGGGAGGGGCCACGGTGTAGGAGAGTGTGGTGGCGCCCCTTGCACGTAGCGCAGTTGTACTGGCTTGTGCAAGCGTTTAGTTGGTGCCCTCGGGCGAAACAATTCATGCAAAGCTTCTGATTCTTGATCACCTTGCATCGGTCCTTGACCGACATCTGCAGAAAACGCGGACACAGGCGCACGGGGTGGTTCTCCTTCGAGCAAAGATTACAGGTCTGCGGACTGTTGCGGACCTTCGTCTCGAAAGAGTTGACTCTCCTCGCAGCCGGCTCCTTTTGAGCTGGCTTTGGAACGCGGGTGCGGAGGCCCAGGGTCGCATCATTTATCGCTTCCAATGTGCGATAGCGATCCGAGAGGAACTGATTCATGTCGCTCCAGGGCGGAATTTCGGACTTGTCCTTTACCGACTGCTCCCATAAGGAAAGGGTAGCTGGAGGAAGCTTGGTGGCGCAGAAAAACACCAAAAGGCAATCCCAGTCCTGGGTGCCAATCTTGGCATTCTGGACAGCCGTTAAGCACCCTTGGATTGTGCTCTGGAGCTCCTTGATGGCGATGCCACACTCCGAAAGAATAGGCTGGAGGTTGGCGAGGACCTTGAGCTGACTGTTGACCAACAATCGCTTGTTTTCGAAACGCTCAGTTAGGTTTTTCCAAGCTGAGGCGAAACCGTCGTTGGTCAGTGGGGAATTACGCACGATGTCCTTCGCTTCGCCGCGAGTTTTGGAGAGGAGGTGGTAAAGTTTTTCCACCTCTGTCAACCGCTGGTTGCGAATGTACAACGCGGTGAAGAGGTCCCTGAACGTGGGCCACTTCAGGTAGTCGCCAGTGAAAACCTCGGTGTCCACTGGCGGAAGGATACAGCCCCTGACTGGGGGCTCGGGACTTGGAGCGGGAGCGCTGCTCCGCGCGGACGCGTCTTGTATCCGCGTGGTGAGCTGAGTGGCGCACCGCTCATAGACGCGGTAGCAGTGATCATACTTCATCTGTAAGGCCTGCTTGTCGGAATCGCTGGACTCTGATTGGCTCAGAGCCCGGAAACAGCGCCGACGCTCTTGCTGAACCTGTTCCCACAGGGCTTTGACTTGGTCCAGTTGGATCTGCTGCGTGACAAGTGTCACGGCTGGGTCGGACGAAGAAACTAGTGCCTCAAAATGGCACAGGTCATCGCTGACCGAAATGAATTCGTCCAACACCATTTCGATCGTTTTGGAAGCGATCCGAACAGCTGCTCGAGTAGACGGAACGGGTTTCGCAATTCTGGGCACCCTCACAGAGAGCTGTGGCGAACAGCTGGTCTTCCTTGGAGAAGGAGACGAAAAAGCGTTCACGGACAAATGTGATTTGGGGCTGCCCTTCTTGGCGGTGGAAGGCGAAGGTTTTTTCAACAACAAGCGTGAACCCGGACTGCTCCTCTTGGAGGTAGAGGGCGAAACCTTCTTCAACGACGACGGTGGTTTCGGAATAACCCCTTTTGACGTCGACGGCGAAACTGTTTTTACAAGGGACGGTGTCGGAACCGAACTGGATTGCGCGTCAGAAGAAGGAACGGCCAAACGCTGAGAAGTGGATGGGGCGACCGAGGTAGACGGATGGACTAAATGCTTCTTCGTGTCCTCCTCGCCTTCACTGGGCATACTAGGCTCTCACACGAGCCTGCTAGAGTGGGCCCACTTGAGGCAGGTCGGGTATGAGTCCGCCGGAAAACGGCGTTGCTGACCGCTTATGGCGCGCAAAATTCTGCGACAAGTTTTATTAACTGGCTTATGCTAGCTGGAGGTGCTGAAAACTTGTCGGACACAAGGTCACAAGAATATGTGTAGCCACCGAAATAAAAGAGAAAATGGATTTCGTTTTTTTCTCTATGTTCGTTTTATTAAAATTAATTAAACACCGCGGCAGCAATAAATATATGTGCAATTAAGTTGCTGGACAGCTGCAGGCGGTGATATGCGACGAAGAATCCAAAAAAACCAACAAAAAAAAAACCCAAAAATAAATATAAATTAAAGCTGGATAAAATAACTGCCAGGTAGAGGTGCTGGAAAGGTTCGGGAAAAAGTCCACAAGGATATGTGTATTCACCGAAAAAATTTGGATTTATTTTTATTTGATTTTATTAAAGTTGCTGAAAAATCGCAGCAAAAACTACACGCAATTACGTTGATGGAGAAAGACCAGCTGGAGGCGCTGGTATGCGACAAGGAATCCCAAAGAAACATAAAAAAAAAACAATAATAAATTTTATTTAATTTATTAAGTTACTTTTTGGGATAAAGTAACTGTATTTAATTTTATTAAGTGATTTCCGGGATAGCGGACCGCCAGTAGCAATTGGTCACAGTGATTATCGAAATTAATAATTCAGCTGTGACTCGTTACCGTGACCAAGTTTCTGGTCACACTCCAATTTCGATGATTGTAGCTTCCGATAACTGATTTTACACAAGTGTCATCACTTGTTTACCTTTAATGGGTAAGTAAAAATTTTAAGTGCAAAACCGCAATATGTTTTAATTTTCGCACAAGCGCCGACGCTGGATATCGCGCGGGCTATAAGGAATACCAACTGGAGTGTTGGCACGTAGCGGGGAGTCGTGGACCGACCGGTGAGTGTATAGGATTGTGTTAGTAATTAAATATATGAGTGTAAATATGTTTGTGTGTAAATATTATGGTTCGTATATTTAGTGCATGCAGATGTGTTTATAGCGGACTCAAATGTATATAGATATATATATATATATATATATATATATATATCAGCGTATGCGGACGTACGTTTGTTTCCGCTGCCGATATATGAAAACGTGTATAGATTTATACGCAGCGGCTGTATATATGTGTATGTGCATATGTTAAAATATGTCTCTTGTATAATGTGCATGTATGTATATAAAGTGCATGTATATAAGCATATGTGGAAATATGTTTATTGTGTAATGTGCATGTATATAAAGTGCATGTATATAAGCATATGTGGAAATATGTCTATTGTGTGACGGACCATGCAAAAACTATGTGGTGTGAATTGTGCATTAGGAACGTGCAGGTAAAACAGGTGTGTTTCCCACTGGACACTTGTTGCATATGGGAAAGAATATGCGCAAGTATGCCAAGATGCAAACGCAAACGGACGGAGTTCGGGTTGAACCTGCTAATTGTTGCACTTCACTTTTCGTTTAAGCGGACCAGCGCGGTACCGGCGTTAGACGAGATGAGGCCCTTGGATAAGGGACGGACAGCGGGATGCTGTTCCGTTGTGGGGGTCGGCGGACAGACCGACAGTGAACAAATATGGCGTAAGTATCGCGCCACAAGTAAATAGTTTACTTAGCTGCTTCTCCTCGCAGGTATCCAACGCCAGGAACAAGCTGGGGCGAACGGTCGTAGGCTGCACAGGACTTGGAAGGAACGGGAGGTGCACCTGAAGATCCGGCTCGAAGGACAATGTTGGCGTGGGGCGTTGGGGGTGAAAGTCCAAAAACCGCAAGGGAAGTAAAATGGCGTCTGCTTTCCTTTTCACTGTGACGTGACTCGCACGTATATATATATTCTTCACTTGTATGACAATTTGAAACTAAACTTAACCTAATTGCAGTGGCGCTTAGCTGCCCATATGAAAGAGGGAGAGGCCGCCGACGCTAGCAGCGCTCTGCCAGCAGATGTTGCTGGCAAGCGTTGCCATGTCAACACTGGCAGAGTGCTGCCACATCAACACTAATCCTAATTGTCTGCTGAATGTGTTAGTTCATCAGTTAAAAATAAATTATGTAGGGAATCAATTTAGAACTATTTTTTCCCCTACATATTTTTTCATGTATATATTGATATTTTTCAGATTAAATTCCTGAATATTTATTCCTTTTTAATTGATACTTCTGCTTAGTAACAGACTTAGCAAAAAAAAAGAAAAAGGCGTGTACTCTACCTTCCAGTTTCATATTTTTTAATCGCAAATTGCATATTTTTTGTTATTAAATTAAAATAGTTTAACACCACTATTTAACATAAGTAAACAATAGTAATTTCTTACTGCAACTAATGTACTTATGGCTCTACATCCTGCTGAGGATCAAAGAGTGTACTGCAGAAGCCCTAAGCGACAGGGTCCATCAGACTATCATTGAGTTGGTATTTTTAAAGATTATAGAGCTCTTTCCATAGCTATTATACCTCCACAAATCAACCCAACTTTAGTTGACTTACTATGTTAAAAAGATCTGTTTTGTTAGATATTTTTTGCTTAAGAAAGTTTTATAATATATAAGACGAACTATTTTTCAAATAAAAAATTTGTGTTTAATTTTTAAGGCAATCAATTTTGAATAATGATTTGCTACAATTTTGGGTAGCTATTTTTAAGGCCTACTGTTTGCTATTTTCAATTTTATTTAGCTGAAATGGTTGTGCCACATTTGAATTAGAAACATTATTTATTTTCAATTTTTTTAACTTTTTTTTTTAAATATAAGTCTACCTCTCTCAGGCTAATGTCCGCCTTAAACGCTCAGTTTTGCAGCGTAATGGGCCAAGATGGTTGTCTATCGTCGTCGATTACTCATCGTGCCGCATTGCACACATGTAACACACATTGCTTCCGCTTGCATGCCGCATCATATTTAACATAACCCACACTCAATTAACATTTTCTGTTGGCAACTTTACTGTTAAATGCTTGTCTAAATGCCTGTTAAGCCTGGGCCATGGCTTAGTCGTTCCAAAGCTGCCCACACAGCTGCTGCCTTGGCTGCTGCTATTGTGTCTGCACTTCTGCTCCTTTGCGCTGACCAAGTCAATAAACGCGTTTATTGTCTTAGCCAACCGCCACCCTCACCCCGCCACTAGTCCCCAAATGCTCCTCAGGAGGCTTCTACAACTGCTGTTGTTGCTCATAGTTGTGTGTACATTGTCTGTGTGGTGCCAAGAAAAATGTTGCTGTCGCGCCAGAGTTTTCCATTGTCGTCGTTGTCGTTGTAGTCGTCGTCGACATCGTCCTCATCCTCATCTTCGTCTTTGTCTAGTCAGAGTTGCCTGTTCTTGTGGCCTCTGTCTCTGTGCGTTTGCTTGCCAACTTTTGTCCATTTTAAGGCAGCTGGAATGTTGCTTTCTTGTAAATTGTTTAAATAAAAGACACAACAGCAAACAGCAGCGCTACGCGCTGTTCTGCTACTGTGTCGCCTATGACAATATCTATGTTTGTGTTTGTATCTCCCCTGCAGGTGCAATACACTAGTAAGTATATGAATTATCCACGATAATAGTTCCTAGGCTATGAAAATTAAGTAAACTTGTACTAGTTTTTAATTTGGGAAACAAGAACAAAGCTGCAGTTTAAAAAATGCTAAGATGTCATTGAAACACTAAACTACCGCTGTTTACCTTTTGGTTAAGGGTAGATTAGTGATTATTTCTAATTTTTTAAGAGTAGTAATATATCAATTTTCTTTAATAAGCACTGTTTCTGTTGAAGTAGCAGATTTTATTTTTCTTTGCTAAAAATTCGACTATTCTTTCACATAACTATAAAAGTTTGAAAAATAGCATTAAAATAAAAAAGAAACAATTTGTTTATAAGCTGAGCCATCATTGAAAACAATGAATAAAGTAGCAGAAGAATCAGTCCATTATCAATTATTTGTATACGAAAGAAAAGTACATAACTATTGGATTTTTGTTGTTGATACTGTGTTTTACAAAAAATTAAATGTGAGAAGCTCATAAATTTGTTATTACCATTTAATTTTGGTATTTTATTTATTTATTTATTATTAGTTCCTAGTGCGACAAGAAAGATACTTATGAATTAATAAACTAGTCACAAAAATGAAATTTCCTTAGATAATAAAATAAAAAGTGATTTGATTAGCCTACTTAACCAATTTTTGTTAAATACATTTTATTTATTCGTAAAATACGTAAATTTTGATAACTTGCTGATGAGTGTTCAGTTTTTATGAAAGGTGTTAAGTTTTTAGAAATTTCTTAATGCTTCTTCATACTTGTAGATCCATTTTAATAACAATTCATAGAAACGGACTACATGAAGTGTCGTAGGTGTTAGTGGTTTCTTAAAGTGTATAGTACTAGTGTAGCAGATCTAGCAATTAGAGCTGCAGGGTAAGTGCTCCACAGTCTTCTTTGTTGCTTTTGCTCAATGAGTGCTGCTTGCTGTTGCGTCTGTTTGATTTTGTTTTTGTTTGTCACTCTCCTAATAACAAAAACTATTTGTTTTGCGCCTTATTTAGTTTTGCAACTACACACTTGCACCTGCTGCAATGATAATAGTAACAGCAACAACAACAACAACAACGCGACCACGAACAAATGTGGTCAGCGTGGGCAGGCAGAGGCTGGATGTTGCTTAACCCACCAGCAACATGTTGCCAGGGACTGTCGACTGTCGACTGACCTGAGGCACATCACAGCTCAGAGGCTTTAAAATATGTTTAATTGTCATTTAATTGAAGTTTTAACAAGCAGCCCTTTTGGCATACGTAATCACGAAGCACGTGCAGTTGTCGGCCGGGAATGACAATGACAGAGTCCGACCTCAACGTCTTCCACTCGCTCGGCACGTGCTTCAAGTTCTAATGCGACAGACAGCTTTGCGCTGCATCGCGATGTTGCATCCACGTTATGTAGAATGAATGTAGTATGAGTTGCAATCGCTAGAGATAAAGTCGTTTTAATTAGAATTATAAATATTTCAAAGGAAGTTGGCGCTTGTTTGTGAAATACATTAATATTTATGCTTAGGGTTTGCCGCCAACCAGACGACAAGATTTATCTGATTGACAGATAAATCGAATATTTTTTTTATTATGGATGTGAAAAAAATTGTATGAAAATTGTGTTTCATAAAAAGCTATCGCTGTCCTCACCAGGTGTCACAATTAAAGGCGTACTTCATATTATAAAACGAGTTCAGATTCAAGCAATTAATGGCATTACTGAAGTATTTAATATTTAATTTAATTTTGCTGCAGAATTCTATGATAAAACATGAAAAATGCCCTCAGCTATTGTTTTGGATTTACTTTGTTCAAGAACTACTTTCTACTTTAAATAATATTCTGCATTTATTGTAAAAGATCAGAAATAATTGATATTTAATCTAGTATTTAACTAGAATACTTATTTATTTTTTTATATCTTATTATTATTTATTTTATTCTCGACTAAAAAAAAGCGAGGAACATAACAGGTCAGTCCAGGCTCTTCTCTTCTACCACATTTTCTTCGCTTACCCTTAACTCATTTAACCAAAAAACGAATCAAAAAAAATATTCATTCACAAAATAAATATTTTATATTAAACGGAAGTTGAGTTTCTATAGCCCTCAGGTTTTGTACTTTATGGCATATGTCTCATAAATTCATTTGATGAGCCATTTAATGACGTTAGTCTAAACCTTTTCCGCATAAAAACACAACTTAGCTTCAGCTAACCTATAATTTATTTGCCTTAAATTCAATTTCATTCTAAAAAATTTGCACAATCGAACGCTGGTGGTCCTTTTATGAGGGAAGCCGTTGCTACCAAAACAAAAATAAATATTTTTTTTGGCAAGCGTACAGGGCGCCCAAATGTTGGTCGCTTTTTCGATGAGTTGCTTTTGTTCTGTTTTTCAGTTTAGAGATAGGTATTTGAAAACTTTGTTATGGAGCGTTGATAAAGGGATTTAAAAATATGCTCCATTCATTTCTTTTCAGCAAAATATTAGCAGATTATTTGCAAAAATCTTGAAATAGAAAAACTTGGACCTTAATTCAAAAGTATGTAGTTTTGATTTATGAGGAATGTTGATGAATTAATACAATCAAAGCAATATATAATTTAGTTTTCAAATAATTGTTTCTAATGAATACGATTAAGTTTTTAAAAAACGTGATATTTAATTTAGTTTGAAATAAAGTAAACAGCGTTCCAAATCATTCTTATTTATTCATGCATAGAAGTTGGAAAACGCTTAAATATGCTTGGATCCTTTAAAAAAATTACTTTTAAAGCTGAAATGTCGTATTTTTTTTGCAATTTATATTATTGCTTGTTATTTGAAATTTTAAAATATTTCATCTATTATTATTTTTTTTATAGTGTTGAGTAATTTTTTTTATGTAAGCTGATGGTATGTTTTAACGTTTCAAATACTCTTACATTCAAAAGAAATATAGTAAAATTTATAAAACTAATCAAAAATTTGTTGCGAAAACTAAACAAGCTAATAATTTGCATACAATTTTGTCATATGCTGCAAATAGTTAGTCAGTCTGGAAAGGAAGCCGAAAAGAAATTTGTTGCAGCAGACAATTTTATTTTATTACAGAGTTCTTGAAAACATCAGAGGTACTCATGACATGCTTTTAATATATTAATAATATAATAATATAATATAATACAAGTAGTTCAATTCAAATAAAAGTAATTTCAAATTTCAGTCAACTTTTTAAGACTCTTCACTGTAGTTTGTTGGGGGTTTCTTTTGCCAAATCGCTCCAAGCCAGCCACACACATAGCACTTACCCCAGCTGCTGTCTCAGCCTGATGCTCAGCAGTCAGTCGGTCTGTCAGTCTGTCAGTCCGACTCATAAATATCAGGGGCGCCATTTGCGCGCTTGTCTGTGCCCAACGATGGCTTTTCGTTGCCAGTTTTTTGTGCGTGAACTTCACACCTTCGCTTTTTAGCCTTCCTTTTTGACAACTTTGGCTGCGGTAGGTAGTCGGTCCCGGCCTGGCTTGACTCGGCCAAAACAGGCTAAAAACGAGAATATTTCAATAAAAATCAGCTAAGGCAGCCTCCGAATTTGAGGCAAAGAACTGATGACTAATGCCAAATGCAATGCGCTCGCTCTCTTCTACAAAATCGTTTCCCATGCAGCTTTGACCATTCAACATTTTAATGATGTTGCGTTACGCTTTTGTTGTTACGCTTTTTAACTCAATGGACATTTTTTATGGTCCGTAGTGGCCGTAGTGCCAGTGTTAGCTTTATGAGTGAGGGGTCCAAATCAGTCATTCAGTAGTACGAGCAGTTGGCCAAACGGTTGACTGCAACTTTTGATTTCTTTTGCATTTTTGCTATTATTGTTGCTCTTTTTGGGTTGGTTTATGCGCCGACTTTTATGGCCATACTTATATAGTATTTCTGCGAAACACACACACATACACATACTCATATAGATCTAGGTATATACTATATATGTATATATGGTCATGCACAAAGGGCGCAAGAGTCGCCAAGTCTAGACATTGAGTGGCGACATCGTGCGACACTTTGTCGCCATCATAGCAGCGTCCAACGCCTCCAACTTTAACTCCAAGTCCAACTGCAAGCCCTGCCCGCTGGCCCCGCTTTATTATCCACACTTTTCAACCCATTTGGCTGTGTCGGACTTGGAGGGAGGAGGAGGGGACAGACCAGCATATAGCGCTCAGGTTTCAGGTTTTTATAGCCTGCAATACTTTTCGCTCGGGATCGGGTTCGGGTTCTTTACTTATTTAATTTTTGCTCTTTATTGCTGCCTTTTGTTGTATGCATGCTGCCATACACCAAGTTCTTAAAAAAAAACAAAAAAAAAAACCACAACAAAAAAGACTGCAGGCCCATCTACTACTCTATGGTGTGGGGAAGGGAGGGGAGGGCAGGGGAGTTTCAGGCGAAGTTCGTGTCTCGCTTGGTTTGTTGTTTGTGGCTTCTCATTTTCATTTTAAATGAAGTGTCAAAGACTCTAAATAGCTTTTGATGCTACTGTGAATGAAGCTGTTTTTCTTTTGAGACAGCCACTGAGCTGACGAATATCGTGCGCCTCCAGACATGAACATTTTATGTTATTCCTGTTGTTGTTCTTCTTATTCTTCTTCTTCTTCTTCTTGTTATTGTTGTTAGTGTCATTGTAATGCGGCTCTATTGTTGCTGTGCTAGCAACAAAATGCATTTCGCTTCAAAGTCAAGTTTTATTGTGCAATTCGATGTAAATTGCAAACAAAAGGCTTCACCAAAAGTCATTAAAAGCAGCAAACTGCACTGTTCCTCTATTGTTGTTGTAGTTGTTGCTATTGTTAATAAAAGGCTGTCATGCCTAAAAGGATACACTTTTATAAAAACTAAACCAATTGTGAAAAATTGTTT
The DNA here is from genome assembly GCF_003285725.1 of Scaptodrosophila lebanonensis. NCBI lineage: Eukaryota > Metazoa > Arthropoda > Insecta > Diptera > Drosophilidae > Scaptodrosophila > Scaptodrosophila lebanonensis. The sequence continues at coordinate 11,307,503 of NW_022060742.1, read as the reverse complement.
GGCACTTTGTTGTTAAGCTATCAGTCTGCTACTCTGATTTCTGCTGAATTTTCTCAATGCCAAGAAATTAATATCCTCCATGTCCTTGCACTGTTGTTGTTGCTTGTTTTTCTAAAGTTAATATCATCAAGGGTGAAGGAAAATCGGTGCATGTCACAGATCTTCACAAGACAAAACTTATCGAGCTGCTTTCTTCAAATGCTGCATCCCAAAGAATCAAAATATTGCCATCAATAATATTGAAGATAGTTTTTAAAGTTATTATTTCTATTTATTGCTGATTGACTCCGAAGGTTAAGATGGTTAAAAAGATAAAGCTATTCGATGCAAAATAATAATCTATGTAAAAGCTAAGCTTCCTAATCATTTTAAAATTGAAGATTGGAAGAAACCAGATGGTTCGATAGATCCTTTCCGGCTTTACCCAATTCTGACATTCTTTTGAATTATTTCCGTTTTCCATCAGGGTTTCCCTTGACTTCAACCTGTTTAAGTATAGATCTTTCTACATATATATGTTGAAGTTACGTTCCAATAGGAGGTATAAATAATATAAATATACTATACATAACAAGATACAATATCTCGACAAAAGCAAACAGTTTCAACTTATTCTAATGCCGGCTTGGCATGTGTAATGTTAATATTCAATAATAAATATACAAATAAGAAATATTTTTGATTAAATAATTATTAGCTGCTTTAAACCATTAAACGTTTGTAGATCATACAACATATATGTGATAGCTGTATGATCCAAATCCAAAGTGGTAACATTTTGAGCAGAAATCGGTTAAATATTGATGCAGACCTCCATCGTTATTTTATCCAAGTGCAATATATTTAATTCTTGTTAATACCAAATACCATTTTTTGTTATTACTTTCATATTTCTTTTTTTATTCTTTTTATTATTAAACTGATTTATATTTCGAAAAAAAAAAAACGGCTAAAATTTTATCTCGGTCTGCGCCGGAGCTACAAACCCTTCATTGTGTTTTACAACAACATTCAAAACCCTCTATAGTGCTTGAACTATACATATATCCCTACGATGTTATCTATCATGAGGTTTTTTTTTATCAATTCTGTATTTCGTCATTTAGCGACCTACGATTGAGGCAAAATCATAATTTGTAATAATGAATTCAGTTTCCATATCTTTAGAAGTAAACTAATTTATTACTATTACTTGTATAACCGCAACATATGTGCTATAGTGATCTAAGATGGTCGGCTTCGATATATTATCTGTGCCAGTCAAAATGAAGCCTCGTTGCAAAGCTTCCTAGCGATAGCTCTAGAACTTTGAAATAAGAAGTAAGTAAATAAAATTCGGAAGGACAGATGGACAGCAAAAACAATTTACCCCTACACTCTCCACCTACACCTTGAGTTGCATTCCTAAATGCTTATCAAGATATTTTTAAGTTACTCGTAGAAAGTAAATAGGTTCCTTTGCCGCAATTACCAACCAATTGAAATTGGACTGAATGGAGAGGAGTTCGAAAGTGATTTCGGTGATGCCCATTAAACGATTAAAAATATAATCAAAAATCATTTTAAAAGTATGTTGTTTTTAAGTGAATATTCAACATTTTGGCACCGAGTAGCCAAGACACAAACCGCAAAAAGCCAAAACCGCACGCGTAACTCACTTGCTGCCTGCGTTGTTGTTGTTGATCGTTTGTTTTAATAGCAATTTTTTGGTTGTTATTTTTTTGTGTATTGTTATTGTTGTTGTTGTTTGTGTGAAATTCTTCTTTGCTGTTGGCTGTGACAGCTGATGTGCTGATGGGATTTGTGTGAAGACAGTGCTTCAAAAAACGGAGGCACTTCGTTTCTTCACTTCACTTAACTCACATACTCGTGCATACGCGTACATAAAATTAATTTGTTCGTGCCTTAATGGTGCAAAATTCTTAAAAATTAAACAACCTGCATAAAAAGCTTCCGTGTGTATAAAGCCAGCCCCTGAGCAAATATTTACAGTTTGTTTTATTTAATTATTAAAGGCAGCAGCAGCAGCAGCAGTGGTCGAGTGACATGCTGCAAAAATGTAAACTGATAGCCAAAACGACGTCTGAGCCGCATTAAGCCTGACAGTGCCTCTCAAACTGTTCAAGTGGCAGCAGGTTGTTGTCGTTGTCTTTGTAGTTGCTGTTGATGTTGCTGTTGTTTGTGCTTTCGGCGGGATTTGTTGACTGCGGTAGGTTGCTGGGCTGTTGGGTTGTTTAGCTTGGGCTTTTGCGTACAACGAAGCGTGTGATGTCAGTGCGTGCTTAAGTGGCTTTTGGGGTTTTGGACAGCCATGAAACTTATGCGCACCAATGGGTTAGAGCGACTGTTGGGTCTTGGGAAACAGTGAAAGGTTGGCGTCACAAAAGCTGCAAGTTTTGGCAGCAATGAGAACAATATACAAGTATATATATGTATAAAGGTGTTGCTTCTAAGTGCAATTCCCTTTCTTTATGCGCTGCTTAACCCATTAACGTCATATATAGCTATAATATGTATACATGTGTGTGTATTGCAGGTTTCTTTTCCCTCAAGATAACGCCTGAAAACATATTAAAAAGTATTTTTCAAAGTCAATTTTAAAACAAAGTATTGCAAATTTATTTATCTTGTATATATTTCTGAACATAATTAAATAGATTTCTTATTTTAAATTGGAATTAAATGATTGAATATTTGAAATAGTTTATAATTTCACTAAAGGCGAAGCGATGCCTTCGTGGGCCTGTGTTCGAATTATTTCATCAAATTGTGGGTTTAAAATTTAAGAAGAATTTTAGGTAACTTTTTGGTGACAAGGTAAAAGAAGGACAGAACAAAATTGCCGTGCCAGTTCTTTAATAAAATTTCTATGTCTCCACACATTTATTGGCGACCATGAATGCGCTTTCTGAATAACTTTCCTTTATCTGTACAGAATGGTTTAGGTTGCTGACCATCGCAGTAATCTAAATCAAAATTATCTACCTATAGGTTTTTTCTGCTCATTAAGCTGCAATGCAATAACTGCATGGATCAGTTCCATAACCCCTGATTTGCTCATTATGTTGGGTTTTATCGCTCAAATGCTTAGTGCATAATAAATTCAAATGCTGCTAACAGTTTGCTATCAATAGTCCGGTCAGATTCAGTCGAGGGCGCAATCGCAACAAAAACAACTATCAACAACAGATACAATGAGAGGAGCAACAACAGCAACAACAGCAAATGCAATTACAAATAATATGCAACTTGGTCGTTTATCTTTATCTTATTTATGAAAACGACAACAAACCGACAAATGCAATTTATGTGTTTGTGCTGCGCCAATGCCATGCAAAAGGGCGAACGAACCGCACCACACCGCACCACACCGCACCACTCTGCACCACACCGCACCGCACCATATCCATATCAGCAGCTGCCCGGAACGAAAACCAATGTACAAGTATAGGATCAACAGCAGCAGAAGCAGCAACAGCAACAGCAGTAAGAGCAGCAAATAATGCAGCATAATGGACGTTGGGGAGCTGGACGATGACGACTACGACTACGTAGATGACGACGACGCTCCCTAAAACAAAGCAAAACAAAACAAAGCCAAGCAAAGCGAACTAGGAAGAGTGGCAACAATTGTCGGGCATTAGAAAAGACAAAAATAAGAAGAAGAAATATTTCAACAACAAAAAATGTGAGGCGATTTGTTGAAAGTGTTTGGCGCACAATGGGCAATAATAGAATAAACTAAAGTACAAGTAATGGTGAATAAAAATGTAAACATTTAATTTAAGAATAACATTTGTTCTAGTTTTTTATTTTTATTTTGTTAGGCATTTATAATTTATCAACTAAACTGCTCCGTTCCTCTTAGAAAGTATTCAAGTGCTTTGTCGTCTGGTTTTTTTTTAAGGAACTTTTATTGGTATCCAAAGAGAATTGTAATGTATAATGAGAAAAAAATATTTTAAGAAGGAAATCATTTTTGAAATTTAATAAACAAGATTACGGTCCTTTTATCCGGATACTCTCTTCCGCGGACACTTTTTCTAAAACAATCGATCGGTGTATAAAGTATTTAAGTATCCCTTTAAGCGGACACTCCCCTTGAGCGGACCTAAATTGGCCGACCGTGAGTGTCCGACTTTTAAGAAAGTAAGGGTGGTGTTATCGATTGTTACGATTTTTTTTTTAAAGAAGCCATTAATTCTACCGATTGCTTAAATAAAAAAAAATTAATCTGCCCAGCCTTGTAGAACAGTCTCCCTGATGGGGCATAAGTTGCTAGAAACGTTTTCAGATATTCATGCCTTCAGTATTTAATCAAAATTTAATTAAAGAGTGCTCCATTCGGCTTTTCTTTACTTCATTGGGCGGTTTATGAATATGTTCGATTTGACTTTTGAATCGATTTGGTCGTGTAGAACTTTAAAACAAACGCTTTTATTTCTCCGATTCGGAAAGGTAGCAACTGCCACCAAACAACATAAACAATTTTCTGAAAATTATGGGAATCAGTAAAGCTGCAAATATTTGTCACGTGATAATTGAGCAATTTCTCAGGTCAAACAAAGTGTCACAGAAAGAGGGAAGGAATGAACTTCTGCAACAATTACTATTTTCATATATTCTTAGACAAATAATAATGCAGAGGTTATTCCTATAATATTTTCACTTACAAGTCCTGCATTTTTCCTTCATAAAGAAGAGATGTGAATTGTTGCGATAAAAACAATCGATTGTGGTAAAAAATCATCGATGAGAGCGCAGCCTACCAGTAGGTTAAATGACTAATATGGGAGATGACTAGAAGTCTATGGATATTGTGTGGTTTATTGCAAGAATTTTTAAAGTTAACTTGACATGAAACTTATCTTGATATGAGAAAGTGTTCGTTCCTAAAATATGTAATTGTTTGTTCTGTTCTCTTTGCGAAATACAAAGTTCCAATGCATCAAAATATTCCAACTTTTGTTCTAAAAAACAGCGCTCTTTCGTAATATCAGATTTTCCGCTTAATCTAAAATTTGCTTCACAAAGAGCTAATGCTGTTAGTTGCGGCAATTGGCACTTCTATGAAATTTTAAAGTTAAAAATGTAGACAAAATATAGAAATGGGTTACATGTTAAGAAATACATTTCATTACTTAATTTGTATCGGTTATTTGCAATTCCGTTTCCATGGTGCGCAATTTCGAGTGGCAGGGTCAGCGCAGTGCATCATCGAGTGGCATTGGGGTCTGACTCTGTGTGGATTTTTTTTTTGTTTTTTTTTTTTTTGTCTTGCTGAGTGCAAGTGTGGCGGTAGTTTGTACAGATATTGGGGTTGGGCAGAGATTGGTTGAGGAGAGCATTAGAAGCAGAGAAATGCAGTGCAATGGCAGCTTATAGCGCTTTCAGTTGACCATGCAGGACATTCCCTTGGTGCCCATGATGCGAACCTGGAAGTAGGAAGTGGTACGCTGTGGGCCTTTTAGAGCAGCAAACGGCGCAGCAAACGGCGCAACAAACGATCGAACGCACGCAAAAAATCAACAAAAATAAATCGCACTTTATGGCCGGCCCAAGTACAGGCATATGGCCAAGAGCGAACTGTAACTTGCCACAAATATTGCGTTTAATAAGCGCACACAGACAAGCAGAAGTCGCTGAGGCACAAAGACAAATGCCAGCCAGTTGAAACAAAAGCCAGGCCGGGGCAACCTGTTGCCAAGTGCAGGGCTGTGCAACTGCAACTACTACTTCTATTGATAGTCAATGACATTTGGACGTGGTTTGTTGTAGGGCTGGGGCTGGTGCTGGGGCTGTTGCCAATGTTGGGTCTTGGCTATAAAAAACGCCAAAGCTTCTTCTTTGTTGCAGTTGCTGCTGCTGCTGCTTCTGCTTCTGCTGGTGCTGCTGCTGAGCCGTGTGGCATGCAACCGGCTGCCGTGACTGCCATTGAAATCCTATAAAAATGTTATCTTAATGGCTTTTATGTTAGCGAAAGCCATTAAAACAACAAAGCCAAAGGAGGGCCATGCAACAGGCCAACCTGGCAGCTGGCAAACGGCATTTGCAGCAACAAACTCACAAAAAAGCGTCGCCTGCTGCCTTGTTGCACTTATTTTTTTGTATTTCCTTTTTTTTTTTGCTAACCACTGCGTACTGCAAATAAAGTAGAGTTTATACTCAATTGTACGATTGATCAGCTAACAGGCATTGGTCATGGGCCGAGCCTGGCCGGACCGGGCAGGGCAAGGCTGTGCCATGGGCGCGAGCAAATGGCTGCGAAGGGCTTTCGATGATGACGATTAGTAGCGCGCACACACACACACACACACACACACACACACACACACACACACACACACACACACACAGAAGTATCTGATAAATGGCCAAATAAAAGTGCTAAAATAGCTGAAAAATATTTTCAGTTTCTGCTAAAATATCGTGCAGAAAAATCGGCAAGAAAGTATAAGTAGTGTTGCAAAGATGCCAGCTTAGGGATTATCAGGAATGGCAATGTAATTGCAAATATTGGTAATAGTTTTATTAAGAAAACTGCTTTTTCTATATTATAGAATATCCATTGGTCTTTCATGATTAAAATGTAAAAAAAAAACAGAAAGATTTCAATTAAATACATTTAAAAAGCGCATAAATTAAACAAATAAATTCACTTTCCTAATTAAAAAGAAAATAAATAAATAATACTTCTCATTTCAATTAAACTCTTTAATATTTAAAACTTTACACTGAAAGAAAAATGCTTAAAGAAAGAAATTCTCTTACTAAACTCTTACTAAATTGATCATAAAATTACGAAATGAATTAATGTTGTCAAACATTGTTTAATTATATTCTATAAATAATAAAATATTAGTCAAAACAAAAGATCGAGCAATCCCGATAGAAAAATATCATGTACCCACAAAAAAAAAAAAAAAAAAAAAAAATTAAAAACAGTGTATTAATTTACAAAAAATTAATAATTAAATAAAATAAAAAATATTTAAGTTGATATAATAGTTGCGTGTTTTAATTAAATGGTAAATAAACTCGGGATTATTAGTGAAAAACAAAAGAAAAAGCCACACAAAAATTTAATTGCGTCGAAAAAAAAACTCAAACTCGTATTTTCTCGGTCTTAGGAAAATCTAGATACCAAGCTTGGTTATTCTAGCTCTTATACTTTCTGAGATCCTTGCGTTCATACGGACGGACGTATTGAACAATAATAAGTTTACTTTGTGGGGTCTGCCAGCGTCCATCTGTGCACTAAACTATTACATTTAGGGCATTAAAAATCACATTCGATCTGCAAACATATGTGCGGATGTATCAGCCTCGTATCAGTTACAGGGTACGCAGGTTACTTTTGTCGAAGTCAATTGAATAGGCCCAGAAATAAATACATAGGAAATATTTCTTCACAACAATTCTGCTGATTATGGTAAATTTTCCATGCATTTCTAAATCCAATTTAGAGGCTTGTTGCTCTGCGTATGGATAAGAAAAATATACTGATCTCATTATATTTCAAGATATTTCACCAAAAGCGGTGCACTATATATGTACGCTCGGTACAAAGATCACCCTTAGTTAGAGAGTGTTGAACCACACAAATAGAAATAGATTAATATTATTTAAAAGTTAATTTTAACATATTTTGGTTTTTAATCTTCTATATTCTGTGATATAATAATAATCGGAAAAACATACTATTTTTGGTTGTGTTTTTAATATAATTATTATTGCACTTGAAATTCCATAATCTATACAATTCAATTTATGTATCTCTGTAATGCTTTCTTCTCGCATGCTGGCATTATATTATATCCCGTAGTAAAAGTACTAAATAAAGTAACATTTTTACACATTAAACTCTCCATGCAAATAAATCGACGTTTCTCCTGACAGTCGCCGAAGTCAATATGAACAGAAGGATTTTTTTTTTTCTTTAAAAAGCCACACTTCTTGTTTTCGATGACGGCGATTTGAGAAAATTTTGGCACGTACCTTATGGACTCAAAATTAGATATGTAGTGGAGCCCTGGTCCTTGTAGTCGGTTAAGGCCGAACCAAAATTCATCTTCCTCTTTTGGTTGCACGTTCATTAAAAGCGCTTCAAGAATATAGAAGTGGTCCTTTGTATCAAAATCGGCTAAGCAGAGCTGATTCTTGAGACATATACCCAAAGCTGTATCCCAGGTCTCCTGTTCGAAAAAATTCCAATATATGTTGAATCAGGATAGTTTATAATAAGTCACAGGAGTTCTTGTCAAACAAATGAATCGCGATATTTTCGAAGCAGGCAGGAGAAAGGTTTTGTTAATACTATATATGTATATGTATAGTACTTACCGCTGCATTGCTAATCCAGTGGCAAGTATTTCTGGTTTGGAGGAGGCCAATTTTTGAAACTATGATGATGAGACAAATTAAAGACCTCAAATGGGAGGTTCGTTGCTGCAGTATTAGCTCCATTTTGCTATGAGCCCCAAATGGCCAATGTAACAGATTAAATACTGACAAAAACCATGTAAATGAAACGAAACAAATTCGCCACACAAACAAATCCATTTAAAGAGCAAGAGAGCATGTTTGCGTCGAACAAGCTCGACACTGATATACCCTGTATCCAAAAAAAAAACTTCCGATTCTATTGTATGACTTATAATGCATCTCTGGGATCTAGATGAGACGTACGGAGAAACGCACAGATTGGCAGACACACAGACAAACATGGCCATCTTTTCTCTCTGAATGCCAAGTTTGGTTATCCTAGCTATTGTACTTACTGAGATCGTTGCGCTCAGACAGACAGACGGACGGACAGCTATTTCGTCTTGTCTTGTCATCCTGATCAATAATATATATACTTTGTGGGGTCTGTCACGCTTCCTACTATGTGTGTCATACGTTCTCACTAAACATGCATACCCCTTTACCCTTTGGGTTTAGGGCAGGGTATAATAAAATATTAAAATTAAACATACATAAATTCTTTAAATTAGAAACGTAATGTTAACAACATAAACATTTTAAAAATTAGCTACAGTAAAAAATAAAAACAGAAATAATATTAAAAAATAAACAATAAATTAAATATGAAAATCAAATAATATTAAATCTAAAAAATGTGGACATAAATATTCTAAAAATAGGTTCTTACAAGATCAATATTTAAAAAGAAAAAAAAAATTAAGAGTTCAATGAGTCTGCATACAGAAATGGATAAAATTGTTGATTAGGAATGGAGGAGCAATGGAAATGTATTTTAAAAATATTAATATATTATATCGGTGTACGGACGATATTAGATTTTACTTTTACTTAATCTAAACAGTTCCTGAAGCAATTTGGTAAATCCATCCACAATATTAAATCATAAAGTTTTAAAAGTTAAAATACAGTTCCTCTCATAATGGTTGTTATTTTTGGCCAACTCATCATGCTCTCAATAACTAACTACTCATTCAACTGCGTATTTGGCAGGCAAATGATTTGACTTTCGCTTTTCATTTTGTTCAGTTTTTTTTAACTTCGATTTTTTGCTCACGCATAAACCGCTTTGGCTTGTTGTTCAAATGCCGACATCGTCTTATGCCATGCGTCACAATCAATTAAGTCACATGCCGGCGAATTGACTTTAAGTTTCAGTTTTTCAATTTCTGTTGAGGTTGTTGTAGTCGCTGTTGTTGTTGTTGTTGTTGTGCAGAGCGGTGCGGGAGTTGGCCAAAAGCAAGATTTGTTAGCTTGTTGCTTTATTTGATGGCCCACCAAATATAACAGACTCTGACAGCGCGGCGCATAACTTTTCGATTTGTTATAATCTATGCCCATATGTTGTAGAAGAAACATCAAAAATTACAACAACAACAACAACAAGAATATGCACATTTAATAAATATAGTAGTTGTAGTTGTCGGCTTAAATAAATGTACAATTAATTGCTTAATTTAGTGGAAAAAGTTAGACATATTTTTTCTTGTTGCCAAATATTTGCGATTTAGGATTTCTGCATAACTCCTGGGAATGGAGACCGAGACCGCCCGCAGCTGTAGAGCTGGCCAAGTGTTCGGCACGACAGTTTTATAACGTCGTTATTAATAAGAAATGTTTTATTTACAATAACAACAACAACAATCATATGGGTAAATACCAAGAACAACGACAGATTGCGCGCATCTGTCTGATTTTCCACGCCCTCGTTCGGGACAAAACTGTCAACGTGGCCATAATTCATAATAAGCGAACGAGCGACGGCTACAGTGGCGGTATTTGTTGGTAGCCTACGCCAAAGTGCACAATACAATATAATAGCAACAACAACAGCAACAGCAACAATTGGAAGGAACACTTGGCTGTCAGAGAGGCACGAACACAAATGCGAGAGCTGATCAAACAGTACCGCGAGTAGGGAGCCATTGCAGAGGATACTTTGAAAAGATACTGTCTTAGAGCATGATAACTATCGATAGAAGAGTCCATCGATGTTTCGATAGTGCCATCCATATTTCTCATGCTGGGCGTTAAACTCTTTTTCTTTTGAGGCCAAGTTCCTATTGAACTGATAACACTGTGGGAATTAGACGAAGAGCAAGAAATTATAGAACGAATAAGGCGACAGACATTTAATATTAGAAATATACCAACATCAAATGTTAACTATTCTCAAAAAACATGTATTAAATATTAAAAACACAGCATTATAGGAACATAATTTATTGTCAAGAAAAATTATCTCTCTACATACTTCTCTCCTCTCCTACAATTTCCTAAAGAATACGAAGATTTACTTCCACTTGATCGTTAAGTCTTTGAAATTCCACAAAATTTAAGTCTTGGCATTTTTGACAGAGTAGTCTGATTGTAAAAAATCTATCATCTTTATCAATTTTCTATCACAATTTTCTCCAGAATAAAATGTCGACAATCAGCTATACGTTTATACGGAAATTAATAAAAATATATAATTTCAAAAACGCGTTTCTTTAACGGAAGCAAGTGTCAATGTGTCCAGAATATAATTGCTTTCTACTTCTAATAAAGATTTGAATTCTTTTAAAAGACAGCTAGAAAAAGTGCCAGTCTAAATGGATATTAAAAAGTATCGAACGTCTCCTCGAAATTTTTAAAAATTTAAATTATTGTCCATCTCAAATGGTCTGACCAAAATCTTTCTTACGAGCTATGGAGCAGACCTTAGCAATTAATCTGGAGCCCCAAAAACAAATGCTCAAATTTGTGTGTGGAACCAATAATTCAAATATAATTTTTCCAATCAATTGCACTTTTTTTCAATCTGTCTTAAGTTTTGAAGCTGCAAAGTTTCCAGAATGGCGCCCGAAGCTAAAGCCAATCAGTAACCAGAGTTACTAGGCTAACTAACTTCAATATAATTTGGCTTAAACAGACTGATATAAGTTTCAGACTAAGAGGGATAGTTATTTTTATCATCACATTTAACTATTATTTAATTAAATAATTAAGCCCATTATTTTTTGTATTAACTAATGTTTCACAAATATTCTTATAGTTGTGTTAAAGAAACGTATTTAAAAGAATTATCAAGCTTAAGAGTCGCAGTCACATCGCAGGTACTTTTGGAGCGACCCTCGCACCCACAAAGCAACACACATGCAGCATTTAACAAAAGCATTGGCAAATATTTTTGTAGCAACAAAAGCTAAAAAGCCGGCAAAAAGCATCGTAGCCTTTCTATACATACGATACGATATACATTCAAGCAAACCAACATTATATGTACATACATATGTACAAGTATGTATGTACATTGTGAAGCCGCATGTATATTTGTTTATGCATTTGTATATATGTAACAAGTTGTCTCTATATACAAGTATATGTACATATGTATGAATGGGTGTATACATTTGTAGCATTTTACCTTTTGTTATCAGCGCCATGCGCACAAATTGTTGACTCAGCGCCGTGCAAATTTTGCGCCCCACATCGCAAATTGTTGAATGCAATTTTCATGTGAGGATTGTTCAGAGCATACTACTATATACGTACATATATGACTGAATAAGAGATTTATGGGGGAGCCTAGGTGTACTCCTTTGTGTTTGTGTGTATTTTAGTGGCAATACAATGTACAAAAGGATTTCAATATTGAAACACAGTCTAGACACACACACACACTCTTTATTTTGCTTGTGTTTTTAGAAATGCAAATGACTTGTTCGAAGGCTGTGTTTCTGTCCTCTGCAGCCTTTTGCAGTACATCTAGCCTAAGTGGTTGAAAATATAGCTGCGTTGCGGATTTTCGTCTCACTAAGCTTATACAAAGCTGGTAAAATTTTTGAGTATTGATTTTTAAATGCACAGAAAAGCAAATGAAAGGCCAGACAAGCAACTAATTAAAACATACAATTGGATAGGCATTAGGATATTCGACCAATTTTTGAATGAAATATTGTACCTTTATAAAATGCGATAGAAAAGTCAGTAAAAATCTCGCAGAATTAATTTTTGTGGAATAAGAATTGAACAAAACTTCTGAACTTTTCTCTAGAAGACTGCTGCTTATCTGTGTCGCCTTCCATAACAATAACTTGCATTTTCAATATTAATGCAGGGAAAATTTAAGCAAATTGCTTAAGAAAACTTTATTGAGCAGGAGTTTTAAAAGAGGTAACTAACAACGCCGACCTACCACCCTTTTTAAGTAAAGAAATTAAATAAGATTCGCTTCAAATAGCTGGAAATACTAAGCAATAAAGCGGCAGATTAAAAGCCCACACCAATGAGCACTGGTTGAACTAAGAAGTAAGAATACTCTTCAAGCACAACAGATGGTCTTATGCTTATAATCACATTCAAGTTGTTCGAATTAGTTACTTCAGGACTGCATTTTAATATACTGATTATTTATTACTCTACAAACTTCATAATATATAGTGTTTATTTGTTCGGTCTTTGTTTTTGAATTAAGTATCTACCCAATTCTTAAGTAGCTATTTATATTAAATAGTCGGTCATGGGTCAGACGCGATTTTAACAACTTTCTTGATATATAAAAAGTATTCTATTTGTTGTTATATATAATACGGTATTAATCAAACATTGGCTTGGAGCTATTGCGTAAATTGTATTAAATCCGGCTTGAACGACCAAAATTCGACCAAAAAACTATTATTTATTATTTCGGGAATCGTGGCTGGTTTAAGAACCTAATTATCTTTTTACCGCCTTTTTTGGATTTTCCAACAGTTGGATTTCACTCTCCTTCCTGCCAAAAAAGCTTACTGCTCTTCTGAAAAGTTGGCAACACTGGTTTCCTGCGACACTCAGGGCTTGTTTTGTTCTTAGGGACTGCCAATTCTGGTAAAAAAAAATGATAAATTAAGCAATATTCTTGCCACCTGCCGTCAACAGAAATGATTCTTAAAGAGAAACACTACACAATAATTGATTTAAATAAACAAATAACAATAGTTCTGTATTTATTTATTTGTGGTCTATTGGCTTTTAAATATATTTTTCATTAAGTATCTAGTTTTTAGCGAAGTTGGAAGCTTTTAAAAGCAATTAGTTTTTATTATTCTTGCAATTTATTCCAATCAGGAATCGTCTTAAAATATGCAGATTTAAAGGCATTCTTTTTAATAGTTTTGGGCTCTTAGCAGTTGAAAATATTATTTAAAAAAGTTACGAGTGCTATCAAATGATAATTTTTTTTGCAATAATAATTAAATGCATTTAACAACAGTTTAAGAACTTTTTCAACTTCCACTTAAACATTTCCCAGTGTCTTTTCGCGTCACGAAGCCCACCATTGATTTATATAACAAATTAATCATTTTTTAACAAAACACTTCTGCATTACATAATTTCTAATTATTTTCCCATTTACTTTCTTTGCAGGTAAGCTCAGCATATTGTCGTTACCGGTCAGCCATTACTCACATTTTGCATTTGTTGCGGTAAGTTCTCGGCTTATCAAATTTCTTCAACATCTCCGGCCTCGCTTTGGCGCGAAATGTAAGATTATAGTGAGTATAGAAAAAATGGGATTTGAAATGCAATTTCATTCTCATTCTCATGAAAAAAAAAACTTAATTGAAATTACGCAACGTTCATTGACTTTTTGAGATGGTCGTGGCCAGGTCTCGGCCATATTTTTCTATTTTTTATTTCACTTTTATTATTAGTTGTTTGTTGGCCAGCACAGCACAGCACAGCAAAGTACGAGTATTTCTGTATTCTCTGTGGCGTTTTAAGCGGCTCTTTGTCATAATATGAGTCGAGTCAGTCCAGTCGTCCATGTCCGTTTGCCATATGTGCTTCACTTCCCCTCATGTTGTCCCTCGCCCCCAACCATGTGCGGGCCTCCGTCTCCGTTTCTGTCTCTAATGTAATCGCATTAGTGCGCTTTATTGCCGCCAAATTAAGCAGAGAAAGAAATTTGTAGCGACAAAAACGAAAAAAAAAAAACACGTACACACATTTATGTATGTAGTGGAGCTGGCAAAGTTTTGTTGAACATTTGTGAGCGACAAAATAGATTTCATTTGGACACGATCATTGGCCATAATGAAATGGTCGTAATGACTGTGCCAAAACATAAGCTGATAAGAGAACAACAGATGCGACTTTGGCAATTTGTAGACGTCGAACCTAAACTCCGGCAATGCCCTCTAGTTAGTTGGAGGGGCAACTGAACTGCAACAGCAGCTTTATTGCTCGTAAATCCAAACATATTTATCGACATAATTAAACTGTTGAACTCGGCCTATCAGAGTGCTGCGCGTACTCGTATGTTTGTGGCGGCTGAGTGCTCGACAATTGAAGTGCCGCTCTGGCTGCCAAAAGGCGCCAATGAGTAGAACTCGTCGAATTTAATAATAATAAATTAAAAATCTCAATGAATGCTGAAGGTCAAAATGCTTAAGCTTTAATCAAAGTTGAAGTCATTGTGGCTGCTACGATTGCTGCATGCCACAAAAGATGCTGCGAAAACAAATCGACAGTTCGAAATTGTATCGATTGGCATTAATTCCGAATACTAAATTCTCAGCAACACTTGTTGTCGTCACAATACGATGGGATATAAAGCATTGAAATATTGTAAATGATTTCAATTCCAATCTACGTTTATTCACAATTAAAGGACAAGTTAGATATTCTTTTAAAGTTGGACATGATGTCGTTAGATTCCGTAAAGAAATTCGAATCTTAGGAATTTTTTTCCCAATACTTTTAAGTTTTACCATAGTAAATGGATAAAACACATCGTGTGCAAGATTTGAAATACAAACACAAGTAGAACCTTAAATATAACTCGCTTTTTTCGAAGAAATATAAATTGAATGTAAATTTCAAAATCAAAACAATTTTTGTTTAATGTAGAGGCTTCATCTAGAGATTCCAATCAAAAAACTTTAAAAAGAATTTCAAATATAACATTTTAAAAGCAATTTTAAGTAAAGTCTGTAAATAAAGACTTTCCGTTAATAATATGTACAATTATGGAGCTTTTCTAACTAAACAAATTCTCGCTGCAAGATCTGCAAGATCATACTAATAGCGTTACTTGGTCATCTATTTTGATGTTCTTGGACAACTCAGCAACACCCGCCATCAATCTCACAGCTTATTCAAAATACAGCACGATCCTAGAGTTCTAAGATGAAATGCCTTCGTTTGGGGGCGAACCAAATATACTCTTTGCCTTCAAATAGAAAAAGAGATCATCTAGGACTTCTCTTATATGTTGGCTGATTATTTACGGATTAGATTTGATTTATTTTCATTTATTTTAGGAAACTTTAAATTGATCTTGCTTAGCAGAGTCTTGAATTTGATGACTCTACCAAGTATACTTACAGATTTGTATACGTTCATACAGACAGACGGACAAACAAACACTTTTAGTTGAACTGCCACACCTGCTTTTTAATTAAATCAAGCTCAACAGAAAGTTCCCATAAAACTCTTCATTTAAGAGTACACGAATTAAATATAACCTTTGCTGACAATAACATAGATTGAAGTTAATTCTCTTTGATTCACCTTCAAATATTTTATTCAATCGCTTCCAATATTTCCATATCCATATCAAAAATTTATTGTGTTCTTGGTTTTTTAAGCATATTCGCTGCTCGACTTTTTTCTTCTGTATGAAATTATTTGTTGTTGGGATAAGTTTTAGATTTTATATTATTTGTTTTTCTTTTTATTACAAAAACAACTTTTCTCTGTATTTATGAATGATTATAAATAATGTGCATATAAGATGATGAAGATGATGACTTTTTCACAAGGGAATGCAGTCCCACGAGATCTTCAATTCAACCCATAATTCCTATACGATTTATAATGACAACACTTATTTAATTAATGTCCATTAGTATTTGATATTAATCGAAAAGAAGGTTAAGAAAACTTGCACTTATAATATAACTTTTTATATGCATTTTTCTTGCTACTTGTTGGGTTTTTCTTTTCTTTAATAATAAAGTAGCATCCTCCCCTTTTGTCCCACTGTGCGTGCCATCACAATTAAATGCCAATTGAAATATTTTTATTTTGACTACAATTTCGGCACATAAATTGATATTAATGGTTAAGCGGCGAGCAATCTTTTTTGAAGCGCCTTCCCAACAATTTATTTTCATTTCTGTGACAAATTTATGCAGCACTTATTGATTAATTTGTAGTTGATTTCTGCTTTTTTATTGCTATTATTATTATTATTTCTATTGATTTCGGCGCTAATCTGTGTGTACATAATACTTTATTTATAAACTCTGATGCGATGCTCTTGCCCGGCCGACCCCGGGACTGCAAACAGTGCGTGACTTTTGTTTCTTAACCACCACTTGAGGAGGATCGATCGATCGGTCAGAGTCGGAGTCGGCGTCGGAGTTGGCGTCGGAGTCTCCCTGGAGACGGTATATACGAGTATACGTATATCTATTACGTTCTGACTTGCTGCGGTTCAATGATCGCATTTAATGATTTTTGTATGCGAAAATAAGTAGATTTGTAGTTGTTGCTGCCTGTGGGTGTGTGTGTGTGTCTTTCTGTCTGTCAGTCTGTTCGCAAAATCGTGGGCCATGGCTGGAGCAGCAAAAGTTTTGTTTTGGCAGACGGTACCACAAAGACGTGAGGGGCTTTGGCAATCTTTTGTTATGCCCAAGTCGTGTGGTACATTTGAATTTTGGGTCTGTTTAGTTTTGTTTTGTTTTTTGTGTAAATTTTGAGTGTTGGGGCACTTCACTTGAGTAGTTGGCTGAGTAGCTTTTGGCACAAGGCAAATACTCGAATGTTGCACGC
This sequence comes from Scaptodrosophila lebanonensis, assembly GCF_003285725.1. Lineage (NCBI taxonomy): Eukaryota > Metazoa > Arthropoda > Insecta > Diptera > Drosophilidae > Scaptodrosophila > Scaptodrosophila lebanonensis. The sequence continues at coordinate 11,290,214 of NW_022060742.1, read as the reverse complement.
TACATATCGTATCTGTTCGGGGCATGTGCCGTGGGGCTGTGTTGTTATATAACAAAGAACTAGACTGGGGCTACACATTTATAGAGAGCTTTGGATATGGGCTTAAAAAACAGGTCTTTCAAACTAATTCAACCACACACTTGAAGACATGCGACGTTTCCATCATCGATGACAAAATTAAAGCAATATGTGTGATACAACTAACTCTTTATATTTTAATTAATAATAATATTAATGAGCACTAATTAGTTAAAATGAGAGAGAGAGACGTTACATGTATTTCAGTTCGTATAAAATATCAGAAAAGTCGAAAAATAGAGCAACTAAAGAATCCAGTAAATAACAAAAACCAAAATATGTTGAGTCGATTCAGCTATCTCCATCCAGAGATCGAGCACAACTTCCTTCATCTTTTGCGATGCTACTATCGTTTATAGAGGTGAATGGACGTCTTCATAATCCTTACAACTATTTGCTTTTTCGATAGAGTAGAATCCCCAAAATACTTAGGCAACATTTTTCATGATTCCGCTGTCATAATGCCAGTGGAAAAACAAATATCATTGCATTCATCACAAAAAATCGCCGCACTAATTTTTCGTGTCGTAATCAAAATGCAGGTGTGGCCAGCACTAATTATTATAATCTGTTCCAATATCACAAAAATGTGAAAAATGGTGTTACCAGCATAGAGAAAAACCGTTTACCAGCTTCGATTAATGCCATTGAGGCAAATTTAATCAAATCATAGAATTTTAATATGTGGAAGGTATTTCCATCCTTTCCTTTTCGGGTTTTATGCTTAACTTATAATAAACATTTTCACCTGCTCTCAATCGAACTGTGACTTCCCTTGATAAAAGTCTGTTCCTTCAGCTATCTCTGAAATCTTTAACCAGAAAAGACGGTTCTTTTTTTGCACATTTTTATTATTTTTTTTATTGTTTTGAAAACATTCTATTAAATTACTGTGAGCTTTCTTTCTTTGTTAAGTGTTGTATTTATTTGGCAGATTTATTGACGCCCCTGACCGAACAGGCAAATAGTGTTCCCTCCAAATAGTGTTCCCCCAACATTTGATTAGAATTGTCCTACTTAAAGGCTGGCTTTAAAGGCTTTTTTATAACTTTTGACATAAAATATAAAAAAAAATGATATATTTTCTAGAAGTTGGCTTAAAATATTTATTTATTATTTTATATTATTTGCTGAAGAATGCTTTAATTTCTAACTAACTCTACTACTTAAATTCTATAAATTTTAAATGTAAAGTTAAAAACAAAGCATCATATTTTTATTTGAATATTTTTTGTTTATTTTGCAGTTTGTATAAATTTTTAGGTAATTATTGACACTGTTTTATTTTAAATTAAATGAAAAAAGAAAGTTCCTTTTTTGTGCAATTATACGAGTATGTTGGCATTTCAACAGCATTCTCTAGAAATTCCAATATTATGGCAAAATGTAGGGCGTCAATAGGTGGCCAATTGGCTGCCCCCTTCCCCAACATAAGCGATAAGCATCTGTTTACAAGCAATGCCGGTCATGCTGGCTAATCAAGTTCAATAAACTTGAGAGAAACCACTGCTGACCCATCAAAGCCAAGTCGAAACAAAGTCTCATACTCTCATACCTGCACAGAAGAACAAACAACAACGACAAATAAAAGCAAATCGAAACCAAAATCAAGTCAATCTCATGCCCCACCTCCACCTCCACCTCCACAGAGAGACACACACGCACGCACACCTGCTCGGCATTAAGTTGTTAATTTCACAGCAATTCGCAGACTGACACTGACTCTGCATATATGGCTACTTGTATAGCTATCTATATCCCTATCTGAACATGCAACACGCACCACAATTAGGTCAAAGTTTACACACACACACACACAGGCGGGCTAGGTAATTTATTTTAATACCAAATAAAAAGAAAAAGATGGGAAGAACAGATGAAGAATACCCGCTGATCAGTTTTGAAAAGCAACTGACAAAATATTTCTGGTAGCCAGTTGAGCCAAAAAAAAAAAAAAAAAAAACAAATTTACATGCCAAACAGTTTCGATGTCTTTCTTACACTCGTATTTTCCTCTTCTTCTACTTCTTCACAGCGGAGAAGATTTACAGCACGAGATAAAGATCGCTGGATTGTAGAGAGACACACACACACACACACTCACAAAACAAAGGCCATAAATATATGTGTATTCTCACGCTTTATTGTCTGGCAGTTTTGTTTGAGCCGCGACCGAGTTGTCAAGCCAATTGGCCAACTTTGTTGCTCATTTTCGAGCTCATTACCCGCTAAGGGCCACTAAGAGGCAAGCAACGCTATCAGTTTTATGGCCAATTTCAACGGCTATCAAAATCCATACACAAAATGCATACGCTTTATGGCCTTATGGCACGATGTTCATGATATTCACGATAACCCCAACCAAGGGCCAATTTTATTTTTTTTTTTTTATGTACGGCTACAGCTGTTAGCCATCGGCCATCGGAATTAAACAAGCCTGTTTACACCAAATGCGTTTTATCAATGCGCCCGAAGGCACGCCCCAGCACTGCAGCTGCCCTCTTGATGGGCCGATTATTGATTTTCGATCGCTTTATCCCTCCCCTTTCCCCCCCTCCCTAGCCTATTATGCAAAACATTTTATGTGTTAATTTTTACGGTCGCACTATAATTGGCTGGAATTGGATAGGCAATCGTTAAAAACTTGGTGGCATGACACTTAAACAGTAGTTGGAGGATCTTTGCAGCGATCTCTCGATATGTCGCAGCCTCTAAGCATTTTGTTTATGCAGCAGTTTGATGATTGTTTTATGATCAAAACTTTATGATAACAAATACACACAACAAATCCAGACTTGACAACTGGCCAGAGGGCGGAATAGGGGAAAATGGGGCTGGTACTTGTGGTTTGCAAATGATAGGGTCTTTTAATGTTTCTAATGCGATTTGCTGATTCGATCTAAAGTCGAAGCAGCAGAAGAGAATGCAGAATATAAAAATGCAGTTTCTATTGCAGTTAGTTGAGTTAAAGCTGTGTAATTAATAAGTCAGCAGCAATGAAATGGGTTTCCCTATTTTATGGCCAGTACTTTTCCTTCCCCCAGCGATTGACTAGAACTTCGTTTGGCTGCTTCTTAAGTTTGTAGCCTAAAGCGCTCTCTCTTCTCCATTAACTGAAATACACTACCGATTTGGCTAGAACATCCAAATATATGGAGGCATTAAAACAATATCGTAAATTTAACGGGTACTCATAAAAATGTTATGTTCTTTTGTCTGTCATGTAAGAACTTGATTTTTTTTTGCACCGTTTTAGTTTAAATTTTAACAGATTGTAAAATTCAGGCACAGAATTGTTTAAATTTTCTCATCACTGTGGACCAGTAGCTGTTCCCGATTATATTGTTCATTTATAAAGCGTATCCACTTGTATCCATTAAATCCACTCGGATTATACAATCTTAATTCTTAACTCATCTCGATCGTAGTATTCTTGTGTGATCGCATCATGATTGAGCTGAGGCGTTCCCCAAATAGTAAGTATAGGTTCAGTTTTGGGAACTTTTTTTTTAGCAATTTTAGAAACTTTTACCTAATAAGTTCTGTCGTCTGCCTCATTGTTAACTGGTTGGGCAGTAATAACTGATAACACTGGTTTTAACTGATTGGGCAGTAATGACTAATAACAGCGGATCAATAGACTAATGATAAGACATTAAAAAATATAATCTTTCATGTAAAACCGTAAATCTCAAGATGCTGAAAAAAAGAGGCAATATGAAGTTGAAATAATTAATAGAATAGTAAAAAGGGTTAAAATAAAAAAAAGTTATTTTAATAAGAAAGGATATTTGACCGATTAAATAATACCGATTGTTGGAAAAAAAACACAATTTATGTTTCAATATTTGATGCAGTTGGTAATAAATAAGTTTTCAAGCCGATATCAATTTTTATTTTAAGTGTATCTTGAAAATCAATCTTAATATCTCAATCAATCTTAAACTCTTACTGTTTCTTGTTTTGAAATGTGTATTTTGTTTTATATTTAAGCTTGCGGAAGTAAAAGTAAGTTCTCAAACAAAATACTTTATAAAAATTAATAAGATGTTTAATGAGCTTGTGGGCAATAGTGGACTGTAAAAACATGTTTTAATAAAGCATATTAATCTCATCTAGTTGTTTCAAAAATATGGGTGTGGGTGTGATTTTGTAGAATCAAAAGTCAGATCAGAAGCATAATTAATAGCCAAAGCTTTTAATTTGAGAGTCACGACAAAGCAGCATTTGGGTTTCGATATTTTCAAACCATAATGTTTTCTACAATACATTACGCTGTTTTCAGAAATTCAAATTATTCAATCCTACATGATTGTCTGGACAGTGCGAACATATTCCTAAAAACTAAGTTTGCTTTAAAAGTAGTACGATAAGGTCGTTAACCGATAACACAGAAACGTTTACACCTGCTTGACATAGCTTTCTTTTTCTCTAAATTCTTCCACGTACCCAGGCAATCTAGATTGGAAATAACTTTCCAGTCGTCAATTTGGCAAATCAGTTTGCTAAAATAGAATAAAGACCTTCCTAGTACCTAGAATATCAAATCAATGTCTATTATTTAATAATCGGATGAAATTTAAAATCTTTATTATTTATGATATTGTATTTTCCAAACCTTAAGGAGGTATATGTAGTATGAGATCGTTGAAGCTATAGCCAGAAACTAAGAAATCCTAAATACCTCTTAGATGCAACAATAAAGTATCATTTGAAATGCGAAACATTTTTAACACCTCCTGCAGATTTGCCAAGATGCTAATTTTCAAAGTTACGTTCAGAACTACTTTATAAATAGATCACGATTTATACTCTTATTGACATAAAAAATCGGCTAGTACTCGTAAACATGGGGGGTGTGAAGACCACAACAACAGCACTTCATACATGTGGCATCAAGCTCGTTCGTCCGCACTCTACAACTCACAAGTTGTGAGAAGCTCGACTCCGGCGAAACAAATTTTAAAGCTCCATTGAAGTTCAGTGTCAAGCATTGCAGCTTCCAAGTTCGATCGCGGTAGCCAACAAGTTGGATTTGCAGCACGCAACCAGCACTTGGCCACTCTCTTAACTGCCTGCTCTTAGCGTTAAACAGTGCACGGCGCTCTCTTAACTTTTCTGGCCATTGTAATGTGCTGTCCAACTATGGACAATGGAAACAAGTTCTTGCGCATTGTGAACTTTTTTGTTGCTGTTGTTTTAGGAACTTTGTTTACCTTAAGCCTCGTTAAAGATTGGCAAGTACTTCTTTATTTTTTTTGTTGTTTTTTGTTCTCTCTCTATCTCTCTCTGCTTCTCTATGTGTTGTTCTCTGCCGCGATCTCTCGCACTGTGGCCAAACAAGTTGCAGTTTGTCGGTGCTGGCCGTCGTGTCTTGGTTCTGGACAAGCCAAAAACTCCTACACGGCTCTTTTTTGCACCGACACAGCAGGAAGTTCAATTTCAGCATTCAGTTGAATTTTGCACGTCATCTCAAGCGGTACGATCGTCCGTCTGCCTGCTGCTGCGATCTCTAAAACGAGAACAACAAAAGATACTTCAAGCTTGCTATTTGTCTTGCCTGTATTTTTTTGGTGCTGCCCAGGTTCTTTAGATCACGCGCCACGTTAATGTAATTGTTGCAGAAGTGCTCCGCGTCTAGTATTCGTATTTTTTGTGCCTCAATTGTTGTTTGAATTGTGCGATTGCGATGCGATGAGTACTGTTTTTGGCCCACACTTTGCATCACAATGAACAAACATCTGTTCTACTACGATTAACAACAACAACAACAACCACAACAAGTTGTACAACTTAGTTATATGCGAAAAGTGTGTAGTTATATTTGCGTGTGTTTCAACGAGTTCGGTAAATAAAACATCAACAACGAAAAATGTATCGCCTTCAACGACGTGCTGCTCTAATAGCCAAGCAAGGTATCTAAAAAAAAAAAAATAAATAAAACAAAAAACAATTGCTTTGTACCTTATAGAGATAAAAATTGGAAATCCCAGAAATGTAGCTAAATATTTAAATATTTAAACTGTGTAATTGACAGACCGCAAGCTATTAAGGCTTTTAACACACACACGCACTCACAACACAATTTGCACAGACAAATTAGTCATTGAGTCGCCGCGTAAAAGTGGCACATTTGTTGACATTACTCATACGCAGCGTTGGCCAAGCTATTTTAGCTGACCCAGGCACATTTAAAGCTTGCGGTTTCGTTGCACAAATATTCAAATAAATGAAAGGCATATACTACCTACTATCTATGTATACATATCTATGTAGTACATATCTATGTAGTACATATCTACGAGTATAGGTTGCTAAATTTTGCGGTTTAAAGCAAGGTGTGGCCACTCCTTGTGGGAGGTTGTGGCTGAGCAACAATTTTTCTTTTCAAACAGTTGACAAAATGCAATTACACAACAAATGAAAAGAAATCATGTACCAATCTGCTCTCTTTTTATGCTTAGTTATCTATTTTTTCCTTGCCTCTATTATCACATTGAAGTCAGAAAAATACACAGATTAAAATGTCTTGCCGTGAGTGCTGAGGGCTTAAGTAATTAATTTTGTGAAACCAGTGCTAAAGATCCTAAAAAAGTATAATCATACATTTTCTAATGCAATGTGTCTGCCACAAAATATAACTTTAAATAGATTAGGTAATCTAGGTACTCATAAATATCCAGATTATTGAGGACATGAGAGAAGAAGAATATAACAGATATTGGTGGTTTATAAATTTTGAATAAATCAAGAGATTACAAACCAGATTGGTTTCATTAAAAGGCGAAAAGATAATATTATTTTCCATTTATTACAAGAAAGTAGTTATAAAGTTCATAGTAATCGCAATTTATGTAAAGTTTTTTCCGCAAAAGTTCTTAGTTCTTTAATTCAAAATTCTTCACAATATTGTGAAACAAAGAAATGTTATAGGTATGGCTCATCAATAATAACTATAAACAAATTCAGTTCAACATTTTAATATTTGACGAATGTTATAGAAAATTGTAAACTCGAAAATTAATCAATTTGATCAAGTTTTTAAGAATTATAATCTACGCATGATTAAAGTAAACAATCATATATTTTTCGACTACTATTTTAAAAAAGCTTTGGCTATTATTTTGTTTTATCGCAATTTCCAATTGAAAATGTTCAAATCTTTAATTTCATTTATTATTTAACTGATAATTTTGGAAAATCTGCAGGAAATGAAAAAGAGTATGTTTGGTTTTTTTGTGCACAATCTAAATGCTTAACAAAGCTCAAATAATATTTTTAAATTAAAACAAAATGAAAAACAAAACGAAATAATAACAATTACTTTCATGAGTATAGCTTTTAAATATTGGCAATTATTTATTTTTCAATAGCTAACAATTCGTTGTTGAACTAACGATACAATTCTAGTTCACTTAGCATTTAAATTATTGACTAAAATCATACTAAATACAGTTTCTCCAAATTATAAATATTTTCCTCCAAACAATCTTATAATAGAAGTTAATTGTACAAGGCTTTTAAAAAGAATATTATTGAAACAAACAGCAAGGCTAGTATACATTTTCTGATTAGTTGCGTTCTGAAATCCATCGATTTGTCCCTATTCCACTCGATTCTAATGATTATTATTCTCATAATAATGTACAACTATGAACTATAAAACTATAATATTTTGCAACTTATTTTGATATTACCTTAATACAAATATGCATTTATGTGTGTATATTAAATAGAAAAGATTGGCTTCTCTTATCTTGGATGAGTTCGATAACAGCAAAAGCGGAATATCGTCAGAAAAGTTATTGCCACGCATTATAGAAAATTATGTTGATTGACAATGTTTAAATATATTTTATATAGGACTATTGATTGCGTAGATTATCTGAGTTACTTTGGTCTAGATAGTGTTGGTTTATGATTTGTGTATAACCGAGCCTGTATCTAAATAGATTTATTCCTGAAACTTTATTTTGATGTTAAAGACTTGTACATTATGTCGACAAATAATTTGTATTTATAAAATGCTACCAGCTTAATTTTTCTGCATTTGTTAGTTGGCAGTGTTTTCCTTATATCGGAAAAATTAGCCATCTATAACATTAGAGCTAATTTCGTAGCTGATTTGCAAATACAATAAAGATTCTTGACACACTAGACACAAATAATATGAAAACAAGATAGAACGCTACAGTCGAGCAAGCCCGACAGTAAAATAGCCTGTACTCTCTACAAAAAAAGAAAAATTAAAAAAAAAAAATTTAAAAAAAAAATTAAATTATTAAAAAAAATTAATGAATTAATTAATTAAATTAAATTAGAATATATGTTTATGTTTAGTTTTAACAGCATACATTTACATCACGTACCTATGCGTGTTTATATGCGTGTATGTATGCAGCACAAAGTTGAACCAAAGCAGCAACAACAACAACAGCTGCGGGCAGCGCTGCCGACAGAGCTGCAGGCAGCGCATGAGCAGCGATTTTACTTATGGCTATAACTTTCTTCAGAATTGACCTATCATGATGAAATTTGGCACACGGACACAATAGTACTAACTGGATGTACCTACCAAAATTGATTTCAAAATTCCGAGAATTACGGAAGTTATAAGAAAAAACACGAATTGCGGGGGAGTGGGGGGGTGCATCGAAAAAAAACTCAAACTCGTACTTTCTCGGTCTTAGGAGAATATGGAAACCAAGTTTGGTTATTCTAGCTCTTATACTTTCTGAGATCCTTGCGTTCATACGGACAGACGGACAGACAGACGGACAGACGGACAGACGGACGGACGGACAAGGCTATATCGACTCGGCTTCTCATCCTGATCAAGAATATATATACTTTGTGGGGTCTGCCACGCCTCCTTCTGTGTGTTACATACATGCGCACAAAACTAGTATAGCCTTTCACCCTTTGGGTACAGGCTATAAAAAGTCACGCTTTGTTGATTAAGATATTGACATTTTGGATGGGCTTTCTAGAAATTTGCAAGCACTGCAATCATTACATACTTATAATATTCTTATGAGCAATTTCCATAAATTCTAACTTCTACACAAATTTGGCCATAACTGAATTATTTATATGCACTTTGGCCTAAACCGGAGAGCTAGAAAGTATGCAGTACACTGATTTACCTTTTGCCTGCTCCTTCAGCTGCTAGTAAGAATAAACAATATATATACTTGTATATATACATATATATGCCGATGTGTAACATAAGCAAATGGCGAGCCATAGACATGACCATATTTTTATGCATTTCAATAATAAATCTTTTTGCCAATTGGCCAAGTGCTGGCAGAAGGCCAAGCAGACAGTCAGAGAGAGGGAGAGAGAGGTTGGGGATGGAGATGGGGATGGGAAGGCAGATGAAGGCGCTGGTAAAAGCTGCAACCTAAAATCCGTCCATGACCTTCTTTAGCAGAAGAGATGGCGGCCAAACGGCCATGTGCACTGTTCTCGCCAGCGTTGCTAATAACGAAAAATTTTACTTTGGCACGACTTTGAACTTGGTTCGCTTTGGTTTTGGCTTAGTTTGGTTTGGCCAACTGGCTGACTGGCTTGGACGACAAATTGTGTTACCTTTACGTTATTTTTGTAGTTGTTTTTTTTGTTTTTTTTTTAAGGTTCTGTGCCCAACATTTGGCATGCAAAGTAATCTTAGCTGAGTAACTGACTGCCTGCCTGCCTGCCTGCCTGACTGACTGAATGAGTGACTGCCCATCTGTCTGTCTGTCTGTCTGTCTATCAGTCCGTTTTGCCAAATGAAATTATATGCTGGGCAGGAGCGGCAACAGGCAACAGTCAATTGGCAACAGGCAACATGCTGCAGCAGCTGCATCACCAATTGAGGCACGAATGCTGCATTGACACGCTTCGTCTCGGTTTGTGGCCAAAAGGTTTCTTTCACTTGGCAATTTGGTTCGTTCTGTGTGTGTCAGCTTTGCTGCCTTCTTGTCCCTTGCCAAATGAAATAGAAAGAAGCTCGACATAGCAGATGCTGCTGTTGCTGTTACTGTTGCCAATGGGGAGCTTTCTAGGTCGCTTTTATCTAGCGACTAACTTGTCTTTTGTAGCTGTAAATAATTTTCACAGCACATTTCCACATTTCCATCCCATTTTAGTTATAATCAAAAGTAAAATGATTGCCACTTCGTGTTTTGGGGTTACAATATGACCCAGTTGCCCAAAGCTTTCGTTTTGCCCAAAGAAAGTAAAGGAAGAGCCATCATGCTTCATCATGAATAAGTGTGCTTTCGACATCTAGTATCAGTAGAATTGTAAACAAAATTTTCTCAGATCACTTTTCCTATTGTGGAAATTTGAAAGATCTTGCGATAAAGAATATTTATGTTTTTTTATCTTTGATTTTATTTTTATTAAATTGTTCTCAATCAGGCCTATATATACAATTTTACGAAAACATTCAATTTAGAGAAGGTAATTGATTAAATTTTCATTCAAGCCAATTGACTGAATTGCTGCCAATTTCCCTGTGGGCTAAATAATAAGTGGGGCTGCCAACGTGTGCGAAATGCTTCAAAGTACTTTTCTTCAATAGTATTTTTATAAAGAAATAGAATTTAAGCTTTAAAGAAATGAAAGGAAATCCTCATTTAAGAGAAAAAAAAATACATAAATAATAAATAATAATATAAATATACCAGGAAATGCATAATTTTCCATTGTGATCATTATTCTATTAATAATTAATTGTTTGAATAGTCTTTAAAATTGAAAGCGAACTCTAAACATAGCTGGAATTTATTTATTATTGTTTTTTTTAAAAGATAGTTTTTGTAAATATATATCTTTCTGTTGTTGGTAGAAGATGTAGAGATTTTTATAAAGATATGGAATTAAAGCTTTAAAGAAATGAAAGGAAATCCTCATTTAAGAGAAAAAAAATACAGAAATAATAAATAATAATATAAATATAGCAGGAAATGTATAATTTTCCATTGTGATCATTATTCTATTAATAATTAATTGTTTGAATAGTCTTTAAAATTGAAAGCATAGCTGGAATTTATTTTTATTGTTTTTTTTTTTAAAAGATAGTTTTTGTAAAGATATATCTTTCTGTTGTTGGTAGAAGATGTTGAGAATTGCTTTTACTAGTAGTTTGAAATTTGTTCTGCCTTTTGGTCGCACTCCCTAGTATTAATGGAGAAATAATACGGGCAACTGTCTGCTGGTCACCTAGTAGATTAGTAACGAAAATTGATATCCGATCGTAAGGCAACACACTTCGAGTAATAATCCTGCACGGTGTAGATTGAAATGCCAAAATGCTAGTTGATGTAATCAGATCCTTTCTTATATATGTAATACCAGTGAACTGTTGAACTAATAGCATGGAATACATCAAAAATATTGACTTCTCAGCCTCTCATTACTTAACGACTTGTGGCACTCAACAATGGTTATCTGCCCTTTTTGCTATAGCTTGGTACTGCAATTGGAAACCTTTTTTTTTTTTTTAAAAAAAAAAAACTTTATTTATTTATTATACACATCAGCTGCATTTTTGTTTTATTTGTTTGTATTTTTTCCAGACCTAGTATTTGTTTAAAAGTATGCAAATGTTTAGCTATTTCTACAGCTTATTTCTTATTTTCAAATGAAACCGATAACTAATTCAGATTTGTTTTAGCTATATATAGAGTGTATAGTATACTCAGAAATGTAATGACATTTTCGTAACTTACTCAAAAGCCAGGGCCTTCAAGTTATCCTTTGCTTTATTCCATTCTATTAAGCCATTACTTTCATCTTCCCCATTAAACCTTCATTTTTTGTAGCCATTTCTTTTCAAATATTCTAGCTTAAGAAATAATAGTTCAATAAATGGAATGCAATTTTGGAAATAAATTAGCACAGTTATTGTGGCACATTAGAAGCAACAACTTCCTGCCGTTAGAAATGATTTGGTGTTTATTTCTGCTGGAACAGAAAATTCTATTAACTTATAAGAGTGCAGCAAGGCAATGCCTTGCGCACTATTTTAGCAAAGTTTACAAGGTTTTCTGCTTAACTGTCTATTAGTCAATGCGACTATATAGCCTCATTTGCCACCCATTGCTATGCGCGGCTGGTAGCTGGTAGCCAAAAACATTTGAACTAAGTGCCGCTGGTGTAGCTTTTTAATGTGCTCACTAGGCAGAGCAGCCGTTGCTGCCACCGCCACACTGCCACCGCCATTGCTATTGCCACTGTTGCAGTCAAAGTCGGGTCTAACTGTAAAATTACAAACTTGTAGATACTACTATACGGTCGTCATCGTCATCGTCAACCTCATCGTCATCGTCATCGTCGTCGTGTCTCTTAATGCATTTCCTTAAGACGACTGGCGACTCTGTCTGACTGCCACTTGACTGACCATGGGCTGAGACGACTGACCAACTGCTGTGGACCGACTGACTCTTGTCAGCTAAATTATTTCCACAGTGTTGGTGTTGCTTCTGCTGCTGCTGCTGTTGCTGTTGTCCACTTTTTATGGCCAAGTTGCACGCATCAGTCAGACAGGCTCATTCATTTAATGTTGTCGACGGCGGTCGTAGCGCCCTCATCAACAACGCCCCAAACGTCCAGAGTAGACGATGTCCGGCGACGATGCTAGTTTGTGTTGCTATTTTTATGACCTCTGCCAACACCAGAGAGCCGCACCAAACTTATCTAACGTAACTAACTAAGTATCGAGCAATTCTAATCTAATCACATGTGAGACGAAGAAGGCGCACATTGCTTTTACCGTAATGTTGGACTCTAACGACGACGACGCTGATGCTGATGCCGCAACGGTTGTTTTCCCTTTCTGGTCATACTCGTAGCATCCGAAAATAGCCCGAACCAGACATTCAGTTTAGCGCACGCGTGACTGCCTCACGCTTGTTCTTCAGCTCAAAAGTCTTCCTGTTTCTGTTTCTTCATCTGCATTCTGCCTCGTTGCTTGTTACTTCTAGATGTTGTGCTGTTGTTGTTGTTGTTGCTGTTGCTGTTATTGCTGCTGCCGCCTCGGCTGTTGCAGTTAATCAATTATAACGACTCTTGATTTCCTTCCTGATCTAGATCAAGATTTTTCATACATATGTGTAGTGGGAAGGGGGCTACACAGTCTCTCTCCCTCTCTCTTTCTCTCCCTCTCTCTGTCTCCGTCTATGTGTGCTTGCGTTCCTTTCTTTACAGTTGCTTAGCCAAAAAGCATTGGATGTGCTCTGATGCTTATTATTAAGACATTGTATGTCTTTCTTCATCTACATCCCTCCCTCCCTCTCTCTCGCTCTCTTCCTTGTTATCTTTAGTTTCTTTATTGCAGTTTAATTGAGTTTTATGTTACTTTTGGCACAGCCAGTGTATTGACCATATCAGACTTGGTAATGACGAAAGAGTTCCGATGTTACTTCAATGATAGCCAGCGTAGCAATCAAGCATTCAATATGCACTCAAATTTTTGTAGCCATCAATTATCATATAAGCAGTGGAAACCGTAGAGAATCGAAATACTTGTAATTTAAAAATTGGGCTGCGTTCAGCGTAACCTTTTCATTTGTGTCCATTAAGAATATCTGTTTGGGGAATCGATAATTCGTAAAATAAGTTAATGCTATGGCATGGGAATAGAGAAGAAAACTGTAGTATTTATATCTTATATCTTCTCCAAAGAGTGAACGCATTTCTTTTTAAGTGGGTTGACGAGTACTACAATGTACTTTTCATCACAGATTTTACACAATATTGTCCATCCCTCTTTGCTTCTTTATAAAGGCAAATCAGTCTCTTTCTCGGGAAATAATTCCTATTAGAAACTAATATTTGTATACTTATTTTAACTATTAATAACACTATTTTTATAGTTGGAATTCGGGAATACTTATCATAGCTACAATTAAAAATATATATATATATATATATATATAATATATATGCTTACACAAAATGTTTCGTAAACACAAAAGATAATTTAGAATTATATGTATTTTTAAATATGTTTATTTAGTTTGGGTAAAAAGTGGGACTTTGTTTGACTGCAGTAAATTCTTAATTATAATTTTTTTTTTAAAGTGAATTTAGGTAGTTTCCAAATGCTATTTCATTATTTAAAGAATGGAAAGCATCGCTTTTTGCATTAGCTTAGATATTCATTGAAGATCTTTGTTGAATTTCCAATTTATTTACCAACACTGTTATCGATAACTGGCCACTAACTGTCATTATTTTTGTAAGTGATTATAAGCAGTTTCCAGATGCTATTTCATTATTTAAAGAATGGAAAGCATCGCTTTTTGCATTAGATTAGATATTCATTGAAGATCTTTGTTAAATTTCCAATTTATTTTCCAACACTGTTATCGATAACTGGCCACTAACTGTCATTATTTTTGTAAGTAATTATAAGTAGTTTCCAGGTGCTATTTCATTATTTAAAAGAATCCAAAGCACCGTCCTTTGCATTAGCTTAGATATTCATTGAAGAACTTTGTTAAATTTTCAATTTATTTACCAACACTATTATCGATTACTAGCCATTGTCAATATCGATAGTAATTATCTACAAAACTCAGATGTAGCAGATTTCCAATAGGACCTAACCAATCATCTATTAATCTCTTGTAGTTTTTATTTTACCTTTAGACTAATTTTCCTAATGGACAGGCACTTAAGGTTGCCAGATTCTATCAAAGAAGAAGCTGGACATACACTATCTATGTATGTATCTGTCTGCTGCTGGTGCTTTAGAATCGTCCCTATGCTTAGACCAAGCAATCAAAGTCACTTGTGTAGGCTTCATAATCGTCCACTTGCTGCTCTTTTTGCGCTAAGCATCATTATGCCCCTTTAATTATAGTACCTTTAGCTTAACAATTTCCAAATAAATCACTCAATCAGAGTGCCGTCTGGTATTTTGCTACACATGACAGGACAGTTTCCCACAAATCGCTCACAGCGAGCGCACATAAATACATCAGATGTCAAAAAATGAACTGAACAACAGCAGCATCCTCAGCCTGGGCCTCAAACTCAGACTCAGTCTCAGCCTCAGTCTTGGTCTCAGAGTAGAACTGGCTTAGAATTTCAGTGGAAGCGTAACTTTGTCTGTGTGGGGAGCGCCATTAAAAAGCAAATAAATTAATATGCCGTAACTTAATAATTATAAGTTGGCAATTCAACAACTGCTGCTGCCACTGCAGTTGCAACATTTGTGGCTACTGTGTGCCACAGTCGCTTCTCCGGACTGTCTGTCGTAGTGGCGCCCAGTGGGCCCTCAGGAATCTCATTAAAAAAGGCAACACGTCAAATTGTTGACTTAATTTATTGTTGGCTGGGCTCAGCAGTCAAACTCACAGCTCGGCAACTTTGTCTACAAAGTGTAAATTAATTGAGTGATTTGTGGCTGTGAAAAGTTTAGTTTAGCATTGCTGGCTGCGACTTTGGCAAACATGGCCAAAAGTTTACATAACTGCGAGCACACTGCAAACCGCTATTGCAACAACAACAACAACAGTAACAGTGGCACAAGAGGAGAAAAAATATATACGAGTACGACTAGATAACTTGTTAGACGAGTAGAAAGCAGCTGCTGCACTCAGCACTTTTCATCATTTTTATGCTCGCAGCTTCTTGGCAACATGTTGTCGACACCAGCAGCAACAACATCGACAACAACGCGCCCTGTAACCAAACAAAAGACACCAACATTCAACATTGACCAATGCAAACGCCACACGATGTGGCACGATGTGCTGACTGAGTGCTCTTGGTGTTTGTAGCCGCATTTTTCAATTTTGCAAAGAAAAAAAAAACAGACCTTTTATTTGCCAAATGCGTTAAGCGCGTCGGCAGTTGTTGCTGTTGTTGCTATTGTTGCTGCACCCTGGACAGCAACAAACTTTAAGCAGCCTCTGTCATTTGTCAAGCATTTGGTCGAATATCAAATGACTGTGGGTGTAGTTGACGACGACGACGACGACGCCTTCAGGCTCTGAACAACCAACCCAACCAACCCAACCAACCGACCAACCATGACAAATTTGTTGCAATCAGAAAGCACTTGCAACAAAATAGCTCGCAGTAATGCCAAATGAAAATGTTTGAAAAGCTGCAAACAAATAATAAAAAAGCAGGCAAATATCTCAATGGAAATGAAATTGTGTGCATTGCAATTTCTAGCTGCATGCAAATAAATCATTTATAACGAACTTAATGGGGGAATACAATGAATTGAAGAAGCCAGCCCCAACATGTTACATTGAAATAAATTTCATAAAATTTTAGATGAGCTTGTTATTGAAATTAGTGCGGTTATTAAGAACTCTAATTACTAACTAATTAGTTTTGAGTACGATTGACTATATTGATTATGTTTAACAAATAATTATATTTAATATTGTTGTTTTAAGTAGCTTTATCGAATGTTTGCAAGTTCATTTCGTCAAGTACTTAAATTTGTAAGAAATATTTTAATTTGAGTTTTTCCAGTGGTCGTTTCAACAATAAATTCGAGCTATTCACTTTTTCCAAGTTTTTACAATGCTGCCAAAATTATGAAGGGGGGTTTGGAAAGCTCGTAAATATATTCGGATTTGACATTCCTACTTAATAAATCTGTCCTTCATTTTACAGACCTACTGTTATTGAAATTAGTGTGGTTATTAATAATCCTAATTACTAACTAATTAATTTTGGCCGCAATTACCTATATTGATTATGTTTAATAAATAATGTAATGTTTTGTATTTAATATTGTTCTTTTAAGTAGCTTTATCTCATGTTTGGAGTTTAATATAGTCCGGCACATACATTTCTAAAAAACATATTAATTTGCGTATAATTAGTGATATTCTTCAGTAGTCCTTTCAACAATAAATCAGAGCTATTCGCTATTTCTGAGCCTTTGCAGGGCTTTTATGAAAACGATTTTGGAAATGCATTTCGATTTCTCACAAGGCTGCCTCATAAGTATGTCGTTTATTTTGCGGATCTACTCCAAAAGCAAAGATGGATTCTTAAATTTCTTATAGCCTATGACCACACTTTTGCATTCCTTTCTATTTAGTTGTAATATCTTAAGCCACGATGGGTCTGAGCAGAGTATAATATTGGATTGTGAGGATAAACTTGCAGAGTGTCGGAAATATAATCTTCAAATTTTTATTAGAGAGCGAAATAGAATAAAAATGTTTTACTGCCTAGATCGACTTACATATACGAGTATACGAGTAAATACTATAAAGTTTTCTCACAATTAAGGCCAGTAAGGAACTTGAGGTGCAATTTTTTATGCAGTATAAATGTTGTCAAGCATATCTGCTTCGTTTGAAAATGATCTTATACTTATGAGTTCGATGAAAATAAATAAATAAATAAAACGTTTGCAACTGAGTTAATTATTTGAGTTACCTAACTGCTTCCATTGTTTCTTAGACTTATTAGCATTATCTATCTGTTTCCATAGCTCTACCCAACTAACCAATACCAATGTTTCCATTAATGTATTCAATTGTCTCAATTCAGTTATTATTCAAAAAATTACTTGCTCTATTTAAAGCACACAAATGACGAGCTTCCGTCCCCTCTAATAACTGCATTAACCCGATTCTTAAATCACGATCTCTAATAAACCAATTGCCTAATCACCTGCAGCTCGCATTCCCATAATTTGTGAGGCCATATTATTTCTGTAGCCATCGAGGCAGTACTTAGTAGCTGCGCTTAGCACGTACCGCTCTTGAGAACATTACAGAGTTTCTTCCTTCCTTTCTGCCATTCAGCATTAAAGTCACAACAAAATGTTAAAAAGAAGTAGAGGAAGAATAATAAGAAATATAGCACTATTTACACAACAAAAGGAAGTCATACGAATAATGAGCAAAGAGAAGAAATACTAGTACGTTGAGTGCTATAAATAAATGCATTTCTTATATTAAAAAGTACAACAAACAAACAAACAAACCTACACAGAACTTCACTAGAAGTTGATGGTCCTCCCCCTAGCCCTCCCCCCCCCCCCCCCCCCCCCCAACGCATTCTCAGTCTACCCCTCCACTACTTCTTGGTCGGACTCTAACGAATGTTTTAGCATTGCTTCCGGCGACATAAAACTGCCGTTTGCTGTTGTTGTTGTTGCAGTTGCTGCTGTTGTTGTTGTTGTAGTTTTTGTTGTTGCAGTTGACCAAAAATGAAAAAAACAGCTGCCTATTGGCGTTTACTACGCTTGAGTAATGCTCCGACTTCTCCAACTTCTGCAGCTACTTCTTCTTCATCTCCGTCACCGTCGCCATCGTCTTCTTCTTATTCATGTTCTTTAGCTTCCTTTATTTGCTGTTCTTGTTGTTGTTGCTCTTCCTCTTCCCTCTTATTTCAGTGGTCAGCTTCAAGTTTGGCTGCTTTAGTGTTTCTTTAACGGCCAGATCTGGCCGTATTGTGCATTTGTGCAGATGTTGTTCTCGGTTTTATTTATTTTTTCTCCTTCTTGTTGCTGTTGTTGTTGTTGTAGTTTTGAAAGTAATTCGTCTGCCCATACAGCTTGCCTATAATTGTGGGGCACACACACATACCCGTATACTCGTATACATACAATTGAAGGTGCAAGTTCAAGCCACCCACCCACATTTTATTGTTATCGTAACAATGGCCGAGTACTCGAAAGCGTAGCACAGCTGCTTTAGGGTTGCCATGACATCATGGTCAATAGCATAATTGATGCTATGAAAAGGAAATTCAATTCTCGGAATTGTATTGCTAACTGCCAATAATGTGGTAAGCTCAAGCATTACCTATAACCAGCTCTGAACATTTTCTGCAACTCGATTTGTATTTTGAAGAAGAGTAGCCAAATCAAATTTTTTAATTATGCATATACTCTAAATTATATGTAGATGCATTAACTCGTCTATAAAGTTCAGTGCCTAGCTTGTAGATCTTGAACATTTGTAGACAGAGTACTGTGAAGAATGAAGAAAGAAGGCCGTCCAAATTCCCCCTTCGAAGTTGTTTCAGAATTTAAAATTTCCTTGCGATGTACCTTTAGTAACTTGGAACTTTAAAAGCTCTAACCTCAGATTTCAAAGTCCAATCTAATATAAATCTTAGCTACCTATAACTACACCTAATTCTGTTTTTACACAGTCTTTTTTTATACGTATTTGATTTAACACGGTTTGAAAATTAAAAATTTTATATATGGTTACACGAGTTTATTCCATTTAGCACGATTCAAAATAACATATAATCAATGTATTTTTTACATGGTTTTTTTACACGACTTTTTCTGGAACCAATCTACCGTGTAAAAACAGAATTAGGTGTAGGTATAGGTAGCTAAGATTTATATTAGACTGGACTTTGAAACCTTTAACAAAAAACCACATTTCAACCAACTCTTTTCTCGTACTAAATTGGTTGATGTACTGACGGACTACTAAAGAGTAATATAGTTTTTTGAGTATTATTTCCAATGAGTTAAAAATTAAGACAGAAGAATATTAATTTCATATGAGACGGGTTCAAATTTGTCATTATCATTAAAAGCTTAAATATTAACCTTCCCTGGGATTATCTCTGTTAAGTACAAATTTATAAAAGATTTTAATTTTGTTTACCACTTTTGTTTCAAAATGTTTTTCGAAGCAAAAAATTAAAGAAGAATTTTAATTTCATATAAGAAATGATCGAAATTGTCTTTATTAATAAAGTTTAAATATAAACCTTCCCTGTTTAGGACAAATTTATAAAAGTTTTTAATTTTGTTTACCACTTTTGTTTCAAAATGTTTTTCGAAGCTAAAAATTAAAGAAGAAGAATTTTAATTTCATATAAAAAATATTCGAATTTGTCTTTATTAATGAAGTTTATGGATTATTTCTGTTTATGGCAGATTTATAAAAGTTTTTAATTTTGCTAACCAATTTTGTTCGAGAATGTTTTTTGTAACAATAGGGCTTTTAAATGTCATATAATATTTGCAACCTAATGCAACTATCTTATTATAATATATCTATACATATATATATATCTCAGAAACACGCCCTCATAAGCTTAGGCTATTGAGTCAAAACCAACCTAAAGATATAGGTAATATATTACCATAAATTTAACTCAATATCTGATTAAATTTACACTCAAAGCATCACTTTGCGGTCTCACAAAACGCTTCATAGTTAGGTT
Source organism: Scaptodrosophila lebanonensis (assembly GCF_003285725.1). Lineage (NCBI taxonomy): Eukaryota > Metazoa > Arthropoda > Insecta > Diptera > Drosophilidae > Scaptodrosophila > Scaptodrosophila lebanonensis. Next base: position 11,269,958 of record NW_022060742.1, on the reverse strand, counting down.
CAACTATGGGATCAGTTCGGAAACCAAAGTTCTTAGGAAACTAAGCAGCCCAAGCAGCAGAAGCACTCATAGGTAGGGCAGCGTACACTCACTTCAAGATAAAAGCAAATAAAAAATTGCATAAAATGCCAGCGGACAAAATGCATGGAGCTTGGCGTCCATTGAACCCGCTGAATGGACAGTCGGACGGACAGACGGACGAACGGACGGACGGGCGGTCAGTCGGTTTGTTGGCTCGGGCCGGGCCAGGCCAAGCCGGGGCACAAAACTAGAAACGTTGAGGAACGTATCTGTTCTAAACATGGTTTTCTGCTGCGGCTTCTGCTGTTGCTGCTGCTGCTGCTGTTGTTGCTGTTGTTGTTGCTGCTGCAGATACAATGCGAACGAACACATTGGACGATGCTGACGGACTTTCGCACGAATGCGCAGCGTTGGCAGAGAAGTGTGGAACGCGGCCTGGTTGCTGCGTTGTTGAGTCAGCGAGCGATTAGAAGCCTAAAAGGAAGTAATGTTGCAGAAAATGCAAAGAGATGTGAGTGTGTGTGTGTGTGTGCTTGTGTGATGGAGAGCAGAGAATAAAAGATCAGATTGTTGGCCATAGCTTTTGTTGCGTGAACAACAACAAGGCATTCGAACCGAGCGCACAGAGTCAGGCCAAGACGACGGGTCTGGTCAACAGAGCACGCGGATGTGCGCCGCTTCTGCGATTTTTTATGCCACAAAAAAGAAGAAGCGAAGCTGCGCAGCTGAAGACTAAGCCCCCTCTCTCTCTCTTGTACACTCTTGGTTATTATTATTATGTGCCTTCTTTTTATTTTTCATTTTTCTTTTCTTTTTTTTTGCTTGTCTTTTTGCGCGCGGCTGTTGACTTCGTCGTCGTGGTCTTGGCTTGGTCTGGGCATGGCTTGACTTGGCTCTGGCGTGTGTGTAATTATCCAAGGACGCCGCTGAGTAATGAAACGACCTTGAGTGCAGCTACACACACACACACCTTTGCACACACAGGCTATGTTACACATAGGCTCAACGGCTTGACTTGCATATGCTTGTACTTTTTTTTATTATTATTATTTCTTAGTTGTTCATTTTTTTGTGTGTTTGGGCGTGTGCTCAGTTGGCCAAGGCGTCATTTGTTACACTTGGCAAAGAAGTGGCTGATATGGTAAACAATTTGCCAGCGTCACAACAAACGGTGCTAGAGTTCTTTTGAGGGCTGGCAGAAGGCGTCGAGCGAAATTCTATATGCCATAGAAAACTAAGTGGATGACTATAGTTAGACTGCCAGGGCTTTTGTCAAACAGAGTGTGGGAACTAAAGTGTTAAAGTCTTTTTCCACAGTAGAACAAACCACAATAGATTCCGACTGGGTTGTGTTTATGGTGCTGTGCTAGTCTGTGCATATCAAGGCTAGCTTTAGCGAAATAACACATCTGGGTCTTTCAACTTTCACCGACAAATATTTAAGACTCAAAATCAACTCAATGTGTCTGGAAGCTTTGCTTTCGAAATCTTTTGATTTCTGCCTACAAGCTTTTCTCTAATGTATGTTCATATCATAATTATAGTTCCAACATGTCCTGAAATTGATCGTTAGTACATAATGTATCTTCTTTCATGAAAGAGAAATATACCTTTTTAAAAAAGTTTCAATATTATCTAAAAAATTGTTATACTTTTATTACTTAAACAAGATTTGGCTAGTGGTCTCAGATTTTCAAAGAATATTTAATATCTTGCCTATTAATCAATCAACTAATCAAAGTAGTTAACCAAAAACGATCAATTATGAATCAATGTGTGTAGTTAAGAATACCACCCAGTATACATATGTATATTGAAGCTAAAATTGATTAAAATTGAGCAGAAATAAGAATTTTCATTTTAAAAAATTAAATTTTAAAATTTTAAAAGTTGTGTGCCAGAAGAGTTTAATGCATTATACCAAGCGATTATTCATTTCTCTATCATGATCTTAAGCTAAATATGGATGAAATTGTAGAATATTGTAATTACGCTTAAATGAAATCACATTCAAAATATAATTACCACCTCGGATCAGCTTTAATTTATTTTTGTTCTATCTAATTAGCACTTCATTAAATAAAGTCTGGACCCTTTCTCTTTTCTTATCAAAATTTTCGCAGTCTTCAAATATCAGTCTTTACCGCCACAATTCCTCATAAAGTCTAGCAAGATATTTCACCCATTTCCAACATCTTTTGCCAACGTAATGGTATGTAGATACGCTTCCAGCTGCCACTTACATATTTCCGAGTGCATCAAACCAATGAACTGGGCTCCTGCTCTTCAGCTCGCCCTGCCAGCCGCCCACTGTTTTCAACTAATCAGCCAGCAAGCAAAATTATTTGCCATTTTTTACGCGCTGCTTCAAACGCGGCAGTTGGCCGCCATCGATGGCTCGCTGCTAGCTGCTGGCTGCCGGCTGCTGCTGTTCCTACTGCCGTTGTTGTTGTTATTGGTTGGTATGCGAGTACGTTAGCAGGCCCACCATTAGGCCATAATAATCATCACACACGCCTTAGCCTTGCATCCCCTTGGCAGCAACGGCAACTGCGCACTGTAGTCCACATTAGTCATGGCCAGGGAAGACTAGGCTAGAAAAAATCGTATAATACTTATAACTATATTAAATCTTAAAGCTATAATCTCTTTTTTATTAGTAGCAGGAGTACATGGATTATTCTACAATATGTTTTTTTAAATATTTAAAGCCCAACTTAGGACAAATCTTAAATAAAGATTAAAGAATTAAAAAAAAAAAAAAATGCTTTTAATATTTAGATGAGCTCATCAACCATTTTGACCATACAAATCTTAAAGATTTAACATCATTTTTATTTTATTTATTTATTTATGTCAACAAACAAATGTTTGTCGACATAGGAGGAAAATATAGAAAAATTATAAAAAGCATCTTATAAGCTAGAAAAGCCTAAGAAGGAGAAATCTAATACAATTACAATAATATCTAATTAACGCCTCCGACCCGGTGGGGGAATATTATTTGCCTTTCGGCTAGCTGTGCCCCTTCTCACAGCCAAGTGTGGTCAGAGGCGTCAATAGATCTACCGATATAAAAAAAGAAAACCTTAACAGGGGGTAGCTTAGAATCACTTAAAAGATAATTAAAAACAAGTAAAAAAGCTAAAGTCGGGTGTCCCGACTTTGAAATACTCTGTACATATGTTTACAATAATTATAGAAAATAAAAAAATTAAGAAAATAAAAAAAAAATTTGATCGATTTTACCTCTCTCGGTATTCGAACTCACGTATAATTGCACATTTACATAGCAATTGCGTCTGTGTGAGTGTATGTATGCCTATGCGCATCAATTCGTGTCTGTGTAAGCATTTTCGCAGTCAACCAAACAGCAACATCAACAACAGCCGCGGGCAGCGCTTGAGCAGCGCTGCATCAGCAAATATATTTATGGCTATAACTTCTCGTTAAATCGGTCTATCATAGTGAAACTTGGCATACGGACATATAATAGCCAACTGGGGGTATTTCCAAAATTTTAGTTCGAAATTCCAAGAATTACGGGAGTAACGATTTGCGTGGTAGAGGGGGGAGGGAGGGAAATTCCAAAATATACATTTTCTGCGTATTCACATAAGGCATCTGGGACTAAAATTTGGTGTTCCTAGGTCTTATAGTCTCCGAGATATAGGCGATTATACGAATGGAAAATCGGGAAAACCCCCATAGGGGGGAAGTGGGGGGGAAAATCAAAAAAATAAAACAAACTCGTATAGAATACACACATAACGCATCTTTGTGCAAAATTTGGTGTCTCTATCTCTTATAGTCTCTGAGATCCAGGTGTTCATACGGACGGACAGACGGACAGACAGACAGACAGGGCTAGATCGACTCGTCTCGTCATGCTGATCAAGAATATATATACTTTGTGGGGTCTGCCACGCCTCCTTCTGCCTGTTACATTTTTCAGCTCCCGCAAACCTAATATACTCTTGTACATTTCATGTACAGAGTATAAAAATAATAATTGCAATTGACCCGTGGGGGGAAGATTTATTAACCAGTCCGGCAAGCTATGTTGGTCTTCAAGGTGTTATTTTTCGGGCAATTTGTAGTTTAGACAAATGGGATTTTATGGGAATGGGAGCTTATATTTAGTTTTTGGTTGACATATTGGAGTAGATGGGGTAAAGTTTTTAACTTGTTGGTAAAAACATGGTTTTGTATATTGGTTTATATTTTGCCAATTTTTTTTCACATTTTATTCAGATTTAAAACAATCGATGGGACTGAGTTTTTATTTTAAAATTTTTTTAAAAATTTTTCTTTAATTAACTGTATGGCTAGCCTGCCAATTTCTTATTGTATAGATTTTATTATATACAAGAGTGGCTTCATGCCACTGTGCAGCGATGCACCATCATCACCGGCAACAACAACAATATTTAATCCGTGGCAGAGAGTCGGCAATCGGCAGTCAAGAGGTGTGCGCTTTTCTCTATTTCGCCTTGCTGCTATTTTTAAGTATGGGTTTCGGTTTCAAAGTTGCATTTCTTTTGTGTTTTGCCCAGCGTTTATGAAATTAATGAGCAGCATGAGCATCGGCAGCAGCGGCATCATTGCTCTCAGTCACTCATTTACTCAATCAGTCAGTCTGTCAGCCAGCCAGTCAGTCAGTCAGTTAGTTACTTAGCGTCTGGAGAGCATGGCTGGCCAAAAGTTTTGATTGCATAATGCCAGCGCAAAAAATTTCATTTCATTTATTGACCCGCATATTTGCGTGTAATTTGCTTAGCCCTGAAGCCACAGCGTTGGCCACACATTTTGCCACTTCGCTTGGTTAACGCTGTTAACGACCTTTTACAATTGAAATGTAAACATGCTCGTGCTCGGTCTTTCAAACTCTCTGCTCAATCACCATCAGCATCGACATCAGCCTCAGCTTTAAGAAACCCAAAGAGCTTTGTCTTTTGGCCAAGCAATCAACTCGAAGACGGCTCAACTGGTGTCAAAAGATTTTATTTATTTGTTGTTGCTGTTGTTGTTTCTGTTTCTGAGTTGCTGATAATGAAAAAGATTCACACGTCTTGCCTCTTGCCACTGCAATTGAGGCTCAACGGTTGATAGCTGCTTCCTTTTAGCTTTTTATTTATTCATTTGTTTAATAAAATACTTGAAGCACTTTCGATTTCATTATGAAGTGTTGATGCAAAATTAACTTTTAATGACATATACTTTTATATTTGTATTTATTTTTGGTTTTTTCCCTCTCCGTCTCTTGCAGGTATGTAAATCCGTGTGCGAACTGAGTCATGGTCGGCGATTTTAGAAATGCCAAAAGTTGTGGCGGGTAAGCTGTAAAATTAATAGCCGAACATCTTCAGGTTCGAAGGTTTCACTATCCGATTATGTTTGCGAATAGTGTTATTTACTTAACTGTAGATTTATGTGTTGATTGAACTTTAAGATCTACTTTCAATTGCAATTTAAATTCTTCAATAATAGACAAGCCAAACAACATGGTAAACAATATGTGTTGACTTTAATCCTACTGTTTATTAGTAAATGCACAGCCTAAAAAGATGCTGCGGTCTAACAGACACAAATTCATCAATAAACACATAATCTCATAATCAGATTTATAATTTTCGACTCGGCAGATAGTAGTTCTGATAACTGTTTCATAATAACTGATAAGTGTTTTAATTACATTGCCGTTGTTAGTGTGACCAAATAGCTCCAACTCTTTACAATTACCATTCACCACAGACTAATCGATAATCGGCAATCATTAATCTCCAATCGCTAATCGAAATTACATGTTGAATGCGAGCATTGACTACTGGTTTTGATATATTTATATAACAGCATTATTTTATGGCTAAAAAAATTGCACGCTAGGATAAAATCAGCTTTTATACACATATTCCAAAAACTTCCAAAATCTCATTTTAGTTTTTTTGTTGAAGTTTCATATTCAAATCCTTTTAACTTTTATCTTGAAGATTAATTACTAAGTTTTTTCTGGCTTTTATAAATGAAACTATACTCTACTTTTTTATACACAAGTATATTTTTTTTTATTAAACGTATTCCAGGATATAAATAAGTATATTTTTTAGTTGTTTTATTTTGTAAGCACATTTCTTCTCTTTATTTAAGAACTGTTCGTATCTTGATTTCACATCGCATAGGAGCATTTAATAAATAAATAAAATAATTCTTTATTTAAGATCTGTTCTGGGTTGAAATTTCAATGTCATTGAATTAAATTCTTTATTAAATTTATTTCTTAAAAAACTAGATACATTTAAAAACGAATAACATTTAATTTCTAATATAATATTACAAATAATTTTTCAACATTAATTTTTATATTATCTGAACTCTTTCAATATCGATAAAAATATATAAATATTTTCTATTTAATAAACACAAGGTACAATAAATAAAATTTTTTTTAAAATAAAATTTTTTAAATTTTATTTCAATTTTCTTTCACAATACTATTAAACTATTATTAAACGTTTTTTAAATGAATGAGTTCTTTGTTTGCGATCTGTTCTGGGTTGGACAATTTATCTGAAAACATGGAATTCTCAATTTCATTAAATGAAACTCTAAATTAGATTTATTTCTTAAAAAACTAGTTTCGAATAACATTTCATTTCTAATATAATATTAATAATAATTTTTCAACATTAACTTTTATATTATCTGAACTCTTTCAATATCGAGAAAAATATATAAATACTTTTTATTTTATAAACACAAGGTACAATAAATAAATTTTTTTTTTAAATAAAAATTTTTTAATTTTATTTCAATTTTCTTTCACAATACTATTAAACTATTATTGAATTTTTCAAATGAATGAATTCTTTATTTACGATCTGTTCTGGGTTGGACAATTTATCTGAAAACTTGGAAATTTCAATTTCATTGAACTCAGGAATAAGCTCACATTGTGGGATTCCTGCTAGCTCGTTGAAACAAAAAAAAATCCAATATCTTCGAAATACACGTTGTTACATCAAATTAACGACAACAATTGAGTTTAATTGTTTTGCAAATTATAAACAATACTGCTTCTTGTCATCATATTAGAAGGCTGGCTAATGTTGTTAGCAATTACAATATTAATTGCTTTCATGTACAGCCGTACACTCTGCGCTACAAAACTGTTAGAATACAGCATGTAACGCCTGACATTTGAGTCATACCTACATACTCTTACATACTTACGAGTAGTATACTATACGAGCCATTCGAGTCGGCGCATGAGTCAAATGGGTGAGCGAGCAGAGCGACTTCGCCTTTCAAGTTTGTTGCGCATGCGCATTGAACGCACTTGCCGCCTGTCCGTCGCAGCTGTCAAAATGCAGTGGCTGGCGCTGTCTGGGAGTGGGCGTGACAGCCCACACACCTACAAGTATATGCCATAATGGCAGACAACACCGGCCACCGGCAGCAACAATAGCAATAGCAATAGCAATGGCATTAAAACAAAGCCAATAAAAAGCATTAGGCAAATCCAAATGTGGTAAAAACAATTTTTAAACTTGTTAATAACTGAACGTTGGCAGCAACACACACACACACATACACACATGAACACACACACACACCCACATACGGGTCTGTCTCTTCAATTTGTTTGAAATGTTTTCATTTCTTGTACAAAATTTCCCACAATTGTTTCGATTTTTCCAATTTTTTGTCTGCTACTGACAGTTGTTTTATTTTTTTCTTGGCAGTTGTTGAGGTGTGTTTGATTTTTCGTTTATTCCGCATCCATGCTTCACTGACCAGGCCAAGAAAATAAAACGAACTGTTAACCAAACCCAAAACTTGCCTAAAGGAAAAAAGTGCCGACAGCCCCCAAACATCATCGTCCCATATGCAAATTTTGTTTTAGTGGCCAAGATTAGTGTGACAGCTGAGCGACGATTTGTTGAAAAATTATGGACAGTAGTCGCTGCAATAAATTTAAATATGGGTTGGGGTTTCTTTCTGTGTTTATTGTTACAGGAAACCTGAATGTTTCTTTCCATGATCCATGGTGGGTGGCTTGGCTTGGCTTGGCTCTTGGCCGTCAACGATTTGCAATACATACTATATGTATTTGTTTAGCATCCGAATAGGTGGCCAGCTGGGCGTGGTCGGCGTTGCTGACTTATCACTGCATTAGCCAGCCATTGTAGAAAGTTGCACTTAAGTTTTAATGCAATCAAATGTGCATGAAAGTGCACATAATGACTGCTGAAATGGGGAAAGGCCAGACAAATGGAGTGCAATTTTTCATAATTTGTTAGATAAGAAGCTAGCTGCTCCCTCCAAACTCATTAACTCGATTAACTTCTAGTATAGCTCCCACCTTTAAACAAATGTACTTGAATATTTGATTAACGTAGCGCCCCGGATTCGCACGGGTATGGGTTAAATAAAATTTTAAAAATATTAAATTTTATAATACACTCACATACACGCTTTATTTCTATAAGTTAACATTATAAACATAGTTTGAATATTCATATTTTATTGATTTTTATATATTTATTTGTTACTTTTTTTAAGAGGTTCTTAAATTTTGTTTATCATTCGATATGATATTCGACTCTGTCGCACGGGCTTGAAAGGTCCTAAATTAAAATGCCGTTTTACTAAATTATTTGCTTTACTGTTTAACAGCATTTTTTATAAAAGGACCTATATAAAAATGTAATTAAAAAATTATAAAAACTACCAGTTCACTAAACTGTTGTTATAAGCAGCTAGTACTTCCCGCGAGATAAATTATATCATATATAACCCTGAATACGATTTTCTGTTCAGGAATTTTTTAGTTAATTTGTTTACACCTTGGATTGCATTATTGCCGTTTTAGTAAGGATCCCTATCTTTTTTGCAAATATAATATAGCCTATGTTAACCGGGGATAGTGTCAAACAGTAAAAGAATCCTTTAAATCCGTCCACTACTTTCGAAGCGTTTTCAATTCAAACCAAACCTTTTCCTCTTTATAATTATACAGTAATATTATTCTGTTTTGATAGGTCTAATAACGTATCTGACTACTCTCTGCTGTGAATCGGGGCATAGCTGGCCGTTTGGCAAATAGAATTCCGCCACCGTGTCGGATTCGTTATTAGATATTTTTGTCATTTTTATAGGCTTTTTTATTTCTTTAGTTTTACCTATTTTAAGTTCTCTATTGTATTGTACATCGACTGCACTGTTTGTCGATGGAAATAAATAAATAAATAAACATCTCTTCTAATTAGTTTTTTAGAGCTATATATTTACACTTGTGCAACCAAACGAATTTGTTTTCCAAGCCATACACTGAAATAAACTGCCTGCAACTCGCATTTTCATGGCAATTAACATGCGCACATCCTTGATAATTGTTTATATAGCCCGCAAAAAATAAATGCCAACTAAATGATGCTTCACAAATTTCTGCAGACAACACCCTACGCCCTCACACCACCATTCACTAGACTAAGACACACAAACATATACTCTCCCGATCGGCACACAAACGCCCACATTTTGGGTCCATTTCGTTACGTGTTGAAGGAAAGTTGGCTCGGCTACAACTCAATTTGAAATGGGCCATTAAAACAAATGAACAGCGAACACATCGCAAACTATACTATACTATACTATACTATACTATACTATACTATACTATAGACTATACTATAATACTATAGACAAGTACATATACTATACTATATGCGAGCATAAAGCCCGAAAAGACCAAACCCTCGCCTCAAACATCGGGCGAGCATTAAGCGCCCACGGGTCGACTGACTGCCCCCTTTAAGAGCTAGCTGTTACCATTACTGTTCACACACAGAAAGAGAGAATACAGACATATCAACATGGCAATATTTATTTATAACATTTGCCAACTTTTGCATGACTTTCCACGAAATGTGCAACTAAATTGCTGAAGCAAAATCTTGGACAGATCCTTTGCCAAACTTATGTCGGCTTCGTCGTTCATTTTGACCAAACCTTTCACTTTGTTGCTGTTATTGCTGTTGTGGCTGCTGTCGTTGGCTTTTCTAAACAATTGCTATACATCGCATATTTATTTGTATTTGTATTAATAGCAACGTGTTTATAACTTAATAATGGCTCAATAAAAAACCAAAAACCATTGCCACGATGCCAAAACGAAAAATTGAGAAGAAAAAAAAACTTTCCTTTCCTGCAGGCCAGACCAGGCAGCCGCCAACCAACTAACCAACAAATAGTAACCAGCACAGTAGTCAGTAGTCAGCTTCAAGTCAGGCCAAGTCATGTCTCTGTTGGACAAGTTAAACGTGAGTTTATTTAGGAGTGACGTTGTGTAGGCCGCCAGCCTTTGGCCGACACGGTTTAGAAAGGCTAATGGGGCGTTTAGTTGCGCGCCGAGTTAATCAAATGAATTATTATTACAATAAATATAGTTTGGCATTCGTTTAGTTGTTATTCCCAGTTAAATGCCATATCAACTGCTAATGGCTCTTTTCAGACAAAAGAAAAAAAACCATTTCAGTTGACTAATGAATCCTTTTTCTGTTAAGCAGCATAAGAGTATGCTCAGATAATTACAACCGATATGCTAGACAATATTATATATCTGATCAGCGTTTCAACTATATGTAGGTGGAAGCAGGAATTTTTATGCAGGGTAAAAACTTATTAACCGGCTTGTGCTTGTTTTTTTCTTCTGGTTCGTCCTTTTTCTTTACATTTCATATAATTTTCACTGCAATTTTCAATTCAATTTATTCACTTTTCTTAAAAGCATTAAGAATTTACAAGTGAGCTAAAGATATCTTAATGTGAAGAGTACATGCACCTTAGCCTTTTCTTCTTAATTAAAGAAAGTGGAGAAATATAAAAAGTTAACAACAATTAAAAGTGTAAAGCGGAAAAAATTATACACAAAATCATAATCCATAAATCGATTAACGTACATTTAAATTGTTATTTGATTGTAATACTTTATCTGCCTTCTATATTTCTTCAACAATTGATTGATTCATCTTTTGATATCCTGTGGTAGTCTTGGTTGCGAAAACTACTCGTTCTCATTGCTATTTTAGCAGCCTATTGCGATTTGAGGAAACTCTTAATCAACTTCAGAGATTCATTTCATCAGCTATTGTTCCTTTCTATCATTTCCTGTCCAAGCTATCTAGAAAATGTTTGCACTGCCTTGCTTTGCTTCTCTTTTTCCCCTTCTTGTATGCATTTACAAGCAGGCAGCTAATCATACTCAGCTGTATTTATGGCCACAAAAAAAAAAACCTAAAATTTCTAAATCGATATAGCTCAAGATGTCAATCGCAACTTCTACAAAGAATGTTTCAACTTGTAAGCTAAGAATTCAGAAATTCTATATTAAGAAAAGACAAAGAGATGTAAACATATTTGAATCAATTTGAAATTATTTATTCATACATATTAATAAATAATTTCAAAAGAATTTCCAGATTAAGATTCTCTTTGTAAATATAGAAGTAAAGAAAATTTAACATAATCTCAAGAATTTTCATTCCAATTCAATTTGTGACAGCTTTTTGTGAAAAAGCTTATAAAATTTAAATGTGCTTTTATGAGAACACAATAATTCATGTATCTTTACTATAAAATATATATATTTCTCTAAAAGATCAGTTGGCTTTCAATCCTTATTCACTCACTCATTGAGAAGAAATATAAAGACCAATACAATGGAGCTTTATACGCAGCCACCATATTTCCTTTCTCTTCCCAGTCCTATTGAATATTAACTATTGGATATTTTTCATGCTTCGAGGCAAGCAGCATACGTCATTTCAATGTGTTTTTTTGAAAGTCAAGCGAAATTAATTTGGCACAACAAGCTGCCGACAGTTGCAAGTTCTTTGTTGCTTATCAAAAATATGCAACAACCACCCGCAGGCCAGAAACAAAACAGAATTCAAAAAACTTCACTGAAAGTGGTAAGAGAGTGCGGGACGTAATGAAGGGGCAGCTAAGTTGGTTGCTTGGCGAATTTAACAAAAAGCCAGACAGTCAGCCAACTAGTCAGCCAGCTAGCCAGCCAGCAAGGAAGCGCAAAAAAGAATTTAGAGCAGATGTTTATCACAGAGACCGGCAAACAAAGAGCCAAAATGCCAGCCAGACCCCAGACCCACCAGACAGACAAAGCCTAAGCAGCAGCAGCAGCAGAAGCAAAAATTGCTGGCTAGTTAGAAGCCAGCGCCTGTGATTGTGTCAGGCCGATAACGAGCGGAACGCTGAGCAGTCCCCTCATACCTCCCACCTCCCACCTCCTACCTCCTACTCTCTTCCCTAGTCCACCCACAGCCCCCATCGCCCGCACTCATCATTCTCTTTGGCTGCGTGTGAAAGCGCCAAAATAGCTAAAAACGCGCCAGGCTGATTATAAACCAAGCACCGACTGACTAGCAACTGTAATTTATAGACTTGCCAGTCGCTCTTTGCCACACTCTCTGTCTCTGTCTCCGTCCAACTGTCCGACTATCTGACTGTCCGATTTCGCCGCTTTGTGCGCTTTGCGTTTCGTTTTCACTTCCTATCGCAAAAGGAGAAAAACAAAAAGTTAGCCATTTTATTTGCTGCAGTTCTCGTTTTTTCTCTGGTGATTTTTTTTCTTTTCTGTTTTTTGGTTCTCATGATAAATTCGCGGTGTTTATCCTGCGGCTGTTAACGAATTATGGTTCTTAAATTCAGTGCCAATGCGCGTTTTGCATTATTATGTTTGGCAAACACGAAATCAAATGCCTGCACTTTTGATTTAACGGATTATGAATTGCCGAGGCAATTGCATGCGCTTTAAATTTGACAATCGAGGGCACAACTAACGATCTACAAAAATGCACTGTAAGTGCCGCAGTACATACGAATATTCGATAGACGATAACTCAAAACAATTAAGGCCAAGACAGCAGACAGCCTCTAATTGGGGCACACAAGCATATAAATCACATCACAAATCATTTTCAATCAAAATTATAGTCAAACATATTTTTCCAAAAAAAAAACCTTTTCTATATGAAAAGAACACTGCTGTTAATTTGTAAAAATTCAAAAATTTACACAAATTGATTTAAAATATATAATATTTAGTCAATCAAAATGTATTCTCATTGAACAAATGAGCATTCTCTTCACTTTTGATTTATCCCAAACGAAGTTTCTCGTTTTAAGATTATATTGAAATATGTTTTTGAACAAAAAGAAAAAGCCTTAGAGCCTTATTTCGATCACCTTTGTCGAATTTATCAAATTGCATTCCACCAGCTATATAGAAAGAAAACTGCTGTCATTCAATAGATTTCGGAAATAATTTGTGAAAATTTAAAATTCTTGACACATTTATTTAAAAGATATAATTTTTAGTCGAGCTCCGAAGCGGGAAGTCGAATCTACGACTTCTATGTGCTATAGTGGCCAGATGGAAAGAATTCTCGTTTAACAAATGAGCATTCTCTTCACTTTTGATTTATTCCAAACGAAGTTTCAGGTTTTAACATTATATTCAAATATGTTTTTGAAAAAAATAAACTTAGAGGCCTGCTTGCCAGCTGCTTCGATCACCTTTGTCGAATTTATCGAATTGCATTCCAGCACCTATATAAAAAGAAAACTGTTGTTGAATGACTCTTTCGAATGTTGAACTCTGATCTAATTTTTTATCAAATATATTGTTACTTTGTAGAAGGAATAATGAAAAAAGATAATGCAGTCATCCATCATCCAAAGAGGGATATTTAAAAAAAAAAAACTCAGCTTGGGGATGCATCTTATATACCCCATAGGTGGGAACAACAAAGGCATTGTTTATATATGTACTTGTATATTTATTTCAATAATAGTGTCAACTGTAAATTGTTGTAAATATGCTGAATTGTTTCAAAGAAAATACAAGTGTTAAAAGTAATGGCATTATTTAAGAGCTGCCTCTTATCTTCACTTCAAGTGTCTGGGCAACTTAAGCTGCTCCATTCCGAGTACGACCACCCACTGCTCTCAAGACTTTTCTCATGCCCAATTTTTTCCCGCATTTCCCTCTCCCTCTCTCTCTCTCTCTCTCTAATTGACCCACATTTGTGAGTTATGAGAGCGGCGGGCTATGCAAAGTAAAAGTCTGTCTGTAGCATTCGAATACGAATAGAAATAATTCTGGTAGAATAATTACGGCCAAGACACCCACATGGCCGCATTTAATTAGAAAACAAGACGCAACGATTAATGTTGCAGTCGCAGGCAGAGCAGCAACTATCCACAAGCAACTTGCAACAGTTGCCGTTGGCGTTGCATTTGAAAGGAAGAGTTGCCTCCACATGGAGTACGCTCTTGTGGCCAGAAGAGAAATGCACTGCGGCTCGCACACATGCAGCGCAATAACAGTAAAAAAGTGTAACATATATTTATCACTAAAAAGCGACAGCGTCCACAAAAAAAAAACCCAAAACAAAAAATACACCGACAAGGAAGCTGCGAACAGCGTCGGGAAAGAAAAAAAAAACCCCAAACGTCGCACTCGTGAATCGTGCAGGGAGCTTAATGTGGGTCACGTGAGTGGCGACTGGGACGGTCTCACAGTTTTTGTTGTTTTTGAGCGCCTGCCAAAACAAAGCCAAATAAGTGGACAGGACAGCGGGGACAGACAGTGTACTCGGACTCGGACTTGACTTGGACGGACTCTCTGCAACTCAACAGGCTGCACAATTTTCGATGATAAATGAGGCAGATGGGCGCAACGATAATGGCAACGACTGACTCCGACTGCCAAAAAGGGGAGCAAATATATATTGATTGAACCAAATACGTACATAGTACATACATATACGAGTATTGAAGAAGCCAGCCAATCTGAATTTAATGCCACATTGATAGGCCTTTCGGGTACTGTAATCATTTAAGGTGAAGACAGGCCGACAGGTAGCCAGATTGCACGAGTTAATGAAACGTTGCTAAGCTTGAGGTTTCAATTAGTTCAATCAAATATACTCGAAATGCGCTTAATTTGTTTTCAAGACACTGAGAAAGTATCGCCTGTACTGGCATTTTGTTGTGAGTGTGTGCATACTTGAAAAATGTGTTCTCATAGTTGTGTGTGAGTGAGAAATGCGATTTTAACGATAATTGAACAATAAATATAAATTATTTGATTAGTTTCCTAATGATTTAATGGACATCGCATTACAACTCTTTCAACTACTCTATCACACAGAAGTAGGCGTGGCAGACCCAACAAAGTATAAATATTATTGATCAGGATGACAAGTCGAGTCGATATGGCCATGTCCGTCTGTCCGTCCGTCCGTCTGTCCGTCTGTCTGTATGAGCGCAACGATCTCAGTAAGTACAATAGCTAGGAAAACCAAACTTGGCATTCAGCTTCCCCTATGCCCTAGGCAGATCGAGTCTGTGTTTTTTTTTTCTGATACACCCACAATCCTCCGTAATACGTATTTTTACATACCTCCTGTAATTTTTGGAATAAATACTCAAATACCTCCAGTTAGTGATTATGAGCCCATATGCCAAGTTTCATTACGATAGGTTAATTAAGACGAAAGGTTTAGCCAAAAATATTTTTGTATGTATGCATTAAATATATTTAATTTAATCAATTAATTTAATTTTTTTTAATCATTTAAATTTTTTAAATAATTTAATTTTTTTAATAATTTTTTTTCTAATTTTCTTTTTTTTGTGAAGAGTACAGGCTATTTTACTGCCGAGCTTGCACGGCTAAATTTTAAATTTATCCTTAAATTTGAAAAATTCCAATCTTCTTAAAAATCATTATTTTTTGTATCAACAAGAGAGAACGCTACAGTCGAGCAAGCCCGACAGTGTAATACCCTGTACCCAGGTAAACTTCCGTCACTGAGTTATATGCGCCCATAGCAGCAGCAAAAAGAGGAAGAAGAAGAGCGAACTTGTTGCTGCAGTTTGGGGGGGTTGTACTGCCGAGGATTTGTTTTGCTAATAACTTTTCTTAGGATTGACCGAATTGAATAAAATTTAATACAACAGTAGACAATTATATATTAATGCAAAGTTTGGTTTAGGTAGCATTTGAAATGTGAACGCTATTGACGAAATTCTGTAGCGGGGGAAGGGGGGGAAAATTTAAAAAAAAAACATAAACTCGTCCTTACTCGGACCTAGGAGAATCTGGATGCCAACTTTGGTTATTCTAGCTTTTATAGTTTCTGAGATCCTCGCGTTCATCCAGACGGACGGACAGACGGACGGACATGTCTAGATCGATTTCTCTCGTCATTATTATTATTATTACGCAGCATTTTTTAGAAGCGAACAAAAAATACAAAATTATATTTGAACCCATGTCAAAATTGCTCACAATTATAAGTTATTTGAATAATTTTTCCAAAAGTATAGTATATGACTAATTTTACTAGAATACAAACGTAGGCAGCGAAATCGAATAGTATACCCTATGCTGTATACAATTCCTATATCTCACTTGTCATCAGATTTGACTATCGTTTCAGAAGGATGTTGTTAAATCAAAAAAGTGAATTTTAATATTTAAATAATAAAATAATAATAAATTCACCAAAATACTCAACAACAATTTAAATAAATAAAGTTGGAAAAAAAAGAGTTTTCAGCAAAATCTTATTGAAATGATCGCTTGGTCAGAAAATAAAATTTGTTATAAAAATTCATTGTTTATTTAGAGAACTCTTATAATTTCAATTCATACGAATATATTAACTTAAGAGTTTTATAAATAAATAAATGCTCTTGAGAAATAATTTAATAACAAATTATAATCTTGAACAATTTAAGATAGGAATTTTGTCTACAAATACTATAGATGTATGTATATTTATTGCTTCAAATTTAAGACGGACAGCTTTAAATAAAAAATACTTTGCTGCCAACCTTAACTAAACGAGTTCGAATATTTTTTACTGCAATCCATATAGTGAACTGCTTTCCCATGACCATAACCATTAGCCCAGCACCTCTAAAAGTCACGCTGCGTTCGACTGCCGATCTACAAATGCACCAATAAAGGCAGACAATGAATGACCAAAATGCCGGCAAATGTTAGTTTGTCTGACCAACCGACCGACCGACCGTTCGACCAACCAACCAAGTCGGCTGTCAACATTATAGACTTTCCATGCCAGCCAACACTCACGACACCAAGTCAAGGTAATTCCCATATAAATTTTGCATTACTGAAAAACCGAAATAAAAAGAATTTGCCTTACCTCTTTGGCCATTGTGGGCTTTCGCTGTCTCTCTCTCTCTGTCTCTCTCTCTTCCTCTCCATCTCGCTTGGCCGTCCTCATCATACATAGCTGAGACTGTCAGGCTGCGTCACGTGTGTGCATATTTATTAGGTCATCTAATTGTGTTTTCCATTTCGACAACGGCTAGCGACGTGTTTTCCAACGGTTTTCCCACACACATGCACCCAGCCAAATCAACATGAGTTACAGTTTTTCCGGTTTTTTTTTTCATTGCTGCTGCTGGTTGGAGTTTGTTCCGGCTGCCAAAATTTAATGGACTTCTGTCAATGGATGATTGTGTGTTAGAAATTGGTTTGCAAGAAGAAAACATGGCAGGAAATAAGGCGAAAACAGTTAAATGACTTATGTGGTGGGTGTTTTGCTGATGAATATGCAAATGAGCTCCAATTTTTATTAAATGTGGAAAAAATTCAACTTTAGAAAAAACATTTAAGCTTTATACAAAGGCTGCAAATTCTTTAAAATAAATCTAAATCTTGCATAGAATTTAAAGAAGCAAGCCTTTATTGAATTTTAAATTGTTTTATGTTTCTTGTAAGACTTCCGTACATTTTTAAAATACTATAGGAATTCTTTAATTTTAAGAATAACTCCTCAGTAGATTCTCCAATTCGAACACAGTTGAATTTTTTAACAGCTTTACATGACATATTATATTTAAATAGTCTTTATCTTAATTGTCGATAGTACATAGAATTTCTATTAACATTTGTGACCTCCAAAACAGACATTTCTAACATTATTTTTTTATTTAGAATCAAATGGATGTGAAAAGTTGAATGCAAGTAGAAAATAAGACATTCTTTGCGGATGCACGTATCGCAAAATATTTTCAAGTTGATATTTTGAAAGCATTTTATTACAAGTATATCACCCGATTTGTAATGGTTTGCCATTCACCATAAAACTTAAACATGGTCCAAAGAATTCCATCAAAAAATAAAAAATCAGAGATAATAACGTGAATGGACATTTTTTAAACATATTTGTAAAATGCCATACTTGTAGAAAAGGCGGCAGATCAGAGCTATACTGTACATACCAATTAACGAATTTTAATCGCTACAATCATTTGATAGAATAGTCTGTACCTGTCACAAGCATATCAGATCGTATTACCTTCATTTTCCAATATAAAGAAAACAATTTTGGGAATGTACGTTTAAAGACTAACTATTTTATTAAATAAGTAAAGCCCCTCTAATTCCATTTAATAAAAATAATTTGTAATATAATTATATCTAGTGGTTATGTGACTTAAATATTATTTATTGAGGTCATCTTCATCATCGTTTATCGTCTATCGATATGCTTACTTGAACCTGTCACAGTTGCCAACTTCCTTTGACACAGAATTTCCGTTACCGTTACCCCACACAGAGCGTGGCCTAAACAGAAATAATATAAAGAATTCGGCCACCAACGACAACTTGAACTTGCTGTCCAGGTGCCGTTGTCTTCCAGTCACGAACCCACATCAGGCAGCTGGCCATTGAAAGTTACCAATACCAGAGCGAGAGAGAGAGAGAGAGAGACACAAACACACACTCACACACCTACTGAAGAAAGTCTTAAATTACATACGCACCCACACAGATAAACTGGCAAAGAGTCAGACGGACAGAAAGACAGTGAGACAGATGGACAGAATGAAAACCAAAAGCGTGCAAATAACTTGGCAAACCTTCCGTGCATGGGCGTAGTTCTTCTTCCTTTTTGGTCAATGAACGAAACTGGCGTTTTGGCAACACCTCGGGCCAAGCCACAGGCACATGCACTGGGACTGGCATGTCTCGAAATTACCAAGTCCGCTCAAATTACACAGTTCATTCAGGCTTGGTCCCGAAAAGTTTCGCTCAAACCGTTAAGGTCGTTCGGCCTGGCGACAACACTTGACGGGCTTCCTGCGTTCCATCTCATCTCACTGACCTCAATTTCGGTAGCCTTTTTGTGCCGGCCAGCTGACGTTGCAGAACATTGGCAATAACTGTTGGCCCTCCACATGCTTAAACAAGCCAACCAGCTAGCCAGCCAACCACCTCTTATGATAAATGAGCATTCGTTGCGTTTTGTGTACACTCGGGCAGAACAACATTATTATACAGCCGTTACTCATATTTTGGCCACTGCTGTTGCTGCTGTTATGACAGTTTGGGTTGATTATACTTAAGCTCCGTCAAAACTCCACCGACATCAGTACTGCTCGACCGAACATCATGTCACTTGATTTATGAGGACCAAGCGTTAAAGTGTTTTATTTTATTTTTTTTTTATTTCTGTCAGTCTCCTCCCATTGTTTTCATTTATCTTTATCCTGCACTTTAGTCGCCTCTGCCTACCTAACTGTTCGCACATTTTTCCACTCTCACTCACTTGCTCGCTCACTCTTGAGAACATTTCACTTTCCCGTGTCCGGCTAATTGAGCCGGGGTGTTGCTGCTCATAAATCTTCAAACACTTTCACATTCATTCACATGCATATATGTATGTATGTATGTTCCTACACTGTCACACACAGCACTCTACACTGCACTACGCATGTTGCCGAACTCATTAGCACGTCGCGACACAGGTTAAGTGTTTTTCGTCATTCATTCTTGGGATGTGCTGAGGTAACCCGCGGCTGCATTCGGTCCGACCCAACGACTACTACGAGTACCTACTCTTCATTCATCGGGCTAATGCACCCAATTCGTCTCAGTTGGCCAAGGCCCGTGGTTTAGATTAGAAATACTTCAGCACTGCGACCTGCGAGTTCAATTCAAATTATAAACATATCACTACTGACCTAAATTCAGTTGAAGCGGAAATGAAACTCGCCGGCTTTGATAATTGCGAGAAGAAGCTCTCTAATCCCTTTCTGTATTGAGTTTAATATTATGCTGCTATATAAATTATCTTTCATCTGTGGTGGGTCTCTAACACTCTCATTACAATTATGTACGCAATTTTAAAACAAAATTAGAAACTGAAGTTATTGGTTGATGAGTTATAATCTAAAAATCTTGAGATTATTTATAATCATACTATAAAGAACAGAATTGCGTATAAATGCAAAGTTTTATTTCATTTTTGAACCAAACCGTCTTGAACATGATAAATAAATAATTTATTTAAGTCTTAAATCTACTTCAACCCCGCTACTCTGAATAGACTGAACTAATTCAGGACTTTTTATTTTAATTGTAAAAAAAATGCATTGTTAATTCCAGTCGTTGAATAATTAACTAAATCAGCAAAATGAATTGAAGTAGCTGGTAGCCAAGAAAAAAGAAATAAAAAGAAGAAAGAAATAAAGAGAAAGAAATTCAAAGTCTTCTACCATCTTATACAAGTATAACTGAACTACCTCTGCATCCTTTGTAATTAAAATGTATATAAATATAATTTCAAACTTCATAAATTCTTCTTCTCGATGTCTTCGGTTAACTTAGCACCTTTGTTATTCAATATACAGTTATGATATAATTTCTAAAATTATACCTTTTAAAGTTTATTGAAACAAAAATTATCACAAAATATGATAGTTCCTTGCGACAAGTTAAAATAAAATAAATACATTTAAAAAGTGTTTAAAAATCGTGAACTGTTTTCAAACTTTAGCTTGCATTTTATCTCTTAAATAATTGAGGCAAAATTTAACAGCCGTAACGTAATAATTAGTCTTAAATTACAAATTTAGCAGCATTTGCAATTCTTCTGCTCTTACTATAATTTTTACTTTCTAATCACAAACTTCAGTTCAATTAGCATTTGCGTTCTATCCGCATCTGAAGCAGATTCAAGCAATCTATTGAAAGCTTCAATATCTTGGCTTTAAGCTCAAATGGAATCAAAATAGCATTTCCGATTAAAACGCAAGCAAACACAAGCATCAAAACCTAAATCCAAACCTAAAATGGGGAGCTTGATGTGTTTGCAAGAAAAGCCACCACCCCACGTGCTATGCGAGTATCAACAGCTATCCAAAATAAGCGACCACCAAGCGCATTCAATATCAGAACCACCGCCAGCACCACCGCAAACCGCTCACTCGCTCTGTGCTACTGCTACCCACTTATTTTCACCACTTGGCGTTTGACCGCATCGTCAAATCCGCAAACTGTATCTACAGTATGGCTTCGCAGTAGAGGAAGTTGACATTCAACCTTGAAATGGGTGTTTTCCAAAATATTGTATACTATGATATCAAAAAAGAAATAACTTCTTGCATAGTTTTGTATATTTTGAAAAGTTTGTTAAACATTAGTTCAGAATTTAAATGTAAATGGGTTTTTGGTAATTACGATTTAGTCGTAATATAGAACAATTTGTCCTGACTGACCGGCTGATCCAAATTTAGCATTTGGCAGCTGAAGCTTAGACACATAGTGTAGGTGGAGCATTAAGAAACGGTTTTGGAAAATTCAACCTTCAAAGGGGGGAAAAGCGTCTCAAACATTTATATGAACAATTTGCATTTTTCATAGAATTAACTTAAAACTTTGTATAACATAAGAAATAAAAAAAATTAACAATTTTTCTTGGCTCCTGATTTAGTGAAATTTTCTTGTTTGCTTTAAGACAATATGTTTGTGACTATTATTTTTCTGATATTGAGATTCACAATCAGCTCAAACTTAATATTAGTTTTAAGTTTGAACAATTTCGAGAAGAAATTTCTTAGCAAAGTAATTTAATTTAATAAAATATAAATATTTAAAATGTACCTAACAACATATGTATCTACTATCGTGTGAAACCTGCATTTACCGACTTATATCAAATATATTATGTAAATCGTAGAGGAAGGAGTTAGGTGTGGATTTCTTGCGGAACAATATTTTAAAGTTATTCTTGGAATCCCATGATCCCTGATTTGTATCCAATACTGTATCATTTATTCTAAAACTTGTTTTGTTTGTTTTTATTTTTTTATCTATCAGTCTTCTTAGGCCAACATTTTGAAGACTTTATTATGTTAACAATACATCATATCATTATTATAGCAGCAGCATTATGGAGAAATGTCCGCTCCACTGTTGCCTGCCTGTGGAGGATTGTAGAACTAGACAGCTTTTGAATTTGAATTGAGAGATTAAAACGCAGCATTGCGAGCGCAACTCGCTGCATATACGAGTATTTTATTGTCGCCCACCCACACGGAATGAGGCGACCAGCCAACGCTTTTGTTGTTTGTTTCTTCTTTTTTTTTGTGGCCATAACCGCTGCTTTTGCTGTTGCCTGTTTAGAAGGAAGTGCCGGGCAGCAGCACGAAGACAATGTCGCACAACAATTTCGAATTCTGTCATTCTGCATCTCTGTGTGAGTGTAAGTGCGGTGTGTGTGTGTGTGTGTTTGTGCCACAGTTGCTGTTTCAGTTGCAACTTTTTTGTCGGTTCGTGTCATGACATGGCAGGGAAAGCAGGTTAAATGCAAATAAATCGAACGTGCACTTTAGTTTAAAACACAGAAATCACTTTTGTAGTTTCAGGCTGCTTGACTCCGTAAACGTTCGTAATTCGATTGAGTTTGATTATCACAATTATGCGGGTAATTTGGGTAATGGGTATTATTAAGAAATATCGAAATCGTTGCAAGTCATTAGTTGGCAGTGCAGCGATACAATATGAGCATTGAAATCGAAAAGAGCTGAAATGTTATGCGAAACTTGTAATGGAATTGTGTTAGAAAATAGAAAATAAAAATTGCCCAGAAAAATGTTGCAGAAGGCGCCTTAACAACAATATTTAGTTTTATATCTAATCGAAATTGTACTTCAATTGAATTAGAATTAGATTTTATAAATATGTTATATTTTGAATGCAGCAAACCCTACTTCCCTAATTCAATGACCATATTGTAATACTGTTTCCCAGCAAGAATTTGTCTTTGCTTAGAAGTGGGACTGGCAGAGCAGCAAAGAAAGCATTAATTATTCATAGTAAATGGAATAAGTAAATGTTTTGTATCTTAAGAATCTTTTATTGTGGGTTGAAGTTGCTCACAATTTAATTTACAACAGTTTAGTTGCTGTTTTAAATCGTTTATATTTACGATCATACCTATAAAAAATTAAGAATGCATTTAATTCACTTGCATTTTGCTGAATTTTACAGGTATTTACGAGTATATACTTGTTTTTTAACATAAAAGAGTGTTAAAATGTTCAAGCTATTATCCTTATACTTTTGTTCATTTAAATAGCTATTTAAATACTCTATTGAGTGTAAAGATAATTCAATTTGTCAAGATATGAATCGGAGGCACATTTAATGCAACCAATCAATCAAAAAATCACTGATATACTCATAGCAGTATATTCGTATACTATATATCCGCTTTAGCATCCCTCACATCCGTTTGCAATCCACTTAAGTGAATTGGAAACGCAATTCAAATGAATGCATGTATATATGTATATATATCAGAATTACATGGTCATGTGCTCTAAGCTTATTACTCTATGGCTCTAAGCCGCTTTTCACAACAAAATGGCAAACCAAATCCACACGCATACACATGTATATATATGCAGACAAGAAGCGCACAGTCCAATTGCAGTTGCCGCACATTTCTAAAATGCATCTGAAAATGTATTTGAGCCGATACTGTGGCCATAACATCGATCAAGCTTTGATTTTCACATGTCAAATAGCAGCGAGCAACATAAATTTAAATCAAAGCAGGCTGCGAAACTTTCTATGCAACATTCTCAGCACGCAACATGTGTCTGGCCGTCGCAACTGTCCGAATTCAAATCGCAGCCACAGTTGCGTTCTCTGATCGCGACCAGAATCGTGGATGGACCGTCGACGATCGAGTTCGAGTTGTGTTGAGTTATCGCTGCGACACAATCACTTGTCATAAACATTAATTGAGCGTGAAAATGCGAAAATGCGAAAATGTGTAAAATGCGCGAGGCGGCGTGCAATAAAGATGGATCGTTTGACCGCTCATCGAACGAACGAACGATCGATCGAGAGAGCAATCGCCAATCATTTTTGGCACATTGCACACAGAAATATGTTGCGCTTTGAGGGGCCTTTGGCACCCCATTAAAAAGCGAAATTGGGTCAACCTCGAGCAGCCTCAGCGTCAGCCTGTTAGCCTGTCTGCCTTCCTCATCCTGCCGTCTGATGTTTGGAACGTGCGCCATCGTTGATCGTGTCGATCGTTGTCTTTTACTTTCAGTTGTTGCCTTTCGCAGACAATACATACATAAACATATAGTCGCATGTATTAAACAGACTATATATAAAAACTGACCTGCTTATGTGAGCGTAGCGACGTTCTTTGGCTGCCTCTACCTCTGTCTCTGCCTCTGCCTGCGCATGCGCGAACTCATTAAAATCAGTTGATCATAATCGATCGAAGCGTCGCGACGCGACGCGACGTTCGGCCCGTTGCCAAACATATATTTCATATTTTTTTGGTCAAACAATGCGCCGCATCTTACCTTCTCTCCATCTTTTTTTTGTTGACTCTAGAAATGAGGTCAACGTCATTGCTAAAAATTTCACCGGCAAAATGTTTTGAGGCACAGCAAACTAAAGTAGAAGAAGCCAAGACAAAAAAAAAAAAAAAAGAGTTAAAATATCTTAACATGTCTATTTTGACTACTTTTGAAGTTCAAGCTGGTAATGCTTTTCATGCCAATGCCAATGTCAGCGGCAAATGCTGCGCCCACTCGTTCGCTTGTCGCCGCTTCATGTTGCATATGAAATTTATGCAAATCTGAGGCAGTTGTTGTCGCTGTGGCGAGCGCAGCTGCCAATAAGCAAGCATAAATTATATGCACAGATCCTTGTTGGCATTAGCATATAACCTGGCCTGCCAGCTGCCATCATCGTCATCATTGTCATCATCATCGGCATCAGCCTACTGCTTCGTCTGCTCTGCTCCTGGTTTGGCTCACAAAATGGCTTCATTTTACTTATGTAGTTCTGTAAATGCTCCCCGGACATACTTCTTCTGTTCCATCACTTCCACTTTTGAGGCCTCCAGTCGCGCATCTCCGGCTGTCATTTGCCTGACACAATTAGCGTGCGTCGCATTTTGTTTGTGCATTTTATGAAACAATTCAAAATGTTCTCAGGCTACCTGAGATCTCCGATCTTGCATCCGATCTCGTTCAGATGCAACAAGTTGAGTCTCGCATTCATTAGCAGCCCAAGCGGTAGTGGCAGTGGCAGCGGCAGACGACATCATTTGATTGTTATGATTGTTCATATTTGTGGTTATTAGCCTGGTTTTGTATTGTGTGAAATTCTGGAATTTGAGGCAGTGTGCTGTGGCATGTGTGGCAACTAGAATGCGGGCCATAAATACATACAAATGTACGCAAATGTTTGGGAAAGGCTCTCTCATCAGGGCCACCAATTTACGCGCCACGTTTGTGCGGAGAATTAAAGGGAAAAGTAAATATACCTTTATAATTAGAACTAAATTACAGATGAGCCAAGACAGCAGTAATTTGAATAATGCCGATCCTTTGTCTTGGGTAAAATTATAAATGTTTTATTGTATATCAAGAAATATTAGTAAATATTTTTTGTTCTTGCTTTTCTACACTATCGTACCAGCTATTATTATTGCCATCTGATCTGAGCCGATTTCTTTAATCTACTATCTATTGAATTTAATACAAAACGTTTGTCTTCTTAAAGTCTTTGTAATTTAATGTGTTGCCAGAGATTTTTTTGCTGCAAGAAGCTTATGCTGATAAGCACTTTATTCACAAGCAACTTGTTACAACGCAACATATTACTTGAGCTGTATTTTGTATTTTTTTTTTTTAAATTCAGATAAGATTTGAAATAACTTTTTATAGAATTTATCAAGACAAATGTAATCTCAATGGAACCAGTTTTGATGGTATTATAAAGAGAGCGCTTAAAACTATTTTTCACAACGCAACAGTGCGTCTATGTTGCTATGTTTATAAGAAAAGCAAGCTCTCAAGTCTGCAACATTTCACTAAAAAAATGTTGAGGCACATAGGCAATACTTCTTAAAGAAAAAATAGCCACATGTTTTATTAAAAATTTTATTAATTTTAGTTAGAACTAAGTACTTTCAAAAGCTGGCCAAAACACATCGCCCATAAGGGGGTTATTTATTTTAATTCAAACAGTAAATGTACATACAAGCTCATTCCCTTGCTAGGATAACTTTTTAATATTATTTGTTAACATTGTCTCACATCTGTTAGCTATGCTTTTTTTCAAATTTTGTATTTGTATATATGTATACAATTTATTT
The DNA here is from genome assembly GCF_003285725.1 of Scaptodrosophila lebanonensis. Taxonomy (NCBI): domain Eukaryota; kingdom Metazoa; phylum Arthropoda; class Insecta; order Diptera; family Drosophilidae; genus Scaptodrosophila; species Scaptodrosophila lebanonensis. The sequence goes on along the minus strand of NW_022060742.1, from coordinate 11,243,394 downwards.
ATTGATTATGATGCATAAAGCTTTATTTTAAAAGTCGTAGTAGAAAGGTTCCATTGTTAGTTAATCTATGCTTTTTCTTTAGCAACACACAATTATGATGATAACAGAGCCAGCAGCTGGAAACATTATCCAAATACTATTGAAATGTGTTAAGCTTCCAGCAACATTGATCGCTGGCAACATTAGTTTTTCTTTCAGCAACATGCACATCACTGCACAACATGTTGCCAAATCGTGACTTTTGCTGGTGTGTTGTGTGTGTGTTTCTTATGCGTTTATATGGGCCTAGGCCGGCTGGCCGGCTTCGCTGTTGCCGCGTCCCTCACTCACTCACAGCCACACATGCGCTTTATCTATCTATACAAACACACGCACTCACACACACACACATTCGCACACACGCTTTACCTGCGCATTCATATCTTTCGCGCAGTGCGCCAGCAACTTTGCAGTGCACTTCTTGCGCAGATCTCCGCTGCCGACATCGCGGTCGCTGTCGCTGCCTCTGCTACCGCTGCTGCTGCTGCTGCTGCTGCTGCGACTGCAACTTCGTTCATTCCGACATTGCATTTCCGCGCAAACGGACGTGCATCGCCTCTATCGTTGTCTCGCTGATCTCTTTCTCTCCGCGTCTTCGTCGCGTCATCGGGCACTGTGCTCGCTTTTCACTTTAGACGCAAATATTTACGGAATTTTCATACATCTACGTTGGCGGCGGCGGCGACTGCAGCGCCCACACGCAACATCAACAACAATAACGTAAATCTGCGTGCGTCCAAAGTCCAAAAATCTGCACTCAACTTGTTGCAGGCGCCATTCAACGGCGGCTAGCAAAATAAAAAGTGTTCCTTTTTTTTGCTCTTTGATTAAATTCCAATTTGATTTCATTTGCGTGCATCAGTGTGTGTGTGTGTGTGTGACTCTGTGTGTGTGTTAAGTGTATGTTGCATCCGCTTTTGTGCCTGCTGCCGCTGCAGTGTAAACACTTTTGAGACGCTTGAGTGAGCTGCGACTGCAAAACAATGCGCTGAAGCTGAATAACAAATCAGGAGAAGGAAAAGAAGCAGAAGTGAATAAAAAAATTGAATTATTAGACGTCGATCCACACAGCACTATTTCTTCCAATATAATTTTTTGGGAGCAACTGCGTAAGTCTTCAAATTTTCCATTACCTAATTAATGTGTTGCTGTTGTAGTTAAACAAGTTGCTGTTGTTGTTGTTGCTGTTGTTGTTTCTGCTGTTGGCCATAAACAAGTCAAACACTACGACCTTTTCGGCGTGGGCGTCACAAGCAATAGTGACACATTTATCTGATTAATTTTGACAGATTTCTGGCGACGGCGCAGACCTTTCAGCGTGAACAAAAGTTGACCGATAATTTAAAATCGGCTACAGCAACAGTAACGGCAACAGCAACAACATGAAAACATGGCCATAACAATGTTGACCTCATTTGGTAGGCCGTTTGTTGTCGACTCTTGAGTTATGGGGGCTATCCGTCACAGGGGAAGACGATGGATGGGGAGGAGGGGGAAGAAACTGCAATTACGCAAATGACGTAACACATAAGGCGGGCACAAGACACAACAAACAAACAACAATAACAACGTCCGTAGATAGTTATAACATCAGACAGTGAAACATATTCAAAATGAACACCTTGCAGGGTATCAGAAAACTAGGTGATCCCTTAAATACTTTGTATACGACCTGAACTCTAATGAATGGCTTCAAAAGTACGAAGTTGATTGGCAAAAGAATTCAGTTTAATTTGTTGTATTTAAGATTTCAAAATAGGAAATGAATGGCTTCAAAAGTACGAATCTGATCGGCAAAAGAATGCATTCTAAATTGGTGTATTTAAGATTTCAAAAAAAGGATCTTGAATCTTTTTGTCGTTTCGTAATCTAATTTTAAAGAACATACCTCCTTTTTTGTAAAATTCAAAATATCACACAAAAATTAAAAAGAAAAATAATTTCTAATACTGTAAAAAGGTTTTTTTAAATAAAAATTAGATTGAATTTAAGTTAATTTTTTTTTAAATTTCTTGACCTTCGACGAAATGTTTAGCTACTCAAAGAAAATTGTTCTACACATTGAATGATTACGAACCCGAATTGGAAATAAAAGAATATAGTTGTGGGAAACCACAGAAATTTTAAAACTAACTTAAGAGGTTTTTTCTTTCAAGAAGTGTTTTTTAATAATCTACGTTTTCCTATAGATTTTACTGTTGAAAAGAATAACCTTGAAATTAAATGTTGATATTGTAATTTATTCTGAAGATGCCGTAAAAATTGTTAATGAGAAGCTTGCTGTATTTTCATTCCTCAGAAAAAAACTTTTCAAAAAATAATAAATAATAAAGTTGGTTAAAAATTGTAGCCCGTTATCGCTGAGAAGAACTGTTTCGTTTCACTTCTCATTCTTATTATATTATATTACTCCTTATTCATGTTATCAAAAAAATAGTTGTTCTTTTTAAAACATGTCTACAATTTTCTTTATTTTTTTTTTAAAAAAAGAGAACAATTTTTATGTTGAAAATGCACCATGCAGAGGTTTCACTGTAAATGCAATAAAGCAATTAAAATGTCATTGTATAAAGAGGAAAATAGACATGTTGAACATTTTTCTATTTCTTTGCTTTTTCGGATGGAAACGGTTTATAGAAACGGATATGATATACAATATGCTCTTACATACTCGTATATAAGTACAACAATCTTAGATTGGAAGTCATAAACTTTTGTTAGAAGTGCAATTGTTAATACCTATGCCATATGTATGGCATGTTGGTCTGTAGTAAGTATGTGTGCCACAAAACTGTTCTGTTTGAATAGAGCACGCGATAAGTGATCGCAGGCGGCATCTTTGAGCGACATGTGCGGCACGAAGCTGCCACGCTAGTTGAGGGGTTCGGCTTCAATTCCAGGTGTTAGGCATACCACGTTCCTGATCAGCTGTCTAAGTGTGCGTGTGCGAGTGACCTGTGCCTAAACAAATGACATACGCGTACAATCAAAATTTTTCCACTCACCAAATTGTGTTTGGTTCAAATATTTGCATATATTGCGACCATTGGTTTCCCTTTTTCCTAATTCTTTTCAATCTGCTGCTAGGTCTGCCTGCCAATGTTTGTGTAATGCCCGGCTAGGCGTTAGAATTCTAAATGTTTGTCAGCATTTCTTGGCGCACTCTGCACTCTGTTTGGGTTGCACTGAGATGCGTTCAACTCTTGTTTGGGTAATGTTCTGTGAGAAAAACAAATATGTTTGAAAAATCAGTGACGAAGGTATAGGCATCATGGATGCTTAATGCATTGAATGCTTGAGACAGGTAATGGGATGAGACGAGTTGATGACAATTAATGGAAGCAGCAAGCACTTTTCTTATACATACATATATATACTGGTTCATAACGAGCTGAAAATCAAGCTGGTCCGAAAACTATATGAAAAGTGATTCGAGTGGGAACATATTCAATTTAAATTGAATAAACAATTTAAAAAAAATAAACAAGAACTTATTCGTAAAAGAATGCCAACAAGATAAAAATATAAAGTCTTCAATGCTTTTCAGAATTTTCAAATGCAACTGTTTGGGGCAAATAATGGTCTTCAAACAGTTTTTTATATTTTATATTCTTTTATTATTTCCTCTTGCCAATGAAGAATTGCCTTACTGGCGTGCAAGGAAGAGCTGTTTGACTACACAGTTTGACGCACAGTCTTTTTTCCAAACTTTAGTAAATATAGTCGAATTTAAAATAGTTAAAAGCCTTTGAAATTAATCAGCAAAAGAATCACACATGCTTTATAGGGCCTTTGGACAATAAACAAACACAAAGTTTTAGAAGCTTGAATGACTTTTTGGACAACTTTTTCGGCTGTTAATATGTGAAAATATTTGCTGATTGGCAGGCCAGTACATACTATAGTTGAAACAATTTTAAGCCTTCAAATGTGCAAATGTTCAAATATTAAACTTTTTTAATCGGACCAGCATTCAGTTTAGTTTTGTTGATACTTTTCACAATGCTCGTGCATTGCTGGGACTGGCAGCTGGTAGATTTTCGATGTGCGTGTGTTTGCGTGTACATTTTTATTTATGTGCCACATTTTTGATTAAAAAAAAGTCGGTTGTGTGGTGCTCTTAAAAATGTGTAACAAACATGTCAAGCCAACGCCATGCATGCATATATAAGCAAGCAAATGGCAGTCGGTCGGGTCAGCCAGAAAGCAAGAGAGACCAGCGCAGTTCCAAACTCAGTCTCAGTCTCAGTCGCAGTCCCAGCCCCAGTCACAAAACTTTCAGACAGCTCAATATTTTGACAGCTGACTGGAGCAGCAGCAGCAGCAGCAGTAACAGCAGCAGCTCTAAAATGCCACACCATGCAACTGCAAACAATGGCAAACAATTTTTATGCATTTATGCAAAAAGCAAACAACGGGGCTTCCCCGCCCCTCTACCCCCCTTGGCAACACTAGTGCGTTCAGAGAGCAAGTTGTCAGAAAAGCGCGTTTGTGGCCAGACACCCAAAAGTCACACCAAGCCGGGCAGGCGTCCAACTCTTTCCATGAATCTGTCAAAAGAACTGACGCACCGAATTTATATACGAGTATCAACACACACGCACATACATATGTATTATATATGTACTATATACAATGTATATAAACAGTGGCATAAGAAAGAAACTTACAGTGAAAAGAGAAAAATGTATACGAACTGACCTTTGTGGCAGCCAAGCTTCAAACCGCAACTAATGCAAGATCCAACACCCAAGACTGAAAACTGAATACCCAAGACTGTGGACTGAAAAACTGAAGACTCAAGACCAGAAGCGCACTTAATGCTGTCCAGCCCGGTCTGTCTGCCCTATTGTTGGGCTGTGCAGTTCACTTTTAATAATTACCACGTATTAAAGTCAAAATGAGTTGCTCGATGGTTGGCTGCCAGATGCCAGACTCTAGATATGCGCCACTCACAGAATCTGAATCAGAATCAAACTCCAACAACAACAACAACGCCTAGGCCCTTCGAATTAGTAGCTCAGAGTTGTGACGACTATCCAGCAAGTAACTAAAAGAGTTGGTTTAAGAAGTGGACACTTAACAAATGATGGAAAGTGTTAGTTTAAATCAAGTTGATTGATGGATATCTTCTCAGTAGCTAATCAAAATCTTCAAAAATATTTTAATGAAGCTAAAAAATTTTAAGGAATAAATTTTAGAATACAGTATTTGTTTGTATTAACAAAAATTTTTTTTAATACATTGCTTCAAAATCTTGTAAAAAAAAATAAAATAATAAGCATGTCCTTTGATACAAAAAGCAAAAATTTATATATATTTTTTTTGTTTATTATTATTTATTTATTTTATTTATTTCCAAAGAATATTTATCATAATTTTTATATTAATATGACCATTTTATTAAGCATTTAATTAATATACATACACTCATCACACATTTAACATCATTATCTAATTATAACAAATTTTGAGTCCGAAGCATAATTTTTGCTTTAAACATTTTCAGGAAGAAACGCAGAAATTTGAATATAAATATTTAATCAACTAGGAAACGAAGGGGTATAGAAAATGCCACAGTCGCTGTAATTTGGATCTACTCTTTTAAGGCTTTATTCGATCCTACAGCAATTCTTGTAAAGAGCAAACAAACTCAATTCTGAATTGTACATATATAGAACAGAAATAAAACCATACGCGTATTTTTGCCATCTGCAGAAAAAATACATTAAATATAATATTATATGAAATATTACCAAAAATTGAAAATGTTGCAAAAAAAAAGGTTTTTTAAGTTTGAAATTCAAAATAAATATAAAATTGTTTAATGACTTTTTTTTTATAAAATTAGCATTGTTGAATAAATACACTTCCTTAACTCTAGCTCTCTTCCTAATTCACGGGCATGATACGTACATTTAAAATTCTAAAATCAATTTCTTGACAAGTTTAAATGTTTTGTAAATTTAAAAGCCTAAGAAATAGCAATATAATAATACACTTTTGTTATCAAATTCGATACATCTATTTAAAATATCTAACAGGAACTTCTGGAACTAGTTCAGAGAACTAAGCTTAAGCCGCACAGCTCTATTGCTGATGCTACCGTGTCTGTAAATGTGGCTCTTTAATCTTACGCTGATTCGCCACGCAACTGCGTCGCCTGGCGCTTTATACGAGTACTTGGCGATTTTATTTTTAGACGAGCTGTGCGCTGACGCCGTCGCCAATGCTGGTCATTAACATTTGACGCCGACTGTAACTATTTGGCATGGACTGGTGGTGCTCCTGCTGGAGTTGAGCCCCTCTCTCTGGTCTGATTGCGTTTAGAATTTGTAATTTTTCCACACATTGTGCAGTGCGTTGCAGTTGCATTTCTTTTTCGTTTTGGTTGTTGTAGTCGCGGCTCCCAATTGACTCACTGACTGACATAATAGAAATGTCAACTTTGCAGGCGCTGATTTGACAGCCGCCAACTGTTGGGGTCTTTAATCGTAGTTGGGGGCGCTTCAGCAGGCGAGACGAGCAATTTATGCATTGTGATCATTGCTTTTGTTTAAACAGACAATCTGATTGTTTTCACAATGCCTTTAATTGATTTTAATTGCTGTTGATTAGCGAACTCTGCTGGGATTTGTGCTTTACGTTTAATCCAGAGTCTGACTCGAAAAACTTGAAACTGACAAAGCTACTAATCATAGCTCTATGTGCCCAAAAAATAATATTGGTAATTTCTAAGCACATTTTATTTTATATTCGTAATACGGTCAAACTTTCAACTTACTATATTGAGGCACTAATCACTCAGAAATAAAGCTATGAGAAACCTTATAAATTGTAAATTTTTTCTGAATTTCAATCTATAAGATATTCAATAAGATATTGTTAATAAAATTTGTTTTGCTCGCGATTCTATTCATAATATGATATTGGGATCAGGGATATGGTTTATTATTTCCATGGATCTTCAGCCGCAATGGATCGTTCTACATCTTATTAAAATAAATTTGTTTGGAAAAAGGTCGATGGCTTGCGGTTCTACTCTATAGTTTAATTTATGAAAAAGCAAATAATGCAAAATTGTTTAGTATAATGTTTGTTTATAGAAAAGTCTACATTATACCTTATATGGAAACTAGAACCAAAAACATTTTATTTCAACTTCTACAAATAACAAACTTCAAACAAAATATCCCTTAGCTGTTTTATAATTTATGAAATGCCATTGTAAGAGGAAGAATGTCACAATATATTATTGTAGATGTCAAGTTGATATCACATTTTTTTTAATAACAAAAATTCTTAATTATCTAAATATTTCAAATTTGATTGCAAATCGTTATGAAAGGATTGTCTTTTATAAAAAGTGCTCCAAAAAAGCGTTCAATGCCTGAAGAAAGTAAAGTATTCCAAATGGCATCATTAATTATTCTACTATGCAGTAGCTTATTAAAACTCGACGTTTTGTTGTCAAAGAACTTAAAGGTTTCAAAAATAATATCGATATTAATATCCAGTTCGGAATACTAATAAAATATTTTGATTAAAAGTTTTAAAATTGTTCATGGGCTCCTTTCAACAGCGCAGTTTATGAAAAAACTCCTATGACCAATGGTTGAATTGAAAGAAAAAATAGCAAACAATTAGCTGCAGATTGAAGTGGCATTTAGCCAAACCTATACACTGCCATAACTTAAAACATTTGTGCCAAAAATTTAAGCCTCAACAAATCAACTTTCAGCTTCAAGGCTGCCCAACACAATCACAATTCGCATACGAGTGTCGATGTGAAAAATTAACCGAAAACCCCCACAGCTGTCCACATGCGAGTTTGGCTGCGTGGCAGCTACGGTTATATACTATGTACTCGTATATAGTATATAAGTATGGCTGTGCTGGGTCTCTGCGGTCGTCATTAACCCCGTACGCTGCTAAATGTCAAAATGACAGTTGCAAATTGTCACGCGCGGGACAGGCTTGCGACTCCTGACGCTGCCAACCAGCTAGCCAGCCGACTAGGCAGCTAGCCTGCCAGCCTGCCAACTTGTCAGAAATCTAATTTCCAGTTAGCAGCTAATTACACGCTTAACTAACGTTTGACATTTACCCAGACATCAGTGCTACTATATAGTATAGTAGTATATACATATGTATGTATATAAATATAAATGTGTGTCTCTGTTTGTGGCAGTTGGCTTGCAGTTTGACAGTTTTGAGCTGAACTGAACAGTTTCGGAGCGATCAACACCAAATATGGAGGAGCTGTTGGCCAACCCTTTTGGGTTTCAAGTTGATTGAACTGCTGGCAAAAGCTCTTCAGACAGTTTCTAGTGCTTGTGAACAGTTGCTCCATTTGTGCTGTCATTTGTTAGAGTTGTTATTCTTTTTATACCATTTATTTTTCATATTTTTCTTGGCTACCGAAACGTGGCAACTAACCCCAAATTTAACCCGAAACTTCTACATTCTTGTTGACACTTTGTGTTTTGTAATTGTCTATAATGAATGCATAATGCATTATTCCCAGCTATCTATCTCACTGCTTGTGTACATATGTATGTTATTTTTCTACTGTTTTGTTTGTCATGCAGTTAGAATAAAATCAAACGCATAGGCATTGGACGTAACAAAAACTGACGAATCATGCTCTGAGGCGTAGCTAACAAATTGTGTCTAATGATGAGGGGGGAGGGGAAGGATTGAAGGGGTCATGGTATTGAAATGCACTTCAAGTTTGGAAACTATTTGTGGCCTGCATTGAATGGCCATCGAAGTTGAGCAGCGATCAGTGTGAAGATTGTTAACAAATGTGCGGCTGAGCAGCACATACCATATGTACAATATATATTCAGATTCTGAATAGTCATGCCTGAAAAGCACATAGGAAATGCCAAAAGATTTGCGTACAAAACAAGAGTGAAAGTCCACCAGAATTTCAAAGTACAAAATATTCACACTCCAACAGTCAACAATGATAGATCATTCAAAATATTGTAGTAAGAGTCAATGGCTATAACAAATAACAACAAACAGTCACGACCCTCTCGTTGCGTAGTCAACCAATCGGTTCAGAGGTCGTGTGAAAGACGGGAAAATCCTCCTATTCACAGCAGTGATGAACTTTTCCCGAAAACACTACTAAATACAATTTGATGCGTTCCGATGTAGTCCCATGGCATACATACGAGTACCTTTGGTTACAACATTCGAGCATATGTTGGCATGTTGCAAGCCCAGTTGACAAAGGCCTGAAAGCCATTACTGCTCATTGCAACTTGGGGCTTGTAAGTCTCGACATGGACACGGATTATTTTTCTTGGCTTATTGCAATTAGCTGCTTCGGTTAGAATCATGGTTACCCAAGCAGGAAATGATTTATGTTTTTCTTTTGTGACATAAAACCGAACAATTCGGTGCTTGACGAGACTCTGTGCTGTCCAGTATTTCGGTAGTCAATGACGATCAGTTCTTTTGTCAGCCGCGCTTAGCCGGAAAATAAAAGAAAAACACAATCAACATGTTTCAGAAAGCTTACTAGTAAGCTTTACAAACGTAGCTTATATTTAATTTTAATTTAAAATGTATTTAAATTATATTTGAAAGGGAATATTGCTGAAAGATTGTTGAAAAATATTTGATGATTTGAAATTTCCATAACGACTCTAGTAAGCAGTTATATTCTTAAGTAATCCTATTTTAAAAACGTATTCAAACTGTTTGAAACTAAGCTCGATCATATTATGGTTTTAATTGAAAAAAAACAATTTAAATTAATCTAATCTAATCGAATCTTTTAGAAAATACAGCAGTCTGAAAGAAACAAATCTGCTACCTGAAATTTCTATGTTGCTTATCTTCTTCGGTATATGTATTTTTTTTTGTTTTAATTTTTGGTTTTTTTGAATACTTCAACATTTGTTTAGTAGAACTGCATATATATCCTCCTAATTATGCACCGCCTCATTTATCCCTAAATCAAAATATTATTCCCATAACTAAAATGAACACGTTTTGGTTATTATTAAAACTCTTGAAGAAAGGGGCCCAGTCTGAAGACTTTGTGAAAGAGATCGACTAATTTATATTTTCAATTGTTATTCATTTAAAGAACTTACACGTGCAAAATATACCTGAATCTATAAATAGTTTTAAATTGAAGCTTTTGTAAAATAAGTAAGGAAGAGGGAAGGATAAAGCTTCCCTCGCTGTCTTTGAGCTTAAGTTGTAATTGAAAAGGAACCAGACAAATTTAAAACATTTCGTAACGTAATGCATTTATTCACATTTGTAAAATATATTTGGCGCAAAAAACATTTACAATAATAAAGATATTTAAAGACTTGCTAAATAAGCCGTACATCTTTTTGAGAATAACTTTCCCTTTCAAGGATTCCACTACTTGGAGTGAAGAAAACAGATTACTATGGGACTTAAAAAAGAACCCCACCTGAATTATGAATTAGGTACAATTATGTAAGATTGCCTCAGAGACCATTTCATCTTTAGAAACGCGTATTACTTTTGCCATTTTCTTTACTTATGTTCTTGCATCCCGCCCTAACCATTAACAGTCCAGCACTTTACAACTGTGAAAACAATTCAACTTCGTTAGTCCCGGGAACTGCCCCCCTTTTAAGAAAACAATACAGGAAAATCACTTTAACATCAACTTCAATTCTGTTGACTGTTGATGGTTGACGGTTGACTGTTAGACCGTTTGACTGTAAAGCAGCCTGCAAACGTTTAACGGTACTAGACAAATGTTGAAAACATTCAATCACACGACTGCAACAGCAGCAACAACAATAGCGACAATAGAATGCCAGACTGCTATGCAAACTAAGTGTGGAGAGCCTATGCAATGCGACCCCTGGTTCGGTACCCGTACCCCTTTAACCCGACCTATGGCCATGCGGTAATTCTTAAAAGGCGTTACAAATTTTGATTTCTTTTGAAATGTAGCGACGCCTGCAAAGTTCCAGAAGAGAGCGCGAAGTAGAGAGAGAGAAAATATCAATTACAGCATAATTACGTGTGACGTACAAAAGGAGATGTATTAGAAGAAGAAGAAGGCGACGAAGACGAAGTAGAAGAAGAAGAAGGAGATGAAGTATGACAGCAACAGTTCTCTGGCAAATGATTGATTTGTGGTAAGAGGCTGCAAAAGTTGCGCCGTTGAACTTTTGACACATGTGCTGGAAAAAATTCTTTTCTTGTTTGTCATCGCATGTATAATTTAATTTTAAACGTTTACGCCGATCGTCCGCCCGCCATTCTGATTGACTGACTGACTGACTGACTGACGGACTGACTGGCTGGCCGGCCAGCCGGAGAGGCGGCCAACAACGGTACCTGGACCCCAGTCCGGCCCATTGTCATCGTTCCAAATTGTTGCTGCTTTTGTTGTTGTTGTAATTGCATATTAAACAACAGCAGCAGCAACAACAACAACATTTACAAAGTTATGTTAGCATTTTCGCTGGAAAGGCTGTCGGTCTTCCGACTCTCTTGTTCAATGTCAATGCTGTGACCTTTGTTAGGCACAGTTGTTGTTGGTGTTGCTGTTGTTTGGGGGGGGGAGGGGAGTGCTGTAGCATGTAGCTTGAAGCTTAAACATCTTTAGACACGGCTTGTTGCCTCGCCAGCTTCGCCTGCTCTTTCTTCTTCTTCTCCTTCGTGCTCATAGTTATCTCTTTGCTTTCATTGAATGCAATCGCCCGCTTCTTTTACCTTAACAGCAAAAGTACCGTTGTAATTGTGTTGTTGTTGTTGCTGCTGCTGGTGCTGCTGCTGCTGTTACTTCTTTTAGAAATCAATTTCATTGTTGTTGTTGCTGTTATTACTGCTCTTAACTAATATTGCGCAATTTCTATTTAAACAGCCAACAAATAACAAAATGGGCAAGTTTGTTAAGCACGCTGAGTTGTAGAAAGTTCGCAGCTGTCTGTCTCTCTGTCTCTTGTCTGTCTATTCGTATTTCAAAGATGTGAGGGCGAGGGCGTGGAAACTCTGTGGGGGAGCTGGGCGTTCAGTCTGCATTAACTTTTATACCTTGTTTGCTGTTATTGCTGATGTTTATTGATGTAATTGCCGAAGTGTCTGTCGAGGGACAACATTAATGCACACATATTTGTATGTTCGACTGTGATGATTAGGTTAGAGAGTTGAATAATTAGGCAAACATTTTGATTGACACCTTTTCCGGGCTCATAACATACATATTTTGGTAAGGCATGTGAAATATCTTACTTATTTTCTCATGTGAAACTTATATTTTATGCGGGTGCTTACTGTAGTCTATGAATCATTAGGTAAAATATTCGTCGATTATGATATACCACATATATGTATTATAACTGATAAAAGAATTAAAATCCTAGAAGTTTAATACTGTCAAAAAAGTTTAGCATAGTCCATATATAATCAACAGAAATTTTAAAGACTTGTAACTATGTAAGTAAAACAAACTCAAAAACAATAAACGAAATGGGAAATTATTTTCATTACAAGTATGATGATGAGCCAAGGACTAGTATAATTTTTTGGCATATGAGAGTAAAGAATTTAAAATTTAAGCTGAAATGCGCTTAGCTACAAGTATGTATATGGAATCACAACAATAAGAATAATACGGATAATAGCTATAATTGGCAAACAAATTTGGTAAATTATGAATAAAACTTTTTCCTTTTAAGTGTTACAAAAATGGGTCTTGCCTTCAAAAGCCTGTTAACAATACACAGAAAGCTATATGTATTAGAAAAGTTGAAAACGAATAAAAACATATAGAGAAAATATATTTTATTTGTGTTCGCATAGCATATTTGTTCTTAAGTTCTTATTGCTAAAGAAGCTCTAACTTGATCTACATAGAAATAATATTTCTTGTCCTAGGGGTAACATAGACAACCTCATACTATAATTAATGGAACACTTTCGTATATTTAAATAATACATACTTATATACAACATTTTAAACTAAATCTATGTGCATCATATTAATTTTGTAACCCGTGACAAATGTCAGAAAATAATTTTAACAAATTCAGTTAAGATTTTAAAAATTAATTTTAATTTTTTAAAAATCATTCTAAGATAATCCATTTCCATAATTTTCTAGTTTTCCTTTTAAGTCTGTTTCTTTTAATATATGATGTTAGAGATGATGTTAGAGATCTACATTTATTGCATCATCTTCCTTACGATATCATAGAAACATTTGCATAAATCCCGTTTTCAATACTTTTAAGTTGTATTTCCTACCTACTATCATTTCCATCCATTTCAACACCGACAGATTCGCCACAATTTAAGCTTAAGCTTGCACATTATAGACAATCCTGTGCGACTACCACATCTAAGCCTAACGACAACATGGCCTTAAGCCGCCTGCTCGCAACGCCATGCCACAATATTTGCCATAATATTTTACGATATTAGATACCGAAAGCAGTTTAGAGTTGCATATCGTATATTCTGCTCTGCGGCAACCTGTACGATCGTTGTTATTATTGATGTTGTTGTTGTTGCTGTTGTTGTTGCTGTTATTGTAGCTTCATCCCGACCGAACGATCGCATCGATGCATGTGAAAATTATATGCATTATTAGATATTATTTCAGCGATCAATGGCAAGTGGCAAAGCAGCAACATGCTCCTCACGGTTGCATATATCTAACTAACGGTACGCCATGTGCTGCAACAAAAGACGACACAACAGCAACAACAGCAGCAGCAACAACAACAATGACAAACAAACAAACATGTGTAAGGCGCTGCTAAGCAGTCAGCCAACAGGCAGGAGGCTGCTTCTGCCCCTTTTCCGATACCGCCAAGTTGTTTAGCAACATTTTGAACCTGTCGTCATGACTTGGCCAAAGCCAAAGTCAAGCAAGTTAGGAACAGGCGAAGCAAAAAAAAAACAACAACAACAACCACACGCCACACGTGATTTAGTTCCTGTCGTTCGCGCACAAAACTTGTTGTTCCACAATAGCAACAAAAACAACAACAATAACAGCAACAGCTATAAACATGCATCGCCTTTGCCTCCCTCAACCATTTTCTATACTCTCTCTATCTCTCTCTCTCTCTCTCTCTCTCTCTCTCTCTCTCTCTAAGGGCATTTAAACTATGGTATAGTGTTTGAGACGCATCGAAAAAAAAATAGTAACATGTTAACCAGACACAATCAGATGATGTCCCTGTCTGTCAGTTCCTTGCTATCAAGAGCTACTTATTAATTAGATATCCTCTGGTTTTCAAATGCAAATATATTTGTAATATTTTTACGATATTAGATACCAAAAGCAGTTTAGAGTTGGAATAAGATGGAATATAACTGAATGGAAAAGAATTAACTGGAATAAATGACATGAATTTTTTTTCTTTTAATGCATTCTGAATCCAATCACTCTAAATTATTATACAATTTTCTACAATACCTAACGTATTGTACTTCTTATTATTGGAATGTATTGCGATTACAACACTAGAATATTTGGATCTACAAATCATTGCAAAGATCATATTATTCTATTTTGGAATTTAGACAATAGGAATTTAATTATTTACCTTATCTTAATTAACATTTTTGATTTATTTCATTTTTTTTTCATACAAGTATAACTCTATTTATAGTACAAGCTGGAAAAACTCCGTAAAATATCTATATATTTATCTTCCTTTATCCACTTAACGAGTCTTTTATAATGATGATTTATGATATCTATCAGCTTGTCACTGTAACAGTTTTTCAGGGTATTTAGCATTCGGTGTTTTTTCGCATAAGCTTTCCTGTCGTTTTTTTCGAGCTCAGTGTCGTACGTTTTGGTGTTTTATGCATATTGTGTCCACATTGGCATCGAACGCTCGCAGACTTTTCTTATCTTTGGCTTAAATAAATTTTACGCTCGTGTATTTCTTTTCAACGCCATCGTCGGCGACACACTGCCCAAATGCAGATCCCCGCTCCCGGCTGCCCGATCCCCTGCTGTCTCGCTTTGGTTGCCACATTTTGCATCTGACTTATGTACTTTTGTTGTTGTGTACGAGTATTACATGCGCTCGCATCGCCTGCTCGTCTAATCGAGCGCGGCCATCTTGGCTTGCCAATTTCTCAGTCCCCGTGTGCCTGTTGCTTCTTCTTCTTCTTCTTCCTCATCTTCCTCACCATTTGTTATTGTTGTAGTTGTTGTTGTTGTTGTGGTTGGCATGCATCTTGTTTCACTTTGTTTGAATTTATTGCCACATTAATAAAATTTACAGCTAATAAAGTATGCATCGAGGTCTCTGGCTATCTCCCTCCCTCCCTCTCTCTCGCTCTCTATCTATCTCTGTCTTATTTGAGTGCATTTTGTTGTTTTTCTTGGCGATCAGTTGTTGACAATATTGGCCCGTTTACAGCTTATTTGTGGCTGCATCGAAGGCTTTAAGGCATTTAGTAAGCCACTTCCATTTGTAAGTAAATCATCATCGCCAACCTTCCCCACAAAAACACTTCGGTCGCACTCTTCAAAAACTTTTACTGAATTTTTCACAAATTTCAACCTCAATTTCGCACTTAGGCGCTCTCAATATTTTCATTAATTTTATTGAAGTATTTGCCCAGACACTTGAGCTCACTTTTGCCAATTGAGATTGTTTGGAGAAATTAAGTAAATAAATTTGCATTCAAAGCGGATCTAATGCATTATACGAATACGAGTATGTAATTATGCTTCACATCACAATGTGATGTGTGGAAATCAATAGAGAAATAAAGCCATACGATTGGAGTATTCGATATGAGTTACAGATTTATTCAAGCTATGCAGAGCTGTGTGTATTGAAGAAGTAGGAGAAGTTGTTATGTACATTAAAGTTGAATATTAGATAATATATGAGTGTTTTGGGATATGGTATGACTTTTTGGCGCAATCATCTCTCGTTCTGGCTGCAAGAAAAGGTAGTCGTACCATTCCCGTTTCAGCTCTATCCGGATGTAAATGTCAGCTTCATACATTGGTGATTACATTTTATCCAACTCGAGGCGCGTTTCTGGTTCAATGCTGGAATTTGAACTTGTTCCACAGTTGGAGCAGTTCAGAGGGTAATAGATCATTACAACCAATCTCTCTTAACCAGTTCTCATCTAATCATATTTTCGAACGGTATGTGAAAGGAGCCAGCCAATCTGCTCAATAAGAATTTTTCGAATCAACAATTCTAATAAAGGTCATAAAAGAACGCTATCTGATTAGCCAGAAAAGTATACATTTTAACAAGCTCTGCTAATAATTTTTAATTAATTGAAAAACCATCTCGCATTAAAGATAAACAACAGAAAATAAATATTATATTCATAATTACAAAGGGAATCATTTGTTTCGAAATATGTTCTATTTATATGTCAGATAAGTATCATTGGACGAGATAAAAGAATAAATTAAAAGTATATTATATAAACAAGATAAAAAGAATTTTTATTTTGATTGGAATAGTGCCATACATTAAAGAAAAAAGAACATAGTTGGATAATTTTGCAGAGATTCCAATAACTTCTGTAAGCCTAGAAGCCCCATTGGCAAATGCAGTCTGAAAATTATTATTATTTTTATAAGTAAAAATATTAATATTATTATAAGTAATAACAAATGATGTTAAAGAAATTGTTAATAATCTTAACGACTTTAAAACTTATCATTTATTTTGATATGCGGCATTAAAAAAAGAAAAAAAAACGCATTGATAATGATGATCTCTTTAATATGGCATAGTAAATAATGGAGTACATTAATAACAAGCTTGCAACATTTCTAATAAATGTGCACTTAATCATTTATACTTTTTCACAATTTGTAATATTACATAAGGGAGCACTGCTGATTTATAAAAAAAAAGAGAAGAAAGAAGCAACAAAATTATAGCAAATACATTAGCAGTCAATCAAATGATTGAAGCTTCTCCTCTGCCTTTTCAATACGTTACCAACATTTAATTATTGTCAATTTATCAAAAAGTGCCGGCTTGCTCAGCTCAAACAATAAAGTGAAGAAGAAGAAACGTCAAATGTTATACAATTGTTCATCTTTTATGCACAACAGAAACAACAAAGCGAAGACTTTCTTTTTCTACCTCCACATTAGTCTAAACTTTATATTTGTTTCTTTTTCTTTTCAATTTTGCAAAAGTATTAGCTGATTTTTCATTGCTTTTGTTAAGCGTGAACGTAACATGAGCTAATTTATTTTATTTATTATAACAAGCAACGAAAACAATAAACACCAGCAACAAGAAAGGGCAACAAAATGCCAAAACGATGGACAAATTTCCAGCTGCGCCAATGCGGGCAACTTCCACAGTCGAAATTTCTTTCAAATCCATTTCATTTTATATCATTTTTCAACTATGTATCTAATTAATTATCAGACATTAGCAGGCCACATTGTTGTTGTTATTATTATTGTTATTGTAGCTGCCTGCTGCCGCTGCTGCTTTCTGCCCACCTTTGCATGCAGAAAATTCATAAAATTGTGGCGCGAAATACTTTTTAATAACAATTCGCTGCCATTTTTGGCATTACAACACCTCCAACGGCTCCAAATTGTTCATGGTGTGAAAATTGTAATGAAAATTGTGGCCAAAAACAATATACTATATAGTATAAAGTCAAATTTATGAAGCAGCTTCACGCGATGGGTCGTGAGCACGAGGCGTGTGATTTTATTTATTTATGTTGCAGCAACAAATATTTATGAATATGAGAGTAAATAAAATTTAAAGTGTAGAGCCCTGCATGGCTAAGACGCTTCTTTCAATAATTTTTCATTGAAATTTGTAAGCGATATAAGTGATTCCTTTAGTGATATAGAATTGCAAACATATCACCATTTCTTCTTTTCAGTTTTTTTTATTCACAAGTCTTTTATTTCATAAAAAATAATTTTATCAAAACAGTTCTTCAAACATTTATTGCCACAAAATAGGAAAAATTAATCTTAATCCTATTATTCTTAATATATACTGTGCTCCCAAATAATGTATAAAAACCGTTCGAAATATTTTGCAAACAATTATAATTTCCATAATAATGTACTTGTGTGAATAAGTGTTACTCATGTTGAAGATTATAGATGATATTGTAAAAATAACTTCAAATATAATTTTTTTTAATATTTATATTTTTTATTAAGTCCACTTTTATATTCACGAATGAATGATTATACACTCAATAACTTCGATTTTGCAACTCCACTCATGCAGAGCTCTAATATTAGCACATGTATTATTTACATTTGATGGCGATGCCAAGCGAGCACTTGCTATTGGCTTAAAGCTTAATGTTTTTAGTGGAGTTTTCATCATCTAAAAATAACCATTTAGATTACTATGTCTGCCTTTTGGCAGCCGCACCTACAGCTGCACTCTGCCATTGACTCTGTGCTTGACTCAATGCTGTTCACAATCTCTGGGGTAATCAGTAAATACAGCGAGCCAAAGGAAAAACCAATAAAAGGCATTTCTTATCGCTGCATTGACTTGACTTTGAATTGCAATTTAAAGTGGGCGCGCGAAGGTAACCTAGACCTAGAGTTGGCTCGCGGGGGCACAGTACAGAAATAAAGTGTTCAATAAATATGAAACGTTGCTTTCAAAAAGTGTTGTAAAACTGCACAATTAACATTTTTAAAATGTTAATATTAATATTATTCCTTATCCATATTCATTCCATTATAAATGGTAAAAATTAAAATTGTTTTCGAATTCTGAATTTTACTTACAAATATTTTCTCTCTTTTCTTTGCAGGTAACTACAAATTCTTTACAAAATGCTTAGAATAAACAGATATAGGGGTAAGTCTTTAACTTGTCGAACTAGAAACTTGTTAAAATTCTTAGTAAAAGACTAGATTGTTGCGCCAGTTCTGTGAGGCTATACAAGTATTTCATGTGAATATTCGATTATTGAAATGACTACAAAGCTTTCATATTTTCGATTGAAAATATCGAACTTCTTCTTCACCTTGCCACATGCTGTCCCATTAATGAAGTGTCGAGTCCTCCAATGCTCGCTCTCAAGCTGCCTAGCTGAGGCTTAAAGCATCGTATAAGCCACACCTAAAAGCCTTCACAACTTACGCCACATTACGAGCACTTTGTGCCACAAAGGAGAAATGGCATACAGAGGCAGAGATGGTAGAGACTTGCGAGACTGTGAGACACGCAAAGGCAGAACAAACAACAGCAAAAGCAACAACAACAACACCAATATTGCCAGCAACTGTTGCAACGACAACTCCACCAACAACACAACAACAACAACAACAAATGCACGCTATCAATTTAACAGCATCTGTCTATGATGCATGGCCCGGCCCGTCGACGCCGCCGTCGCAGCCATCAGCGGCGCGCCCCCTTTGCCTCCCACACACATACAAACACAAACACACATATATGTGTACATACTTACTTGTATAGTGCGCCCTCAGCCCAAAAGATCTTGGAACTTGTCCTACGTCGCGCGCAGTCGCATTTTTCCAAGGAACCTGCATGTCTTGCGCATGCGCAGCCGCTGCCGCTGGTCTATTTATAGATGTGGCTGCCTGCCGCTTATCAAACCAGCAGAGTCGCCGCTCTGGCGGCTGTGAAAATTCCAAAAAAGGCAGCGCCCCAAGTCCAAGCCCTTGCTGTATGCCACATGCCTCGTGCCTCATGCGCTAGGCGTGCAAAAATATTTTCCTCTAGCATTTTTCCATTATATATATTTTCTTTTTCGCTGCGATGGGATGCGATGCGCCCAAACAATTTCCTAGATAAAACGAATATAAGTGCTTTTAGGTCCAGCAACTCCGACTGGGGGATATGCTTAATAGAATTTAGTTTTCATTTCTGTTTAATCTTATAGCATAGTTGAAAAATATAAATTGAAGGCAAGAGATTTCAAATTTCAAAAAATTAACTGCTTACTTTTGACGTTTGAGATACAAATTTATTTATATTTAATTTAATTTTTTAAATATAGAGTATAAAGCAGATGAACTTATTAATGGTTCAGCATTTCAGTGTGTCATTATAAATAAATTTGATTTAAACGATATACCGAGACTTAAAACTGAACAAGGTTTATTTCAATTAACTATACAACTTATTACTGGTTCTCCATATCAGATAGTTTAAAAAAATTTAATTAAAAAAAAAATACCGAGACTTAAAACTGAACAGGATTTATTTAAATGAACTATACAACTTATTTAAATACAACAACAAATCGCTTGCCTGTAGAATCATGTCTATATTCCTGAATATTTCCGAAACTCTGAGTGGAAACGAAACACATTTTATGTTTAGTAGAACGCACTTTTAGGGCTCACTTTTCGATTTTACTGCTAAAGGCACCCTTTGTAACTGATATTAAAAAAAAGCACGCAATATTTAAATAAACGAGTGGATATTTGGCAATCAAAATATGCATGTCAGCATAATACATTGTATTTGTAAATGACTTTTCATTAAACTGATTAAAAGGTGGAAATTGATGGAAAGCAGCATCGCTTTTACATATTTTACCATTTTGTAGGTGGAATCAATTGATCTTAGAATAACTCTTAAACATGTTTATGAACATGAAAATGTATGTAAATTGTTTTCGAATTTTTATTAAAGGTCGGAAATTGTCGGAAAGATTTACATATTTTACCATTTTATAGTTAGAATGTATCATCAATCGATCTTAGATTAAAAAACAAAATTTGTTCTTCCCGCCTTCTTCTCCCACCTTTTAATTCGTTTCCCACAATTAATATTTAATGCAAAAGTTGACAATAACTTTGAGGAATGGGTTCCAAATAGATAGCTGGGCTGTCAACACCAATATAAAAAAAATATGAGAAATGAAACAAAGAAAACATTTCTTATAAAATAATTAAAACGAAAATAATTGCACTTAATGCAGCCCGAGGCCTTTGGCAATTTGAAAATCACACAAAAACAACAATAAACAAAAAATATAGATACATGTCTGCGATGGTCGGGACTGTGCCATGTAAGTGGGTTTCGTCAATAACCGTAGGGCGGGATTAACACGCTTGCTTTTGTTGCTTTTGTTATTTATGTTGGACCGCAGTTGCGATTCACAGCCAGCGGCGCACAGTAGCAAAACTTTTGTTGTTGTTGTGGTGCCGCGGCCTTTTCAGCAAACTGTGGCAAATTGTCATTTTTTCAACGTTTGTAAATGGCCGAATGAAATTTGTCATAGAATTTTGTTGGCTAGCTATGTAGGTTAGTGTGCTTATAATTTTCTCATTTCTATACTGTATTGTTGTATTTTGAATTTCTACATAACGTACGAGTATCTACGTAATTTGATGATTGAAGTGTGGCTCAAATACTTGGGGATATCCACAAATAAAGATAGCTATAAGCTATAGCTAGATAATGTTATGGAAACTTTTTGTGTTTGCTTGTTTGAAATTTTTTTGTGCAGCTAACATAAGATTCCAGACGGCTTTTGAACCACGGTAGAGCTCTTTCTTGGCTAGCTTGTTTTGCCCAAAAGTATTAAAAAATTGGTCAAATTTTATTATTATCAAAATAATATAAACTTTGGCTTTCATTTTAATAGGTTTAGTGTTGTTGCGAGCTTTAAATCTATTTTATTTTCATCTTTATATCATATTTCCTCTTTTCTGGCCCTATTTCTCACTTTCTTCACCTGACCGACACAGAAGAAATCACAAATCCTGTTTCCCATTTCTATTTTCCATCCAGTATCCTAGAAATGCAAAAATCTTTAGCTTTTCATTGCCTTCGGTGAAGATTTTAGATATTTTTGACAGACTTTATTCAAAAGTTAGCCAGGATGAAATAACTTAAAGACTCAGATAAAGCTGAATCTAAAAAAATGATAATACAAATTCATAATTTCTTATAAGAGACCGTCCGGTGAAGATCATGATATTTAAAAATGTACTTGAGTTAAAAATTGTTAAACAAATTTTTAACAATTTTGAAAACTTTAATTTTACTCTCCAACATAAATAATGCAAAGCTGATTTTGAAAAGCAGAATAAAAGCCAAAAAATGCAACACAAAAGTATGTCTGCGATTTTCTTACAGATATGAGTTAATACAAATACTATGGCATCTCTTCCGAACCTCAGCTGCCCATAATTGTAGGCCGATCAATTTCTTTCATAACAGCCAAATGTAACCAATTAGTTTGTCATAAAGCCAAAGCGAAATATACCACTATTAAGTTGTTCGAACGGCAACAATTCGTAGATATTGAAGGAGTGATAACTATGCAAAGCTACAAATCAAACCCAGGCCGGCTCCCTCCGAGGCACCGCCGACAACTGTTCCAACATGCACCCACAATGCGCACAACAACAATTATAAATAACAACAGAAATTATAATGCAAACGACTTGGAGAAAAGCCAATCGAATTGAAATGAAATGAAACGAAAGAAAGAAATGCGCCAGCAATGGCGGCAATTGCAGGCCAGGCCAGACGAACAACAGCAAATTGCATAATTATTGCTACAAATGAAGCTGAGAAAGCCCAGAAAGAAATAAAGAAAAACAGACAGGCAGGCAGACACAGGCTGAAAAAAAGCTAAAACCAAAGTGGTACCGTTTGAATCGTGATAAAGCGATAATTTTCCCCCTTGCGAACAAGAAATGCATTTCACTTTCGGTTAACAAACAAACAGATAGACAGACAAAAAATAAAAATGGACCAAAAGTAAAGTCGACTTCGAGTCCGGCTTTAAATACGACTTCGACTTCAACTCCGACTTCGACTTTGCTCACTAAAGTGTATTATTATGAAATCGTCTAAAGCGCCCACGCAAAAATCAAGTCAATGCAATGCAATGCAGTTTTCAAGTCCGAGGCTACCAAAAGTTCAAAGTTTGCACAAATCTAGGTATTGCCGACATGATTTCTACGGAGTCTCAAAATGTGCGCCTTAATGCAATTCATTTAATTCATTTTGTTTTCACTGTGCACTTTTATTTTCCATTTTATTGCATTTTCATGCCACGAGAAACAAAAGGAAAGTGATATAAACATTCGTTTTTCTATAGCTCATGGCATAGGGCTGATGTGGCGGCTCATCCTCATCCTCAACAGCAATAGCAACAGCAACAACAACAACAACCGCAGCAACAGCCATAGAAACAACGTCATCATCGTTGACCACCGCCTGCTGCCACAGCTGCGTGTCTTGCAGCCAGAGCGTTAATTTCATTTTCATAACAACTTCTTCAAATGCGGCCAATTATTGTGAGACAGCCCCTCGGAGGTGTGAATGCATCAGCTGCCGGAAGCTTGTTTGCGTTTTGACAACTTTTATGGCATTTTAATGCAATAAAATGCAATAAAAACTATTATTTTACCATTGGAATGTTATATGTTAGCAGCCCAGTTAAGCGCACTCATTATTTGAGAATATATGTTTAGTATGTGCAGGAGTGATTCGGTTTATTAAGGCGGCCATAAAATGTTAATGGGAGCTTGGAATCGTACTTAAATAATTTGTTATGACTTCGGTCTCACCTACAGTATTATTTTACAACTTGAAGTTTCTCATTTACCAAGTCAAAAAGAAAGCTACCTAGAAGAAGATTCTAAAGCTTAGCTTTAGTTTTTATAATTAAATGAGCGACTTAGATAGAGGCTGATTTAAAAATGCTCGGTTGATGGAAGAATTTATTGTCATCAAACAATTCTTTAAATAAGTCGATGATTACTCTAAAAGCTATAATCGCTGTCGGCTTGTCTTTGGCCCAAAGTATCATATTCAGATACATACTTTTAAAATGAAATATTCTCCTCTCTTTTATCATCTATCATCATTTTATTTTATAATCTCCTTCATCATCTCTATCATATTTTTTATCATCTTCTCTATTTTAATCAATAGTAATGATACACCACTAAATAAGGCACTCACTTAGAAACATAATTAACTCTTGGTTTCTTTCTTAGTAAAACACTAATGTCAATTTATTTTATAAAAAGAAGTTAGAGACACAATCGAATTTTCAGTTTCTTCATTACAAAATAAAACTCTAGAAATTCTCAAATTTCAATGAATTATAGTACTATACGAAAATACTAGCATGCAATTTTTTATTTTGAGTCAGCCTGCTTCATTGACAACAATAATTATGAATCTATCAGAGTTCCTACATAATTCTTTTCGTTCAAAAGCCTGTTTAAGTGGCAGAGTTGGATTTGAATTCTTTGAGGTCAGCTCACGTGCCAAATGTTTCATTTTTAAGCGTAAAATAAACGAAATTTTAATTAATATACAATAGAATTTAAATACAAAATTGTCTAAGAGGACGCTTACTTAAAATACATTCTTTATAAAAATTATCAAATTATAAAGAAAAATTATTAATCACATTATATATTTTAACAAAACTTTCTCAAGAACTGCGGCAAAACTTTTATAAGTATTCAAAACAATTACCGTATTTTCACACAAAATCGTTAGAAGTTGAATAAGTCTAAAAATAAACTCTTGAAACTGCAGAAATGTTGAGCAAATTTGTGGTCTGACGCAGGGAGTCCCCATTAAATACTTAGTTGAATAACTGTTTGGAAAATGGTGTCACTTCGTTTTGATAAGTGTGTCGAAAAGGGTCACACTTTTTTCCTCAGCTTCGCTTGTCGCGATCGTTTCCATGATTGCTCAAAGGCAGACCGGCGTCATCGTGTTGATTTGATCGATCAGTTTTCGCTTTGTTATTGATTGCGTCGCGTTGAGCTGTGAACTGTGATGGAATAGACATCAAATATTTTGCCAGCCTCGAGCCAAATATAACTTTTTCTCTCACTCGCAATTTTTTTTTTTTTTTTTTTTTGATGGTACTTTAGGTTTAGGCAACTGTATGTTGTGTACACACAATAGATTGGTATGTAGACCAGCAACTAATTGGCAGCGGTATAGAAGCTGGGTCAGTAATTGGCATACCAGCACATGCAGAGAGAGAGAAAGAGAAATATTTTGAAAAAAAAAAAAAATACACTGATGCAAGTACATACACACTTTTGTTGAGATGTATTTTCCATTTTCATAATGAAAAAACGTGCATCGAAATGTCAGATAAACGTCAGTCGTAACTCTTATTTGTTGCTTCTGCATCTGCATCTGCTTTGTTTCTCCCTTTTCCGTATTGTTGCCGTCTATTGCACTAGTCGTTGGGCAAGAAATTCAAATCGAGAGTTGCATACAATTGGAATTTTTCGTTTAAAGTTGGCCAAAGCAAAATTAACGCCAATCGTGCAGACAATTTCACTTGAATGCAACAAAGTGTTTTTTTTTTTCTCTTCTGTTCCTTCCCCAAATTAAATTAAACAATTTAATTTGCCAGCAATTTTGGCAATTGTTGTTGTGTGTTGTAGTTGTTGTTGTCGCACGAAATGACTTAATTAATTTCCACAATTGACAACTGACATGGGCCACGTTTACCTTTTAACTTGGTCAGCAGTGGTGCAGCGCTTTAGTTGCCCAATCACTAACGGTTAGACAAACATAAACAAACAAACAAAAGCCAAGAACGCCCACAAACTCGCACAGTTGCAAGTGACTTCCCACACAAAATTTCGGAGCTGGAGCTTGTAGCTGCGTCTTAATTTGATAAGATTTATTTGAGAGTTTTGTTGAGAAATGTTTACATAGAAATCAAAATTAAAATAACATTTAAGAAACAGTTAAAAGCAAAATGTAAACAACTATTTAAGGCGACGCGGCATTGATAAATCACTCGTGCTGCTGCCCTCTGCTAGGGTTGTTGTCTCCGCTAGAGCCGATGTTTGTGTCTCCGATTGTGTGTGTGGCTGTGTGGGTGCTAGATATTTGTTTTGTACAAGTAGATTTACTCGTTATGGTCATCAAATTTTTAGCTACTGTTGGCTTAAGCTAAGCTTCAAATAAATCAAAACTTTTTCTTCTTTGGATATTTGGTGGTCTCTGCCATCTCTGAACCGTTCATTGGCAGCATTTTTCAATGTGAAAGTTTTCAAGAGTCTCGCACCAAGTTGGTCTGGCGGTTCAAAAGTTCATTGTCAAGTCTAATAAAAGTTGTACAAATGACACGTTAAGTGTCAGGCACTACAAGCAGTTGTTTGAGCACATCTCCTCCTCCTCCTCCTCCTGGTCATCCCCCCTCCTATAGCTAGCACCCAAGGAAGGCTGTAAAAGGCAGTTTGCAAAATATAAAAAAAAAAAAAAATGAAAAAGAGTAGCAAAAAATTGGTGAGCAAAATGTTTGCCGCTTGACTGAGCTGAGTGCTGTTTCCCTTTTTTGTGCCTTTCGATGATAAATCGTGACCCGAACGCCAGTGAAATTGTTTGCACTACAATGGCTTTAGTTGCATCTTTCTACGTCAATACGTACAATACATAAGCCACTATCGTAACTACAGACGAACCCTTGTACAATGAATCGATATTTGTATGAAAAATGAGCAATAATATTGTTTTTTACTGAATTTAATATCATGTTGAATAATGTTCTTTGCTGAATACAAACATTTTTTGAGTGAAGGTGAAGAGTGAATAAATTTCAAACCAATGTGAAATATATATATTGGCCTATAGTCAGAGATCCCACGGCAATATTATATTTCAAATATAATACATATTTTTAAAATATAATTCATATAAAGAAATGCTAATAATAATGAAATACATATCACGATTATAAAAACAATATCTTCAATAACTCGATTAACACAAATTTTACACAAATATTTAAAACTTTTGAAACTGCTATCTTAATACTTTTTTAATATCTTAATTTCTTAATTGTTAATTATTTTTTTTGAAGCAAAAGTATTACAGATTTCTAAAAAATGTGCAACTTAAAGAGTTTTCACCGTGCAATTTTTTATTCCAATGAACGCTTTATTACCACATTTTTATATTCACCTTTTGAGTGACATGCGAAAGCTGGAGCGGGTGGACTTTGGGGGAGCTGGGAATTGGGGGTCCACTAGTTGCACAGCTGGCGTTGCCAAAAAAAAACAGAGCAGCTACTACAATTTCTACTACATACTTAGCTGCCACAAACTTGACATTTAAGTGAATTATGTAGTTTTTATGTTAACTTCGCAATGCGCCAACACTGACTAAGTGCCCCGCGGGTGGCACTGATGGTGCCGAGTACTTGGATGATTTATGTGCCGAGAGTTACATTTTGGGCAAGGACAGGCTCAAGCGTCTGGTGTCACGTTGATGCTTAGAAATTAGGCACAAATGTTATTTATGGTCCTGCCCACAGTACAAGTATATAGCAAAAGGTTACCAAACGCCAAGGTAAGGGCTAAGAACTGCTTGAAAGCGGCGCCTGGCGGTATTCGCGTTTGATTTCAGTGCAAATATTTATCATTGAAAATGTCGCATTCAGAATTTGAATCACGATTTCCACCAGCCAGTACTTGGTATGATGAATGACAAGTACTTTAGGAGTGAGTCAGAGCCGGGTAGGTGAGTAGATAAGGAAGTTGGAACAGAAAAGGGGAAATTAAACTTTAAGATAGTACAAGCAGGAAAAAATTAGTAAGAATAACAACAAATGTTTGATCGAACTGATTCGAACAATAACAAAAGATCACAGAAGGAAATAAAACACATTACACAACAAGTGGTTCAAATGTGTCATAAATAGAATAACAATAGTCTAGAATTCTTCAAAAAAGAAAGAAAAGGCGCCATACATACATACGTACGTTATAAAATGTGCATATAAAGAAAATATTAGGGATTTAAAATAATCTGATAGTAGGCGTGTCTACTTCTTTGTATCTTCTACTGAGTATAATTGATCTTATAATACTGAGTCCTACTCACTGAGTATTTACTGATTAATTAGAGCAATATATTTAATTTTAATTTATTGTGCTAGAAATTTAATAATGTTACTCCATCTTAAAGTAATAATAATTCTACAAACATAATATTCTTTTAACAAATTTTAAATTTCTCAAATTTTAACTCAATGTATCGATATTTCATAAAACTTAAAAATTGAAATACCATTTTCTTCTTGAATTATGACAATGTCTATGACAACAAGATTCCAAATAAGTTGATTTTAGTAAATTGATTAGTTAATTTTAGTAAGCTATCACGGAGAGCTCTGAATTGCGAAGAGCAATAACTGTAAAAACAATTCTTTTTACATTTATATAGATGACGAATTAGATAACAATGTTCTCGCAAAATGAAGCTTCGTTTCTGAAATTCATTAAATGTATAAACATTAAAAAACATAATCTTTATTTTTTGAATTCCTTAACTTTTTGGAGTGAAATCGTCCAATCTGTATTATTATATACGTATGTATAATCTACCAAATAGATTAATTAATTATTTCACAGTAAAAAATATCAAACATCTATTTAGAGCTATGATGATACAAATGAACATTTCAATATCTATATTATCTTTTATAGTAAAATGAAAAAAAAACTTGTGCACAAATTTATAATTTGTATTATTATATAAGTATTGTATCAAATACATTAAACTTGTTTCCGGTAAGGGAACCAGAATATCATGCATCTATTTAAGGCGATGATGATACGAGTAGGGCATTGCAGATAAGTGTGACCAGAGCTGTTTATAGACTTTACCCCCACAATTGCATCATCTATCCATTGCACATGGCTCAGTGCCAAAAATGTCTCAAGGTTGAGGCTACGCTCACATACCCGCACCGCCTTCTAAAGGTCCATGTAAACATCCCATGGATGGTGGATGGATGATAAAATACCAAACTTATCAGCCAAACACTTGAGAATACGCACACACACTTCAACTTGACATGCCGCTCATTTGGCCAGAAACAAGCTAATTTGTCGCTAAAATCTGCCAGTGAACCGGGCCAGCGCGATTGTTCGCCTCTTGTTGTTGACAGCACAAATGTATCTGTAGTTTTGTATCTGCATCTACAGCGTGAGTGTTTTCAGTGTCGTTCGGCGACCTTGCCATTTGCTACCAATAAACAAAAACCAATTAACTGCCATGAAATGTGTTCGAAACAAAGAGGCGAAAACAAGAACAAATTGCCAGAAATATTTGCACCACAATATAGTTATACTTGTACATAAATAAAAGAGAGAGAGAGAGAGAGAATTTAACAAAAGAAATGAAAAACATGCTGCGGCAATTTTTTAATTTAGATAATTGTCAGCAGCGGCAACAAATCATAAAGGAATAAAGTGTCAGTAAATTATAAATTAAATACCCGCAGCACACCAATAACTACCTAAAACAACAACAACAACAACAACATCGACAACGACAATCAACAAAATGTGTAGTGGATTATTAATAATACATTCTTTTTAATTGTTTAATCAGACAGCGGTCGCCCTCGCAGTCTCAGTCGACGCAGGCATCACTTCTGTGCGTAGCTGAAACAATAAAATAATTATAATTATAATTATAAACAATAGCCAACTGACCAGTAGTTCTTGTTTATTGAATTAGCATGTAAATTAAATAGAATGCATTTATCGCGCAAATATTCGCCGGAACTTTGGATATCAGAAATGTTCACCCTTTTAATACGATTTAATGAATCATGTTGTTGCATTTTATTATTATTTTTTATTAAACATAATAAATACACTCTTGTGGTTTTGTTGCTGATTAAATATTTGATTAGCAACAATTCGAGGTGTAGCTTTTTGTTTATGAACAAAACAGAATTGCAGGGGTCGAAGGCATCACACACGCCTTCTAGACGCAAATATTTAATTTGTTTTTTCTTTCTTCTTCTTTTCAAGTAGGTAATTATAATTTTATTGCATACTATATTTATATTTATTGAATCATCCGAGTAATGTTGTGTTAAATGTCTCTTCATGATTACAACTTATAACATATTTCTGCATTGTCAGAAATGAAAGCGATAACATTTGATTCCCCATATGCATTAAAGAAGAAACATTATATTTTAAGTGACATTGAAGTTTTATTGCATACTACAAGTATATTTATATTTATTGAATCATCAGAGTAATGTTGTGTTAAATGTCTCTTCAAGATTACAAATATTAACATATTTCTCCATTGTCAGAAATGAAAGCGATAACATTTGATTACCCATATGCATTAAAGAAGAAACATTATATTTTAAGTGACAGCTATAAAAATACCAATCTATTTTAAAGGTCTCCAAAACTTTCGTGCATTTTTGAACTATTATTAAAGTGGAACAGTGGGAACAATAATAAATATTGTTCATACAATTTGAAGAAAACTTGGGTATTATTACTATTTATGATCTAAAAAAGTCTGACTCTGTTAACATTGATTTATAACTTTTTAGTGGTATAGGAACCAAAACATATATATTTTTGTGGTATTTTCTTGAGTTTATTATTTTTTAAGTGAAGTGCCTGTTATACTGTGGAAGAGCTTTCCAACAATGCTGCTAATTTTTTATATGGTAGTATTTTTGTTTAACTACGAGTTCTATATATTCCGAAATAATTACTCCAATAATGAATTGAACATATTTGTATTAATTAGCCGTCCTTGAACTGGACATATTGAATACATGGAAATATCGGTGTTATGAAATAAATTTTTATTTATTCACCTTTTCTCATTTGATTGACCAAAATATTGCCAAAAACATATGTACTATACTATATATCCGGACATTTATGATTTCATAAAAACTGTTGCACATCAGTGAACCGCAAAATTTGAAATCTTATAATTACATATTTGCTATTAGAATTGAAATCAAAAGCAAAGCTTACTTACAAATTCTAGCCTAATATTTGATTTGTCAAATCATCGCATAGTCAATGCCGCAAGACGTCAATCATTTTTTTGATTGTATTTGTGCTAACATTTTCGATAAAGTTACAATTTGTTGGCAAATGTCAAACATCCGTCAAATTGCAAACAACATGGCAGTTAATTAAAGAAAAAAGTTCGCTCTAAAAAAAAAACAGTTACTGTTGTAGCCCACCCAATAGTTAGGAAACACGTCAATCCAATCCAAACTCAAACTAATTAAAAAGCCAAAGCAGCAGCAGCAACAACAATAACAACAACAACAACAACAACAATGGCACTTGTTGTTAAGAATTGCAACTAAAATGCGACCAGGCCCACAATCACAAACAGAAACAGCAACAGCAACAGAAACGAAAACAAAAAGCCCTGCAGTTTTGCCTTTGATTTCGCACCACGCCCCAAACCCCAGACCTCGACTATCAACAACAACAACAACACACATTGGCAATTGTTTTAGATGGCAAATCTCATTATAAGCGAGCTATACTATATAGCTTGCTATATAGCCTCACAAGGTGTGTTCGTCGTCGTCGTCGTCTCCATCTACATCTCCACTGCCAGTATCGACGTTGTCTTATTTATTAGCCAAGACACAAACCCAACGCTCAGCGACGGGCCATGCTGCTGCCGGCTTATTGGCTCTGTGGTGCACGCCCTAATTCAAATATTACAGTTAGCTTTGCACAGATTTGTTGTTGTTGTTGTTCTTTTTATTGTACTTTCTAATACATGAATTAGCCTCAGCAGTCCATGTGAACTTGGCCAATTGGCTCGGCCAATTGCGCTCGGCTGTCAAACGAATGTCGACAGGCGATTTATTTTATACGTACGGGTATACTCTGTAAGTACTTATATACGAATCCATTTGCTTGCGAATCCATTGCCTGCAAAGGTCAGTCGAGCGAGTCGGGCGGGTGCCTAACGAGGCCTTTTTCAATGGGCCGGCCAATTTAATTCATTTAAAAACTTTATTATTATTATAACAGTAAAGCACCGACAAAAATGAAATGAAAAACATTGCTAATTTATGTTTATTGTGCATTATTTTGTATTCGCAGTTCCTTTAGGCCATAATTCGTTGTTTGAATTTTTGTTATTTTTGTTTTGGTTTTCTCGTAGCTCAGTCTAACAAATTGAATTTTTATGCTAAAAATTATTTTTAATGGTTTTTTAGTTAGTCGCCAAGCGGCAGCTGATTGAAATTTATGTTGTTGTAACCATCGTTGTTATTATGGTTGTTGTTGTTATTGTTTTGTGCGTTTGGCCAAAATGCATTAACATAGTATATATTTATGTCTATTTTATACGCCTCTATAGCTACAATAACATACTTGCTTTTTATTTCTAGAATTGCATTCATTAAATTTATTTTATGCCATATTGTACTTCGGTGCTATTTATAATGGCATATTTATGAGCTAGCCTATAAATTGCATTGTACGTAGTATCATTAGGGATCTGGCCAGAGCTTGGTCAAACAATTGTGTTGTGTGGTCGAAGAAGAAGAAGAAATGATAAGACTAATGTATCAAAGAGCCCAGCAAGAATAAAATTAAACCGAATTCTTCTTATGAAAAACATGACAGATTACGTTTAATTAACAATTATGGAAAATTATAGGAAGAATGGAGAATCGGTTCAAATGGCTTATACGAATTTTTTAATCTTTCAGCTACGCTTTGAATGAAACATAACAGCAACCATATTGATAATAATATCTTATTCAAAGATATCGAAACATGCCACTAAGAACAACTTTTTCTTGTGCACAGAAAATTAAATTTGAAAATAAAATCCGCATTTTCCCAAAAAGCTATCTGTGAAAAGTTTTAAATTTGTAATCTGTAATTAATTTAAGAAATAATACAATATAAAGTAAAACATTTTTTTTTAAATGCATGGAAAACATAAAAATTTCAATATCAGTCAAGTGTCTGTTTTTTGAATACAAATGCTCTTTGGGTGCTATATTTCGATATTTTACTAATCGATATATAATATTGATAACTTATAAATAACTGAACACATTTATAAACCCATAATTTCTTTTCTCTGGCGTGCTTTAAGATAGTTTTAAAAGGAGTCTTTTTATGGTTAATTTATTATTATTATATTAATATTATATTAATATTATATTATTATTATATTATTATTATTATTATTTTATTATTTACATATTTATAAACTGATTTAAACTCGTATTTAACAAATAACAATAGCCTCCATGAGTCTGAAACCAAAAAGCGTTTTGGAGATTCACCTCTACCATATATATGTATGTTAATTGTATATAGTATTTACTGTATTTATTATATGTAGAAGTGGTTTTATAGTATTGTTATAAGATATGGGAACATTTTAATCATATAATGAGTTATAGAAAGGTGGAAATTGTAGAATAACTGGGCTTTCTCCAACGACTGATATTTCTCGAGGCCGCAATTGAAAAACTGCCGAGCTACGACTGCTAAAGTCACTCGAAAATATATACATAGATATATTTATATATATTCCGTATTCTTACATAGATGTTAAAACATAAATACAGTTATATATAAACATATAAAGCTCTTTCGCTTAAGTAAATTCTTTGTAAAGAATTGGAATTGTTTGCAAAGCTACACACATCTAAATGAAGAATAATTTGAATACTCTGAGTGTTGTGGCTTCAACAGTCTTTACTGTAGCATAAGTTAGAAAGAATTGCTGTAACGCCCATTTTTTGTTACCTTGTCAAAAAGCCGCAAAATCTCAAATCAAATTCTAATTAATAAACATGCTAAAAAGCAACGCGTCAACATACTCAAGAACCTCTCAAGCTAAATGTAACTAGAGGCCAGCACTGGACAGTTGGCCAATTCATGTTAACAAGCAAAGTTTGCGAATCCGAATTAAAGTATCCCCAACATATATAGCAGCACCAACAAATTAGCCGAGCTCGGCCATAACTCCGACACTGGCGAACGCGAATGCGAACGCGTTTAATGAGCCAAGTGGGCAATAGTGTTTGGAGTGCGGCTACTTTATGGCCATTTTTAAAGCCATATTTGGTGCACGGGGCTATTTTATTTAAATATCAAACCATAAATTTATGCACCACAACGAATGCAAACCCAAATGCTATTGTCAATTGCATTCAGACTCTGGCTGTAATGCGACCGAACAATTCCAGGCATTGTTCGTGGTGGCGCTGGTGAACTTTGTCATTTGTAGTCGAACCAAATCAAGACGCAAAAACAAAGTAGTAACTATCTGTAGAATTCGCCTTATCAGACAGAGTGTGAGGCACGGCACAGCACGGCTCGGCAAGTGCAGGCGCAGCCTTTGATAGAGAACCGCCAATTTGTAATATAATCAAATGCAAATGGCATGTAAATGAAAGGGGTGCGTCGTGCGGGGCGAGTGGGGATGGAGAGGGGCGGTCGTGCAAATAATGTCACATGTCAAATGATTTGCTTTAAAGTTTTGCCGCATTTGACGTTAGAGCGCCCGAGGTTCGAGAGCCCGACAAAATTTGCATGCCTTGTGGCACTGATTGTGGCGCCGCAGCTTCTGTCCCAATTGGGGAACCCCCTCCCTCCTCCCTCTACCACAACAAACTTTTCATCATCCTCATCGGCGTCGGCGTTGTCGTCGTCGTCGTCGTGTGGGGCGTCACGTTGCGCCCCAATTGTGCCCGCCATTGCAGAGTGGGGGGCGTATTTATATATTGGCATATTTTACAATGCAATTTTTTTTCGCATTTGATTGATTTGTTTTGCCAACTGACGCACGACAACATGATGGGTAGACATGGACATGGAGGAGAGACGACAAATTGTTTTAGCATTTTGATTTGCCTGAGGGGACAAAGAAACATTCATGCATAGGTGGCTGGTCGGTTTGAGGTGTAAAAATTGCCCTAAGGATAGAATATTTCTTGTCCAGAGCGAGAGAGATAGAGAGAGTCCACTAAGCGGCAAAGTTTTAAGTTTCTAGAGAAACTTAAAAAAATACAAATAGCTAAATATTTATTAGTTTTGAGTTGAAATCGTCAAACACAAATGCACAATGGCATCAAATATGTACAGTACAGTGTTATGAGAGGGATAGAATATTACTTATTCTGAGAGAGAGAGAGAGGGGGAGAGAGTCCACTAAGCGGCAAATTTTCAATTTTCTAGGGCAATTTTAAAAAATACAAATAATTAAATACCTATTGGTTTTGGGTTAAAATCGTCAAACAAAAATGCACAATAACATCAAATATGTACAGTACAGTGATATGAGAAGGATAGAATATTACTTATCCAGAGAGAGAGAGAGAGAGAGATAGAGAAAGAGAAAGAGATATAGAGGGAAAGAGAGTCCTCTAAGCAGCAAAGTTTTGGTTCTAGAGAAACTTTATAAAATACAAATAGGTAAATATTTATTAGTTTGGAGTTGAACTCTTCAAGCAAAAATGCACAATAGTAGCAAATATGTAAAGTACAGTGTAATGAGAAAGAATTTAATGCAAATCGGAATAAACTTACTGCCATAAACTTCAGCTAAAAATCACATTTCCAAGGCTTAATTAATTAAAACATTTCTTGATTCTTCAAAAAATACTCTTGATGTCAAATTTTCGATATACTTCCGGGAAATTTGAAGCACATTAAAGATTCTTTACTGTAGCAGAAACGTCGCTATTTACAATAAATATATTGCAATTAATCATTTAATGTAATTTTTCAAATGTTGCTATTTATTATAAAAACAAGTAGATTACAATTCATATTTTAAAATCATTTGGTGTCATATTTTGTTTTGCAAATTACTTTCGATACAGAAAACAACTCTTTATATTGAAATGCTCGTTATTCCAACTTCTTTAACTAATAATCGTTAGTTAAACCAAACACTTCAAATCTTCTAACTACAAAATAATTTCAATAACATATTTTTATGCAGTTCCATAATTTTCTTCGAATATCAATTTTACAAATGTGGTTTGTTTTTATTAATGTTCCCTAACTTTGAAAAAGTGACATCTAATATTTGATTTTCAGAAAAAGTTCTGAAAGAGCATTTAAACAGAAAGCATCACGAAAACACTTTAATTTAGATTTTTGCAGAAATGTTGGTACAGTTGATTGCGAATGTTCGACCCGAATGTATTTTCCAGCTCCACAAAGTGTTCACATACCAAATGGATTCTTAATTAGCTTCTCTAGATTGCCCTTTCATGTTCATATGATCTCTACTATCCATAGCTATTCCATTTAATACTTTCCCACCTTCAAATGAGTGAGCATTGTTCTTTATGAGTGTGTTTTTGGCAGCCCTACACAATAACCCTTCCACTCACCACATTTTTCATGCTCAACAATTGCCAATTTTGGCAGTAACGAGCGAAAATGACGTAAAGGAAATGTTTTGGAACAAAAATGTGGTTTCTGCCGTGAAATTCTAGATATTGTTTAAATTGGCTCGGCGGACTCGACTTAAGAGCCAAAATAATGATAAAAGCAAAATGTGAAGTGCGACTTACTTTTGCTTTATTTGTTGTTGTTGCTGTTGTTGTTGTTGCTCTTTGGCCACGCTCCATGCTCCACGCTTTGCCGGTAATTTTTAATTTGATGATTAATCGATAAGCGGACGGCCTGACTGCGATCTTCGCTGGTCATTGTACCAGGCCCCCAAAAACTCCAACTCGAAGAAAAAAAAAAATGAAAAAAATGAAATAAAATAAAACCAAGACGAAACGAAACGAAACTTGGTGATTGCATGTGATTAGAATTTTTAATAAGCTGAGTCGAGCTTGCGCTCGAGCTGGAGTGTCTTTCTTTCTTTCTGACCAAGTGCTGGTGCTGGTGCTGCTGCCCACTCAGTATTCTCAGCATGCCCGATATTGGGTGCCTCAGATAAAGATCGCAATGATCATGATGATGATGATCACTTGAAAGTTGAAACTGAATTTGAAGCGTTTAAGATCAGTTACACAAACACAAATGCTTGGCAATTAGCTCTGACCTAGCTGGGCTCTTGGAATTTTCCACCCACTCCAATGGCTTATTGAAAACTGAAAGTACATTAAGCTAAAAACCATTTAGGAAATACGATTATATACTACATACGTATGTATGTTTGTATGTATGTATATGTGGTTGCTCACTTTCACTTTGTTTGTTTAGAATGATGAACAATTTGGGCAGCCAAGCATAAACATTGCATAATAGCGGCAAGCCACGATTAAGCATTACACGGCGAGTCGTCCATCTAAGCACGACCTTTTGATAATTAAAAATAGAAGAAAACCCACTTTCTTCCTCTCTCTCTCTCATGAATTTCTTGGCCAAACTTTCACACACAAGACGCAGCCGAACAGGGAGATAGAACACTTTCCTCATCCGAAATGTTTTTATAATGTGGCCAAATGGAACTTGCATTTCCATTTCAAATTGTCATTTATCATTAGTGCTGCGTAGTTTTCTGTTTTCTTTTTTTTTTCGTTTTTCGGTTTTGGACATCTTCGGGTGTGAGTTATGTTTATCATTATTTGATTCGTGTGATTGACAACCCAGCCCAATACTAATAGAAACCAAATGTCTTTTTCTGTCTCAACATCAACATCAACCACATCGTCATCCCCCATGCCGAAAAAGCTTTGCAACATCTCCCACTTTTGGCATAAGAATGAGTAATGAATAATGAATAATGAACGGATCTTGCATATTTACGCATGTAAAACATGTGTTAAGTATTTTGCTTATTCTAATTCAAACGACGCACTCTGTACAATGCAAAACAGCTGGCCATTAAATTTGATATTAGCGAGCAGGGAAGTGCAAAATTATTTCAAATCCCATTGCCTTGGATGCCATTTCGATTTAGTCATGTCTGCGGGGCTTGTCGTGCATCTTCCGTTTTATAGCACCCATAACTGGGAGCTTTTATATACGAGTAGAGAGATTTCTATGATAATTGGAGAAACTAAGACGCATTATTAGCAGACATTTATTATAATATTAAGTTAGCTTTTAACTTAATGTTCTCTCTTTTCAACAAATACAACTGATATACTTGTATATTGTATATAATACAAATAGTTTCTAAAACAGTACCAGGGAAAACATCAGGATTTTCGTTGAACTATTCATTATTATTATGATGACCCTGTTTAAAAAGGTGTCCTCTTCTTAGTTGAGCTCTTTAACCAAGACTCCTAAAAAGCAGGAGATCAGCATTACTATCCCGTATATACTTGTATATATATTTAAACTTATAGAAAAGTTTATAATTGTATACGATTAGTATTAAATGAAGCGAAGAAGAATTATAAATACTTGGCTTTTCGGGTAAATGCAATTAAATCGAGATCACGGTTATAAAAACTACTATAATTTATCACAATATCTATGATGGCTATGATTTAAAACGTATCATATAAATAATACAATCAATTTTCGATCGCCTATCTTCCTCTAAATTTCCTTTCCTGCGAATACGATATTTAAAACGTTTATTACAAAATATAATCACTTTTGTATAGAGTTATATTGGCGTCCAAACTTTTGATGACCCTTTTTGTCTATGTAACTGATGAGTGATCATTAAAATTAAATATTATTGTTCTGCCTTATATTTCTGGATCATGACTAAAGTATGAAGTTATGTTGCATTTGGAACATGTCAAATGAATACTTGACAAAGCTCTGATAACAGTTTATGATGTCAATTGTCGTTAATTTTTCGGGTGCATACAACTAATGGGTAATCATGGTCATTAAAATTATCTTGTTCTCTGTAACATGCCTTTTGGTATCGCCTATTATCGTCGGTCAGATCTGTAATAAATAGATAATAACTCACTAATCAACGAGCACAGTGATCTTCAAAGGCTCATGTCCATCATGGAATGCTGTGTAAAATTAAGTTCTAGTACCAGAATTGTGCACATTGTGTAATTCTGTGAATATTGTCATTAAAATTCAAGAAAACTGAGGCAATTAAAAATAATAATATTGTTACATCAGTGCCACATGTGCGAGTGCGCAAAAAACTTAAATACATTAAGGTCGTAAATTAATTTAAATATGCCCAAGCTAAGTGAGACACATGCAAATATTGTAGATTGCTGGGCACATCCCATTCATATATGTACATAGTATATAGTCGTATATATTCCATTCAAGTATTTCTCAAGAATAGACCATAAATAACACTTTGAAGAGCCGCCAATGACAAGTCATGAACACAATTGACGCAAGCTTTGTGAGTGAGTGACAAGGTACAAAGTGCGAATGAAAAGGCATCATAAAGATATAGGGTCATACAACTATAGATCACTTTTAGAGAGGACTGATATTAAAAAGGAACCAGTAAAAGGTTTTTAGAATAGACCTAGAGAATATTTTCAATTAAATTTTTAAGTTATTTTCGGCTATTTAAAACCACTAAGGAACTCTAGTAAATATAGCTCGCAACGTTCCGTCTCTGCGATTGGATCAAAGATTTCAAATTTTTGAAACACATCTGTCATCATTGTAAGAAATTTTGTGTATCCCTGCATCCGTGATTCTGATTGATATCAGAAAACTTGTAATTGCTTTAAAATGTTGCCAACCAGGTGTGGCAAAAGTTACCAAATCTTATGATTATGTTCCAACACTGCCTTTATCAAGGGTCTTCAACCTGTAATCTCTATCTTCATCTCTTGCTCATGCTCTGTAATTTTTCATCAGGCAAATTACAAAAATGTAAGTCAAAGATTTTGTTCGCTTATCAGAAATTTGTCATCGGCTTGTAATACGATCACACACACACACACAAACACATCTATGTAGACACACATATGAAGAACAGCTCGTCTTGTGGGCCTGCTGCTGCAACTCCTGATAATCACTATAGATACAGTACATGTAGTGGCGAAAACACCAGCACTTGGTGTAAGCACTCTACACTAATATTTTGAGATTTTTATTGACTGCAAAAGTAATTTCGTTGAATTTCGAAGGCAAATTGTACTTTTTTCCTTTTATCTTTGTTTAAGATATGTTCTTAATGAAACAATTTTAAATTTTAAGATGAATCACTTTAAAAGATACCTATAGTATTTAAAAAATTGGGGAATAAAACCATATGCATTATTTCATTATGCAAAGTTAGCTTTTACGAAGAGGTATGTCTAGAATCCTCAATGTTTTCAATGGGAAGCGCTGCTTTCTCCACGTTAAAATGGCTGGCTGTACCCCATACTTTGATGCCATAGGTCCATCCGGCCTTACGATTAGCTCTGCAGCATATATAAATTTGTAAGCTTGATGTTTAATTTATTTACTTTATTGAAAAAATGATCAACAATAAAAATGAAGTACCTAAATATATGTTGTCCCAACTGACTGTTTAATTATAGCAATATAAATTAACAGAATTAATTATTTCGACTCAAAGTAATATGAATTAACAGAATTATTCGACTCAAAATAGGTTGCAGAAATTCTAAAACTAGAATATAATCGCTTCTAACTGGTAGTTATAGCTATAGGAATTTAATTAATGCGACATAATTTCGATGGCAATAAATGGATTTGATAAATTTTAATGTAGAAATTGAAAGCCCAACACTTAAATGTATGTATAATTAACTTGCCTTAGAATACAACTTGTTTTATTGTTGAGTAGTAGTCGCATTTGTATTTCGCCACTAAATGAATATCAGAAGTTGTGCGAGTTGCAGCCTAACTTTCGTCGCTGAGTTTCTTACCTCGCCGAAAATGTTTGTTTTTTTTTTATTGATAATCAAGACAATTAAAAACCAAAACATAAAGAATCGCAAGCGCCGCGACAGCACAGCATAGCCGGAGCCGAAGCCGAAGCAGAAGTCGAAGCCGATGCTGATGCCGAGCAGAGGCGAACAGCTGGCTGTCAAACGACTTTGAGCGGCAGTTGCCGAGTGCCGATCGTCTTAACTCGATCGCTGGTAGTGGCAGTGGCTGGCGTACGGAGCGCGCCAACTTCTTCAAGTCAGTTGAATTTCGACGCTCGACGCGGCCACAACGTGAACGGCTCTCTAGAAAATTAAAAAAGCGCCCGGCAGCGTGGGAGGAAATGCGCGCGCTTCAAGCTTTTAAACTTGACTTTGACTCTCTCGATCGGTTTTCAATTGCTTTGCCATCCGTTTGACTTCAACTGTGAGTGTGTGATTGTGTTTGTGTTTGGGTGTGCATGTGCATGTGACTGTATGTGTATGTGTTTGTGTGTTTGTTTGTGCAGTTTAGTGACCGTGAAGTTCTTTTTGCATAAATAACAGTGCTTTTGACTGCAAGTTCATTCACGTTTCCATAAATTCGTGTAATACGTTTAACGAGCACTTAAAACGTGAACGTATATGTGTTATTTACAAAGATACTACAAAGATTACTACAAATTTATGTGCATTGCAAAAATCGAAATCGGCCATTAAATTAATTGCAACATTTCGGCCATTTCCGTTTTCTGTAGTTAGGCGTGCATTTGAGCGTAAAATTAATTGCCACATTTTCATAATTTGTAAGCAGAAATGTTGCGAATACATTTAATGTTTGTTGCAATGCAAATTGTTTTTTAAAACTTCCATTTCTTCCATTTCTGCTTGCTACCACTATTATTATAATTGCTATTTGGGCAAGACAAGAAATATGTTTGTATGTATGTGTAGTAAATGATAAAAAAAGAAGAAGCAGAAAGAAACAAACAAACACACACACACACAAACACAATCTACTGTAGAAAAAGTGAAATTTCTTCGCAGACTTTAATAACAGAAATGTTTTTAGCCCCCACGCGGCGCCTTTTGTTTAAAAATAATTACAATACATAATAATTATGTTAATTTTGTGCACAAAATAACTTTGCAGTGAAATGCGTTAGTTGGCGTCCAAATCGATTACCGTTAAACGTGCAACAAAACCCGCTTGGGAATCATATTCGGCCGATTACGCAAAAGAAAATCCCTCTGCTGTGCTGTAAACAAAACTGTTTAAATATTTTGCCAAAAACAAAACATGGCTGTGACGTTTTTGCATAAACGAAAGTGTCCGTAACGCAACAACATTTAGAAAGGCAAGTAATATGTGGAACGATCAAAAGATAGCCGTTAAAACTGTGCCATAGATCTCTATCGCTGATACCTGCATAGCTGATAGCGAAGTCAAAAGAAGTAGCGTTATTTCATGGCTATTAACATTTACACTTTCAAATGTAGAACCGACCAAGCCCTCAAAGCAACAATAGCTCTATCGTTTAATATTTTGACTCTGACTCTTTATTTAAAATGATTTGTTGTTAGTACATTTTACTAATATGATTGAAATTTCGAAACAATGCGTGAGCATGAATCCAGGGATGAATCCAACCCAAATTTATCTAGGGCAGGAAGAGTCTCAGATTGTGTATCGATTACTATCGACAATTTGTAATTTCAGGCCGAGAATTATTCTATTTTCTAATTTCAACAAAGTATTTCATCATCTAATGCTTTGAAATTTTTAATTTTTTGTAAGTAATTGACTTGTGAAGATTTCTAGGGAACCTTTTTTTAAATGGGACTAGGATTGATTTATTTAGGAAGCATAAGAAAGTTACCTTTAAAAATCATGTTTAATTCGAAGGATGTTCTATGTTTAAAAAATTCACCTCAAAAGCTCGAACTTTCAAGAGTATAGTGTGTTTTATTAACTAGAACTCATGTCAAACTTTTTTATTATAAATATATAAAATATATATACACAGATAAATTTGATTATTCACTGCTCCGCAAAATTATCTTGGGAATTTATTCTATGCCTATGTTTGGTTTTGTCCATTTTTAGATTAAATATACAAGTATTTTCTTTAATATCTTGTTGAATATAATGATAAATATTGCATATAACGTAGATAAAGTCCTTCGTGGTGCAGGGTGTTGGAGATCAGTCTAGTTATCCATTAGCATCATGGTTTTAAGCTTCTTCTTAGATTCTTGTGTTTGTTCAATACCCTCCAAGAAAGAATTTATATTTTCAAAAGTTTCTGTAGCCGGCGTTTGAAAATCAATGCTTACTATAAATATAATGTTAAAAATAAATATTAGCCATAAAAAATCATAATTAAGAGTTTGTTTTCTATATGGAATATCGTTTAACAGATAGACCACCAGGTTCGAATTAGCTTTCATTTGTGACACATTCTTTTTAGCCACAAAGGCAACAAAAACCACCTGCTCACATACTAAATAAGTAAAAGTTCTGTTCTTTCAATGGCGATGGTAACACAAAGAAATTCTTTCGTTGTGCCAATTTGTTGAAAACCAACCTTTTTGGTATTCCATTTGTATGCCAGAGACAAACACTTTTTTGAAAACTGAACTGAACTACTTTCATTGCGCGTTTTCGCATCAATAATTTACATAAATATTTTATGTTACAAATTCGTCACCTGCACCTCTCTACCCCGTGCCCTACACTCGCCAACGATAGCCTCCAAGGGCCGATTTCAAATTCAAAGCCACAAAGTGCTGTCAAATGCAGAATTAAGCGCAAAATAAACATTTACCTACTTACGCGAGTAGAGCCGTCAACTTATTGTCATTGTTGTTGTTGCTTTCATTCAATTTCTGCATTATAATTTGCACAACTCTTGGTAGGCGGGGGGAAGGTGCGGGGGCAAGGGCAGGTGAGTCGCTTTTAAATGCGTTTTTAAATGCAACTCCAGCGCTTTGCAGGCCATTAAATAAAAACACAAAAAGAGGCCGCCGCCAACAAATAAATAGTTGAAATTCGCTTGAGTAACAAAAATAAAACAAGACAATACATTTTTTTATATGATCGCTTCGTGTCTTTTTTTCATTTTTGCGTTCACCGCTAAATGTGACAAGAATTTGCAAATGTCAACAAAATTGT
The DNA here is from genome assembly GCF_003285725.1 of Scaptodrosophila lebanonensis. Lineage (NCBI taxonomy): Eukaryota > Metazoa > Arthropoda > Insecta > Diptera > Drosophilidae > Scaptodrosophila > Scaptodrosophila lebanonensis. Next base: position 11,199,659 of record NW_022060742.1, on the reverse strand, counting down.
GCACCGAATAAAACGAAAACAAAAGAGAGAATTTATGGCAAAAATTGGCAAAGGGTTGCGGCAAGTTCAGGAAATTACAAAGAGCTGGCCAATTGAAATTGGGTTTTTTCTTACCATTTTTATCATTTCTTTCATGTCGAACTCAGTTTTTTTTTTTCTTCTTTTTTGTAACGCTTTTTGCGACAATTTTTGAAAGGTAATTATGTTACGCGCTCCGAAAGTGAATACGTAAGTAAATCGAATTAAAAGGAGTCTGAACAGGAAAAGCATTGCAAAAAGTTGGTTACATAAATAAATATAATTTATGATTTCATATCGGTAATAAAAACAATGTAAATGTATGTCTTCTTATGTCTTCAATATATTCTGAAATATTTGAGTCTCTTCGACCATACTTTGCTTGTAATAGATTCTTTTGCATTATAATATTCTTACTTGTCATTTATCAGAGTTTGAATAGCAATTCGAAAAATACTCCAAATTGGAATATTTTGAGAAATCATACACTTTATACAATTTATGCTTGAAGGTTAATAGCAATCTGTACAATATAAAAGAGCAATTGAAATATTTTGTTTTTCATTTTTTTTGTTATTTTAACTACTTTTAGCTACAAAAATAATTCTGATATTTTTCGAAAAACAAACAAGAATTCATTCAAATTTGCTGGTTCCATGAGTACCGAATTTTTTCGCTCATTTGTGACATACAATATGGATATCTATTATTTTATTTAAATATGAGGACAGCAGCATTTTAGCTTGATTCCATGAAGGGAGATAGAGCGTAGCTATTTTCGATTCAAAACGCACTTTTTAAAGTTAAAAAAAATTCCATCTGTGAGTTTTGGAGTGAAACTTGCGGGCATTTTCCAACACTATAACGCCGTTGCGGCGCTGTAACTTAGAATTGGCAATCAATAGTACCCCTTCTAAGTCACTTTAAATTATTCATTAGATTTGACAAAAGTCGTAATCTCAAATGAAAATTTAAAATAATTTTTTTTCAACGAGATTCAACTCAATATTTCCATTTACTAACAAACGTTTTACCTTGCCTCTTTTCATTTACCTTCAAATTAACTCGACTGTGTGCAGAAGTTGCAGTTGCATTTATGAAGAGCACAGATACATTTGTATCTGGCAAATACATACATGCATGTACATGCACAATTGTTAGGTATTTCCATAGTCTATGGCACAGTTTTCCATTCGTGTTTGCTTTAATTTTATTACAACAGCAGCAGTGCTTTCAAAGCCAGGCCAACTGACACTTGTACAAATCGAATAGACTTTTTGGCATTCGTTGACAGGTGTATTTGTTTTTATAGCTATCAGATACATAGCAATGGGTGCTTGTGAGCTTCGAGTGGCAAACGTCATAAATCTAGATACACCAATGTATACCAATTTGAAGGTGCTGTTGTAAAATGCTTTTATTGCTCTTTAATAGTATGTCCAATGCTTTGGCTTTAGATATTAAAAGGTGTAACTTCAGACAGCTATAGTCGACTATAAAATATAAATAAAGGTCGTTCTCACACACTCTCAACGATTATAAAGTTTTGTGTTTCCTTCATTTATTAATTGATTTCGTTATGCTGTCATCATTTTTTGTATTTTATGATCTTTGATAGCAGGTTATTTATAATTTATAATGTCGATAAGTTCGCCTAGAAAGTCGTAACTTGATGTCATGTTTGGCTTTTTCGCCTGCACCAGTCCCATGTGAGTTTTCATTATGAGTTGATGAACTCATAATGACCCCAGAGAGTCAAATGATGTGTTTTTAGTTTTGGTGGGCACTTTCTAGAGCCAACTAATTAGACCATAAAGCAGCCGACCGAACAACTTGCCGAACTAATTCGCTCAGATAAACCACAACAAAGGTCACGCTTTAATTGATAAGAAAACAATGCGTAGAATCTGTCGAGAAAATCTACACAAAAGGTGAGGCGGCTACTGTTGAAGAAACTCGCAGCAACAACAACAACAACAACTACTTCACTTGACTTGACTCGAACGCAGCCAAATGGAAATGAGGAGTCCATCATACTCTTGAAATACAATGAGAACAGAGTTGAAAATGGTTTCGAAACCTAACTAAACTGAACTTGAAGTGCCGACTGTGCGTCTGATAAAGATCACAGCAGACAGACAAACCCGACAAATGGACAGACAGACAGACAGATAGACAGACAGAAATTCTCTTAGTCGGTGAGTCGGTCGGTTCGGTTAGAGTCACAGGTGTTTGGTAGCACAAAACTCAGAATCATGCCACAATTGAATGCACCGCTTCTGAGGAGGCCTTTCGGGCCAAAGAAAACACTTTTAATAGTTTTGAACCTTGGCGTTTAAAATGTGCAGCGAAGCGTGTGCCCGTTGCTCTGTTTTCTGCTTCCCAACTACGCCCTTTTTCAACACACACACACATTTAGAAGCTGTCCCGTTTATACACAAACATATATACATACATACATACATACCTATATAGGAGTACGTGTATATAATTAACCCCCTGATGCCATTTGCAACATTTAATTGTCGATTGGCTTGCAATTAAATGACAAGCGGCAGGCGGCCATCAAACACACGTTTCAAACTCATATTTGAGATGCCAGGCCATGGATACAAGGCACATGAAATATCTTGCAACGAAATGCGCCTGGAATTCAAGTATTTAAGTAACGAGTGCAAATGTTCTTCCCCTTTTCTCGTGCATCAGATCTGATCAAAAGGCAGCCGACTTTTTCGCTACGATTCTCGACTTGACTTCAAATTGTTTATCATTGTTGCTGTTATATAAGAGCGCCCCTCTAACTGGCTAACTAACTAACTAGTTCGAGTGTATTATTTAGTAACATAAAAAGCAACTTCAACTTGAAGTTTTCGTTCCACAAATGTCACACTTAAAAGTCAAGCCAATTAGTTGCTTCCGTAATTTCTTGGTATTATTTTAATTAGTTTTTAGCTTTTCGTTTTTATTTTCATCATTTTTCTTTATTTAAATTGCGGTCACTTTTGGTCGGCCAGTCGACTCTGGTTTTTTTTTTTGGTTTTTGAGTTTTATGTGTCTGCCAAGATTTATTTGTTTTCAAAAAATATAAAAATGCTGGCGCTGCGTCTCATAATTTATGGGCAATGCATTTTTTAGATGCGATCGCAATTCGTGTGAATGATCTTTTTTCGTTTTACTTCTTTTTTTTCGGAGTGGCTATAAAAGCTGTGGAAAATGCAGTATGCGCTTTAAATCGGAATTACATAGTTTGTTTTTTGTTTTTGTGTTTTTGTTTTAAGAGACGCCTGACTTCATTTTATGGGTTTATTTATTATGGAATGTGTCAGCTATCAATCATGAACTGCTGCCATAACTTTAATTATGCAATTCATGTACAATCCTCTGCAGACCCTGAGCTAACAAAGAAGGAAAGCACGAGTATAAAAACTAAATCCGGGAAATAATCTACAATAAAGGTAATATATGGGACAATGCGAGTCTTAATTTGAAAACAAATTGAATTTCTTCTGGCAATAAAATTAAGGCAAATATTATTTTCAAGCTTAAAAATCATTAAATTATAAAAATAAAGGAAATTGCAAATAGGTGAAGATAAGGACTATTCAAACATACTTGTATAATAAAATACAATACAGTCCAAACCTAATGTTAACCTTTTTTTAAAAACAGATTTTATTTTGCAAAAAATTGACAGTGTTATCATTATAGATACTATTTCAATTAAAAGGCGTTATACAATATTAAGTATAAAAGTTGCAATTCAGTTCAGATTGTATACCCCATCCAGCCGATAGGAAATTTTAAAGATATGGTCCGATATGCAGACACACACAAGTTTCTCGAATTGTTTTTTTATATAAAAACACTACCAATTCTACACTTAATCGTAGCTAAATACAACAAATATTTATTTGGGGAGCTCCTTTTTAAAAACCCTACTTGTAATAGAACACAAAATTGTGGGCTAATTTTTTGCATGTCTGTTGATTCACATCTAAAGATAAATAAAATAAGTTCCTGTTGCTATGGAATCAACGACTTATATTCAACTATTACCTATTATAAAGGTATTCAAAGATGTCGTATATATTTTTCAAGAGAGTAAAATTGATTTCTGAGTGTTGAACATTGTCATAAATTGCATAATATTGAATTATTTTCGGTTTTATAGACTTTTTAATACACAAATTTTGCTTGATACAACCCAAATACCCAAATAAACTTTAGGCGCTGAGTTATATTGCGTAAAGAACAAGAAGAAGAGCGAATCCCCTTCTGTATCGAATTGTCTTAGCATACTGGAATATATATGTGTATGTATCTTGAGTCGGAGATGCTTTCTTCTGACTGTTACATATTTTACCCAATATACAGTTTTAATCCTTCTGATACAGGGTATATATATTTTTTACTTGCATTCAATTTTTGAATAATTTCCATTTGACAGAATAGATTGATAATGTGAGCACTCATCAGACAGTCAGTTTTCGAAAATTTTTCCAATAAAGTTTAGAGAAAGTCTATACGAAGCTTCTATATGTTCTTTTGCATATTAGTATAATAATAAGTTCTATGTTTCACAATCATGAGTGATTTCTATCGATGATCCGTGGTTGGATTCCTTGACAGTGTGCAACTCTTTTTTTGCCAGTGTGCTTAAGAAAAATGCTGATCTGTCTCATTCACATAACGAGCAAATGTTGAAGCCCATTGCGGCGGTGAAAAAAATGCGTTTAAGTCAAGTTGCAAAGTTGCAAAGCCGCTGGGTGCGTGCAACGTGTGTGGCAGACGTTGCTTGGCCGACAGCTCAGCCGACAGGCAGCCAACCTGGCACTTTAGCTCGATATTTATGCAACGGCACAAGCACACACACACACACACATACACACACACACACACACACATACACCTATATACACATATACAGTCAATCTCTTTCTCTTTGCAATTTAAGCGCACATTTTTCTTGGCAACACATTTTCCTTGCTTGCCATATGCATAAGCCGTTTTTCCAGCTCTCTTTGCCTTTTGCCATTGTTTGCAACACTTTGCGGCGCTTGTCACATAACATAGCAATAGCAACAGCAACAGCAACAAAAACAACAACAACTATTTGAACTGCCAGCACCACCACCACCACCACTGGCTGTTGTTGCAACTGCAACATATGCAACGACAGCCGCTATGACTGTGGCGGTGTCTGTGGCAGAGGCGGAGGCAGCTTCGGCCCGCGGACTCAGGCAGCGTTGCATGACACATTAAATGCAAAACGGCGTGCACACCAAGAGACAGACCTGAAGAATTTTTGCCACCATCAAGAAGTCGAGCGGTTCTGTTGCTGTTTTTTTTTTTTCATTCTTATTTATTTAATAAAGAAATGGCTTGGCCGTTTTTTTAATGTTTTATTTCTGCTTGTGTGTGTGTGTGTGTGTGTGTGTGTGTGTGTGTGTGTGTGTGTGTGTGTGTGTGTGTGTGTGTGTGTGTGTGTGTGTGTGTGTGTGTAATCAAGCGGTTGTTTGTGCAGCAGCTGCTCTGTTTATGCCACTTATGGTCGCTCGCTTGTGTGCTTAAATATTTTTAAAGGTAAGAAGAGTATTTGTGAGACTCGCATGTGGGGGCAGAAGTGTTGCTGCTGTCGCTCAGCAAATATGCGGTTTCTTTTAACTTAAAGCTGGAATTACCTGAACTTGATACGATTTTATTGAACTTGTTACCCAAATTTTATGTTTTTGCTTGAACTTTAACTATTTTTAATACTGTCTGTTATTTCCTACTCGTATCTATGCGATTATATGTAGTAATAATCAAGTTGAAATGCATTTATTTAACACCAAAAACTATTCCTCTCAATTCACACTAGCATTATTCTATTTGTGTCACAAAACTGCATTGCATGAAGAGCAAAGGCTTACGTTTATATCTCAAATAAAAAAAAAAAAAGGAAATTGATTGGAAGTGTTTCTGTTAAATTAGTTAATTAACTTTTCAGTGCTATAAGAGCTAAAAAGAAACTCAATTATTGCACTATTTATTACGTTTTTCTAATCAAAAAGCAAAAATTATGATGAAAAACTAAAAACTTTTTACAGACGGTTATTGCCTTTAAAAACATATCTTTTTCTTTTTGAAAAAATATTCAAGTTTTTAATTTATATAGCCTAGACAGTCTAGACACAAGCAGCATTGCATTATAAAGCAACGGTCCCCCAGGCAAATTTATTTATTTTATTTTTTTTTTTGGTACTAGTGCATTAATTTATAAAAATCTTTCTTGTCGAACTAGGAAAATGATTTGTACGCAAATCTGTCGAAGCTTACGAGGGTGTCATGAAAATTATTTTACTTCAAATATAATTAAAGACAATTCTATACTAAGGTGTAGCAACAATCTGCAACGACAAAGTGTGCAAAATTTGCAAATAAGTGTGCAAATTATTTGCATGTGTGCACGAGCTTAAGCTGTTGATACGGTTTTTCAGATAGAAATATAAATATCCTAAGGCAGCCACACCAATATTCGTATGGCTTAATAAAGACAGTTGCTAAATATAATAATTAACTAACTAATTGTATAATTTTACCAAAATAATACTTTGTTGTTTGGGTATTGACTGCCTAATTAAAAAACAAAATTGCATAATTATTATATAGTCTTTATTATAGAAAAAATTTAAAATGTTGGCATTTTTCGATTCTTAAAAGGCGTCCATCACGCTTCTAATTGGGCGATGAGAAGCAAATTATTTTATAAACAACATATTCGGCTTATGCTCTACACATAGTTTTGCAAATGAAAATAAATCAGCCAATTCGACATGCTGTTGTACCATTATTCATCTAACATACCAGTACATATAAATCTACACATATACTACTATATATTGCATTATTAACATTTTCAAGACATTCAATTGAAAGTGCACAATGAAGGCTACTGTTTCTGGCCTTTATTCAATTTGAATATTAATCAAAAACTCATTATTTCTCAGCACTGGAAAACATTGGCAACACAGTGTGCTTTTAGACACATTTAAGCAGTTCATGCTTATTATAGAGAACTGAATTATAAGCCTGACGTGAGCCTTAAATTCGATTAGGGCTTGCTTGCACAGTATTCGAATGCTCAGCATTTTGCAACACAAATCAAAATCAAAATCTCTTTGATGTGCCCAAGGCGCCAATATATTCGCACAAATACACTTGCTTCTATATATACTCGTATATATACATATATTGTGTACGTCTGTATGTCCATCCATCAAACTGCCCATAGCAATTGAATATTTACGAACAATTTAAATAATTGCACATTACGGCAACGCTTTAATAAAATAATTAAAATGAAATATGCCATGCTTGCTAGCTGAAATATTTCTCTCAGATTGTGTGTGTTGTTGGTTTTTATTTATTTTTTATTTATTTATCTCGCTTGTTATTTTGCGCCTGCCACTCCAGCAAATTGGTGGCAAGAAGTAAAACTGAGAAAATAAAACAAGAACCATGGAGAAGCGGCTCTGTGTGTGTAGAAAAATGTGCGAGCTACCAATCTACGCATTTTTTTCCATTGCTGGGGCTCGTCAGAAGAACACCGACGAATGGCGAGCATAAAATGTTTTAAGAAATTGTTGAAAAGCAGAAAAAAATTCAACAGAAAATATTAATTTCAATTATTTACGTACGTAAGCAGCCATGGAGGCAACGATTTTTCCCACCGTCGGGGAATGGTTTGATTGGGAAGCGCAGAGAGGGGCGCGACTGGCCAGAGCAGAGCGTTTTGTGCGCTAAATGTTTGCAATTTGTTACAGGATTTTTATAGACAAATGAAAAGCTGGCTAAAAAATAGATAGAGCGAGACTGAGCAAGAGAGAGGGAGAAAGAGCGAGAGAGAGAGTGGGAGAGGGAGGCAAATGATGGCAGCCCATTAAGTGGAGCGCTGTGGGAAACACTGGCCTACAGAGTTTATAATTATCAGTAGGTGGCTTTTCTTTCTTCTCTCTCCCCCCTCTCTCTCTCTCTCTCTCTCTCTCACTCCTCCCTCTGCTTATTGTTGCACTTTTAAACTGCACATGCGCCCATTTCCCGTCAACGGTCGTTTGTTGGTTTGGCCGGTCGGTCCCATGATAACAACGGAAGTTATTAGGCGGCTTATGTGATCAAACGCTCGAAGCTTGATTCCAAAGAACTTGCCTTAGTTCTTGGCATTGAAGTTGCGCACAAATTCTATAGCCATGGCATCAGCTTGCCAGCCACTTTGGTTTCACTTCTAATTAAAAGCGACACTTTGGCATGTCTTGGGCTTCGTTCGCTCTTCGTCGAGTCGGCACGGAAATGCCTCAAACATATATGTATATGTATATGGGTACTCGTACATACATATTATAATGCGCGAAGAGTCAAAAGTGGAGTGCTCTGAAATGACATGTGGCGTTCTTTTTTTCGCGCTAAGTGCCAAGAATTTTATGTACTCGAACCGGCCATTCGACTCGATTGAATGAGCAGCTTTGCAGTTGAAGCTTCTCTTTTAATGACCTTTGGGCATTGAAATCTAAGCTCAACCATACTCTTGTACATACATGTATTGTTAAATAAAATACTAGCTACAAGCATAATCAATACTTTAAGTATTTACGGAGCATACCACGCGTAATTGCAATAACAACCAACTAATTGCAATTTTAACAAAATGATCTCAGTACGGTTAAGTGCCTCGCTAAAATTGGAGAAAGGCAAGGTTACTTTGTTTATAGGCTTTTTCAATCATCTCTTCAGCTGAGCAATTTCATGGTATCATTTAGTGGCACGATTATAAACTATTTCAGTTGCACCTGCAACCTTCAATTTAAATACTCGAACGATACCATTCAGTACGAAATAAAACAACAGGAAAGTAACAATGTGTTGGAAATAATCCATATTTAAAGCAATAATAACAAACAAGAAATAACTAGGATTGCTAAAAATAACCAAAAATAAAATTATACTGAAGCTCCTCCTTCGATTGTTTATAGAGAAACTGTTTCTCTATAGCAGAAAGCTTGGCAAGCAAAGAACCTATTCTCTGAAGCCGAGTAATTTTCATTATAAAAATTAGGATTATTAAAAATTACTATAAATAAATACTTACAATCTAATTATTTTTTAACATACATAATATATTGTTGTCTCAGTTCTTTTTCTTTACTCGATACATTTCTTGCAACAATTCGCGAGTCTGAGTATCGATACACGTACTTGTATATTGATGTCCTTGATGGTGGGGCTATAAAGTTCTAGTTTTTGGGGTAAATTTTAACAGGAGTATATAAATTTACAATCTGCTCCTTTTTTTATTATTATTTGTTGTTGTTGATGTATTTTTCAGTTTTTTTTTCTTTACTCGATACATTTCTTGCATTAATTCTGAGTTTCGATAAACAAGGTCTACTTTTTGGGTTAAATTTTGACAGAAATATATAAATTTACAAAGAAAGGCGAAACACTTGACGCAATTGAAGGAAATTACTACAAAAATATAATAACCCAATAATCGTTTAATAAACATTTTTGCCAATAACAACTTTAATAAAACCGATGCGAATTCTTATTGTACCTTTCGATAATCAGCTGCTGCGCAATATTAATGTGCTTTTATCAATCAATATCTCAAACGCTGCGTTTTAACAATAGCTCCAATACGAAATGCTTAATAAATTCCCATTAGAGTCGCTGTTAAGATACAATAAATTAAACGTGAAATCATCGAATGATATACATACACGTATATAAAATAAATCTAAGCACATAAATAAGTGCCACTGCAAACTACAAAATATCTAAGTAAATAAATATATACAAGTACGAATATACATATGTTGGGTGTGTTTGTTTAGTGAGGCAGAAAGCCTGGCACGTTCCGGGCTGAGTCAGCAGCAAGCGATCCGAAATCGAATGCTTCTATTGAACATTCTATCACAGTCTAGTAACGTCATTTCCTTTTTGATTAGAAGTTCATAATTGTATATTTTTAGCTTTGTCATAAGCAGCAAAACAATTTAATGAAACAATCGTTTCGTTTGTTCAACATACGTATCTTGTTTTGTCTCTCTTTATCGATGACACACCTATATAAGTAGCTTGTGTCCGAAACTTAAAACCCAATTAGAGTCTGATAGGTGTATGGTCTTAGAACTTTTCCACACACTTATTATTATATAAGAGTTGAAAATTGCTCACAATTAAGTGCTGGATTTTCGATGCCTTAGCGCATATTATTAACTAATTACGTTTTATTAATTTCATACTATGCCTAATGAAATTTAATAGTTGTTATAATTATTTATCGCATGGGGAAGAGAGAAAAGCTTTGGGCGCCGTCAAGCAATTTTTTGTTGTTGGTTACGCGTCGACTCGTCACGCTTAATTGTTCAGATTTCGGCAAAAGTAATTAAAATTTGATAGGGCGAGAGCATTTATTTAAATGTGCCGCTAAACTGGAAACCCCTTCAGACCACTTTTCTCCTGTCATGGACGATTAATCTTCGAATCTTTAAAGCCCACTCTGCGCAATTTCGATTTCGTTGCCTTTAAATTTGTTATTCGCTCTTCAATTTGATTATTGTTTGCCTATGAATATTAATTCTTCACAAGCTTTAGATTATTATCGAACAATTGAAATATCGATCGAGTCTCGCAGCGTCTTAACTTCTTTTTCTTATTCTTAACTGCTACCATTTCGTATTGGCCGCCGCCTTTAGCGGCCAGCAATTAAAGAACACGATTCTAGCCCTGGCTTCAGCTCATTTAGCAAAATGTTTTAACAATTTCTGTGTGTGCTTACGTTTGGTATTTGATTTTCTTGATTTTTTTTCGCCACAATATTTCACAATTACTACCTGCTGTGTTTCTGTCTGGCCACATTTAATTGTGTAATTTTTTTTGGTTTGGCCCCCGATGGTAGTGTGAAAGGTTAGAAAGGTTATGGATATGCGTTGAGTAACGAGCGTTCAGTATTCGGCCATTTAGTATTGGCCGGCCAACTTTCTGGCTATATAGATATGGCATTTAAAATAACAAGAAATCTACTGAAAAATTGCGAGAATAACAAAGTTAGGAAGCTGGATAAATATCGTAAACTTATTTTGACTCAGAAACTGTGAGCAAATCTAATAAATCTAAATACATTCGTTCGTGCTAACGATAGCTGCTTTTCAATGTTTTTGCAGGCAGTTTGTCTTTCGATTACATTTATTTTCAAGCTAAATCAAATATGTGGTTCGATATATTTAATTCAGTTGGGAGACTAAAATTCTGTTTCCTTAATAAAGTTTTTATTATATTCACGAAACTTCTTTTTAAATTATTCATTTAATCTAGGAAACGTTTCTGTGTGGCCTAAAAGAGGAAATGGCATAAATATCGAATTTATTTGTACTCAATACTGCAAATAATTAACTTTTTACAAAAATTTTCGGTTTTAAATAAAAATAAAATATTGAAAATATTTGCATCAATTCAGCAATTCAGGAATCATCATCAAAAGAAGCTCAAACAAAGCAACTCTTTAAACACAAAATATATTTTTATAGAATATATTTAAAATATTTAGTAAATCTATGGGGCTAGTCTTGTTAATAGATAAGTCCATAGAACTATGGCTGTGATGTCATTTCCCCCCATATACATAAATTCTTTTCATTTTAATTTCCAATGTCTGGCTGACCTTTTTCCGCAAAACTCTATTCCCGGCATGTGGTTAGTTGAACTCATTAGCCCAATTGGAATGGGTTAAACAGTTGGATTTACCAATTATGTTCTGCTCGGCAATATCATTACTTTATTACTTCAATACTTGAGCTGAAATGCAATTTCTTTAACCTTCTTTCTTTCATTAAACAATTCTGTTTTCGGCAACGTTTACATTTGCTTAGGTTCATTAACATTTTGCTTAACGATTTTGGTCGCTGAAAGAAATCGCAAAATGTGTGTAAGCAAAAAACATAAAAATAGAGAATATAAATAAATATAAAATGAAACGCATGGCGATTTTCATTTAAATAAAATTTAATCACGTCTGCCTTTCTTATACGGCTTGTTTATGTTTTTAACATGTTTAATTAAAAATGCAAATCGTACAAGTAAAATTGATGTGGGCGTGTTTTCTCAGCCAAAACGTTGTGATGAATTCCATTTAAATTTATGGCCAAGACAAAACAAAGCATCTGTAAGCGCTGACTTCAGCTTGTTAGCCTTGCTATAAGTGCATTGCAAATAAATGCATAATATAAATAATTAATTTAGCACTAATTTATTAAGAGGTTATAGAAATCGCACATCACATCGCCCCCAACTTATGCAAAATTTGTCACCAATAGCCCGGGGGGGTCGCCGTTTGTTTTTTGTTTTTACTTTCGGCCCTTTTGTCTTAAGCTGAATTTTCTATTCTGCTTTGTCAGCTTTCGCTTTTATTTAAACTCTTTTTTATTTGTTGCTGTCTATAATTTATTTATTTTGCATTTGTCCCTGTCATTATTATTAGAAACGTTTGTCAACGCTTCGCGGCTAAGACAAAAGCCTCAGCCAAATTTTTCGCTATTGCGGTTTTTTTCCCCCTAAATTGTCTTATAAGCTTTGTCACTTTTTTCTGTTGTTGCGGCTTAATGACATCTATTTTTGGGCGAAAGTTTTGCAGACCCACATATAATTACATGTTTGTTGTAAGAGAGCAAAAAGTGCGTTCCCTCGACTAATAAGCCAACAATTGGCAGACACTTAAATATGGTTGGAAATGATGGCTTTGAAAACTTTTCCTTTCTTTCTTTTCATTTTTCTTGTTGAATCTTAACAGACTTTTACACAAATTCGTATTATTTGTAAAAGTGGATGCTAACATTAAAACCCAACCCAATCCATACTGATATAACACTGATCCTAATTGGAAATCACACTATTCTTCAAATATGATCCCTTGCCTCTTTAATCAAAATATCAGTCACAAAAATAACATACTTGTATGAGACATTTTCTGTTCTGCATCATTTCGAAATTTGATCATCAAATGTTCTTTTTTATTTATTTTTTACAAGTAAGGGCAACTTGTTATGTAATCGATTGATTTATTATCGAAAAAGAGAATCACTCTAGTCCAGGTGGCAACGCCACAGCACCTGCCAACTTGAAGAGGTAACAGTCTCCATCTTTAGCCTACGATCGACTAAAATAAACTAACAAGTGCCACATTGTGCAGATAAATAAGATTAAATATGTACTTAATATATAAAAACTATCTAAAGATCATTGGCTGTTATTTATTGAAAGTAAAAAAGCTAAACTTAAAACAATTGGGAACCCGAATTAGGACCTAGCTTTTATGTTTATAAACATTTCCCTTCTCCCAAAATGTGCTCTATTCCACCTGATTATTGTTACCATTTGTTTGCCCTTAAATGTTCTAACCGTCTGTTACAAACTATTCCTTCAACCTATTACAGATCTTGGCACCCTAAACAATAACAACAACACAACTACAACAACAACAACCAACACAATTATAAACAACAACATCAACATAAAAACCAGCACAACACCTGGCAGCACTCCCACAGGAACCGCAGCGTCAAAGACGACAACCACAACAAAAGGACAAACAACAAACAGCAACAATTCCAGTAAACACAAAATGGAGCTGTTGCCACCACTGGCGAATAACACGAGCACCACAATCACAAAAACAACAGCAGGAGCGACAAGCATAAAACAGTTGTTAGTCCACGATTATCTGAGCTACGCCTCGCCACCCACCTATTCGCGTCTGCCTCCCGATGGCCACGAGTTTCCACCAAACTTCAGCGAGCCACTGATAATGCCGCCCTCGACGCTGCTGAAAGCGGCTGCGGCTAACAAAGCATCGCCAGCCACCGTTACAGAGCTCAGCTTTGAGGCAACGCCACACAACAGCAACAACAACAACAACAATAGCAACAGCAAATTAGAGGCAGCACCACCGCTGCCAAAGACGGGACCACCGCCGACAGTGCCGCGCAAATTATATCGCCAGGACTTGATCGTTAATGTGGAGGATGCGCGAGCATCGCGTTCCCTGTCAACGAGCCACGGCCTTAGCACGCTCCCTAGCGGCAGCACACTTAGTACGCCACCTGGCGGCAGCACCACACGCGACTATCAACGTTCCTTGAGCGCACCGCGCAAGTCTAGTGATTGGCGCAAGGACGAAAAATCGGAGAAATCGGTACGCGATAAAATTGCCATGTTCTCCAATGAGAATGACGCACCGGCGCCCACACCCTCGGCCAGTGCCACGCCCACATTTACCGTAACACGTAAGCCGCTGAACATGAGCAGCGAAAATTTGCTGGACTCGAGCAGCTCCAGTTTGGCGACGCCGCCACTGAAGACTCGCGCCATGAGCGTAGAGAATCTAAATGATGTGCAGCGTCAATATCAGTTGGCCAAACAGCTGCCCCAACTGCAACACCACGCCGACTCGATGTACTCCCTAAATACGCTGCATACGCCCTCGTATGCCTCTTTACCGCGTCGGCATGGCAGCGTTGCCTCACTGGCCTCCGCTCAATTGGAGCGGCGTATTAGCTTCTCGGGCGAGGGTGAGGCCAATCGAAAGGCAGCGATCACTAATATATTGGAGCAGCGCCGACGTAGCCTCTCGAAATTGCGCGGCCTAGTCATTCCGGAGCGGCCGCATTTGCTGGAACCCATTCTGGATTTGCCGGAGATCAAGAGTCAAGTGAAGGCAGCCAGTGGTGAGGATTCAACGGATAGTGGTTTGGGCGAGACACGCGCCCGGCCACCACCAACTACACCAACCACAACGCCAATCACAACGAGTAGCTATCGCAGTCTTTATAATGGAACCTCCAACGGATTGGGAATTATTGGTGGACAGCGTCGCCAATTGGAGCCGCAGCTATCACAGCCACCAGCAAAGCCGCCACGCACTTCTCTCGTGACACCGACACGTGCCCCACCTCTGCCGAGCTCGCATCTGGATCAGGAGAGCGATACGGATTCGGTGTTCTCCAGCACAGCACGCGTGGCCTCGCCCCCCGAGAAATTCGCACTAACGCGCACCCTAAGCTCCGAGACAAACACCTCCATAGCCAGCTCGAACACCTCGACTCTGACCTCTGGTTCGGCGGGCTCACAGGCCAGCTGCAGTTCGTTGGGCAGCACGCCCACCGTTGATCTGACTAGACGCGTCTTAAAGACAAACACGACCATGTCCTCGTCAGCCAATAGCGAAGCAACATCAGGTAGCTCCAACCGGAAAAGCATACTCGCTTCGGCGAAATGTCGCAGCGCCAAATGTCCCTATGTCTTGGATGTGGAGGCCGAGGAGGATGATAGCACTGACGGAGAAGCCTGTGTGGGTAGACGCCTCAAATCCAAACCGACCATGAGCGCCTACAAGGTCGCTGCTCTGCGTGGTCAGCAACAACAACAACAGCTAGCATCACAACAGCAGCTGCAAGGACAGCAGCTGATCGTGGACAAGATCATTAGTGTGGCCTATGTGGAGCAAACATCAGATACCGATGATAGCAGTCGTCGTTCCGATGCGGCAGTCACGCCTGCCAAAATCAGTGCCATCTTCATCGATGAGGAGCGCAAGGCCAGTTTCAAGGCTGACCCCACCCAGCAAGCCAAGCTCAAGCTGGTCAGTGCCAAGCCCGTGGCAGCTCCCTTGGCACAACGGGCCCTGGAGCCCACTGCGCCCGCCCCCGAACTGTCAAAATGGATACAGCAGCGATCCACAACAGCAGCAACCATCAACACATCTTCCCCAGCATCGTCATCTTCCCTCTTGCTAGAGCGTCGCAGTCTTGCCTCAAAGCAACAGCCGGCTAAGATGAATACCGCAGAGCTTCGTGAGAAATTTGAACGCAGTGCTGCTGCAGCAGCTCCTCTGCCCACCCCCCATCACAATACACACAAACCGGTGGTAATAAATGGCAAGGCCAGCACACCCCATCACGAGCGTTTCTCCTCGCTCGACTCTCTCGCCTCGAGCTCATCGGGGGTTAGCTCGACCACACAGAATGTGAGCACCTCACAGGAGACGGCCACAGAATTCGGTAGCTTCTCATCGCTGGGCAGCAATCAGAGTCTGATTACCGCCCAGGATGTCCAACAGATTGTCGAGGAGGCGGATCCGCCACTTAAAACTCCCGAAGCCTTCATTATTGTGCTTCAGCGTGATACGCCCGAGAGCAGCATTGGCATTACGTTGGCTGGTGGATCTGACTATGAGGCTAAGGAAATAACGGTAAATATAGTAAAAATATTGCCCAGACTCTCTATAATTAATTCTCCCTTTCTCTCTCTATTTTTCTCTGCCTACAGATACACAAGATCTTGAGCAACACACCAGCCGCCAAGGATGGTCGCCTGAAGAAGGGCGATCGCATCTTGGCCGTCAATGGCATGAGCATGCGGGGTCTAACCCATCGAGAATCCATCAGTTTGCTCAAGGTGAGTCGATAAATACACCGCTGAATAATTTTGATTAACTTCTTCTTCTTCTTCTTAACCAGACGCCACGTCCAGAGGTGGTGCTGGTGGTCACACGCTCCGAATCGCTGGTGCTTAAAACTCTGACCAAGAAACGCTCCTCGCTGGGTTCGCTTAGCTCGCTAAATGAGAAGCCCACGGAGTTAGACTACGAACGCAAACGCAATTACCACAAGGCTTCACGTTCCCTGGACCTGGATCTGGATATTGTGTCCAATGAGGGCGGCACTGGATCTGCGGCCACGCCCAGCACACCTAGCACCGGCTCCAGCAGTCCCCAGCAGCCGGCTAGCTTGCATGAGTCGGACGTAGATGCTGCCATAGCGGGTATACGTGCTCGTCGTCAGATGTCGCGCGGAGAGGCGGCCAAGCTGAGCACCAGCGAGCTGTTGGAGCGCGCCGCGGAAATACGCGCACAGGGTGAGTCAAGATTGGCGGCATTTTCAAAACTCTACTCTAAATTCTAACCTATCTGTTATCTAGCCGAGGACACTGTTGTTGGCGGTGGCGCACGCTGTGTGGAAATTGTGAAGGATAGTTGTGGTCTAGGTTTCTCCATCGAGGGTGGCTTCGACTCGCCGCTGGGCAACCGCCCACTAATTGTGAAGAAAGTTTTCATGGGTAAAGAATCGAAACAATTTCGTGTTGTCTATTATTTTGAGATTCTATTAATTGCTATCTTAATTTGTAGGCGGCGCTGCCCAGAAAACCGGTCAGGTGCGCAATGGCGATGAGATTCTGAGCATAAATGGTGCTTCCACGGCGCGTATGACACGCGTCGACGCCTGGAATTTTATGAAACAACTCCCGCTGGGTCCTGTCATGATTTCCTTTGCCTAAAACGCAGAATGCGCCACAATTAGTTTTAAGTTTGAAATCGAAGCGGATTCGTTTTTTTTATCCCGAGACGGGCCTTGCCAACGAGGACGACTAAGTTGCGACTTTATGTTTTGCATTTACACGACTTTATTTACATATATATACCGAGATATATATCTATATATATATACATACATATATACGCGTATAACAATATCATACATATATTTAAATAATTTAAAGTGCAATTTCTTTGATGTATTCTAAAACGAGTTTAACTTTTAATCTTTGCGGCGCTTGAGCCTAATACATAATATGTATTGCTTGATATGTACATAATATTACTAAACTAATATACATATATACATATATATATATATATATATATATATATATATATATATATATATATATATATATATATATATATATATATATATATATATATATATATATATCTATATATATATATATATATATATATATCTATATATATATATATATATACATATATATATATATATATACATATATATATATATATATACATATATATATATCGTATTACAATTTAAAACGAAACCCCTCTATTTAACAGCGGTATTTTCCTTATATGCAATTTTTTGGTATACCATCAATACGAGTATATGGACACGAATCGAACTTCGGTGTACTTTTATCATTATGCTATGCCATAAATTATACGGGAACGTTATATATTATTTTAATTACTTTTATCATAATTTTATTATTTAAACAACAACAACAACAATGTATGCAAACAAAATTATTTGCTAATATCATATGTATATCTGCAATTTATAAAATGAAACAAAAAACATAATAAAAAATATATTATCAGCGTGAAGAAATGTTCATTTTCTGCATCGATCGTAAACTAACTTTGACATTTTCATATAAAAAGATGATGTAATTCATGAATTTTTATTTATGTTTTATGTGGGTCGGAAGTAATTTCATCTTCGTGTAATTTTTCATATAGATAAGACAATAATACCGAGTTTTCTCTCCAACAACATATTCAAAATCTTTCCACGTTTCACAACCTATTCCATCGGACCTTTTCTTAATCACGGAAAAATATTTGTCCCCTATTTCTCTAGATCATAACATTTGTACTAATGTTTTAATATGTGTTCTCACGATCACTACACTTTGTATAAAAACATCGAAGCAAATATCTAAATTTTAATAATCATTTTAATAGAAAAGGAGAACTTTGGAGTTTTTTCATAGGAGGATCAACCAAAAAAATAAGTTTCAACAAAACAGTTATTTGAACTTCGAATCAAGGTATATTTATGTAGACATTACACGATCATGTAGTCTAAAAATTATAAATATGTACATTAATTAATGAATAATAGCTATAAATAATACTAAAGTATATATTTATTTTTAGACGTAAATTTAAAGGGACAGGAAAAATATATGCCAACCGAATGAAGGCATATAGTGGACTATTTTTGAAGCATACTTTGGGGAGCATCCATCAAGCTTACAAGTACTAGACTCCAATAGAAATTCGGTCAAGTTAGGTATATTAAAAAACATTTGATCACTCAAGAATATTATTGAGATTCGATGCAATTAGAAAAGGCGCTAATTGTGTAAACATTAAAAGAAGGTTTTATTTATATAATTATAGTACATTAAAACACTGTACATTAACTTGTTGGAATGTCGATGGTCTCCATTCTCAACCGATACTGTATTGAAATGCTGTGGCATTCACTCTAATCTTTGGAAGGTCTTTTACGCAAGGCTGGAAGCTGAAGATAGGAACGAGTAACCAAACCTAAATGTTGCAATGGAGGCTGAGAGGTCATGGCTATTTCTGGCGGTTTTTCATCATCATGCTGGGTAGAACTGGTCTCGCCATTTATAGATGGTTGCACGTCCTCGCTCTCCGGAAAGATCTCCCCTATGAGCTCATACACGCGGCGTTTGAAGAACAATTTTTGATGGAAACTCATGTGTCTCATTTCTGGTAGAACACCCCGTAAGAATGCCTCATCGCAATCCATCGCCAATGGTGTGGATGATGGTTCCGATCCGATCTGTATTTGGACAAATAACGCTTAGCAAAGTGTTACCAAGGCAACAGTCATAATACTTACATTATCCGCTTTGACTTCATTATCTGAGGTTCCTGGGAATTTTCGTTTCTTAGGCAGGGTCTCGACGGCGCTATTCTCGCTCTTGCTGCGTTGCGATTGGCTTGGAAGCCCTTGCACCGGCTTCCGTTCATCTTGCCCGTCTTCTGAACCCTCTTCTTCCAGATTCGAGGCCCCGGAGTAGAATGAGCTATCATCTAATTCAGGAGCATTTTCACAATTCGTGCGCCTCAAATTACGCGAATGCCGCTTTTTGGGATTATTTAACCTATGGCCAGCACCATCGTCGCCCGACGTTTGATTCGAACGCTGTGCGCGGGTGGGAATAGGAATACCGGGGGTGATATGACGGGAGAGGAACTTTAGCTCCTCGCTCAGATAATACGGTGTGATGCGGTTGTGGATGGTGAGGCGGTTCACATTGATCGACCGCGCATAACTACTCCGTATGTTGCGCCAACGCTCCTTGCACGACGGCACTATAAAAAGTAGTGAACAAAAAATAGTAGCAACTCAAAAGAAGCTGGGGGATGCTGTATCGCCGACCGGCAGTTACTTACCCGCGTCGTGCATTTCTTTTCCAATTTCCTCCCAGGCGGACTCAATCGTCGCTTTTTTCATATAATTGGGATCACTGCGATCGTACATACAAGGATATCGTTCCACCAGGCGACAGATCTTTACATTCATTTCGTAGATTTCGGGCGTCATTTGTTTGCCTCCTGCAGCAGATGCGTAGGAGTGTTTCCTACTTCCGGCTCTAGCTCTACGTCGCGAATTCATTTTGAGTTTCTAATTTTCATACGACTTGACAGCGTCTGTCACACAAATAGAAACAAAACAGTCTGTTTAATCTGACGAGAATCAAATGTGTCGCTCTCGCCCCGGCACAGGCGACAATAACTACACATTCGATAACACGAACTCACACAATAGGGTATTCTTGGTCACGTTCGCCTTGTGCTTAAGACTTCAAATGTATGTATGTACGAATTTGATACAAAATCAAAGTAAAAATGTTCAGATTAAGGAAAGTGGTATAATTAATTACTTCATGGATGCCGGCCGCTCTCTCAATTTATTTATCTCTATTATTTACATAGCAGCTGTGAACAACGCGACCGGAACTATCAGCATCGAATGCTGAACAATTAACACCAATACCATTTACGTTTATTTTGTGTGGTGCACATACAGCTGTTTGGCGCTTCTCCGTTTTTGTTGCCGCTAAGCTGTTGGCAATGCGACCGAGGCAATCAACAAGCAACAACAAGTGTTGCCATTGCGACTGCCGACGACTGGTGCTATAGTTTTTTCACTTACCTGCGTGCAATTATTAATTTCTATAAATCGCCTTTGGCCCTGCTTTTAGTTATCTTTCCTATTTTCTCTTTATTCCCGTGATGTTGCTGCTACTGCAAATTGCGGTTGTTCTCGTCGGTTGCTGCCGCTGCTTGTTTTTATTTCGTTTGCACACAAGCACACAGACATGTGTTTGATTATTTTGTGCTCTCTCTCTCTCTCTCGCTCAATTTTTACGAACAGTGTTGCTGTGCTGCAATACGACGAGTGTTGCCGTTGTACTAAAGTAACAGACTACAATGTACAATCGAAAATGCGAGGTCAAAACGACAGATGCGATGAAGTAAAAGCCAATGTTATTTATGTACATACATACATACATACACATGTATGTCTGTTGTGTTGGAATTTGTCAAATTTAAAAATTCAATAGCATTTTGGCAATTCAATTCATAGCATTTTAGAGCGCAACGTCACAATTTTTGCCTGTTATAAATTTAATAATTCGATAAAAACCATTACCAAGTCCTACTAAAAAGGCTTGCAACAATTTTAGCCAAAGTACCCTACCCAACGAAATGAAAACAAACCAACCGCAACAGTGGCGTAGTCGACAGGGCTCAGCCGGCAGAAGGTATAGTCCGCGCGAAACTCAAAGCAACCCTCTGGCAGCAACACAATTGCGCGCCAGCCACTGTACACACACACACACTCACAAGTGCTGAGAGCGCGAGCGAATGAACAGTGCTGCCAGCTGGAGTGACGGCATTTCAAGTAAAAGAATTACCAGCTAGACTACCAGAAAGCCGACTAGCAACTGGCCGACTTTCAACGTACATAGATCAGTACAACATTTGGAGCTATATTTTAAATGATATATAAGTTTGCATAAAGAAAAAAGTGAAGGCACTAATATCCAAAAGCTAACTGAAATTTGTGTTTGGAAAAAATACCCTGTTGCTTAAAAAGGAATATTTGCTTTTTTCAAGAATTAAAAACAACACGATAACAATCCTAGTTATCGATTATCGGCTGCTTCACGTGCAAACTAAATACAACCCCGCATAATTGTCTGCTGACGCACCAATACCAATGCACTAACTTGACCGCGTTCTCCCGCTAGCTGTTTGCTACATTGAGACTCTCTCGCTCTCTCTCAAGCTTGTGCGTTGGTGTATGTGTGTGTGATACTTGTTCGCAGTTCTGTTGTGTCAGTTTCGCTGCTGCGACGCGTTCTGTTTACTCTAAAGTAGGTTTTGTGTCAGAAAGTGAAATAATATAATTTTAAAAGTGTTGAATTGTGCAGCGGTTTAAAAGAAACAATGGCATCGGGCGAATCTCCGTTTAAAGCGTCAATGAAATTTAACATCGCTTTGTTGCGTGCCGTGGCTGATAAACCCATATTATATGATCGAAATAATGCAAATTATCGGAAAAGGCTACACACAGACAATTGTTGGGACGTCGTGGCCGCGGAAATCGGAGAGAGCGGTAAGTGCTGCACAATACACATTTATATTGTTATCGGCGGACACAGTTGTTTGTTGGGAATAGTATGTTGGCAAGCAGCGACCAAAGTTGACGAACGTAAAAGTATTTGATTGTTAGTGTTGACAATTGTGGGGCTTTGCAATCGACTTATCGCGTTTGCAAATTCAATTGCGTTTAATCGTTATGAAAAACATTTAGTTAATTCAATTAAATATAAATATAAAATAAAACATTAATATCAAATAAGGATTACCAACTTTTAAAGTGAAGCCTTAAATTAATCGGCAGGAATTATTTGATTAATATTGTGTGTTGGATCACTAACATCATTTCTAATAATTGCTTGCATGTGCATTTAATAAACGTTTTTTCGAAGTACTGGCATGCAGTTATTGTTTTATTATTTTGCTTATATTTTTGTGTGCATGTAATGTTTGTTTCAATTATTTTTCAACCCATTTTTTTATTTAATATATTTTTGTTTCTTTATTTCTGAAGAAACTTTTAAGATAAGTTTAAAGCTTCCATTCGAAACAAATATATTAAGCACAATTAATATTCAAAGTTATGGCAATTTGGGAAATGGTTTGGGTACAAAAAGAATAATAATTACCAAATTTAATGGTGTTCTGTTTTCAAAATAGTTGTGAAATGGAAATTGAATTTGTAATCTTATATTTACAAAGAGTTTATTAATTTGAATTTGATAATGGATGTCATTTTGTAGATTGTTTAGTATTAAAAAATTGAGATGAGGTCACATTGTGTTTACCTACATTTGAGCAAAGAGTCATTTGTGCTTGGACTTTATTAGTATACAACTTATAAAGTTGAAAAAATTGTTTGGTTAAAACACTTATTTATTGTTGCCCTCATGGAATATTAATTGTTCGTTCAAATACGTTCAAAGACCTTTTTTGGCAGGTTTGTACATATAATTTGTTCTGACAGTTTTTTATAAATCAATTAACCAGTTAATATGCCTTTGAAAGCTACATATACGATTTAGTCGTAGCCTATTAGTTTCAAACTCCACATTTCAACGCGATAGTTTTAAAAGCATTACCAATGTACTTACGTCCAAAGTGATGTTATGATCAGTCCTTTTTCAATACGTACACAGGCTAAAAGGCTATTTTGCTTTAAAAAGCATAATACCAAATAGATAATTGAAGGAATGTATATACTCTTGCTATTCTGTATTTTTAATATTTGAAATTTCTTTGCAAATTGTCTTATAAATTATACCGTTTAGCAATGTCAAATTTGACGGCCAAAACGTCCTCATTGCTGTTGGCGACTGTCAGTGGCCATATTTGATGTCCTGTTAGAATTTGTTTTGTTTTTTCTTTACGGTTATTCCAAATGACCTGTTTAGGAATAAATTTGCAGAGTTTTGACCACTTTTTTGATAGCTTCTAGAAAAATTAGTGGTACAAAGCAGTGTACCCGTTTAGATCTGCGAAATTTAATTATTAATTACCATTTGGAAGGTTTATCGCAAAAGGATATTTCCAAAAAAGTTAAAGACTTCGAACTATTCAAACTTTAAAAAAAATAACTATAAGAAAAGGTGCGAAAGAAAAACTGTCTTTCACAACCAAACGTTGGACTTTGCGGCAAATTAAAAAGAATCCCCAAACAATAGCCGTGGAAATCGCAAAAGAGTTGGCTTAGATTTCAATATTCATGTCACAGGACCAACCATAAGTAATTTCTTACATAAACAACATTTTCGTGACCGAATCCCACGTAAGAAACCGTACATCAGCAAGAAAAACAAACTTATTGTACGTCTGAATTTCGCCAAAGTACGTTCCGAGTACGTTAATATACATACGTATGTCTGTACACATTAGACAATTTGCAAAGTAATTGTAAATATTAAGCATACAGGATCGCAAAAATATAAAGATCTTTTAACTATCTATTTGCTTCTAAAAATATAAGGCAAAATAGCTTCTCGTTGCATGTGGACGTTTTAAAGTTTTAACATGTGTGTGTATGTATGTATACTTTTTACATACATATGTACATGGGCACTTGGTTGCAAAAGTGTCTATCTATACCTCAGCCGACGTTGTTAAACCCCCACCTTTTCACTGAAATATTGTAAGTACTGCGAAAAAGGGTCCACTTACAGTCAATTTTCACAGCGGTTCACAATCACAAACCCAACTTTTGTGCGCATGCACTGATCAGATGTTAAAAAACAAATACAACTAAATCCTTAAACTACTGGGGCCGTAGTTCTTACAAAGTGATGCCAATTAGTGTATTGTCACACCACTACACCACGTGACTAAATTGGCCCCATTAATCGGTTTGCGAGTTTCAGTTCTGACGCGTTGGCAGGCCTGTTTTCAAGTTGGCGCGTCGGCGTCTAAAAGCGTTTTGTGTCTTAAATTGACTTTAGAACTTAGCAAGCTTCGCCAAACTACTTTGTGTAATGTTTTGACGTTTTTGATTAGTGTGTCCAATACGCATTCCAAATTATTATTATTATTTTGATTCGTCGGCAACATCGAATTATCGAAGTAGGAGTCCGCCAAAATGTCTTACATACTTCAAATGGTTTATTGCGACTTGGTATGTATTAACATACATATGTACCTATGTATGTATGAATATGTATTCTTTGCTTTTTTGCACATACACAACTGCTTATGTACAAATATATACATACATATGTAAAGTATGACGACTGATGTTGCGGCAAAATCGGCTTGAGGCGGCTTGGCAAGGAGCGGCAATACAAAATTAAGGTTATTGGGTGCATCGTTCATGATTTCATTACATCCAATAAAGTTGCCGAAATGGTCAAAAGAAATAATAAAAAAATACACCCTCGTGCCCAAACATATACATACAAGTATATGCAAGTCTTGGTGATGGACTAGTGAAGAAAATTGTTCTCACACGATGCACGAAAGATCGATACCTACGCTATCGATACCCGTAATTGCAAGAAATATTATTTGAAAAGTAACTGGCGGAAGAGGTGTGAATCAGAACAAAAGCTGTACAAATAAGTTTGTCTACAAACAATTGTCTTCTATTCTATTCTATTCTATTCTATTCTATTCTATTGTATTCTATTCTATTCAACAGAGCTGCTTTAAATCTATATAGCGTTGCAAACTTAAACTTGTTCGAAATGCGCCTTCATTTCCTGAATTCCTAATTACTATTTATTTCCTTACAAGTGAGCTGACTTTGCAGTTTTAAAATATAAATTTTATATCAACTAAATTTAGAGTAGCTGTCAATACATACATACATATATTATTTTTGTTCGGAAATTTTATCTCTTTGATGACGTCATGAAAAATGCTATATATATATATATATATATATATATATATATATATATATATATATATATATATATATATATATATATATATATATATATATATATATATATATATCCGGTATAGTGAAGAGTATTCATTTTGTGAAATTACTTATAGTTGATTTAGGTATTATTCTCAATAATCATATAGTACAAGTATACTCGTATCAATATTAAATTGTGTTCTGTGCATGTGTTATTTCTTAGCGATTCATTTTGCATGAGTTTCTAACTCTGAGATGGCAATACTGTGACTCTGGTGTCACAGAAATAAACATATATGAGAAATGTCAATGTGTATGACTTTGCAAACGGGTTGCACATCAGGGTTTTATTTGTATTGGAAATACTTTCCTATAATGATCACCGTTGTTATATTTTTTGATTTCTAACTACTATGCGCCCTTTCTCAACAAATGCAAATATCTTCCCTGGTTACCTTTTAACATAAATATGAATTTATTCGCTTAAAAATAAAAAAATTAAATCTGACAGGCATAAGCAGCGACGGGAGTTGTTGAAACAAGTATTTCCAATGATGATCAATTTTTTGTGGAAAATCAAACTGACTTTGTGAAACTTTAACTGTCGCTTAAATATCGTAAACAATTTGGTATTGCTTTATTTTTTGCCTCGGAATTATGTACATTTTTTGTTATCTTCTGAAATAATTCTATAGTACTATAGTACAGGGTTTTGTCTTTTTTAAGGTTAGTCGTAAATCGCAGATGACGATAAAATTGAAATAAATTGCTCAAATTTTTGAAACTGTTCTCATAGCTAAGTACTGACAGTTAAACTGACGATGAATTGTATTCTGTACTTAAAACTAAAAATATCTGTGTCTAGTTTGGTTTAACTGTTCAGAACATTCTTTTGGTTGTTGTTTATTAAAGTGGTTTTATTACATATTTGAAATTTGATATTTTTTCCGAACGCACTATACATATTAAGTGAACTGATTCCTTTTCAGAAAGTTCAACTATATTTAAATATCATTGTCATTATAACGAGCTAGCTAATACCATGTACTTTTTCTAATACTCGGCATTTCATTTCTAGCTGTAAGTAGAAATAACTTACTAAATATTTCACTAACACTTAAGGATCAAATTTCCCTAAATTGCTTTTTAGCAAATCAGTTAAACATGCACACAGACATTAACCAAAACTACTAAATTAAATGTTTAATAGCAAGCGTTGTTTGGATTATAGTTGTAGTACGAAATATATATGTCCTTCTAAACTTCTTTCTAGCGTTGGGTACTAGTTAAAAATCAAGCTATATCTGCAATTTTTATAGGCCACTGAAATGTTCAAGCAACGATTTCTAACAATTTACAGATGTTATTAAGATTTTTAAACCTGCCTATTCGCCATGGGTTTTTGCGACCTCTTTACAGCGTTCTTATATATCAGTCTAGGTAGCATGGAATTTGGGTAGACAATTTGAAAGCCCCAGTATTGCTCGAATGCGGTGCACGTGTGTAACGCCATTTTTATGGCCCTCACATAGTATCTATAAGCGTTTATGAGGCCCATCTGCTAAGCCGAGTCAGGATTGTTTCTGTAAGCAGGTATCGTTCGGGGTTGATCTTTAGGCTTCAATGTCAGCCTTACCTGTACTTTCGGACCATCATTGCTTGCTATCTTCCGCTCTGACTGACTCTCTCTCCCTCTCTCTTGCCCGCCACATACAGTTGAAAAATGCAAGGGTCGCTGGCGTCAAATACGCAACGATTACTGGCGGTGGTTGATGGCCGATGCCCACAAGCGTCGATCGGGTCAGAAGCGACCGCCCTTCCATCTCGCCGACGAATTGAAGTTTCTAACGCCGCACATCTTGTCAGCCGACGGTCAAGTGACCGCCGACGACGAGCACAAGCGCGACAGCATGTCGGCCGATCGCGAGCAGGACGGCAAGAGAGCTTCGCTTCCACAGGTGAATGCGCGGGCTTTTAACAGCGAGCAGTCGCCGAGCAATAGGGCAGTCCAGCGACGTTCAACGCCGCAGCCACATCAAATGGACGAGCAGAACAACAATAAAAACAAAAAGGATAACGAACGTATCGCACAGGATCAGGAAAGCGAGCATAGAGAGGTGAACGTGCCGCGCAGTAGTGTGCAATCGGTCGATTTGGCTACTGATGACGACGAGACGGACCCCAAACCTGCATCTCAAAAGGAATCCGAACAGCAGGACGAAGGGGAGCGGGAGGCAAGCTCTGGGTCTTCATCGCCCTCGCCACGAGCCGAGTTCTTTATCAAGCAAAGTGCTAGTGGCAGCAATCCTAATAGTCTGCTCATCATTAGCAAGAAACAGTCGCGCACTCCCGATCCACTGGAGCAGCCTATGGAGGAGCCGCGTGCACGCGTAGGAAGGCCCGTCGGTCGGCCACGACGCACCGAGCGTTCCGAAATGCCCATCAAGACCGTGCCAGTGCAGCGCATGACGCGTCTTCAGCGCCGCAAGTCAATGTGCTTGGGTGTGGCGGAGAGCATGCGCAGCTCAACGTCTCCGGTAAAGATGGCCCCAGTGCCCCGACAGATCAGTCAACAGAAGCAGTCACAAAATGCCAAGGCGGCTACAAATTCTGCGTTGCGATTGCCCCATGACGATATCTTTCCCAGGCCCAATGCCAGTGTCAGCAGTGCTCCAAAAACTCTGATTTTTCCCCCAAATCGTCGCAGTTCAATATCGCCGGCAGCAAGCACAGAATTTACCTCGGCATTATCTAAGGCAAATGCAATAGTTTCTAAATTTGGTGCGACAGCAGCTAAAGGGTCGAGCCCAGCTGCAGAAGCAACAGAAACCAGCTTGTCTTCTTCCGCTACTTCTTCTCCAGCTGTCAAAGTCACTGCACCCAAACGTGTAACTATCGGTGGGACAACTATTGTAGCGGCCAAAACCCCAACCACAACCCCAACACCCACTGCCACAGTCGCAGTAGCAGCCTCAGCCGTAGCCTCCGCCACTGCCTCTCAGCAGCAGCGTCAGTCGTCGCCACAAGACATTGGCAACATAATAGAACTTATTGATCCTTTTCAGATCAACAGCAGTAGTACAGAGCAGCTTAACAGTGCCACCACCACCACCACCAGCACCAGCACTTCCACAAGCGCCACCTCCAATGACAACAATGTGGTCATCACTACAATCCCCTCTCCGATTGTGTTGCCCGTTCGGCAGGACTGCGCCACCCAATACGAGAACATGGACATCTTTAGCGATGAGCACTTTCTGGAAATCGTACGCCCACAAATGGCCGAAATGAATGCGCGCCAGAAACTAAAGTTCAAGCAGAAGATCTTACAATCACTGATGGAGACTTTCGATGATGCCACAGACTTTCCGAACGCCGGCGAGGTGCAGCACTTCAACATAAATACGCCCTCAAACTTCGAGCACGTCACCGATCCGGAACTGCGACTGGTTAGAGAGCTTGCCGCGTTAGTTAGCGCGGCCAAGTTCAGCGCCGGGCTTTCCCACTCGCCCCCAGCTTCGGTGCAGCTCAGATCGCGCACTGGCGAGGAGATTAGTGTGCCACGGCACATTTTGCAACGGATCTGTAAGCAACCCGGTACAGCAGCCGTCACTGCTATTGCCGAGAGTCAGGATAAGCGCTTTTATCGCATACTGCAGATGCCGGGACCGAAGGCCGGAGGTGCGGCTAATGGTAATGGCGCCTCAGGTGCTGCTACTTCCCCAGGTGCACCGGTAATTGGGCAACGTTCAGCAAATGCTGCTGAGGGTGCCTCGCCGGCAGCTGGTGGGGGCACAGCCTTTGCAGTGCCAGCCGCCAGGATCACAACTGTCTCCAAGGCTCAGGACACGAACGTCGTTGGCAACGTCACTGGCAGTCCACTTTCAGCGCTTTTCGGAAATAATCCGAATGCGAATGCCATCAACAAAAATTCCACCACACCCACTGGTACACCCATCGCTGGTGGTAGTGCTGCTACGTCAGCCAATACTATACGCCAGATGAATCGTCGCTACTCTATTTGTGGCACCGGTGGTCCGGTGCATGCCAGGGTGCTCCACAAGCCAAGTCCCGGCATTTTGAACGAATTCGACAACGCCAGCTTGCTGAAGCGTCGCATGATGTCGCCCGGACAGGCTGCAGTGCCGCAGCAGCGTCCACGCTACTCGAATACTGCGTCCGCAAATCCGACAAATGGTGTGGCGGGCCAAAATCCGCTCGTTCGAGCCAACAGCAAACAATCAATTGGCACCAACAACAGGCAGCCATCGCCCTCAAGCATTAAAACTCCACAAATAGCCAGTGTGGCCAGCGGTGAACAAGTCTTTACGAAGCCGCAGGCTCGTACCATTGAAATCTCACCACAAAAGCGCCCCAACCTGGTGGTGGCCAATCCCAAAGGTGGAACCACCGTTACCGCACGTCCCAACAACTCGAAGAGCCTCGCCAGTCGTGCCCAAACTTTGAATCAGCTGCTGGGCGAGATTCGCAAGACGGTGCCCCAGAAAACATCGAATACTATGTCGGGAGTGTGTGGCAAGCAACAGGAAACAGCGGCCACCATTGCCGCCGATAATTTCTCGCTGGCCTCCTTGAAACGTGAGCCCCAGGATATCGATGACAACGATGATATTTTGGGCATGTAAGAGCCGAGGTGTTAACCAAAGCATCAACCATTATTTACATTCGCTTAAGAGAGAACAAAAACCAACCCATTGCTTTTATAAATAATTATCTGATTTATTAATGTTTTCATACTTTTTTCGACTTTTTATTCATACAGACACATACACATATAATTATAATTAAGATATTTCGCGGAAAAATGTTATACTTCTTGGAAATGTATTATCCTTTTTTTTACACATTATTCATTTACATTTTTCATTATTGAAATAAAATTGAAACTTTGATTTGTTAAGCTTAAGGCCACAGAAGTAAAAGTTGTCTTTAATCACTGGAGAAAGGAAATCGAACCCAATGCTCCTGTGTATGGTAAAGTATGAGCAGTAATTGAAAGAAATGGTAAAGTATTGCATCCATCTTTCCATAATTTCACAATCGATTATGGGAAAAGTGATTTTCAAAGAGAATTTCACTGAAGACTCCTTCTCTTGTGAGTACAAGTATATACGAAATAAAACGAAGCGGTGAAAAAGAAAACACCATCACTAATAAAATCATAAGAAATTTTTGAAGGCTAAGAGCAGAGAAGGAAACTGTTGATAAATAGTTTAAATATTAAACATCCTCTTAAATGTGTTTACATTAAAAGCATTGTGGTTCTGACAGACAGTGCTTGGCTAAGATAGAGAAATTTGAAATGAAGTATAGGAAAAGAAAAATTGTGTATACAAGTATGCTTAAATACAGATGACTAAGTTAAATTGATAGCATACTATATATTACGTCATAGCTGATTTAGCTGCAAAGTACAAATTTCTGTGCGAATCAACCAGTCATTGCGAAGTTTAGGGAGAGTGTCTGTTCATTGCAAATAACTATAGATAGCTAACCATACATATACTGGATAGGAGAACTGCTTGCTATCTGCTCATAAATCTATCAGTGGGAACCCTTCTTCAATCTTATCGCGAGCTCTTGAAAAGAAAACTGTAAATTACGCGAATTGAGCGATAAGGAAATGCCGAAGCTATATAAAGCCCCACAATGCTAGGCCAGCAGTTTAGTTTTGAAAGAGCTACCCGCAAAAATGAAATACCTGGCAGTTTGTGCGCTTCTGATGCCGCTTGTCTTCGGCGCTTCAGTCCCCCGGCCCCCAAATGTGGACATTGACCTTATTCCCGACATTTCCACTGCTGCGGATGCAGAGTCTGTGGAATTGCATCTGCGCCAGCTGCCCAAGATAGCCGACATGCTCAGCCATATTCACCGCATTGCGAGTGGCTTGCCCGATATGTCGGTGGCCAGCGATGCCGATGACGCCACTGCCGACGATATGGATCTTATTCCCGACATTTCCGTAGCCGCTGATGGTGAGATTGAAGAACCACCTTCGCATCCCATGCAATTTGTTAAGCAGCTAGTTTCTCTAGGCGATGTCCCCGACATGTCCGTAGCTGCCGATGCTAAGGATTCCGATTCCGCCGATGCTGATTTGGTGCCCGACATTTCCGTTGCCAGTGATGCCGATGAGGTCGCTGCTGATGATGCCGATTTGATTCCCGATATGTCCAATGCTGCCGATGCCTTGGACTCTGAACAAGGTATGTGAAAAACATTTTGTTTATAGACTGAGGTAACTTTATAGATATACTTGTATGTGTATAAGATGATGCCGATTTGATTCCCGACAACGCTGAGGCTTCCTACCAGGAATAAAAGCGCAATATGGACTGAACGATGAGATAATTAATAATATATAGCTATGTATGTACCGTCTATCGTATTTATTGTATTTTTAGACTATCTTTGTGTGCAGCTTTAATAAAATTTGATAAGAGCAGAAAAAATTAAAACAAAACGAATATTTACAATCAGACAAACAATCAGCCACTGAAGTGTTGATAAGGCCTAAGTACTGATTATAATGAAAATTAATTTATATACAATTTCCGAATTGTCTGAAGCATACGATTAGTTTGCTGACGATCTAGAGGGGCCATAAACACGCCAAGATGATAAAATGCCAAGTCGTCCAAAAAATAAATTATCTTTGTTTTTAAAATTCAAATTCAGCGCCGCATGCCGTTGGCTATCGATAACAACTTTACATTCTACGCTGCAGAGCACTCGAGATTCGAGAATGATTTACGAATTGAGTGCACCTTTTGGGAGTAGTGAATGTTTTATTATTATTATTTATTAATGGATTCCCGAGTCTTATTCAATATCTGAAATAGATCGACTCCGACTTGATAGGCTAATCAAATGGTAAGTCTTTACAGAGCCACCTGTTCGAAGTTTTTAAAATATCACAGACTTTATTTTCTATATGCACACCCAAACAATTATTACAGCTATCTATATGTTACAAAAACATACATGCATAACACTTACAAAAATTGGCCAGCCTAATCATATTTTTTGCATGTAAGGAAATTTATTCCATGAAATATGACGATTTTGGTAAACTCTGGAATATACATTTCAAGCACAAAATCAATAAATTGGCGACTTGTTGAAAATTTCGAATTATGAAACAATTTCCTTATAACAATCATAAAAGCTTTCGTTTTAATACAAATACATGTCAAGGTATGTATTTATATTTCCGCTTTCTTACCCCAAGCCTAAGTCAAGTCAATTTTAAATTAATCTTATTGCAAATTGGGTTTGCTAATAAAGCGTGATATATATTTGAAATGAGTTTAAAGTTTTTGCTAATTTTGCATCCATTTTGAATAAATCATTAAATAACAACAGTCGTTGGGGAAGAATAACATATATATAACATATATAAATATGTATACTACAAGTATATTTGATTCCCATTTGATTAGTTTTTTGGAAGTACACAGTGACAAAGTGTCGTAAAAGGGTTTTCCAATATTAATACATATTAATATAAGTAAATACAGTTACCAAAATAGGAACTATAAACAATTTTGTTAAATTTTTCGTAGAATGTAAAATTAATGACTAAAGCTATGGCGAGACATGCAAATAGTTTGTGGACTAAATTGATTAATTACACATGTTTGTTGTCTCAGAAAATTAAATATATTGGTTTTAATTGAAGAAAATCATATTAATGACATACAGATTTCTGGAGAAATAAAACAAATTTCCATGGAAATTATGGCCGCAGCTTAAGTGGAGTTGTTACTCGGATTGAATTGAAGTTTAAGGTGAAGGATGGACAGAGAGACTGTTCTTAATGCTTTAATCAGTTGATATTGAAAATTGGCTGGCAATAGTAACTAAATTGAAACCAAGGCCCTCTATTTTAGTAAGAAAGGAATGGTAAGTCCGTAATACAGCCATTGTTTTTACTCTTGTTAGATTATATTCCAAAGTTGTTTTTATTTTTGCACGCAACTTAATGCTCTCGATAGTTAATCTTTTTGGCCAAAAACATTAGCTCCCTCATGATCACATTGCTCACACGTTGACCCTTCGGCTTTTCCACAACTCGTCCAAGGTCCCGTGGGCGTTTGAAGTACCCTTCTTGATGCTCTATCTCGGCCAGTCGCTGAGCGTTTGGTGCTCGTGTGGGCGCGGACGGAAACATAAAGTGCTGGTCACCTATGACCCGAGCCCAAGTTTATGTTGGTCCCCCAATGGCAATTTCATTTCGAGCCGACAGAAATTGTCGCCGTTTGTATTCGGCTGCCGAGTCCAGCCTTGATTTTCCTCAAGTGACTTTTCATGACCAAAAAACTGATTAGTTTCATGACCGGCCCCGCGCTCATTTAGGTTCGCCCAACAATTACCAGTCCCTCACATGAACACATACACGCTGGGTCGTTTTGGTAAATGAAATACATTTTTTTCTCTTCTTTTGTACCGTTGCTATTTATAAAAAGGAATTACCGGCAAACCGGCTATTACTGTCGAGCCACCGGCACCCGCCGCTCCTCTGCAAAAAAGTGCCAGCAATGAGGCGAATGGCCATAAACAAGAGACGGACAGGCGGACTGGCGGACCAGTGGTTGCCGTTGCCGTTGCCATGGCTTTGGTTGTTGTGATTTTCACACAAAAGCGCTAAAGCGGCTACTAAATTACGTGTTCATGTGTTCTAGTTTAGTCTCTTTGTAACTACTTCCCCTCCACTCCCCTCCCCTCCCCTCCCCTGCCCAGCCCCTCACACAGATGAACACCCGCTATAAGCCGCATATGTGCCCATATGTGCTCTACTCCTATGTGCCCCAAGTGGGCGAGTTTTTGTGTGGCGATGGCAATGGCGATGGCGGGGTGTGCTTCTTGCGGACACGCCACAGCTCGCAGCACAACAAATCGCATTTGGTGCGCTAATGAACCGCAGTGGTGCAGATACAGATACAGATACTGGTCCAGCTCTGGCTATGCCGTGGCTGGGCAGGCACAGCATTTGGTCCACTTTAGTTCGGCCCGGTTCAGCTACCTTTGTCGCATATTTAAACGTTTGGAGAGCATCGCCGCTTAAAAGTGTAACAATGCCGCTAACTACGGCGATCCGGTCTTGTTGGGCCGCTGTCCGATCGGCGTTGGCGGTCAAAACAATTGCCGCTTGATTAAGATGTGCGTGGGGATTGGGTTTCGGGTTTCGAGTGTGGGGTATGGGGAAAGACTACAGCCATTGTTGGGGCTATATGGTCCTTTTTGCTGGCCGCATTTGGCAGCTGCACCTTTGCTTTTATTCACAGTGCCTCTACTCTTAATTATACTTGTAGCCTGTACCCAAAGGGTGAAAGCCTATGCTAGTTTTGTGCGAATGTATGTAACAGAGAAGGAGGCGTGGTAGACCTCACAAAATATATATATTCTTGATCAGCGTGACACTTCACCACTTCACCCCTATGGGCGTTTTTCCGATTTTCCATTCGTATAATAGCCTATATCTGGGAGACTATGCGACCTAGGGACACCAAATTTTAGTCTAAGATGCCTTATGTGAATACGCACAAAATGTGTATTTTGGACTTTCCCTCCCCCCCCCCCCCCCCCCTCTCACTCGCAATCTATAACTCCCTTAATTCTTGGAAATTCATTGAAATTCGAAAAATACCGCCCATTAGTGCTAATGAGTCCGTATGTCGAGTTTCATAATGATAGGCCGATTTAACAGGAAGTTATAGCCATATATGTATATATGACCAAGCAGTGACCGCAGCTGTTGTTGTTGTTACTGCTTTGCACAGGCACACAGATACGCATTATTATACTACACATATGTAGAGAGTATTTCAAGGTCGGGATACCCGACTTTAGCTTCCCTACTTGTTTTTAATTAAATTTATTTGTGGGGTGGTACAGGGTATTTTAGAGTTGAGGCCGCTCGACTTTAGCATTATTTTCTTGTTTTTGCACTAATTTATACTGACGCCAAATTTCTAAGGTTAAAGCGAAAAGTAAAATGTTATAACCAATTGTAAACACCTTTTTCTAATAAAACACCTTGCTTTAAAAGTGAATGAATTAAGCTTTAAAATGGCGGTATTGCTTATTTCAACATATTTAACTCCTTCATTCATACCTGAATTTAAAATTAATACAATTGATCCATTTATTTCTGCAGTAAGTTTATATTTAAGAAATGGTTTGGCTGTTTGCAGCAATTAAAATTAGGTCCTTTAGTCCTTGATTAAGAAAGGTTATGCAAACTAGCAATACTATCTACATAATACAACTCTGAAACATTACGGTGGTTTATTGGTTTGCTTTAAAAAGCTACGAAATATTGAAAGCTTGTCAGACCATGGAGTTGCAATTCGTTTCTATACAAGTTAAAAGTATACATCTTTCAAATGGAAATCAACAAATAAAATTAGTTCCGATTCCATTATGCAAGCTAAGAAGAGTCACCATTATTACTAAATGGATGGGTATTTGCGAAATATTCAAATTTATTGCGTAATATTGTGATGCAGAAAAATTACCCCCATAGTGTTGAAATATTCCATACAAGACACACTTTTAACAAGTAAACATTTTTCGAAAAAGTATACATATTTTTATACACAAATGTAGAAAGTGTAGGAATGAATAAACATTTTTTTTGGTAGACGACGAGCCAGAATATTTTCGATGTAGGCAACAGAACGACTCAATATTTAAATCTAAATAATTTCCATTTTTTAATTCAAAACTCTGCGGTTTCAGGTGAGAACTTATAGTCAATTTAATACTCAGGTAGTGGTTCCGAGCAGACATACAAACAATACTTGTAGGCTTACAGTTAAGCCATACCTGCTGCCAGTCTTGGCAACATATTTTTTTGTCGCCTTTCATAAACTTTCTACGACTCTCGTTCGTTCGCTGTCCTTCAACTTCTGCTTCGACTCTGCAGCTGCCGCCACAGCTGCAATTATCTCTGCCCTCCCTGCCCCTCCGTTATCCATGAGTTTTTGCAGCACTTATTGCAAAACTTTTAACTTCTTTCACTTTTGCATTTTCTTTAATTCGCTTCCACGCCCTTTGCAGGCGATCCTGCGGCTTTCCCGTTCACTCATTCCTTGTTCTCGGCGCTCCGATTGCATCTTGGCTATGCATATCACTTTACTTTTAGTAAAGCGCCTCTTCCCTACCCCCTCCCGCCACTTTCCTCTACCCCTTCCCCTGTTGTCGAAAATTTCATTTCACTTCCTTCGCAAAACTTTGCTTTCTTTTCAACTTCATTTCGCCTTTGAACTTCTGGCACGCGTATTGTACCGCTATGAAAACTTTTTCTCTTCTACCGGACAAGAACATAAAAATCGTATATATGTAGTGTCAATATTTTTGGAATCTCAGCAAAAGTTGCGCCAAAGTAACAGTTTAAATATTTCTTTATTTCGCTTTCGCCTTTCCTTTTCCTTTTGTCCTGGTTTTCTTTTGTGGCTGCACTTTACTGTAAACTTTATTAATAACAAAAATTATTTGCTAGTCTGTGGTTCTTGAAATGGAAACGCTGGACAGGCAGACGATTAAAGCTTTGAACAGTACTGCTTCTGAATAGATATAGTAACGTTTTTTACTTGCATAGAATAATCGACTTGATAAAACAGTCAAATAAAACACGAAGAATGCAGCTAGTCGACAACATCAATAATAAATAAATCCAATGAAAATGATTTCTGAATTCTATATGTACATAAATGTATATAACATACACACGTGTATATATTTGTGGTTGATTTAAAAAGGAAGAGTCTAGAATGACGAAAACAATTACACTTTTGAGAAGAGAAAACTGAAATGAGTTTCTAAACATCAATGTAATTCTAAATTAAACATTTTCTTGATGAAGAACACATGAAATCAAAATGAAATACCACCCCAAACCAAACGAAAATAGTTATCAACGACTGTTGTCTTCTCAATAGAACAGATATTCTACCTGTCCAACAGAAATTTAGAATGCTTTCGATGCAAGGCGCCAACTTATAATATAATGATATCATAATACTTTCAGACATCTAAGGATTGAAGAAGGTATTGAAAATTGTGAAAAGGCTGTCAATTTCCTATAGCGCACAAATATTATTATCTATCTAAATTAACTTTCAAGTTGGTTCTGAAATACTGTTTTGGTAATTACCAACCCCCGGAATTGGCCTTCGATAAGATAAGCGAAGTGCGACCAGAACAACAAATCGAAACACCTCCCCTCCGAAATGCGTTCCTAACACGCGACCAGAGAGTCGTTAAAGCCGTTGGCTACATACAACGGAAGGTCTTAGCTGTTGGCAGAGGCAGCCAAACAAGTTAGTGTGTAGTGCAGCCATGCGACAACAGATGGCGCTACACACAATTTCGAGCGAAAAGAGGAAAGCAAAAATATCTTAACTGGCGGGTAAGTAAACAAAACTCTGCAGGTGGCAAGTGAAATTTGAAACTTATGGGCATACAAAGTAAAATGTCAGAGTTGCGACAAAAACAACAACTTCGGCAAACTTTGACAGTTTTTTGACCAGAGAGAATGCGAGTGGGTGGGTTCCTTGGCGGGTTACTCGGTTGCTCGCCCGAGTTAGCGGCATGGGCGGGCGATCGGGTGTCGGGGGCATAAGTACATGATAAAGTGACGTATGACAGGCCAAAGTGGCAAACGATTAGTTTAAATGCCAAACAACGAGCAGCAAAGAAAAACAAGAAGCACAGTGATGCCAATTTCCCGCAATGTCATTTTGACAGTCAACCAGTTAGTTGGGAGTGTGTGAATAATGGCCAAAAACAAGGAACAGACCGAAGATAATGTGTGTAGAGGCAGTAGTGAACAATGTCCAAAGAATAAGCTTGAAGCAGACAGCCTGAAAAATATATATATAGTATTTTGAGACTTATTTACAGACTTGGTGTATATTGGCAGCAAAGAAATGGATGATTGAAGACCAATAAGCGTTTAAAATTAATTTTAATGTTTTTGTTTCATAGTTACATGAATGCACATATGTATATATTTTTTAGCCTTCGTAGAGGTTTGGCGATTTTTATTCAAATACAGTTAATTCCTGTAGTCGTTTGAGTCAAGATACCGAATCTAATATGTGATCCAAAGATAAGTACTTGAATCATGGTTATATTTAATTCCACATGATGGTTACATTTAATTCCACTAAGTCGCATACACTTAATTAAATCTTAGCATAGAAGCGTATATACTTCTGTTTCTGCAACTGATCATCCCCACTGTTTGCAAAATCTACTTGCAATATATCCGTACCTGTAACTTGATGAATGTAAAATAAGGAATCGCTTGTCATTGTCTTAATACGAGTACTTCGTAAGACGCATTCCTACTTTGGTTCGCCTAATCGGTGATAGCATGTATGACTTATTCATAATATGATTCCATTATTTGGAATATAATAGACAACAAAATGACGTAATTGTGATTGGTGTAGGAAAAAAAGATTAATCTACACTTCTTTTAGCGCTAGAGCTTACAAGCTACAAACACAACTTTTCTTCGACTAATACGAATTTTCTTTTCTTCTACGAAAAGATCAGTAGAGCAGAGGAATTTGACAGTTTCTGTATACTATATACTATATTATACGAATTTTGTAGGCTTAGCACACTGTTGGGCTCAGTGTAATTGAATTAACTTTGGATTGAAGTTGTTGCCATAAAAATATATAGTATGTCATATGCACTCCCTGTTATGCATAGAATCTCCATTTGTTCAGCTACTCAACAACAGATGTCGCCAGTCGCCTCATTAGTCGTTGGCATCTTCATCTCCGAACTTTGCCATCTGCAATGGCAGGCATTACTGCATCGAATAACACGTATTCGCTACTCATTTCCAGCTTTTCATTTTCGTTTTCGTTTATCTTTATTTCTGCACATCTTCCTACTGCGCGTCGACTGGAGCCGGGGCTGTGGAGGGGGCGTTTTTGTCTCCTTATATAACCGACGGCTACCAATGTTGGGTCTTCTTCGCTTTTATGGCAAGTAGAGGGAAATAAAACAATATGTTGGCATGTTGTAATCGTGATTATTGTTGTTATTGCTACCG
The DNA here is from genome assembly GCF_003285725.1 of Scaptodrosophila lebanonensis. Classification (NCBI taxonomy): domain Eukaryota; kingdom Metazoa; phylum Arthropoda; class Insecta; order Diptera; family Drosophilidae; genus Scaptodrosophila; species Scaptodrosophila lebanonensis. Next base: position 11,159,927 of record NW_022060742.1, on the reverse strand, counting down.
CTGGGATGTCGCCTTTGTTGTACTGTTGTGTTGTTGTGCTTTGGCTGTTGGCATTAAAAATCTCACTTTTGATTAAACGCAACACGATACTGTTGGCAGTCGCTGTGGAAAGAGCAGCAAAATTTGTGGGAAAACTGTGTGCGGAAAATAAAAAAAAATTATACCATAGGTAAGGAATCGATGCATGTTATAAAGCTGTTTTTCGGACTGGGGAAGGACAACAAGGCTATAAATAAAAAGTTTATTGAGTTGACATTAACGTGCACAGGAACAGCACTTTAGGCCATGTTTCCAATTTCACTTCACATTTTCTCTGTACGGAAATAACTTCAGACACATTTTCAGGGCATTATTTTAATTAAAAGCGAATGCTTTTACACTTCAACAGTAACTAAGAATAACACATAAAGATCTGTTCTCATATTGAAAACAAGTCAAAGAGTTCTCCAACATATAGTATGTATGTTTTATAAAGTTGTTGTCCTACTTTAGAAATAGATTTCTATAATACTTTAATAATATTAATAGTATCAATAATGTAACAACAAATGAATTTATTTTCAGTTATACTGTTTTTCTTTGGAAATGTTCCTTCCTTTTTTTCCCGAATATATTATTTTTTTTTGAATATTTCTATCTGAAGTTATTTTGAAGCTACAATTGCTTAAAACAAAATCAACAAATGATTACAATTATTGGAACGAACAGGTAACACTAAAAATAGTCAATATTTTGTTGTAAATAATTGATGTAATATAATAATATTTACATACAATTTAAAATGTGCCAACAATCAGTTGTTCGTTTGAAGACAAGTTATTTTTTCAGAATGAGGAGATGTGTTTGAATTTTAATATATGGGTCTTTCTCCGGATTATTTATTTAAAAATTAATCATTTGCAAATGAATTTAAAGGCTAACTTTCTTAGAATTTAAAGAAATGTAACTTCTTTGTTCATATTGTGTATATTTGGTTCTAAACTGTGATTAGTAACATAAGTTAGATATGGAGGAACTATTTATTATGAATGTGTTTTGGTTTTTCCATCTACATATATCGTGTGCCTTTTCTAGTTTATTGCTAATGTATGTAACATATAGAAGGAGGCGTGGCACGTATGACAAGATGAGTCAGTGCAGGTACATATATCCTACCCATCTCTTTGTTTGTATAAACGCAATGATTTCGGAAAGTATAGTAGATAGAATAATCAAACTTGGTACCCGTTCCCAGAAACGTCATGTTTGCGTTTCTGTGGATACACGCTTCACTCTCTTGCTATTAGTGGTGTTTTGTTTGTAGCTTTTGAAGCCGCTCGTCTATAGCATTGCAATATTTGGAGATCTTTAGTGGAGATTTAATATTTAAAATATTTATATTTAAAATTACACTGCATGCAGATTCCGAAGATAGTTGGAAATATATTCGTCAGATAATCAATCAATCTGATTTTTGTTTTATTTGTTTAAAGATGAAATAAAACCATTGCATCATACTTTTTCTGAGAAGCAGAATCGTTCATTGTTCAACATGCAACAATTTCGAATTGAAATACTCATTCTGCGAAAAATTGCAACAATTTATAGTCATGTCTCTTACTTTACAAGGGTGTGAATGGGAAAACTTTTGTGTGAAGGCTTTATGATCTATACTATATAGTAGTGTGATAATGTGAATTCGAATCTTTATTGTTTGAGTATTTATCTGACAATATATAGGAAAGCCAAAGTAAACCGCTTGTCCATTAATTGTGAGTTCCAATTGCATAATTTAATGTGTAAATAATTCACTTTAAGGTCTCCTCTTCGGCAGGTCAGCATAATTATGCTTTCCGTAGAGCTTTGTGTTATCTTTCCCACGCTCTCCTTTAATCATCATATATTAAAAGATAACATAAATATTGCTGGGACGCGGCGCAATGCAAATGAAATGCATAAATCAATTCCACACCACAATTTAAATGTCATTCAACAATAAATAAGAAACAAAGGCAGAAAAAATAATATAAATAACGCCACGTAAATTGCGCAAAATGCAAAAATAACTGATAGAAGAGACAAACGACGACGATTTCGGTCATAAAAAATAAATTATTTTCCCATAGAAAAGTTAATATTTTATTTGCCGGTATTTAAATGGTTCGTGACCGAAAACGAGAGACTGCCGCCGATTCATCTTCGATGTGTAGGTGAATTTTTGGCTGGCAAATAAATTTAATTAGCCCGACTCTGGGGCAGACAGTGGCAGTTCGCATTCGTTGCTCTAGAAGGTGATGGTGGGGGGAATGATGGGGGGGGGGGGTGGCTGAAGTTTTGGCATTTTGGCGCATTAGCTGCTGCAGTCGACGCAGACGTCGACGTCGTCGACGAACGTGACGCGACGTTTCGTGCCAGTTTCGTTTTCCTCTTCTTTATTTATTTTTGTTGGCAGCATCGCTCGCTCGGTTTTTCAGTTGGCTTTTTTTTTTTTCCTTTTTTACGGTTTTGTAATAAATATTTTATTACCTGCTGCGCGGTGCGAAAATTGTGTAAAATTTACACCGTTCAGCGTTTGAAAGGCGGTCGAGGTGTTTTTTTTTTTTTTTGGTTTGTTGTTGTTCCTTCTTTTTTGGCCACGGAGCATCGTGGCTGAGTCATTTGCCTGGATTTGCATTTCTGGCCATAAAGCGTGAGTTGTAAAATTTGTTTGACGCGCTTCCTGTTTAGGTTAAATTTTTTAGGGACTCGCAAGTTGTTTGCGTTGCTTTATTGTATTATTTATGTTTATTATTGTATAATTTTTTATGTTGTTGTGGGCTAATTCTGATGTTGACATTTGAATATGGGCGACAAGGCTTAGTTGGCTCGGCGGGTCTTTGCTTTTGCATGTGATTTATCATTTGGCATCATTTTTATTTGCCCCAAAATTTTTATTGGTGTTTTTTGGCACATTTTTGCTCGCAATGTAAGCTGTTTAGCACTGTCTGTCTGTATGGGATTTGGGATTCCACAGCACTTCTCGCTGGATATAAAACTGTAGTGAGATGAAGACTGAAGAGCCAGCAGGTCATATATTTTTGAATATCTTCCCTTGCCCCGTTCTTTGAGAGCACAACACAAAAATATGCATTGAAGTGTTGTGATCTATTAAAGAAGTTATGGCTTTAATACTGTTCAATTGAAACCGAATCCCTGCTCTGAACTCAATGCAGCTCTAGCTTTATCGTGCTCAAACATTAAGTCACTTTTCGATTTATTAAACCTTTTGAAGATGAAACGATTGCTCGAAACCTTCCTCCCAATTCCTGTAGGCCTCTTTTAGTAAACAAATGCTTCTCGCTTTTGGCGCCACATCTACATGTCTTCATTTGCTTTCTGCATATAGCCTGGTAGGCCTGGAAAGGCACCTTTGTCTTGGTTTGTTTGCTTGTAAGGAGAATTTTCTCATTTGAATGGGCATGGAAATTCAAAGCCTTTAAACCAACTGCAGACAAAGTCAGAGAGGAAATTGCAAAAAGAGCCAAACAAACCAGCATATGTCACTCAATTAACAAACTAACAAATGCAGGAAAGTGTCAGACATGCAAAAGGGTGGTGGAGGGGAGGAGAGTAGAGAAGAGTGAAAAATACGAGCCCAGCAACAGAAACAGAAAAGCAAACAAGAGCGGAATCTCAAAGCTCGTATGCGTGTGCTTGTCTACTGTTAGTCCATAAAGCAATGCCAACAACAACAACAACAACAACGGAATCGGCAGAAACAACTGCAACATCGCAGACTACAAGTATGCCCCTCAGTGTCTTAACATTCTCAGAATTTATGCAATTGGCAGGCACAGCGAGCACAAGTGGCCAGGCCTGGTCACTGTTTGCAACTTTTAATCCTTTTGCAAAAATGGGGGCGCAACAAACAGCGCACTTGGCACGCCTTCTATCGAGAAGCGTCCCTCCAGTTCCTCCAATTAGAACACAACCACAGCCCTGATGGACCAGTGCCTAAGTGGCATACAAGTACAGCTGTTGCATGGTTGTACAGATCTGAAAGATCTTCAAAAGACATGCTGCACAAAGTGTATCTTTAAGGCTCACAAAAAGATTCGGGGACTCCTTTATTTATGCATAAGTCCAAACAAATATGATTCATTATATTAATGTTTATTCAGTGAAATATTTAAGCGAACAAGTGAGTGTAACATTCAGTTTTTTTGGGGCTTTAATAAGCGTGGCTGCAAAGTAAAGTTGTAATAAAATAATTCCAAAATGTTGAAGCTTTTTTAAAGCATCTTTTATTATGAACAAATCAATAGATTAATGAGGAGATAGAGTTCAAGAATTTTAAGAATATTTTATAGTTTTCAAACAAAACATTTCAGTACATCAATAATTCTATATATTTTTATATTTTAACAGAATTTACTTTTTATACAATAAGTGGGAAATAATTGCTTGTAGATTTAAAATAACTTTTAAAATTTCTAATTTTAACTTTTATCCAAAGCTAAACTAATTTAAACTAATTTATACTATATAATAATAGTTTTCTTTTAAATTTCTCGCTTCAAAACTTTCACGAAATTAAATTTTCATTTATTGTTGGTTTGAATTTTCTTCATCCCTGTCGACGTCTTCCTACGACCATTAATTTGACTTTTTCAAAGGTCCTATAGCTCCAAAACGCACTGCAGGGTTAATGTGTGTGTGAGTGTGTAGTTGGCCTGAACAGCCGCCTACTTGCTGCCCGCTTTCAGTTGTCGTCGATACATGACCAGCGCAGTCAATTAAACGTGCTGTGCAGCCACAAACCCCACCCTTCCCCGACCGATCCGACCCGCCCCGCCCCGCCCCGCTCGGACCCTCGCTAAGCTCGTCTCCTGGACTCACCTGGACTCTGGCTGCCTTGCGTGTTCGTTGTGTGTAAGTCGTGCTCTTTATGGCACATCCACAAACTGGCGCCATTGGCGTTGTTGCTACCAATGCTTAGCAACTTTATTTATGCTACTTGGTCACACTTGTTGGCCCTACTCTGACCAACACCCCCCACCCCCCATGTCGAGCCATGTTTTAAATTTTTGCTGCGGTGTGTGTGTGTTTGTGTAAAGGCTTTGGCAAAATGAAAATTCCTTTGCTCTTTGTCATTGCAAATTGTTTAAGCATAAGTGGGAGAGCGAATTGTTGGCAGTTGTTGTTGTCATTGTTCTGTTGGCCGGCAAAATATTTCTGCACTTTCATTTTACGAGTATGTGTTGCAAGTTGGACGCTTGTATGTATGTATAGGTTTACCTACACTAGTGTGTATTTTATGTATTTTGAATTTATTGTCATTGTCATCCCTGCACCTGCACCAGCACCAGCACCTCGTCCTGTCGCTCCTGGCCCGTGCCGAACGGAACTGCTGCGGCTAGGAGCAGCGCATAATTAAAGCCATTTGTTCAGTCGCTGCTGGGTAGGGTCAAGCGATTTATTGTATTTCACATTTACCATCTACCATTTACCATCCACCTAGTTTATGGCCTGTATTGAAAATGGCCGACTGTGTCCTTTAATTTATGGCAAGTTGCATAAATTTTGCAGTGTCAGCCAAATCAATTAACAAATTGGGAAGCCATGTGGCTGTAATGTGTTGCTCTTTAAGCCAATTGAAGTAAACGAAAGTGTATCACCATAGGAGGTGATAGTGGCCCGAATAATATAGAGACAGAGCATCTATCTGCATTTTACAGCTGACATAATAGAACAAAAAAATGGTCATTGACTGGTTTAATAAGTTCTTAGACTATGGGCAGTTGTTATAATTTGATAAGTAATATCAGCATTTTAGAGTTACAAGGATTTGTAAAACTCAGCTTTAATCGGTATATACTTTTCTCCCAGATCTAATATACTTGTAGTTATTGGTTCACCTACATATGGTATTGCTTTAATTGAACGTCTAAGGCAACTTTAATTGGTCATTTGCCTCAAAATAAAAGTGATTATATTTCCAATTGTTTTATCGTTAGAAGAAACATAATAGGTATGTACTATTTTCAATTAATTAATTTCTGCTTTAAAAAGATTAGTTTACCTTTTTAGCTTACGTTTTTTGAATTTAATTACAGTTTCAATTCAGTTAAAATAGGATTTACTTTATAAGACCCATACACAGATAACATTTTCGGAGCTTGGCTAAAATTGATGCCTCACTTGAGCTACAAAGGATGTAGTTTTTTGGTTAGAACTTCCATTGGAGCTATTCAAAGTGCAGGATGGTTATGAAAGCCTACTTTTCGGAATCTACTCTCACAGTTTCCAGTTTCGCTTAAATATGCCGCTTTGAAGATACATTTGTTCGGTAAATGAAAAATCACCATCACGAAGGAGAGGCATAAAAGCCTACTTCTCCGAATTGGTGACCCCGACCCTGAATGGGCATAGAAAAGAGCAATACGAAAACGGGCATTGTGGATACACATTAAATACACAGTCTGCGGACATATTAATATTTTAAGCATTTTCTATTAAGTGCAACTATTAAAAGGCCATCAAATATGCAATGCACGATGTCTGCGTCGAGGCAAAAACAATGGTTTGTGGTCAATCAATGCGGACTGTGGAATGCGATGTCACAGGTCGATTTATGTGGCTTAATGGTTATATTGTAGTTTTAAATAGACCGTTGAATAAGAATTGTTATTAAAAATTAATCGAAAGGCATTATTCATAAAAAATATGAGGCATGAGGCGGAAAAAATTAAATGGAAATTAATGCCAGAGTCAAAGGAGCGAGCGAAAAAAAAAGAAATGAAGGCGGAGAGGCAAGGGAAAACAACACCAAACACTGATGCAGCAGCAACAACAACAACAACAGTAACAACAAATACACATAACAGCATCAGCAGCAAGTGTGCTGCCACATTAATTTGATTTAACAGGCGCTGCTTTTTGGACATTTTTATTGCCATTGATGTTGTTATTGTTGTTGCTGTTGCTATTGTATGTTGGCGCTATCAGGCTGCCGCCTTTTGCATTGTTTTAAACATTTTTTGCTTCCATTCCCATCGCCTGTAATTTCTTGCTGTTTTTCTGTGTTTGTTTCTCGCTGTTTCTCGCTGCCTTTGCTTTGTTTCTGTTATTTATTTGCTCGGCATTTTTAATGGCGGGCCGTTCGCCATTCTCTGTAAAATGACATTTTCATGCTTAACTGGCGTCAAATATGGCGGCCAATGAAGCAAAAGCACACCCTCCTCCCCAAGCCCCCACTCGCCCTCTACCCCGTCCCTAGATACTCTGAAATGCAGCGGACCGTGCACAAATAAAGTTTTTGACACGCGCCATTGTGCGATAAAGAGCAGCGGCGTCCAAGGGGCAGCTGAGGGGTGGGGCTAGGTAGAGGTCTGTTCAGGTGCATAATGCTCGGGTTTGTATTTTCCTCCACAATTCAAAAGGTATACACAATACGTAAAAACTTTCGAATAGGCCTACTTTTTTGTAGTCTGTCGCGAGGAAATAAATGAAATATTGTTCTCGACACGAAAATCGTTTTAAAAGTGCAAAGAAAATTATTAAAATAAAATAAAAAAAAAAACACTGTTGCTCACATAAATGTTGACTTGTTTTAAATTTTGGTTGGTTTTCATTGCAGATGTTTCTCAATTGATTCTAGATGATTGCAGCATTTGAGTATTTGTTTTAAAACAATTTGTTTTTAAATATTTAGAAATTCTTCTCCCCACTCTGTAGCGATCCATTAGAGAAGCATTTTGTTTGTCATTAACGCGCTTTATCTGTGCTTTTCAAGTGAACAGCATTTTGTTCATTTTTCGACCAGAATTTGTAGATACTGTATGCAGCGGCGTTTTGTTTATTTTGCAACCGCAAGTTTGTAAATATTTTGGGAATTGCAAAGGTATGCGATTGAAATTTGTTTGCGCATTTCGCACAATTAAATTCGCGTGGGGTGGGAGATAAACACTACAACATATTGGCGGAATTTGAATTCTGAAAATGTAACTTTTAACCTTTTGGTGTTCACATACGGAATGCCAAGGGGCCACAAATGTGTGTGTGTAATCGATACGAAGCTTGTGATGGTAAGTGGTGTGCAAAAAATCTAAAGAGCTATATGCTCTGCTTCAGTTTTACAGTTCTAAGAACCCAGTATCAGACAAAGAATCGAATTGGTGCAATTCTTGTGAACTACACTCTCTTAAAAATAACAAAAAAAAAAACATTAATATCGTGGGAGTAGGAGGGGCATTGGGAAAAAACTTGACTCTTCTTGGACGTGGAAGAATCTGGATCTCACGTCTCGTCAATCTACCTTTTATATTTTCTGAGATCGGTGCGCAGCTACAGACTGACAGGGCTTTATCGAATTATCTCCTTATACTGATCAGATATACACCTAGTTCTGTTTTGACACGGTAGCTTGGTTTCAGAAAAAGTTATTTTGAACCGTGCTAAATGGAATAAAGTCGTGCAAAAATATATACAATTTTTAATTGTCGAACCGTGTTAAATCAAAACCGTATAAAAAAGACTGTGTAAAAACAGAATTAGGTGTAAATGCATTTTGTGAGGTTTATTCTAAGTTCTACCCTTTGAGTACGGGGTATAAAACTGAATCCATAATTTGGATGTACCAATAAAAATCTTATATTGCTGTATGCCTGAAACGAATTTACAGAACAGAAGTATGTTTTGTTACTTAAGCAGATAGTTTTGAAGGTAACAAAAATAATTGTTGTTGATTTTAATCATGACTACAGTTAAAGAAAAAAAAGGGAGAAATATCTTTTGTTTTTATTTAGAAATAAAATTGATATGATTTTTACTGATGAGCATAGAAAAAAGAAGCAAATTATTGTCGATTTAAGATTTTCAAATAATCTCCATCCTTCGGTAAACTTTTCGCAGTCACTGTTATTGTTCATGCGAATGTACATTGTCTATGCATTTAATGTAAATTTGAGTGCCTATTTGTTCATGCGCGCCCCTCCCCCCTCCTCCTGCTCCACCCCCTAGCCAGAGAAGAGGGCCAGAGGGACGGGGTAATGGCGTTTGCCAAAAAGCCGTGCGCAAATTTTTGCCTGCAACTCAACTAAAACGCATAAATCTTCGTAAAGTGTCAGTGTCCATAATTTGTTGTTGTTGTTGTTGCTCTGCTGTTGTCTGTAGTTGTTGCTGGCTGCCATTGTCAGCAGCAGCCTTTGCTTCTTTCGCTCATTATTGTTGTTGTTCTGCTGTTCATGTTATTGTTTATTTGTTGTTTCTTTGTGTTGTTTTTGGTTTTTGATTGCCCATTGCGCTCTGTAATTTGTACGCATTTCTTTTTTCTCCACTCTTTTTTTTTTGCCTGCCTTCACAGGTTGTTTATTATTGTTATTTCATTTGTTTATTTGTTCAGAGAGTGGAAAGGAGTGAGTGTTTAGGCATAACGAGTTGACAAAGCGGAAATTAGTTGCAGTTCAACTGACAGCTGCACAAAAATGAAGCTAATACGAATCTACAAATATGTATGTGGAATGCAGATTACATGCTGGTAGACGATCAAAACTGTAGTAATGCTTTATTGTAATCAAAGTACAAAGCTGTAACAGTTCTTGAAAGTTCCCTTATTACTACAGTTTGTAAGCACGACGAGTTTACATCTCGAATTTTTAACTTTTTTTATTGTTTATTTATTGAATATTCTAAAATATAATATAGTTCTGATTCAAAAAGTCCCATATAGGTATGTCATTTCATATTCATAAGTTTCACGCAGAAAATTTTGAATACTATGATAGTTCTGGGAAGCAGTGGTTTTGCTGCATCTTACGTGTCTAGTTTTGGAATTGAATTTTCAGAAAAACCCAATAAAGATGATGGTACATGCTATAGCTTTATGTATCCTCATAACTTACCCCTTCAGGCGCCACTTAAACCGCTATTTTCAAACTACTGTCGATTAACCTCGATGCATACGAATTGTGCTTATACTATATTCTATATCTTTTGATTTCTTTATGTTTATGTTGATTTCCGATCATAAATTTTCATGGCCACTCTTCACTGACAGGACTGAGAGAAATTTCGATTTTATTACTTCTTGTATGCACTATTTGTGTAAATAGCAGCTACTCTGCTCGATTGCTACTCAAATGCTAAATCGTTGAATTTATGGCATTGTTTTCATATCATTGATATCTGTGAATAAAATAAATCATTTGTGGTTACCACATCGTACCACATAACCATCTAAGTATTGTAGATTCAAAACCAACAGAACCCATAAAAGTATTATGTTAATGACAAGTCATGATACGAGGGCTAGTGGCAACAGCCACAAAAAACAATTAAACAAAGAGCCGCTGAAAAGGATGGCCAGCAATTAGAGCGCTTCAAAGTAATGGTGGCAAGGACGCATGTAAATGAGTTGCACAGCAGGCAGCTTTCGTGCGGCAGACGGCAGCGATTAGCAGGATTTATGTAACCCAAACTTTTTTCGGTAACCAAAAAAACTTTTGTGAAGTTGCAGCCAAAGCAGAAATACCAACAAAAATGACAACAACAACAACAGTAACTAATACTTTTGTCCATTACGTAGCCAGGCAACAAAACCGAGCTAAGGGAACGGGTTCAGGCAGAAAGGTCTACACTCCGGAGAAAAAGGTACATTGTCAATCAAATGAACAAAAAGTTACTCGCAGCTATCAGTTTATCCTTTTCTAAGCATTATTTGATCCAAAACTGATAAAAAAAAAAAACTAATCATCTTTCGAACGAATCGATATAGACATATCAGTCCGCCCCTTTTGTTTGTCCGTATGAACAGGGAGGATTCTTAAACCATAACCTTTGCCTGTAATACATGAAATTAAAAAGTAATTTGAAAGTTTCGTACTCAAACATACTATTTTTGTGATTGAATAATTTAATCTTTTATATAATTTTAATTCGTTTTCATCAGTTGTCAAGGCAATCAAAGACTCAGTCAGAATAGTTGATAGCGTCCTCCATCCTAAAAGTATGCTCTATTTATTTCGATTGTTTCCCTTAATTTCTGGTAATTATTTGTTTTTGTTTGTAGAAAATATATACAATTTATTAAACCAGTATTCTGCTTGGCAGCTTAAGCTAGTTGAAAATTAAATTAATATGCTCTCACATTTGTGTTCAAGTATATATACATACAATGGAATATTTACAATATTTTGGATTAAATATGAAATATATTATATTATATATATGAATTTATAATATTTATTTTACACAAGTCTTCAGTCTTCTCTTCCTTGAGCCTGTAACGTTTCTGAAACAGCTGGAATTGTGTTCAAGAACGATTTGTAAAATCTTTTACATTTTTTTCGTAGTGAGGATTTTTCTTAGAGTGGATTTGTAAAACCGAAAAAGTGTTGCTGTGTATAGCGGAAAGGAATTGCTCGGGAGCTCTCCTGGCTTGACTGCGTGCAACTTTTGCTTCTACACACATATGTCTGTGTGTGTGAGTGTGTTAAATGATAAATAAACAACTGTATGCGGCCATTTTTCTCAGTCTCCTTGTTTTTGCGCAACTGTGCGTGCATTGTATATTATTATTGTTGTTGTGTCTGCCCGGTTTGTGCAACTGCGAGAAATTTTTGCTCAAATTATCTGCAGATTCATTTCAACTACATGGAACATCTGTCTGCATATGTGAGTGGGTCTGCATTTAAAGTATTTACGTCTCTTACAAAACACAGATACCATGAAAAAACAAGACCTTCAACAACAAGAGCAACAACAACCACTAACGTGTTAATGAATGTGGGCATTGGGCCAAAGGCTGTGGGCTGTGGCTGTGGTAGTGGCAGTGGCTATGGGTATGACCAACTTTTGAATTCTGCCAAGCAACAACCGCCAAGTCTGGGCAGACTGTGAAACTTTTAACAACTGACAAATTACAACACTAATTATGTGGATTTATCAAAAGCTACACACAAAATATTATGTAAATAGCTGGCAGAGCAGCTCGACTGTTCGAAATTTTAATAAATAACAACAAGAGAAAAATGTACGAAATTTATTTGTAAAGGTCTTCTGACAAGTTAAAAACTGTCAGCTTACTGCGTCGGTCCTGGGGCAACATTTTCGTAATGCAGATAAATTGGGGACTGGGACTGTTTCAAAATCGGGTCGGGATGGAACTTACCAAAGTTCTCAGCTGGCAGTCGAGTGACTTGAAATTGGACAGCCAATTAGTAAAATGAAGATGAATAAATATAGAATTAAAAAGTTCAATGTTTTGTTAGTCAGCGGAAATAAATGACCGAATTAAATAAAAGTTTAACAATAAATTGACAGAAATTTTTAATAATTGCAGCAGAAATTAGTTCTACAAGAAATTAGGAAACGTAATTATTAAAAATTACACAAAAAACACAGTCAATAATAAAATTAATGATGAATAACTGTCGTTTAGTTTTAGTGTAGTTTCACGCTGATTAAGCTTTGTAGTTGGAAAAATCCAATTTGAAAGAGGGAGCAGAATTTCCAAACATCTCATTGCAGATAAGAGAAAGAGAGAGGGTTACACTTTTATGTACTTTATTATAAAACCTAAAATATATATTCAACCCAGTTAGTGTGTTTTAATTTAAAATTGAAAGTATTCACTGACACTGTATTTCAAATACAACTTGTATTTGAAAACAATCATGTCAAAATTAAATGAATTCTAAATGCAAACACTCACATAATTCGGAATTGCGCTTCACTAAATGTGAAACGTTCTCCTAGTTCCACGAAATCGCGATGCATTTTCACAAACAATCATTTGCAGTTAACAATCGCTTTGTGAATGGTAGCAAGCAGAAAATATTGGAAAAATAATTCCAAACAATTGCATTGTACTCACTAATTAAATTAGTTCGTTAGGCATTTGCAGAGCCATCGCAGTTTATTGCACACACAACTGATGTAGAAAAGTGGGGATTTGAAAACATTCAGTCAGTAAACTAATCAGCATCAGAAGCGCAAACAAATTAGCCAAATGCTGAAAAGGTAAACAAAACAGTAAATGCATTGCAGGGGCGGGTGGGAGCGCACCTGATTTTGATTGTCGCAGCTATCAGTAACTGCTAATAAGCACTTAATTAAATTTACGTACTGCCCTAATGGCCAATAGCAGTGATGGCTGGTGGAAGGCGGGGTCAATTATTTGGCATCAAATGCACAGCTGAACAGTGGAATAATTCTGAAAGAGCCAGAATTAAATTTTGTAAGCTGTGTTTGACCAATTTATTCAAATACTACTTCTCTACAAAAGTTGGATATACTTTTGGGATAAAGCCACAATACCTATAAGCAATGAAAATGAATAGTTTAACAGCCAACTTACTTTTAATTTTCTAGTAATCATTAAAATTAATATAATCTTCTATATGTATAAAAATCAATGCCACTTTGCGTTGTAATTTTATAACTCTCGAACGGGCTCACCTATCCAAACCAAATATTAGCTTTTGTTCGGACTATTTAGTAGATGGTTTATGTGAAGTCTGCACAAAATCGGTCGAGCGGTTCTTCATTTATAACATTTTTTGTAGCAAATGAATTCAATAAATGGCGGATCATTTTGTTAATGGGTAATGGAAAAACAAATAATAATATTCATCCAAATGTTTTAGATTAAGTTTTAAAATAGCTAGCAATTAATATAATATTTTTTATCTTTGTATAAATGAATTTGATGTTCCAATTAAATATTTATATTATTTAACTTTATAAGGGTTGCTAGTAGTTTTATTTCGCAAAGTTTATAAGCAGTATTTTTGTTTGTTATATGTTTGAAATACATATTAATTAGGTGTGCAATGGACATTTATGTTCATACCCTACATATATACTACAATACATATATATTTATTATTTATTATTATGGGACAAACCTGCGCTTCAATCTGTAACGTACTTATTAATAAATAAAGTTCAAAAGAACAACACAATTGCCACAAGAGTCTCCATTCAAACAGTGCTCTGTTCTAAAAAGCAATGGACTGACATAATTCGAAGCACGTGTATATATTGTCAGATCATAATTGTTCCCGTAACTGGTGACAACGTCTATCGACATAGCAAGTAGACGTCTTGCAAATGATGCTGATATCTAATTTTAGACTTACCTGCAAAGACGCATAAATTGGCCGCGAATGCTGCTTAATTGTCCCATTATTCTTTGGTTGTTTGCATCAAAATAATGCAATTAAAAAGTATTAAAATTATGCGCTCGGCAAACTGGCAAATGGGCGACGCGGCTGTTGTTGCTTTTGTTGTTGTTGCCAGGAAGTTTGCGGCGACGTGGTGCGGGCTGCGGTCCTTTGGTTAGCAACGCGTTGGCCCACGCATGCGGCTGGAATGGATTCTGGTGGTCGACTAGGTGGCTAGCTCGCTGTTTTGGCCGCTATGGCTGCTTTGGCTGACTGTCCGACTAGGACCCAGGCTTTGGTAACACAGCAAAAGCAAATACAACAACTCCGGACAAAAATGTGTGCACTAATTATTTGAAAAATATTGGTCGCTCTGGTTACCAAATTAGCTAGAATTTTGAGCTGTTGCCGCTGCCGCTGCCACTGCTGCTGTGGTCGTCGGGGGAGGAAGCATCATAGTTGATTAAAATTTTACGAAATTTGTGCAATTTCAGCGAGTTTTGTTTGTTGTGGTTGGCTGATATGTACGACCAAGCGGGCTCCGCAAAAGTTAAAGTCTTTAATCAAAGGCGATAGTCGGGAAGGCACGCGTCCAATGCCCGAAGGCGCAGTTTAGATCGCGCAGTTGCCGTAATAAATTTCAGCTATTGCAGGCGACCTGACTGGAGAACTGAAGAAAATGGAGAAGGCAAGGTTGTGGGGGGTGGGGGGAGGACGGGCAAGGATTCGCCTACTTCCTGTGGCTTCTTGTGCATGCGTTGCGGCGCTTTGTTACGCTTGATTTACGCTAACAAGACATGAACAAATGGACGCGGGGAACGATAGACGGACGTGCAGGCTGGCAAGCAGAAGGATAGTCAGACAGGCAGAAGGACAACCAGACAGGCGGAGACATTTTAAATGTGGCGCAAAAGAATGATTACAGGTTGCTGACGACTGCAGCAGCCGCATAGCGCACCACAAAGCCACAAACAACAAGGCCAGACAGTGCTGAGGCCACAGAATAAAGACAGATACTAAGGTTACCAGGGACAGTGGGCTCAATCGGCCAATGTTGTGAAGCAAAAACGAGAGTTCAATTGCAACGTTATAATTTTCAATACCACTTCTACAACTGACTGATTCGAGCTACTAGGCAGAATAAACGCACTTCCTGTACAGTGAAATTGTGCGTTCAAATTTAAATTATATAATTATCTTGATTCCACTCTTTTTTCACTTTTTCTCTAAAATGAAAGCTTGCAACTATAAATAATTTCGCATTTTCCATTTCAATTTGTTCACTTGCTAAATAATATTTCTGCAAATAATCACAGTTGGTGTTAGATTAATTGATTAATTAAGACTTAAAAGAATTTATAGGCAGCTTAGTGTGGTGAGCAGGGGCATGAAATAGTTAGATAATTGGTTAAACAAATTTTAAAATATGTTCCTTTGCCTATAGTTAGCTGCTCTTTTTACATTAAAAGATGTTTTTAACGTTTAAAAAAATGCCATTCGAACTAATCATACAATCGAAAACTGGACTTACTCGCATATGTAGTACGCAATGTATTTAATTTGTGTTTGATTTCCACTGAACGCGGAGTTTTGGAAATCATTTAAATTAAATGACCGTATTGGGCAGTTTTTTAAATATACGACAATATTTAATTGTTTTATGAAATGTTTATTTAAAAGCTTGATGAAAATTCCAACAAGTATAGTATGTTTATCATGCTGATTGCTTAGTTACATTGGCAGTTTTTTAACCACTGTGCAGCAAGACAATCAGTTGAACGATGGTCTGGAGGTCGATTCAGAGCAGCGGTGTGTAACCATTGCCAATTCATGTGAAAAGTTGGCGCACTTTTCTATTTCCTTGTGCGGACCGAGAAGAGAAGATGGGACAGCAATGCGTCTAGTTGTCTGGGTGCCTCTGGGGTGTTGGGCGGGTCCCGGAGAATATCAGCAAAAATGTCAGGAAATTACAGGAAAATGAAATAAATGAAGATGGATACGCAATTTGAATGGCGTTGAATTGGTTGGCGAGCATCGGTCGTCACATCGGTTGCCAAGGAGTGCGATGGGGGGACCAAGGGAGTTAAGTGAGCAACCGGGGCCGCACTTAGTGGCTGACGAGCTTGTGATGACGCCTGTCGCGCCAGCCGCTTCGTGCGGCTTTTAAAAGTTTTCTAAGTTGCTTATAATTGAGCGTTGGCTGCGGTTCCTGAGCAGTGGGAGCTTAGGTATGTATGTATGTATGTATGTGTGTGTGCTGGTTAAGGCTACTTATAGCAGATTTTGTGGTCGTTTAAATAGATAATGAGCGAAGCATTGTTCACTGTTAAAGCTGGGAGTGCAAATAGTTGAAGAATTTGAAGAAAGTGCTGCCTAAACTTTTTAGCCAGCCCAACAATATGATTACACTTTAAGCAAATTGGTTTGAGGCAAAAGGATGGCTTACCAGGGCAGATAGGTTACTAAAGTTAAAAGTAAAAGATGTATTTATATATGTGTTAAAACCTTGAGTGGCATTTAACTTAAATTCTGCAATTATCCACAATAATGTGATAAAGTTTACAAAAGTAGAGAATATCCGTCGTAATTTAAAAAATAAGTTAACAGTGTATTTTTTCGTACTGTAAAAATGTCTTGTACTAAACGCTTCAACGCTTCAATGGAATTCCACATTTTGAAGGATTCAAAAGGTTTCTCTGCGATTATACACGCTATAGACTAAAAATCGTTTTCTTGAAGGCAGTATAGTTCAGTTATTCATATACTTGTATGACTTCATATTCAAAAGCTTACAGTCGTCATTCATCATTTTAGGCTAAGCAGACTTATGCTTTTATACTTCCTTATTGAATCAATATAAATCTGCCTACTCGCAACATTAAATTAAATGTTTCCTTTCAGCTGCATGTTCCAACATAGATTGCAAAGCCAAATCCAAGTCCAACAAACACGGCTGCCCCTCGTGCAAGCCCAAAGGTAGCCAACAGCACGCTTAATCGTGCACACTTACCGTAAATCTGCAGGCGGCCAAATCTCAAACTGAAATCTCGGCCAAATTACACGGAATGCAAATCCAGACATCTGTGGGCCCATGGCCAGCGATGGGCCTCTGCCTACTAACCCGGCCCTGGGTATGTAAACCAATTTCGTTTTGTAATTAGCATGAACATTGAACAGCTGTTGAGCAGCAAGGCAAAACAGAAGGCAGAGTGAGAGAGGGGGAGGGAGCGAGGTAAGGAGGGAGAAGGAGGTGGAGGTGGAGGAGAAAAGGCTGAGCAGCAGGCGAATGGCATGAAACGTTGCAATAAAATGGCGCCCTGCTGCTGCTGCCGCTGCTAATAAACAAGCGAACAAAGGCCGCGTTCAATTGCTTTGCAGGTCAACACTTGGACGTCGATATTGTTCTTGTACTCGTACTCGTATTTGCTGCTGTTACTATTGTGGTTGTTGTTGTTGTTGTTTATGTTGCTGTTGACGGAACGCGACGCCGACGAAGTCGATTAAGACGACGACAAAGTTGGCAATCAATTGATTGTTCAGTGGGAGTACTGGTAATTAGGACTTTGGGAGGACAGCGACTGGCAACAATGTACATGCATGTGTGAGTGAGTGTGTGTGTCGTTTATGACTCGACGGGGGTTCACCTGGCAACCTGGCAAATTGTTGACATTTTGTTTGGCACAAAATTAAATGATGAATGCCCTGAGCTGGCCAATGAACGATAGGTGTTAATGGGCACGAAGAAGGGGGGCTTGCTTCTGCACACAGAGGGCGAGCGGACGAACTAATTCAGCAGCTTATGCAGTTTATACTGCAGTTTAAAAGTTATTGGCAATTAGTTGGGCACCGATGGCTGAGAGTTTGATTCGAAATGGTTAGCCAAAGTTTGCGGAGTAGAGATAAAAATGCTTTAAACTTGACTGCAAGTTCAGATAGTTTTTAAAGCTTTCCAAATGCAAAAAGTTTCTTATTGTGGCCAACTGGGCGTATACGTAATCTGCTTGCAGATGGTAAAGGAGTGCATTTAGAGCTTATTGTTCGTAATAGGATTTGAAAGACAGCACTTATGGCTTAGCAGCACTTGCCATAAAAACCAGTTCCAATTAAAGTTGCTCCTCCTTCCATTAAAAGAACTTTGACCAACGATGCGTATGGTTTTTTGCCAATTACGCTCGTTGTTTGTGAATAAGGCTGGTAAGTAACGCGAAGTTCATCTGACAGTTGTAGCGAGAAAATGAAGTGAAATGCTCTTCTTTTGTCAATATGCTGCGGGACTTGCATTAGTACGAACTAATTGAAAAAAGGTGACTTATATCGATTTGAAGTTGAACTCAGTTTTATTATTAACATTCTTTTAATAGCCTTCCTCATTCCGTTTGTTGTTTGAAATGCTCTTTTTGTCGAGACCAGCACAACATAGAAATATGTAAATATTTGCTACCACATATGCCTGAAGAATTAACTTGGGTGGTTAGTCCGGCCCAGAAGAACGTATTAAATTGTTGGCCTCTAAATTGCAACGGATTAATTGAAATAAGCGCAGCCATATACACATGGCATTATTGTGCAACTTGGCGTATGCGTAATATTTATTGTTGTCATGCTAAGCAAGAATGGATAATAGATTTGAAATGTTAGATAACATTCAGCATCATTGTTACACATTGACATACGGCTTAAAATATAACAATGCCACATGGGGCGTATTCGTTATGCCGTTCATATTGTTTATTGAAAAGATATTTTGCACACATTGCACAATATACGAGTATGTGTGGCTCTGCAGAAGAACGAGGCAGATAAATACAGCCGATAAAGGTCAGCACGCCAGAGCACGTCGTTGATTTGAATTTTTAATGATCATTTAAAAAAGCATAAGTATATATAAAAATTGTCATTGCAATATTAAATTGTAGTTGGTTATCAAATTATAATCAATCCAGGTCTTGCGTTAAATAAAATAAGTATGACACATCATTATAAACAATACTCGATTTGGGTAGAACTTTTAAAGGTGGAAACAGTTGTGATTTTTTAAGGTAAAATAAGCCATATCACATAGTTTTTATAAAAAAACTATTTAAAGGGTATTTGGCATGGAAGGAAAAAGTTCCCATATTTAAGTAGAAAATTATGAACGTCTTTATGTTTTTTTTTTTGAATTTAAAACTAGTAGTAATTTAAAATTAATGCACATTTGACAATAGTACACGGTATTTGAATTTAGAGCATTACTCTAAAGTTCAATGAAATTTTTTTTAACGTACGTGATTTATAATTTATAAATGAAGCTTCGGATGTAATGAATATAAGTATTTAACTAAATGATTTTTTTTATATTATACAGTCATGATCGAAGTTGAATTATTTGCGACTCAAGCCAAAATGGTTTATTTAAATGTTGAGCTGAAAGTTGACTATTAAAGGAGAATAAGAATCGATTTACATTTCTCGAGCTGCTGCGTCTTGCTTATTCCATTGAAATGCCAGCTAATTGATTTTTTAATTAATGTGTTGTATTGTATCTTTTTTTTTTTAACACTTTAAGCCTTTAGCTGCTTATTTGCGAAGTGCAATGAACAGCTGTCGGTCTGAAATGCGGCGCTTGTCGGCTTAAATATGTCCGGGAGCGGAATCAGCAGCAGCAACACCAGCAACAGCAATAACAACAACAAGAACCTTAATGCCATTGACAATTGCATGGAGAGCTTAAAACACACACTCGCACACACAGAGCCAGAGACACAAAAATACATACAGATATCAGCACAGGGCGTAGGATGGAAGCTGGTTAAAAGCAGTTTACAATTTGCTTTACTGTCCGTTTGTCTGTGTGTCTATTTGTATTGTTTTTGTTGTTGCCAGAGCAATGTTCTGATTGCAGCACACACTGTACAAATATTTTCATAATAATTTCGCAACAATTTCAATTAAATAATGAAATGTGTGAGCATCAGACTGCCCCGCGTTCCCCCCCTTCGCCATCTCACACAAAACTCAATTATGCATACAATTTGCATATTTGTGCCTGCGTGTGTGCGTGCATATGTGAGTGCATGTGTGTGTGTGTGTGTGTGTGTGTGTGTGTTGCAGATCAGCTTTAGTGCCAGCTAGTTCCGCCTCGCCCTATGTCACCTCCTTTGTCTGCAGTTTATCAAACAACAGAATTATGCAACTGCTGCGCCCTAAAGTGTGCCATAGAGCTGGGGAAACATCGATGTTTACCAACATCGATGTTTCGATTTTTTTGGGGGAAGAACATCGATGTATCAATGCATCGAAATTCCACTAACAAATTTTCAAACAAAAATTAATATACAACATAGGGCACTTCGTTTTGATTTGTCTTATTTATAAAGGTACAAAAGGGTTTAAAACAAACGATATTTTTATAACTTCAAATAATAAACTAAAAACAAGAGAAAGTATAACATAAAAAATTATAGTTAATGACTAATTTCAGATAAAACAACAAAACAATATTTTCATAAATTGAAAGAATACAAGTATAACAAAATGAAAAGCATAACATAAAAAATATAATTCATGACTAATTATTTGAGATCCACTCATTTTTGTTAATATAAATGAGCATGTCTACATTCTTTGATTTAAGCGAACTCCTTTTTTCGCTAACTATAAGTCCAGCTTTGCTGAACATGCGCTCACTTTCAGTGGACGTTGCAGGAACGCAGAGGTACTTGCATATACATGCCTTAAGGGACTTATCATTATACTCTGTACATGAAATGTACAGAAGTATATTTTGAGATCTGTAAATAAAATGCTTCGTATTTTTTGTCTATAAACGACAAAATAGAGCTTGAGGTCGTTGGTAGTTCTTCAATTGGTGGTATTGCCACATGTTTGATACACTTTACCACATTTAAGGCATTTAGCAGACTTGCCATCCTTAGACTTAAAGAAGAAATTCCACACAGTTGACTTTCCATATTTTGCCCGTTTATTAGGACCACCTTCCTCAAGTTCCTTATCCATTTCAGTTGAGTTTGCATTACATAGAACAACATATTAATATATGTACAAATAATGAAAATACACATACACAAATAAGACTGCAGCTGCAAGATAAAAATTACCTTTGCTATTAGATTCTTTTAAAAACTTCTCCATTTCCAAGCACTGCCAACACCAATATCCATCTATAATATTAGTAATTTGTTCTGTATTATATTAGGGGATTTATTAAAAAAATGCAAATTTTAGCTTTTACTTACCTAGCTTTTCCCGCGTTTTTTTTTCAAGTAGTAAAAAACATCGAAAATCGGAAATAAAACATCGATGTTTGGAAAAAATTGCAAAACATCGATGTATCGATTTTACATCGATGTTTCGCACAGCACTAGTGTGCCATGAAATTCAAAGGCATGCACTGCCAGAACCACAGCCGGCCCTTTGCTACAGCTACGACTGCTCGATGCTGCATTCTGTGGCTGGCAGAGTGGGACAGAGGCGGCTGCAGTGGGAGGGAGAGGTGGGAGGCGTGGCTCGACTCGGCTTGGACTCGGCGAGTCTATAAATTAAATGCCACACAGAGGCAAAAACACAATGGCAAATTGTTGTAATTGTTGTAACAGTTGTTGTCGCTGTTGTTGTTGTTGTTGTTCTTTATGTTATTGTTGTAGTCATTTGTTCGTGCGTGTTGTTGCGTAAGCAGTTGCTTGTCTGTGTGAGTGTGTGGCTGTGTACATTTGTTTATTATATGCAATATTGTTAACCAGTGCGTATGAGTGATATTTAATTATTATGACCTTACGCATATTTCAACTGGCCACAAAGCGTCGCCAGTTGGCCAGTTGGTCAGTTGGCGCATTTGCGCTCTGCGGCTTGTAAAGAAAATTGCTTACATTTATTGGCACATCAAATACACACACACACACACACTCACACGCAGTCATGCACGCCTCTCAGCAGGCCCAATCCAAAATAATTGTGGTTCTCCGGCGCTCTCTCTTGTTAACGTATTCAATTATGACAATCAAAACTGGCCTTGGCCATTTTGCAGCCGCTTGCCCTATCATATGAATGAACAAACAAACACATACACATGTACATGTATTCAAATATACAAGTAAGCACTTGTATGTATATAGTCGTACATACATTTATGAATACACGAATGTCTACATGTGTGTCATAACTTTTTGGGTTCGTTTATAATTAAAATGAAAAGTGCTTTTGGGTAGGCATGAACGAGGCATGAACTGTAGAAGGGCGGATTCTGAGCCAAAGCTGCAACATATGGAGGCTAATTGGCCAACTTTATGTCAATTCATGGGCGACATCGAAATTGGCATTGACATGAGAGAGTATTGATGAAGAGGCCTTTACAAATGTAAGTTGATGGTGATAGAACTTTCAGGGGCAACTCAAAACATTAAATAAGTAAAGAGGTGGATTACGATTAGTGTTAAAAAAAAATGCAACCAATTCAGATCTCTTTAAAAATTATGATGTTTTTAGAAATTTAAGACATACTTGTACAACATCTGAGTTAAAGCATGGTGTAATAATTTCCTATATATTCGTTTTTTGTATTAAATATGATAATTACTTAATAGGACTTTATTTTTTGAAATGTTTCTATAACAGGGTAAGCGACTAAGAGGCCTATTTATATTCTCTTTTCTAATCTCTTTGTATAGAGACAGCTTGTGCCAAGTTTGGTTTGAAACTTTTGAAATGTGGAGAGTATTGACGAAAAATTCAAATAAAACAAACTCGTCCTTTCTCGGACCTAGGACAATCTGAATACCAACTTTGGTCATTCCAACTTTTATAGATTTTGAGGTCCTTGCGTTCATTCAGACAGATGGATAGTTCGAGTCGTCTCGTCATGCCGATTCAGCATATATATATACTTTATAGCGAGATGCTTCCTTCTGTATGTTACAGATTTCTCACAAACCTAATATATCCTTTGTACCCTACGGGTACAGGGAATAAACACTGATTGATCGGGGAAAAAAAATTGTTGGTTGCCATAAAAATTACCTACTTATATGTACGTTATATGTACGGGTATATATAACCAAACATAAATGTACATGCTTATATGTATGTTTAAGTCTTCAAACTCTTTTGCAAGGACAAGGACTTTTTACCCAATTCGTCTTTCAAAGGCTTCAATACATATCACATATCGATATTTTATAGCTTTGTCACTTAATTTAATTGTCATTATTTATGTAAAAATAAAGACATAAATATTACGACTTTTTAAGATAACAACAATTGTTTAAAGCCCACAAATGGTTCAAAGCAGATACTCAGAAACTTGTGGCTTATATTAATTTTTTGACTAAACTTAACGAATGAATGGCCATTCAATTCCGAATCTCATTCTCAAAAAAAGTTTTCCAGAATTCGCGACTTTGTTGTTGGTCCCTGCCATTGATGTGATTTCATTATCCCTTGTTTGAACAACTGTTATTGATTTTTGTGTGCTGTCAAATGTATTCATATCTTTGGATATGCATATTCGAATTGTATTTGTATAATGTTATTTTTTTGGTATAATATTTATATTGTTCATTCAGAATCGTTTTTCAATTATGGGCAGGGAACGTGCTTTTATATTTAATCGTTTGCTAGTTTCCCGCTTTGAATTGAAATGGAACTCCGTCTCTATCAGCGTTTGTGCACAATTAACCCTTGTGTGTGCTTAATTACTGAATTATGTTTGCAAATAAAAAAAGAGAATTGCGGATTATATGAATGGGAGATAATATGATAAAGTTCTTTTGCTCCATTGCGGTCATTGATGAAAATTTAATGAACTGTCAACATTGCGATGCAACGGTGCGTATGCGTGATTTATGTGCTATCTAAAAAGCGAGGAAATGAAGCAAAAAAATGCTGGCAAACTGATAACGGGCACCAGCTGCAATGATGATATTGTCAGACGGGCGACAGATAATGATGATATATGATGCGCGCTCCATTATGAGGGAAAACAAATGCCTGAAATTTATCTGTTGCATTGTTTTAGGCGCAGTGGCGCGCATGGCATGGCGCTTAATGCATTTCCGACGCCATTAAAATGGCTGCTGCATGCGAGTAATATTTTAATGAACACACGGCAGGAATGCACACACACACACACACACACACACACACACACACACACACACACACCCACACACAACACATGCATACACATGCCGACATGCTAAGTTGCCAGCTGACACTCCGCGGAATTTCCTTCAACACACCACCAACAACACCGGCACTTTATCAACTTCCGGCATGTGAGCGACGCTGTTGGCGATGACGCCAAGGCGCTCAAATCAAGCGAAGCAAGCCCAAGCTGCTTCCTACTTTTAGTTGCAAAGGCGGGGGAAGGTTGAGGTGGGTTGGTGGATGGGAAGGGGTCTCAGACTGCACATGACTTAGCCTTGGGCGCTGGGTGGGCGTTGCTGCCTGGCTCTTCTGCATATTTTAGGAAGTGATTGCGCAAATGCATAATTTAATGACACGCGATTGAGCGAGGATGTGTTCTTTGAGATGCTTGTGCGGTGAGGGGGAGATAAGAAGTTGCGGCTTTGGTTGTGTTGCATATTTGCGCCAAGTGTTTAATAAACGTTTTGGTTTCAGTTGCGTTTCCTCGTCAAGCGCATCGCATATGCCGCTCTTGTCGAGGAATTTCACTGAAAATGTAAGCCCACTCTCACTTATTTGCTTGCATATAGGAAGTAATACTTAGGGCGCTTTCATAAACCCACATGCATGTAATTACGCATAATTCATAATGATTTAGCCGAGTCTAGACAAAGTTTTGTGCAGCAATAACAAAGAAGGAAGCAAATGCATTTGGGAAATCAATTCTAAGGAAACTTACTTGTATAAAATAAATCATTTAATTTAGTTACGAAAAAGCATTGAAGCAGCCATCAGCAGTCGTATATAAAAAACAAAACGAACTGAGATGCTGTTCGTTGTAAAACTAAGTTAAGGCCTGAAAATCGATTAAAACAAAGATAACGATTTTCTACTTGTACTCTTTTTCCCGTTTTGAATGAAGTTATTCAAAGTACGTCCTATTTTAAGCCAGCTTCAATGAGCGTTGGAAAGTACTGAAAATCAAAACGGATTTAGAAGATCCTTTCGACTGCTTTCAAAGAATGCGGAAAGTAAAATTGAAATAAAATTCCCTGGCCAGCTTAATAGAGCACAAAGAAAGGGTTTACTTTTGAAAGCAAGGGAAAGCAACAATTTTAGTTTGCTACAAAAACGTAAATAAAATTGAATAAACGTGTTATTTGGCAAAGTTTCGACATCATTACTCGTACTCTAAAAAATTGTCATTCCTCAAAATGCATCTGCACACATTCGAAATGTACGTATGTATGTATGTAGGTGTGACCGTACTTGCATTTGCATGCATGTGTGGGAAGTCTACAGAAATTAAATGTGTCAGTGTGCGAGTTGCCAGGACTAAGAGCTAAGCTCTACAGCCCTTCAATGCTCCCTGCACTTCCGACTGCCACTTCTTTTCAACTTGGCAATTTTCAAGTGACAATTTTCCACACATAGCAACAAACCAATACTGACGTACCACTCCCCCTCCCTGTGCACCCGATGGGGGGAAATGCTCTGCAATTTTGCACGCCTTTGATATGCGACGCACGCCACGGCGATGCAAAGCAAGACGAGGACGATGTCTCGTCCCGGTTCGGAGCGGGATGAGATGGGATTGAAGATGGCACAGAAGAGGGAATTGGGGGGGGGGGGGAAGGAGGGGTGAATAGATATGGAATAAAAGCAGCCGGCAGCACACGCAGATATTTTTGCTTCGATGTATTCAAAATATCTTTAGACTAGTCGCTCGCACTCAAATGAATGTCGTTGTAAGTAGTGCTCGCAATTCTCGGCAGCTGTTGGGATTGAATGACGATGATGAGCTCCAAGACGACGATGATGACGACGTCGATGACGATGATGAATAGCCGGCGTGTGACAAACGCTTCGCTTCCCTTTCACAGCAATTTCAATTTCACATGACATATAAATAACTTTGAATTTAAAAGAAATACTCCGAGCTGATGGCTCCCGCTGGATGGAGGAAGAGGAAAAGACTCGACATTTGCTCGTTTGCCGCATTATGTGTATTACTTTTGATGAAATGATAGAAACTGCTGGGTACGCACTAGGCTAGAAGAAGTTCCTCGATTGATTGCGGGCCACGGCTGACATTTGTTGCGTGTAGTTTTTGATTATTTATTTGTAGCCGACTTTTGTGTGGTTTGCTGGTATTTGCTTGCGGATTTGAAGCAGTCTTTGATTGACAATTGCAGAGCTAGGGTTAATGATAGAAATCAGATGGATGACTGAGGAGGGTCTAATAATATATTTCAGACTTTGAGAGCTGCGCCTAAAAAGAGAAAGCCATTTTATAAATACAATAATTAGATGAACATTTTAAGTTTTAAATAATTTAAACCTAATCGAATTGTAGCTTCTTATTTATTTTAATATTGTTAGGGCAGAAATAAATGAAAATCATATACTTGTATTTGTTTTATAATGAGCATGTTTAATAGCCTCTCAAATATAAATAATATCTATACCAACATACTTCGCGACTTATTGTTATATGCTGTAAGTAAAAACAAGATAGAACGCTACAGTCGAGCAAGCCCGACAGTAAAATAGCCTGTACTCTCCACAAAAAAGAAAAATTAAAAAAAAATTAAATTATTAACAAAAATTAATGAATGAATGATTTAATTAAATTAAATTAGAATACTTGTTTATGTTCAGTTTTAACAGCATACATTTACATCACGTACCTATGAGTGTTTCTATGCGTGTATGTATGCAGCACAAAGTTGAACCAAAGAAGCAACAACAACAACTGCTGCGGGCAATGCTGCCGGCAGAGCTGCAGGCAGCGCATGAGTAACGATTTTATTTATGGCTATAACTAACCTATCATGATGACACTTGGCATACGGACAAATAACCACGAACTGGATGTAACTACCAACATTGATTTCAAAATTCCAAGAATTACAGAAGTTATAAGAAAAAACATGAATTGCGGGGGAGTGGGGGGGTGTATCAGAAAAAAAAAAAAATACAAACTCGATCTGCCTGGGGCTTAGGGGAACCTGAATGCCAAGTTTGGTATCCTAGCTATTGTACTTGCTGAGATCGTTGCGCTCATACAGACAGATGGACGGACGGACGGACAGACAGACATGGCTATATCGACTTGTCTTGTCAGCCTGATCAATAATATATGTATATACTTTGTGGGGCCTGCCACGCCTCCTTCTGTGTGTTACATACATTCGCACAAAACTAGTATAGCCTTTCACCCTTTGGGTACAGGCTATAAAAAATATGCTACATATTTGTGGAACTGCTTTAAAAGTCTAATAGAGTTCCTCTGACTGATTGAAATGATTAAATAATTTTATAATCCACCCTTCGTAGAAATATAGCACTTATATCCAAAACTGGTAAAAATATAATAAAACTTAGATACAAAGTTTTTTTTAAAAAAAACCTGAATTTTAATTTAACCCACGCTTTTTATGAGTTTATAGTATATAGTAATATCCAGGACTTCCTTAGTTGCTTTACTCTGCAATCTTTCAGTAAATTCATAAATAATGAATTAAGTCAGTTATCTATGAAACTGAACTGAATAAGAAAACTCGATTCAAAGGAAATATTCTTATTAAATACAAAATTAGGCTATTAACAGTATTAACATGGCAAGCAAAAGTCAAAGAGCAGTTGTAAGCTGGCTTAACCCCTACAGCCTAATCACTCAGTCCACAGACATCGCCAGGCTGCTCGGCATTCAATCATGGGATGTCAATGCGGGGAGGGAGGCCATTGATTGATGAGCTGAATTTTTGCAACATCTGCTGCCCAATACTGAAAGCTAATTATAATGCGCCCTTAAGTATTATTATTACTATACAATTATATATAATTATAATGAGTAATTTACAAATGAGCACCCCACCTGCCACAAACCACGAACTTAATTAGAATGCAGAATGCAATACGCAGGCCGGCTCCAACATCAATTACGTGCCCCGCATGTATCGAGGCCCAAATGGGGGGCAACGCTCATTTACATATTGAGTATTATATTAAAATACATAATTCTAGCTATTGGTCTAATTAAAAGTGGCTTAATTTCCAGCACGACCTACTGGCAAATATTTTCCAATCATTTGAAAAGCACGAAGCCTATAAAATTTAAATTGCAGGCCATTAGAGGCGCCGACGATGTGCGGCTAGGCTAAGAGCTAATGGCTAATGGCCACATGGTTAAGTTCCCATCCAGACCCAGCATGGCAACATGCCGTTTTTATGCGAATTTATGGAAATTGATTGCAGCACGGAAAAGTTTTGGGGCGTCAAATATTCGCGCTCATAAAAATGCGTCAAGTTTTCTTTTCCTCATCATTATTATGTAAGTATTATTAGTATTATTATTTTTTGGCAAGACAACTTGAATTTGAATGATGCCCAAGTCGTGAGAAGGACTTGGTGGGGGACGGGTCGGCTGGGATATAGAAAACTGCCGCCGACATTGATGATGGCGTCGGCCAATGGTGTTGACAGCGTTTGTCAACAGCTACGAGTTTGACAACAAAAACGTGTTGGCAGAATGAAGATAGACAGATGCCTCCCAGCCCCTTCATGTCTTCCTGTCTGGGCACGAGAAGGAGATGGAGAAGAAGGCTGTCAAGGCTTTTGTGTGCTTGACAAGTGCGGCTCTTGGCGGCAGTTACACGCTTTTCCATCGCTCGCTCTCTAATGAGTTGCGCCTAATTGTGGGCTAGCTTTCATTGCATCTCCAACTTGCTAGTGGCTTGCTTGTTCCTGCAGACTTGTCACTGTTCCTGCAATGCGGAGATAAGTCTTTGCTCGTTTCTCTTCCTCCACAATTAGGAAAAGTTTCGCAAGCGTTAGGCCGCTGGGGTGTAGCGCAATGCAAGCACTTAAAACAAGTGGCACTTCTCCGGCTATCGACACGGATGAAGCGAATAATGCAGAGATAGGAACATAGACTTGAGAATGAACAGGTTTGGTAACTAAATAAACAACCAAGCAAGAGAGTCCTCGGTCATATTGGTCAAATATAATTGAAGTTTATATTGAACAATATCCATAATCCTCATCAGGTGGAATTTTAATTTTGAACTTTAATTACCTATTATCGCTCAACGATTATTTATTGAAAACGCGAGCTTATATTAATAATGAAGTTCATTTAAAATCAGCACCACTGAAAATATGAACTCACAGGACTTTTGTCAAATAATAGTTAAAAGCTATATTCAGGTCAGACACTGAGAGTTTAAGCCTTATTTAATGTTATTATTTAAGACATCCGTCTGGCTAGGGTCCGAGGCGTGAATTAGATATTATTGTAATTTGATTACATTTCTTCTTCCAAGGCGTTTATAGCTTTTAAGATGTTTTTTTATTATTTTTCTCCTATGTCGACAGTGGTATGTTTGTAGACATAAATCAATAATAATAATAAAATAATAATAATTTTGAATATTAGGTTTTTTTTGGGCAAACACGCAATGTACAATATTTTATGTACTTTAATGTGTGGAGACTTTCCAAATAAAAATAAATAAACAAACACTAAGAACTAAATATTAATATGCTATATTTTCTCTTTATATATAGCAAGCATCAATTTTGAAACAAATCCTGCAGCTAGAAACAACATTTATTTTTAATGATTTCAAATTTTTAGATTGTAGAAAGATCAGCTGGCTGGTTAGGGCTTATTGTAATAAGTATTATGTGAATAAATATTTCGAGATAGTTTAAAATTGCCTAATCTTTCAATTTATACACCAGTTATATGCATCCAGTATTCCACGTTAAAGGCTATATCTTAAATGGTACATGCAGAATAAAGCAACATCATTATCTGTAGTTATATTTAGATCTCGATGCAGAATATGAACTAACGATTCACTACCAGATGCTTATATTAAACAAAGAAGAAAAAAAAAAAAACAGATGCAAAGCATTTTTCCTTAAAGACGCTAATTCAAGAACCTCCAATTAAAATCTTAAAGTGGGAGCCACAATATACTGGTAGTATTTGTTCTTTTGTTGGTCGGCATGAGTTTAAAATTAGATTCGTTGTTTCATTAAACCACACATATCTTCACAGCTATAAGAATCTTTATTTGTAAATATTTTGCACGCTTTGATTTATTTATTTAAATTTATTTAAATGCATTTCAAGTTGCGCTTTTGCGGTCCCCTGCCTCTGCTGCATAAAAGCCAAATGAATTTTAGAAAATCAAAATATTAGAAATAAGTAAATTGCTCGAGGAATGTCATGAATTTTCATTGCATGAAGATGCAAATGAAATGAACCCAGTAGTGGCAAAAGAGCTTCGGGCTCCATGAGAATGGGTGTTCGGAAGAACTTCATAATGCAAACTGAATGAGAATGAATTAAAACCGAAAGATACATTTGCAGTCCAAGCAAAAAGTCAAGCGTCTGACCGACAACTAAATACACAAAAACTAAAATAGAAATTTTCCAAGTAGAAATGTGAATGGAGAAAAATACATAAAGCTGACCACAAGAAACAGTTCGTTGCATTTAAGAAATTAAAGTGCAAGTCCATTGGGTTGATTGCCAGACTGGTCTGAGCCGAGCCGAGCTGAAACGGAACTGTGACAGAGCTGGGACGGAGCTGAGACTTGAGGGTTTCAGGTCGTGGGCGGTCCAAGGCAATTTTCAATGCTGGGCAAACAAGTTAACAACTTTAGCCGCAAGGTGCACAGCGCTTGGAAAATTGTGAATAGTCAGCCATATTTATGTTTTCATGGCCTCAGCATGTGTTTGTGTTTTCTGTTTTTGTTCGTATGTGTGTGTGTGTGTGTGTGTGTGTGTGTGTATGTGTGGGGGTTAGGACTGTGGCAATGGATGTGGATGTGGCACGCCCAGCAGCTTTTTGTCAATTTCACAAACGGCGCAAGTTGCACGCATCTCAGCGACTTATGCGAATTGCTCCTCGGGGGCAAATATCCTTTTTGCATGCACGGAACGTGCACAAGTCGGCAGCCAAGAGCAGTGACAGGGATAGATCGCTAGCCGGGCCGGATTGAGGGGGGTCTACATACATATACAAGTATGTGTGTATATGTATATGCTTGCAGCAAAGAAAGCAAACAGACCGGCAAACAAACAAACAGACAAACAAACAAACAAACAGATAGTAGGCAATGAGGCGGCGACTGTGGCTGCAGTTTCTTTACAGGCCACTTGGCCTGAGCTCTCAGCTCTCAGCTCTTGGCGCTCGGCTCGGAGGTAGGAGGTCGAGGCTCGGCATTTGGAGCTCGAAGCTTGTAGCCTGCATGAAAAGTCGAGCATGACATCAAAATTCATAGCTTGTTTTTGTATTTCTTTTCTATCCTTTCTGCCACGACCAGCAGACTGCATTGGCTTTCATATGCATTTCGTAGCCCACAATACTCTCTGGGCTAAGCAATTGCAACTTGCAGCACTGCAAAATGTGATTTAATGCCTTTCGGTGTCGCATGCTAATGACGCAACTTCAAGTAACAACTTTGCGGCACTCCTTGCCACCCCCCGCTTCGTTCGTTGGCAACCGGCACGTGCCGCCCGGAACAGTAAGTTGCAAAAACTGTGCCTAGCTCTTCGTTCTACTTGTATGTGCCGTGCATACTTAAAACTTGTATGCTAAATAGTTTTCGTTTCTCATCTGATTTATAGACTGCAATCCCTGCACCACTCTCTCTCTCTCTCTCTCTCCCTCTGACCATATGTATGCTTTGTGTGTGTGTGTGTGTGTGTAGCAGCCGAAGATGCGACCACTGCTGTGTGTGTGTGGGTGTGGTGCTAATTGTGTTGCCATGCCTCTAATGGGGCAAGTGCATGTGGAAGGAAAAACATTTATTTTCCAAAAAGTCTCATGTCATTACATCCCACTCGAGTCGTGTCAGTAAGTAAGCCATGCAAAAACTAAAGGGTATCTTAAAGTAGGACTAGCTAGACCGCTTAATACCCTGCACCCAAAAAAAAAAAAATGCCGACACACACTGAGAGAGAGAGAGAGAGAGATTTTGAAAGTTTTGGGTAGACTTTGTAGACAATACTGCTGCATATACATCGGAAAGTTCTAGATAAAAAGTTTAAACGTAGTGCGTCAAAATATTTCCAAAAAGAAGGCAATAAGCCGTGCCTTGCTGATCAAGAATATATACAAGTACAGGGTGCGCCATCTTTTATGTCGGTATGTAGATATTGAATAACTTTGTCATTAGTGAACCGATTGACTTGAGTAGACCAGTGTTGAAAACCTCAGTTCAAGAAATTGTACAGAACCAAATTAAATAAAAATATCTCATACTTGAAAATCGGTTGTTTATTTTCAAGGATATTCAATGTTTGCATACCGACATAAAAGATTGCGCACCCTGTACATACATCAAAATATTAATATTATGAATTAATACTTGTAGTAGATTTTTGAACTTCAACTTTTGTTTAGCCTCCGAATTACTTGAAATTTGTTATTTTTATTGCCATATTTTTATCTATTTGTAGTAGAGCTAGAATCAGGGACTGCTCAAAAATAATAATTATTGGTTAATATTTAAAATAACACTCAAAAATAGTTATTACATTTTTAGTGAATGAATTAAAATTAAAAATGAAATTTAATAACACTTATAATGCTTACAGTACTTGGTTAGAATATTATTTAATTATTATTAATCTATTAATATATTTTTTAAGGAGTTCAAATATGTACACAAAAATAATTTCAGAAGAATTTGTTTGCCACAGCTGTATTTTTTTTAGAAACTATCCCTCACATTCAAAAATTAAAGTCTAGTTATTATTTAGAACATTTATAGAATCATCCCAGCACCATTAACAATTCCCTTATAAATATTGATTGATTGTGGGAATGAAACTCAGAAGGAGAAGCTTCTCTGTCGTTCGATTTAGCATTCACTTCAATAATGCTAAAGCGAACAACAATGCTTGTTGTTGGGATGATGTCGTCACTAATTTCGAATTCAACAATCTGTCCCGTTTTGTATTCAAATAAAAAGCAAGTTCATGAACCGACTATAATTAATTATTTGTTATATTTAAGCATTCCTACCATGGTATTTTTCAATTAAACGCCTCTTACGATGCCCAAGCATGCAAAAAGAACTAGCCATGGGAAAAAGGTTCGTTAAGCCGGCAACTGCCATTTAGACTTGGCCAATAGAGCCAACTTCACGTTTACCCTCGCGTCTCTCGTTTCTTTTTATAATTAAAGCGTATCAAAAATTTTAGCATATAACAGTCAGCGCGCCACGCACCTTGAAGCCACAATCAAAACTCAGAGCCAATTCGCAGAGCGAGTCAAGAAGGTTGCAGCACACACACACACACACACACACACTCAGACACTCAGACACTCACACACTCAGACACTCACACACTCAGACACTCACACACTCAGACACACAGATACACACTCAGGCATTGGCAACACAAACTGATAATCACTCAATTGGCTTCAGGGCGAAAAACTGTGAAGTTCAGTCAACTTCAAACTAGCGCGTAGGGAAAAAGCAAGGCAGCGGAGCTAACGCCTGCAAGCCATTTAAAAACAACAACAACAACAACAGCAACAACAGCTGCAGCCACAACTACTGCTTGCAAGTGGAGTGCAGAAAATTGGCATTACCACGGCCTGGATGCGAGCAGAGAGTGGCTTGTCAGCCACCAGGATGGGCAGGAGCGGTCGGGGACGGAGGCGGAGGGCATGCAAAATAAATGTTGTACGAAGCCGGGCACATTTAAGCGTAAACATTGCTTGGCTCTCGAGAACAATGGCGCAGATCCACCGTCGGCGAAAACACGTAGCTGGATGGAGTAGAGAAGTAAAATGCATAATGCGGGAAAAACGCTGGCGAAAAACTTCAGAAAAAACGAAAGCACAAGAGAAAAATTAGTTACGCCAAAAGAGTTGGAAGACGTTGAATGCTATGCTAAATGTCTGTGGGGCACGATTATCATGTAAAGCGGCAGCTGATAGTTGAGGTGAGTGTGTGCTGTGCTGAGCGGTGCTGTACGGTGGTGTGTGGTGGTGTTCTGCTGGTGTTCTGGTGGTGTTGTAGTGTGCTGTGGTGTGTGGAGGGCCCTCTGATGGTTGCATGCCATGCATGAGCACTGCATTAGCGTCATCATGAACTTGAGCCAACTAGCCCAGCTGAGAGTTGAGTGAGCCTCCCTCCTCCTCTTCGCAATCTCCTTTCCGTTTCTCTTCCATTTTTCCTTTTTTTTGTGTGGCCATTTTGCATAATTCGGAAGCCACAGCCTCTAATGCGTTGGCGACCAAATTGTGGCCAAAATGCGCTGGTGACACATGCAAAATGGCAACGAGCCCCTCAACACGCCTAAGCTCCCTCTTATGGCTGGCGACATTGTTGCAACATGGCCAACACTCCGCTTTGGCGGATTTGGCGACATTGTCGTTCCGCCTCAAGATTTCCAGCTGACGACAAGTTATCAAGACAAACGTGACTGAGCGAATGGAGCGGACGGAATGAAGGGCGGACTAGTCGGACGAGTAGGACTCGCCGAGTTGGCTTATGCTTGATGTTGACGGCAGGGCGGGCACAGATTGTTGGCCAACACGCGTTGCCACCAACTTTGGCATGGGCTGGCATCCCAGGTACGCGAGGCGTTTGCTTTTCTGTTGCCTGATGTGTAATCTGGAAGTTTCGGAGGGCAAAGTACGTGATTTAATGCCTTTAGAACTCTAGAACGGAAACTGCATGATTTTATGAATAATATGGACGAGGATTAAAGGCGTATTATCAAAGCATAGTACGATTAAGTACTTTTTGCTATAAACACTGAAAGGTGATACAAGAAAATACATACATATATTCTCAATCATACTTGACATGCAAAGAAAGACTGTGTTTATAGATTGTCAGAAATGTCATAACACTACTTATAATTGTTCAAATAAAACGATAATACGAGCTACAATTTGATTTAGTAAATAGATTTTCTTAAGTTATTATTAAAAAGGGCAAATGCCTAAGTTTTGAGGCATATTAAATAGTCTTATCTCTAATCTTGCTACTTAATATATGTTAATCGATAAGACTAATACGAAAATAATGAATTTATTTAGATGTGGGAATCGAAGTATCTATCTGTAGGCTAGTTTAAATACTTTTTTGGCATCAACATTCGTATACAGTTTTCCTTTTACAAATACTTTTTGATATTCAAATAGAATAGAATAGTTATCTTTTGATATGAGGAACCTAATAAATTTACTTTGAATGTTGACTACATATGTAAAAAACTTCAACAAATAGTTCATTCATAATTCTGCCTTTGCTTTTGAAACCACATTGATTTTATATGTTTTGGGAGTCTTTGGTACTTCCCATTACCATTTTTTTAATGAAAATTTGTGCTGAATGAAAACCCTAAATATAATCGTAGCCCACCGCTTTAGTTTAATCTAAATTATAATACAGCCAATATTTGATCAAAACATCAATGGCTTCTGTATACTTGTATGTAGCTTAGATCCAAATTATTTTTCAATTCAAGATATGCCAGGTTTGTAAATAATATCAGCAATATAGAGCTAGTTTTTCTGCAGCTCAAAATAAACGAAATAAATATTAAAGTCCCGTTTCTTATTCTTTCCGACTCTTAACAAATATTTATAAATGAAATATATAAAATACTTAAAAAAAAACAAGCAGTCATTGTTTTTTTTTTGCGAAACTTACCTATTAATGTGATATGTTCAATTATGTGAAACTAAAAACTACTTGAAATATTGGAATTTGTGGTGGTATGTTGGGGAAAGAGCGGTGCTTTGTTAAATGCCGTGCTCTCAATGCCAATCAAGGTGGTAACAGCAAATAACATCAGAAGACTGTCCACATCTGTCTCACATGCTGCCCGCCTCGGCAGCTGATGCCTGTCAGAGGTTAACCCAAATCAAGTCTCAGTCTCGGTCCCGAACAAACGACGGAATGGCTATGGCGGTGGCGATGGCGATGGCCATGCATGGAACTATGCATGAAGTGGCCCACAACAATGGCAGCTCATTAATGGCTTGTACTTTTGGCCGAAAGAAAAAGCCCCGAACGGCACAAATAAATAATAATAAAAAAATATCAGTGATTTTGTTAAGAAAAAAAATCATCATTACATGAAGAAACTTCATCACAAAGGGCACTCGAAAGCAGGCGAAAAGGTCGTGAGCATAAATTTCGAAATTGTTTGCCAGTCGCGAAATCGAAGCTGGAGTCGAGTTGGCGTTGGCTTCGGCATCAGCATCGGCATCGGCATCGACATCGACATCGGAGGCCAGAACGATTCGCATTCACCAGAACGGCAGAACGGCAGAACGGCAGAACGGCATTGATGAAGTACATCAAGACGCGGTACACGCTCGCTGGCTGCTCATATGCCACGGGCGACTGCAGAAACTTATGGCAACAACTTCACACAGGACGGTTCATTGCCAGGATGGGGAGTGGGAGCGGAAGGAGGAGGAGGAGGAGGAGGAGGAGGAGAAGGTAGTTTCAGACGCAGACCAGGAAACCATTGTACTCAACGGGCTGACTGCCTTCCGAGTGCGCCAACAAACGACTGGCTGGAGCTTTAATGCTGTGGTTGCTCTTGCGATGCTGTGCGGGTGATAAGTAACATGAATCACGTTTTATTTTGCCTTTGGACTTTAACGATGCAGTCGACGATGACGACGACGACGCCATCGATGCTGAGACTGAGACTGAGGCTGGCTGGCTGCCTGACTAGCTCCGAGTCAATGGCTGACTGACTGACTGCCTGCCTGCCTGCCTGCCCAAGCCAATACCCAGGCCAGTTAGCGAGTCAGCCAGTCGGGCAGAGAGGCGGCAAAGGTCAGGCCAGCGTCACTGCGTCACTGCGTCCATCGTCCCATGGCCCATGGTACACCTCTCCCAGTTTCCCAGTCAATGCTGCAATTTTTATTTACCTTTTGTGTATGAGTTCCGCTCAGGTTTTGTATTATGCTCGAAGGGTTTTTTCTGCTCGCTTCTTCATGTTAAAACGTGAGAATTTAATATTTCTTTTCATTAGCCCCCACAAGTAACCGATGCTGAGTCGAAGCAAGCCGTTGAGTGCAGCTCAGTTCGGCTGCAAATAAAAAGCAACAAAATGTGTCTATAGGTATATACTTGTACTTGTATATATATGGGTACAAGGAGGCACAAATATCTGGTTATTACTCGCGACTAGACATAGAACTTGTCTTAGGCAATGGCGACATTTACGAATTTCATGGCTCCACTTAGGAAAGGTCGCACGGGCATGAAACTAAATGTGAAACAAGCTCCGACATAAATTATGTCAAAAGGCCAATGGCAATTCGATTTGCTTATGCGATTTCAGTTCGCATCGGAGTCAAGGCGAAATGTCAGCAAAGTGTCTAACCGCGATGGGATTAGCTGAGCTGAGCAGAGCAGAGCTGGGGAGCGGTTTTATGGCCCAACGGAAAATCATTTGTGTGTGGCTAAATGATTTAGCAGAGAAAATGGAAAACATTTGAAAAGGAATTAAGACATTAACCTCAGTGTACAAAGAATATAGAAGTCTAATTTATGGCTCGTATGTGCAAATACAAATATTACATAGAAAGCTGACTGTCTGCAATTGTGGACCAATGTCCATTACTGCGTCTCGAATTGTTTTTTGCAATTTAAGATAAGCAATCGACTTCAAAGCGCGTTTAAATAGAGCCCAATCGAAATATAGTATATGTATTAAGCCTAAAAGATAAATATATTAATTTCGATGTTGATTGAAGTATTCAAGAGAGGAGGCTAGAACCTTAAGACTCTTGCACTTTAGACAAAAAACTAGGATTAATATAATCTGCATAAATAAAACAAAGCCTTTCAGCTCATTCCCCTAATAGTTGAAAATGTCCTAGAATTTTTTTGCACCGATGTTTGAAATGAAAGCTAAGATATTTTTCGGAATCAAGTCGCTTTTACGAATTTAATGGCAACTATTTATTTTCCCATATAGGTTAATGTAATCATCTCTTAGTAAGAATAAGTTTGCGGCAATTTTAAATGACATCGCAAACGTGCCTTTCACATTTTGTTTATTATGTAAAATTGATTTTCTAACGTTTCTGTCTAAATTATTGGCCTTCCACCTCGATCATTTCATACAGCTATGCCAAACGGTTCTTGAAAGCGGCCCCATCTATAACCTCTTGATTTGATAAACCTATGCGAGTGGCTACCAACTGAGCAACAGTGTCTTCACCTTCATATGAATTATGACAATTAAGTTGCGAGCTCACAGAGTGGTTCCACGAACTGCTCCCAAACCTCGATAAATTTTGTTTGAGGCCTTGTCCTGCTCCTGCATCCAAGTAGCAAATGCGACCCCATGCTGTCAACTCGGAGGCTCCTTGCGCCGCAATTGTTTTAATTACTGAGCGCAAAAACTTTTGCATAACTTTGGCCACCTGCTGCATGTTTTATGTCCCATTGAAATTTTAATGCCGGAGAGGACGAGCTGCCAAGTTGGCGGTGGTGCTGTGGCACTCATCGGCAGTCTGCTGTGGTGTGGTGTCTGGCGGTTCGGTTCACTTGACTACAGCTCAGAGCGGTTCAACTTAAGCCGGTCCGCTGGTTCGCTCGTAGTGTGGCGCCAATAAATGTCACAGTGTGTGGTCCGCGCCTTTTATGGCGATTGTTGAGACAAATGCAAATGGACGCCGATGCTGAGGCTGATGCTGTTGCTGCCCTAATGCTGGGCCATTAACTCTGAGGCTCGCTGTCGTCAACACATACATGCACATTAAAAGAATACAATTCAATACATAACTATCTATCGAAGCATCATTATAAATGCGTATAAGGGTGACCGTATCTTGAGCTTCAAAAATTTCATATTAATATTGTTAAGTGGGAAAGAGATGGCACTCCATTGGTGAGCAGAAAACAAACTTCCCGCAGTATAAGTATCCTTGATTGGTATTACACAGGTAAATTAAATAATATTAAAATATAAGTATTTAAATTTAATTTAATCTGGCTTTCCGCTTCTGTATAAACACTGTTCTCTATAGCCACATCTGGAGAAATTTCTCACCACTTGACCGTACTGGTAATCAAATTTTTCTTCACAGGCTTGCAGATTTCTCTCCTTAGGCAATCTAATAAGCTATTAATAAGAATTAAGTTCTCTCTTCTACTATTAGTCTGTCTCTGAATGCCAAATAAAATTCCCTCAATGTGTCGGATGACAAATTATCGTACAGCTGCTAGATATTTGAGATGCTTTCTTATTCTTTTGAGTTGAAATTATTACGCAATGCCAATTGCAATCTTTGCCAAGAAAGGAATGCTAGACTCGAGCGGGCTCAACTCTTAAATACACTGTACCTCTCCCACAAAAAAAAAAAAAAAAAATTTAAAAATATAAATAGCTTAAACTCTTCGAGGACAATATATAATTGTCAGTAATTTGTACACAAAAATATACAAAATAATTTGTAAAATTCCTTAAACTTAACTATTAAGAACTAAACCTTCTAATATTAAAAATAATAATTAAGAAATGGATATACGTATTAAAAGGTAAGCACTCAGTGTGATTTAGAATTGAATAAACCATTTGTCTAAATTTCATTTCATTATTCATTATTTCATTAAAATTTGCTGAAATTGTAAACAATATTCAACGGCCCGCCCTGCCAACGCCCTTGGCACTATAAATAAGATATATTTTCAAGTTATTAGAACTATGCGTTTTATTTAAACCTTCCATTTTTACGAATGAATTCCAAGTGGGACGATAGGTTAACCCTTTGTATAATTGGCTGGTCACCCTAATGTCGAAGTCTGCTGAGTATGGCAGCTAATGTAAAATGTATGCCAATGCGCACTAAAAGCGTAAACTTTTGCCATAAACCCACAAAAAAGTTGTAGACTCTTATTGTTGGTTGTTGCTGCTGCTGCTGCTGTTGTTGTTGTTGTTGTTACTGTTGCCTGCCCTAAGCTATCATCTGGCT
The DNA here is from genome assembly GCF_003285725.1 of Scaptodrosophila lebanonensis. Taxonomy (NCBI): domain Eukaryota; kingdom Metazoa; phylum Arthropoda; class Insecta; order Diptera; family Drosophilidae; genus Scaptodrosophila; species Scaptodrosophila lebanonensis. Next base: position 11,119,684 of record NW_022060742.1, on the reverse strand, counting down.
TTCAATCAAATTGCCTACCAAATGCAATAACTATAAAATGTTATGGCATGGCATATACTCGTACTACCTACTAAACATATAGTCACATAAAACCAAGCAACCCAACGACCAACTCAATTCATTTGCAGCCGAAAATGTTTACTTTTTTATCAGCTTTTTATTCTTTTGAGTGTGTGAGAGAGAGTGTGTTGGCTCATTAGCCGCGATATTTGGAAAGCTGCATAAACAACACAAGCTCGAAGTCGGGCTCTGGAAATGGGGCATTACTCAGTCACTAGCAAATTTACGAACGATATTTTCATTGCGTTATTTGCTCTGCTATTAAAATCGATTTTCCATGTATTTTGTTGTTGGCGTTGGAAAAACTTTTCAACTGTCATTAGCGTTCAGTGTATATGTGTGTGTGAGTGCGAGTATGCGAAAACTTTATCAATTCGATGGGGTGGGGGTGGTGGGCTGCTGAGGCCATTGACGGCTTGGCCTGCCAATTTCCTCGAGCTAATAATTTATGCTGCCGAACCGACCCCCTCCGGGAACCAAATGCCCCTTTGAACTAATGGCATTGTCGTCGAGCCTAACATGACTCATCAGATCCGCACCATATCCCGCCCGTTTGGATTTATTTCTGTCCACTCATTTCGGCCGATTGTTTGTCTTCATTTCCTACGCCTAACTTTGATTGACATTCATGCCCCATCATTTATTCATTTTGCGCCATTTTAACGCTTCGCTCCGCTCCCATTCCTGCTCCTGCCAGAGAAAAGTTTCGGCTGGGGCGCCAGAACTCCTTCCTCCCAGTATTTCTTGTCAAAAATTAGCAGCTACTCTTTCGGTTTCGTGTCCTAGCAACTGCAACTGTCAGCGACAAAAACAACACCCGCAACTTATGTGCTGGCCAAATATTTGCAGAGCCATTAAGTGAGTCCCAGGATATGGCGAAGACAATGAATCAGGTCCTTCAACTGAATGTCACTGCTAATGGGTGGTTTTCATCATCTGCTTGTCCTTCGTCCTTTTCCATTTGCTGCGCAATTGACTGCGATTTGCAATCATAGACGCGTATTTCGTGTTTACTCGAGAATGATTGGACGGTTGTGGTTGTGGGTAGGTTTGCCTTCCTCGGCCAGCAATTAAGTGTCCTTTGTTTGTCCCGGCCCCCTTGGTTTTGTATGCATAGTTGTGACTTACCAACAAGCGTGCTGAGCAATTATCCTACACTATTTACAATTGACTTTCCTAAACAACTGTTCACATTTTATCCGACTTGGTGAATGTTTCCTTTAAAAGATTGAATAGAATAGAATTCTACAAATTAAATAAAAATTGGTCCAAAACCAGAAAAAAAACTAAATTATGAAAAACAAACAATATTTTAACTTAGAATTTCAAATTAATAAATATTTTTAACTAATGTCGAAAAAATTACCACTTTGTCAATATCTGTAAAATAAATGCAAATAGTTTCCAATAAATCAACTCAACTGACAAACTGAAATGACATATTTATTACAATATTTTATTTGATTAAAAGAACATATTAATGTGTTCTTGCTGAATAGAAAACCAGTAAAATTTTTGTATTTTTGGGATCTGTGAAAAACTTCCGATATTTGAAAACCTTATTGGCAACAGACACAATCGATTGAATCGAAACTGCAGCAGTGCAGCTTTAAATTCAATGATAGCTCGCTTACAGCCACACACACAAACACATACATACTGATTGTGTGCGCATTTGTGTATAAGTATATGTAGTGTGTGGTCATATTCGATATCTCCACCCAAACAGACGCTGGTGGGAGCTTTGGAGCATTCGTGCTCGCAAAGCCCGGCAGCGTTGAATTTTATGAGAACTCGGCTAAACACACGCCCATATAATTTTGATTACACTTGTATTTTTTGTAAATACACCGCCCGCACACGTACACGTACACGCACACCGAAAACCAAAACAACCACAAGCACACATGTGCATAAAAACGACATCCAGCTGCCAGGATTCGCGTCTGGTATGGTCTGGTCCTGTGCCCCACAAGGGGCATACCAAGGGGGATACTAAGCGCCTTCGCAACAAATTGCAGTTAAAAACGGCGGCGTCCAACAAATCTGCAGGCTGTCCGGGCAACGGACGTAGCTAAGGAACTAACGCCGTACACACACACACACACACACACACACACAGACATTCGTCTAAAAGGATATTTTGCTGGTTTCTATAAAACACGTGTGCGATTTAACAACTACAAGTGCAGCTCACACCCACATAGGTTGGCCGAAAAGCGAGTTTTGTTGCGTTTTTATGTGGCTCCCATAAAAGTTATTAATGCGACCGTGTGTGTGTGTATGTGTGTGTGAGTGTATGCTGTACAAAATGGCGCGGGCGTGTGCAAGCGTTAATGTGGCAAAAATGTTTTGGAATGAACTTTTCCATTTTTCGCGACAGGACTTGTTTCTTTTGTTTATATGTTGCCGCTTTTTTTGCACATTATGTATTTGTGAAATATATTTGCAATTGCATTTTTTTCTATTAGTATTTTTATTATTATTTTGTTTGCGGGCCACAATGCGGCAGGATGCGAGTCGTAAAACAAACATATGACTGCCCGGAGTTACTAAAAATACAACAAAAAAAAAAAAGCTTTGAAAGAGAATGTCGGTGCAAAAAACAAATTTAAAAACGAGCAGCGATTAAATACCAGTGTTGTAACATTTAAGCGGAAAACAAATTCAAATTATTATTTTATATATTTTAAACACAATTGGTTTTTCTTTATATTATTTTTAAGTTACTAAAAAAATTCTTCAAGTAAAGCGAACATCATTAAGGTTATCAGACTCAGCCCTATTTTTACAGCTTTGAGCAACAAATGTGCCACAAGTGAGATATGGATTGGATATTCTTTTAATTGAACGAATTGTTCCTACAAGTATGTTCTTCATTCTTCGCCCTATTGTATTTTTGTTGCTAAAGGGTTTAATTGAGGCTACAAAACTTGGATACTACCAAAAAGAAATAATATTATTTTCAGACATAAATATGTCAGTCCGAGTGACCGCTTTTATTATACTTGTAGTTCTATATTTTGTAAAAAGAGATATTTATGTCTCTTTTCTTCACCATGTTGTTCATCCCAAACCAGCATAAATGTTAAATCAAATAACTTATTTGTCAGCAACAGCTGAGGCATAAAAATGCGTTCTTTTAAAAACAATTAGCCACAAAGGTGTCTTTGTTTCAAAACTCAGTTGACATTCGTTGAAAAACCAGAAAATTGGAATACAAAAAGAATACATTTTGAAATGGATTCACAGGGAATTATCATCATCATTATAGTCATTACCATAGCCGTTGTTGCTCTTTTGTTATTATTTTGGTGTATAATTGCGGCAAATGTTTTCCAATCGGACGAATGGAACTATCAAAACGAACATTCCCCACCCGCCGCGCCATACCATGACGGCAAAGTTAGGTGATATTGAAACAAGATACAAGGATCAACTGTTCGACTGAAGCGCAAGTAACTCATTAAGGACTAGCAGCAACCCTCATAATGAGCGAGCATTATCGTCAATTATTTTAGTTTTTTCTTCAAATTAAAAACAAACAAATCATTGTTCGTTCTCTAATTGTGCCAGTTTGGAAGCGCTAGCGTATTCGAAAGATACCAGCTCTTAGTTTGATTTTTTTAATAAGTAGATATATGTATGTATATGTGTAAAGAATTGCGACAAAGAAGCAGAATAGAAAAAAACATATTAGCGAACAGAAAATGTGACTTTGCCTGAAAAGTCAGTATGAACGCTGTATTCGTTATTGTTTGACCTAAAATATGGTCATAGCATGTCTCGTTATTGGTGTCTTTTTATGCTTGTGTAGCACTCTCATAGTGGCCCTGCTGCCTTGGGGATATTATTACCAATATCATCATAACCATTCCAATGAGAATTGGCACTGGGACAAAAAAATGAGCTCTTCGGCTGGACCGTAAGTAATGCCTTAATGACTAACTCCTGGCTATAACATGTTTAAGAAAATAATCTTTTATTCATAGAATCGAATTGGCACTTTTAAAATTATACCTATGGGCCCTCATTTGAGGTAATACCTTTTTCGTGGCTGGTACGTGCTGTTATTAAACGCTTTATGAATTACGTGGAATAATAGCATACTGGTCCTTTCTTATGTGAGCAGGAGAATGTTGCAGTCGAGTAAGCCTGACAGATCCCTTTGTAAGCTGTCGTCTGCTGGGATCAGAACAATAAAAAGATCTAAGCATGGTTAAGGTGCAGCTATGCTTTTTACGTCATTAGTTTAAATTATGTTACTCCTTAAATTAAATTTTCTTTAAATTTTTATTTTAGAATTCGCACAAATTCAAAGCTAAATATTTCGATATGCCAAGTAAAAAGGTCCTATATATCATAATCATAGTACTTGCAATTTTAGCATCAATCTTCATCATTTTGTCTATTGTGATGCTGGCTAAGCCTAGGAAGTGCACAATCGCCGACATTTTCGACCAAAATGCTACCACTAAAATCCCCATAAATATAATTGAATAATTATCATTATTTCATTATCATGATCTACCCGTAATCTTGTGCGCTCGTCTGCCAAGTCTCGACACTTTTAGTCCAATCGTCAAAGGGATCAGTCGATCGAATCAAAAGTTGTTGTAAACGAGGATGAAAATGGTAAGTTTATAGCTTATTCTTAAAAATGTTTTTATTTATTGGGGTTGACCAAAACTATGAATTTCATTAGCCATGTAACATTTCCGCTTGCTTGAAAGTCGCTCCTGTTAATCGCCTTATTATTCCATGTTCACATTAAATAATTACGGAACTAATTTGTGATATTTAAGTACGGGACAATTTTTAACAAATCCCTGCCAGTAATGTGTCAATCTTTGCATTTCAATTCAAAAATAATTTTAGTTGGCTCCGTTATTTCGAATTCAGCAAAATTCTTATTGTATTCGTTAAAATTAAAGCAACACGTTTCGATATGGAGGAAAAACATCTCATGATAATTATTATAATACTTGCAATTGTGACAGTCGTGTTTGGCATTTTAGGTTTTTACTTGCTCCTTAAGCCCAAAAACTGTACATGGGCCGATGTGATTGAGGATTCTGGAAAATTTATGCCAATTGGATCAGAAATAGTCACTTAATTGCTCGTTTTTTAACCCACAACTGTTAAGTAAAGGTTGGCCTAAGAACTGGTATGTTTTCCTTTCTATCAGAATATTTAATTTCCAGAGATGTTCTGGCCGTGGTAAAGAAGGAGAAATGTGCATCCAGAGGTTCGCTTCGTACTTGTTTCCAGTTAACCGTATCGAAAGGTAAGTGCATGTTCATATTTTCTTGTATAATGACTTCGAAACGTGTCTAGTGACACACATCACATCACTATATACGTGTAGTATGTTAGCATTGGCAATAGGTAGGATTTATAAATGTACGAATTTATGAGATCAAGCATTCATGAACAAGAAAGGACAAATCGATATGGCCATCTCTATCTGTCCAACTATCCTTAGATCTAAGCACATCTTAAGATTGGTGGAATTCTTAGAGTAAAGTTACGGAGCAGCCAAGAGTAAGGGACGTACAGAGTAAGAAACGCAGGTCCCAAACCTGCCTTGTGTATCTTAAAAGACTGAAGCTAAAGTAGAAGTAAAAAATTGATAAAACAAACCTAAAGAGATATATAATAATTATAAAGATTAATATGAATTTTGAATGTTAAAAATAAAACTAATAATAATAAAATAACCTAATACTAAGATCAATATAATTAAATTTATAATGACTAGCGTAATAATTTAAAAGCAATCCATTACTTGTAACTCTAGGGTAAAGCTTATAAATAAATAAATAAGTAAATAAATAAGTAAATAAATAAATAAATAAATAAGTAAATAAATAAATAAATAAGTAAATAAATAAATAAATAAATAAATAAATAAATAAGTAAATAAATAAATAAATAAATAAATAAATAAGTAAATAAATAAATAAGTAAATAAATAAATAAATAAGTAAATAAATAAGTAAATAAATAAATAAATAAATAAATAAAAAAATAAATAAATAAATTAGTAAATAAATAAGTAAATAAATAAATAAGTAAATAAATAAATAAATAAATAAAATGTCAGACTAGGTTTATATCAAAATAGGTGAGTAAAGGAAATATATAAATAACTTACCGAAATGACAATAGGTTTTATGAAAATAGTCATTTTAAGGGCATCTGAATAGAGTCTGCCTGGACGCAGAGTTGCATTTGAAGTTTCAAGGCAACACTGATGCATCGATTGGTGCGTGAAGTAAAATACATTTTCGATTTTCAGTCTTTAACAATAAAATAAAGGTTTATTCTTGCGCTTTTTGTCATATTCACACTTATAATTGGTTTGTTTAATTGTTGTCCATATGATACACCGGCAACGATAATTCTAGGGTTAGATGTGTTCTTAATGCTTTGCTCTGATAGTTTGCTTTAGTGATGCTACACTTTGATGATGCCTTACACCTATTTAGTACTTATGCAGAATATTTTTTGGGACTCGAATCTCAAAGTGTTCAAAACAATTGATTAAATGCATAAACTGAAATGCAACCAACATTTTGGCATTCGATTTGTTGTTCGCCTTCACATACACGAATACAAATTAAAATGGCAGTTTGTTTTGTATGCTTAGCTTTATCTTTACCTCTATGCTTAGTCAATTTTAAGTATAGCAACAAAATGTGCAACGCAAAAGTGTGACAAGGGGAGTGGAGGAGGCCCTTATAAATATAAATATACTCGTACATACATATAGTACAGGCTTAATTTAGGCCAATGACTACAACGTCATCAGAGTTGAATAAAACACACTTAAAATGATTCAAGTTAACAAATAGTACATTCGATTAAACACATCTGGCGTACTATATTCATACGCCTTTTAGCACATGGAGGACCTAAATGGCTAGTGCTACGATTTAATTTAGCTGTTTATATTAAGTTCCGAAGTAGGATCTTACATCTACACATATACGTATTGTACTCGTATGCACTATATTAGGCTTACGTTTCTAATCTTCTACTCGCACATAGTAAACAATTGTTGCTTTTAAATACTAAATGGAGATACTTTTATAATACAATTTCAATTTCTGTTGTTGTTTTGCTTCTTCTATTTAATTGTTTAGGCAAGGGTTTGAAGTAGAGGTGTGCCTTCTAATTGTTGTGGAAACTTAATATTTGTGCAAGTTAATTTAAAAGAAATTAAAGAATGTCTCAGACAACAAAATGAATGTCGGAAATATTACACAAAATATTCAATGGTTTAATCGTGTCATGGAGAATGAAAAAGAACTGAAAATAAATGCTCTACTCTTTAAATGAAGAACTATTAAATAATATTAACAAAAGTCGACGTTATCGCCCACCACCTCTACTTTTTACAAAACGATTACAGTTTTCATTACAGATGAGACGATTTCTAAAATGTCAGCATGTGGTCGCAAATTCTTTTCACAAGCTGTCGAGTTTCTCACCTGGCTCTAATCACTTATTTATCATCGTATGTTTATTATTTATGCATTACTTCTAGGGCACATTTAAAGCTTTCACAATATATCTATAAATACATTACATATGCTTTGGGAAAGGGAAAGAGAATCAGGAAGTGGAAATGTTGTTCAGCAAGCTATTGATAGAAGAATTTAAATGGAAAATATATAGAAATATTTAAAACTGAATTGCGTTTTGTTGAAAGCTGAGAAATGAAAACAAAAACAAATGCAAGTTAAAAATGTGTGAATTGATTAAGTGCTAGCCTTAAGTCATAACTTATTCCTATAGTTTTGGTTTAACAACAAAGCCACTTGAGTCCGATGGCCTCGATTAGCACAAACAAAGATGCTCAGCTTTTTCTTCTTTGTTTTCTTTCTTTTAATTACATACTCGTATAATTTACTTGGAGCTTTAAACGTTGACTTATAGTTAACTTTTGATTTTGTTGTATTTTCAGATGAACTTTATACAAAGCTGTGATCAATGCCATAACACTAGGCTACAACTACAACTACGACTGCAGAGTGGGGTGAATGGGGTGAATGGGGTGATTGGATGAGGCATACGAATAGTTGATGCTCTACGTTCTACTTTAAATTGGACTCACACAAATATGTATATATTTATATGTATATAATATGCTCGTATATATGTCTGTATGTATATTCGTAGCCGTCTACGTACTAAACACTAAGTAACTCTCATTCGCCGGCTCAGCTGCACCAGCCGTCTCATACTAGACATACGCCTGAGCGCGCGTCCGGGGCTCCTTGCCCTGCAGTCGCTCCACGAAGTTCCGCCAACTGACCATCGTCTTGCTGGAATAGAGCCACACACTTGAGGTCACACCCACCAGCATGGAGCACAGGTATTTGACCATATAGATCTGGAAGATGGGACGAGCCTCGGCGGTGCCCGGCGGCCGTGCTACCGGGCAGGGTATGGAGAAGGGCTTGCAAATGTCACGGTGCCACTGAATCATCCACTCATCGAAGTTGTAGTACTCGTAGAAGAGGCAGCCGAGCAGCCCCAGAGCCGGCAGTATGAAGAGACCCGAGAAGAAACCAATGCGAAGCATCAGGCGCTCCAATTTATCCGTGCGCTTGCCATCCGTCTTCATCACGGTGCGTATGCGGAAGAGCGAGATGAAGCCGGCCAGGAGGAGCAGGGCGCCAATCGATAGATAAATGCAGAGCGGCAGAATGAGGAATACGCCCAGGGAGTGGGAGTCCAGTTGGCCCACAAAGCACACTCCCGACAAAATGTCACCTGCAACAACAAAAAACAATTCGAAATTTTCTTTTAGATAACGAAAATAGCAATCACAATAGACGCTTTAATAAGGTTTCAGGATTGTAAAATGTGCATTAGAGAACACATTGGCGTTATTTTGTAAATTAAAATGTTTGGAAAATTACATAAAATTAATTACCAACAAATTCAAGTAAATGGCACTATATTCAAAACAAATAAGGCAACATCTGGCAAAAGTTCAAAAGGCATAAAACGTTTTGGGTCAGAGCGAAGTTTGCGATAAAGACGCTCCTCATCCATATGCTTAGAAAATGCTTAGATTGTTTTGTTGTTTATTTTGTTGTAACATTCATTTTATTTATTAAGTAAATTAGTTCATTTTTCCACTATTTTTGTTTTTATTATTTCAGCTTTAAATGTTATTTCTTTCCTGTTAAATATATCTAACAATCAGATGGAGAAATGTTTTATCTTATATCTTCCAGCGATACACATGTAAACATCATGACGTTACGAATCTGTTCATCCGTCTGGATGAGTACCGAGAGCTTTTAAACCATACATGGTAGGAAAACCAAACTTGACCTATATGCAGAGCAACTTTACTACAAACTTAATATACTCGTAGACTTTTTATTTTATTTAGCTTCAATGTACTGATTGGTGCAAGAATTATTCTTGGTAGGCTGACTTAAACAACAGAAAGGCAGGATTACCATTTACATTTATTAATTTGTTTGATAGGCTTCTTGAAAACCGCATTCAAAAATCATACAAATAAGCTTAAATTGATTTAGCGTCAAGTATAGGGATAAATAATTTCAAATATCTTATTAGTAAAATGGATAAATCCAGCTCCATATATTAAGCAAAGTAGTACTTAATTTTTAAGCTTTAAGGCCAACTTTCAAGTTGCTTAAGCCGGAAATCCATACAAATTAAAAACACAGTTTAAGTTTAAGTTTCACGATGTGGTTATGAATATATTTTTAGAGCACTGTCAAAATCGGCAAACTATAACGAATTAAAGAGTCTGGCTGGCACGACTTTTTGATCTAAAGTGACAAAAGGATTGATTTTTCTCGTATTTCATATTTTTCTTAAGTGTTTCTAATTGAATAAAGAATATAGTTGAAACAAAAATGTTTAGCTCTTCAGAAGTGTGTTGACTTTATTTCAATTAAAGTCGTATATTTGTTTTAATTAATGATAATTAGAGCTAAATGCCCTTGTTTAGTTAACGCTCTTGTTTTATGTACACTAACAAATATCCGCTCTTTGTATAATTATTTAGCACTAGCTAAGTTTTAAGTGTTGGCTTTTATTTGCCTAACCACACAACCAATGAGAAACGATAAATGAAAAGAAAACAGCAGTACGAGTTAACTTGTTTTCCAATTTAAAGTAAAACTTTCAGGCTTAAACCTCGAAATCATTTCATTTCTATTTCCATCAACTTGTGTCTAATGCCAGGGAGAACATTTCACTCTGGCAATTGTTGTTGTTGCAGCTCATAACGATATAAACATAAACATAACATCTCCCTCAACTCTCAGATGCAACACAAGCGAGCAACTGAGAGGCAGGCGACGAACCAAGACCCAAGCAAAAACAATGTTTAATTTTACTTTTACCTTTCGATAAATATTTACACAGCGATTGTTAAACAGCAGCAGCAGCAACCATTCACATTCACATGGCCATAGCCGAACAACAACAATAACAACAGCAACATTAACAACGACACCTTCGACAATGGCAACAACAATTCCAGGTTAGGCTCCAAGTCCCTGTCCGATCCGTCCGATCCGGCCTGCCCCTGCCCCTGCCCGTGGTCTGTGAAAAAGTTCAAAGTCTATGCGCCGCAGCTTGTTTAAACAATTTACAACTCGCTTTTAGGATCAGGGGCACAGAAGTTGTGGTTGCTCTTATCGTTGCTGCACCACACTGGCAAACTGACAAACTGACAGACTGACAGACTGACGGACTGACGAGTGGACGAGCTGAAGAGCAGAGGGGCCCTGCCTTTAATGCACTTCGAGTTGCCTGCCCAGCTCATTAGCACTATTTGCTATTTATAAACATGTTAACAACCCCAACATCGGCATCGCTCGCTTCAATCCCCACTCCATATTGATTCATGTACGGCTATATATACATATATATTATATATATGTGTGTGTGTGTGTAAGCTCCATGTGTGTTCATATTCATGACTTATTGGCGCGCCATATTTCCGCTCATAAATTATCGATTAGCTCTTGCTTTTTATTCAATTTTATTTGCGGCTTTTATGACATGTTAATTTAGTTTTCACTTGAGTTTTATTTCACACCCTCCCCCCCTCCCACTCCACACTCCCCCTGCTCCACACCATTCAAGTGGATCACGATTTTGTTGTTAGTGTTAATGTTGTTGTTGTTGTTGTTGTCAGACTGGGTGCCTGTTGGTTGCCACTAACGATTTACACCTCGTTGACTTGTAAATACATGCTTTTAATTAAAATGTCTGCCCACCTCCTATTTTTTTTGTTCAGCCTTCAATCTGTGGTCAACTCTTGCTTTCGTTGAAGGCATGGGAAATTTTCACTCCAATGCGTCGATATAATATTTATTATGATGCCGCCTATAGAAGTTTGATAAGGGACAGAGGCTATGGTTAGGCTTTTGACATAACATCCCGACGAAACTAGCTTTTGAATATTCTATATAATTCTTATGGGTTTTATTTGCATAGAAACGCCATATTTTTATTACTTAAGAAGTAGATACAACAAATTTTAATGCATATTATTTGCCTGTCCAACCAAAAAAGTGTCAAGGAGTCAAGGGATATGCTTGAGGCTCTGAAACTTTTCCTTACCAGTTAATAACCAGACTTAAAACAGATTGTTTTTTTGAGTAAATAATGAGTTATTTTCTAGATCTAGGTCTTAAATAAGATTTAGCTAATTTGGTATTTAAAAACTATCCAACTCTTTTGGAATATTTGTAAAGAACTGGTCTCCGAAGATCTATACTGTTGATTAATTATACAGTGCTGCTTTGGTGAAAAAACTCTTTGAATTTCACGATTCAGAATGTGAAATAAATACTATATAAACGCATAATATTAAAGTGGAATATTTAGAAGAATATTAATATTGTTACCTTTCAGAAATTAGCCATATTCTGTAGGATAATAGAAACAAGGAATTAAATAATTCCATTTATGCCGAGATATTGTGAAACGTTTCAGAACTAAACTCGATTTGGAGTATTGTTTCTTGTGTTCTTCATACATTTAGTTGTTGGACATTCTAAGATTGATACAGACTTACTTTTAAGAATATGAGTATAAAGTTCTAAGAAAGAAGAACAAATTATGTAGTGGTATGTAATATGCAGATTGAAGAATAAATGTTGGCAAGCAAAGCTAGCTGTAGGGAGATTTGGACACAAAAAAAGGATACAAATTTAACAAAAACTACTAACAAAGTCAGAAGATTACAAATTTAAAAGTATTATTATTAAAGTGAACCAAAACGATTCTCTTTGCCGAGCTGGTACACTCAAATGAAAAAGTGTCTAGAGATTTGTGTAGAGAGACATATCGTCGATTGTTAACTGCATAACGGCTTGTTAATGCAAGTGAACTTATAAGCCTGATCTATAAATTTACAGTACAATTTCCATGAGCCATCATTAGCTACCTAAGGATGTTTTATGTGGGCTAATTGGCCGCCTTTGATGTTGAGCACAACTGGAAATTAATTCACACCATGAGCAGCGCCACAAGATGAAGCGCCACAAATTTATAAATGGCTAGAAACTGCAGCTAAACGAATTCAATAAATTACAGAGCTAGGCAGGTGGGAAGGCAGTTAGGCAGCGCTGGAACTGTGGAAGCTCCTCGTCTTGACATTAGAATAGTCAGCCAGGAACATGAACATTAGCCACTGAGAGCGTCCCACGTACCGGGCTCAAGTGATTTCCGCTATGAAAACTGAAAAACTGAGAATAAATCTGCCAGTTACGAGTACATGGTAAGCAGCAGCGAGCAAAGCGAATGCTGCCACCTGCCTGATGCCGCTCCAGCCAGATATTGATCTTAATTTGTTGCAAAGGAGGGAAAAAAAAACAAAAAATATACATATATAGAAACAGATGGAATAAGGAGGAGAAGAAATAACATCAATGGCTGCAGAACGAGATGAAACGAAACGAAACGCATTGTAATTCAAAAACGATGGCAGAAGTTGCCGCGCAAAGAAACCGACTGCAGGAGGCTGTGGAGTTGCGGCTTTGCGGGCTCTATTGATAAATGAAGAGCAGTTGCAGTTGCTGTTGCAGGCAGCTACAAAGACAATTTGCTACAAAGACAACATGCAGCCGGGCAGGCAGAGGAACCAGTTCTACTTACACATCCTTTTTATCGCAATGCAAACTGGTTTGCCTTTGTTGGCCATTTTGGAAATTTCATTTGCAAAACGAGTACAGTTGGTTGACAAACGTACAGAACGAACTTGCCAGCAACTGAGTGACGACTGAGGGGAGTGAGGCAGGCGCACAGTGTGATGATTTATTCATTAAATTACATTTTTATTTATTCAAAAAGTTCGTTCAATTCGGTGTTTTTTTTAAAGTAACTTGTGTTTTTAAAAGGTAAGAAATGTTGTTTGAAAGTTGTGCTTTTTTCAAATAGATTTTCTTTTTGCTTTTAAAACAAACATATTTTTGGAAAAATAACTTTTGAAAAGCTTGAACAAACAACTGACATAAATGTTTCTTCTCGTGAAGTAAAGTATTTTCTGTTAATATCGGGAAAGTGAAGAGTTAATTGTATAGCAGCAAAGCAAGCATTTAGTCTTTAAAGAATTTTGGATGAAGTGCAAAGAGTTTCTATCCCACCTGAATATGAATCTTTGTCGTAGAAGTTAATCTTTTTATAGATAGCTTGTAAGAAGCTTGTCGTACGATGTAAGCCGTAGAATAAGATATTAATTCCATTTACCCGTAAAAAATGAACTGAATGAAAGATTTCCAGCCAGCGAATAAATAGAAAGACGTAATGATATTATAAATAATTTATATTATTTATAGAGGCTGTTTGAAATCGATAGTACTTGTATTATTGAAAAGTAGCTTTGCAACATAATTCTGTTTGCCAAAAAGTATTTCATTTATAGGACGGAAGCTAGTCTCTAGTCTGGCTATGGAGAGCTAAGGAATTGTATTTATATTACAATTTTTTTTAATTTAATAGGAATGCCATTAAGGTTAATCTTGTTTCAGTTACTTTTCATTTTTTTTTTGTCTAATCAAAAGCATGGGGTCTTAAATAATTAATTGTTTTTCATTCGCCCACTCTCTTGAAAGTTAACACTGTGCCTGGGGCTGCTGCTGTGACAATTCTGTGGCTTTGGAAGCTGCCACTTCTGCTGCTGCTGCTGTTGCTGCTACTGCAACAACAATGCATGTCAATTGTTTTGTGTGGCATGAGGAATGCGTGTTGCAATGCGAACTGCAGCGAACGCAAGCCAAGCCAGCCCAGGCTAAGCCAAGCCAAACCAAGCCAAGCCAAACCAAAGGAAGCCGAGTCGTGTCGAGTCGACTCCAGTCGAGTCGAGAGCAGTGAGTCGAGTTGAGTTGACTTTTTCGTGCTGTCAGTCAGTGGCAGGGACTGTCGTTGCCATCTCAGCCATCGGTGGCATCCTTTGCTGCTGTCTTGGGCCGCATGTTGATGAAGTGCAGACAGCAGAATTCCATTTTTAGTCATGGCATTGCATTTGATTATACATACTACTCGTTGCTCCACAAAAAAACAAGAACTAAAGAAAAATAAGACTAAACCAAAAAGAGTTGCACACTTTTTCTTTCCATTTTATTTATTTTTATTATTATTTTTTGTATTTTTTGTGGCCCTATATCAAAGTGTTGAGCAGCAGCAAAAGTGAAGAAGCAGCGAAAATTGTTTGGCAAAAATCGTTGTAGTTTGGTGGCGAACAAGTTTCGATGTGGTTGGATTGCTCTGATGCTCTTTTTTCTCTCATTGGCTCGGGTTCGACATATAGTTTGGTATGCATGTCTGCCGCTACACCTTTCAAGGTGATAATCTGCTCTGCAAATAGCCGTAGTGTTGGTATTTTCTGGTGTTGGAATGCTCCACAACGGCAATGATGAGAAATGCTTTGGTGCTGAAATTACAGAGTCGAGAGCGAACAAAGGGATGGCTTTATCCAATAAACAAGGGAGCAGTTCATATGTTTGCACAATAAGTTCGTTGTATTGTTAGAGATACGGCTGCTGATTGTTGGCTTTGACAGAGGTGTAAATAGTTTGAATAAAAGCTGAACAATTAGTTATTGTATGGGTGTCAGGCTCAAAGCAAATTATTTTTATTGTTTAAGCTCACAAATTTATTTGAAATTCAAAAAGAGGTTTCTGCGAAAGAGGCTTCGATTTAAAATTTTGAAGAATACTACAGTTGATGTCGCTTACAAATTTCCCTTATTTTAGTCACTACCAAACTTTGTAGACCTATGTAGTATGTTCGATGAAGAGTCATAAGTCGTAAGATACTTGTTAAAATTTAATTATCTATAGGGTCCCTTTTAATTAATACTGTGTTTGCTTCAATAATGTGACCTAATTCGACGAGCTGCTTATAAGTCTATAACAAGCAATTATAAAAATTTATTTAGTGATTCGAAACATAACTTTTTAATATTTTACCATATTTTGAATTTAATAATTAGGAGAAAAAGAGTTCTGCAGTTTGAAAAGCAGTTTGATAGCCTTTTGTGGTTCCTATCTTCTTTTTGCCATTACTTCTGTGATTTTGAAAAGCAGTATTTGATTAAAAATAATAAATAAATAATAAATAAATTTAAAAAATTTACAAGAACATAAGCCACCTGTTTTTCAATCATGATATAATATTGACTTTCTAGATAATAGAAATGCGTATACACCTTTCTTCGCACTATTTTGCAATATTTCTATTTCAATTGTCGATATAATTTGTCCAAACATGACTTCATTTTAACTTAATATAGGCTTTGTCTCATGCACGTATAAAATTCAAATTCAAATCGATCTTAACCAATTAAATCGAATTCGAAAACGGGAGCGTGTCATCAAAAGTTGTTACCCCATTATGAATCTATATCGAACAGACAATCGTTCTACATTTTGAATTGAAAAAGTGACATCTTTTCCATTCATCCTGGTTGCATTTTACAGTTGGATTAGCTTTCCTTTGACTGGATGCTCTTAATTCCCTTGTCGTTGTTGGATATATTAATCCGTTCTTTTTTGTCCCTTGGCTGTGCAATCTTTCACCTGCACAACGGGGTGCACCTGCGTAGCGACATCGCACGGGTGTGAGATAAATGTATCTTTGTATCTTTATCTATGCAACTTACATGAGTGCTGACGAAACTGTCAGCCATCATTTGAATCTAATCGCATGTTACTCGTGTTGTTTCTCGCTTGAAAATGTCGCCACGATTATTGTCTCGTTGCAGCCTTAACCCCACATCCTACAATCAGCCAGTCAGCCAGTTAGCTAGTCAGCCGCCCCTGCCACGCCCCCTCCCCTCCCCCTCCCCCTTCACCACTTCACTGGCTGAGCGCGCCCCTTGCTGCCCAGCAACGTCAAACATTTTAATTACTTGCTGGCTGTGCAAAGGCAGCACAAGTCGCTTATGTCGCTTTGTTTCTGTATCGGAGAATGTGTGTGTGTGTGTGTGTGTGTATTTGTATCTGTGTATCTCTCAGTTCGTTCGTTCGTTCGTTCGCTCGCCTGTCAGGCGCTTATCGCAGTCGCTGCTGCGCGTAGCTTTATAAAAATAATATGAACAGACCGCGCGACAGACATGAAAAGCTGAAGTTGTCTGCTTGCCTGCTTGGATGTGGACTGCTTTTTGTTTCGTTTGCTCCGCACTGCTCCATTTAGATAAATGACACATAAATTAAGCAATTTTCCTTTTATTTTCTATGTGCCTTTGTCCCTCAGTAGTTCCACTCGCTCCTGCTATCGAGCCAGCAGCATAATAGAATAATTATAAAACAATTGTCAAGCTGCTTATGTCCCTGGCCCTGGCACTGTTCCTGTCCCTATCCCTGTTTCCATTGAAAAACTACAGTGAAAAGCTGTTGAAAATTGTAACGATTGCTGATAGAGGGACGCTGGTTTATGACTGTAACTCAACTGTCTCCCATACAAGTATATATAGAATTCTCCCTTCACTCGTACATACCCGTATATAAGTATGTATGTACTTTTTCCTGATATTTGTGTACTTGCCGTAATGCCTTTTATCATTTTTATGACGCTTGTTCGAGTTCGAGTGTTAGATAAACATTTTGACAGCGTGGCCATAAAAAGTGTCACTGATAGGAACGCCGAAGGCATCAGAAGTGGAGCAGCCGAGAGGTAGCTTCAGGTCAAAGAATAAAGGCACGCGTGTCAAACTCATTATGCAATTTATGAGCCCTTCTCGGAATTCGCTTTTAAGTGTCCACGTACCTGGTGCTGGAGCGATTGTGTCACTCTGATGCTTAAATCTGATCTTAGGACAAAGATAACTCTCGTGTAATTACGTGTTCGGGGTTGGCTTTTATGTGACATGATGAGGATGTTGTGACAATTAAGGTAATACTTGTAGTACTGGACTGATATATGCGACTGATATAAAGAAAAAATGTTCATTTCAAGTGAAAGTGTTTTGATTAGTTCTTTATACTTCATTGTTTATTTACTTATGTGAATAGAAATTGTTTAACAACCGATAGTTATCTTTTTGAGGCCGCCCCCAACACTGGATTTGTTTATCATTACTTCTGTCCACTTCAAATGTTTCACACCAATTTTTACCCTTATTGAATAGTGACTGAGTAATGACCGATTTCGGTTCTTAAATTCTTTCCAATAGTGTCTATCTCTATGAGACATAGGCCGTAATTATTTTAACAATTGATGCTAATAGCTGCTCTGATTAAGTGCTTCGTATGAGACGTGTGGAGGGGGGATGCTTTTTAATGTTATCGTAATTAATTAATATGATAAAATTAGCTATTGATATAAGAAGTCCTGGCGCTGTGTTTCTTAAAGAATTTTTTATTTTCCACACCTCTGATTTGATTCAGATTGCAAATTTTCTACACCCAAGTACAACAACTGTGTTAATATCAATTTATTTTAATAAAACTTATAGACTATATTTTCACTGATACTTAAAAAGTATTTTGAGAATTTTTTAAATAGACTAATGGAGGGAAACCAGGTTTGGAGGACTGTACCTAAATATTTCATACACTATGTGGTTGATTGTAGAGAAATCTTAAATACAATATAGTTAATCAAAACCCTCGGTATTTGTGAACTTTAAAGTAAGTATATGTTTGATGTTGACTATTGAAAATGAAGTTTGAGCAAGTTTAGGTTTTTGTATGAATACAAGTCTAATTAGAATCTTGAAACTGTATAATTCAATGCTTGATTATATAGTACAGAGCAAGAATTATCTCATTATTCACGATTACATCTGGCTTGTAGGTTGAACTTAATACCGTTCTCTGAACCGCCAGTTATTGTCTCAAATTTTGAGTTTTGATTCATTAATCTTCTCGTTATTACGCTGTTATCCATTATCCAACTGTTTGGCCAAAAACACAATAGCAAAGCAGGTCAACAACCTGTTGCATAAATGCCAACAATAACATTAATGAAGAAAGAAACTGAAAGGCTAAGAGAATTACGTCTAAAAGCAGCACGAAACATTACTCGTAAAAGAGCGCACATAAAGATCGGGGTCAACAACAACAACAACAGCAACAGCTAATGAATAATAAAGGCAAAAATGTAATGTACAATAACAAGAGCAGCAGCAGCAGCAGCAACAACAACATCAGTAGTAGCTTAACCAGCAACAACAACAACAAAAACAACAACACTCGCATAATTTCACATTGAAAATGTCAACAAACGGTCGGCAGCCGACGGGCAACTGCGACGCTTATCAAGATGTGCAATTAAATATGGAAATGTGCAGCATGTTGCAGCGAAAAGATGAAAAAAGGAAACACACAGCCATAACAACATGCAACGGCAACAACAACAATAACAACAACAACTACAGCACAAATCTGCGTGTTACACGTTCAACATTTGCGCAAACACGCGACAAGTGTCATTAGCAGACAAGGCCCCACTGCCCCTGCCCCCCTGTCCACTGCCCCTCGCTCCCCAAAGATGGCCTCAGGGCCATTTTCATTTGAGCCATACAGCAGAGCAGCAGAAATGTACAAAATAAAAAGTATAAACAATTAAATGTCATTTGTGGCACATTTTATTTAGTAAAAATATGTGTTTGGCGGCCGCTCGAGGCTATTCAACAGTGGTTGCCATTTTCAAGTGTTCGACAGTAGTTTCCGGAGCAAAAGGAAGGGGATATGGCGTCGCGTTGACAGCAGTTGTGTCGATATGGCAACAAAAAAGTCAGCTCAAATGTAGAGATGCCAACTGGTTGCCTTGCCGTAGCAGGGTTATTTGTATAGTTAAAGAAATCCACGATTGAAAGACAAGTACTATATAGTCTAATTATTCGAGGAATAAGGAATGACATTAATACTAAGGCCTTTATTACCTAAAACTTAATATTGTTGCGTGATTATATAAGAATGATACGGTTTTAGACATTTTTCAAAATTGAATCAAACCTCCTAAAAGTGCACTTGAATCGGAACTTTTATATAAGCTTTATAGTATATTTTTTGAGTTCGTTTGAGCGTGTATTTTGTTTGGTACTTATTAAAGAAATTGAGACTTTTATTTATTTATTAAACGATAAAAACAGATTCTAAATGTATTTCTTAACTTTATAAAAGCTCAGGAAAAAATGATGCAGCGAAATGCTCGTACTGGCATAGATAATTACAATGACTAAACTGAAGAGCACAATAGATCTATATATACATTTTTCATTGATGGCTTAATAAATTCGTTGAGCTTCTCTGACAACCGTTCCGTACAAATCTATGTATTACCCTCCAAATATTAAGAGACGACTTATAATAATAAGTATGTTATTTATTTATAAACATTTTTTTTTTAAAAAGGTTGTAAGACGGATAATTCTAGAGAGTGACTTCTTGCAAGTCACAATTAGTTTCGGAAATGATACAAAATACACCCTTTGATGCAGGTTCCACATGAAAAAGGAAATACATAGCTCTTATTGATTTACGAGTGATTTAAGATTATCATAATGCGCTGAGCTTAAATAGCAGAGAAATTTCTTTGAAAGTTTCAAACACACTGAACGATGCAACAAATAAGTGTTGCCAGGTTCAAAAATATATAAAAGAGCTAAATAGGCCGAACGATCTAGTTCATGAAATCGAACTGGAGCGACACAACGGTATAATAGAGCGGGTGTTGATAGCGACTGCTGTTGTTGTGTATTCGAGTTGTGTGTTGTCGACGCGTTACGATTATTTGGTGCAAATATTTGAAAATTAAACAGGCGCAGGCAGACAGGCAGGCAGGCAGGCAGGCCGACAGGACAGACCAGACAGAGGCAAGCTACATGCCTAAAATTTGTTGAGAATTTATATTACGTGTCGACAATAACAAAAACAATAACAACGGGAATATGTATGTAGCAGAGAGGGCAGCAGCAGCAGCAGCAACAGCAACACGAACAGCAACAATTGAAATGGCAACACCAACAACAACAGCAACAAATGCGGCACAAATGCGTGGCCCGACAGCCGGAGAGGAGAGGACTGCGGCACAGACAGTCAACGCAAACAATTTCAATTTGCATGTGAAACAAGGACGCACTTGTAAATAGCTGCCAAAGTTCAACTACAACTATGTGGAACTTTGAAACTGTGGGACTCGTCAGAGTCACGCTGAGGGCTAGACCGGGAGGGATGGGTAGCGGGTTAGAGGGGGAGAGGGAGGGACAGCATAAATAGTGTTAAGTGCATGCAAAGATGCGTTCTCCATGGCACGTGAGCCAAGCTGTGTGTAGAGGCTATATACTTGTATAGTACGTAGATGTGGCAGTTATAGTATATTTTGTGGCCCAACTGAATTGTGTCTAACGAGCAACTGTTGCCCACAGTGCAAATGTCACTACGCTAAGCTTTAACACTAAAAAATCAATTATTGATGTACAGTAATGTTAAGTAATTTAAAAAAAAACTATCAATTGGAATGTAGAAGAGAACAAATATACAGAAATCGAAAAGACACCCACCATCACTTTAAACATTAAACGGTCGGGTTTGGTGGTTCAAAATTGAAATTGAATTCAAATTTCACTTTAATTGTTAGCGGCTTTTGAACACCCCTGTAGTTCCAAAATGGTAGTTTCAATTTTTGACTTGTTCTCATAACTTCCGGATGGGGCATGAACAGATTTGTCTAAGCGAAAAATGTACAAGGATTTCTTATGAAACATTTCATTAATTTTGTAATCTGTCTTTCTACACATTGAAAAATAGCAATACCTACAAAGGACATATTCTCGTTTGCTCTTAATATAAATGAAATAAGAGAAGCTCAGAGACTAAAAATTATTCTGGGCTTTAGCTCAACGTTAAAGAACCATCCATATCCAATAATAATTATAATTGAATAAATTTTATTTGATAAAATAAAATAAATCAATTTACTGGGCCTTTTTTTCAAAAAGTGTGATATGTATGTCTTCATAGCGGAAGTATTCTTAAGAGGAGCATTACGAGGGCCAATTCTAGTTAGCTAAACAGTTTTCTTTGCTCCTTTCAAATAGCAGAACCCTCAGTGCTATTTCTACTGCTGCCAGTCAACGAGAGGACCCGTTTTGTATGGCAGTAGAAAGCCAAAGCCTGTTGCCATGTGATTTCAACAGCCAGGCACACACCCACAATACGCGAGCATGCTTAGACATGCATAAATTACGCGCATCAGGTCAGGACAAGGCAGGCTGTTGCCTGGCACTCTTTTCAGCGCAGCACGCATCGCTCTGTGTTTCCCTATATTCCCTTTTTTTCGCTTGCATATTTTGTTGACAGTTGTGCGCATATTTAAATATGTAGTGTATACACACTCGCTGCTATTTGAATTATGTCGCAGGCAGCTCAACTAACACACAGAACGCTTCCAACTAGTAACCGCAGGCAGTCAACGTGGCGTATACTTGACATTAAGTGTGGCAGGCTCTCCCTCTCTCTCTGTGTTGCTGTTCCTTTCGCACACATGAGGTGAGGTGCCAAAGTAATTCGTGCTGCAGCAAGCACACTTACTTTTGCATTCATGCAATTGTTGTCACCTCGCTCCCGTCCTCCTCAAGACACTTAACCCATGGCTACATCCCACACACTCACACCCTTTACACCCCTACACGAGAACTGCTCTCGCTGGTTAGTTTTATGTCAGTTGTTAGGGCTTAAGTACAGCTATTCATTATATTTCAAGGCATGTCCATGAATGTGTGCGAGTGTGCCTGCCACAACCCCCACCTCCACCCCGCTCCGCTCCAGATTGGCAAAGCAAAGCCAAGCCAAGCCAAGACAAGACGAGACAACCAACCGAGCGACGGAAATGAGTTTTGAAAATTTCACTTTTCATTTCGGTGGCGAACGAGACGCGCACCTTTTGCCACTTGGCTCGCCGCTCTGGCAATAAAAAAGGATTAAAATTTATGAAATTGCAGAGCGTTTGCTTGCAAATGGAAATGGGAATTTTTTGCTCTCTCCTTTTTTATTTTGGTTGAAGAGGGCTTTGGATTATACGTGCTTGCGGTTAAGTTGGCATTGGGGACGCAGTGTATGCGCTGGCCTATAAATAAAAAAAAGATCATTGGGGATTTTTCAAATAGGAGGGAGCACCACTCAAGGAATATGCGTGTAAAGACACGTGCAGCTCTGAGGGAAATACGTGAACCAAAAAGGAAATTACATAAATCTGCCAACTGTCAGGAAAGTGGTTTCGAAAAATAAACAACCGGGTCCAGGAAGCCTTAGCATGTTTCGATAATAAATATGATAATGGTAATAATAATAAAGACAATACGCAATATGTATGTATTATCAATTACTTGGTGATATATTTGTTTTAGCAAGAAAAGGAAAGCCATATTTTGTAATCACCAGCTGCAGCTTTGTAAGCTTTTAATCTAATTGTATTCTATTTTGGAATATTTTCAGATTATTATTCACTTAATCTCCCTTTTCTAATTCAACTGACACTAGTTTCTTTTAATCAATTACTTAATTTATTAACTATATTATTATTAATATTATTATTCCAAGACTTACTGCATTCAGTAATCAAGCTTGTTTCGCAAAAGCTCTTCTTAGCTCGTACTCTAGAAACATTTCGTAACAAACATCAAAAGTATTTAAATTTCTCATATTAAATATTATATCTTATTTCTTTTTTGGGAACGTTTTTAGAGCGACGATTAACCCCTTTCGGCAGCCACTGCTGCTCCAGTTCGGCTCAAATGGCAGGCATTTTAATTTTTTAGCCGTAAGTCTCAGCTGGGGCAGCCGCCACAAACGGATAAAATAAAAAATAAATCTTTTTACGTATTGTTGCACGTGTCTGCGGTTTCGTTGGTGGCGCTTCAGCCACCCAACCACCATCCCACTTAACCCAAGCAACTCGCTATCCACTTTTTGTGCCCATTCCTTGTCGCTTGCTCTTTAGCCGAAGCTCAATTATGCGGCTCTACTTTTGGGGCATGCCTACACGAACCTCCGCTTGGTGGCATACTCGTAAAAATAAAAAGCAAAAATGTTCATTACAGCAAAGTTAATTTAATGAAATTATTTTTGGGCGGGCTGTCATGATCTAAAGGACGGCAGACATGTTGTAAAAGTTAAATGACGGTTGTCATGAGATTTTGAAGCGCTGTTTTAAAAGCTGCGAGGCATTTTGCGGAGAAGGCAGCAACTTAAGAATGCGTGACAGTTGATGAACTAGATATGTTAACCTATGATAAATAGGTTGGGCGCACAGGACCCGCGTTATCCAAGAAATAGAGAGAAGTGGTGAAATCTCTGGAATTTTATGCAACTTTTGTATATTAGTGTGTTGAAGATAACCCGAGAAATGGGATGGAAAAACGGAGAGCCACTTAATTATTTGCATTCAAGGAACACTTTGAAATGAGTGCCCTATGCTTGAATTTATATAAATAAGGACATTGTAGACATTCGAAGGTTTGGGTTTCCGCTCTTTTTTTAAAGGTATATGTATAATAAGAAATCGATGAATAAGTCTTGATATAAATTTATATTGGCATCCATGTTGAACACAATCCATCCCACAAAAGAAACGACCAATTTAGAATTGACACTGGACTTGTTTATTTACAATTAGCCCAAGCATAAGTAAGCAATAATTTAATAATAATAATTTTCTAAAATTAGGTAGATTAAACAAAAAAACCATAAGAGGACTCGCTAATGAAAAACGGTGACTGAAAAGTTACTTTTCTAAAATTGATAAAAAAAACTTGAACAAAATACATTCTGTTTGACAGTATGTATTTATATTGCATTTCAAAGTAATAAATAATATTCACTTATAGTTCAAATTTTCAATATTTTGTCTAGTAGGTCCACCTATATTTAATGGATAGATTAAAATGGCTAAAAAAAAGCTATGAAGAAGGCAAAAACTCATGCGAAATAGCGCATTGGTATGAACATGAAGCTTGATGGCATGACTTGAAAGGTCCCTTAAGCCTTCCCACAATGCAGTTTATGGCGGTGCTTATGAAATGTCACCGTGTGACGCCTAAAACTATGCAACACAAATGCCGCGCACAACAAATAACTCAACAGCCAAGTCGACGAGCTATCCACAGGAGTCAACAACTGCCGCGTGGCTCTCGGGAGTTGTTGCCTTTCCCTCTCTCCTTCCGCCCCCAATCTCATAAGCCAAGAAAGCACGCAGCCAGTTCCCTAGTGTTGCATGTTTGTTTGAGCGCATATGTGTGTGTGGGTGTGTGTGTGCCTGTGTGGAGGGGTGAGTGAAAACTTTTCTTTGAGTTTTCCTGCCCAGAGTTTTGCTTACATATGCCGCCTCAGTAACAACGTACTCGGTGAGTTGCTTAGAACAAAAGGCGAAAATTTCTTTTTGTGTGCGGAGGGGCAAGAAAAGCGCAAGGCGGCAGGCAAAAGAAAAATATAAAGTATTATATAATGTGTACTAACACATATACCCATACAAGCACAAACCCATGAGCATAGCAAAAATAAATTAGAAAAGTTGCGGTTTACTTTCCTCATGTAGGCAACAAACGGCGCCAAGTGCCGCAAACTTTCCACACAGAAAATCTATGGAAAATTTATTAATATTTCCGTACACTCTCCCACTTAGCCACAGCATACTGTGTACATTCAATTAAAAGTTGGTAAGGCAACATTTGTTTAGCATTTAGATGGTCATAATTTGATTTTTTCTTCGTTTTTCTTCTGCCAGAAATCAAAGTTTATGGCCAGAAACAACAAAAGGCATCAGCAACATAAACACAAATAAATATAAATTAAATTAAATACAACATGGAACTGAGAGCACATCCCCTTCTAGCTCACAGTTTTCCCTCACTTTGTCGCTTGTTTTTGGCAAGCGTTACAAAGCTGTTGTTGTTGTGTTTTATGGCCTCCGCTTAATATTCTCCCAACCTGCATTAGTAATGAGCTTTCACCAGCAAACAAAAGGGAGGTCTAAAGGGTTCAATTGCAAGCGCCAACAAATTTGTAAGCTATTTTTATCAGTCGGCCAGTCAGTCAGTCTGTCCTTCGCTGCGTGCTGCAACCGCAAGTGTTTGTTGGTTTCTTGGTTTGTTGGCTATTTGCTTGCCTGATTGATAGACAAACAGATTGAAGGGTCAATTTGGTCGCTGCATGTTGCTGGCACTTTTTTAATTGAAAGGGTCGCCAGCTGTTGGCTTCACTTGATTTGTTTGGGGCGCCTTGGGCGACTGATTGTGAGCTTGGGATTGATTAGTATTAGGGCTACAAGCTAGCCGAACCGATAGGGCCACAAATGGATCTAACGAAGCGTTAAGGGCTAGACGACTCAATATAAATAGAAATAAATGCATACAAAAATTGAATATTTCGAAGACTTTCATTTAAGCTTATTTTAGTGCCTTTTTCTCAGTAAGTCATCATCAATACATAAAAGAATTTCTACACTAAGTCGAAGTGAAGCTTAGTTAGTATTTAAATATAAGATCTGAAATAATTTATCATAATGAAAAATAATTTCTACTTAATAATTCTGATTGCAGCATTAACATCAATGGTCAATGCTGCGTATGCGTAATGTCTGCACTCGACTCGTGATCTTCCTTTATCACTGTGATGGAAAATTGCTTTAAACATATGTTGACTGTGTCTCAACACAATTAAACATATGTACACATATATGTATATGATAGAATATTGAATAGATTTTGTACTTAAAGTTGTTGGCTAACATAGCGTATGAGCAACAAACTTTTTCCCACTTCCAAAATATGCATGCCATTGTTCACATGAAGCTATAAAACTTATGCTTCAATGCTTCAAACAAAATTATAAGTGGTATTGAAGAAGATGTAATACGAAAAACTTACAAGCCTGAGGTGGAAAAATGATGCATTTAAATCAAGTTCAATTGCATCTAATCGATTTTTGTTATTAAAACAAGATTTACAGTTTCATGAGTTTTAAATGTTGTGGCATTTTTAGAGAGTGGATGCTCTTTGGAATGCATTAAACTTATTTTGATATTATTCGGCAAAATGAACAAGTTTTGAAATAATTGACAACAGAATAGATAGGAGTGGAATCGTGAGTAGTATGTATTATGAGTTATTTAAGTAATTGATTCTCTTAAAGACAGATATACATATGTAAAGTTATTTATTATTATTTAGTTCTAATTCTTAAAAAATCTATAAAGCTTCTACGATGATTGCCGGAAATCAATTCTGTCTTAGCAACATCAAAATAAAGTATCCAATCATTTAACATTTTATTTTCCCTTGGTCACATAAGTATTTGCTTGGAAATGTAAATGTTAATCTTTTTCTCAACTACCTTTTAATTATGAGGCAAACTTTAATTATGCGCAGCCCATGCGATTCAGCAGGAATAACAAATATTTTTGAAATTTGCCGGCTCGGTCAACACTTTAAAGCAATTGGAAGTCGTTAAAGTGGCGGAAGAGTTTCCGAGTGGCTCGAGAGTTGCCGTCCTCAGTGGAACAAACGTAGCGCATAAATGTGCATAATAAAACTCTGAGACGGCACAGCTCCTTTCACATCCTCGTCCTCTCTCCTTTTCGCCATTTGTTCACGTTGGTTACTTTTCAGTGCCCAGAGGCAACATTTTCTCCGCTATTTCATTTTCGCACTTGCCAACTCAACGCAACAAGAACAAAAACAACAAAAATAACAAAATGTCTGCAAACAACACTCGAAATGTTAATTACACGTTTTTTGAGTGTAAAATGTGCTGTGCACAAAAGAATAAAATAGAAACAACGACCAGCCGAAGGAGGCTACAAAGTAAGCAACGCAAAGTAAGACGAAGATGGAGACGGACGAAGGAGTCTCCATGTCCATGTCCTTGTCCATGGGCACTTGTGGCCAAATGCTTGTAATGAGGCGCCATTTTTGTGGGTAGCCTGTAACAGCAACAACAACAGCAACAACAACAGCAACAACAATAACAGCTGCACTTTACTTTAAAAGCTCAGCAGGCAGCTGCTTAAGGCAAGAGGCTCCATCTAATGATGATTGCGCCACAAGAAAGAAAAGGGAGAGGAGAGTCAAGGAGCGACAAAAACAACTAACAAGGCAACTAAGCCAAAAACTATAAGTGAAGGCTGAAAAAAGTTCAACCGCAGCCAAATCCAAGCTCCGAGTGCAAGCGGTTCGAGCTGGAAACTGCACTTCATCTTGCTTTCAACTTTTGCATGCTGGCGGTTTTGAGCCGGAGCTTTGGCTTCAGCTTCAGCTTGGGCTTCGGCTGGCGCTTAAGAACAAAGCAGCTTTTGTCTTCCACACACACACACACACACACACACATACATGTGCGTCCTGTGTGGGAATGTGTGTGTGCGAGTGGGAATGCAGCATATTGGAAGCATACCTGAGGTGTAGTTTCGCTTTGTTTACCTTTCTGTGCCGCGGTCGTTAGTTTTATGTTTCGTGCTCCTTTTTGTCTTCTTAGTTGCGTAGTCTGCTACCCTGCTTTCAGTTGTTGTAGTTGTTGTTGTTGTTGCCTTTTGTGTTGCGCCCTCTAGCGAGCGTAAAAGTCATCAATATTGCTTATTTGCAAAAGTTTCCCTTCCCGGTTGTTGTCATTGTTGCTGTCCCTGGTTTTGTTTGCCACTTATTGTTGTTTCGAAGTGCGCGGCTCGTTGCCTCTTCTGCACGCCTCGGCCATTCTAATGCATGGGCTGCTCCGCACAAATTGCGTTTTGTTCTGGCACTACTCCTTCTTCTTCTTCTTGTTTTTACACTACTGCTGCCAGTGTTACCATCTCAGTAACTACCTCTGTTGCTGCTGCTAGTAGTTCTGCTTCTTCTCCCAGACATTGGCTGCCTTTGTGCGTTGATTTATGTGCATGTGTGGGTGTCGTGAGAGGTTGACTGTATCCTCGCTTTTTGTTTTCCAAGAGCTGCACTGTCGTCATCTCTCCCACTCCTCCTTCCCCCGCCCTCCTCCTGAATCCCCACCCGTCTTCCCCACAATCCCAGCGCTGCCTCGACTCGAGTGCAGTTTGTTGCGTCTTGATGTGCATACAAATTGGTTTTAGTTATTAATGGTGTGTATAATTAAGCGGATGTCTTTTGTTGCAAGCACACACACACACACACACACCCACACACATGCCCAGCACACATACCCACATAGTTTGTTGGATGTTTCTTAATAATTTGTGTATGTTGTATAAGAAGCAGCGGAAGTTGCCAAAAAGTTAGCGAAAGAAATAACTGAGGTATCAACGCACTTTGAACGTAATGAAAACTTTTGAAAAGTGTAGTATTTAGTCAGTTAACAGGCACACACACTGGTACACATAGATATCCAAATTATTCGACAAATATTCCTGGGTTCTTTAAGCATATCAGATATATCTTCAATTTAACTTAAAACCATAATTGCTTTTTTAATCAAATTATTTGTAATTTAATATTAATTGGTAATACTATTCTGTATTCTGTATGACAATATCAAGACAAAATTAAAGTTTCTATGAACTTTAAATACGAGCAAATCGTGCGATTATTTGTAATCCGAGAGTAAAGGTTTTGGGCACCTTACAAAAAATAGTTCTGCAACTTTCCGTTTGAAAATAAATTGGTTTCAGTTCCAATATTTTACCAGTACATGAGTAGATAACGAAAACTCCTCACCTGAAAAACTATATAATTAAATAAGCTGCTGTCTTCAAATTTGTTAAAAGTTAT
This sequence comes from Scaptodrosophila lebanonensis, assembly GCF_003285725.1. Taxonomy (NCBI): domain Eukaryota; kingdom Metazoa; phylum Arthropoda; class Insecta; order Diptera; family Drosophilidae; genus Scaptodrosophila; species Scaptodrosophila lebanonensis. The sequence continues at coordinate 11,090,397 of NW_022060742.1, read as the reverse complement.
GCAGGTGATTACTCTAGAGTTCAGACTGAACTTTGTTAATCAATACATTTTCAAAATATCTTTTTTAATAATTCACCAATTTGACTAGCAATAATAATATTTATGCAATTATTTAACAATTGAACAGTCTCTCGCTCACTATGCCATTATTGTAGCTACTTTCCACTGTTCGCGAATGCAAATCTATCCTACAAAAATTAAGTCAGTTCATAGTCACAGATTAACCTTTGTTCGACAACTTAACTTTGCTGCTCCATTACCTTGATTTATACCAGCAAACTATTTCTGAGCATTAGCACCTGCCATTATTCTGGCAACCAGTACGCATCAGAACTATCAAAACGCACTTTACAGAATTGCCAGCCAAAAGTTTAGAAACAAGGGAAAGCTGCAGCCATAAAGTAGCTTTACAGACTGTCGAACTGTGGAAATAAAGATGATGCTCAACAAGTGAGTTTGCCATCAATGGGTTGGCATGGTGCTAACTTGGCTCGTTTCAGAATTAATAATGGCAGAGTGGGCGGACCAAGCTGCTTGCCACATTATGTAGAATTCACAAACGGCACAAAGTCTGTGAGCTCCAAAAAGGAAAATTTAATTATGTATAATGATGATGATGATGCCGACAGTGACGATGACAGAGACGATGACCACTGACAGTCATACTGATTCAGGTTTGCTGCTTGATTAAGCCAGAGTAGTAGTTGCCAGGAATATTCACATTTATGTTCGTCCCATATTATGTTCATTATACGAATGCAGTGCTGATGCACACAATTTAAACACAGAGAAAAATTGATACTTGCTTCAGATCGGTTGCAAATTGTCTGTAAAACTGACACTTGAGATGAGATAAAGGGATTGAAAATTTGATATAGAATATTATCTTTTGTGTATGCCGAAGGGGTTTTTAGCTGGAAAATAAATAAAAAGGCTTGAATAGAGCCCGGAAAAAGTTGTGGGCAATAATTAGATATCAGTATTAAAATAAAGTGTGAATTTAAAATCATATACGGATAAAAGGGTGCTAAGCTAAAAGAATATAAAAAAATTTAATGCAATTTAATTTTCTGTAAAACTATTAGGCAATAAAAAGTTCATTAGATGAATACACTAATAAAAAAAATTGTTCTTTGTATTCAAGTATGTATTCTAATATAGCATAGCATTATAGTTAAGAGTTTGTCTTCTTGAAATCAAGTACTGTTATAATCATTTCAGAATAAAATTTGTTAATTTGTTAATTTGAAGTTAAACGTATTCTATTAGTTTTTTTAATGTAGAATATAAGCAATGAGATGTACTATCATACTGGTAAAGCCAATTCAAATATGATCTTCCATACGATGAAGTTCTTTGTGAATCTAATTTTTTTTGAACTTAGTTCATTGTTCTTCTCTAGATGAATAGTTTTAGTTGTTGCCTCAAGCGAACTATCCTTACCAAGTTTTCCATTATAGTTTAATATTAAATTGCACTCTCACAATAAAGTGAAAACTGTCTGCGCTTTGAGCTCAGATAACTATATATGTATTTTTTTACTGTGCATCTACTATATATAATGATGGGTATGTATGTATGTGTAGCTGCCAATTGGAGCAATAGGCCATCTGCAGTCACACTCTCTGCCCGCATCGATGGCTATCTCACTCGCTCGTCGTCAACCCGTTCAATCGCACGCTCATTCAATCGGCAATGATTAATAATCAAAATGTCAATGCTGTCAGCTCTAAAGTCACTTGACAGTTTAATCAATAATTGTGCATGTGTGTGTGTGTGTGCAAGTGTATGTGTTGACTTCAAGTGCTGCTGGCTGTCTGTCTGTCTGGTTGTCTGTTTATCTGTCTTGCGACTGCATCGAAATTTAAATGCGGGCTCGTTTTAAGGGCCTTCGAGTGACGTTTTTTCCGAATGCCATATTTGTTGGCCCAGCAAATTAACTTTGAAATTTTGAGCTAAGTGCCCTCAGTTCGTGTGGGCGTTGAGCGTTGAACGTTGAGCGTTGAGCAACTGTTGACAATGCAAACAAGTTAAAAAGTTTACACTGTTACGCGCCATCTTCTTCTTCTTATTCATATTCATCATCTCCATCCTTCTTGCTCTCATTATTACATATTTTCAGAGTAAATAGCACTTAAATAAAAGTTATGTTGGGGCTGAGTGCTTTTAAAACAGACTGAAAGCAAATACTTTTGGTCTAGCGGAGCTCTGGAGTGAGTCAGAAGCGACAGAGAGTGGGAAAATGTGGCGTTTGGGGACCTCCCCAACCAATGTATGGCCAATAAAATGGCAAATATGAATCACAGCCTCTCTCAACTCTCTTCGCCCCACCGACCGCCATCACCAACAGCTGTTCCTAGATTTTCTCTTTTTCTATTCTGAGGCCAAGACATATAAGCCGAAAGCTTTATTTTCTCAGCGCAAATAGAGCATATGAAAAAAAAGTGGACGGGGGACAATAAACAAAACTCGCAGAGAAAATAAACAAAAAATTATGACGAATGGTAAATAATACTAATAAAAATGCTCAAAGAAAAATGGCACAGACAGACACACAAACAACAACTTGTATGTGTCGGCGGCTCGTTAGCCGCATGTGTGGGCTGCCTGGAGAGTGGGGGGAACTATAAAGGGGCAAAGCGCCAGCTCACGGGTCCCATAAACAACCTCATGTGTGGGTGCCGGCATATACGAATATTAGGCATAAATATGTCGAGACATAAAGCCAAGCGGTGCAATGCATTCGGTCTTAAGTTATTCCATTTCATAAATATGCGGACTTGCCACTGGGAGCTATCAAAACTCTATATCAAAATTGTCATATTTCACAGGAAATGGCGGTAAAACTCTATTGGATTTCAAAAAGGCAAAGCGTGACAAGAAATGCCGATTAACACTATAGCTTGTGTTAATATACGGAAATTTTCAACAAAAAGGATTGAGAATATACATAAGTATGTTAGTAATATTTTAGTGATAGCTTTTACAGATCACTAATTTGTATGATTTTGTGGAGCTCAGATGGTTAAAACTATTCTTACAACAGTGTCTATTACACTTTCGATTTGCGACTCAAACCAGAGTCTGTCCCAAAAGTGATGATAAGCTCAGAACCTGTTGGAAGAATTTATAGCTTCTTCAGAGAAGGCAAGCTTTAAGTCGTCTGTCCAAATTTTTAAAAACTTACATACACGAAGAAGCTAAAAAATGTTTCCCTTGAAACTTACCTGCAAATAAACAAGAAAAAAGTACAATTAGCGTAAGAAGAATAAAAAGAGTCAAACATCTTACATGAAAAACCAAATTTCTTCAAATTAAGCTCATTTAATAGAACTAAATGTAAGAAATTTTATTAGCTCAAAAATGTTAGGCAAATAATTATAATACATAAATACAGCACAGCTCTTGGGTTCAAATAAATAATTATTAATTTTTACTCAGCGACGTACTCAAAGTCATCATGGTTGTTTATTAAAAAATCAATAGTAAAAGCTAATAATAAATGTTTTAAATGGTGGCAGGAGAGCTAACGCCTTTTCAAATGTTATTTGAAATATTGTTTGAAATCTTTAAATATAGCGATAGGGTTAAAACACTCTATGGTCAAATTATTTCAATGAAACAATAATACAATAATTCTACTTGTATACTAAACGCTTCTGTATTACATCAACAAACTTGCCTTTCAAAATCTGTTATTAAAATAGTATGATTATAATTGGCAATTTTTTCGCTTTCTAAGTTTTACTTTAGAAATGTTTTCTAAAAAGTAATTGGTTGACTGATTTGCAATTTAGCAACCTATTAGTGGGATAATCATGAAATACTAAAGCTAAGCTGTTCAGGAAGCCAACAAAAAGAAGGTAGTCGGACACTGTTCCACTCCCTATAACCCACACTATAGCAACATTATTGCAACTGGCACAATACTCAGGAGCTAAAGATTTACTTTAAATATATTCCATCACTTCAAACTTTGGCATATTGAGAGCATTAAAGTGCAAACATTCCTTAGCCACAGTAAGTGGTTTCGGACTTCTAAGCCACTCTTAGGTGCAGCAAGGTATTACAATACGCCATTATACCTTAAATGTAGCTTCTTAGAATACGAATGGTTCCAGCTCTAATTGAGGATTATCAAGATCCATTCGAAAATGTTTCCGAAAATGTCCCTCCTCTCTTTATAATCAACCATATAGAAATGCATATCTGTGCTTTGGCATTTGCCAAATTTAAGAATCCAGCTGCTTCATTTGAAAATGTCAATTACAAATCGCAGGTGTGCTACTGAAGTTATGACCTGGGAGGGAAAAAAGTGGCAGTGGAGTTGCCTGCTTGTTAGATTTCTTCATAACCTTCTAAGGCAAACATAATGCACGCCCTGCATACTCGTGCATGCTGGCCAAATGCATTTTGTATTCAGCTGCTTAGTTGGCTATCCAAACAGGCAGTTAGCCACCCGCATTCGACGCTAACTGCCCCCAGCCCCCCCAGGCCCCCTCAATCTACCAGGCAGCCCTTTGCCAACCATACGTAAGTACCAATGAACAGAAACCCAAATGTTTGGCAGGCCCGGAAGTGTGCGGGTTCAGGTTAAAACGACGACGACAACGACGACGTCAGTGCACATGTAAAATACAGGCAACATCGAGCCAAGCACATATGGTAAAAAGCAACAACAACGGCTATAACTACAATGAACAGTCGTTGACCATTGCCTGACATTTGAGCCATGTTGTCAACGTTGGCTATGCAGTTGCTTTTGTTGCCATTTCCCTGGCATTGCTTCACTTGGTCTGTGCAACCATTATGGCTGTTTGTTACACCCGTGCAGCTCACTTAGCCAGGTCTAGCAGCCGCTTACTTCTTTCCTTCTTGCCTGCCCACAGATCTCTCTCCCCAACAAGCTCGTTCGCCTCTTGCCATTTCATTGGAATTGGTTTTGTCTTGTGCTCAACGGTCTTGGCCCCGCTCGGCCCCTTTCTGCTACAATACTGTTGTTGGTTTTAAGTTTCTGCTTTTTTTTTTTTTTTTGCTGCTGCCTCATCTTTAGGTCTTGTCTATTTTACATATGGCTACATCATTTAGTCGTTGTAATGAGCAGCGCTTATTGAGGCGCTTGGCAATAAGTTGGCGCGCTTTTGGCTCGAACAGTCCGCTCCCACAGTCCGAGTCGCAGTCACAGTCAGAGTCAGAGTCTTTGGGAGTGCGTGTTTGTGTTTGTGTGTGGGACCACTTCAGAGAGTGCATAAATATGAGTTAATATTGCAAGTCTCACAGATGTTTAGTGCGTTTTTATGCCACATTCGACAACGACAACGACATGGACATCATTGTTGTTGCTGTTTCTGTTTCTGTTTCTGGTCATTACAAAAATATGTTGCGCGTCATTTGGACCCCACATTGACATCTGCCGTTCATTGTGGCGCTGTTTATGTACATCCAGTTGTTTGTTTTATCTTTCCACAAAATTAGTTACAGCTCCAACGACTAGCTTGATGGCGCTGCTGATGATGGTGGGACTGGGACTGGGACTGAGGCTGAGGCTGGGATTGGGGGGCTGATGACAACAGCATTGAATGGTCGTTGGTCGGTCCATTTGTAGCCGTCGCAGCACTTGAAATGTCGTCGTCTATCATTGTCTGGTCAGGCCAGCTGTTTTTTATGATCGATACACGACTTCTGCATATATGGTTATAGTCTAGTAGCAACAACAATCAGCATTTGTTGTAGTACGCGCTCTCCTGGGCCTCATTGGCAAATTATTTTGCGCTTCTTCACTCGTTTTATGGCACAAATTTTGTGTTCATCATAATGCAGCATTACAGTAGCAATAACAACTACACCGCTTAGTTAAACCGTTGACGGTCTCTTAGTTTTGTGTTAGCGTCAATCAAGCGTTGCCCACTCCTGTTCATACTAGATCCTTTCGTTTGTCCATTTTAGCTTTAATTTTTTAATTAATTGCTTGTCACGTTTCGCCAGCTTGATGAGCCGCGTTCGACGACAAGCCAAACGAAATGGAACGCAGCCAACGAAGGCTCCGAGCTCCAACCGCAAAAGCTGTCCACAAAATAATTGTCGCACTGTCGACTGACAGCCTCTCCAGCCTCTCCATCCGCTCTTCCTGCCCCATCTACAGCCTCACCCGCTGCCGCACGTTGTTGCACGTTGCTTAAAATAATAGTAATAAGTGGTGGTCTGTGGTTGCTCGCGGGCTCGGCAGGAAAGTGGGAGGGGCAGGGGGAGGGGGGTCAGTAGCAAGCAGCATACAAGTGAAATGAAAACTCATAAAAACTGCTGGCCAGACACCAGCCAGAGAAACGGACCGATGGACCGACGGACAGACCAAGTGATAACAATGACAACACAAAGAGGAAGCAGGCAAGCAAACGCTGCAAGACGCAATAATTGTCAGCATCATCTTGGCTTTGCCTCAAAAGGAGCTGAGGGGGCGGGTAGTTGGCAGCTGGCAGTTGCCAGTCAGTTGCCAGCCGACTGCCTGTGGGCGGCTGGGCGCATTAGGAATGGGCATGGAGCACCGACATTGGACAATCAAAGCCATGGCAAACTAAACTGAAACTTAAAGCAAGTTAGCCAGCGACATTTTTGAGATGCCATGGCGCACAGTCGAGGCAATCGCTGAACAAGCAACTAAATGGCATCGTTTTTTTCTTCTCTTTATTTCTTTTTTTGTTATTTTGTGCCGAGGCACAAATGCGGCAAAAGATTGACCAAACATGGGACAGAATGTGAGCAGAGCACAGTGGCTTAGGGGGGAGCCAGAAGAGGGGAGAACGCTACGACGCTATGATAGCGCAATTAAGATTGGCGGGATTGCAAAATTTATAAAGTCTAAGAAGTCCATGACAGCTGGCTCTTGCTTTACCGATTTGGGCGTCTAAAAGTTTATGGTCATCGCACGTAATACTTATATCCCTTAAGCAGGAAGAAAAAGGGGCGACACACAGTTGGCTATAGATTTTTGCAGATAGAAGAGATATTTAAACTATTAAGCAATCATGTGTTGGTTAACAGAAATGTGGCTATTTTATATCGGATACCATATATATTTATTTTCAATTATCACAGATATACAATAGCCTCTAAATAGTCAAAAATGTTTATACACTATGGTGCATAACTATAGCCGCACCCACCCATATTTTTTAGAGTTTGGAAAGAAGGAGTTGAGATACAAAAAGAATGCGAATACCGTACGGAAGATTAATATTAAAGCATAATAAAGAACAACACCTTCCTTTCAATATTTACAGTTATATTAAAATATCAGTGTATGAACAAGTATTTCAACAACTTTAAACTACTCTATTTATTTATGTCGTCCAAAACATAGAAACTTTTTGAAATATAAAGCTACAGTATCAACCGCAGTACCTTAATGTCTATATATACAAATTAATCGGAGGGAATATATGTTTCAATATTATATGATCATAAGAAAGATATTTCAAATCAACTTTACTGAATATTTCAGTTCATTATGCTGATCAATTAATGTTTGAATAATTAAAAATTGAAATGCAAATAGACTGCAAAATATATTTGAATAATTTTACAGAAATTTACTCAATTGCTGAGACTCTACACTTATTTCTGTAGTTCTTCAAGTCATGCTTTTTATAGCCTGTACCCAAAGGGTGAAAGGCTATACTAGTTTTGTGCGCATGTATGTAACACACAGAAGGAGGCGTGGCAGACCCCACAAAGTATATATATTCTTGATCAGGATGAGAAGACGAGTCGATATAGCCATGTCCGTCTGTCCGTCTGTCCGTCTGTCCGTCTGACCGTCTGTCCGTCTGTCCGTCTGTCTGTATGAGCGCAAGGATCTCAGTAAGTACAAGAGCTAGGATAACCAAAATTGGTATCAAGGTTCCTATAAGCCCTAGGCAGAACGAGTTTGTTTATTTTTTCTGATACACCCCCCCACTCCCCCGCAATTCGTATTTTTTCTTATAACTTCCGTAATTCTCGGAATTTAAAAATCAATTTTGGTAGGTACATCCAGTTAGTACTAATGTGTCCGTGTGCCAAATTTCATCATGATAGGACAATTCTGAAGAAAGTTATAGCCATAAGTAAAATCGCTGCTCATGCGCTGCCTGCAGCTCTGTCGGCAGCGCTGCCCGCAGCTGTTGTTGTTGTTGCTGCTTCTGTTCAACTTTGTGCTGCATACATACACGCATATGAACACGCATAGGTACGTGATGTAAATGTATGCTGTTTAAACTGAACATAAACATGTATTCTAATTTAATTAAATTAATTATTTTAATTAATTAATTCATTCATTTTTTTTTAATAATTTAATTTTTTTTTAATTTTTTTTTTTTTAATTTTTCCTTTTTGTGGAGAGTACAGGCTATTTTACTGTCGGGCTTGCTCGACTGTAGCGTTCTATCTTGTTAAGTATTAAATAACCTTTTTATCTCTAAAATATTTCAACCTTCATTTTTTCGGACTATTCTAGTACTGGAATCTCTAGTATAGAAACAATTTTTATTTTTATTTATTTATTTTATCGACAAACAGAGCTGTCAATTTAAGAAAAAAAACTTCACTTTCGTAAAAATTATTAATAAATTGACAAAAAAAGTTCCGCCTAATTCCAGGAAGTTATGTTTATTCTCAAACTTATCGCTGATGAAATTATTTTTAAGCTAATCACATCAACTATTGCCCGTTACCTTCGCTGAGAGTTCATCTAATTTTTTTGAACCAAAGAATTTTATATTCCCTTACAGAACATTGCTCTAAATTGTTTTGTTTTGGATGCTGATAGACCTTCATTTATTCGCTTCACTTTAGGAGAGATTTAGTTGAATACCGGTTGGTAGCTTGACGTATTTGCATTGCTCCAATTGTGAATAGTGAATAGTGAATATTAATAGTTAATAACTAATCATGAAGATACCGAAGAATTCCCTTGGTTGGGCAACTTGCCAACCCTCTACGCCACTGTTCTTAAATGGCAAGTCATTGCGCCTACAGTTCCTAGACTCGACCGTGCCGAGCCGCCTTTTCACGCCGCCTATTCTTGTGGGCAATCAAAGCAATTGCAGTCCGCTGCAAGTGTCGGCGTAGAAGAACCGGCAAAAATAATGAGCTGTAACCCTTTGGCTGCGGCAGACCGGTCTGCGGCAAAAGAAATTAATTAAGGCGGGCAGCAGGCACGCAGGCAATGGGAGGCAGGCAGAAGAAGTTGAACGACGAGGACGACGACGACTGTCCCACCAGTGGGTTTTTTGATTTCTGCACGACCTTCCTGCCTTGTGGTCCCTGTTGCCTCGTCCACCGCCAAGCTGGCTATCTGCACATCTCTCTCACAGCCGCATAATAAATCTCAACTCAATCTGGACCGGCTCGAGCTACTCCATGTGCGTTGCTACTCTAATTCTTATGCATGCCAGCACCGTGCTGACCAAAAAGTGGCCAGACAACGCTTACGCCCCCGTCCCCCCATCTCTTACAGATTCCCCCCATTGGTTGGGCGGTCGACAACATTTTTGATGTTGTTCAATTTTTCATATGCCTGGGTTGCTCGGCAGGCTTTTCATTAAAATTTGATTAAAAATAAATTATTGGTTATTAAAAATGATTAGTTTCTGAGTGATGTGTACTGAAGGACATCAAGAAATTCAAAAAGCTTTGGCGACCATTCCTTTTACCAGGGATGAGGTTGGGAGAGAAGGGGGGCTGAAGGCTGCGGCAGCAACTTTTCACTTTGTGGAATAATGAAACTGTTAATGTTCTTACAAAATTAATGAAGCTTTACAGCAGAAAGTTGCACGAAGGGGGGCAACAAACTGAGGTTTCAACGCCAGGCAAACGAACATTGCTCTTCCCCAAAATATGCATAAAATGTAAACGATTCTGGACATTTGCTGCGAGCTTTATTTGATGAAAGTTGAAAGTATAAGAGATAAAAAAGAACAGCAACAATGGCTGGAAAGGTGTAATCTTATTTCTATGCTATAATATTTATAGCAGTTGATAAGAATGCACAAATTGAATTTAAGAAATTTAACCATAATATAATAATCTCTTCGTTTACTTAGATAGTCTAAATATCCAAACAATTTCCTTTACGAAAGGTTAAGTAAAGCCAGCATCAGTTTAGTGGAGTTCGATTGGCAAACAGCGCACAACGGAATGACTCGATACTAGTTTTGCAACACTGGTAAAAAGATAACAGTATGCCAGTAAGTATCCGCACAAAGGTTATTGAGAGAATTCCAGAAAAGTTATAAATATTAGTATTTAAACAGGACTAAAAGCGCCTAGGAAAAAGGGATTACTGATTTATAACAGTTTCCAATAATAAATATTACATTCAACGTCTGCAGACCTTAAATGGTAGATTTAAAGCATTAATCTTTTTAGTGCTGTTAATAACACTTGATCGGTAATATCATTAGGTACATTATATTAAAATCGCTTTATTGTATACAACAATTCTTGAATACCATTTGACATATCCCCCTTCGAAAATATAGAATTTATAGCCAATATGCAAAGGTATATTGTAAACGTAGCATGCAGTTTCGATAGTCTCAAGAATATTAATCAATTAGAAAGTAGGATATCACACAGTACCAAATAAGAGCCCATCAGAACCAACTAGCAACTTTTAAATATCTAATATTAGATTAGATTAGTATTTCTTTTGCATTTCTTGTAATATTAAGTTCTGTTTTATAATGTTTCAAGATTTTCCTTTTTGTAAAAAATGGCAGTATGATTTACTATTGATTTTCAATATTGTGTGTTTCTCATTATGGTGTTGAATTTAGCAGAGCTATTATTACAGTATACCAGTTATCTAGTGTAATGGGTGCTGCGCTCCAGCAAACACATCGTTACATTCCTTTGCCATCTTCATCAGATCGATTCGCATGCAAGGCACTTGCAGATTTAATTAGCAATATAAGAGATTCAACTAAAATCCGTCCACTTCAAATGCCTTTCCAATAGTGGAGCGACGGCTACTCACTTGCTGCTCCAAATCCAAATCAAATCCAAAACTGCACTTGAAATGTTCCATCAAAATGTCTCTCAAAACTGAGCCTCGATTGCCCGGCTAACAAATCAAAGTGCCCCTCCCCATCCCCCCACCAACCGAAATATACATCGCACTCGAAAAATCAGAGAAGTCCGCCGATGCATGACTCTGACTATGACTGATGGACAAGTGAGATAGCGAGTTAGCCAAGCGAGATACAAATACAAAAATTTAAAAACGCAGACTGCGACTACTAAAAGCGTGGCTAAGAGGCTTGGCCAAATTTTTCACACCACAAGTCGAAGAGAGGAAAAAAGAGTTTTCTTTTTTTGCTGCTGTAGTTGTTGTTGTTGGTGCTTTACAGCTCGTTGCGCATTTTGTGCGTTGTACAACAATTTGTTATCTGTGCATTTGTATCTAAACGTTGCATTTAACGGTACACAAGCAGAGCCAAACATTTGTAGCACTTGCAACACTGGCGCTGCCAGCATTTGCAACACTTGGTGGGGCACGCACACGCGTCTCAAGTCGCGACAAACTGGCTGTCTGGCTGTCTGTCTGTTTGGCTGTCGGTTGCTGTTGCTTTTGCTTTTGTTGTTTTCTGCTGCATTATGCAAGTGTTGCCAAAACATATTGAAGTCAACACTTTGCCAAAACTTTTTCCTCTCCGCTGCTGCTGTTGTTGTTGTTGTTGCTGTTGCTGTTGTTGGTTTAGGGTGCGCGCTGCATGAATGACTATAAATTTTTCCATTCGCTCTGCCAAATTGGCTGCGTGGCAAAAAGGAAAACACATTGCCACAGCCATGGAAATCTATCTCAATTTGAAATCGGCAACAAGCTGGCAGACGCCGCTGCCTCTACCGCTGCCGCTGCCACTGCCGCCTCTGCTGGCTGTTTCGCTTCTGCCCCTGCCACCACAATCGCAATTTAATAGTCAATATTTTCCTCTAAGTGGAGTGCGAAATTTATGAGAGAAAAATAATAAAAACTTAAGTCGAAGCATTTCCGCAGAAGAATCTGAATCTGCATCTGCATCTCCAACTTAGGCTCTATAGCTTCAACTACAACTCCAGTTGTTGCTGCTACGGCTGTCTTGTTAAACATGCCTTAAACAAGCTGTTTAGATGCCAAACAAGTTTGAGATACTTATGGTCCCCACAGCATTAAGTGCAACACCAACTGCTGGCTGGCTATACTCGCATAAAAGGGTTGCAGTTCTTCCACCTTTGGCCATGTGTTCATTAAATATGATTTATGGCCTGTCTATTTTTAAAATATTTATAAGTTTCATAGTTTATTCATGCACTTTTATTAATGTTAATTTATGTATGTTTAACGTATTTTTTACACGCATGTATCTGGCAGATATATTCACACACATGGCCGCACTAAATTGATTTACAGCAGCTGCTCGGCGTCGTGTCGGGTTGTCGCTCTGTAAGTTTGTTTAGTTAGTTTGGTTGCTAGGTGGGTTGTTGGACAGAAATGTGTCTCTGTGTATGTGTGTGTATCTGGGCAGGTAGGTGGTCATAGGCTTGGCTTAATTGGTCCGACCATTGCGTCACATTCTCTGAAAATGCAAACTGTGACGGTGACGGTGACGGCGACGGCGACAGCGACTCCGACTGGGACTGTGACTGTCACTGAAGTAATACAAAACGCACTTTCAAATCCGCAAATTTATGATTTATAGAGAGCCATGACTACTTTATAGTTCCAGTTGATCCCAATAGCTATACTGATAAGACCAAGCAGACCGCTAACAAATTGGGTTTCCAGAAGGACAACAAAATAAATGTGATTTTGAAAAAAAATATAGTGTATTTCTATACTTTTAGACATCCGACAAAATGGCTATTTATGTTACGTGCGTACTGCTGATCAAGATAGATAAACATACTGAATAGATTTATAATTAAGATAACTTAGTTCGCGAGTAACAAAGTGTTTTTTCAAAAAGAGAACGAGGTGGAAAAGCAATCGTACAAGGAAAAAAAACAAAAAATTTATCAAGGACGAACTTTTTAATTTCTAAAACTTTATGCTTCAACGGCTTATCTGTTTTTAAAAAGTCATAACTTATTAACATTTACATGTTATAGTTGTCTGTAAAATGTGCATATAAGTATATAACCTACTTAATAGTTATAAACAACAAAAGAAACACTCATAATGAGCCCCACACCATTGCAAATCCTTTCAATTAAAGCATATCTTATTCCGCTAATTAGATTCACTTAGATTAGCTGATTGAGTTACATACTTCATTAACAATATCAATTATTTATTTTATTTTCTTTAAATTGCGACTCACCAACTCATTTTACTTAACTGAAGTTGTATGGTTGGAAGTTGGAAATAATTATGGCTATTCGGTGAGAAATTTCAGATTTTAATATTATTCTTTTATTTATTTATTTTTTGGCGTTTATTTAATTCTGCAAGTCATGGAAGCAGTCTATAGACGACGACGACGACTATTGACACGCCATAGTCATAGCAATGTACCCCAAACACTTGACAGCAGCTCGAGAGGTATTTTTTCCTTTTCAGAAACCAGTCTCAAGTGCTAGAATAAGAAAGAAGTACAGCAGATGTGGGGCGGAGGGGCAGAAGTGCGTGGACAATGTTCTAAGGGTCTGGAGCTTGTTCATGTGCATGTGTGTGTGTGTGTGTGTGTGTGTGTGTGTGTGTGTGTGTGTGTGTGTGTGTGTGTGTGTGTGTGTGTGAGTGAAGTACAGCCAGAGCCAGTCAATTTCAATTCAAGACTCAAAAGTCAAGCGCCGTACTTCACATGTTAGCAGAGAAGCAGACGAGGAGGCAACTACAAAAATATTTACACTGCACTGGTTTGTGCCACAAGCTGCGACTAACCATTTCGCCCGCCCTCTGTGCCACCAAGCCCCAAGCTCCCCATCATCTACCGGTTTCATTTACAATGCCTCGTTTTAGCCAAGTCCAATTCTAGCTTCCACTCAACAAGTGGCAGCGCAGCGCGGCGCAGCGTTGAGCGGCCCTTGCCCTCGGGGGCTCTAAGCTGAAAACTGCGTCTGTTAAATATCCATAATTAAATACATTTATATTGGGGGGCACAATAAAAAAGTAATCGTAATTGCGACTGCCCGGCGGGCGAATAATAAAATGCGCTTTATGGCATAATTATATGTACAAGCGTACTCGCGCATACATGCATACTTCCTATGTCTATGTATGACCATGTATGTGTATGTGTGTGTGTGTGTGAGTGTACAACTGTAAAGCGTTTTCCATTTCAAGTGCATGGCATATTAAATCATTTCGTTTCGTTTTATTTCGTTTCATTTTGTTTCATTTATTGTCATACTTGTAGGTAGCTGAAGCCAAGTTGCGGGTTAATCAGAAATCGTTAATTGGCCCCATTTGCGGCCATTTTAAGCTGCTTCGAGTGGGTGCGTGTACGTGTGTGTGTGTGTGTGTGTGTGTGTGTAATTGTGAGTGCGGCATAGAGTGCATATTGATGTCGGCCTTTGTATTATGGTCAATTATGTCGTTATATGGCGGTTAATTGTTGCAAATTAGTCGATCGGGTCAATAAAATTATTGTGAAGAGCAAGTGCATTCAACTTACGGATTCGCATTTGCATATGCATACATAAGTACTATATTATTATATAGTGGTGATTTGATATTCGCTTTACATACCTGCAATATAAGAAAAGTTAATATGTACATTAGTCAAACGTTTTAAGAAATTAATGCTATAAAATGATAAATGCATGTAGCTACTACGAGTACTCATAAAATCTATAAATATTTATTGTGTTTAACAGAGCAACGACTCCAGAGTCTGTAGCCGTTAATCAGAGTTTCGTTACTTCCCGAAATACAGAAAATTTTCTCAATTCCGAAGAACTAGCAGAAGTCCACAAGGTTTTCCGACGGTGAAAACAATAACCAATTTGTACAAATTGGTAAAATGTATCTACGTAGATAACTAATAGAGTCCGATTGGATTAAACCAGCTATATAGTATAAATATAGCTTCAGTTAATGACTACATTGTTGCATATTAAGAATTTTGATTTAATAAAATCCGTCAATAATTCGACATTTTCAGAGCTAGAGCAAATAGTCTGAACGCCAGGTTTTGATATTTTAATACTTACTTTTGTTTAGAAAAATATATATTTTGTTCGTATGACAGGAATTAAATTTTTTAATACTTTTAAGAACAAATTTAATATTCAAATTTAAAAAAAAGAACTGACAAATAGTTTTATGCAATTCAACACAGATCTAGTAATTCCGAAGGTCGTTAAGCAAAGGCCATAGCCAGAAACCTCTTTTATTTATATCTTAAAGCTGTTGTAAACATGATAGACGGTTGACGTATTTGTACGGATTACAAAAATATACAAAAGTAGCAAGAAATCAACTTCATGAAGTTCTTATATATTTAAAAAATATATTTGTATAGATAAACAGACAACACATTATTCCCATTTCGGTTCCCAAAACTGAATTAAAGAAAGCGTAGTTAATGTACAAATTAAGTGTTAAGTCAAAGTGTTAAGCTCATAAAATTTGTTGCTACCCTGTGAATATTTGATACAACAATCTATATGCGTCTTTCTTCTTACAAGGGTATATTAGTTTTGTGCGAGTGTACATGGAACACACAGAAGGAGGCGTCGCAGACCCCACAAAGTATTTATATTCTTGATCAGCATGACAAGCCGAGTCGATATAGCCATGTCCGTCTGTCTGTCTGTATGAACGCAAGGATCTCAGCAAGTATAAGAGCTAGAATAACCAAACTTGGTATACAGATTTTCCTGAGCCCGAGAAGGGACGAGTTTGTTTTATTTTTTTGATTTTTTCGTAACGCCGTTCGTCTAATCGCCTATATCTCAGAGACTATAAGACCTAGGGATATAAAATTTAAAGTCCAAGATGCCTTATGTAAATACGTACAAAAAGTGTTTTTTGGAATTTCCCTCCCTCCCCCCTCTCCCATGCAAATCGCGATTTTCTCTAACTCCCGTAATTCTTGGAATTTCGGACTTAAATTTTGCAAATACCCCCAAGTTATTATGTGTCCGTGTGCCATAAATATATTTGCTGCTGCAGCGCTGCCCAAGCGCTGCCCGCGGCTGTTGTTGATGTTGCTGTTTGGTTGACTGCTAACATGTTTACACAGACACGAATAGATGCGCATAGGCATTCATACACTCACATAGACGCAATTGCTATGTAAATGTGCAATTATAGAGGTCAAATCGATCAACATTTTTTTTATAATTTTCTTAATTTTTTTAATTTCTATAATTATTTTAAACATTTGTACAGAGTATTTCAAAGTCGGGACACCCGACTTTAGCTTCTTTACTTGTTTTTTTTTTTGAGCCTAAAAGCTGCTTTTGGAATACTAATACAATCATTTTAACACTCATAGAAATACATTACGTAGCTCTTATGAGACAATAAAGAGCTTTTACGATTTATTTTAACGTGACATATGCGTTGAAAGAGTATAAGACTGCTCTTAAAAACTTTTTCAATTATAATTCCAACTAAAATATCAAACAACTTAGCTTCGTAAACTGCTAGGATATTAAAATGTATAAACTAAGCGGCAAGATAAACAACATTTCCAGTGTAGTCTTCACCATCTCGGGACTCTCTCCTCCCCTTTGCTTACCACCATGTTTTAT
The DNA here is from genome assembly GCF_003285725.1 of Scaptodrosophila lebanonensis. Lineage (NCBI taxonomy): Eukaryota > Metazoa > Arthropoda > Insecta > Diptera > Drosophilidae > Scaptodrosophila > Scaptodrosophila lebanonensis. The sequence goes on along the minus strand of NW_022060742.1, from coordinate 11,073,678 downwards.
TTTGTGGCACAAAACAAAGCATGCAACTAAAACATTTTATGTGTAGCGCAAAGTTTGGCATCTAAGCGCCAAATTTTTCACACGCATAAACAAAGCGTTGGCAGTCTGCTTTTGACTTGGCCAAGGTAGCTGCGAGTGGGGTTGGGGCTGAGGTCGGAACTGTGTCTGAGACTCCGGCAAGCCGCAGACAAACATGTCGAAGTAGCAACAACAACAGCAACAAAAACAGCAAGAGTGCCAGAGTTGGGCAAATTGTGTCGTGTCACGTAAAAGAGTTTTAAAGTTTTTGTAGCATAAGAGTTTTTATATTTAAACGCGGCATTTTTTATGTTTTCACACTTTCCTCGCCAACAGGCAAAGCAGACTGCTTTGTCAGTTGACAGGGAACGGAGACTAGAAATAAAGGCAGAGACATGAAAACGAGCACATAAAGTGGTTAGCTATGAGTTACTTAGAGCTGTAATTAGTTTCTGTGGATGGTCGAGTCGGGGAAAGGGCGGGACGGTGTTGCGACATGTGGCAGTACTTAGTGTGGCTTCACTTGAGAGAAAAGCATTCCGCAATGCGAGACAATTAAAGAAAGAGACACCCCCTGTGCATACATAAGTATTCTTATGTACTACTTATGTGCCAAAGATATGAAACACAGAGCTGATGTCATTGGGGGCACAAGGTTAAGCTGTTATTATAATTGCTAAAAAGTAAAAATACCTCGAAGAGGAAATGGGAAATGGAATAAATAAATCTTTACGAACCAAAAAAGGGGTTACAAAGTAGGTACCTTCATTGATATAAAGGGTTTAATGGAAAGACTTGTAACTTTTACGCTGAACAATGTTTGTTTTTGCTTCATTGTCGAGAGCTCTCGCAAAATATAATTATAAATCCCGTATTGCTGTTTCACCTCGGTTTTAAAGCTATATTACTACTCGTATGTACAAATATTATATATCTATCATACATCTATCATAGAATTTTAAACACAAACTTTATTATTTCTTAAAGATATGGAAGCCACATAGTATATGACACCATCTTATATATATCTGATGGTGGATCACGAATACTGGCCATGGATGAAAAATGCTTCCTAATAAATCACAATATGTGTGGAAGTAGGGGATATAATAAGTTCGCGGCCCAGTTTTTTTGTGAGACACAGCAAAGGGTCTAAAGCTTTTACGAAAATTTGTCAGCTAATTTCTATTTATTGGATTATTGGATTGGATTATTGGATTTATTGACATTGTCTGGATTGGAAATTATTCACAAAACTATTGGTAAAGCTACGAATTTGTGGTTCAAAGGTAAATAAAGAATGAATTACTTTGCAAATAATATTTCTGTTGCTTGGATTAATCTATATTATTAAATTTTCCAGTCAAATAATAAGCAAGTGTACCTTTTTCTTCAGAAATTTATCAATCAGTTCTATGGCCATTAAAGTCACAGATACTTTAAGAAGATCTCTCAATTTAATTGTAAACTGAATAAATTCAATTGTATTCTTTAAGCGCATTTAAAACTCAACAAAAAGCGCTCTTTTACTAATTCCAGTGTTTAAACTTTAATTAATTTTCAATTAATCAAATAAATTTAAGTCTTTCGTTATGCATTCCTATTAAATGCCAATATCAAAGCAAATACAACTGTTGAAGCGTCACATCAAGCCAAGCAAATATAAAAAATGAATAAAATATTATACTCTACGTATAGTATTTATGAAAAAAATCAACAATACAACGAATAAATCAGAAGAATATTTTGCACATTATTAAATTATATGAACAAAAAAAAAAAAAAAAAAAAAATAAAGTAAATAAATCCATTTTGTGAAAAATGAAAAATTATAAAACATGCCAGGTCGTCCAATTTATGAATATATATCATACAGACCAGCATGCAACATGCAACAACTCAGGCGGCTTTTGAAATTTGTTTTTGTTGATGTTTGACAAACACACAACGAATAATTAAAACAAAAAGTCAGTCAACGCCGCAGAACCGCTAGACGAATGCGTATAATTTCAGTTGATTATTAACATATTGACAAAGTTCAATTAATTGACAATCAATCATTTTTAATGAAACAAGCCGACGAGCAAACGAGTTGGCTGGCTAGCCAGCGACCAACCAACCAACAACAACATCGACATCGACAGCCGTTAGAAGCTCAAAGAACAGGCGACACTATCGATGGCGGGCGATCTTGACAAAAGACGACGACAACCTCATGGCACCCCGTCCGCTGCAATTGGCCGGGACTGGGATTGAGACTGAGACTAGGAAAGAAGAAAGAAAATAAAGAAATAATGTTGGTTTATTTATAAAACGTGTGCAAGAGTGGCCCAGGTTGCCTTTGGCTTTGGCTTTGCTTTTAGCTTCAGTTACAGCTCGGGTTTGCGGTTCCTTGACAGTGGAGTGCACAGTGGAATAAAGTTTGAAAATAAATCTACTAAATAATGTCGAGATTTTAAAGCAACAAATTAAGTTCGATTGCACATTTTTTGATTTAATATTTTAAATGGGCTCAAGGGCTAAAGCGGCTCAAATTCTAGATGACTACTTAATGGTACCAAGGGAGCATATTCTGTTTCCATTCTGTTTCAGTAAAGTTGAAGAATCATTTTAAAAACTCGTTTCGAATATCATATAAACATACATAAAAAATAACAAACCTATACAAAATTGCCAAAACAGCACAATTACAAGTGAAAGCAGCTTATTTTTGGGATTCAGGGCCACGCTAAATTAAAAATAAAATAATTTGAAATAAATCATAATATTTAAAAAATAAGTAAACCATAATAGACACAGAACTGGATAATAATAATAATAAATAAATAAATAAATAAATAAATAAATAAACAAATAAATAAATAATTAAATAAATAAATAATAAATAAATATCTAAATAAATAAATAAATATCTAAATAAATAAATAAATAATAATAAGATTAAAAAATGATCTGATGTAGCACGATTCCTTTTCAAATTATTTGTGTAAATTACTTTAAAATCAACTGCAATTTGAAATTAAAAAGTAAAAGCAAAGTTGATAAAAATTACAAAAACTCGCATCGTTGTCAACATCCAGGCCAACTTATTCCGAGTTTGTTTTCAATCAACATTTCAAGTCATCGGCCCAGCGTGAGTTGGTTAGCTACCTTAGTTGGTTAGTTGCCTGCCGGTGGCAGAAAAGCAGAAAAGCAGAAACGCTGAAAGGCAGAAAGGCAGGCAGCTGTTAAAGCTGCCAGTCACTCCGCTTAGGGAATGAGTTGCGGGTGAGCTGCTCGAGCGCTCGAAAACTTCTTCAAACACATATTTCAAACAAATTTATTTGCGCCTCAAGTTCTTGGCATCTACAACACCCAGCAACTAACGGCGCGCATAATTAAAATGTTACAACAACAACAACAGCAGCATCGGGAGACAAATGAGCAAAATGCGCCCAGTCCCAGTTCCAGTGCCAGTGCTAGTGCCAGCACCCGTATCAGAACCCGCCCAGCAGTCGCTGCGCATGCGTTCCATGCAAATTAATTTGCAACATTTGTTTTTGTTTGGTTTGGTCGTTTTTTTTTTCACTGCACGCCCCATGCCGGAGAACAACTTTGTGCTTTTTTCGTTAACATGCAGCAAAAATTATGCTAATAACAGCTAGAGAGCAACAGCAACCAGTGTTGTAAATTGTGTATGTGTGTGAGCGGGAGAGATAGAGAGAGAGAGAGAGAGAGAGAAGGAAAGAGACTGAGGCAACAGCAACAACTCAAATTAATTTGCAATGCACTTGAAGTTGTGCGCAATTTTTACACTTCTCGGAAAAGAAATGTCTGTACATACACGTACAAGTATGTATGTGTGTTTGTGCAATGCAGAAAAGTTGCGTAGCAATATACTCGTATTTATGAATTTATATGTAGCTTGTTAGCTTCTGCAGCCAAGATGTGTGCAAGTTCCTCATCCGTGAAATAACGATGGCGATGCGCGACGACAACAACGACCACGACGAAGGGGGGCGGCCCTAGGCTCGACGCTTACCAATGGGCTCGGGTCTAGAGTCTGAGCCTGTTTTTGGTAGTCTTCTTTATTTTCCAAGTTTTTCGGTGTGGGAAATTTGTGGACTCTACTTGTGGACAACTTTTTAATTGCTATATGTACAAATTTTATTGTTGGCAACGTTTTGGCTTTGCTGTGTTTAAACGAAACTGAATTCAAGCTTTTTAGTTTCGAAGGAAATTCTTTTTGGCTTCGCTGCATTTAAACGAATCTGACTGGTAGCTTTTTGCTGTCGAAGGAAATTCTTTTACAAAGGATTATAATCTGAGATAGTTAAGAATGGTCTCTAATCTGTTGATTTCTGTTTATTGTTTATACAACTGTTATTTCGAATAGCACTTCACACCTAAAATGGTGAAATAAGTTATTCACATGCACATTGTTGTGCTTTAAACCGACACATTTTGCTTAAGGTCTGGAATAGGCTATTTCAAAAGTAGAAAATGAAAACTAGAAATTAAACTTAGAAATTTACCGAAATTTATACAACTCTATGGTGTTTGCTATGTTTGTTCGAAGAATATTGCAAAGTTAATTTAAAGTTTTGAGCTGCAGGGGCGCTTGTGATATAATCTGTTTATTTATTTATTTTTCTAGTGCAGCAAGCCAAATTCTAATAAACTAACACAATAGTCACTAAACAGAATTACTCTTCGATAAACGATTTGATTAACCTACTCAACCAATTTACTTAAATTTGAAGTTTAATTTGATTGATTTTTTGGGCTTCGACCATTTGTATTGCTAGTTACATATTTTTTAGGACTACAAGTAAGTTTAATTTGTGCCTAAATTGCGATGCAGCAGTAATTTTCTTTAAATGTTGTGGTAGTTTATTTTAAACGCTTAAAGCTTTAACAATTCATACAATTTGTGATTTATCAGATAAATATGATTGGAAATACTTACAAAATTTGGCCAAAATGTAATTAAAGAATGACTGTACTTCATAAAAAAACCTCACTCGGTTCGACTACTTTTTAAATCAAATTTATTGTAAATTTATCTATTAGCTCTACAGCCGTTAGTTAAATAATTTAAAAATTCGTATTTAGTTTAGAGTTTTGAAGTAAATCTGTGAATATCTCTGCAAAGTTGAAACAATTCTTACAATTACAAGGTACAGTGCTAACGAAAATGACTTGTTCGGTGGTTTTTACCAATACAAGTATGGAACAAGTTGTTTACGTTTATCTTTTGTTTGCAATTTGTTGTGAAAAATATGAATCAACTCATTTGTGCAATACTCCTATGATTCATCCGTTCAGCTATTATTCTCAATGCATTCCCATTTTGGTGTTGTGATACCATTTTTCCTGATAAAAATCATGATTTTTCGAATTAAGGCTGTTTCATCATCAATCTTGCTTGCACCTTGATTCAAACAATCCCTAATCGTATCTTACTCTAGCAATTATTTCACATTTTGATTTTATCATAATTTATACTATGTAATATCTTAAATATTTTGTTTTTTCTAAGATTTTGTTATTGCAAAGTTATCTTTGTTAACTATAAATCAATAAATTAATATAATAATAAATTATAAATTAATAAATAGAAATCAGAAAATATGTACTACCTAGAAGCACAAAAATGCTCCACCTTCAAAGCTTGACCTTTCAACAATTTCTGTACACTTTTCATGTTTACTAGCAGTTATGTCTTTTCATTTCAAGCACACAGCTTTTTCAGACAACACCCTCCCAAAACCGGGAACTCGAACCTTTTGCTTTCACATTTGGGCCTTGTAACAAATAAAGTTTAATTTTTAATAATCCCACCCCGAGCACAAAGTAGTCGCGGCAACGGCATCGGCCACTGCCACGGGCCAGGACTCGAACCCACATCGGTTGGACGATTTAGTCGTTGCCGTGTGATGATCTATGGCGCTTGTAGTCAAGATTTATGTTTTATGCGCCCCGATTGGAATAATATGCAAGGCATACAAAGGAGCGAAGACAAAAAGGCAACGACGACGACCTTATGATGCAGTAGGCGTCCAGTAGACGTATGTACAGTATGTATGTATAAAAAATACAATAAAATAAATAAAAAATTGTATAAATTTATGAGCAGGCGCTGCTGAGACTTTAACTCCAACTCCAACTCTGACTTCAACTTTAGCTTCTGGTTCAGCTGCTTTAGCTTCTGGCAGTTGGCTGGTAGTTGGCTTCCCGGCTGCGCTTTTACTCTTTTAGAATTTAATTGGACATTATTGTGTAGTGCACATATATAGATGCATGCAAACATACATACCTATGTATGTATATGTATGTATATGTACGTAATAAGTGTGTCTGTGTAGGCAATATCAATGCCGCCATATATCAAAATGTGTTGGAGGGAAAACAAACTGGCAAGTATGTGAAGACAACGGTGTAATGGCCGGCCATTGTCTAGACCCAACATCTGCTGGATAGCAGCATTATTTATAGTTGGGGATACAGAACGTAGCAAACACAATATCAGTCTTAACCCACTAATAACTGTCTGTATAAATCGAGCATGAAAAACAAAGGCTTTTGCATTCGTAAAAGGGAACCTTAAAAATGAAAACTGTACACTCAGAAAAAGCACGCGTGTAATATTTAATTTAAAATACTAAATTTAAGAAAGTGTATTTGAAAATAGAGCTATTTTAGTACGTTTGGTGCTATGGGAAAAATATGTATATGAAAGGCCTAAAGTGGGTTTGTTTCTCGTCCAAGTTTTGTTCCCTTTAATTTTAAAAGCACTCTTCTAGCTCTGGACCATTTTTATATATTAATTTAATTTAAGATTGATTCATACTAGACTTGAGTCGAAAAAATACCAAGAAAGCAAATTTGTTAAGTATCAAAATAATTAGTATAAGACGAAAGTGGGTTAGTTTCCCATCCAAGTTTTGTACTTTTTATTTTCAAAAGTATCCTGTTTTTTCTGGTAAATTTTTATATTTTTTTAAATTTTAGATTGATTCATAATAGACTTGAGTCGAAAAATACCAAGAAAGCAAGTTTTCTAGGTATCAAAATAACTACAAATAGAGAGATTTTTCTTTGGAACACAAATTTGAATATAATAGGAATAAAGTATCCTGCTTACTCTGGTAAATTTACTCTGGTAAAGAAAATACCATGAAATATGAAATAGGGCGGAATGCAAGTCTAATTGGTGTAGAACCTTTTCCCCTGAGTGTAAATATGTACTTTTAACAAAAAATGACTCCCAGAACTTTCAAATGCAAATGTTGAATCGTCAGAAGAACGACAGCGTCAATGGGTTAAGCGGACTTGTCTTTGGAAAGAAGCACAGCTGCTGGCGTGAAGTGTGTTTGAATGGCGCCAAATGACAAAGTGCCGCCAATGATTTAACACATTGGGAGAAGCAGCGGGCGGGCGGGCGGCAGTCAGGTCGTCAGGCAGTCAGCGATAGTCACAGCTTCTCCCTCCCTCCCTCCCTTCCACCACCCTAAATGACGCAGCATATGACAAACAAGTGTCTAATCAAATTTGGCCGATTTTCGCCCATCAAGCTTGCATGCAACGCGGCATGCAATCAGCTGACTAAGCTTTTGTCTGCCGCGCATTTTTCTCATTTTTTCTCTCTCCTGAATGTCTCGCTTTTGTGCGTAGCTGCCTGATAACAAAAAAAAAGAGCGAAAAAAACGCCAGAGTCACTCAATTGTAATAAGCGGATAAGTTTGAAAACTTTTGACGTTGCCTGGAGCTGACGCGAACGCCAAATCCATTGTCGCTGCTTAGTGCGATGGCGATGGCGTTGACGATGGCGATGGCGCTGGCTGAATGGCTGAATGGCTCCTGCTCAGTGGCTCGCTAGCTGTCCAAAGGCTTCGGAGGGGAGAGGCTTGGAAGGGGTCGGGTTATGCCACTCTGATATTGCTTTGTCGTTGGCATCGGCCTATTGTTGTGCTTCCCAGCCACAGCCAGCCAGCCAGCCAGCCACCCACAATTGTGTTTGTTGTTGTTGTAGTTAGTGGAGCTGCTATTGCCGTTGCCAGCCAGCATTCGACTTAACTGGCGCCAGTCTTTTTCTCGTTCCCTCTCTATCTTATTTATATTTTTAAATCGGCTTAAATTATAAACAGAATACTTCATTTCCCATTATTATTAAGATGTTTACTTTTGCGGCGAGGCCTAGATTGTGGGAAGGGCATGCTGAAAGCAGCGTAAAGAAAAGATTGGAAGCGATATTTTATCCACAATATTGGTCAATTTGAATGCAAATTGAAATCAGACCATATGTTTTATATTAAGTCGTTAAGATTATTAACTCAAAAGTGGTTCAAAAAAGTCGTATAATTGTGAGGCGAGCAAAGGCGCTTTGGGATCAAGGGATTTTAATCGATTCGTAGTTCGTAGTTTAAAAATGTTCTTTACATAATTGTAAGCTAAGTTGCGGGCTTTTACGTTTAATATATTTAAAATTTGAAGTCATTTATATATAATGTTATATTTTAGTTTGTATTTATAATTTTATTTCATAACGCAGTGAATTCATAAATAAATAACAAGACGAGTTTTGAATCGATGAAGTTTCTATATGCATTCTATTGGACTATTCCGATCTGACTTTTTTTTTTGGGTGTACAAACAGACCTCAATTTGAATTCCAATACCATACAGTCGATATTGTGGTTCGATGTGACCATTTTCTGTTCTCGATATTGCAACTAAAGAATATTTCTAAGCATTCTTAGCTTCATTCAGTTTGATGATTTGATAATTAAATCGGTTAAAAAAAATGGTCAAAGAAAAAGCATTTAAGTAAAATGTTGTAAAAATTTATAAAGACATCCATTAGGATTTCTTCTACTCAAGCTGCATTATAGTTGGAATTTTGAAGCTATTCACTTCCCCCCGGCCTTTATTGTCAACTGATTTAGAATATCCTGATCAGGTTTAATACGGTCAAAGCCGTCCATATCTCCTTCACAAACAGTCCTCATCTGGTTGGCATGATGACATCTTAATTGTAAATGGCGTCGAAAAGGAAAGCAAAAGTACAAATAAAATAAAATGTCAAATTGTGCCGGTGTTGGTCTCAACCCACTGCCATATGTTGGTCTGCACTTGGCTCGACATTATGCCTAGGATTTGATGTGAATTATGTTTGTGTTGGACCCTAATTAATGTTGACGTGGGTTTTTATATCACGAGCTTTTGTTAAGCCTAAGTCCAGGGCCAGGGCAACAACAGATGCTGTCTGCTGCCTCACTGTTGGCCCCATTCTGCAAATATGTAAAAAATCTTTTAGATTAGTACGTTAACAAGGGGTCACCTCCGGCATTGTGTGGCTATACAAGTATATGTGTGCGTGTTCGAGTCGGTTCCGACTCTGATGCAGGCAAGCAAGTGGATTAGGCGAATAGCTCGAGCACAGAAATGTCTACCCTTGTCGTTAGCTGGTATTTAGTTCTACGACATTTTATATTGATATTGCTGGGACGCACTCACTGTAAAGGAATTGTATAAATGCGTAGTGCCTTCTAACAATAATAATGTGGATAAATGTATTATATGGCTTTATTTTACAGCAGCTGTCTTGCATAAATAACTGCAATTAATCCATTTAAGGAACATGTGGTAATGCGTTTAAAAGCCTCACACTTGGCTGAGTCCAATGCTCAGTATTAGTATTCAGAGTAGGTAGCTTTATTTGGCTATATAGTACTTTTGCGATTCTTACCAGCTTCAATGATAAGAGAGTTTTGGACTGATATGCCGTCACGTTTTATACACAAAAGTAAACTTCACTTTAAATAAAAATGTTTATTTCATTGCTTGAAGTGGGAAGCAGAGAGAGTCAAACAAAGTAGATTTGCTTAAATGCATTCATGTTTTTTTTATTAAGTACCACAGCACAACAATCTTGTCAGAGACCCATTAGTCAAAGAGCCTATATACTCTTGCCAAGAATACTGAAGAGGTTAGGTCACCAAATTCAACAACTTTAACTCCACTAAGCGTCAAATTCAACTTCACAAAGTTCTCCTTTTCGTTTACCCCTTGAGTCCCAAAACATTTGTATTTTGCAAAGTTGTTGGCCCTTTTTTGTGTGTGTGTGTTTTTTTTTTTTGGCTGTTCACCAGACGCATTTCACAGCCATTAAAGTCACAGCAAAAAAAGTTTTGGCCATAATTAATTTTTGCTGTCAAATTACGTTCAGCCCACGCGCCCCCTTGCGCCACTGAAGTCAAGTGAAACTTTATACACATAATTAAATAAATTTTTCAAGTGACTTTTGCTGTTTCACAGCTCGAGTTCAATGTCATTTTATTTAAGTGTTTGTCTCTCTCTCTCTCTCTGTGTGTGTGTGTGTTTGGGTGTGTGTGTGTGCGTGCCAACTGTCATAAGTGTCAAGTCGACAGCTCGAGCTCTGAGGCAAAAAGTTGTGCAACAGTAGCCAGAGAAGAAGATCTGAGACCCAAACAGTTTACTTACATAAATTACGAGTACACTTTTCGCTTTTACTCGCACTTGGGCAGCAACAAAGCATAAATTAAGATAAATCATGGGAGTAGCGCAAAAAGCAACAACGACGACAATAAAAAGTGAAAATGTGTACAGTAATTAAAATTGTAGGTAGGCAGGAAGCGACAATGACAAAAGAAAAATTGAAAAGCAATCCAACATACAAAGAGCTTAATGAAAGGGTAAAAAATACCATTGAGCCGTACACTGAGACTGAGACCGGGGCCGAGCCTGAGCCTGAGGCTGATGCTTCAGTCTGAGGGTGTGAAAGAGAGAGAGAGTGTGTGCCTGTTTGTGTGTGTATATCTACACTGGAAGAAATTAAGCCGCACACACAAGCCGCACTTAAAAAAAACAAAAACTGAATGAATTTGTAGTTTCGGTTAGGGGAAAATTTTTATTAGTGATTTTAATCTCATCTCTATATACCATACTATAAACTATACTATATACCATAACATATACCTTAGTATAAAATATACTAGATACTACATACTATACTGTGTATATTTGACTTTATTAAAGAATAATCCTATCAATTCTGTAGAAAGATAATGCTGATGGCTTCTAGTCTTTCTGCTGTTTCAGGGCATTTGAGGGATTGTGGGACTCTTTCTTCAAAGCGATCATCCTGACTGCTCTTACAAAACTATTCAGCTTCTCTCTCATACTCCGGGTTGGATGATATTGTATCTGAAGCTAGGATTTAAAACTAATGCATTTTTCGAATACACAGAAATAGCCAAATCCAAATAAATTTATATTATCTGTACAAATTATATTAGAATTCATCAAATGAACAATATCAAAATACATTGATTTTTTTTAAAGTGTACTAATTGTTTTCTAAGAATCAACTAATAGTTTATATTTTTGAGCTTTTCTGTTTTATTACTTATACATATGTAAATAACTATTCACTTTAAGAGTAATATTTTAAAGCTGCATAACCGGAAATAATTTTCCAGTGTAGTCGCAGTTGCAGTGGCATTTTCGACCTTACATTGTGCGAACATATCTCTCAGAATTAATTGAAATATGTACATAAGTATGTTGGTAAGGCATATTGAAAGGGAAAAGCAAATGCAAAAAATAATAACAACAACAACAAAATGAGAGAAACAAAAGGCAAGTCAAGGCAACTTTGAAACAAAGAGCCCATAAATCTTCGCCAGAGACCATAGTCTAGAATTCTCTGTACTGTCTTCTGCTCAGACGACTCACAATCTCACATGCAAAACGCGCCTCAAGTCGGCATTTAAATTGCCGCCGAGTTCCAGACCCCTCCATTGACCTCTGCACAGAACACAATGTACATTGTTTAAACTATGCCGATCGCTTGTTGCTCAAATTGTTCCAAAGGCGGTCTAAGGGGAAAAAGGGGGAACTTGGTTGTTAACTAACTGAAAACAAACAAAAAAAAATGTTTAAAAAATGAAGTAAGAAGAAATTCGCCAGCATTTTGCATACGAGGCGACATCGCTTTTGTTGCACGGTTGCATTTCAGTTGCTGTTGCACTCCACTTAAAAAATCGTTAAGCATAAAAAACAATCAAAATAAATACCTATAAACACTTAAAATGGCACAAGTGCTCAGTGCCCAGTGCTCGGTGCCGAAGCCCGTGCTCGATTGGAGCTGCAAACTGCACAGCAGCCGTTGCCGCGTCGCGTCGTTGCAAGCAAGTTGCATTTACTTGCCACGTTCTTGTCGTGGTTGTTATTGCTGTTGTCGTTGGTGGTGTTGTTGTTGTTGTTGTTGTCCACGTCAGAGTGGCACAGTTGCCGCTACGGCGACCATTGTAAATGTCAAGCAAATTTGGTTGGTTCGCCTCCTTGTTTAACTCTTGTTCTTGAGTTTGTTCCCGGTGTTCGCATTGCGCTCAACTGGAAGTTATGGCCATGTAAACGTCAGCAAACTGTATTCCAGAGTGGCCATGGCAACTGCGATTGCAACTGCAACTGCAACTGAATGGGTAACTGGATTTGCCTCAGGGGCTGCCCCACTCTCAATGCGTGTTAATGGAACACTTTAGAAATTGCACAACCCCCCTAAGTCTGCATAATTCGAATGATTTTGAATGGTTTTGAATAGGGGACTGGCCAGAAGCAGCAAACCTATTAAATGAGCAACTTTGGCATCTCATTAAATGTTATATTCCTACAGTTTTAAGGGTGCTTCGTTTATGCTCAATTACTGAGAAGCCAAAAATCAGATTAAATTAGATAAATGCAAATTCATTCCCAGGGTGAAACACTGAGGGAATATTCGGAATTCCTAAATGAAAGCATTGTAGTCCTAAATCCTTGTGAGTAAAGAAATCGAGTCATCTGTTTACAAAAACCACCCATAGGTACTCCTTTTGACAAACTCTATAGCGGCTATGGGGAGCAACCATTTCGACATTGGAAATAAGTATTTTTAATTATTGTTCAATTAAATTTAAGTCATTTCTTTCGATTTCCTGCATAATTTTGTTTATTACTTTAAAGCGTCCTTGATTCATAAATATGGAATTTGTTGGCCCTTAATAAATAATTTCATAAGTAAATTAAATTAAATTTATTTTATAAATTATAGGCTGAGTTATTTTCCTTAACCTTTCCGCCAATACTTACAAAATATAGACAATCAGTAGACAACAATTACAGAAGCTTAAATCTAGAATTGTTTGGCAAAATTATTCTACATTTTTTAAGAGAATATTTATGCAACAATCGAGTATTTAAACTTTGATGCTTTATAGTTGTATATTTTTTATGAAGGACCATAAATAAAGAAACACTATAAAATATAGTACATCTTTGCAAATTACAAATGTTCCACAATATATTCTCGCCTAGTCAACAATTTACAAATATAAATCAGATACATCTAGAGCTTGCCAGCTTCTTATATATATATATTCTCATAATATATCAACTGACATAAATCTTCCACAACGACATCACAAATACTAAGTTTCATGCAAATTTTTGATTTATTCTCTAAGAAGATATATTTTCTTCGAAGACCATACCGTGCATCGTAAAAAAACAATAACAAAAACACTATTCGCATGAAACTCCATTAAACGAAAACCCGCAGAAAACTTGAGCAAACTTCAGAAGAACTTGGGGCATAACTTCAAAAGACTGCAGCCACGCCGCCATCATCAGAGTTCGCCTCCAACTTAGCCCCACATGTATAATTAAGACCTCTTAGAGCTATGTATGTACGAGTGTGTATCTATGCCCCAAACTAAATTAGTGGAAATGAGCTAATGAACAAAAGTTGCACACTCAGACACACATGTACAAGTATTTATGTATGTGCGATAGTACAACAACAAAAGCAACTTCAAAGCTTCAGCAGACAACGAGCCAGCCAGCAACCTCATAGATATATCTGCCATTCATCTTCATTTCTATAGCTGCGATCGCATGGAATGTGCATACGAGCACGGGTATGTGTGAGTTTCCTCATTGCTTCAAGTGGTGGGCATCAAACAAATTCTAAGAAAATTCGTCGGCGGCACAAATCAAAAAAGACGACCACAGAACAAAAACACACATCTTGCTCTCGTTCCAATTGGCGAACTATTTTGCATAAACTGCCTGTTGGAGAGGTTGGCGGACGTGCCAATAAATTTTGTCGCTGGTCTGGTGGATTGTGGGAAATGGAACTAAGTGCCCCACACATACAGTAGAGCCTACTTAAGGTATTATTATTAATTTTCGGTGAATTGAAATTACTGTTTTCTGAAGGAAACAGTGAATGGCAGATCTCTATTCAAAAGCCACAAAGCAAGCTCTACTTAGGCCAGAATTTAGATCATTATTGTCAATATCATACAGGTATTTTGACAGAATTTGTGGAATATCCCCTCTGTATACATTGAAGTGGCTGAGAACTTCTTTTAACAACAGGCAGCAAAGGGTTTAAAAAGCTTCTAGAAATCATATAAATATTTTTGAATCCCTAATCTACAACGCAATAAATAATGAGCACTTAATAATATGTAGAATTATTTTAAAAATTGAAATTATTTTAAATGAAGCTTATTGTAAAAAAATGATGATTCTAAAGTAAAAACATCTTAAATGATTTTTGCTTAAGGTGGTTTTCTCATGGATGCCATTGTCAGAATTTATCCAAATTGAAAGCATCTGCTTTCAAATGGAAATCATGACGGTTCCAAATCGGTCCACTCAGTCGAATGTGCTGAGGTAAACAACATATAAATTGTTGTGGTATTAATAGTATGGTTATCGATTGTAGTCCACCCCAATGTAATTAAGTTATCGATGTAAGAAGTATGATCACTAATTATTCATTCAGCGTTGGAGACAAGCAAGAGCAACACGTAGCTTTATATTCCTTCATTAAATAAACTATTAATTAAGTTAAATGTCCGCATTCATCATTTATTGGATATATAAAAAATAATAATAAAAAAATACAGACAAATTGATATCATCCTCCTTTTTTGAAGTCGGTTAATAAAATTGAGAGGCTCATGAAATGTATTATTCCAAAAATTGATGTCATAAATTCTTTTTTAATTTTTTATCTAGAAAAATTTTTATAAATTGTCTTTTCACCTTTTCATGCTATTACTGATAACAAATGATAACGAGGTGTTTAGGACATTGGAAAGCTTCCCCTCCACTGTACGCTTTACGTATATTACTGATCCGGGAGGTCAACTGTACCTTTCATATTAATTCAATTGTAAGGAATGCCTGCATTTCAGAAGCTGACTATTTAGCTTCTTCCAAATTTCTCTTCTTTGAGAACAATTCTTTGATCTTTTTATAAACCGTTCTGTATACGCAAATGAAATGAAATTGATGAGTGCGGAAAGTGCAAGTGATTCGAAGCAAACAAGCCATCAATGAAGCACTTAACAAAGCAACTCCCAGAGGTAATCAAAAAGCAAAAATCAAAACAGAAAACAGAAAAACGTTTACAAAACAAGGCACTTAATTGAAAACAAATTGGCCATTAGCTAGCCAAAAGCATTAAACGATCGTCGGCGATTTACAGCTGATCAACACCAAAAACAAAGCCACAGCACATACGAGTACACTCATAAACGGACACATACCCGTAAGTAGTAGTCGAGATTGCCGCGTATGACCAGCAGCCAATAAGTGATGGGGGGGCCGAGGACGATCAACGATCAACGAACAACGATTGACGATCGACAATCGACGATCAATGATCAATGAACGACCCGAGACCCCAGCGCGATACGTTGATTAAATTGAAACGAGCAGCCGTGTAGCCATTGCCCGCAACACCAAATGGAGCGTAAATGCGGGAGAGAGATACATATGTACGAGTATGTACATACATAGATGCGAGTATATGGTAGGCAAGATCGCTTGATTAACTACAAGACATCAAACGAACGGGCCGCTCAATGGCTTGATTAATGTGTGCGCCACATCAATCAGTGCAAGGCAGCCTAAGAAGAAAAAAAAAAGAAAAAAAAAAAACAAAACATACAAAATTAAACGGGGCGGCGCCGTCTAAACGTTTGAAGTTGCACTGCAGAGACAGAGATAGAGGCAGAGACAGAGGCAGAGACAGAATCAGATTCAGAGACACCCACACAGAGACTCGACCAGAGACAAGCAGCCAACAAGACAGCCAAGAGTTGAACAGACACACGGACAGGGACTGTGGACTGTAGATTTAGTTGAACATTATTTAGTTTGTAGTTGCTGTTGTTGTTGTTGTTGCGACGTCAAAATAAATGAACCGACATAAATCGACAAAACACCAAAGGGCGGCGGCCACTTTCTGACCACAAATGATCAACAAGGCAAAAGAAATTCATTTGGTTCGGCTATGGCGAGGACTGTTCGACTAATTTGTTTCTGCTGCCCCAACAATACTATACACAACCAAGTGACGACTGATCATATCAGTATGGCTCTGCAGAGTATTCGTATAAACATAGTGCTAGTACATGCTCGTACGTAGAAGGGGAAAAACAACGCTGTTCAGTGTCTGTTGTTGTGCTTTGTTTTGCCTCTTTTTTTATGCCAAAGATCACGATCTTCCATGGCGTACATTATGCCAAGAAACAGTTCCACCAAAACGAGTAAAAAAAGAACTGCAACAACAAAAACAAATCACGCTTTTGATCTTGACTTTAGACACCAAATCGAAAATACAGCGAACTAGCAAATAAAGCGAAAGAAAAATTCGCCTAAAAATAGAGCATCGACGAGTCGCTGGTGCTCTTATGGGGCCTGAATATACAAGACAATTGATCTATTTGCTTCTGACCTGTTGAGTGAATGAAAGAATTTATAATTCTTAGTTCTTTAGAAACTATACAGAGAAAAAGTTGCTCAAAGGAAACGTTTCAGAACCTCAAATGCGTGTTCAAGCAAATAGTATTAAAACAGTATTAATAAAAGACAGTACATCTTTACAAACAGGTCTATATGTTTGGTACAAATTTTAACTTTAAAACAGCTGCTCAAAAGCCCAAGAGTGGGTTAAAATAAAATCAACAGTCTTATGTCTAACTGAACAGATTTCTGAGTTTTGTAATAAATAAATAAAAACATGGCCAGTCCTTTCTATTTGCAATCTAATTTAATCATAGCTATTAAAAATATATAATAATAACTCTGAGGGGAAATTAACATGGAATATTATATTTTATTTATTAAACATCTCAAAACTATACTACTGCAAGAAATATTATTTTGTTGTAAAATTCAAAAATGCAGAAGTATATTTGAAAAGAACAATTAGAAATGGAGATTGGTGTAAAAGAATGGTTTGCCTTAGTTTTTACTTTTTAATAAATCAACAGGTTTTGAAGCCAAAAAATTTATTTAACATTTCAAAACTATACTACTACCAGAAATATTATGTTGTTTTAAAATTCACGACTGCAGAAAGAATAATTAGAAATGGAGCTTGGTGTATAAGAATGGTTTGCATTAGTTTTTATTTTTTAATAAATATCAGGATTTTATTTACCAAACTAACAATCACATCAACAGGTTTTAAAGCCAACAAATTTATTAAACATTCCAAAATTATACTACTACAAGAAATATGATTTTGTTTTAAAATTCACGACTGCAGCAACAACAATTAGAAATGGCGATTGGTGTATAAGTTAGTTTTTATATTTTAATAAATAGTAGGCTTTATTTACCAAACTAACAATCACAGGTAACATCAACAGGTTTTAAAAACCAAAAAATACAAAAGCCAATTGATAATAGATACCAATTGAAGTCTTTTATCCATTCCTGAACATTAAACTTTTTATAAAGTCGGACTCTAAAGTTGTTAAATGAAATTAAATAAATTTGGATCCGCAAAGAAAAACATAATTTCTGAACTATATATCATAGCAGGGGTATAAAGGCGATATTTATCGGCTTTGCATTCCACTAGTTGTGTATTTCTCATCATAAGTAAACAAAAATTCGAATAAACTGAAAACTTGAAGATTTCCGGCTCATAGACTTGTCGAGTAGGCCACAAAGTGAGTTACTTCTGATTCTGGCGCCCAATCAGTTTCGTTCCTGTTTTTAGGCCTAGACAAGTTCTACTTGTTTGCTTTTTGTATGCCAGTTATTGTTGTTGCCGTTGTTGTTGTTGCGACTACAAATACACGTACATATGCAAAGTGTTGTTTTTGTTGTTGCTCTCCGACCGACTTAGGCTACATGACAATGAGCTATTCGGCGGCGGCTGGCTTGCACAATGGCAATGAGTTCATCGAGTTCGATTTAAACTTATTCTCGAGTTGGCCAATTCAAGTTTCTTGAGGTCTAGCTCTTTTACAAGTATGAGGGCATGAGAAACAATTAGTTTTGAGAGGTCCCCTTTGAGGATTAGATATTCGAAGAACATTAGCTTAGATGTGGCTCATTTGGTATTCAATTAGTAGGCTTTCAGCACTCGCCTCCCACACCCATCCCTATGCCCAATTTCTTGCCATATTTTATGTCTCTAATAAGCTGGAAGCCCACAACTTCCTCCTGAAAACTTCACCAACTTATATAAATAATAAATCTCTCTGGCCAACTCACTAATTCCGCATTCAATGCACTCTGCCTGTTGTTGTAACTCAGTTGCCTAATTATGCCGCCATTGTGCCTCCGATTAGCTCCCTCGAGAGTTGCAGCCAAACAATTTAACTGCCTGGCCGTCGCCTTGTTGCTGCCATACATCATTTTTATAATTTACGTGTAATGCATAACAACAACAATAACAAGAGACCAAGCAACGAGGCAACGAGGAAATGAGGAAACCAGCAAACAACAAAGGTAAAAATCAAATTTCATGCCACTTGAAGTCGCCTCTCTAGTGCCCCGCCTTCTCGCTCCATCTGCCCCGCCGTCTTACATTTACAAAATGGCAACTCATCAATTTTCCACATGTGATTTATTAACTAATTTTCCTGCATATTTAAATGTTGCCAATGCGCTTTACTCGGCTGTGTAATACACGGAGCCGCACGTCGAAATTCATTAACAGGAAATTCCTTTTATTTTCGTATTTTTTCACATTATTAGCGGTGGATGAACCGTGGCTTTGGCCTTTGGGGGCGGCATCTTGAGAAATATGCGAATATCATGAACCACGAATACAGAAACAGAAACACGTGGCACTTTTCTATGGAGCTTAATTATTTTCCTATGGGTAGAGGATTAATGATGAGTTCGTGGCATTGCGTGCGGAATTTTTATGCAACTGAGTAATGATTTACCAACATGATGTTGGTTTTCCAACGCGGCAAAATAAATTTGTTGCAAGCGTATTCCATTTCACTTATATACGAGTATATATAATCAACATAATGTTAATTGACTGGAGGGTTTGCAATTGGTTATTATTATTTTTGACAGTTATTAATAGTGTCCCAAAAGAGAATCTAAATCCTCAAGAGAACAATATTATAGGTTAAAAGTCTGGACATGACTTACTTTTGAAATTCGAATCTTTGGATGAATTAAACTAAACTATTTAAGTGATTTGAGATCGCATATTTTTAGACGATACTTTTCTATTCATAGAATGTTAATTTAAGAAAATTTTTATAAAGATATTGCTGAAGTCAAAACAAGCCTTAATCTTATGTCTTGCCAACGTTATGATCATTCCCTCAATATATTAAAAGGAATATAATATATTGTCCAAGAATGTACGATTTTAAATCACGCTCTAAATTATGGCCACTTAGCTCTGTGATAATAGAGACAGTTATAGTTTTGTTGCTGATGTATCAAGCATATATATGCATAGAAGATGGGGTTGTTAAAAGACAAACGTTAAACCGTCTTTGAAATAGCGCTAAGAATTAATATTATTTGATTTTATGAGCTTCTAGAACCTTATGATGAACTAATGTAGCATGTTGATCGTGTCGTATATATTTAATGGGAATAATTATTACGATAATAATAATAATTAATAACCATTCGATCTACAAGCTATAAGAATTCCTTCGTCTTCTTTTGAAAGCAATTTCTTCGAAGATTTCTGCGATGTAGAGTTCCTCTCAGTTAATTTGTTTAATTTTGGATATCTTTTCCTTTTGTTACTAAACATTTTTGATGTAAAGGCGGTATCGTGTGCTGTAAAAAGCGCTTTCATTAGCATTAAGTATTTTGGATCTACAGTTGATTTAATCAAAAAATCAAACAATACTTCTATTCTTCCAACCAATTTTGTCATCGCTTCTTTGATATTTTCGTGAAGTTGAGCACATCACTATTCAAGAAAATGATTCTAGATTCATGATGATATTTTTATTTGCATATTTGATGCTAATTTGCTGGTACTTGTATAGTAGATTTCATATTCCTTTATGCGCCCACATTTCCTCCGTTCTTTCTTGGTGCTTTCCATAAAGGACCGCTTTTTATGCGTCCACATGGAGATATGTCTTTCATATACTTGTATATCTTAATACAGTCCATTTCAAATATAAACCGCAATTTAAATTTGTATTAAATTTCATTTCCCTTCAATTTGGAACCGGGATTTGCTCAACTGGCTCCACAACTGACTCTGTCCCCGTTGTCTTCTCCGTCTTATTCAAATGCAATTCTCGACGGACGTCTGTTGCTGCGACTAATTTCGTTTTTATGACTTTTATGCGCTGGATTCGCGTTTTATTTTTCTTCATTTTTGTCTTCGCGACTCCGCCGAAATGATTTATGTGGGTCTGAAATTTTTTCTTATGCCCACATTTTGTTTGCTTGTTTTCTTCCATGTTTCTTGCTTTGTTTTTCGGTCTGCTTTTGGCGTTAAAAATATTGCCAAGCTGCCATAAATTTTGCCGTATTTTGACAAGTAATAAAAATGCAGGCCACAATGCAATTGCAGAGCGAGAAATGCATTTTGAAACCATTTGCATATGTTGCCCGCAGTTAGAGATACTCGAGCAGCGAAGGAAACAGGGCTTGCCAGTCTGAGGGGAAGGGTTTCGGTTTGTGTCGAAAAACCATTTTGTAGCTCATTTGCATTTTAAATCGCACTTTGACTCGCTCTTGTCTCTGCTTGACAAGTGTCGCCGCATTTCGATTTACGTTGGTCGCCAAAGAGCCAACAAAACAGTTTTGATTTATATGCGCCTTTTATTTCTTTACCAATTCCATTTCTAGCCAACTATCTGTTCATCAGCATGATCCATCCAGCTGGGCATAAAGCTGCCTAATAGAATTTTCAAACCATGTTGCATTGTTCGAAACTAATTGCCATCATAAATTTAAGCGCATTGTTCGGCTACCAAAGCGGGCACGTTAACGAAAAACGCTTTGTTCAGCTAACTATTTTTGGTAACAGTCCCAACAAAAAAACACACACACACACACACATACATGGACATTAGCATGCCAAGTTATCACTTAATCAATTTTATTATTGCACTACGATTTTCGGCAATTTTAATGACCAGCTTTGGGCGCTGATCAAAAAAATAAAAATCAGGCAAAGCTGCCCGAAGCCTCAGACAAATTATGGCTGAAACATTGTATTACCATTGAGTTTTTCAACTATTTTGTTTAGGCATAAAAGTTAGCTTATGTTTACAGTTTGGTTTGGTTCAAAGCGGCGTGGGCTGCCTTGGCTGGCTAGGTGGGGCTGTAAAACGCTAATGAATATGAAGTGCGTTTTTATGGTTAGTACGCTGTTTGAATCAAAATTTTATATAGTCAGTCATATACATAAGTAGGCTTGTTAGAAATGCTGCCATTTACGAAGCCATCCCATAAAAGATATGAGAGTGGGAAATAGCCTAACATCGAATGGAACGTAAAGTTACTTTGTTTAACTTTAACGGCCAAAAAATAAAAGTTTAAAATGTAATTCCCTACTGGCACGATGATGAATGGCGAGACAAACCAAAAACTGTTACAGAGCAAAACAAAATTTGCTTAGTATTTATTTAAAAGAAAATAATATTCCAAGCAACTTTATTTTTTAAGCAAGTTTGTACTTATATTATTTAGAACTCCTCGTATTGGTTTTTGTAATTATGGAGTCAAAAATGATGAAATAATTATAATTCTTTCTTTTGCTAACATTAGAAAAATGTATTCTTTATATGACAAGTTCAGGTCAATATTTGAATCTGCACTAAGCAACCCTGTCATACTAAGTTTGATATATTTGTAATCTATCGATAAGATGTGCGTCGATTGTAAGTAAGAATTCAACCAATAAGCACCTTTGTTCTTTTCATTCTAAGTAATAAAACCCCAACTAATATCACTACAGAAACAGAACTTATGAACTTAAAATCGTTAACATTTTTTCTTCATATATAACACTTAATTAGAAATATTTATTAGTAAATGAATAATTCTGAATTGTGTATTTTGGCGGAAACGAACTATGCTTGATGCTTATACTAGATACTGGTATGCAAGTTACAGTTAGATCTGCAAAGCATTCCACACACCCAATAAGCTGCTAATTATATTGGCTATTTTAGTAATCAATTGATTAGCCATACCGAATAGGACTGGAACGAGCAGCAGGAAATCACGTATTTGCAGCGATTTCAAATATTCCTCACACACACACACACACCCATCACACGTATTTTCCTTATATTACTGCGACCATCAGAGATGGCATAAAACAATTTAATAAACCCATGAAAAATCGAAAATGCGATAAGCACGCATATGCCGGTCACCCACAACATAAAGGTCAGCCGCAATCTCCAAGTACTCCACACATGGAGCAATAAAAATTCCTTGAATTCTCATTAAATAAACAGGCATGCACTTGGTGTATAGAGGAGAGAGACAGGGAGAGAGACACAAGAGCGTCGACTAAAACTAAAACTAAAATGCACATCAAGTACGAGTAAGTACTTCAAGCTATCAAAGGCGACTAATCAGCAGTTGGGCAGAAGAAAGACATAGAGCTCCAGCTCGAGCCCAAGACGAAGGCTAAGAACAAAACCATAACCAAGACCGATGCCTAGCATCATAAGCCGCATAATGTCGCTTGTTAGTACTAATGATGGAGACCCGGACCCAACCATGTCTGATAGCAACGCCCAATGAGGAAGACGATGCCTAAAAACCAAAAAACTACAAAAAAAAATAAAAAATAAAAAAAAGAGACGCACAAGCCACGCGCTCTGTGAAAATAAATTTGTGCGAGCGCTCTGCTCTCCACTCAGATAGAAGGCGCGCGATATGCGGCCCCAGACCCCAAATAGGCTGCGTCTGAGGCCTTTCCGCATGTATGTCATAAATTGTTGAGCCTCGGCCATGGAGCGCCAGGGCAGCCAGCAAGCTCGCGACTAGCCGGCCCATGCTTGGCCCCAGGCCGATATGGCAATCTATGTGGATGTGCATGTGGATGGCCACTAGCCACTGGCCTAGGCGCGTCCACGTCCGCGTCCGAGTCCGCGTCTAAGCTGTAAAAATTAATAGCCAACATAATAAGCGGCATTTTATGACAAGCGCGCACCTTAATGCAGCCATCGTGCCCCTGTGCCCCTCACCTAGCCCCGCCGGGGGGCAAGCGGTCAGGGGCGAGCAACATTTTTCATAGCGTCACACGACAACAACAACAACAGCCACAGCAATAGCAACAACAATCATTAGGTAAGGGATCAGTTGGCCAGTTCGTAGGCCGAAGTCACTTGAAAATTACGCAAATTGAAAGTTACATCGTTTGGCCAATGCGGCAACCACCAAAAACATAAGGCAGAAGGTAGCGGTGGCAGCCACCGTCTGTGGCATCCGCCATGGCTTCGTCTGTGGCACGTTGCACACACACACACTATATACAAGTTATTAGCTTTATATTGGCGTTACAAGATTTCTCTTTATGATAATTACACGCGTTGGCTTATTTATATGAATTTGAATAGGTGTGTGTGCGTGTGTGTCCGCGGTAGCTGAAAATTGAAAAAATTGAAAAACTTGTGTGGAAAATATATGAACGATTATGCAAGAGCTTAGCTCTGACACAAGTTATGAAATATTCAGCTTTATGAGCACTTTATAAAGCTGGTCTAATGGCCGTTTTAATTGAATTTCAAAGTGGAAAACAAATTATGAAAACGTAATGAAAGCCGGTTGGATTAGAGTCGAAGCTAAACCAATTCCAAATCATGTTCCGACAACATTCTTAAATAGAGTAATAGAAATGGATTACATTCATTAACAGATTTCCATTGATTGTGAGCCTTTGATTAACTCTATTATAGGTAGAGCAAACGTCCTACAATATATTTCAGTGAGGAGCTGGATTTACTTACTTAATTATTATAGCATATAGCTATATACTTAGATATCACAGATCCAATGTTTACATACCTGTAAAATAAAGAGATACTTTTTAGAATTATGGTAACAAGAAAAGTTATTATTAAACTGTTCAGAAGGAATTGAAGCTACAGGTACTTATTTTCACATAAATAGTAGAGTATTTCAGAATTGTCCCGTCGTTATTGCCTATCTGTCTTATTCAGTTGAAGCCATTAAAAAGAGTATGAGATAAAAATGTACACTAAGTTGACAAATGCCCTTAATTTGAAGCCATCATAATAAACAATAAGTGAATCAAAAATCGTATATATGGAGATAAATCTAAGGGAAAGCATAATGCCCAGACTCTTTAAGGAATATTGTGTGAACTTGTTTTTATTTTAGATTGCAAAACATCGTAATGTGTTAAGTTAAGGCTACAATTTCTGGAGTTATAATTTATAACCAAGCCTTATCTCAACAACCAAGCAAGGGTGAAATAAATAATAATAAAAATAAAGCGCTGAATTTAAAACTTGTTAAGTCTATTTTCCTAACACTTGTTGTTTTAATTTAAATACAAATGAAATGAATGCTAAGAGTTGCTAAGTATATAAGTATGTATATACTTTTAGATTTCCAGCATATAAAAAGGACATTTTATAAACTCATAGAGTGTATTCTATCTATATTATTTTAATTTCAGCTCTGTAACTTAAAAGTGCTTCACCCAAAAAGTAGTAGGCCTTATGCACATTTTCAAATTATAAATAATGTTCTAGATTTTGAACTCTTCAAGGCATTAAGATTTTTCATTTTCAGTTCAATACTTCGAGGTCAATTATAACAATAAAAGGAGAGTAAATAAAAGAAACAATTTTATTTTTCGCCTTTTTTTCTCCATCTAACTCTATGGTCTCCTTAAAATTTTACATTTGTATTTCATTATGTGCTTAATTTAAGAACTGCTCAAGAATTCAGTTTGAAAGAGATTTGAAAGCACTATAACAATTTTTTAACACCATCCTTTAATAATCTAATATTTATTTTACTTCGACATACATATGTTCGATATATGAGAGTAAAAATTTATTGGGAGACAATTTAGAACCACAAATTATGTGTTGAGTCGAGCTGTAGTAATGCACATATTTATTTTAATTAGTTCAAGTAATTTAAAGCACTTGAGGACAAAAAGTTAATGCTCTGCGTCAACTTGTTGTAGATACCTTCACTTTCTTCTCCATCAGCTTGTCGCGTAACCTGCCCAGCTATTTTACTGATTCTAGAACTTTAACTGCGGAACAGCAAAAAAAAGAAATCATTTTAAAAAATAGGAAAACTGCAAAAGGTGCGCAAAACTTTTTGTCTGACTCTGCAGGTAAATTCTGCTACCGTCTACAACTTGGAGAGTCTGCCATCGCATACTGCAGTATTGCTGTTGTTGTTGTTGTTGCTGCTGCACCATATAATTAAATGCAAATAACAATTAAGATACAGGAGTTTGTTGTTGCCAGCCGAGCCAGCCAAGAGTGGAGGCACCCGGTCTCAACATAATTTAAGTTTTTTAATTAAAGCGACAGAAGCGAAAGAAAAATGATGACGACATTTATGAATTGAGACGTTAATTATTGAGCAGACAAGTTTGCGAGTTTTTTGGCCAACGTTGGAAAACCAAAAATTGATTGTTAGTGCATTTATATAGGAATACTATATGAGAGTGTGTGCAGCAGCGTTTTAGTCTCGCGTTTTAACGCTCAATTATACGGCCTGTCAATTTTTATGGCCTGTCGCACCAAAAGTCACATGAAATTGTCAAAAACTCTATTGATATGGCCAACAGCTTTTTTATGGCCAACTTTTTTCTGTCAATGCGGTATTGAGACAGTTGTTGTTGTTGCCGTGGCTGTTGTTATTGTTGTAGTGTAGCTAGTGGGCTGGCCAAAATAATTTTCATTCCTAATTGACAGCCAGCCAAGTGCTACCAATTCCATTAGCGCGCCTTGTCAGCCAAGCCGCTCGCTGGCTCTTTTAATTTTTTTTAATTACTTAGAGTTTTTATTTTATTTTCGTTGTCAATACAAAAAAATTATGCAGTTGCAGTGCTGCTTTTTGCTGTTGTTGCTTTCGGGCGTTTTACCGTCTGTCGCTTTACTTAATGGCAACATGTTTTACAACATTATTAGACACATGGCAGGCGGTCCGCGCGACTGTCAGCCACTTGGTCAGCCACATGCCCACCAATTGGCCAATTCAGCACCAGGTGCCGATGAAGCGTGGGCCACCAGACAGGCCTAATATTTTTTTTTGCATTTAGTATATAGTAGAGCTCCAGTTTATGGCCAACTAAAAACAAAGCTAATTAGCATTTGGTGACAAACCGTTCTAATGGCTCGTAATTGGCCAACATTTTATGACCTATTGCTATTTAATTTCATTCATATTTATGGGGTTTTTTGTTTTGGTCAAATTAAATTACTATTGGAAAATTATTTAATTACACTCGTATTTGTGTATTCGTTCTTTGTGTGCGTTCGCGCATTAAATTTTTACAAAATTAGTTGCAATTAAAAGGCCAAAGCACTCTGCAGAAAAACAGTTATTAATATACAGTATAGAGCTCCGATTCATTGGTTAGTCATATATGTACTATATATACATATTTTTGTCGAAGAATTGGTTATCAAAACAATTCACTTTTTAAGTTTATTGACAGAAATAAACACTTGAGTTTATAGTTTCATTTTAAGATTTAAGAGACTAGAACAAGTGGAAATTTCTGCCCAAGTTCTGCCCGCAGCTGTTATTGTTGTTCGAGTCCCAGAGAAGGTATAATCGATCAAAATATTTTTTTAATTTTATTTAATTTTTTTTTTATTTTATTCCTTTTTTTAATTTTTTTTAATGTAGAAAATTATTCTCTGTACCTATGCAGAGTAATTCACCTTCCCACTTATTTTTTTATTTTTCTACCATTTCTAAAATAAATTAAATTCATTCCGCTTGATCCTTGTCAGTACAAATATTAATACATTCCACTAGTGGAACCAAGTTTTTCCACCAATCTGCTAACAGTGGTGATGGTGGTGGCCTCCATGTCCATGTCCATGTCCATGCCCATGTCCATGTCCATGTCCATGATGTGAAAATCCATGGTGGTGGTGCGGTCCATGATGGTGGTGATCGAAGTGTGTGGGTCCAAAGTGCTGGTGATGGTAATGATGTGGCGGAGGGCCGTGATGATGATGGGGTCCATGATGGTGATGGTGGTGGCCAGTATGGCCGCCAATATGTAGACCCATCAGATGCATACTCCAGTGGCGTTCGTGGTGGTGTGGTGGCGGCGACATTTTAAATACTTTTTAACAAATGCTTAATAGTATTGCTTTTCACTTTTATTCGTTGGCGTTCACGATGGAACTGTGCTTCAGCCGCATAGAATATTCACTTTATATTGGCACAGACCTTTCCCATTTGGCTGATAACTTGTTGTGTAATGTACAGGTTGTATCTTATCGCGTGGGTAAAACAGTGAATCACCATGAATCACTTTGTTTAAATTGTGGGGAATATCTATATTGTAGATAGCGAACTTTCTTGTCTTATCTCTGCTTCGACAACTAACTAACAAAAAAAGTACCTCAATTGTAGTAAATAAATAAATAAATAAGTCTGTTTACACATTTACCACAATGCGATTTCTCAATAAATTCACAAGCTCGGTGTCTGCCCAACAGACGGTGAAAGAAGAAAAAAAAAAGGAAAACAGAAACAACACCGATGGAAAACCTCAGACAAAACTTATGGAAAATGCAAGTGCCGGCTCAGCAGTGAAAAAATTTACAAAGTGTAGCAACTTTTTTTTTTTTTTTTTTTTTTGTATGCTTTTGTGAAAAGTTTCGGCGTCGAAAAGGGGGAGGAAAAAGAAGTGAAAAACTAAATGCAAGTTGCCGCCGACAATAATTTCCGCCTGCATGCCACAGACAGACAGGCAGACGGGCAGGCGGACAGACGTGCAGACGTTGGAAAACAGACGGACAGGGCGAGGCAGAGTGCGAAAAAAGCAAAACATGAGCCAACTGAAGAGCAAGCGGCTTTCCATGGTGATTTCTTTTATTTTTTTTTTTACCGCTTCAGCAGCAGCCAGGGGCCGTGGGCCGTGGGGTGTCTCCGAGCCTCGACGACGCCATCATATCAAAAGTGCTTAGTGCGAGTGCGTGCCACGTAGTCTTAACAATAACTTTTGCTTTTGAGCAAAAGGCATGAGCCCGAGTCTGAGCCTGAGCCTTTTAAATGGCATTTGCCGGGGCTGGGTAGAGTTGAGTTGGGTTGGGTTGGGGTTTGGCAAAGGGAGCTGGCTGCGAGGCGTTGGGATGTGCGCTGATAAACTGTGTTAGAGAAGTTATAAAGCGATTAGAATGTGTGCTCTCTCGCTGAGGGTGTTCATGTTCCCTGGTTAGTTGAATTGCAACAGATACATAGAGTACAGAAGACGAAGAAAAAAAGTTTGCTGTGTTGCATCAATTTAATGGTTATTTAAAGTGTACGTTTCAGTATGTCCGCCCCAGGGGATAAGCATTTTAAACGACTGCCAACCACGTTCTAAGAAAATATCCTTCTATTAGATGTGGCTGCTGGCACATAAATTTCTTTTATGGATTCTGACAAAGTATAGTATTTGAAAAAGTTTCTACTATTGGTTACCTGAACACGAAATTTAAGCTGTTATGCAGATTTTATTACAATAGATAAGCAGAGCAGAGGACTGCCGTGACAGTAAAATGTATCAAAAGTTTCTATTGGTTGCTTTTAAATCTTAAAGCCACTAAATCGAAAGAAATCAGAGCTTGGAAGCCACTAAGCAAGACTTTTCCCAACGAAGAAAACTAGGAACCTAATTAAATTTGACAACAAGTTGATGAGTTGAAATAACACTTTAATAATTCAATGCGAAGCCTGCTAACCTGTATTATCACAGCATTGGTATTATAAAGCAATTCACACAGCAACCTGGAAGCGATTTGTGCAGCTGCTGTTGTAATTGTTTCATCCTTGAAACCAAAACACTTGAAACCCAATTATAATTAACAAAAGGCACAAATCTTCACTTTCTTTGGTAAATTGAGCCCACAGGCAGAACCCAGCCAATTAATAAGCGAAAATCATTGCGCACACAAACAAAATCACAATCACTTATGCCAACGACTACCGTCAATGGAAATCAGGGCATAGAGCAGCCCTCGTGCCCAGACTTAGGCGCAGACTCTGCTATGTTCCTATATAAATATGGCTAATTAATAATTTTATCGACAACTGTTGAGAGCGCCGTCACTGTCGACACAGAAGTCGAGGAGGCATCGATTCAAATTAATTGAAAATGTCACAAGTCAGCGCAATTATCATAAATTATAAACATGCGCCGTTCTGGGGGTGCGAGAGGTTGTGGGTCACTTAAGCGCAAAAACAAAATCAAAATATTATTATTATGATTATTATTTTTATTACGTGAACGGGCATACCAAAAATTTCAACCCCATTGGCTCGTCTCGGCTCGGCTCGGATTTGCAGGGTTGTTGCCGTAAATTGTTCTTCCTGTGACGCAAAATGAAATGTCAACAGAAAAAAGGGAAGGAATTGCAGAAATCTGAAGGGGAGACGAGTCCCTTACAAGCCTGTCATCGAGTGGGGACCGTCTTTGATGTAAATGGAAAGCATACCTTCAACCAGCCTGAGGGCATCTTAAAGATTTGACTAACAAGCAATCGATATATGGCTATAGATTTTTGGAAAAGGCACTACAAGGCGTAGAATTTAATGTATGTCCATGTATAAAACACATCTGTGCGCAACTTTTAAATTTTTGAGATAAACTCGAGCAATTTTAAAGTAACGCAGCTCTCCTATTAAACGAATTTATTCAGTTATGTGTTGATTTATAACTAACATAGCTGATTATTCAAAAATCAATTCATGTGGAAGCCATACTTTTTGTTATAAAAGTCTCTTAATAATCCGCTTTAAATTATTAGTTTTCTAGGCCGCTATATCAACAGATGGCTAGACAAACTTCAAGGCGTATCTGAATTAAGCATTACCATTAATGTGAGTTGCTTTTTCCGTTCAATTAAATATCTTTTTTAAAATTTAACAGGGACTGTCCGATTTCCTTTTGTAGCTATTGTTGCTGCTTTTAATTATCTCACTCTGTCTGAGGTCCAGTGCAAAAGCTGATGTGGAAAATATATTAAATATTTCATTCATATTTTATGACTCATATCGTCGGGAAAATCTCAGTCAGCAACTACAACTAAACACACAAATTCTCTATGCATTTTCGCCGCTCAATTTTACAACATTTTCTTGCACATTTTTGTGAGCATCAGACAAAAGCTCAGACAGGACTCGTACCCTTTCGCCGTCCCGCCATGTCGTCGCCATCACCAGTACTGTCGTAAAAATGCAACAGACCATAATAATTTTGAACGTTTTTTGCTTTTTCTGCCATTCCACAAGCAGCTCCCCCACCCCGGACTGACTATGCAAAAATTTCAGCCAAAAAGCATATAAAATTATTATGTGCTAGCCAAGGCGTGGAAAACCCGCTCATGACAATGCTCAAAGGCATTTTTGGCAACAGTTTGCAGCATCAGCCAAAAATCTCATATGCACATATAAATGTCTGTGTGGCTATTTGTGTCTGTGTGTGTGTGTGTGTGTGTGTGTGTGTGTGTGTGTGTGTGTGTGTGTGTAACCAAATAAACTCAAGTTGTTGACAAAGGGTTAAAGGCCATAATTGTCGGGCTCTTTTTCTCCATATGTGGCTATATAGTATACTCGTATGCTTGCGTGTGGCCAAGCTGGGGGACACGATGTCCCACCCCCTTCCCCGCCTCCAATCCCTGGCGGGTACATTAGACTAAAGTAGATTTTTATTGAAAGTGTAAACATGGCGGGCAGAGTCATCAAAATTATAAAAGCAGCGTGCTAGTCTCTAGCAGCGGAAAGCGGAAAGCGGAAAGGAATGCCCCAAGGACTGGCCATTAAAAGCATTTAAGGTTGAAATTTTTGGTGTGCATATTTGGGCAGCACTTGAAATACATGCATAAGTATGTATATTATTATATTATATTATGTTAAGTCAAATGATTTTGACTTTAATCGCACACACACACTTTACACCCATAATTACTTAATAAAAGTTTTTCTACCCAAATTAGAATAAAAATATTGCTTACAGAGGGTGTAACAAAAATAAAAATATCATCAAAATCCTATGAAAGTAAAGAGGATATTATTTTTAATGATCAACACCATTCTACTAACGCACATATGTATATGATATTGAGCATTCAGATATATATAATGAGAGGAATGTGTAATGTATTTATTTTATGTTTTTGTGGATTAAAACAGAAGGAGTTTTGCGGCTTCCAGAGAAACTTTGTACACAGATTGATAGAAATATATCAGAGATTCTCAAACCTGCAGCCAGTCAGAATCTGTCAATCATGTCATATCTTTCAGTTGCTATAAAAACATCATTTATGTGGAGGGACTTCCTAAGCCTAATAAGTAGCTAAGTAGCTTAAGTAAGACTCTTGATCTTTACATAATAAAGTTCTCCAAAATACAAATGCTAATTTTCAACAACTCCATAAGTTAGTAATATGAGGTTTTCGAAAAACGAAATGTATATTACTTTAAATAAATTCTAGAGTGCCCATTAGGGGATATTAGAGTAAGAACTAATATGTATGTATATATTAACTAGCGTTTTTTATAGTATTATAAGCAGATATATTAACTGTCATAAAAAAAGGAAGAAAAGAAAAACCAAATGCTAATTTAAATCAAACTCTGTTAAGAAGATATATAAAGATTGAGGAGGAAGGTGAATGAGAAAAGAAGCACAAGTTCAGGTTATTGTTTTGGCCTCAATGGCCGCCATAACTTATATATAGTATACACGTAAATATAATAACATGTTCTAAAACTATTAAATGATTGTAAGAAATTGTAGCATTTTTGTATAAAGGTACCTTAAAAACTTAGTTGGAAAACATTTCTCTTTTCGTTTTCAGAAGAAACACGTTTGTAAAAATTTTGACCATCGATAGCTTTTATTTTATGTATCAGATAGACATTAAATTGAAAATTAAACACGAATGAAAAACACGTCTGAGCCTTTGAATAAATTAAATTCACGGTATAATGTGAACATTCTCAAAAATATATTACAAAAGGAGAGGCCTCATCTTAAAGAAAGCTTATGGCTTGCATTCAAAATACTTTATCATTTCTATTAATAATTAATTACGATTAAATTGTTAATGCTTACTTGTAAAAAAGCGCAAATTAAAGTTCGAATTAGCTCAAAACATTTAGTAATTAACCATTTCTGGATTGTAATTCATTCAGCTTTGTCTAAATATTATTCTAAAAGCTGTTCCCCAATCTTTTTGTAGCTTTTTGACTTTAGTCGCCTTAGTTTGTTTTGCCTTGATTAGGATGCGAGTAAAATGCCTACACACACTAATACACACACACACTGGAAACTCCCGTACGCACATTGGGAGAAACTTGCTTAATGCAATTTTCTTTGGCACAAATGACCGGCGCCAAATTGCGAACAACTTCCGTTTTGCTTGATGCTCATAAACGTATCAAAAACTCTAAAGAAACAACATTGCTTATTGTTAATTTATTTCCTTTTGGCATTGGTATTTTTTATTGACTGCCTTCTGCACTGTACGGATGTGGCATTTCCGGTGCCATGTGCCGCACACACGCCACACCACTCAGCGCCATTCGCCAAGCACCCACAACACACAACAAAAGGGCATTGACCAAGGAGAAGAAGTGGGATGTGAGGGAGGGCGAAAAGGAAGCGAAAAAACAAATACGAAAAATGGGGCAAAAAAGAAAGCATTATGAAGCCTGGTCACCCTGACACATACACCCACCCAGACGTCCACACGTCCACCGACTTACAGGGACCCACATTCAGGCAGAGGACAGAAGAGAGAACTTTTAAGCGCCTTGCCTCGGCTTGTAATGAACTTTTATTTGCATTGTACGGTAACTGAATAAGGGACCCAGGGACGAAAGGACGAAGGGACTCGGGGAAGTGTAGACAAGTGGCACACGAGCTCGAGCCATAAGTCGATACACTTTCTGTGCCGCCGCCCATTTCAATTCATTCATTTATCCCATAAAGCGGTGGCTTCGACTTAGTTGCGGCCAAGCACTCCCTCCCAGAATCGATTTATGGGTATTTCCGGGTAGAAATCACTTTAAATGGAAAAGAAGCACGGATCAGGGCGTGCGGGCGGGGGGGGGGGGGGGGGGAGGTGGGGATGTGGAGTGCAGGACATGCTTGCTTGTTACTTCCCTGGCGACTTCTGTACTTGGGGTTTCAAACTCACATACGAGCTCGAATACTTCCCCCTTTTCATCAAATGCATGGGGACAATTGCCCTCCCTCTACCCGCATTTGCTTTGCTTTGTGTGGAACAGAAAATTTTTGCACAAATTTGTAAGCTTTATAAAATAAATATTGCTGGGTTATATGTGTGTTTTGGTACTTCTGTGTGTGTGTGTGTGTATTAGAAGGAGGAGCTTTTTTTGGGAGCAGGAGAATTTTTTGATTTGGCTAGCGTTTGACTTTTCAATCTGCTTGTGAATTCTCAAAGATCCTTTGATATTTGATGCTTCGGAAATACCTTTATTTTTGCTCTTTATTTATTCTGGTATTGCCTTATAAAATTATTCTCGCCAATGTGATTGCATTTGTAAGCAAAGGGACTTACAGCAGCTTACTGAAATGGTCTCCTTTAAATATATTCGGTTTTAAAATGTTCTCTAATTTTTGATTGTCTTCTAAAATCTTAAAATTGATTTGTAATGGAACTACAAACGATTCGGAAGTAATATTTTAAAGATTGATTATTGTACTTGATGTAGGAATTTTGCAATCCTGCATTTGTCGTTTTGTAGCTAAAGTTAGGATATAATTTTCTTTGAATCATGTAGTGTTAATAAATCACAAACTTTTAAAAATCCAATTAGAGGAGGTAGCTGCATCTGGTCGAATTAATTTCTTTACCAATAACTGACCATCAAACAAAGCACGTTGCCTATAACATTTTATTATTAACGTCAGCTTTAATCTTTGATCTGACGCCAACTTGGCTGAATCTCGCACATTCACTTTCTCCCAAACTCATATCCATTGTTATATGGGCCAATTTTCGTTTACCTAATTAACCCACAAGCTTGTGCCTCCGAATCACACCTAATGTGCCGACTAACCACAACAGAAACTATTCGACACGTCATGCAAGAATTTTAGCGCCAAAACTTTTTGGCACTTCTTTATGCCAAAAACCTGCTGAAGGAGCCGTGCAATGAGAAACTTTGCCAGTTTTGAAGCTGTGCCAATAAATCAGCCCGCACTGCAGGTTAATAATAACGCTCGCCGAGCCCCAGAACTGCACGTATTAATGGAAACTTTTGCGATGCTGCATTCGACAACTGCGTAGTAAAAATATGGCAGCGTAATTAACAAAAGTTTTTGCCAGTGTACGCGAAAGTAATTGAAATAGAGTGTGTTGTGTGTGTGAGAACGGTCGAAAGCACTCAAAAGAGCATGCTCGAATATACTTGTAGTATGCTCTAGTTATTGCCAATTGGACGGTTATGAAATAACTTCTAAAACACAACAACATTATAAATTTAATAATTATCCAACATAGGATTAAAAATTTACAAATAAATATAAAATATATAAAATAATTATAGGTACATTTTTTAAATAGTTATTGGTCTGCTATATCGGCTAGTGGCAAGCTTCTGTTTGGTTTAAAACATTTCCGCCACAGTTAGTGTCGTAAGCGGAAATGGAGAGTAGAAAACAAAAATACTTCTAGGGTTTTACTGCCCATGTCAGATGAGGGAATAGTGGTGGCAGTATATATAATAATCCACATGAAAATAATAATATTATAATAAAATACTTATGATAATCCAAATCAAACAGTAGCTGAACCAACTTGAGATGTTTTTAGAATTTTTGATTATCTCGATCTCTCAATTTTCAAATTAATAATTTCTTACCAATTTATATAAAGTTTAACAAATTTGGAGACAATTCTAACTACTCTCTTAGCATAGGGTATAGCTAAATTAGACAAAGGGGAAATATTTGGCACAATCAAAAAAAAAAAAAAATGGAAGGAAGAAATACTGAAACGGTGTTAAGGGTGTGCCGTAGATGAAGGTGGCTGCGGTAACGCCACAGGATGCGCTTGAATTGCTTTTCTGGGACTATATCGAAGACATCGCCACCAGCCAAAGTTGTCGAAAAGAGATTTTAATGACAACAACCGCTGCGCTTTATGACCTCAAATGCTCGACATCGTTATCCTGACAGTGGCATTCATGTGAGGGCGTGTTTATTGCCGCATGTATTTTTCAGCAGGATATTAGAAATAAACAAACAGCAGGCGACAGAAGCGAAGGCAGGGAAGCAGGCAAGTCTTGACTTTGAATTTGATTTAATTTGCCAAAGTTCAAATTTTGGAAATTGTTCGCCTTAAATTTGCCAACTCCGGGTGGTCGTCCCGCCAATCTATCTCGTGTCTTCTCCAGCTTCATTACACCCTGGAGATGCTCATCAGTTCTGGCTGCTGATTTTCACACTTCGAGCCACGACGTGGCATGTTCTTTGTTGGCGTCTGGTCATTGGCCTGCCTCATTTTTTGTTCTCTGCTCTTCTTTTTGTGTGCCCATCGGCGGGACATGCAGCATTTAGTTTTACATTCTTTTTGATGTTTTCCAAATCATATTAATTTGAATTAATGAATTTAATTGCCAGAAATTAGTGTCCGACGCAGACGGTGCGCTTAATGATCTTTTCGTCAGCCGTTATGCTGAATTCTTTGCGTTAAAATTCGCTAATAATTATAATTTGTGCGCTGAGGTTAATTATTGAGAGCAGAAAGCGCATGAACTTTGAATTCAGAAAACTAAAGGTCACCAAAAAGGAAATGTTTAAAGAAATAGAAACGGAGCTAGAACCATAGTAATAGGTTTTGAAACAAACAAATATAGACAATACAGGCTAAGAGTGTCAACAAGAGTAGAATTAGATGAGATCAGCTTTAAAATTGTTAATTTTATAAACAAAAATTTGTATTATAATAAATCATGTATAATAATAATAATTGAGAAAATCTATTTTATAGTATCTATTTGGAAGCTTTCTAGGCTCAGTGTTAGATTGAAAATTGGCTTGCAGGCAATCAGTGCTTATGAAATGTTACTTTCATTTAAATAAAAAATAAAAAAAAATTCTTTTTCCATTGCCGTTATTTAAAAAAAAATTTTAGACACTTGGGTATAAGGGGTATGCAATTCACAGGTAAAGGGAAGAACTGCGAAATTTCAGAATTGAAAAGATTGCCTTTTGCCAGCAATCCCAGTGAAAAGACATATGTCAGCCAGACCTAGACATATTTATAGCATAATAGCAGTCGAAGACGTCTAATTGCTTTATGCATGTTGTGGCACATCAAATGAAATGGTCGGCAATGAGCAGACAATTTAATTACTTAAATAAATATAAACAAAGTAAACACTAATAAAAGCAGCATTAGGCAAATGGGGCACGTATGTAGCCGAAGAGCGCAAAAGGCCAGATACAGACAGAGTCTGTTGCTCTGTCGCAGACCTAGACGCACATTATAGTAAAAAAATATATACTTGTATATATAAAAATGAAATCAAACAAATAATCTGCACAGCAACAAACGTTACTACATATAAGCACGAGCAGCAAGAGCACCAGCAGCAGCAGAAGAGGCAAATGCTTCAAACGCGCGAATAAAAGGCCATAAAAAACGCTCATACGCCCCGAGGGGCAGCGCAGGCAGCGGCCCACAAACAGTGCCAAATTGTAAACGTAATCAAAGATGCGACAAAGGCAGCTTCGCAGCTATGGCAACTGAAGCAAAAAAGTAGCAGCAACATGTAGACATGCCTTCGTGTACATACATACATATATATATATATATATATGTGTGTGCATGTATGTGTGTGCCATGCCATACTCGTATCTCTGGCTGCGTATCTGCGACGCGTGCAACGCATGAAGCGCGTACGTCGCCATTTTGCTACCGGTTTTACGCAATTGCTGCTATCCATTGTTGTTGTTGTTGTTGCGGTTGTTCCTTTTGTTGTTGTTGCCAATATTGTTGCCACTGCAACTCTCTCCCTGCCTTTGAGTTTTTCGGTTTCGTCATTGCCGTTCAGTTTTGTGTGCCAACTCAGAGTGTATGAGTTTATTAATTCCGATATACGGCAGTGCTTCTATATCCACAACACTCTACGTTTCGGCCGATATTATGTGATTTTATTTGTTTAGCAATTGTTTAAACAAAGCGTCTTTTTGTGTACAAAAAAACAAAAAAGTACATTTAATTTGAAGACTTTGCATTACATTGAAAGGCAAACTAAATATTAAAACGCCCTAAGAAATGTTCTAATATCAAAGAAAAATGCCATTTTCTACTTTTATAAACAGCTCGTCTACACAAATTGCAAATTTTATGAACTACGAACATAAACCATTTCTTAAACACTGCAATCAATTTTTTAAATGATAATTGCCGTTTATGCTTTGTGGAATATAATTACGAAATATGGAACATAAACAATTTTCTAAAATATTAAACACTGCAATTAATTATTTAAATGATTTTTTTTTCTTTGTGGAATCGAATTATGAAACATGGATTATATGTATCTATAGCTTATCCACACATAATTCAGTCCGTTTTTTCTGCAGATTTGATTTTCAAGTTTTATGAACTAAGAACATAAAGAATTTCTTAAGACAGCAATCAATTGTTTAAATGATTTCTTTTTCTTCCTTTGTGGACTAGAATTATGAAATATGGATTATATTTTAGCCACATATAATTGGCATTACTGTCAGCTTTTTCTGCAGATTTGATTTGCAAGTTTGATGTACTGTCTACTAAGAACATAAAGAATTTTTTAAGACAGTAAACAATACAATGAATTATTTAATTGATTTTCATTTTTTCTTTGTGGAAATAAATTATGAAATATGGGCTATATCTATAGCTTATCCACACATAATTCAGCCCGTTTTTTCTGCAGATTTGATTTGATTTCAATTATTTAAATGATTTTTATTTTTTCCTTTGTGGACTAGATTTATGAAATATATCTATATCTATTATCCACAAATAATTGGTATCATTGTACTTTTTTCTGCAGATTTAATGTAGGTTGTATTTTTGGGCAATTTGTAAAGGAACAAACTCTTTAAAAAACATTAAGAACGGAGCAACTAAGTCAAGGCAATAAGCTTCACAGTTTTTTAGAAATGTTTTTCCCTGAAAGCTGAAATATTGTTAACTGCCTAGGAGACGCTTACTTCCTGAAAACTCCTCATCCTGCTGCTATTTATTTTATTATTATATTATATTATATATTTATTAATTTGCTGCCTAATATGACTGTTTGTTGAAGAAGTCACATGTCTACCACATTGTTTAGCTCTAACGACCCTTGGTGTGGAAATCCAATATTTAACTTAGAACTGGTGCAGAGCATGCCAATGTTTGTTGAAAGAGATTAAAATTTTCTTGCGACTTATTTGCATTTATTTATTATTTATTTATTGCATTTCTGGGCAAGCCCTGAAGAAATTCCTGGCACTTTCATTTAGCGCTCATTATATTCCGGCGCTTACTGGTTTTGTCCATCGCTTCTATATCTTAAAGCAAAGTAAATGGCATTTGAAGCTTCATGCGCTTGCATAAATTGTTGTGGCAAAGAGTTGGAGAGAAAAAGAGGCGAGCAAACGAAGCAAATTCAAAACCAATAATAATGGCTAAGCCTTGAGTGCTGCTCAGAAGCTTTGGACGACCATCATGCATTTATGCAGCCGGACAGTGGCTGCCACAGCCAATAGCCCATCAATCCCATGCCCCGCCGCACCCATCCTCCCCGCCCTCACCACCATCCCATCTAAGCTATCGATATCATAAATCATTCATAGGCAAGTCGATAAAAGCGCTGCCTGCTGCACTCTCGTGCTCAATGCACGACTAATGCAATTCTCTCTGTACGTGGATAAATTATGTTAATTTTAAGGCATTTCTTTGCTTGTCGCTGCCTGTTGCCCCTACCTCGTCCCTCCTCCATCACCTCCATCACCTCCATCCAAGGCTGGCGCTGCTCTCTTTCTGTGTCGCTTGCCGGCGCGCATTTTAATAACTTGGCTGGCTGCGTTGCTGGCCAAATGGAATGAGAACGGCCAGAGGAGGCAAGACAGGCCTAAATACTGTAGAACTGAACTGAGCTCGGGAATCGCAACTCAAGTAATCGTGGCATATTATTTTGCAAAAGCGCAACAAATTGTTAATTTTCTGTTCTTTCAACTCCCTGTCTGTTGTACTGTTCGTTTGTTAATTTGCATATTTTTGTGTCAGCGCAAAAAAATAAATTAAGAATAATTGTTAAGCAAAAGGAAGATGATTATGAATTCTGCTCAAGTAAAAGCGAATTGCGAGGCGTGCAACTTGATTACGCGTTGGCTTGTGCTGTATATACATATTTATATACATAAATATTACATATACTTGTAGTACATAAACACATACTTATTTACATGGGAATATCATTAAATTTCAGCTTTCGAGGAAATCCATAGTAGAATGTTTTTCATCGAATATTATTTAAAAAGCAATAGTAAATTAAAAGAAAAAACCCAGATAATTATGATAATTTAATAATTGTTCTATTATTTAAAGGCATTCTGGCAATATTTTTAAACACCAATATATATTGTCAAAAAGGAGAAAATAAATCAGCATTTTATCAAGTTGTGGCTAAATATTATTTAACGAATTATATGGTCTAAGAAATCAAGGAGTATGCATTTGAAAATTAATTGAGAACAAAATGTATTGAGGTAAAGGCAATTATGATCGTTTTAAGATTTAAATCAATAACATATGATATCAACCTTTGCAAAGGGTTCTAAGACGTCTTTACTGAAATTTACAAGAGTGTTAAACTTACATGGTTTCATGGAGTATATCGCAATATACATATAGATAACTAATTGGTTTGTAAAAAAAAAAACATCTCACTCCCATCTCTACGATTTTTAATTGGCGGGCGACTTCAGTAATGCCAATTTATATTTCATCCATTTTTATGAACTTTACATGAAATGCATATTAGGTTTGCGGGAGCTAAAGAATGTAACAGGCAGAAGGAGGCGTGGCAGACCCCACAAAGTATACATATATATTATAGCCATAAATATACTCTCTGCCAAAGCTCTGACCGGAATTGTTGCTGCTTGAACTGATTCGTGAAATTTTTTTATTGAATTTAATTAATTAATTTAATTTTTTTAATAATGTTTTAAAATTGTTGTGAAGAGTATTTTACTGTCGGGCTTGCTGGACTGTAGCGTTCTCCCTTGCCTAATTAATCGAATAAATATCTTTTTAAAACAAAACTCAATAAGCTTCAATATTATAAAGAATCCCCAAACTATCAATTATCATATTTGTACAGAATTTCTGGGCTGTGAGAACCCTGTCAAAGAAATACTCATACAATTTCTTGTAATATATAGACTCGGAAAAATTTAAACTGATAAAATTATAGTCATGTGTCGTCTCAATAGATGCTGCTGTTACTCACTGCGCCAAGGCTGCCTAATATTCGGTCTTGATATAATACTTCTTGAGATTATTATACTAGTATACGAGTATTTTTATGGCTTATTTTGTAAGTGTTTACCATAGAGTTGGTGGCAATTTCATTAAAGTTGACATTCTAAAATCACTTTCTTTCACAAGCTGTTATGACCATTTGGATGATCATACATGTGGTGCTTGCGGTAGTATGCATAATATTAGCACTTGTTTTCATTCTTACAATCTTAAAGGTACGATATCATTTCATTAGGGCACATAATTCAGTTATAAACTTAAACATCTAAATGTATGTATATATGCAGGATCGTCGAAACCTTGCCCTAATTTTGGCCGTTATCATCGTTGTTTTAGTAATAGTGGAGACGCTGATGTGTTTAAATGGATGGATCGCGCTTTACGGACTTATTCCCAGCGTACTTTGTGTTTTACTTGAAGCTGGTTCGTATACATTTTGATAATGGAACTAAAGTGAGTTAGTTGCGGTTACCATTTGACTATTATTTACTTTCAGGGGTACTCTGTTTTGCACTACTCGTTGTTTATTCGTACGCACGTGAAGATACATCTGATTGAGCTAAGCCTAGCAGCTGTACATTAACATAACAAATAGGTTTTCGGTCAGATTGAAATCCCTCTGTGCAAATGCTATGTATACTCAGAAGATACTTCTTCAAACAAATGATTAATTCCTGATCGATGGAGGAGAGATTATTCGTCTTTTTACTGATCCAAGGTTTTGGAGAACTCAACCCACTAATGGGTGAAATTTCTGGCTGTTTTTAAACTGGCAACTGGCAATGCTTGTAAATTTAAATTTACAACAGCTGTTGTGCCAACAATTGATTGTGATTGATCAATAGTTGAACAAATTAAAAATTCTTCGTCATTTTGAAAAAAACAAGTTTTTGTATACATTTTGCTTAAAAATTAACAATTCGTTTCGATTACATGCACGAACAATCTTCTACAGTAGTAATTATCGGATATAAATTGTTGGTATGGTGCGGGGTTTAAAGGAATCGAGACAACTATAGAAAAGCAATCGTAAATCCCCTAAAATATTTTTGTCAGCTCAAATTATAATTTATTTATAAAGGTTAATTTTCCACTGAACCACTACATTTTTCGCATATCGTAGTAAATTCGGCCAAAGCATGACTATATATTAAACTTTTTTTATTTAATAATTAACATTAATATATCAATACCATGATATCGGCTATGTTTAGTTTAGTTTTCGATTCGAAGTGTGTTGTGGAGAGTTGCTGACAGTTTGTAGCTTCTCACAAATATTCATCATAAATTGTTCATACATATACTCGTAGTAGTATGTGTGGCCGAATGTCAACACATTCCAAAACTATCTGTTAAATACCTTATCTTGCTTTATGTGGCAGCTCCGACACCTTTGGCCATACGCCCATCTGCTTGACATGCTGAACACAAATCGAATGCGCTGCCATTTTACATAAATTAAACGTTTGTCTGTCTGTCTGTCTGTCTGTCTGTATGTCTGTCTGTTTGGCTCTCGGCACGACAATTCGAAACCAAAAGACATACGATTCATGCGTCCAACTCATAGGCATTATGTTAGTTAGCAGCAGTCAAAGGAAATCCATCAAATGAGCTGCCAACTGGCCGTGTGGTCAATACAAATTGATGCTTCCTTTTAGCCGTGGCCAGGCGGTCTGATGGATGGGATGCCGCGGGGCAGCCACGAAGTCACAGCTGATGCAGTCGCTAAGGTGCGACATGGTTCTGGGCATACAAATGCCTTCAACTAAGAATTGCAGCCAAACAAACATGGCCA
This sequence comes from Scaptodrosophila lebanonensis, assembly GCF_003285725.1. Taxonomy (NCBI): domain Eukaryota; kingdom Metazoa; phylum Arthropoda; class Insecta; order Diptera; family Drosophilidae; genus Scaptodrosophila; species Scaptodrosophila lebanonensis. Next base: position 11,030,820 of record NW_022060742.1, on the reverse strand, counting down.
GCATTTATTTACTATGCGGCAAATATGTGTGCCACTCTGTCCCTCTGTGTGTGTGTGTGTGTGTATAGATGAGTGCTTGTGAGTGTGTGTGTGTGTGTGAGCATTATTCAATGTTTGCAACGAACGTGCGCAAATTACAAATTCAATGCACGTAGCCGGCGGCGAGGCTTTGGCTCTGTGTTTACCTCACAGTCGCTGCCAACGTCCTCATCGTCGTCGCCGTTGTCATCATCGTCATTGTCGTCGTTGTCGTCGTCGTCGCCATTGACGCCTTTTCCCGTGCCCAGAGTCGGGACAACAGCCACAGCAACAAACGTCTCTTAGTCACTGCTCTCACCGAGCACCGACACATTAAAATAATGTATTTTTAAATTTAACATTAATTGTCGCTGAATGGTTTCTGAATGTGAGGCGGGCACAGCCTTTCCTGCCTCTTGCCGTTCGAGTTGAGGCGACTCGCCTCGGCTTTAGCAGTTCAAGGAGTGCCAACAATAACAGCAACAACATTTCCAACAACTCTGCCAACATTTTCCCAAACACTTGCAGTGCATTAAGTCATCATTTTATATACATACTCGAGAGTATACCTTTACCTTCTCGTATATATGTATGTACATACATATATATTTTATCGTAGCCTCAAAGATTTTCATAAATCGCTGTTAATGTTTTTCCTCTTTGGTTTCATGAATATGTTGGAAAATATACTCCTACATATTTTTTTATGGCTTTGCCATTTTGCATGCATTAGCAAAATGTGAACTGCGACTGAGGCGGCTGTTTAAGTGGAAATTTCTTGATTATATTTGCCGAGCACTTGAAAGAGTGCAATTTGAATTTGGCTCTCAAGTAGTTGGAGAATAAGAAGCGAGAGGAAGTGCGAGTTTAAATATGAGGCGCATTAAGATGTTTTTTAGCATTTTCGTTGCAGAATTTTTTATGGTCGAAAAGTTGCGCAACAAGTTACAAGTTATTATATTTGCAGATAAAAATATTGAATTTATATTTCTACTGCCTGCTATAAAATACTTCTTAATGCTTGCATTTTAAGTTTCGTGTTCCGATTTGGCATTAGGTTTTCAAAAACAATGATTAATTACTTCTCGAAAGGAAACGCTTTAGCATTTTTCTCCTCTGCAGAATTTGTTTTCAATACAAAGTTCGACCAGCTAGCTCTCTTTAAAAATTAAAAAAAAAACATGATAAATGTAAGAATAACTGTAGGAAAAACATTTGAGACAAACTATTAAGAGAAAGGGCTTCATATTTCAGCAGCCGGGCTAATCCATCTCGGCTCACAGCTCAGCTCAGCTCAGTTCAGATCTGTCCTCATTTATAATGTACACTCGATGCTGCTGCGACTTTCACGTCGTTTCGACTCATTTCATTTGGCTAACAAGCCATAATCATGTGCTGCTTGCTGTATTTAATTACTGGAGAGTTATATCGACGCTCTAAAAAAGACCGAATTTAGCAGCATCCAATACTCGTAATGCGTACTGGCCCTGCTGCCAAACTCAAATGCGCCATAATGCCAAACACAATTGAGTCATTAAGCCGCAATCTAATTAAGCCCGAAATGGTGCCGGCTCTAAGATGGTCTGTGTCGTTGGCAACACCAGTCAGCCCCTGCCAAATGAAGTGCCTCGAGTTGCTACCAAAAATTGGTTTGGCTTTGCTTTTACAGCGTTAAGCGAATTAGTTTTGGTAACAGGCCGAAGCCAATTTGTTTCATGTTCTTTGACCCAAAATAAAAGAAACGAAAAACCAACAATCTTAGCCGCACACACACTTTTTACGGCACTTTAACGTGGCCATTTTACCAGCCATTTTGTTTAACATTTCGTGCCAAGATTTATTTCATGTCTACTTTTGAAACACGTAGACGTAGGTCATTAAATTGTTCAGAAATCGCGGGCATAAGTAATTTCTCCAACTCGACCCGTTTCCAAATGATCCACAAAATGGCTTTGAACTGGCGGCACGCACGGGCTTGGAGCACGGTGCACAGTGGAATAAAAACAAAATAAAGCGGGATGCTAATATCGATAAATATCGAAAAAATGCATAGTTAGTTAATACGCTTGAGAAGATAAATTTTAAAATAATAAAAATAAAACCTAATTATTATTTAAGTAACAGTTTAGCGAAAACTATTAGATTGCTTTCTTCAATATCTTTTTTTATAAATATATTTAAGTTAGGAAACGGCCATAAAAAAAAAAAAACAATTAACTATTACAAAGACGCCAAACTTAACGAGTGTAAAAAGTGAAAATGTGCGTGGTAACAATTAAAAATCTTATCCTAATAAGTCGATGATCTTGAAAACTATTTTTGGGAAATTGACACATTTTTATTCCTTTAAACCAAATCGATTTTTTGCTTAATTTTCATTGAAATTTATCATCAAACTAAACACGAACTAACAAAAATAATCTGAGACTTGTGATTTTGATAATATCACCTTTCAATGGTACATTTTTTAAGCAAATAGTTCAACATGAACTGCTCCATTGACGCCTTTCCATGAATAGTTAAACATTGACAAGTATTCAAGTAAATTATATTTATGAATTCTTAATTGATTCATGTGCAAAAACACATAAAATTCCTTGCCTTTAATAGAAGCAACACTCTTAAAGCGCATTAACTGAAATACGACACTTCAAGAGACGTTGACATTGGATTCAGGGGAATCTAAGAATTCTGGTGAAATTCCTTAAGCGGCTCAGAATCGGCGGATTTTGTACACATGCCCGCCTTTCGGTCGCCATTGTGCGTGGTTAGGTTCAGGGCTGGCCGGATACAGAAGGCAAAAGATACAGTTAATGACGCAAATGATGCCTAATGACGGTTTCATCTTACATGCGACTCGACTCGAGTCGACGCGACTCAACTAGGCAGTGAGGCCTCCAATTGTGTGTGTGAGTGTCTGTCGCACTGTCTATCTGTCTATTAAGTGCTTGATAATTTATGTATTTTATTTTGTGGCAAGCTTATTAAATTTCGACGGTGTACGGAGTCGTTCAGGTTCAAGGTCGCTCACTAAAATAATCATAATCCTCATTTGGGGCTGGGGCACTTACCTTCAACTTTCGCCAACGCCAACACGGATATGGTCTGCAATGCGGGAACGGCCCACGCAACCAAATGGAATAAATGCGATTTATTTTCAATTGCCTCGTGGCCCCATTTGAGGCCAGCGGCCAGGAACCAGGCGAACGCCAAACACGACCACCAAGCGAATGCGGCCATGCAACAGAAATACAATGCCATGAATAATACGGTGCAAGCTGTGGTCTGACGATGGCCCTGGGGGGATGGAGAAGAAATATTATAGTGGCAGTCGTAGTGGTATGGGAAGGAGTGCAGGGGTACTGGGGTTGTGGCAGTGGCCGTGGTTGGGGGTAAGCGGAAGTCAGTTTGCCGTTGCATAAATAAAAATGAAATTTTGAAGACAACGCGCTTCGACTTCTTTCTTATAGTTTGTACTTACCTGCGTTATGGTCGATACCATCTGCAACCGTCCCAGCTTCACCGGCGGCGGAAATGGTTCGCGGCACGAAACCGAATCCCCCGCACCGAGACCTGCCACATAGGCACAGCCGACCACCAGATAGCAGACAGCCAGAAACACAATTGCACGCTCCGGATAACGAAAACGCGACGAGTCAATCAGAAAGGTGAGCACCTGCCGCGGGACAATGAGAGGGAGCGAGAAGAAAAATGAAACATATTAAATACGGATTTAAATTTAATTAACCTGCTATTATAATAATGACGATTGCAGTGAGCTGCGTTAAAAGCCCGTTACTGCAACTACAAAAGTGTTCTTTAAAAATGCATTAGGCCCAGTCTCCGGGCCAAGACCCAGGCCGTCTTCAGGCCCGCACTCTGGTGGCCCACAAAGGGCTGCCTTGGTCATTAGGCACTACACATTAGCTGATTGTGATTGTTGTGCAATTTATTTGATGTGCGCCCATTTACTTTGCGCGTTTCTAGCAGGCACAGGCACAGGCACTCTCGTGACCTTAATGAAGGTCCTAAGCTTAACTTGGCCAACGCTCAATCATCGAGGCAGCTGCCTACGCAGGTTCGCCACAATTTATGCAACCAGTAAAAAGTATTAGCAGTCAAGCTTATAACTAACGTTTTTGCAGACTCTCTCCTAACTATTAGTGCTAGAATTTTTTTTGCTGCTAAATAGTACTGCTAGTAGTTTCTAGACTCATAAAAATTTATTTAAAACTAACACAAGATTATGTTTTGTGACAAATATTTGAAAAATGATTAACATTTCGAGTTTCTACAAATATTCTAAAATATTTTATGCTTATAACTCATGTTTTTGCAGACTCTCTCCTAACTACTTATTAGTATTAGTATTAGAAGCTGATTTGCTGCTAAATGGTGCTGCTGGTAGTATTCTAGACTCATAAAAATTTATTTAAAATTAACAAAAGATTATGTTTTTTGCCAAATTTTTAAAAGATGATAATAAATATTACAATAGCGTGCGATCTTCTTAGCTTCCTAGCCACCCGGACGCCTGGCAAGTGCGTTTGGATGATTTTTTAGGCGATCCGTATAATCTTTGAATTGACGGTTGATGACATCGCCAGAATAATAATCTTGTTTTTTGCAATTTTTATAAACGTTTGTGGCTTTATAAAACTCAAGACTATATTCTGTTTGAAGAAGTTATTACCAAAAATCGCACTGCTGATAGACTTAAATGCTGTTTCCTTGATGAGGTTTTGCAAGCAAAAATGTGTAAAACCATAAGTTGAAAATTGTATTTATCTCAGATTGATGTCATCAGTAATTATGGAGGTCAGATCCAACACATTTTATTGTGATCAAAATCCTATATATGTATATATGTAAATAGCAAGTGCTATGTAGATAGAATGTTCAACAATTCCCAGCATTATCTGCTGTCAAATGGTTGACAATTTTTCAAAGTCTTCAAAGCAATTACAACAAAATGTGCGCCATGCCTAAAGCCCCGTGCCCCATTTCAACAAACCGCAAAGGCAACTTCATTTTCACAGAACAAGCTAAACACACACAGTTCTTCGCACACTCGTTCGCTGATTACGCGCCATTTAAATAAATTCATTACCATTTCAGCTAAGCCCCGACAGTCTTTTGTCTAACCAGCGCCGAAGCCCCAACGCCCCAACGCCCCAACGCGCCCACGCAACCAACTAAGCAAAGCCATTTAATTTGATCATTACAAAACTATCAGAGAGGTTCAGAGTCACAAAATGTCTGCCTGTCTGTCTGTCCGTTTGTCCGTCTGCCCGCCTGTCTCTCTCCTGGTCTTTCAGTCTACTTGGTGTGGGTCTGGTCGGAATCGCTGGCTGACTGGGTTGGTTGTGTGTCAGGCGCGTTCCCATTGCATAATGTGGCATTATTATTACAATTTGGCTTACCAACAACAAACCATTTGAATTATTCATAGACAAACGCATTTGGCACTCCGCACACACACATACTGCACACATATACATATGCATAGTACAAGTATATCTCTATTCTATGTTGTATGTACGAGTATATGCATGACGATGTATGGGATGTATTTATTCGAGAACCTTTTGGGTTTGGTCTTGACGCGCACTTAAATTGTAGTTCCTTTTCTTCTTCCTCCTTTTTATTTTTTCTAATTTCCACCTACGCACTGCCAACTCATTTACATGCTATATTTATAGCCGTTTGGCAACCCCGGCTCTGAGTATTTTGTAACGTTTTCTGTTGACATGCTCCAACTGCTAGACACTTGGAAGAAATCTCAACACAAGAGACAAAGCTAGAAAAAAGAGGGAATTGAATTGAATTGTTTATTTATGCCAAACAATTCTGGAAAAAAGGATTGCAAGCAAGCAAGCCAGTCTCCCCTGTTTACTCTTCTATTGTTACTTAGCCGACGCCCCCAATTTCATGCTCAACTCTATGCCAACAATTTGTTATGCCACGCATGCTGTTTATTTCATTTATATGCATGCATATATGTATATACATATACATAGTATTTATGTATATATATATACGAGTATGTATGTACCTAGGAGGGGCTGAAGCTGAAACTGATGCTTGCAAACCTGTAGGTGTGACTGCAGAAAATGTAACACAAATGAAATGAAATGAAATGAGCGGCTGAAGCAACAGCAGGAAGCAGGCGGTCTAAACGTGTAAATACAGGTAGTAGGAGCTACCAGCAACAGCAACAAGAACATGAACAACAACAACAACTACAACAGCAATGTTCAAGACTTGGCTGCTACTTGCGTGCTGCTTTCGCAGTTTTAAGTACCTCGCCCTAAAATTATGCGTAGTCTGGATTGTGTATTAGTTGTTGTTGTTGCTGTTGATGTTGTTGCTGTTAATGTTGTTGCTGTTGCTGTTGATGTTGCTGTTGTTGTTGTTGCTGTTCTTGCTATTGTTGATGCTTTTGTATTTTCGCGTTGTCATTGTGGGCGTTTGCTCTGCTCGAATGGGGCGTAGCCAGTCTGTTTTGCTGGGCTGTGTTTAGACAAACATTTGAGTAAAGGTGTAACGCACCTACGCTCCTCTCCTCGCCCTACAAAAATGGGTGGGAAGCCTAACATGATGATACGGGGGCGTCGAAGGGTTGAGTGTGGCAAAAGGGCAGTCTTTGAAAGGGTAACGCGAAACAACTTCTGAAGGAAAGCAGAAACCAGTAGATTGTGTGAATTGATTGACAGACGAGTCGAAGTAAGTTAAGCTGTCGGTTTGAAGAGTTGGTCAGCGTTATGGGGAAACGCATAGCTATTCCGCCAACAATGCAAGTGAATTCTTTAGGTGTTTTGTAAGATATATTAAGCAGTTGAATCAGAATACTGGAAGAGGTAAATAGTTGAGCTTCTCGAAAGTGGAAAATTAATAACAAGGCAATGGGAAAGCATGGCATCTGAACCAATAGAGCTCAATCAAGTGAAATGCTAGCATCTGCAATATTCGAGACGGTCTTGCAATACTCTGAATCAAGGAATGCCCTAAATAAGGAGAATTAGTTCATTTCATGTCTCTCGTCCTGTCTCTCGCCCTGTCTGCCTCTGTTAGTAAATTCTTTATCGAGTCTAATCGCTAGAAAAGCCAATATCTTTGTTGGTTTTAGACCTGGACATTTCTTGGAACATTTTCAGTATCTGCAGATATTAATGTAAATCTCCCACTATTTGGCAGCAGCCCCCATATTTTGTAGCCGAATTGAGGCATTTTGCTTTTGTTGTTAATTTTAATTACGTTTTACTTTCATATTGCATTTGCGAAAGACGTTATAGGCGGATCTAGCTCCGTTCGAAGCAAAGCATGATCTTATAAGTCCCATCCCATCCTACTTATTAACTACTTTTCGAAACAGCTTCTTATCCGACTTTTGTTAGAAGGAATTCAAAGTCTTGCCAAATACCTATTAGTTCTTTAGGTGACAACCTACCACGAAAATGTACATTTAAATATTAATTACTAAATATTTAATTTGAAATAAATATCTGCTGTATCTCTGCAAATATAAATACTAATTCATTTAAAATATAAAGTGTGTTAATGCGCAACAACTTTTATGATTGATTTGCATTAAAAAGTCACTTTCGAAAATGGTGCTTACATTCTTTTTGGGTCTCGATGTGTTATTGGCAATGCTCGTAAATCCATCGATTTATTTAACAACCTTCCTTTGTACTCAAATTTATTCCACTTCAGCTTGCTTTCTTTAGACCATTTCCGTTCAAAGTAAACAAAGAGCTGCGAGGGTCTGCTAAATCTCATCATTATTTCCATCTAAGTACCGAACCATTCACATTCACGCTCGTTTTATAGCTCTACCTTGTGATTGTCAACCACACCTTTCGTGGCCGAGTTTTATGTTTAATTTCAATTTTAACGCCCGCCGTGCTTTATAAATTCCCAAAACTATTTCGGCCTGGTCATTAAAAACAGCCCAAACTAAAGCTTGGCCGTATCTTCCAGCCCCCCACATCTCCCCTATAGATGTGCTGGCTGGCAAAGCTGCAAAGCGACCACAGAACTGAGAGCCACGGGGCTTTGCCAGCGGTTGCCACTTGTGCATAAATTAAATTTAATTTTTCTAAAGTTTTTTCCCCCCTAACCCGGCTCTGGGCTCTATTTCAACTAAATGGCGGCAAAATTTGCATAGAGCCTAAGCCAAACAGACAGAGACGACAACAATAACAACTAGCTGTTGGATGGCAGTGACGTGGGTGTGTGGTTGGTTCAGTCGAAGCATCCAACAGCCATTATTAACATAATTTTTTAGTGTAGTTTTCAATTTGCTGGAAGAGCTAAGCAAAATACAACAATCAAAAAAAAAAAAAAAAAAAAAAAAAAAAAAAAAAAACAAGAACTAAGAAGTGGTATGAAGAGAAAAAAAGTTAACGGGCGGCATAAATTTCGTTAAATGTTTGTGGCGACGTCCCAAGATTTGACATTTTATGGTTTTTACTAGCATTTTAATCATTACATATATTTTGTTTATGTGTCATTTAAATGTGCATACTTAATGACTATTAATAACTGAGCATGCACATGTAAAAAATGGCGCATTTGTTTATGACAGCGTACCGGTTTTTACGGTCCATTTTTGATTTATTTTTTTGGCTTTTTTTTGACAAAGAATAGCTGCTGATGTTGACAGTAGAGCTTATGGCACACACACACACGCACACACACACATACATATATACATCTACATAATGGATCCACATGATGGTGCGCAGATAGAACTTTTTCTATTAACAAATGAAAACAAAAGTCAAACAGCATGTCAAACTGTCTGTCTCGTTGACAGTTTGTTGCATTTCAAACTTTTGCATTAGAGTAACCCAAAAAACTTTTGCCGATGTGCATGTGAGAGGGCATACATTCATCACGATACCCGGTGTAAGTGTAGTATGGCAACGAGTTGGGCTCTGACATGGCGTATATTTTCGCATCCTCTGTCACATGTCAACAGGCTTCCACAAACACACAATGGAACTTAGCGACAATCAAAGTGAACAATTGGGGATAGAGCAGACTGATTCCAAATTCCAACTCCACAAGAGTTTCCAAATAACTGAACTCCAATAATAGTTCTTCCTAAATAAAACAGCAATTAAAAAAAAAAACATTTTTTACTAAATTAAATGACTGCCATAACAGCAATCAATAATGATGTGTTATCTTAATAATAATTTTTAGTTTCAATGCAATATTCCCTTATTTTCCACTGAAAACAAATAATTCCTCCAAGTCTAATCAAATTTTAGACTTCATTGACATGATGGCTTCAGTTTCTCCACGTTTTCAATTATAATTTTTTGAATCGATATAACTTTTTTTTGGTCCATAAAATAGAAGTCGCAGAACATGTATTTAAAGTTAAGTTCTTAGTTTAGAAAACATTTCTTATAACAAATCTGATAGCATTTAAAATCTGACTATTTCATTTATATTTGAAGGATTATCAAAACTGAGAATATTCTATAGATCTATTCTAAACAGTTCAATTCTAGTTAATTCAATGCTTTCAATTCAGTTCAATTATAGTTAATTCTATTAAAGTGTTCAGCTTCATGCCTTTATTGCAAAAATTTGAAGTTTTTTTCATTGAATAAATAATTGAAGACATTTATACAAAAATAATTGAACTTTAAATCTAAAAAACTAAAATCAAAACTCATTGCTATTTTGATATTCTTAAGCTAAAATGCTAAATGCAATTTTTATTTTTGTTATAAAACGTCTGGATTTAACTGCTCTGGACTGAGAATTATATAATTATATTGTTTTCTAAAATGCTCGCAAATTTTTACTCACTAATGATGAACGATGTGCCCATTATCGATAACTATGTTGCAGCTCTACATTACAAACAGAAATGAAACAAAGCACGATTTTGTTGTATTATGTTACCATTTATTCCATTGTGCGATATGCTCAGGGCTTGATGTCTGTTACTCCCAGGTCGGTGTCATGTCATGCGATTCACTGCGCTTCAGGTTTTGTAATTAAGAAAAGTCATCAAAGTCAACAGTGTCGCTCTCTGAATGACTGACTGACTGACTATGTGCCTCCGCACGCGTCTCCTATTTGTTGTTGTCAACAATATGAACCATTGGGGCGTTGTCACACTATTACACTAGACAACAAACATAAAACGAACGGCTCAACTGTTCAACAGCTTCAGACACAGACACAGACACAGACTTAGACCCCGACTTCCATAGTCATTTCCGACTTCTCCTGCCTTTCATTGAAAAGCAAATGTCACGGCAGTCCTCAGGCGCATCGAGCGTGTGTCTCCGCTAATGCGTTTAATGAAAAAGGTGTTGATTGTTGACAGTGTGACATAGTTAAAGAAGGCGTAGGGTCTCAGAATCGCTCTCAATTCACAAAACTGGCAGCGAAACTTTCGCTCGCCTCGAATGCCACAGATGCTTTACCTGTCAGCCCCCACCCCCCTCCCTTTCCCTTTCTCCACTACACAAAAGTAAAGACCAAGTTGTTGGGAGAAATACTTGTTTAGTTTTCAGTTTAACTTGTGCACAAAATTGAAATAAATGTTATTATTTTGCAGCAATGCTGTTTTTCTGATACTTTCGAGCTTGACAAACTTTTGACATTTTGCCGCAGGCGCTACAATACTTGTATTAGAAAACAAACACACACACACATCCAAGAAGTTACATAAGTTGAAACGCGGTTGTACTTTGCGAAGAATGAAATACAGTTTGAAACAAGGTTTAATTTATTGGAAAATTAACATCAATGCAGGAGCATTTAAAGGGAAAGCTTACGTATTCACTTTTGAAATCAATATTTGTATTTATAAGGAAGGAAATCAATGTTTTTTTACCAAAAGAAATCGATAATTGTGAAGGAGTATTGTCCGATTATTAGAAAATGAATAAAAATATCGATATTATTGAGCCATTTCGATGAAGGTTTTCGGAAATCTTTCGAAAATCATTTCAAGCGTTGCTAAAAAATTCATTTTCACTTTGGAACATACCTTGTATATATATTTATATTTTAAAAGGATATGCGTTCAATAAATGATTAAAAGCGACATCTATCTTTGTACAAAACTACTGCATAATTTGGTTAAATTTTGTATAAATATTAATATTTAATATTAAACTACTACTAACAAATTCCTTAACATGACTGCCAGGGTCTGTAGGTAGTTATTTAAACTAATTTAAATGATAAAAAATATCGAATGGATAAAAATATCGAACTATTTAGATCAATTGGCACGTTTTTGAATACCGGAGTTGCCTTGTTATTATTGTTTTTAAAACCATTCTTTCTCTGTTACATGCAAAACCAATCCAATTCCAATCATTTTCCACTAAACCTTTTAATATCCCATTCCCTCTTAACTTGTTACCTATTTTAAACGATATGTAAATGGTTCAAGATTCGGCTTTTCCAATGCACTCTTTCTATTTAATTTAACTAATGTGTTTCATGCAAGTATCCATTGCAACATTTAATTTGGCTAATTAATTCAACTTCATTTGCACGTTGGCAAGAACACAAAGCATCTACAAGAGTGGGTCACTCAAAAGCAAAACTAACAAAATAACTATCGGATAAATAGTAAAAGCAAACATATATTTTTTCAAGCTCTTCCTGTCAATATTTGTGCATCAGCGTTGCCGCAATTTTCTAAAAATGCCCATGTCGTTTATATATGTATGTGTGTATATATATTTTTTTTTCAAAATTTCATTGACATATTTCGCCAATTGTAGACACTGAATTGTTTATGGCGAACGCAGGCAGTATATTACAAAATCCAAACAAAAATCCATATGCACAGCAGTAGTAGAATACTTTTATGTGCACATATATAGTCCACATACCACATATTGTTCGAGAGCTAGGATGCTAGCAATGACAAAAGCAAACATAAAAGCGAATGAAAATTATTGTCTTGTTGGCTCGGTCGTATCGTAAAAAGTTTTATATAAATATTAAGCTTAAATTTTAAGGCCAAAATACTCAGAGTTACTCTTAAATCTTTTTATATATCATGCACCCCGGTTTAAACAGAGTGTGTAGCATATAAGAGAATTCATCCTATGAGGACTTCTTTGTTAATACATAGTATGTATATACAATAAATAATATATAATCGTAGACCTGCTTGTGATTGTTAGGGTTTGTTAAAAAATACAACTGACAACATTAGTTCCTGGAATTGAAATTTTACCAATTTGTTCTTGTAAAAAAAATCATCTATTCCAATCACATAAGGAGAATTGGAATGAATAAGAAAGAAACTCAAATAATAGCCGAATACGATCCTGCTACACCATCTCAATCATCATTGTCTCTAGACTGTAACAACCAAATTCCTTTCAAATAAGCAAATAATTGATGTTGATTGAATTTTCAAGTTGAAAGACGAAAATCAAAATTGATTGACGTTTAAAAGAAAATGTAACCTTGTTAAATATACCCCTGAAATGATTTCAACAATTGGAGATCTAATTGAGAAGATTTATATTTAAAATATAAAAAAGGCATGTGTAGATTTCTTCAAAAATAATGAATTGAACTCATAAGAAGCTTACAATAATTCTTTAATAACGCTAACAATTTTCTATAAAAGCTTTCCATTTAAGAACAGCTACGCCATTTTGATTTTTGAAATTTATTTTCCAATCACATCTACTTTTCTCATCATAAATGAAATAATTAATCGTTAAGTTTACTTAACAAATTTAATAATTGTCCACAATGGACAGTTTTAAATAAAAACACTCTGCAGATAAAATCTACCTTTAAGAGGATTGCAAAAAGTAGCTGTCTATCCTTTTTAAATCCGAACTTAATCAATTTATATATACAAGTAGTAATTATCTACCGAAATACGAGTGCTCTACGTGACATTCGAACACTTTTTTACAACCTCTCCAATGCATCAAGGTGCAATGAGGGAAAATCAAAGAATAAACATCCAGCCAAAGCACACAAATCATTTTCATCAACGAGCGCCAACAACGAGGAGAAGGATGTACATAGTTGTCTTAGAACGAGGACTTGTCACACTTGACTTGATAATTCAGCCAGCAATAACAACAAAATCAACACAAATGATGAAAGTGAAGGCAGGACAAAGACCGTCAGTCAAGGCAGTCTCATCCTCATCCTCAGGCTCAGGCTCAGCTTTCCAGCTTCCTCCAACTTGATGAATGCGTGCAAAATGCAAAATGAAAATGCGCAATGAACACTCGAACATAAAAAAACATAATCATAAAGGAGGAGAGCCGAATGGATGGCTGGCAAAATGGAAATGTGGCGACAATGTGTAAAACAAACGAGGGGAAAAAATAATTCACCCACATACTACATAAGTACATACAAATATGCCAGAGTACATACAAACACTTTGCACTGATATGTCTAAGCCGCAGTCGCTGCTCCTGACAATGACGACAAATTGTATGCAACGTAAATTTATCACGCAAGCATGCTTGTGCAAAGAACTGGGGGCGGACCCACAAAAGGGACTACAAGATGAAGCTCAGAGCAATCTATAAAATACGCTATATAATTTCTTGATTACAACTTTTGAGCTTTTATTAGAAAGCTTATAATCAGAAAGCTAAGAAACAAAACTGTTCGTAGGAATATCTAAGCCGGAATTATTTTAATTAAACGTCAGCGAAATCCCTTGATGTCTCTATACTAAATTTTATTCCAAATCAAGTTAAGTTTGATCTTTTAACGATGTTGCTGACTTGTGAAATACCTCGTTATTGAAAGAATAATTGGCATCTGTTTTAAATGACATTTAACCCGATAAGGTCGACGAATTTTTGTATGTCTTTCAGAGAATCATTGACGGAAAGCTTTTCTTTGGGAATTTTCTGAAACCACTATTGGATAGTAGTTATAAATTGGAATCCTTCAGAGAACTGATTCAATTAAGCATTGATGGAAAGCTTTTCTTTGGGATTTTTTCTGGAACCACTATTCGATAGTAGTTATAAATTGGAATTCTACAGAGAACCGAATTAATTAAACATTGATGGAAAGCATTTCTTTGGAATTTTTTTGTAACCACTATTGGATAATAGCTATAAATTGGAATTCTATAGAGAGCTAAATCAACTGAACATTGATGGAAAGCTTTTCTTTCGTATTTTCTGGAACCACTATTGGATAGTAGCTATAAATTGGAACTCTACAGAGAATCGAATCAATTAAACATTGATGGAAAGCGTTCCTTTCGTATTATTTGCTGATGCCTTCCACCTGTTACATACTCCGTCGCTAAGCTAATATACCCTTACAATAAGTAATAATAATAATCACACGGCGCACATAAGTAACAAGAGTTCATGCAAAATGTGGCACACTGCAAGTGACAATGTGTGCCAGTCCGGTGATGGATGTAGCACAACTTTATGACATGCTACCCTTATCCCCCTCGCCTGCCGCACAGCTCCCTCTCTGCTAACAAACCACTCAATTCGACTACCCCAACGTAATACCCTTCCTCAAGCGTGCCAGGCAACGTAAATTTGTCGTTGGGCAAAATATTTGATAGATGTGTTGCCTGCTGCCTCGATGATTGCACAAGTGCTGCGAATTATAGGGACACAGAGGCGAACAAACATTTTTTCATTAGGGACCGACATGCGTGCGCCTTGCATGCAAAAGTATCTGCGTGTGTATGTCTGTGTGTGTGTTTGTATCTGTGTGGGTGGTCTGTCATATGTTTGAGCAACGTTACATTTTTTCTTCATTTTTTCTACCATCTAAATTGATTTTTTATTCAAATTTGCCTTTTTCGGTTGTTTTTATGCAGCACATATGATGGATATGTCGTATGTTCATATCACAACCAAGGGACCAACAGCAAAAAAAAAGCAGCAGCCAAAAAAAAAAAAAAAAAAAAAATGGCAACATAAAAAGGTAACAAATTTTGTCAATGATTTTCAAAAGCTTCAAGTTTCAATGCAGCTCCCTGTAGATGTAAAAAGTTAAATGAGGCAGACCTTCTTTATTTAGCGTCTGAGCAAAAGGTAAACGAGATTACTTTCTGATATAAGTACTCGTAGTTAGTTAGTTCGATAGAATTTCTATACATTTCAGATATCAAAGAAATTGTTTGTAATAAATATAAAAATGCACATGTTTCATTTCATATTCTTGAAACTTTTATGTCATGGAAATTTATAAAGCTGTTCAATTTTTGTGGCTTTAGATTGAACCCAAATATAAATATTAATATTTTAATAGAGCATATAAATAAAATACATGCTTATTTTTGAACAGGCTTTGAGAAGTAAGATTCAGAGATATTTTTTAAGAGAATAAATTTAAGTGTTGGTTTTAATTTAAGTAACATTTTGTTCATTAAATACCATACAGGACTTGTGAAAACCAAAGAATTTGTTTGAAAATATCTGTCTATGTTTAGGAATTCAAAATATTTTAAACGTTTCAAAAATATTTTTTTTTAACATTTGATTCCAATTTCTAAGAGTACATATGTATAAACATGTCTTAAGAATAACATATAAAATACGAGGTGGCTCCTTTATGGTGGTCCATATAGTAGATTCTTTTTAGAAATTGCGAAAAAAATCACAAATAAATAAATAAATAAATAAATGTACCCGCAGGGTATAAAGGTATATTAAGAGACAGAAGGAGCCATCTCCGAAATCCTTAAGGTATATATATATTTTTTGATCAGCATGACGAAAGAAATCGATCTACACATGTCCGTCCGTCTGTCCGTCCGTCTGAATGAACGCTTGGATTTCGGAAACAGTTGATCGCACATTAACCAAACTTGGTATATAGAGGCTCCTAGTCCCTAAGCTATACGAGTTTATTATATTTTCTTGATTTTCCCTCCCCTCCTCCCGATACAGAATTCCGTTAATACTGTCCACATTTCAAAAGAAATATAACTGAAACTTGCACACGTAATTTATCTTTTATTTATAAATATCTACATTTGTTTCAAATTTCATCCAAATCGGTCTATTCCATGAAAATCGCTTTGTTGAAGTGTCGATAAAATTTTTTTTATTAAAATATTCCCATATCTTGTTAACTAGTTGTTTGAAAATATTAATAAATACAAGTACTTGTATCTTTTCAAATTAAAGCTATCCAGTATGAAGTACTTGGCTCTATTTACGACTATGAGAAAATATGCAATATGTCTTGAATATGACGTTCAATCTCCAAGGTTGTCTCTAACCACATGTAGCTTTTCAATATGCAAATGGCAACGGCGTCTTAGGGAAAATATCAAAAGGAAAATTTGAATCAAATTGCAAAATTTGTGCTCTTCTGTGTGTGTTGGCTGTTAGCCACTGAACAAATACCGCTTTCCCTCTCAAGGCTAACCAACCAAAACTCACGGCCCCCTCCCCCCTTGACTAAGTGCACGACAAGCTCACCTATCCGAGGTTCCCCCACACACACACACACAAACACATCAGCACACACACATATATATACTCAAAGAGCTGGGCAAACAACGTCGAGGGACATGTGGCGAAGGTAGCTGCATGTGTTTTGCGAACTTTATTGAAAAATATGCGCTGACAGGTAATATGTCAATGCGTGGGATTTGCCAAAGAGCCAACAACCGCAACTACCCGACCAGGTCCGGATCTGCCTAGGTCCGGGTGTTGACACTTTCATGGACTTATGCCAGGGGTAGGGGTGGGGGTCTGGAGGGGAGCTGCCAAGGATATGCAAACGCCGTCAAGTTGTTTGTGCACGCCCTAAGCCATGTTTATAAGCTAAAGAAAATATGGCAGCACTCAGGCAGCCACCCACGATGAGGACGAAATCTGCCAAGGCGCCAAGCTGCTCGTAATCGTAGAAACGGGGTAACGGGGGTAATGGAGCGAACTCGGGCTTGGGGCTCATGATTTATCGCCATCAAAATTGAATATTGAGTGGCTGACAGTGGCACAAATATTAATAAAAACCAAACAATACAGGCAATATTCCATAAATGGCCATTTTTTACATACTTTTTTGAAAGGAAGTGAACAAGAATTGAATGTGAATCGTGATTCTTCGAAACGTGGAGTTGCAAAAGAATTTCATCTACTCTTTCTGTAGATATATACTTATGTATATGTTATAATAATAATAGAACCTCATAATAGTTCACACGTCGCAACCATGATGACAGAACACATGATTAAACAAATCCAATGCTACCATATAATTTAATAATTGTCCTTAGGACAGATCTTAAATAAAGAATAAAGATTAAAAAAATAATAATAAATAAATAAGAGTTCACACTAATGTGAATAAATTAAATCAGCAAACCAATTTTTGAGGATAAGAATAGTTTTTGTAACTCTTTCTGAAAAATCTACTTCAGTTATACAAATCTTAAAACAAAATTTATTTTTATTGAGAATAATAATTGTTTAATCAAAATTTTCTATGCGCTATGTTTAGAGGAAACCTATTTCAAGATAAAAATATATAAATACAAAGGCATAATGTAGTGGCGAAAAACGTATATCTTTATTCAAACTGTCTCTCTCTAATTCATATTATTTTTTTTAGATTTTTATATTACTCAGCTCTTTTTTGTGAGAAGTTTTCATAATATATACACAATTCTGTAGGCCGCACTTTAAAAGAACATTTTGTTAAGTGTCGAAATTACACATATCCAAATAGAGTGACGATTTTTAAAGCCTTTGTATTTTTTGCAGCCTCCATTTAAATAAGTCTTTAAAAAAATATAGTTTTCACAATATTAATTATTCTTCGTAATGAGCTCTCATCTTTAGCGTGGATGAAAAAACTAAGCTAATCAATTTCGTTTGTTATTCGATTTAATTGAAAATATATAGATTTGTTGGTAATTGCGATTCAGGTTATAGAGATTCCACTGTACTCAGCAATTTATATTTAAAAACAAATCAGTTAGGTGCTCACCGTAAAGAGACAACTAGCCACGCAGATTGCCGCCCAGGAACCAACCCAGTATCGCAGCACCGTGCGCTCGTGTTCCGGGAAGAACATGGCATGGCAAGGGGCGCCACAATCGTGCAGATCCTGTAAAGAGTTTAGACAAAAACAAACAAATGTGTGAGTGAGAGAAGCAAATGGAAATTAATTTGCTTTAGCGCGTAATTAATTAGGCTTACAATTTTCAAAGAGCTATGAGTCTTTGCAGGGATTAGTTAGTAAAAGAAGTGCTTCTATGAATACATAGAGGAAGCGACTTGCTAGGTGGGCGGTAAGTGACTTTAAGGTCGTTACAGCAGCTCATGGCTTCCTAATTATACTAAGCAGCTTAATAGCGAAATATGCAAAAAAAAGAAGAAAATCTTAACTAAAATGTTAAGCATTTTTATGTGAAATCATCAACGTTGCGACAATCTTAAATGTTGAGGCCAATTTAAAATTATTCAACAACCATTTAGGTATAGATAAGAAAGAGAATGAAGATATGTAAATATTTTTTTGAACTGAAGACTTAATTTTAAGCCAACTCGGAACCCGCTATTTGGTCTTATTTCCTTAAGTATTCGTTTGGTTTGCCATTGACTGGTTCAAGGGGCAGCTTTACTTAAAACAGACCTCGCTGTTAGTTGCTTATGCAGTTGCAGTTCAGGTTCCGGTTCTTAATGTAGTTAACCAACCAGCAGACACGATGCAGCAGAATTTCCATTCACGGGAAAGTGATTGAATTAACGTGGAATATTTGATTATAGTTTAATAAATATTACACTCATACATATGTTCGATATGCAAAGCAATTCATAAGGGGTTGACCTTTTCAAATGTACATATGCAACGAGCGTTGACAAAGTTTTTTTTTATAATTTTTATTTTATTTATTTATTTATTTTGTATTCGTGTGACACAAAGTTGCTTAAACCGTGAACTACTACAACATTAAGAAAAGCTAAACATTTACGCATCGACCACGAATGATATTGATTGAACTTTTAACCGACAACTATAGACTAGCCAGGACGGCGGACTATAGATTTGAGAATAAAACGCATTAGTCTTAAATTCATCCACTCATAGATGTGGAAGCTATACTGAACCAAAATTTTCGTATGGGGAACAAAATGTAGACCGTAAGGCCAGTATTGAAAAGCATAAACTAGTTTTTAACAGCAAAGCTTTGAGAAATATTCTAACACCAAGTAATGATTCTTAAAACTTAATGCCTATCCGAACCATTACTAATATCAAATTATGTTTAAAGGTAATATTCCGTGATATTCTCCATTAGTTTATGTGTATTTGCTTGTCCCGTTTTGACAGTAACTTTCGAATATATAAATAATTTCTGAAGCCTGCGAATCGGATTTTTGACAGTCTTTCATATGGCTTTGACAGTCCATTATTGTTATTAAAATCTTGTTATTTCTCATACTTTTCTTAAGAAGCCTGTACTAACTTAAATCAATTGGGTTTTACCAATACAAATATCTTTTAAAAAAAAGCCCTTAACGACTGTGTATTCGTTTTGAAAAAAAAATTGTTTGGCTTTATCAATATTAATTAAATTCCAGCTCTATGGTTGCTGTTGTTGGCAACCATATAAAAAGACAAGTAATTTTGATTGATTTATGAATGCATTTCCAATAATTAAGTGGAAAATAAAAATAAAAAATACTTTAATAAAATACATGATAACAATTCATTCAAAAGCAGTCAATAACAGAAGCCAACATTAAAATTCCCACATTTATGGCACAAAGGCTTTAATAAAATGTGTTGGGACGTGCAAAAAAAAAAAAAAGAAAAAATTAAATCGACACTTCAACAAGCTAAGCCAGATATCGAAGCCGGATTTAAAAGCATTTCCTTTCAACTCCCTTCCCATTGTTGATGGGCAAATCTAAACTGAGTTAGGGTCGGATCCCAGCGGATTCCCTGCAATCAGTCACCATGACAATTCTCAGTGCTGGCTAAACAATAACTGCAATTTAATGACATTACAGACAGACAGACGGACAGACAGACCGTCCGACCACCCTCGCGTCAACCTTGAACTCGACGCGGTCCAAAAAGCCCAGCCAACCAGCAAGCAACCCCAATGCACGAAAATTGCATGGTGAAGAGCGGCAACAATGCGGCCCGGCAAACCACAAGAGATTTGAATTTTAGATAGAAACAAACGCACGCAGTCAGACAGTCAGACAGTCCGACAATAAGACACACACACGCACTCACATTCACATTTACACTCGTTGGGGGCAACACACAAAGGCTGGCTGGCAAACAGCAAACAACGCAAAAATTCTTAGCTACCAAAACACACTCGTTATGTATGTTTCTGTTTTTGTATCTGTATCTGTATCTGTAGTTGTACTCGTATCTGTATCTGTAGCTACACATGTTGCCGCACCGGGCTGAATGCGCCATGTCCAAAACTGACTTTGAACTCATTTCGCATGCAGTCAGTCAGTGGCGTGGCAAGGGGCATGGGGCATGGGACATGAGACATGGGGCAAGGGGCATGGGGCAACAGCCGTCAGGCCGAGAACAAGAACGAGAATACAACCTCATTGCAGCCCATGGGACAGTGGCGTTGAGGCTTAGCCCATGCACTATAGGTAGAGACTGACTGCCTAGCCAGTCGCCTGGCTCTTTGACTGTGTCTGGTACCCTCCAAGCCTCTCCAAGCTCTACTCTTTCCCGGTCTGTCTTACTAACTGATTGTGTGTCTGGCATTGCCAAAAACTAAACGAAGCCAAGCCAAACGCGTCATCGTCATCGTCATGTGTATGTTGTTCGTCTGGCGCTTCTGGAAACGCAACCCCCAAAAATGGGTTGGCAGGCTGGCTTTATTTCAAATTCCCATTAAAAATTTAAAATACGCGCCGACAGTTTCTCTCCCGCCCCCGGTCCCGGTCCCACCACCACGCACAGCATTCCGCAATCATCGTTAGATGCCTTCTCTCTGCTCATCCTCCTTCATTATACTCCCAGTTTTTTCTCTGCGAATGGCGAGCTGGCTTAAACGCGTTTTATCTGGCGTCTGTGTTATTGCCACAACACACACACACACACACATGCAGACACATGGCTGAAATTTCCATATAATGATGTTAATGATAAGCGCAGAACGAAAAACGAAAAATTCAGCACGAGCGCAATATTTACGCATATTTGCGGCACATAAAGAAATCCTCGACAATAACATAAAACTCTTAACTGTTGATAGGCAACCAAGCAAACGAGCTAGTGTCTGTGTATCTTTGAGTCCGTTTGTCTGTGTGTGTGTGTGAGTGTGTGTGTGTAGTGGCAACACAGACAAACTTCCGTAAGGCAAGCTAAAGCCTTAGAACTGTTTCGCAAAATTTTCCTACATTAAAGTTTTCAACAAAATATTACACATGCAAAGCAAAATATTGAGGGAAAGATATTTTTTCAAAACATCCTGTCCTTTTTTAATCTTCTGTTTTGAACTTAGGAGAACATGTGTACCAAGATAGTTTTTCTACTTTCTAGGAACTTGAGAAAAAGCATGCTCCTTTGGACCTGAAGAATGGACAACGTGCTCTACAGTCTGAAAAGGAAATTACGTGTTTATTTAACAAAAGTTTTATCTTTTCGTTTCTAGTGGATACTAGTTATCAAAATTCAATTTTTACTTTTGAATGTGGATTAAGTATCCTAAGTATCCCTTTGAGGGTGAATTATTTTGTTGATCCTATTACTGAATTAACAACATTTTGTTTTAAAATTTAAAGGACCTTCATTATAATTTTAATTTTTTAATTGATTATCTATTCTTAAAATATTCCAGTGGTATTAAATAGGCATACTTGAAACTGGGCTCAGACAAATTTCGAAGTTTTGAAACTGAATTTAAATTATACAGACTTAATCGTTTTTCTTTATGGTAAGTATTCTTTAGAATCTCAAACTTCAAAAATTGAGCACAGTCGTTAAAGGGATTAAATGATATTATTAGTACAATAAATCCCATTTCCGATTTCTCATTAAAGCATATTCAAATTATTGAGATATTCATATTTACAATTATATTTAATTATTATTATTATTTATCCCAAACTGTACCTTAAAATCTCAAATGTTATTCAATTTAATAGAATCAATTGCAAAGTTTTTTTTTTAAAATGCTAGATTCTAATTCTATTTCCCTTATCCTACTTCATTGCTTCGTATAACAGTGAGACGTCTTTTCGACGCTTTACTGTAAATATTTTTGTGTGTGTGCGTGTGTTTTTGTTTGTCTCTGTATGTGTAGTATCTGTTTGACGGCGAACCTTCTTAAATTTCGTGAAATGTGTGGTAGCAGCATCAAAATTACCCTACTAGGCGCGCTTACTCTCTGAAAATATGAATTTGAATTTTAATGAACTGGCTAAAGTTGTCGAAAATGTTGTGCGGCATAAAGAATGAACGCCACGGCACAAGCAACAACAACACGTGTTTATCTTCGCATCTATTTATGTGGCAGCTTGATGCTTATTTAAGACTCCAATTTCACATGCTAATTGAGGGAGAGCTGGCCTATCCACAATATTTGCTTACATTTTGCATTGTGCACAGAAAACAATTAAATCAATAACAAAATAATATTCCATGGAAAAACAGAATATTTGAAATGTATATTATTAAGAACACAATGCGAGTAAGTATTTAAAACCATCAGCTCAGTTTAAATATCAGGCAATTCATATATAATATTTGATTTATTTTTTGCGAAAGCTACCTATACTGACAATATTCATATTATTACATATGTTACATAAAGACAAAGTATTTCAGAATTTTACAAACTTAAAGCCACTAAAGAGTGTAGAAAACAATTTCAAAGGCTTTAAAAAGCTACCTAGGGTGAGACTTGTTCGTCGAATAAATTTATTTCCAGGTAATTTATATATTAATTGAACCTTCGATTTTATTTTATTAATATATGAGAGATTTCTTATAGACCGAACTAATGGATCTACATATAGCTAGGAACGGGCCCAATCAGGACCTACAACTTTTGTATTTGTTTCTGGGATAGTTCGTCGAATTATTTCTTGAATATCGAATGACTCCGTGACGAAAAAAAACGAAATAGCAAGACTTACTTTTCAATAACTCATTGTTGAGAATTCAAAAATTTCTTCAAATGGTTTTGTTATCAAAAGTGCATCAGTTCTCAACTATTAAGTCAATTGTGAAAAGCAAAGCTGCATCGATTTATCTCTAGAAGTCGAAAGATCTCTAATTTTGTCAAAGCTTTCCATGACTTAAGCCCTATTTTTTGTTGAAGTGCTTCTGAGATAATATTCATAGTCATTAAAATCTGATCAATTTTACCTTTTCGTTGAAGGGCTTTAAAACTTGTAGTTCTCAAACTAAATATTTTGGATACCAAATCGAACCAAAGTTTTTGAGGGTAATATTTAAGAACGCTTTTTAGAAGCACACTTCGCATCTTTTTGAAAATGGATAGAGAACAGCTCTTCACTATTATCTATCATAGTCCAGAAAACGGACCAATGACTCTTCAAAACTGAGTTTAACTTTTGTCAGGCATCGACCCGGTCCAAAGGGCAGCAAGGTTTGGAGCAGCCATGCCAGGCGGCAACAGTTGTAACAAAAGAACATGACTAACTGAAGTTACCTGAAGCAAAGGCAACAACAACAACAGCAACAACAACTGCTCGCATACTAACCACAAGAAAAGCGGACACTGGGCACACTGCAGTACCCTTCATCATCAGTAGAACGGTTGGTCTGTCTCTCTGCCTGCCAGCCTGCCAGCCTTCCCATTATTAGGCCTTTGCCTTTGCCTTCGACAGTGCCAGGGCCCGGCCCATTGTTTTCGATTTTTATGAGGCATGTATAAATAATTGCGCCCAAAGGCCGCCAACATAAGTTTTCATGCCGTCCGCGTGAGGAGCACAACTACACACACACAATCACACACACACACACACACACACACACACACACACACACACACACAGACACACACACACACACCGATGTAAGAAACAAAAAAAGAATGCCGGCAGCGCCATCCGTCGACGAGCAACTAAACTCTTCGTCCAGCCCCCAAGATGAGGAGCACAACAAAATGTGAGGAGAAGAAACAGAAAAAAAAGAAAAAAATTTGGCTTCAGGCTGCGAATAAAACAAAAATGGAGGACTGGTCGCCAGGCTGGTTGGTCTGCCAGCATTTAAGGAGTTTTTAATTTATTATAGATAAATATTTCGCGTTGAGAGTTATGGGGCATTGCCAAGGCACGCTCGGTGCGGGCTCCAGTCGATGGGAAGGGGCGGCAGCATGGAAAAGGCGGCAGAGTGTCCATTCGTCTATAAGTGGTGGCTGCAAATTATTATGAGAAAAGTCAGGCAGGCAGGCACTGGCAAAAGTTAAACATGTCAAGAGAGGGAGCTGACAATGAGTCGGAACAGTGGGTCAAGCCAAATAGCCATAAATATTAAAGCTGAATATAGATTGAAGAATAATAAAGCCCCAAAACCTTTATCCGCTTGAAATAAAAGCAACAAAAGTACCGAGAATCTTAATTTCAGTCATCAACTAAATTTCACCTGCAAATAGGACTAAGCTAGTTTAATCTATAATTGTATTTTAATATACATTTAATGTAAATTATTGAATCATAACAGTATAATTAAAGTGTAAAGTATCAGAAAAATAACCTGGAAGGATCTCGTCTACATTTTTTGTGAATATACTTGTATTTTAAACAGAAAACTAGAACCCAGCAAAAATCAACAACTATATTTGATAGTTCAGATAATAATTCCCAATATCCGAAGCTTTAAAGAGCATAATAAGAAATCAGCATGTTTATAAGAAGCAGAAGAACCGTAAAGCAATGCCAATATCTCCATCCGCCAGTTCAACAGAATTTTTTAAGCATAAGTTAGGGGACACTATTTTAGCTTAATTTAGTAAGGGACTAAGAGTCAGTCTTGCGCAACTAAAGCGTGATATTAATCATTGAATTTAAAATAAAAATAGAGGCGGCCTTGCACTCCATAGGCCATAGGATCAAAATATCAATGGGAATCAAAATCTTCGCACTTTGAACTTTGGACTCTGAACTCACAGCCAATTTTCTAGACCCGCCATTTAATGGTTCCTATGATAATTGAGGTGCACAAAATTTCTGCCGAGTTATAAAATCCTTGCTCTACGACCGACCGCCTTATTTTGTATGCTTAGCTGGAAGAAATCCTTAGCTGTAAAATATTAATCATTGAATTTAAAATAAAAAGAGAGGCGGCCTTGCTCTCCATAGGTTATAGGATCAAAATAGCAATGGGAATCAAAAACTTCGCTCTTTGAACTGGGGAACTCATAGCAAATTTTCTATAATAATAGAGGTGCACAAAATTTCTGCCGAGTTATAAAATCCTTGCTCTATGACCGCCTTATTTTGTATGCTTCGCTGGAGGACATCCTTAGCTGTTTAACCCCTACTATCCTTTCGACCACTACTCTAAACCCTTTAAGCCCACTGTAGAGCAGACAGAAGTTCTGAAGTAATAGCTGGGCCAGATGCAGAAGACAACAAGGACAACCCTCGGCGGCGTTAATGATGGTCCTCTGTGCATGTGTGTGTGTGTGTGTGTGTGTGTGTGTGTGTGTGTGTGTGTGCCTATAATGGGGGTGTTCCTGACGTTGTTAAAGTCAAAGTAGACAGAATAACAGACAGAGCGGAAGGCGACGAGGTCGGCCCATCGCCAATGTACATTTCGATTGTCCTTAGGGTTGATTTGAGTGAGCAGGATGTGTGAGAGGCAGCCGGCCAGACTAGCAAAGACAGCTAAAGCTAAAGCAACAGCAACAAAACCCATGACAGCCTGTCGACGTCTATCTGCTATGCTGCTCTGCTGTTATTGTGCTTGTTGTTGGCATGTCCTTGGGGCGACGCGTCGCTCTTGAAACAAAGGGCGACAACGACGAGGACGACAGGAAGATGGCAGACAAAAAATGCATTCGAGCATAGAAATTTCAAAAATTGAAATTCAATAACATCGCAAAGAGCGAAACAGAGCCGACCTGCTACTCGTATCCATGTAAGGATGTGATGGCCGACTTAACAAGGCGTTGAGGCAATTTCGTGCAGGAAGTCAGTGGCGGGACAAACAGCAGCGCCACAGGAGGTTAAACGCAGCCCTGCCAAAGGTCAAATGAGCCACAAGTGGAAGAAAATGTGGCAGCATTTTAACACTTTTGTGGCACTCGGCAGCGGCTTGTGCTAAAAATTCATAATATACATTTTAATAATACAATGCTTGCCAGCCATACATATATTGACCGCCTTGTCCTGATCCCAAAAACCCAAGCCAAAACCAAAGCCAAAGTCAAAAGGCCGCACAAATTACACATGTCGACACTTTATTAAAGGCTACGATAGCCACCATTGGAAGCAAAGCCCTACAAGCTTATGTATAAAAAGCATTTGCCTTTTTTTGTGGTCATCACCTTAGTGGCCAACGAGTGGCGGCCCCAACGGCTATAAAATGTCGACCCGTCCATATGTTGGTCGGGGCACATATACATACGTATATGCGAGTATAAAAAAGGGCCCATAAAATGGCAAACGGAAACTTTGGCGCGCTTTTTTTTTTGGCACACTACTAAAGCTGTTGCTGTTGTTGTTGTTGTTTGTGTGAGAGGCGGTTTACGCCTACCAGCATTATTGTTGTATCTCGCTGATACTTAACCCTTTCACAACCAAATTGTTGAAGCAGACAACAGCCCGAAAAATATGGCTGAAAAGTGCCAGAGGAAAGGATGCGCCGAGGCGGGAGATATAAAAGACTCGATAAAAGCCAACGAAAAAATTTAAGAGTCATTCGCACATATCGTGTAATTTTAATGCAAATTATAATGAGGCGCCTGTTTAAAATTTATGTTGCCCAAAACTGACACGACAGGGCCAACTCTGGTGGGTTTGGCGCAGCGACAGGAAATTTGTTGCCACTCACTACATCAAAAAACGAAAAAACAAAAAAAAAAGCCCAGGGCTGTATGAATCTCATCTCACATTGTCACAATCGCAGGTGCTAAGCGGAAAATGGGGCAATTTATTCATATTAACACGGCTTGGCTCATTAACGCTATCTGCCCCTAATGAGCTGATGAAATTAACGAAAGGGGCTTAAATAGGGCACATGAATGAACAAAAATGCTCAGGTCTTTGTAATAAATCAAATCAAATTATATATTAATTTTGTTTTTTTTTATATCTATAATTAGGTTAACTTTTTGAAATTTATGCTTCAATACTGAAGTATTCGTGGTATTTAGGGAAATCAGTTACTGCTCAGTGCTCAGTTTCCTGTCTTTTTTTTATTTGATCTATTTTAAATCTTCCCCAACACAATATGTTCGGTGAGGTATTGAGAGGCGAGGTAGATCTATAAACTCTTTGTTATTCGATTCTTCAGTCTTTCCAGCGATTTATTTAAATATAATTTTATGTAAGTCCTAAGGTCATATGGGCGGGTAATTGTTTTTTTTTTATTATTTACAGTGAAATACTTTATACACCGATAGAATGTTTTTTAAAAAATCCGGATAAAAGAGGTGTCCATTAAGGAAGTTTTTATTGTACATCCTTGTATTCTTACATTATTATGTACCATGCTGATGATATAAAACTCATCCTATCATACAAAGTTCATCTTCATTATAATCGTGTGCAGGATGATCTGCACTGCAATCTTGCTGCTCACACCTCAATTGCTCTAAAGGTAAACCATCGAGGTATGATTTATTAAGCCACTTACATTATTGAAAATAAAACACTTAAAGGTATAGTATGTTATATCGACAGTCAAAGATTATGACATTTTAAATCTCCTTGCCATTTATACCTTTGAGTGTTCCCGAAATAAATCATCTTCAAACCATAAGTATGTTTAGTGCTGACCTGAAGCACATTTATTATTGGTGTGCTTTGGTTTACCAAAAAAAAGGGATTAGGATTAATGGCAGAGTTCAAATGTGGTCCAGAAACTATAGAAGAAGTAAAAGCTTAGAAACAAATTGTGTCAAGGAAATTACGGCCTTAAATTTCGAACTGTCAAGACCTAAAGATTTGAATTGCGTTTAGTTCAAGCTACAAGATGTTTGTCTGAATATTTAAATCAGCTTTTAGTTCTTATCATACCTCACACGTCGATTGGGTTATAAATAGACTATATTATAATCCACTTATAGACAGAATAAACTCGCTGTAGAGATGCCAACTAGCATTAATTATAAGTATTACGGATTAGATTACCGCTTCATAACACATCTTTAAAACATTCAAGTAGAGGCGTCTTGCAATTAAATGTAACACATTTTCTAATCAAATATATAGTATAAAGAGTTCTTTATTCAATTGGGGCACTAAGAGTTGCATACAAAAACGACTATATACATGTTTGTATATCGTTCATATATATCGTATATAGTAAGTGTGTATATATGGATACATTTATTTTTGGCTGAACAAATTATTTACCATAGGTAAACAAAATAATAAGTAATAAATATTTGCAGCTGCGTACATACTATATAGTATGCCCCCAATTTAGTAAACAATTCCCAGGGTTTGTGTACAATAATCAAAAGTGAAAACGAGTTTATTTCAATCTGCATTGATCACAACCCATTCACCGTGATTGTGTTTATCAACGCAACGTCAAGAGTTTTCTATATATAGCTATCTTTTCGGTTGGTTAGCGTAAAAATACATATTTATTTATTTGTTTATCACAATCAATTTTTAATCACTCGGATAGAGGACAGAGGCCACTTGAGGGTGCTGTTAAGCTTTTTATAGTTTTTATTTTGTTGTTGTCTCATTTAAGCCAAAAAATAAATAAATTATGAGATTGAAGACGAAGACCAACAAGCAGTCGTGGCCGAGTGGTTAAGGCGTCTGACTAGAAATCAGATTCCCTCTGGGAGCGTAGGTTCGAGTCCTACCGGCTGCGAATTGAGTTGGTAACGAAAATTGGGTTACTTTATTTTAAATATTTTGGCACACAAAACGAAAAATATTATCCAAACATATGTATCTATAGAACAGTAATTGGTGTGGCAGATAAATTATTCATACTGGCATACATTTTCGTACGTGCCGAGACGAATCGATATAAACAAGCTAGACTGTTTGTATGTCTGAACCACGATATTTTCGAATCTACTCAAGTTAAAGACTGCGCGTTTTGCATAAAGACCTGTTACTCAGTTCTGCAGATCAAGTAATATGAAAATGTAGAATTGAAATAGTTGTAACATAAAAATATGCGATTGATGGGATGAAATTAATCAGTGGGATAAACTTTGTTCCTTAAAATCTAGTAGAAGTCTGAGCTTTTTCATTTTCTTTATTCTTTTTGGGTGCACAGCTGGTTGGTATGAGCATCTGTCTGTCTGTATGAACGCCAATATCTCGAAAATTACAAGAACTAAAGCCACTACAAAACTCTATTTCTAGTTTCGAGCATTATTCGGTATATAAGTGTTGTTTAAGCTTTAACCTGTAAATGCTTCCGCTTTCAAATTTATGCAATTCTAAAACTCAGCCACAGCTGTCATATCGATTATATGGCATTTGTGCGTAATTTGATGCGTTATTATTCAAATGATGTATAATTTGCAACATTATATCTGCTTACAAAACCCCCACAACTCAGACAAGGAACGAGTTGCTGCCTCCTCCTGCTATTCCTTCTCCTATTCCTCCACGTTTTTCGCACTTTCGTTGTCAGAGACGCGACGACGGGGGCCAAGTTCTCCATTTTACGATGCGCATTACAGGCACCTGCCATATTTTCTTGTTCGTAATTATTATTGTATTTGTGGCCGAGTCTCTGCTTCGACTGCTCCTTCACAGAACCGGCTTAAGCACCTAACTGTATGTGGTAGTTGCGCCATCGCTTGGACCATCGATGCATCTTCGCAACGGGCCATCGCGCCATCGATAGGCCGACAACGTCGTTGGAGTGGGGGACTGGTTCAGGGAGGTAGGAGGGGGAGCGAAATGGAAACCATCAGACAGCCGCACGCTTTTTGCCGTTAGTCGCGCTGTGATCTCGTGGCGTATCTGTTGCATGCCACGGCCATGGATGCCACAAAATCGTAACAGGCCTCATGCAAATTGTTGCAATATTTTGTGTTTGTTATTGTTGTTGTTGTTATGGCTGTTATTGTGGCAGCTTTGCGTGCCGCGTATCGCTAACTTCAATTGCTTTTCGAGCTGTTATAGTTATTTTATTTCACTTTAGTACAGTTTAGTTTATTTTGCTCTCCATGCTTGTATTTAAATTACCGTTTTCTTTTTTGGATATCGACACAAACCAGTTCCCCAACATTTTCCTAACATACTTGTACTTGTCACTTTTGTAGGTCAACAAACGTATTTTCGATTATTGATTGTCTGCAAAGATGCGAGCATATTCTGTATACATATTTTTGTTTGCAGTAAAGCCACAAATGTTACTAAGAGTTCTCAATATAAAATGCGGTTGAAATGAAATGTTTGATTGACTTTTGATTGCTAGAGTACTACATAAATTGAAAATACTAATATTACTTTTATTATTTATTGGTGCAGACTAAATGAAAAATGTGTTAAATAAAGAAAGAGCAAAAATAGCAAATATATGCTCTGATTATTAGTCTAATTGATTCTTAGTATTTTCCATTTTTATTTCAATATTTTATTAGGTTTTATTAAAACAAGAAAGGTGAAGAATCTAAACACTTAATAGCCCACAAAATATAAAAAATTAATAGGTTCGAGTAAAGGCAACAATAATTTCTACTATTCTTCGTCATCATTAGTTTCATTATTCTCTTTATTTGTAATCTTTTACTCGCACTCCTGGATTTATGTAGATAATCAATAAAGAAAACCTCGAAATTCTTTCTCACAAATCCATTATCCTCGTTATGAAATGCATTAAGATATTATAACGAAAGTAATGTTAAGCTAAAATGATTAATTAATTTAAGTTGCTTTAGTTTAATTTCTTTCTTTAGCTTAGCACCATTAACAAACATTTGTGTAAAGAACCAACAATATTCCTGAATACAAAATTTCATAAAAATAACATGCTCTACCACATCAGATAAATTGCGGTAAGCAAGTTAAGAAAAAGTTACTCAAGTTAACACGAAATGGTAAAACTTTTGCACGCTTATTCGGCATAAGCATGTGCGAGTATGTATGTATATGTATATACCAGTACATATATACATATATATTCTGGTGACCTTTGCTAAATTCTTTGCTCTTCATCCCTATCTCCAGGCACAAATCACGCCCGATGCACATGACACGCACATTTAATGCCAACTAAATGCTTACAACTTAAAACCAACTTAAATCCAACTTAAAGCCCTGGATCCTGGATTCCAGGAGACCCGGGAACCCTACGCATATTTAACGGTCAATTAACATGCACATCACGTAGCTGGACAACGTGACGCTGACACTTATGCCAACGTCCACCCAACAGCATTGACATGTGACGCACAACAACAACAACAACAACGAAAGCAACATACCCAAAAATATTCGAATATTGTGCGCCCCACATTTTAAAAAACTGGCCTGGCCTGGCCTGGTCTTAACTTTATAAAAAAGAAAAAACATTAAGCAAATTGTTGTAAAAATAGGCAAACAACGCCTCAAACTCAACTGTAAATCAAATGCGATGCGCAGCAACATGACGCAAGAAACAAGCAGCAACAGCAACATGTTGCTGATGTTCATGCGATGTTGTTGTTGTTGCTGTTGATGCTATATACTTGGACATATTGGAATAGTTGGTGCAGAGCGTTTCTGGGACACTGACTCTAGCGAATTCTTGGCTATAGGTCTGCATGTATTTGTAAATTGTTAAATTCTGAACACGTTAGCGGACATGAGAATAAAATTCTTACCAGTCAGTGTAAGAATATCTGGAGCTGTGTTAAGGAACACGAACTAGCTCAATTGATCTACGTTGTTCATCCCAAAACAACCAACCACAAAAAACATTT
Organism: Scaptodrosophila lebanonensis; assembly: GCF_003285725.1. NCBI lineage: Eukaryota > Metazoa > Arthropoda > Insecta > Diptera > Drosophilidae > Scaptodrosophila > Scaptodrosophila lebanonensis. Next base: position 10,998,746 of record NW_022060742.1, on the reverse strand, counting down.
TTATAAATTTTTTGTAGATAATTGTTGGTAACTATGACAAGACATGAACCTTATAAAGATTTTTTTTACTGAATTTTAAATAAATAAAGCGATATTCGGTAAATAAATTTAGCTTTGAATGAAATATGACTATTTTCTCGTATTTGAAAATATTTCTCATTTTAGGTATCAAATGGAGTTACGTATTTTCCTCAGTCCCATAACTTTGCACTCATAATTATACGACTTTTACTAAAAAATGATATACAATGCATTCAAGTGCAAATCTAAAAATTTAATACAAAATTTTAAACCAATACTGTAAGTGTAAACTTTTTATTTTTAAATACAATTAGATAAATAAAATTAAACTGTGAACTAGTTCTGCAGTTTAGTCGTTGTTCTTGAGGCTACAATAGTTGGCTCTTTTTATGCACTGTACCCAAAGGGAGAAATGTATACTAAATCTTTTAAATCTTAGTTATTGTTCTTAAATGCATTCAATATATAATTTTATAAATGACATTTATATATTTATACATTTAATGAAATTTGATAATTGAATTAGTTCGCTATTTAAATTTAAGTGTGTTTATCATTTTTTCATTATTATTTAAAGTTTTTTTTAACAAAAGAGGCTAGTTCTAATTTGTTTTAATTTAATTATTATTTCATCACTAATTAATCAATTGAACAAGTTAATAGGTCCCAATTGTATTGAAAATTCTTTCAATTAAAAATTCAAAAATTCAGAATAGATATTCTTCTTTTGAAGGAACTAGTTCGCCGACTCCATATCGAATTGACAGCTCCAATAAAAAGATGTCTTGCCTTCATGCATATTATGCAATACCATGAGTCTTAGATTGAGGTTGCAATTGATTTTAATTATTGGTTCATTATTAGTTAATCAATTGAACTAGTTCTTAGGTTGCAATTGTATTGAAAATTCTTTCTATTAAAAATGTATTTAAATCAAATTCTAAAATTCTAAAAAGATATTCTTCTTTTGAAGGAACTGGTTCGCAGACTCTATATCGAATTGACAGCTCCAATAAAAAGATGTCTTGCCTTCATGCATATTATGTAACGCCATGAGTCTTAGACTGAGGTTGCAATTGATTTGGTTGGCTTCCAACCGAAAGTGGGCCATGCAGGTGCCTGGTGTTGGGTCAGCCACCACCACCGTCTCTTAACTTCAACTCCAACTCCAACCGAACCTGTACCTGCCATTGCCATGTCAGGTCTGTCTGCCTGCCTGCCTGCCTTCCTGCCTGGCTAGATGCTGACGATGACGCTGACACTGCTGGCAGACGCAGCAATTTTCGGTTTGACATTTTGGCAGCTCTTGCTGCCACTGCTGCTAACTTCTAATTGCGCTGGCAAGACAAGAGACGGCCCGCAGCACGTCCTAGTTTGCATGCTGGCCGGTCATGCCTGAATTGCCGGCGGTTCCAGTTCAATTCCCTACCCTTTCCGCAGCCAAGTCGCTGTGCATGCGTGCAAGCAATTTGACATATTAATTTTTAGTCATGTCACATCCATGACAAAAACTAATGAGCAGCAGCCCATTTACTAGGTGGAAAACCCTAGCAGAAAACGCAGCCACAAGTCAGCCATAAACATGCCTGGCAAATGTCGGCAAGTCGGGCAACCCACACACTTCTCATACACACTACAAGCGCACGATTATAATCATCGCCATCATCATCATCACTATGAACGTCATCAACATCAGTCTCGTAGTTGCTGCTTCATGCCACGACATGCAGAAGACAACGACATCGACAATTCCAAGTTGCCGCCACATGCCAATGCAGCTGCCTCAGTTCGCAGTTGGTGGTACTTTCTTCCAAATACGAGTATACTTACATACTATACTTGTTCTTTTTCATACATACACGTATGTACATACATACATGCATATGTATCTATGTGTAAATGTATCTATGTATGTACTTCCACTCTCTGCTGATGCTTTCATATTTTCTATTTTAGTTTAATATTCTCCGCTCGCTGCCAGCCCAGACATTGGCCGTCATTCGCTTTGTTTTGGATCATAATTTAATAAATTTATGAAATTTGATAGTTGAACGTGTTAGGAGCTTAGTCCGACGTCTTCAAATTTATGTATGTAATGGTGGGGTGGGCGTGTCGCTGGTAAGGTGATGCTTAATTGGTTCTGCTGCACATTTAGTGGCAAGTCATTAAAATTCGTTCAACTCTTGGGACTACATTTTGAGGAGTCATTAGCATTAATATTACACAAAGGGGACAACCATCTTGACTGAGCTCAATAAGATTATTCTTAAGCTTTAATATTCATTTCGGTAATTTTATTCAATATTTTAGTCACACTATGCATTTAATAAAAGGTATTTTGAAGCAGGGTCATAAAAGCCAGCAATTTTGAAGTAGTTCCATCGATAAGCAGAAATATTAAACATTTATTTGCATTCGAATGGAGAATGCATTCTCTATTAATTTTCATAGCCTTCTTTTAAAATGTAAAGATTATCTTTGCTTTGTTTCTTGCTTTTCAGATGCATAGGAACTGCCTATTATTAAGCTAAGAATTGGGATATGATTCACTTCCCTCAACATTGTCAAGAAGGGGTTCGAACCATTAAATCAGCTGGCAATATATTTTCTCGATTTTAGTGTAAGTTAAGCGAAACTTTTCATTGTCAAATGTGAACAGATTGTTTAAATTTCTAGTCACTTTAACTCTATTATGGGTCATTAATTTTTTGTTATACTTATTTTATTTTATCGACAAACATAGCTATCGATTTGAGAGAGAGAAAAAAAAAATGCTAATCTATAAATGTTTAATGCTTTCTAACAGTTCTATCAATTTCTCTATAGCCTGGGATCGAAAAAAAAACAGTTCTACCGGTGTTTAGAGCATTTCGTGCAAGTTAATCATTTAGATTAACCCTAAATAATTTATGTATAGGTCTCAACATTTTTTGAAAACAAATCAAAGAAGCTAACACAAAATATTAAAATTGTTGATGATATTGAAGATGTTTAAAAACTGTAATCAAGCACCTTTAAACACGCTTTTAAAGATGGAAAATATCAGAATAGATTTAATTTAATTTAGCTGAAAACATTTTTACAAAGAAAAACAACTCCATTGTTTGAACAACTATAGATCTTAGGACGCAACTGCACGGTCAATTAATTATTTAAATTAAATACAATTATAATTAGCGTCTAAGTTGGATAGGTTGGGGGGACTGGTTTTAAAAGCGCTGGAACTCTCTTATTTGCTATGAAAACATATAGCCATAATTTAGAGTTGAGTGTTGTTCATTTTTATTATCTATAAGACCTAAGACCACACTAAGTACGTGATTCCACGGGCTACATCATTAGACCTGGGATGACAGCAAATCTCGCTTAAATTGCAGAAACACGCCACCAAATTATAGATAGAAAAGCCGAAGCGTTTATACATTCATCTAGTCTTGTCGCCCTGACCGCTGGACTGACAGTGCCTGGACCCTGGACTCTGGCAGTGGCAATGGCAATGGCAATAGGAATAGCAATCGTTAGGCGAGCAGCAACATGGATGCTCTGCTGAAATAAATACGAAATCATTTGTATATTTCAGTTTTGCGTAGTTTTGTTTGAAATGCTAAAACATTTATCGCTGTCGCCGTTCCCAGTGCCGATGTGGCAATGGTCAATGGGCGAGCCACCCAGCGGACATGGTCGCGGACCCGGACGTTTGCAAGGTGGTCAACAGCGAGGGGCTCGTGCGGAGGGGCGGGGGAAGGGGCACAACATGGCAAATGGCGCATACAAATGCTGGCAGCGCGGACGAGGCGTGAGAGGCGTGAGAGGCGTTTGTTAGATAGCATGAGATGAGCCGATGAGCCGCCGCTGAGCAGCAAAAACTTCAGCTTGACGATGGCGAGGAGGGCCGGCAGTTATTTTGTTTAGACTGCAAACTGTGAGATAAATTGTGGTATATCTGTATCTACGCTGATGCTGATGCTGGTACACTGCACTCGACTGTCCAGCACTTTAGTTGTCCTGTTCGGGTTCGGTTCTGTCTGGCCCAGCCCAGCCCAGCCCTGTTCTGTTCTGTACTGTACTGTAGTGTCTGTCCTGTCCTCTGTGTGTGTTGCGAGGCCCAACTGGGGGCTGACTGTTGATTACAAAGTTGCCAGTGCAACAGAAATGGAAATGAAAATGCAGCCGTTCCTGCTCAGCCTGCATATAAACGTCAACGTTTAAAGTGTTAAAATAAAAGCAGCGAGTTTCGTGTAAAAAATGGCGCGCCTGAACTTTTACAACGCTACGAGTCTTACACCTCTCTTCTGCAACCCAAGCCGAGGGAACAGTATCTGCGTGTCTGTGTGTGTGTGTGTGTTTGTATGTGGTTGTGTGAAAAATTATGGCAGCTGACTGTGAAAAATTGTTGCAAATAGTTTCCAGTAAATGTTTTTTAGTCAATTTGAAGTGCAAGCAAGCCTTTAGTTAATGCGCCTGCAGAGCTCGCCTCTCCAGGGCAGATGATGGCAAAGTAGGATTCATTGCATTAAGTGCTCTTGGAAGTGTATCGATGACTACATGACGGCACCTAAGAGTGCTCGATATATGTACTATACTATAGTATACGTATACTCGTATATGAATGCATATTCAATGGCAGTAAGTATGTCAGTGCGTGAAGTGATTTTCTGCTGTGGGAACTTTTTTATTTCAATTGCCGGGTATTGAAAAGAGTTAAGCTTTTGAACAATTATCAGTGCAGTGGCAAACAGAGATGGTTTCACAATACTATCGATTGCTAATTATGTCGCGTTATTTTATAAGTTAATATTTTCATTTTAGTTTTAAGATTTTATTGCCCTTATAAACCTCACATTTCTTTTTACTTTCTGGACTCGTGCTCACTTATGGCGATTTAAATAAAATTAAGAAATATAATAAAATTAAATATATATAGAAAAACATTTGAATGTGTCTAGTTAAACGATTCTTAGCTATTTTCAGCAGATAACAGATATTTAATAAAAGGCTCTATGTATTGAGAGCAACAGCAAAAAGTATGTTTGCGGCGGGAGAGTGAAGAGAATTGTTAAAAATATGAAGAATTAAGATTCCAAGCTTGCGTTTTCAAAACTTTAAGATTATATACCATTATAGATTCGCTTTTTAGTATTACTTGATTGTTCGAATTGTACCTATTCAGATATTTTTTGAATGGCGTAACCTGCCTTATGAAAAATAGCCTCTAATAATACTATTAGAACACAAACTAGTCTGAATTACTGGTTTATTAATATTCACATAGTAAAAAAAAATTATAGAGATTTATATTCATTTCGCGTTTATATATTCTGATAATACTTTCCAATAGAGCTTCAAAAAGAATCAATTTTTGCGAATTTTTGCTAAGAATCGATTTAATTGAGAGATGGAGAGAAATGGAATAATGGAAATGCAAATAATAAAATAATGGAAATGAAAACTTGAATTAACATATCGAAAATAACAATAACACTTCTTGTTTTATTACTCAGCACAACATAAAAACTACCGTAAGAGTCAATAATTAACCAATGTTAAAAGTCAACTCTTATCTCTTAAAATCCATTGAAGGCCATTCATGAGATTGTCAATTGGGAATCAGGTGTGGATTGTGAATATATGTGCAGTTTTTCGCCATAAAACTCAAATGAATTGATTTGCTGATGAAATCGCTGCAGAAATATGTCGGCTTAATAGCACTCAGTCAAACGGTCGATGTGCATAAAGAACTTCCTCGGACTGACAGCAGATTCGGATAAACTGGGGAACAAAAACCGAAAGAGTGTGCAAACATTTTTTCGCTGCATTCACCGGCGAGAGTTCAACACTCCGATAATGCCACAACCTATGCGCTTTGCATTCACAATTTACAATCATTTTTTTTCTCTCATTTCTCTGACTCTGCCTTCTTCGGGCAGGCACGACAGCCACATTTGTGTTTTCATTTATTATAAACATTCTTTTTTTCACGATTTGCCGATAAGCAAAGGCACTGACACTCAGGTCTTTGGTCGGTCGCTGTGGTCCACGGTTTGCCATTTCCATCGCCATCTCTCATTGATTTCGCGCATTCCTCGGCGACCCGAGACGGGCTGAGTCTTTTGTGCTGAGCTCAGGGGCCATTGCTGTTGCTGTTGCTGATAAATGATTTCAATATTTATAAAAGCCGAGAATATCTCACTGCGAGGCGCATCAAGTTGCGTCAATCGGCCGACCGGCCGTCAGTCTCATTAATTTCAGCATAAAAATCAAAAAGCAACAACAACAACAGCAAACAAAAAACCAGAGAAAAGCGAAAAAAATAACAACATTTTAATGCTTTGTATTCTCGCACTGTCTGGATGATATTCAATTGCTGGAAAATGTTTTTCCCAATGAAAAACTATCTGTAAATAAAGGCAGCCGACATTCAGTGGTGGGACAGGAAACGCAGTCAGCCGAGCCAATGAGCCAGGAAGTGGGCTGTGCGGGTGTAGAGTCAGGCGGGGGGCGTGGCGACATGGTGTGGTGTGCAATTTACGGTGAGTCAGCGACAGCGTCCGCGTTGTTGCTGCTATGGAATTTAAATGCCGCATTTGGCTTTGAAGCACCATTTATCAGCTATCAATATCAACTCCAGAGAATGTCGTTTGGTTTTATTTTTGAGCAATTCAATAGCTTTGATGGGCTTTTAAAAGAACTTTAGTTTAAAAAGTAAAACGTGGAAATGCTGATTAATTCATTATTTTCAACTGTCAAACAATTTTTTTGGAAAAGGTTAAAACTGAAATTTTAATTAGATTTTTTATGATACAGCTTACATTTTTTGCAGCTAGAAGCACGGTACATTTTTTTAAATAAATCAAAGGTTTAACGACGGTTGTTCTTTTCGAATGCTTTGTGATTCAAAATCACAATCGATATTTTGTTCCTAAATAAATGAAGAAAAATTAAAAAAAAAAAACATGTTTCTGTTATTTTTTTTTACCACGGATTTTTCGGTCAGTGTGCACAGCATGATATGTTTAAAAATATCCTTACACAGCTAAATACATAATCCAGCAATGAAAGGTTATCAATATTTCGATATTCAACATATTTAAATGCCATTTCAACTAAAAAATAAAAGTACAAAAAGTACATTGAAGAATGTTGACAAATCGATGCATTGGATATATGTACAAGTATTCCTATTTTTATTAATTTATTTATTATTTATTTATCTATTGAAAGGGTTTGTCGTCAAACGCTGTTTCAGATTTTTTCTCGGCAATCATAAAATATTAATACTTTGAATAAATTTATATTTATAGATTTCTTTCCATGAACTTTTAAATTCCATAGTGTAGGTGTTGGAATATAGTTCAAATAAAGATATAGAGGTAAAGATATTTTAAAATATACATTGCTTATACACCTAATTCTGTTGTAATTGGAACCGATATTGCCAGGATCAAATGCTGTCACTATAGTTTTTGAAGTGTACCTGCGAGTTAACCTCTTTCTGTCTTTATGCATTAATCAAGTCAGTGGCAAATAACGACTTTTTTGAATAGATTATATAATTTTACATTTTAATCAGTTGCTTGTGCGAGGAAGATAATTTTGAATTATTTCAAGTGAAAAGTGCATTTGAATGGAATTATAAACTTTTTAGGACCGCATTTTTTATGGTGGAGACAGATATATTGGATTTATATAATGATTTAATGGAGAATAAAGAATGTTCAAGTCACAAATAAACATTTCTCTAAATAAAGACAAATAAATTATGTATGTTGTCTTTTTGAAGCCTTAATCATTTTCTTCCATCATTCAATGTAAACATAGTGATCAATTTTTTTTTCAAATCATATTCAGTTAAGGGGAAAGGCTGTCATTGGTTACAAGTAATTAAAGATTCACAAATATCTGCCTCACGGAATCAATAACTCTGGGAAAATACATCAAGCAACTGTTGTTTTCTATCAATTTCTGAATAAACATTTCGGATATTTACATTTCTGCATTCTGTCGGCTGCACGTCAAAAGTGATGCATCTAAATTACCAAAAATTAAAGGCATTTCGGAAGGCCCAGCTTGGCCTATGACCACCACACCTCTGTAGCTTTAAACCATTTGTCAACAACATACACATACACATACACACACACACACACACATACGATGGGGTGAAAAAATGTTGCCAACGGTTGAGGAAAACTATGCAAAAATTCGGGCCGACTGTGCGTATCAAAAACGAAAAAGTCGTTGGGACAGATTCAACAATGCTGCCTACAACAAAAATGTGGCATTGCCCACATATTCCACAGTATTCCACCCGCAACCCTTGAGCCCTACCGGAGTCAAATTTATAGGCAATGGTCTGCAGCCAGCGCTGCTTCACTTGAGCGTGAACAGTGCTGACTAAAAGTACAACAACCAGCTATGGCAGGCGACAGTTTTGTTTAGTTGGAGGACTTCAGTCAATGGCTATGAATGCGTTGGTTACATAAAAATAAAACTCAATGTTTCGGATAGCAGAAATAACAAACAATTGTTGTTGAGATCCCAATCTCTCCCTCCCTCTCTTTCTCTCTCCTCTCTTTCTGTCTCTGTCTCTCTCTGGCTTTTGCAATGTTTGGCTACAAAATGGTTCCATGGAAAGCAAATTAAGCCATGAACCAAACTAAATTTTTGTCATATATTGCAGATGAGAATGGAAAATGTTTTTCCATCTACAACCAAATCCTCCTCCCCCACCACCCTTTTTTTTGTTTTGTCCTATTCCTTTTATATATATTTTTGTGCTGACAACGCAAATTGTTGACTGCTGCTGCACCTGCAGCAATAAGGGAGAGGGATGGGGCGACGACCCCCGCAAAAATACATAGCAATCCTAAATGCCTCCCAATATAGGTATGTATGTATGTATGCCACACCCCCTCCGCCCCACCTGTCGTCATCATCGTCACTTCGCAGGCATTCGCATACAAAACCCGGCAGAGGGAAAATAGTCAACAAAATGTTTGTTGGAAATTTGTTCGAGCGCAGCGATTTTCGGGCGCGTCAGTTTTGAATTGTTTCAGTCGTTGTTCTTGTTGTTGTTGTTGTTGCTGCTGCGCTGCTGTGACCCTCGATCTGAAGTGCCATTGACAAAAAAAGTTTTGGCCAACCCGCTCGCGCGTACGCTGTCTAGCCATATTTAAGGGTTCTGGCGTTTTGGCTTAGACGCGGACGAAGTTCCAAACTTTGCTTGACGACTGCCAAGTCTGCCACAAGGCTCTCCCTGATACACTCCACTTGATTCCCCCGCCCTAGTCCCTTTGGTTTTCGTAATTGCAAAATTTGTGTGGCTGGCGTTGCAGATAATGAAACTTTGGCGCAAAGTTAATGCCACTTGAAATTGTCGGGATTGGAGAAAGACAACGCATTGCGTCGGGCACACACAGGTGAGCTGCTCACAAACTTTTATTAAGAAATACCTAGTGGGGTATGGTTGGGAGCAAGGGAGAGGGGGAGTTGGAGTTGTGGAAAGGGGCAGCAGCGAATTATTTGCGTATTTATGACTGACCCTCCTGGTAGAGTTTTGTCATTTCATTTCATTTCTCTTTCTTTGCCTATTTCTGTTATTCCATGTCTGTGCTGCCGAGTAGATGCGTTGGAAAAACTTGCCAGAAAGTTTGTCATTTGAGCTTTTCAAGAGGGTATGGTTAGCTGTGTTGGTTGGATGTCTGCTAAATCCCTGGTACTTAGTCTAAGTTATCTGTTTGTTTGGAGTCTCTGCGACAGGGATAGCTGGCTTTTTATTGAAAAGGACAACTTACGCGTGAGAAATTGGGGAGCAGTAATAATGGTTTCGTTTTTAACATACCTGCAAAGAAAAGAAATTGAAAGGCAATTAGTAAACAGTCAGAACAGAAGTATTTCAATAAAATGTTAATTGGTGGTGAGCTTAAGAAAACAATCAGAATAAATATATGTACTGTGTATTTTAAGACCTTCAGATCATTTATGACCTAATTTTAAAAATTTGTAATTATTTGTTATGTTGACACTCAAACTTTCAGCCATCCGGACAGTCGAGATGTCTATTAAAACAGTCTTTAGACTTTCGTATTTCCAAGTGTGAAAAATGCTTAAATTAAAAATATTCAGCTCTAAATCGTCTAGAATATTCCAAGCCATAAATATAAATAAAAAGAAAAAAAGTAATTTCTGTTAAACAAAAACGAGGCAATTTGAATATATATTTTTTCCAGAGATACAATTGTATTTCTATTTGGAGGAGTAACTTTTTCTCTCCTATAAGCGGGATTATTATCTCAAAAATAAAAGCAGTGCTTTTAGTATAAATCTGAATGAAAGGAAAGAATAATTTAGATGTGGTGGCAGTGGATGTTTTTACTGCCTGAAAAAGCTTATTCCCATTTACAAGCATGTTCGTGTACTCTATTTAAAACATATGAACTAATTCTCAACAATACTAATACAGGACTTTTGCCTCTCTGGTGCTGGTTATGCTGCTCCCACTGCTGCTGCCAATCCCACTCACGACATTTGCCACCCCACCCATTTGTTGTTGACCACTTTGCCCCCAACTTTCACCCATAAAATGGCAACTACCTGTGCTAGCCAACTAGCAACTACTACCATACTTAATGCTATGGCCAAAATGCAGCTTGGAATTTTCTTGTTTTTGTTTTTTCTCTTCTCATTAATGCATTCGAAAGTAGCTGAAAGTTGAAAGCACTAAGCAAATCGCTCAATTTCTGCCACTGCAACCAAAAGCAGTTATCAAGGGGGGTGTAAGGGGATGAGGGGATGAGTCAGATAGTTATAGATGGCACTGACGGCACCAAAGCAATTTCCGGTGCAGAGCCACAAGGAAGCAAGAAAGCAAGCAAGCAAGCAAGAGCAGCTGTTGGCCACCTATTTACTACCGCTTTAACCTAATTTCATTAGCGAGGAGCATACGACTGCTTAACCCGCAAAAACCCCCAGTTGCTGGCCAAGTCAATTAAGCGCCGACCGCCGACGAGCCCCGAGAGAGATAAAAATCAAACGTGGAGGAAGAAAAAACGGGCAGACGACAACCAGAGTTGGTCAACACTGCAGCCGACCTGTCTCTGCAACGCCACTGCGCTCATCTTTACACTCTCACTATGAATTGGACTGGGACTTGGCTGGGGATTGTGTGGACGATGGCAGAGTGAGAGAGGGAGACAGAGAGAGAGATGGAAAACACATGCATGTCAAGTGTCTCCGTTGTACATAAAAATCCAATTTTCGTAATTAAAAAAATAAAAGCCGTGTGGCAGCATTGGACAGCAGAACCGGCACTGCGTGGACACAACAGCATTAAACTCAGCTCAAGCCTCATCTCATTAGAGCACTCGCCCCACCCCGATTGCTGCCCTCGGGCAAGACCCACACTCTCTCACACACACACACATAGACACACACACACTCGTCTAAAGACTTTACACGTAACAGTAGCGAACACACTTGAAAGCAAAGGCACAAAAAACGAAAAGAAACTTGAACATTTTTCTGTTTTGAATTGGTTGGGGAGAACATAAACACACACATAGACACACACATACATGCATAAGTAGGGTGAACTACTAAAAACAACAACAAAAATGCAAAATAAATAAACAAGAGCAACGAAAAAAAAAATGGTACGTTTGCTGGTTGCTTCTTTTATCGTATGGAGCACTTCAAAATGGCATATCATTGTCGTCGGCTCCCGTACCCCCTTCCCCCTATATCCATGGTCGAGCGTGGAGTGTCGTTGGCTCCAAGACCTGAGGGGAGCTCGCATCGTCGTCAGAGTCGTCGTTAAAACGCTTAGCACGTTTTTAATTAGATTCTGTTGCATGTGAGCGAGCGAATGAGGGAAGGAGCCCTTTGGGCTATTTCGGTGCCAAGGTTATGTTCTTTATAGTTACGGACCGGGCACCTAGGGCACCGTATAATGGTCAATTTGACAGTTTTGATTAGCGAGCGAGAATCGAAGTCTCTTGTCATTTTGCACTTTCAGGAACGTTCATAAAGTGCTGAGCTCATATCTATTTCGCTGGACGACACTTAAGAGGTCCAATGGTATGCAGATATCGATGGACCAATAACGTAATTAGCGCACAGTGTTCTGAAGATGGGAGGTTCGGTTATGGAGTAGTTTTAAAGCAAAGCTCTGCTACGCACCTAGGGGCAGTGAAGCGAAAACATATTCTCTGTTAAACATAAGTTTGCTTGGAAAATACGTTTTTAAAAGCTGTCTTAAAAACGTCAGCAATTTAAGAGTCAGAATTTGGCTTGATATGAATATTTGGTTTTGAAATTGAATTGGTTTGAATAGAAATTTGTCCGTAATGACAATAAATTAGCAAATAAAGTACAGTACACCTAATTCTGTTTTTACACGGTAGATTCGTTCCAAAAAAAGTCGTATAAAGAAAAACCGTGTAAAAAAGAACATTGATCATATGCAAAACGAATCTTGATAAATGGAATAATGTCGTGCAACCATATATAAAATTTTACATTTTCAAACCATGTTAAATCAAAAGTTAAAAAAAATACCGTGTAAAACAGAATTAGGTGCACTATTACGTTCCGTTAGCAACTACCATTTAATCCAAAACATTATCGCTTTAAAGTAAAATATGAGTGTTATTAAGCAAATAGTACAAAGACAAAATAGCACCAGTCTTAAATTTAATTTTTTGGAATAGCTGAACCTACAGTATTTATTTCAAACATTTGAAGCAAACCAAAATATTTGTTTGCCTTGTCACAATATAATTTATAGCACATTAGTTAGCCAATTTTGAACTTAACTTAACAGGTAGATTTGCCAAACTTTTAATTAATGTTGGCACCATAAGTTTATCTGAATAATGTATTTACAAATATGAATAACATTTTTTAGATTTCGGAAACATATTCGTACCTTGCTCACAAAATTTAAGCTTTATTTTCCAGTCAGTATCAGCTCGCTAAACTTTCACGCAACTTTGAAATACAGAAGACACTTCAATTGACTAATGGAATGATTTGAATTTGAATACAACAAATTAAATTGTTTTCGCCTGCATTCAAATACCAAAAAATCTTGGTATGGTCAGGGTATGGTCAGACAAGCAAATTATTTGCCCAAAAATGAGTGGAAATTCCCGAATAGTATGTAAAGAATATTATGTTGAATTCGATAATAAAATTAGTTTTGCTGCTGCCTACAACTTTTTTGTAATTTTTTTTTCAAGGTGTACTTGTAAAATTGCACAAATTTGTGTGCAAATTGTTTGCAAGTGTGAACATTGTTTTGGCATTAAAGTTCAATGTTGGTTGCCTGGCCATTTCGATTCAACGACCTCTGTGTGAATTGTTTGTATGTGCAACTATTTTGTTACTGTTTTGTCGCTTGAAAAATACCGTCAATTTGTTGTAACTGAAAACTGCAAACGTGAATTACATTTCAGACACTTAATAGCTGTCGCCTGTGGTTGGGCGAACGCGTAACTACACACATAAGTAGTTACAGATACCTGTAGATATAATACACATACAAATGTGAGTGGTGGTGTGTGTGTGTGTGTGTGTGTGTGTGTGTGTTGGTACTTAATTTACCACATATCATATCATATTTCGTAACCAGCGGCCTTAACCACAATGTGTGGCATGATATTGTGTACGGGTTGTCAGTGGCAATAACGATGAGAGAGCAGCAGCCCTGGCCATGACAACCACACACACGCACACCCTGCCCACGCAGTTTGCTGAATGCCCTTACCCCCTACACCGCCACCTCCCCCTTGGCCATATCGCTAGCCCTTTGCATCTTCATAATGAAACGTGTCAATTTACATGAAAATGATTTTTCTCACATCCAAAAGCAACGAAGACTATAACGACGCCGACGACGATGATGATGGTGCCAAGTCCCCAGTATGGCAACTTAAGTGAGGAACGCAATGGCCCGAGTGCCAGTTGGCCGACTACTGCTACTTAGACGCGACGCTTATCATCAACGGCAGCAGTTAGAGCACCTTCATGTGGGCTCAACGGGTCTCTCAACTGGTAGCTGGTAACTCTGGAGAGGATGTTTGGGGGCGGGGCGCGGGGAACGGTTTGTGTTAAGTGTTTTTTATGGCACACTCGCTACGTGACGCACTTTTTATGTGCATCCTGACTCCAAGTTATTTAAAGCAAATTATGAAAATGCTTTGCATATCATAAAAAGATTTTTATGTTCCATCATTAAGACAAATAATCTTCGCTTGATGAGCAAAGGCTAAAGCCAGCTCAGACTATGAGGGGAGACAGATAGGAGGAGTGCCACATTTAGGGCGCACTTTTATGGCCAGTTGTCGGGCAGCTGCAAGCTCCGCTTTGTTTGCCTCCGGCTACTAATTTTTAAGCTGATTAAATGCAATGAAAATGAAATCAAACTGTGTCGGATCTGACAAAGATGCCCTACTGCTTTTGAGCTCAAAGTGTTGTGGAATGTGTTTTGCATACAGCGTTCAGGTTTGATTAAAAGCTGTTAAGAAAAGTGTACTCGTAGCTACATATTTGATAAGCAAATTCAAACAGCTGCTTAGGACCCATAAAAACCGTATCATTTCAAGCGCAATGAAAGCCAATGATTACTTTTGTAAGCAGCTCGTTCAGGCATCTTTAACTACACTAATAACCATAAATTTGGACTTTTGGGCCCAGTGTTGTCCATGGGCTGAACACGAATTTCGAAAAGTTTCAACATAAAGGCAAGTGTTTCCGAAATGCTGTGTTTATGTGCTCGCTTGATTTTCAAATCGTGTTTGTATTGTTCTTCTTTACGAGCGTTTAAGCCTTTTTTCTGGTTTAAAACTCTCCCAGATTTTACAAATGCCTGCTTTCTTCACCTATTGTAGACATTTTAAAAATAGTGGTTTGATTTATTTCTTTTATTTTCTTTCACCATTCTTCTGGCTGTTTATTTGACTTTAAAGAACCATTTCGAAATAAATTGCTTTCAAAAATCTGAAGCACGGTCAGACAGGCAAATAATTTGCACGAAAAGTTATCGTATTCTTTGTCAGGAACTGTAATGAAATCCAATAAAAATGCGTTACTATTAGGGAATTTTCTGTTAAAACAAACTTCTTTGTCAATTACTTTTTAAAGCCAAATTTGTTTGAAAATTATTTGCATGTGTGATCATAGCTTTACTGAAGATGCAGGTACCTCATATTTTATTTACATTTTTATACCCTGTACCCGTAGGGTAAAAAGGGTATATTAGGTTTGTGCAAAGTATGTAACATACAGAAGGAAGCATCTCCGACCCCATAAAGTATATATATTCTTGATCAGCATGACGAGAGAAATCGATCTAGACATGTCCGTCCGTCTGTCCGTCCGTCTGTCCGTCTGTCCGTCTGTCCGTCCGTCTGTCCGTCCGTCTGGATGAACGCAAGGATCTCGGAAACTATAAAAGCTAGAATAACCAAAGTTGGCATCCAGATTCTCCTAGGTCCGAGTAAGGACGAGTTTATTTTTTTTTTGTAATTTCCCCCCCCCTTCCCCCGCTACAGAATTTCGTCAATAGCGTCCACATTTCAAATGCTACCTAAACCAAACTTTGCACACATAATTTCTATACAATTATCTACTGTTGTTTAAAATTTTATCAAATTCGGTCAATTCTAAGAAAAGTTATTAGCAAAACAAATTCTCACCAGTACAACCCCCCCAAACTGCAGCAACAAGTTCGCTCTTCTTCTTCCTCTTTTTGCTGCTTTGGGCGCATATAACTCAGTGACGGAAGTTTACCTGGGTACAGGGTATTACACTGTCGGGCTTGCTCGACTGTAGCGTTCTCTCTTGTTTTATTTAAATTTTAGGTATTTCATTTTTGATTTTTTTTTTACAATTTGTCGACAACAATACATATTGTACATATTTAGTATAATTTTTTCTAGAAATTAGTTTTTACTTTCCAGACCAAAAGGCAGTGTTTGCACTAAATTATTAAGCTTTCTTCCTCCTTATTAATTTGTTGTTCTTTTGTTAGAAATGTTTCCTACCCCTCAACTTTCCTATTACAAGCCAAAAAGCAAGTTTTTATACCCTGTACCCGTAGGGTAAAAAGGGTATATTAGGTTTGTGCAAAGTATGTAACATGCAGAAGGAAGCATCTCCGACCCCATAAAGTATATATATTCTGAATCAGCATGACGAGAGAAATCGATCTAGACATGTCCGTCCGTCCGTCCGTCTGTCCGTCTGGATGAACGCGAGGATCTCAGAAACTATAAAAGCTAGAATAACCAAAGTTGGCATCCAGATTCTCCTAGGTCCGAGAAAGGACGAGTTTATTTTATTTTTTGGAATTTTCCCCCCCTTCCCCCCCTACAGAATTTCGTCAATAGCGTCTACATTTCAAATGCTACCTAAACCAAACTTTGCACATATAATTTATATATAATTGTCTACTGTTGTTCAAAATTTTATTCAATTCGGTCAATTCTAAGAAAAGTTATTAGCGAAAGAAATTCTCGCCAGTACAACCCCCACAAACTGCAGCAACAAGTTCGCTCTTCTTCTTCCTCTTTTTGCTGCTGCTATGGGCGCATATAACTCAGTGACGCAAGTTTACCTGGGTACAGGGTATTACACTGTCGGGCTTGCTCGACTGTAGCGTTCTCTCTTGTTTGGTATCTGCAATTCTTTTTTCGCGCAGAAGTCAAAGTTTACCTTGAAATACTACTTATAAAAATAATAGAAAAATCAAAGTCCCTCAAGTAGAAGACTTTATCAGAAGTCCCATTGAACCGAGTTCAACAATCAATAGCGAAGTTAACATCGCTGCACTAAATTCAAGGTATTCCTAATAACATTTTTTTTCACTTTCCTGATACTTTTTCCTTTACTACACTCGCACTATAGTTTTTCGTATTTATGAAATTCGTCTGCACCCAACTCTGTTTTCGAGTAACGTTACTTCCTTCATGAGGAGTGCATTGGAAATGGCTTCTTTTTCCAAGTAGCTGAGTACTTATCCTATTCTGCATAATTGTCTCTGCTCCAGCACTCCTTTTCCATCTCTCTCCGCTGTTGCAACATTATACTTTTCCTGTAAAGGTGCCCAACTAAATGTGATGCCACCGTCATATTAAGCTGGGCGGGATTAGTAATTTTCAGTTGATTTTACAAGCGGCTTTTAGAGCCTGTCTTGGCTACCTGAAAGCATTTATCATTGAAATCATTTACGCAAGCTCCCAGCGATTTCCTTAAGTTGCTCGGGCAACCACTCATTTATAACTGTCAACAGTTTTTGAGTTAGTACGCAGAGAAAAACAAAAATTACAACATAAAAACTCGAACACAAAACTTATATTTAAGCCATCAGCAAAAACGGCTGCAACGCTTAGCAATTGCCACGCTGCCTGCATTGGACAAACAAATTATGGCCACTGTCAATAGACGCGCATTTCTATGCCAGCTCAGGCAACAACAAAATTGCCGGCCTGCCAAGAGGAAAGCAAAGGCTGAAAACAAGTCAACAGCAAAGGCAGCGGCAGCGGCAGCCGAGTGGGGTAAGGCCAACAGGCACCCACAGTTAGACGTCTGAGTGATGCCAAGTAGAAGAAAAATGTTAGTGTAAAAAACAAAACGAATTTGGTTGCAATTTTTACTGTTGCCGTTGTTGTTTTTCCTGCCAACTGCGAAAATGGCCGGCAGGCAGTTAGCAAATGGCAACAACAACAACCAATAGAAGAAGTGGGAAAGGAAAAGAATTGCAAGCGGAAGCAACAGGCGTGCACATTCAGTCACTCAGTCATTCAGTCCGTCAGTTGGTCCAGTTGGTCCAGTTAGTCACTGCGACGGCAACTGAACCGCAGCTAATCATTTGAATTTGCACACGAGGCCTCGGCTGCCATTACAGTTGCTCCGCAACATGTTGCAGCAACACGGGCCAGCAACAAGTGACTGCCAATCCGCCGTTCGACTTTTATGCACATTCTAACAATTTGCATTTGGAGCCGTTAAAAAAATGCTCTAAAAATCGTTGCACAATAGATTTTCCCACTTTTTTCAATGTGTATACAGTTTTACACTATTTTCATTTGTATTTAGTTTTATTTGTTGTTATTTTTTTCCCCCTAAATTGTCTAAGCGCTCAACAAATATTTTTGGTATACTGCAGTTTCTTTTTTGTTTTATTTTGTTGCTGTTTTTATCCAAGGACTTTTATGAAATATGCAGGCAGCGTACACAAAAGTGTATCTGTGTGTATTTTTTGGTTGGTGTTGTTTTCTTTATTTGTATGTAGTTTCAAAGCTCTCTGCAGAGTTGGCAACTGTCCTGGGGCGCGTTTCGTGTGTTTGCTAAATTATTATTGCATTTTAGTTCGAGTTTTTATTCCGTTGATAAATGTGGCGCACTTTTTCAAGTTTTGCCAATAGAGTGGAAATGAATTTAAATGGCCAAAAATTGGGGAAATGCTGCAAATGACAGTTTTAAGATTCAAATGATACTTAATATTGCTTTTAAAATGCAATCAATTCAATTGCTTTGTTATTTATTCAAACAAATAAAAATTTATCAATAATATTTTTTTCTTACTTTTACTTGGCAGTAAAATTTAGAGAGTGATGCAATGGAATTTATTTTCATTCCATGAATAGAATCTTCAGAGTCTGTGGATTTCAATACAGTTTGCATTTTCATAAAAGAATCTTAATGAAGAACTCTTACAAATGGTGGTGCTTTTGGTTCAAAATAATGTCTTAGAAATGTACATACATGTCTTATAAATACATACATTTTCACACATATATATATTTGTATATACATATGTAATTATAAGCGTCTAGTTGATGTTAAAGCACGCTTTTTGTTATACCAGTATGAGGCAAAATATTTATCCCGCAGTTTTAAATTGTTACAGATTGTCAGCTGTGATTCATAGAGTGCTTTATAAAATTACCAATTGCAGTTAATTGTTTATTTTTTATTGAAAAAATTTAGCACTCAGACCACATTAGCCAAATCGAAGTGAGTTAAGTTGCACTTTTAGTCACAAATGTTGGGGCGACGCCCATTTTTAGCGCGCCGCCACCCAAACGGCTGCCATAAATTGCGGTCTACTTCGATATATACATGCTTTTTTTTTTTTGCTAACTGAGCAAATTTCCTTTCAAGATAAAGTCATTGCAATGTAATAACAAATGGCCATAAATTACGCACACCAAAGGCTACAAAACAACACATTTATATTGTATCTTTTAGATACGCGATGCATGGCCACTAGATAGTCATCGGAGCATCGAACCATTGCTTTCACTGCAGCAAATAATATTATTTACGTGTATTGCGACCGTAATCTATGCAAGGCTATCGCAACATTTTAATCGCCATGCTTAATTGTAAATTTTAAAATGTGCCACGCCAAAAGTGGGACAACAGCACTAAACGAGTATTGAGAAAAAAGAGCTTAAACTATTAATGGTCATTATAATAATAGGCTATGCTGGTTGTTGCCTTAAGCGTGAACAAAATGGAAGTAGCTCTCGAGGTATCGAGTGTGTGGAGAATATCAAGAACTATAGCCAGACTATAGGTTGTTACCAAATGCGTTGCTGCGTGCAGTTTGATGGACGCATTGACAGCTTGCCAGCCGCATCGATTACACACAAGGCGTTGCCAATTCAAACATGCGTTCCTCTCCCTACAATGTCTGTCCGATATGTGGTACAGATATGAAGGTACAGTCAGAGAAAAAATGTAATTATTTATAACAATAGCAGAAAATCGGCTAAATTGTATAAAGTACATTTTGAAATATAGTTAAATAACTAATCAATATCTAATAATGTTATAAAGTGGAAGGTTTTTAAAAAACATGATATCTGACTTTATTCACTTTATTGTCAATCTAGTGCAGCTGCTTGGTATTGGCAATAAAATGGAAAAAAAAAGTCAGATATCTGACCATCAGATTAAAATGGTCTTTCTTTCTGTCACAAGGCATAGCTTCGCTGGTAAAGATTATAAACTTTGTAAAATCCAAGCAGAGATCTGAAGGTGAGCTAATCATTCAAACCAAAGAACTATTTCAAAGGTTTGCCCAAAAAAAATCCAAAATCCATTGTCTCTAAAATAAGTATTAAGATTCGTTTATATAAAAGAAAGTTAAGTTTAAATTTATTTGTACATATTCAAAGAACTAATTTAATTTCCAATATGTATATTAATCATAATATTATAATAATTTCTTATATTTTAAATTAAAAAGTTAAGCTATTCAATATATTTTCATTATATATATTTTTTTAATAGATATTCAGCTCAAATGTCTGATAATGAAAATTGTTCATATAGGCATGAGTTTAAAATTCTGGTTATCCTATTTATGTTGGCATTAAATTAATGAAAACCTATAAAACTTGATTCAAAATCGGCAGTTTAATGCTGCATATTACAAAAATTTCAATTTTAAAATAGTCTTTGGAATAAATGAACCATTTGTGGTTTTCAAAAATCAATTCGAAAGCTTTTTGATGGCAGCTTTGCTTTTGAGATCGCCAGAACTGCGCTGGCATATTCATAGGTCTTCCGAAAACGTGAGACCAAGATTTTTATACCCTGTACCCGTAGGGTAAACAGGGTATATTAGGTTTGTGCAAAGTATGTAACATACAGAAGGAAGCATCTCCGACCCCATAAAGTATATATATTCTTGATCAGCATGACGAGACGAGTCGATCTAGACATGTCCGTCCGTCTGTCCGTCCGTCTGGATGAACGCGAGGATCTCAGAAACTATAAAAGCTAGAATAACCAAAGTTGGCATCCAGATTCTCCTAGGTCCGAGTAAGGACGAGTTTATTTTTTTTTTTTTTAATTTTCCCCCCCTTCCCCCGCTACAGAATTTCGTCAATAGCGTCCACATTTCAAATGCTACCTAAACCAAACTTTGCACACATAATTTATATACAATTGTCTACTGTTGTTCAAAATTTGATTCAATTCGGTCAATTCTAAGAAAAGTTATTATCAAAACAAATTCTCGCCAGTACAACCCCCACAAACTGCAGCAACAAGTTCGCTCTTCTTCTTCCTCTTTTTGTTGCTGCTATGGGCGCATATAACTCAGTGACGGAAGTTTACCTGGGTACAGGGTATAACACTGTCGGGCTTGCTCGACTGTAGCGTTCTCTCTTGTTTTATTTCCAGATTAATGTGTTAGACAATGGCTTCGCGTGAGAATTACACAGTCGCGAATCTTATGGGATGTGCTTCGCATTATAATACCCAGTGAGATGAAGAAATCATAAATATATTTTCTATTAATGAAAAAGATTATCCCGCTTTACCCCGATTTGACTTTCACTTGCAATTAATTTTCCACAAGCCCAGTCAATAATATTAAATGCAATTCTATTGCCATTTGGCGGGTTCGTGCAATAAAAGCAATTTTTCGACCAACTCGTTGGCAGCAATTGATTGATGTATAGTGTTGAAATAATTCTATAAATCGATAACTTTTTTTCAAGTGCATTCTCGGATACCCTAACTCTTTGGTAGGCAACTGCACTGCACAGCAGGTTGCCATATATTGGCAGCACGTAGCCAGAGCTGACCACAAAATATGTGGCCATGGTCTCGACTCGCTCAGTCACTCACATTTTTTCCTGCAACGGATGTAAGCAAAACATTTTGTCTTCGTGCCTCTGCCGGCACTTCATTGTTTTCTCACCTGTTCAAATGTGCAAAGAGCAAAGGGAGTGAAAGATAGGGGATGGGGGGCGAGGTGTGGAAAAAAGCAATGCGGGCTTTTTATCACACCGCACTTACAGACTTCGAGTCTTGACGTCGTTACATTTTATCTGACAACTGCTGCTGCTGCTGCCGTGGCCGTTGCCGTTGCTCTGATTGTTTACCATGTCCATCTCCCTTGTTGCGTGCCACAGATCATCTGCAACTGCTTCAGGACCAGCTCAGACCAAGCCACGCCGCGCCACGCCACGCCACTCCGAACCGAACCAAAGCGAGTGGAGCCGAGTCGAGCCGCAGTCTCTCAGTCAATGCAGAAATTTTAATTAAATTAAACTTTACTTTACTTTACTTTGAGACACGTGTCGGCTGATGGCTCTTGCTTGTAAATATGTTCGTATATATGTGCATACTATACTATATATACGGGTATAGTTGATTGTGTGTTTGGCATGTTGTCGGCATGGCTCACAGATTTTTACGACAGTTTTTACTCTCGCAACCTGCGAACCGCATACCCCCCCAGATACTCCCTTTGACTCACCCATGTACTATCTTGTTATTCAATTAAAGTGCAGGCAGTCGAGATCTTTTGGTTTTAATTGCATGAAAAATTGGTTTCCAAGGCTTGTTTGTACATGCATGTTTGAATGTGCATGTGAGCTTGAAACTAGGGCCTGCCTAATTGATTGCCAGGCTCTGGCAAATTGATAGAAATTTTTCAACAAGTGGTTTGTGGCTTGAGGTGAAACGGAAAACGATGGTTAGAGCTTTTAGGATAGCTGAGGCCTGACAGCTCGTAAAAAAAATGCTTGAACTATAAATTTTACCATTCCTGCATGCAGCTTAAAAGGTCTGTAAGGAATGGCTCACACAGATAATTGGCGCATTAGTTTTTCATTCGAGCATGCATGTAAAAATAAAATATAAAAAAGTCTCACATCAATGATATATTTGAAAAGATTTCAATGCGACGGAAAGAACTTGAAACGATATGTGATACTTTTTTCTTGAGAAAATATGAGATC
Source organism: Scaptodrosophila lebanonensis (assembly GCF_003285725.1). Taxonomy (NCBI): domain Eukaryota; kingdom Metazoa; phylum Arthropoda; class Insecta; order Diptera; family Drosophilidae; genus Scaptodrosophila; species Scaptodrosophila lebanonensis. The sequence goes on along the minus strand of NW_022060742.1, from coordinate 10,975,959 downwards.
TTTGGTAGCGATCAATTATATTTGTGAACTCATGACAGTGACTAACGAGAAAGAATTTCCTAGCCTTCCTTTTTTTTCAATTTTTTAACAAAAAAGTGTGGTTAAGTATTTCTACTTGTAGTTTCTCACATTAAGAAATAACCTCCAATGTTAATAGCTTCCATCAGATTTGAAATAATTTTGACAAAATAAAAATAAGAGTGCTAATTGAAAAGGAAATATTTTACTTAAAAAAATATGGCTTGAGATTTTGACGGGTTTTTGTGCTTCTGAAATAGTTATGAGATTTTTAAAATGAAACTTCTTCTCAATGAAACTTGCTCAATGTTGAGCAAAAAAAATTAAGTAAAAACTTCATTGAAGTTTGGGAAAAATGGCGTTGAAACTGAATAGACTCCAGACTTAGGAGAATCCATCGAGAATATTGATTCAGAATTACTTAATGTTTTGATATAAACTGGCTCTATTTATTTTTAGCTATACATCAAGGAATACTGAACTTTTTACCTTTTACTTTTTAAATTACTTTGTAATTCTCTTAAACCAATCCATTGGCGTTGATTTGCTATTTGTTTGTTTCGAAACCAGACTATTTTAAATACAAGTCTGTTTAGGGACTGAGCGTAGGGTGCTAAAAACAATATACTTGTAAGAATGGAAAAAGTGTTCAAAAGAGGTTTTGGCAGTAAAAATTATAAAGAATATTAATTTGATTTTAGGTTTAACATATGTACAGGTTGATCTAATAATTGTGGGAAGATAAATTGAAACAGAATAGTTGTAACTATAATTTAAAGCTTATTTGACCTCTGCTTTCCCATTGAATTGAAATTATCTCCATCTATATTATAGTTAATTTGTGTAGTTAAATGATGTAACAATCTAATGCTGAAATTTAATGCTGTAAACAGTTGTAAATGGCTATTAATAAAAACAATTTACAGAATCGAGTGCTTGCAATTTTTCAATCAACAAATAATTCAAAGAAGTCCACTTTGAATAGTAAAAATATAAACGTTTAGCCATTTGTATTTATTTGAAAGCTTCAAAAAGCAGCAATAATCGAAATCGTCTCAATAAAAACCATTTTCAGTTACTTACTAGTAATTGAGTTTAGCAGAATACCTATTATTTGAATTAAATACCTTCGGACTTTTACTTGTAGCCCTTCACAATACCTCTGACTTAAGCTTTCAACCGAAAAATAAAAATAAAATAAAGTAAAAATAAAAGATGCCTGAGCTCTTGCAGCCAACATTTTTGACCCTATTAGGCAAGTTTACACACACACATGAAATACATTCCCACACACACACACACACACAAGGTATAAAATGGCAGAGTCAGCATTTTTGTGTGCTTCGTAATGTTGATTTCGTTTACCCAACCCACATAAACTTAACACAATTTAGTCACGATTTCCCGCACGAAAATTCATCAACATGCAAAGCTCAATTTCTCGATTGCCGTTAACAAAAATTGTGCCTGATAAGAAGCGTTTAGCCAAAAACATGCGCCAAATTACAGCAAATTTCTCACTGTAATGTGAGAGTCACAAACAAACAAACACACACACACACACAGACACACACACATGCACGCCCACTGAGACAAACTACTTTTTATGGCAGGCGCATAAATCAAGAGCATAGAGTTGCCATCCAGCCATCACAGCAAACACCGCCACCGCCACCACCACCAGCACCGCTACAACCATAACCACCACTAGACTAAAGCGCTCCGGCACGCTCGAAAATTGCATGCCACCGTCAGCGACAGAGCAGCGGGAAAGCGGGAAAGCGACAATCGAACTACGCACAGGCAAAATTCATGGTCTAACCTATTTTGGCATGTCACGCAAATCTGGATATTAGAACAACAACAACAACAACAAGAAGAAGAACAACAACGACGAAAACAAAAACAACGGCAGGCACAAAAACAATTTTCACTTGTCAAAAAGGAAATTTTATTGACGTAATGCGAGCGCCACAAAAGCCGCCCGACCACCTATACACAGACGCTGCCAACGACCAATCAACCATAATCACAAACTACATTTGGCTCTCCAAAAACATAAATTCCAACGGGAGGACGGCTGGGAGAGCCACAAATCACGTTATCGCGTGATTTGTCATTTGGCAAAACGCGTGCGAGCAGACGCCATTGGACGCCAAAGAGTTAGAGCTGGACAACAATTGATGGCACGATCCATGGTTTCGATGTTTCAGAAAAGCAAACATAAGTGACAAATTAATGGGATTTCCGATACTAATTTTGATTTGTAAGAACATTTTCGTTAAAGATTCGTCAAGGAAAAACTATCGTGTAATTAGACGAGCTTCGCTAAACACACACTTATTTGTATAAAGAAATTAAAAACTGGCTTTTATGTTATGATTAGGGAAGCAGGAGGCCATTTCCAACCATACATAATAACCAACATTAACTTTTAGTTTTATATATACACATAAATTTGTATTTGTATTTTTTATTTAAGATTGGTCCTAGATTGGACAATTATTACTTGTATATCTTATGAAAACTTTGACATTTTTGTAATCGTGCTCTTCTTGTCATGATGGTTGTTGCGGCGTGATTCGATCCGAGTACCTACTTAAGGAACGAAATCACAATTGTGAAATTCCTGCTAGCTCAATGAGCTATGTCAATAATTTTTATTTCGATTTTTAATATGTAAGAGTATTTACAAAAATGCATCAATATTGATGAACGAATTTAAATAAACCAGTCGAATAAGCTCTGTTATCATAAGCTAACAAACTATTTTTAGCCATTAATAGTTAACTACTTGTATATTAACAAAACTTTGCTTCAAATAAACACAGAAGACAGGTTGAAATACTATAAATACAATATTTAAGAAATTTTTCTCGGTGTACACAACAGAAAGCATATTTCGAAACGCTGGCCACGTTATTCTCATAATTTCTTACAAAACCTACATTGCATCATTGATATTTCCCGAAAATCATCGATCATTGGCTTGCATCGAAAATATCGATGGCCACAAATACAATATTCAAGACAATTTTCTCAGTGTACACAACAGAAACTTATTTCGAGACGCTGGTCACATTATTTCTAACATCCTTAAACTATTTATTAACTTATTTCATTTCATTTCAAAAACTACAAAACATCAATTGATATTTTCTGAAAAACATCGATCATTGGCTTGCATCGAAAATATCGATGGCCACAAACATCGATTGTCCGCAAGCTCCACAAAGATTCGCGCTGCCAAAGCGTGGCAAGGCGCAGGCTTTCGCACTTTGTGCAATTAACGACGTAATTAAATCTGAGCTCATGTCAAATGCACAAAAGCTTTATGGCATTCAACGATTATCAAGAGAGCCAGTCAAAGCGAAAGTGACAAAGCAAGAGATGCTTCAATGAGCTGAGAGCAGCTGCGGAGAAAGAAGCAAAAATGACAGCGGCAGGTGGCTGTCTGGCTGGCTGCCCACAATGCGGCCTTGGTCAGAGAGAGGGAGATAGAGATAGAAGGAGAGAGAGTATGGTCTGCAAGCAAACTTCAAAGCGTTGACACTCGCGGAGTTAGAGGCCTGCACGAATGCATCCAAGAGCCGCTTAGAGGCATACATAGAAACGTGATAACTAAGTATGAAGGATAGTTTCATGAGCGCATTCATCGTTTCCTTTAATAGGCAGTTCTGAGTGACACTAATTACTTAATTGTGCAATTAGAGTCAAACAATAGAATTTCCCATAGGATTGCATAGCCGACGGCAGATAGAAGCACATTTTTCTAGTGCTTGATAATGCTATACATCTAACTATAAAAATTAAACAATGTTAACTTTTAGACAAAAACTTTTTACATGTGTATATACAAATATTACTCATACTAATAGTCTATTGATATTAATCATACTATTCGTCTATTAATATTACGCAAAAGTCCGTGGTTCAATTAAAATACGTACTTAATAATTAATATAGTTATTTACAACTTTTAAATATTCATGCCGTGTTAAGGAACATACTTTAAACCCCAGACCAAATTATTTCATCGTTCGAAGCAATCCGTTCGCTTTTTTTCAAAAAACATTCGCTCTGAAGCTGCACTGCTGCTCGGAACGCTTTCATTTTCTGATGATTTGTGAAACGCTTCCATAATTACTGTAAGCTTTTACAAATAATCTGAAATAAATCGCATGAAGCTGACCACTGCACTCAAGGCAAAAAAGAAACGAATGCAGCCATGCAGACCTCTAATGTGGGGAGCACTCGCATGATTCCTTCCTACTCGCACTCTCTCCCACTTTACCGCTTGGCCTGACTTTGTTTTAGTGCCCACGCGCACCCCCCACCAGTTTTCCAGTACTCTACATATGCAAGCCATGTATGTTGTTTGCTTAAAGCTGTCATGATTTACAGTTATGACAATTTTAAGTTGGTTCATTAGTGAAGTCGCCGTTGCCAGCCATGTGCGTGAGTGTTTGCGTGAGTGAGCGTGCGTGTGTGTGCGTGTGTATCTGTGTGTGTGCCTGCGTTATGATTGAAGATGATTACAAATGTCTTGTTATGGCAGTTTCTGCATATTTCCTAACCATTTGTAGTCGTGTCCCCAGCAAAATGGTTTCAATGTCTATCTGAGCTGCTGCGCCTAATTAATAGCCACTGTCAGGCGTTTTGAGTTAGAGCATCCGACAGTTTGAGTCGCTACAGTTTAATGATTACCCAACTATTTATCTGAGATCCAGAGTCGGAATAATGGATGGCGGTGGTGAGGTTTTAAATGCTGGCGTGCTCAGATAATTGAATGGTTTTAATTAACCGCTTCAGTTGCCGTTCCAAAGCATTTTACTATGAATTATTATACACATGATACGAGGCACGAGATGTGATATAACGCTGAAAATATTAACTGAACTTGATGCTTTGACTAAATTATGACAAGCCTGATACTTATGTTAGCTACAAAACCAATAGAATTGATTGAGTGAAAAATGAAAAGAAAGAAGAAATGAAAAGGTGAAAAATTAAAAGCAATTCTAATTATAAATTAAGCTAGAACTCAGTGAACTTCGTCAATACTTTTAATGAACTGGAAGTTAATTATAAAGGTGGTCGGACATCGATAAATTGTCTTGAGGTAAAGTTAAATATTTTGTTGTAGGCTCAGCTTTATCATTACACAAAATTTTTGTCCCGAAACAATAAACGTTATTAGCTTCAAATATATCATCATATTATCATATAATTATCATATTATCTATTTTTGAACATACTATATGTAAGAAATCTTTTAAATATTTCAATTTCAACAGAAAACTATGAAATACTTTACAGAAAATTTCTTACTTATAATCGGATTGTTGTTCAAGGTACGTTTTACTTATTATTTTGGGAATTGTTCCGTTCTATTAAATATCAATCATTTTAATGGTTTCTGGAGATACGTACTCCTTCCGCGATGCGTTATCTGAGCAGAGTTGTTAGGAACAGAAACACCGATCCATTTCCCTTTTTGCAGTGGTTATATTATTTTAGTTTGAAGATCGACTCTTCTTGATCAGACCTAACCGGCGTTATAGTTTAATAATGATATAAGTACATTACTATTGAAAACTGACATGCGAACTTTTACTATCTTCTTTAGAAATTGTCTTGAGACTTAAAACCTAGATTTTCCCCCTTAGCAAAAAAATTAAATAACAAAATCGTTGAATATCTTCTTCCGAACCGTGGAATCCACTCTCAGTTTATGCCAATGAAGGCAACATATATAGGGAATTTATCTCCACCACTCACTGGAAACTAACAAATCAAACTTATGTCGTTTGTTTCCGGCCTTTTGTTTGGAGTTCGTTTCGAAAATCGTCTTACCAGCTGCCGGAGTCGTATCGTTTCCTTACTTAACACTAAACCTTTTCATAACTTCTTTATTAACTTGCTACCAGGGCCTACACACACACACACACACTACCACGGCGACTCACACACACTCACACATATAGAGACATGTAAACCAGACTTAGCATAAAATTTATGATTTGCCTTTGCCTTCCCATTTTCTGACAGCGCATGCGCCGCGGCGACATCGATTCGTGTTATACTTTCGACAGCTTAAACGGGTTTGGAGCCTCCGCTCCTTCATCGAATGGACTTTGAAGCTGCCTGCCAATAACAACAACAGCAACAGCAACGAGGACAGCAACAGCAACAACTCACGAGCTGCAACTCGTTTGCAGTTGTGGCCAATTTTGAGCGGTTGTTGGTTTTAATTAAGCTGCCTTTTATAGTCGTCGTACCTATTTCAATGCTTCCAGTCCCATTCAGTCCCGAGTGAGGTGTTAAATGGCGGGAACGTGGACTCCGGTCCGCCACTAGCAACTTCATTTTATATATTTTGTATATTTACTGCAGCTTCATACATACATAAAGAAACAACAACAAATTTCCATAGCTCCTTTTATTGAGCTCGTTTAACAACTCCCCGTGGGCTCATCTGTGCACCACCACATACCACCCCCTTTGGGCCACCCACGCACCGGTCTATAAAATATATAAGCCATTTACTGGTATCCTCCCCGCCCACTTCCCATAGATGCAGCCCCGTCGCCAACAACTTATTTCGACCACACTGTGTTGCTGCTTAATGCTGTTCCTCTTGCTACCTCGTCTTCTTCTTCTTCTTCTTATTGGTTTTTGTCTTCTTCTTCTTTTATTTGGTCGTCGTCGTCTTCTTCCTCTTGTTATTTATCGGCATACATAAAATATGCGAGTTTATTGCTCGACGGCCTACTTAATATGTCAGTCAGTGGAGTCGAAGGGTTTTGTGGGACACGCTCCAAAAAGGTTTCTTTTAACAAAAAAAAAACTTTTTTTTCTGAGGGGTAGTTAGGGGGAGGCCTTTAGCAAGCAGGTCGACATGTTTGCAGTTGTCTGCGCCTAAAAGTGCAATGCCTATTGCCGCCTGTGTTGTTCTTGTTGTTAGTTTTGTAGTTTCTGTTGTTGGCTTTGCTTTGAGCCCCAGACAATGGGCATTATAAATTCATCAGACAGCGTTGACATACATACAAACAAACAAATACGCACACATATACATATATATACACATACATAGGTACTGCATAATGTATCAAGGAGCCTTTGGTTACAAAATGGCGCAGCGCTTAGCAAACAATAGAACAAACAACAACAACACAAAACACAAGAATGAAACACTACGAACATGTACATACATGTATGGAGATTCGACTTTGAGATACCTTTCATCCCAACTCTAACATATCCATTCCAATTTAATTAAATTTACCAAAACAATTCTATTATGAAATTTAAACAAACAGTTCATAGACAGGCGTGTTGGCTCGACTTTGGGATGCCTTTTCAGATAATTTATCATAAAAATACCATAAACCCGGACTCGAAATATTAACAGCGTTTCCAAAAGGGGATCACACTATTTTGATTCAATTATGATATTTTAAAAGATGATTATGATATTTGTACTATATGTGAGAGTTATATATATATAAAGTTATTCAAATATAAGTTTGCAATATGTAAGACTAATTTAAAAATATCAATCCATTTATTACAAGAGCAACCTTACGATAAATTTAGAATGTAGGTTTTAAATTTTTCTAAAATCTATTCGATTTGCAGAGACAATTCGAAAATTATTTGCGAAAAAACTAAGAAACTATTGTTCCTATATTACAATAACAATACAGGAAATAATATTTTGTTAAAATTTTGTGAGTAACCAACAATTGAAATATTAAATCCCAAAAACATAAAATTTTAGATTATTAATAATAGTAGCTTGCGAAAATATTTAAAGAACAAATATGTTCCTTTCAGAACAAATGTTCAGTATATGAAGTCATCATCTTATTAGACACATTTGTTAATCCAGAAAGGTATTTTTAATAACTAATAATATCAATTAATAGTAGGTTATGATTAGCAAAACAACATATTTCAACATATTACTCCTGCTTATCTCAAAGTCTACAGTCCAAAAGATTAATTATTTTCCATTCTTTTCTTATGGTACTTATAATATTAGATTCGTTATTACGTTATTAGTTTTCTATGAGTATGACAAGCATTGTTGTAAAATCGAAACACCCTTTCACCTCGTTTGGGAGTAAAGGGTATAAAAAAGGATGCGGCTCGACAACGGAGCCACTGTTTTGCGGTTGACATTTGTTTTTGTTTGTTGCTAGTATTGCTGTTGTTATTCTTGTTTACTGTCTGTGTTGGTGTTGTTGCTGCTGTTTTTGTTGCTGTTGCATTGTTGGTGCTATTGTTGTTGCTGCATTGTTCTGTTGCCTTTGTGCGGATTGTAGCTTTGTTTTTAATTGTGTCAAAATGGTGGGCGCTTTTCTAGGTGGATTGCACAAGTATGGGGCTGTCTGAAGTGGCAGAGAAGTGGCTAAAAAGAGCACTGCGGATAGGTGCAAATAATGGACGCTGTTGAACCTTTAATTCACACTCTTATAAAAGAAAATAAGTGCAAAAGGGAAGCTGCGGGCAATCAAAAGCAAAACTAATTGAAAATCCATCTAGTCTCAGCAGATCTCTTACTAGAAAGGGATGTGTCTTCAACAAAGTTTGTATTAAATAACAATATTTAAAATGATAATTAATTAATTAACAATTAATAAATATACCGACATTTCAAAAAATATTTAAATGGAATTTTAAATGTTTTGCATACAAATGTTTTTTACAATCTTTCTAAGATTAATATATACAAGTGTTGTTCGTTAATAAAATAAAGAGATGTTGCAATAATCAATAATTTGAAAGGAAAACATTTGAAAATTGTAACAATATATTTTATATTAATTAAAAATCCTATACGTAGTACACAAGTATATTGTTAAATTAGCTAAAGTTTTTTATTTATTTTCAACAAAGTTGGCATCTCTGAATAATTAGTTGGCAGTCCTTAAACAAAAAGAGAACCAGTGTCTTAGGAAACAACGAGCAATACTCGTATAAGGCAAACAAAAGTAAAAATGTAAAATAAATAAATTAAATGAAAAGCACACGAAATAATAATAGTTTTGATATGAAAACGTAAATGAATAAAGTCGTTGTGAAACTCATTGAAGAGCAGTAGAGCCGGATTCATACCTACAAGGTATGCAAGAAAATAAATGATCCTTCGATGCAGAAATAACAATGTATAATTCCAATCTTAGCGTTATAATAATCTTTACTATTTATACAAGCGTGGTCTGCTTTAAAGAATTAGAGCAATAATGAGACTTATTATGTCGATTCCGTTTTTGGTTCTCAACTCACTTATTTAAATAATGGGGGCTGTCATAGCTCAACGAGCTAACAGGAATCCCGCAAAGTGAGTTCGATCCTTAGTACATATATGATTCGGTTCGAATCACGGTGCTACTATAATCGCATAAAGCATGATTTAAAAGATTACTTGCAGTTTTAAAAATCCCATATCTATAAATGTCAAACTGTCGTGTTATGGCCAAATCTGCATAATAACAACAACAAAAAACTTATTGGAAATATATCTAATGCCTACTGAGCTTAATTGCTTTCAAGGCTGGCCGGACCTGTCTTTAACATAAGTGTGGTGCTGTAATAATTTGTCAACTTGCTTAACAGATTTAACAAGTAAAGCATTTTAATCTAAGATGCTACATACAGTGAAAACTCCCTTAATGGACACCTCTTTTATCCGGACACTCTCCTCGGCGGACACTTTTTCTAAAACATTCGATCGGTGTATAAAGTATTTAAGTATCCCCTTACTGCTTACTGTATATATTGCAGTATTGATAACCAATCTAAAATTCATCGGCATAATCAAAATGGATAATGCTTTCGCATGGGACTAGCCTAAGTCGACTACCGATCAACACAATCTGGCCCAAAACCAAACCCAGATCCATTGCTAAGCTGCCTGAATTAAAAGTAATGGCTTGAAATATACAGATATTATACGGTTCAGATCTAACCATATAAAAACTTAAATCAATGTCTTCCCACACCATATAGAAGTAATTAAAAAATATTTATTAACTGTTAATTATTGTTTCTATTTTTAATGTTTTCCCACCGTAAATATTTGGACTTTATTTACAGTTATATGCATTTTTAATGAACGCCACAAAAACGACGCTTTGCAATGCAGCTTCATAGCTTAACAGCTATGCGTGCTATGTTTGTTTAAAGGCCGACAATTTTAACACACTGCAACAATTTACGAACGCTTGTCAAACAACCAACTAAATAGCCAGTTACAAAAAGTGGTTGTTTAAAAGCCGCCAAACTGTTGTGGCGCGCCATTTGGCCACTTCGGTCAGATATTTACGCTAAATTTGACATAAGAGGCTGGTAGGTAGGTAGAGGTGTCAACTGAATTCGGGGTGCGGTCGATATACCAGTACTATGTATATGCATGTTTTTTTTGGTTTTTTTTTACTATTTTGTGCTGTTCAGTTATTACAAAATACGATGCATTTTGTATATTTGTGGCCGACGCGTGGACAGCCATTAAATACATGTAATTAAATATTTAACTGTCCGCTGTTAGGCAAAAGTCAAAACAACTGCCATAATCGGGGACGAGGCACTGATGGTGTGATTCGAGTGCGGGTTTTAGGAGTGAAGATTTTGAAAGGCGCCGCACAGTGGAATTTATTTAATGGCATCGAAAGAATTTTTCGGAATGCGTAGTTTAACGATTCGGGTTTTAATATCTATTAACTATAATACATGTGAGATGGTATAGAGGCATAGTGAGAAATGGTTTAAATGACACCAGTTGGCAGGACTGGCAGAGACAAAGCATCGAGTAGTCGTCAAGTAGCATCGTTCTTAATTCTAAATTGTAGCATTGAATTGTACTTTTTGATTAATTTGTTGTTTAAGGAGCTATGCAAGACTTTTATTTAAGCCAGCTAGTATTTAATATAAATAAACAATATAGTGTCTAAAAAAATACAAAACATTAATTAAATAACATATGACGGGTGCAGAGAATAGAGAATATCTTAATGTAAAACCTTAAATCTCTAGCAAGTTTTAAAGTGTCTTCACACCGTTCAAAAGTTGCTGGAAATAAAATTGTATATTTAGAGTCAGCGTTTTTCAACACTTAACACTAACTTCTTAAATTATAGAGAATCTTTAAGCCATTTTAATAAAAACTTAGTAAACTATAAAAGTCTAAAGTACTTAGTTTGAAAGTGCCTTCAAGTATAAACATTTTAGTTCTCTCTGGCATCTTAACCCTATTCTTATTTACAAAATTCTCAGTTTTTACATTTTTTAATCTTTTTATTTAATTCTTGGGACTTTAAAATTATAGAAAAAATCAACATATAACCTTTTCCTACATATGTTTCAACTAAGCTTCAAGTAGTTTTCTTTGTAATCGCAAAACATGGATTAAATCAAACTTTGGTACAAATTTTTTTATAATAATTGTATACAACGAGCTAAAAGGAATCTTATAAAGTGAGTTCGTTTCTTGAGTACGACTCGGTTCGAATTACGGCGCTACTATCATCACGTAAATCGTTAATTCAAAATTGCTTGCAGTTTTAATAATTCTCTAAGAGTGGTCTCATATCCAATAAATGTCACTCTGTCATATTATGGCCTAATCTGCAGCAAAAAAATAATATTATTTGCATTTTGTTAAAAAAGTTACTATTTATAAAGGTTGTTCTTTTGGAGTTTTTAGTTTGTGTCCAATTGGATTTTGATGCTTAAAGAACATATATTTTCTTGAGATGGGCAGATAATTTATACACCAACAAAATATTTAATTATAAATATTGATGTTGTTTGAAAAAATTCAATTCTTAAAATTCAATTGAATTCAAGAAAAGTGTGTGGCAATTGTTGGGTCGCCTGTCTGACCATAGCCCGAGTAGGAATACGAATTTTTCAACGGCCTTACTTTTTCAATTCTGTTAGCACGAAGCGCCCACGCCTTGAACGACTTTTTAAGCAGCTTGTCGCCAGCGAGTTGTGATTGTGAAATGTGTGGCAACCACAGTTGTCAGTCAGTCAGTCAGTCAGTCAGTCAGCCAGTCCATAAGTCGGCTCAGTTAGTCTGTTTTAAATCTGCGTAGGTAAACTCTGAGCTGACAAAAAACTGTTTTCGTCACTTAAATTAGCTTTTAAAAAAATTAAAGGAACGCTCAGAGTTTCATTTTCAACTTCAGAGCTGGAGATTGTTGTTGTTGTTGTTTTTGTTGGCACTGTTGTTGGAGATTGTTGTTGCTGTTGCCGCCTTAGGACAGGGAACAACACGAAGGCGTGTAAAACAAAACGTTGACACTTTTTGCCACTGTCCCGCACCACCCCCTCAACCCCCCCACCAACTACCAATCCACTAGCAAGGCTCTCTGGCGAACAGCTACTCAGCAGCCACCCTCATTGTTATCGCCAACATTCAGTTGGCAAGCGCAAAAACTGTTGGCCATTTTAGCCCTTGGCTATTTTTATGGATTTACAAGGATTTAATGCAAGTCCTCATATACGAGTGTATGGGTATCTGTGTGTTAGTCTCTCTCACTATAAGTGCGTTTGTGCGTGTGTGTGTGTGTGTGTGTGTTTGCGTTATTCGTGCTGCTTGTTTGATATGTGCGTGGTGTGAATGTGTGTGTCTCTATGTGTGTGGATGTGTGTGTGTGTGTGCTTAAGTAGCCGGAAGTTTTGTTGTTATTGGCAAATTAATTGAGTTGAAAACGCTTTGTTGCTGTTTTCGTTGGCCGCTACTGGCCGTGGAAAAATAAATAAATAATCGTCATCAGCTTAACAGTTATTGGTTATAAATTGAACAATTCGAGCGTAAAATATAAAGTGGATTATAGTTTTAATGGTCTGGCCAGTCGCCCGACTTACGCACATACTCTCGTTTATGACCGGGAGGCCAAGGACACATAAGGATATCAGATAAATTAAGCCGATTGGCCAGCCACTCTCAATCTCTTGCGTTCAATATGGACAGACATACATATATGTACAAGTATACATAGTAGTGGGGATATAGTGAGCTTTGTCTTTGGTGTGGCCGATGAGTGTTCAATGTGTCGAGGCGATAATACATTTGTGGGGGTTGTGGGAGCTATCGAGCCAGAGCTTCCTCGAGGCTTTAGGCAGAGCTTAGCTATGACAGATATGCGACTTGAACGACTGAGTCGCATTACATGGCTTGCTGATACGCATTTCCCCAGATATGTGAATATCAGCATAAAGCTGAGTAGTATTTGGGGAGAAATTAAACACTGAGGTGAGCAAAAATAGATACATAATTGGAATATTAAATGTTTTTTATAATGGGATTCTTTTTTCACTTTAATTACACTTTTATTCTAATATTTAAAATTAAACTTATAGCTAAATACAAATACATACAACTTAAGCTAGCAGTTTAGTCTTATTTACCATTTTACATTTCTAATTTATAGATTTACTGTTGGCAAGCTCAATGGGGTCTGAGCTCTTCAGCCTCCTTCTTATAATGGGAAATTGGGAATTGAATTCGGTTTTCAAACTTCAAAATGAATACACTTTAGAGAAAATTCTATAATTTTATTCAAGGTTTAACATTTATTTCCCAATTTAAGCTTTTCGGCTTAAGAATGTTACACAAAATCGCTGCAATTATATTTATTTTTTTTTTGTAACAATTATGAATTTTGCATCAGTTTTTCTCTGCAATTATAATATTGTTTAAACAAATTATCTATTCGAATGCATTTTGTCTACTTATGCGTATTAATTGAATTTACATATCGCTTTTGTTTGTTGTTTCATGCCAGTTTAATTTATTTACCTAATCTTTTATAATGCGCTTGCAGCAAACTGTCAAGTCATAAATTATTAATAATAAATGTATTTCAAATTATTTGCAACTCTTTGTTCAACTTTTGTCAATCCTTTCATACTTGTATATGTTTGTATGTACATAGTAGAGTGTCGTCCACAAAAATCAGAAATCAATTACCCAACCTTCTGTTTTTGTTTTGGGGAATGCCCAAAAGCCTTTCACATTAAATGTCCTCTAGCCATCATTTTGTTCAAAAATACTTTAAACATGTGCGGAGCCTTCAGGCACAGCAACTGAATCCTTCTAAGAGAAACACACATACATCTATGTACACATACATTTATTATGAACAGGCAGCCGAGCTAATCCACAAAAGGATAATTTACAATACAAAAACCGAATGTAACCGCAAAATGCGAAAAGGGCTTAAGGCAACGTCGACGAAATGTAGCAGAAAAGGGACAATCAATTACAGGACAAGGTTTCTGCGGTTGCACAATTAAAAAGCCCCCAGCCAAAAATCTTCTATACAGCCATCAATTGAGGCGGACCTGATAGATGAAGAGCTCTGAGACGGCGGCTGTCGGCTGTCGGTTGTCGCTTGTCGGTTGTCGGTGTCGACTAAATGCGTCAAAAGCGCTTTAAATGAGGCTTTTAATGGTTTTACGATTTTCTATGCAACCAACCAACTAGGCAGTTCAGCAAACACACAAACAAACATCCAGCTGGCAGGCAGGCTGGCAGGCAGGCGCCTCCAAGTCCTTATAAATGAGTGGGACTACATGGAAAGCAAATTCATTGTATGGGCCAGAGAAGGGCGCTCTTTGATTAATTCATTTCTAGTAGCTAGTAGCTAGTAGTCAGTGGGCGTGGTTAAGGTGCAGGGCGTTAGTCTACACATGTAGACAGGAATTTGTGGCTCGTCGAAAACTTTCTAAGCACGTATTGACGGGATATGGGGTATGCGGCTTGGAAGGTTGATTGCTGTTGTTATTTGTGCTTTTTGGTAATATGGCAAGTGCAGATTTATCAGTTCTTGTGGCCGGGTATTAGTCAATGACAAAGCACAGGATTAATCAGTGTGCAAGCCACAATACATTATATAAGTACATATATGGAATTATATATGAATCACTGGATTCTGATTGTAATGAAGAAATATTAAAGAGGAGCGCTTACATTATCTGCAAACATTCTTAAAATGTGTTTAATATTTAAGCTAACAAAATATTTATTGTTACTAATTATTTATTTGGTCTTTTAATATTTAAAATATAAATTGTGATACTTGAGGTGTTGGGAAGATGGTGGACAGATTTTTGAACTAAAGGTGGACTGATTGAGGACTGATGGAAAATTGTTTGATCGAGATTATGTGAAGAAGTTTGTTTGTCTTAGCCTTTACTAAGTAGTTTATTTGTAAACTGATTTTGCATAATCAGCTAGGCTAGCAAAAAATAAAAAATTATAAAAATTCGTATTTTAATAAAATCTTCAATCAATGCTGTGCTGAGGTCGTACTGCTGGTGGACTGATTGATACAGATTATGAAAGTAGCTTGTCTTAGTTTATTTTTAAACTATTATATTTAGTATTTGTCGTCAGACAAGCATGGGCAACTAAGGCTCTTGGCTCACCCATAAAAGAAGCTTTAAATAATACGATTTAAAAAATCTCATAATATGTATTAGTAGAAACAAGTTGGCTACAAATGCTGCTTCATTTGAATTCATATTTTAATAAAATCTACTATAAAAAGATGAATTATTTATTATGTTAATGAAATAAAATACAAATATGATTGGCCCATGAGGGGATCGAACCCGCGACCTTCGCGTTATTAGCACGACGCTCTAACCAACTGAGCTAATGGGCCAGTTGATGAACCGATCCGACTATTATATTTATTCCTTTTTTTTTTTTGATAAGGTGGAAAATATTAAACAACATATATTCAAGTTATTATTTAAATTGATATGCTGACTGAGATTGTTGATCAAGAACTTAGCTTTTTCAGTGCTGAAGTAGCGGGGTGGAGTACTTTCAATTAAAACATAAGTGCTTGTTGTTCAAAATAATGCATTAATTAATATTCTACTTAAAGTTGTTACTGTTCAGATGAAAGATTAAATATAATATATGTAAATGAAACTTTTTAAAAGAGTCGAATTTTTCAATATTGATGTACAAAATTACTTTTTTTCAGATGTTCCAATAACTTATTAATAGAACGTGTCACTAATCTATTCTATTTTGAATTATACGTGTAGTTGCTTCAATTTAGAAACATTCGATTTATTATTTTTACCAGAAAATTTGAAGATAAAAATGTATCAGTTCACCCTTGATTAATTATTAGTTTTGTTGTAATTATTAGTTTTAGTAAAATTTTGTTTTTTGGAAACATTTTTTCAGAAAATCAATCATTTTTCTGCTTTTATACCCTGTACTTGAAGGTCCGACTGTTTGTCCGTATGAACAGCGATAACTTGTAAGGTATAATAGCTAGGAACACTAAACTTGGTAAAAAAAACTCGTCTTATCCATACGCAGAACAAGTTTATTAGAAACTATATATAGGATCATTATTTTATATAGCTGCCATAGAAACGTTCGGGCAAAAAATTGATCTCAGTAGCATAGCTTTTGTGCTTATGAAGATGGTATATAAGTTTTGTATATTGTCTTATGATATTTCGAAGTTAAGCCCAAATCGGTGCACTTTTTCCTAAAACTTTCATTGGAACAATTGGTGCAGAATTCATTCTTAGTACCATCACCTTTTTTGTTTTTGAAGATATTTTGCGTCAGTTTGGCATTCATAAATTGTTTATAGTGTCTCACAATAATCTAAAGTTTCATCAAAATCGGTGCGTTTTATCATTAAGTTGCCATAGGAACTACTCGGCCAGAAATCAATCAGAGTATCAACAGCTTTTTGCAAATTATCTTAAGCAAATTTTTTGCGGTTTTTATAGCTTGCCACAAACATATATTAAAATCGTTGAGCTATACGAGTATATATATATATTTATAGCTACCAGAGAAAAGATAGCGATGAGAACAAAGTTTATCAATTAAATGATTGAAGCAGGGGAGAAGGCTGGGAACAGGGTGTTCCAGACTCGGACTGGTCCGCCATAACGTTCTACTCCTTACATATAATATTTTATTATATAAAAGAATATAATATTGTTCTCAAGAATATTATTCTCAAGATTTCGCTATATTTTTCTATAGTACATAGAGTAAAGAAGCATTTCAAAATACTTTACAAATTACAACGCAAATAAACATTGGCATGGTTTATATTTAAAGAAGTACATATATGGAGTTTAAAAATATTTTATTTGCAAGCAAATTTACTTTCTAAAAATCTTCAATAAGTTAGGTTTTGTTCAATTAATAAAATTTCTAAAATCAAGTATTAGAATAAGTAAATAAATAATGATAAAAATAGCATTTTCTTAAAAAAAAGAATTACTTTTGCTTTAAAAATAACTGTTGACGATTTTAAAGAAAATGATAAGCTCTACATATGAGATTTGCTGAAAGCAAGTTAAACATGCCTTTGTGTACATTTTAATCGCCAAGTCATTTCCTCTGCGTTTATCATTAACAAAGGAAACTTTAAGCTTATCGGAGCCACACCCGCTGGTGAATTCGATTCGAGAATTCGAATCCAACAAGCTGCAAATTTTCGCACGCTGCTCTAAAAAGCATGATGAACTGAATGATGATGACGATGAATGCGTCGGGACCAATCAAGTGCCACGTTGAACGCAAGTCGTTTGCAAGGAGGCAAGTGGAAGGAAAAAAACATGAAGAAGTATCTACAATTGCGGCTACACATGTAGTTGTAGGATAGCTGTAGAGGCAGGGCCCGAGAGCTGTGAATTATCCTGCCTCAAAGTATTTAATGCGCTCGACACATGGCAACGCACAAACTTGCCGCACAGACAGACAAACAAACAGACAGACAGACAGACAGACATACAGGCAGAGCAATTGAAAGGCAAGCAAGACGGGTAAAAAATTGTATTCGAGCAAGCCGAGTAAGCGAAGGAAGTGGAAGTGGCTGTGCATGTGAATGTGGATGTGGTTGTGGCAGTTGCAGTCGATGTGGCAGTGGCATAAGTAGCAAGGCAAAAACATTGGAAACATTTGATCATTACTCATAAAAACAAACAGCGCGTGGTGCGGGACGAAATGTAAACAGTTGAACGAAGAACTTGTGGAAAATATGTACAAGATTGTGAGCATTATACAAACTACAGCAGAGACCTATTAATAACAGTCAAGGCCTAGAAGGAAATTCTATAAATACTTAGTTCTACATTCAAATAACTGGTTCTACTTTAATTTGCCATTCAGTTACGGCATTATCATTCCTAACTGGCTTCTCTTGTCATTGCTAATAATTGGTGAGCAGGCAAATTTCAAATGGAATTAAAAATAAATTTGAAAAGTATTAAAATATTTGCTACAAATTAAACGGATTAGAAGTAAACAAGTTTAATAAATGCTTTGCTAAAATTTTCTTCAACTGAAAATCATTTTCTGAATGTCAACACTTACGAGTATTTACCAATATTTCTAAAATAGCAGAACACAAATTTTTAGGCATAACTTCTATACAATCATAAACAAATAATATGATACATTTCAATATTATTTAAAATATATGATACAACTTTTGAAGTCAAATCACATTAAACTTTTCAATTTGTCAATATAAAAGGAAAATAATTTTATCAGGAAACAATTTAAAGCAGTCCTTCAATATTTCTAAAAATATAAATAACAACTTTTAAACGCAATCATTTCAAAGAAAGATAAGTTTAAAAACTATTTTTATAATCACATAAAATTTTGATAAAATCTAAAAATTTGAATTCCATAAAAGCATTTCGATTTCAAAAGTTTTACTTCACAAATGAATAAAATAAATTATAGTTTTTAATTTCCGAATCACCATTAAGCTACTAAACAATATTTTAAAAAATAATTTTTAATATATCTTGAAAACTTTGTTTTGTAATATTTTTAGTTTAACACTTTTTAATTTTTTAAAGTTCAGATCATAAAGGATTTAATTTTTTATAAATTAATAATTTGATTATTTGTAAAGTTATGGTTGAATTTAAAATGTCTAAACTCTTGATTAATGAATGACATTTTATTCAACATGCAGGCTAATATAAATAAATAATAATTTGAAGCATAATAAGTAACTATTTTTTCACTCTGTTGAGAGTTTCAAAAATACACTTACTTTGCAAATAATTTTGTTAGACAATTTGGTTTTTAAAATCATACTTTTTAAAACACATTTCTTTTATATATTAAATGAATTTAATTTTGCTTTTCTGCCAAAAAAAAAAAAAATTCTCTTACAGATCTGAAGATTTTCGACATTTTCTTCATTAATACCAATATTTAGTTTAATATTGTTATATTTTGTTGTAACGCATGTTTGGCTTCTTAATCAATTATCGATCGCTTTTGTCATCAGAAATAAATTGTTTTAAAAGACAGTTTTTTATGGGCTCTTCACCCAAGACAATTCCTCAGTGGGAGGTTCGACTGTAAAAGCGTAAGCAATGAAGCATGTGGCAGACGAGCGACCAATGAGCTGATGATGTTGCCGCTTGTATGTATGATGATGAGCAAAGTGTTGGGAAATTAATTACAGAACGTGAAAATGCGTTGAAAACTGAAGGCACGCAACGCGAACCGAGCGAGCTATTGAACGCTTAATTTTTCTTCTTTCCGCGTGGCAATGGAAACTCCAGGTAACTGGGCATTACAAATTACGATGCCATATCGGCTATACGTGTGCACCAACTTATACTTATACCTATACTTGTAGTTGTAGTTATTGTGATATGTAGGAGGGCGGGGGACCCCGGATCAATAAGAGAGAGAGAGGGAGAGAGCAAGGAGCTGAAAACTGAAACTGGTTTGCTTAAAATTATTGCATGTTCGTTATGGGCTGTGTGCCAAGTGAGGCCGAAGAAAGAAGAAAGGTAAAAGGCGAGAAACCGAAGAGAAGACCAAAAACAAACTAAGCGCAGGTAACCTTTGGTGGCACCACCACAGGTAGACGTAGTGCTTGAGTGTGTCATGTGTGTGTGTGTTTGTGTGTGTTTGTGGCACATTACATTATACTACTATGGTTGCATACTTGTTGCTGCCACTCGTCTGGTTTCTCGCTCTCAGTTCTCTTCAGTTCTGGCTTCCTGCTGTGCCACATGAAATCGGTGGTTGGAACAAATTTCGAACGCAACAGGATATGCAGTTTTTTTTTTTTACTGTTTTCGGCGCGGCTGTGCCAAGGAAGCACCGAGTTCAAATGAAGACATAAAAAGTAGTTGACCCACATGGAATTGAACTGAGAGACCACGGC
Organism: Scaptodrosophila lebanonensis; assembly: GCF_003285725.1. NCBI lineage: Eukaryota > Metazoa > Arthropoda > Insecta > Diptera > Drosophilidae > Scaptodrosophila > Scaptodrosophila lebanonensis. The sequence continues at coordinate 10,955,725 of NW_022060742.1, read as the reverse complement.
TAATGAGTTTGAAAAACGAAAACCCAAAAAGCTAGTGGGGTTGGAATTTTGCGGAAATGTGAATTCAAGTTCTGGCATAAAGACCTTTGCTATAGGTTTAAATAAATTGTAATATTGATAGAATGGCAATTTAGGAAAACTTCTATCTCTCATAATTAGCTTGCTTCGATTAGGTCTTTACTTTGCGCCAAGAATATTTAATAAACGATAGAATAGTTGAAAAGATTCTATCCCTGATCTGAACAGTCAGGTAAACCGGCAAATAAACTAAATGTTTTTCAGAAGCTGATTAAAAACATTACTCCTACCTAGTACAATCGATTGAAGCTAATCTTTAATTAAATTGGTTTCCTTAATAAGATATATTTATTAAAACTTGACAAATTACTTCACAGGTGCTGTTTTTTTTAGATGATTAAAGATTAAAAAGATTACTCCTACCTAGTACAATCGATTGAAGCTTATATTTATAAATGCAATCGTTTTATCAACTATTTTATTTTTAATTATTAAATATGTAGTTCAACATGTTTGTATAAAAGGGAAAACCGAGTAAAAAAATCGAACTTGTGCTTTAAAGTTTCATTTTCAGAAATGCAAAAGAATTAGACAACAAGGAATATGCTTAAAATATAAATTCCCTCATTTACCAAAAACTTCAAATTTAAATAAATTGATTAAGTTCGAATTGAAAAATAAGGAATTATAAAAATTAGTTATAAACTGCAAAAATTTAATTTAGATTTAAGTAGAAATAGAGCACGAGGTAGATTTGGAATCAAAGTACAAAATATTTCGAGTTTCATAATATAGAAATGAAAAAAAATACAAATTATTTATAAATTTAAGGTATTTTGTTAAGCAATATTATTCAATTCAGCTACAACTACAATGGAATGATCTCCAGATTTTGCCATATTTTAAATATTATTTTACCATCAAATTTTGACTTAGTCTATCGTAACTTTTCAGCCTTATTTCTCTCCACTTAAAGGTGAAATAAATGGATAGTCAGTGAAGAAATGGTGCAGAATTAGATTTAGATTGAAAAATTGAAATTAAAATGAAGGTAAAAAACGAATATGTTTTAGTTTAGAAGAATCAATACTCTAACACTAATCTAATCTGAATCTTGTTTCATATTAAAAAAGAGAATAAAATTATGATTTCAAATTGATGGAAAGATATATAAATTTCTAAAATACAGCATTTGTATTACTTATGGAAAAAAAATCGTTAATAGCTTGCCGTAAATGTCTTTTAAATGGAGCGCAAAATTAAAACTTTAAATAGTAACATTTATTTATAACCTAATTTAAAAAAATTATATTATATGTCTGACAAAACATATAGCATATAATATCAAAGCAATGGAATCAATAATTTCTAATAAATAATATGAACAAAGCCAACCAGCTATTCAATCCAATCTAATTAAATGCTAAAACAAATAATTTTACTCTACCTTTAAAAAAAAAACCACACATATCCAATGTTTGAAAAGTCTATATTTATGTCAAAAGTCTACAACTATGCCAGGAAGATGATGTTGCTTCAAATCAAAACCGATAACAATTGTATACTAAAATATAGTCTGCCAACAAACTTTGAAAATATTTTTAAATTTGTATTTGCATGTGGGGCCACAGCGTAACTTAATGTAAAAAGAAGAATAGTAAATCGATCAGATCTATTATTTAGAAAATAAAGCATTTATCATAGTTTATAACAAAATATAGAAAATGCTAACGAATTTATGATGTAACGAATAGTGAATTAAATTATTTTCCAATTGAATATTTAGAACATTGTTCTTTTCTTAAATAACATTTTCACTCTCTTTGCCAAAGAAATGAAGAAGTTTTCACGCATAATTAATTCTAATTAAAAATTAATCGAAGCCTCACTTTCAAATTACTTGTAGAAGATAAACTGAACTTACCTTGCCACCAACTTTCAGTTCGTAGCCCATGCCGCGTGGCGTCTTCAGCTGGACGGGACAGACGAAACCAATGTTGCGATGGGAGCCCTCTATGCCCAGGGGGTTCTTCCTGGTGGTCACTTTTGGGGCACTGCGCGTAGGCGCTGGCGTCGATGAGGTTGTGTTCTCGGCCACACACAAATCCTCGCCGCCGTGCACCGGAAACTTGGAGCACTCCAAGTTCTCGGGCCAATTGAAGTTGTAGGTTTTCATGAGGGTTTCACAAACACGCGCGGACTCGCACAACGAACGACACGGCGGTATGGGGCGCTCGAGAATGGTGCAGACGGGCACGTAGAGGGAGCAGAGGAACAACTGAAGGTCGGCGCTGCAGCCAATCTTGACGAGCGGCGCAAACTGATGGACCTCGAGACCGGCCTCCTCCTGCTTGGTGTGACCAATCAGATTGGGCATAATGGTCATGTTGTAGGGTATGTTCTTGCAGATGGATATGGTGATGGGCTCACATCGATTATGATGCGGAAAACCATCGGCGGAATTGGCGGTGGCGCTCAGTTCGCCACCGGTGGCTGCACTGGCGGCCAGGCCGCCGCCACTGCGATAATACGAACTGGCGTCCAGTGGTGCTTGATCGTAGCGCTGTACGGCCTGTATGGGCACTGGCGGGACCAGCGACAACAACAACAATAACAACAAGCGCCCTGTGACGTCAACGGGACACGACATTTGCAGGCCGAGCATTTTGTGGATTTTTGGCGCGTATCTGTAATTTGTTTGTTTACTCTTCTCTTGCTTTGTGTTTGGCAAATAATTTGTTTGACTTTTTTACACTTTGACTTGCCGATGCATATTGACACACAAACAAACACACGCACGCACACACGCACACGGCCGGCACAGATGGAAAAAAATTAAATATTACACAAATATTTAAACATTTTTGCTTTGCAGCTCTTGCTTATTACTTTGACGAATTTGATTTCAATTTTCGGCTCTTATGTATTTGCTTTACTTTTATTTTCCTTACTGCTTGCACTTGCACTTTTTTCTTGAATTTCCTTTTGTGTTGCTTCCTTGCTTAGGGATGTTGTAGTTGTAAGCAGTACCGGCGGCGGACAAAGTACCGTGCGTAAAATTCACGTAAAACACGAGACGCGCGTCCAACTTACGAATTTAAATTCAACCGTGAGCACAACCACATGGCAGGGCATACGCTGACAAACTGAATCTGAAGCAGCAGCAGCGGCAGCGAACCGAACGTAGGCACAGCAGAGCAGAGCAGAGCAATGGGAAAGCCACGGCAGCCATAGCCAACGCGACGTCTGTGTTGTCGTCACTTGTTTGCTTCGTGGCTTCGCGTCATGTCGCGTCCACTGGCCGCTCTCTTTTTGCTGAATATGTGAGAGAGTGCACTCAGCCGCTCTTCAGCTATGCTGCCGGTTGGGGCGACCTTGAATTCGTTGTACCAGCTGCGCTCACTGCAAGTGCATATGGCGTGGGAGAGCGGGACCGTGCTCTCTCCGACGCACAGCACAGGGTTGTTATGCCATTTGTTTTGGATGCTGTAACTGGCGCGCTTTTGATTAGATTTGGCAATAAAATATCAACAAATGGTTTAACTTGGTCATTATACTATTGTTGATCGAATATGCACAATTAATGCATATTGTGTTGCTGTATTTAGTGAGAAAGCGTGTCAGTAATTGTATTAGTTACTAGAATCCAACAAAAGCAATATGGAAAGAAAACAGACTGTAACTGTAAGACTTGTTTTGTTTATATTTTTTTTCTTTTTATAAAAAATATTATTTACATATTTCCATTTGGCTTCATTTTAAATTTAGCATTTATAAATTATTAATAAATAACAATATTAACAGAAGGTTCGAAGGGATTCAAAACAACAAAATTTCTAATCAGACAAAAAAATGTTTTGCACAGAAATTTAAAAAAAAATTTGCAACTGTTATTTATTGTTTTTTTTTTTTTTTTTTTTTTTTTTGAATATAAAAAATGTATATTAAAATATAGTTTTAAGCTCTAAAAAACTTTTCAAAGTCTACTTATAAAATATATAATACGTGTGTGCAAATTGTTTGAATGTTCAACCGTAAATAAGTTTTTAACATATTTGATATATATTTTGTATTCTAAAATAATGCTAAGAATTTCGGAGTAATTTACGCTAGTTTTATTACAATGCCGATTTTAATTAAATGTTTAAATATATTTTTTTATATACATATTAACAATTCTTAAAAGTCATAATATAAAGTAATCAAAAATTTGAATGCCCAAACAATTGTTATGGAAGTCAATTGTTTATAAAAGATCAAATTATTATTTTTTTTTAAACTTTTATAATACATACATATTATTAAACATCCTTTCAATTGTTTGCCTTTTTGAACCCTCTTTTTAGGTATAAATCTTTTTGATTTTTTACAATATATTTTTGAAAATCCCAAAAGAACGAATTCATATTTTAGGTTAAAATTATAATTTGTAAAGTGATTGTTTAAAAGGTTTTTATACTCAGTTTCAAACGGCTAAAACGGCATACTAAATTATTTGGACTTTTTTAAATACTCTATTTCCTTTTAAATTTTTAGTGGTACTTTAAGTGACTGAAACGCTATTATTTTTAGTTTGAAAACGAATAAGGTAGCAATGACCCGACTAATGTCGTATTACTGTACTCTTCTTCTCCTTTTAATAGCTAAAGAATAGCATATTTTAGTTCTATATTTTCTTCCATAATTGTCAGATCCAATACTCCTATTAGTTTCTTATGATATGGCCCCTCAACTCATCACTCCTTACTGTAGTTCTTCCAAATATTTGGGCTAAAGGGTTGCATGTGTCAGGCATAACCCACAACTATCTTTATTTATTAATAAATAAATAAATAAATCACCAAATTGTGCTGTCCATACATATAGCAGTTAGCATGATTTATATTATATTATACAAATATTTATATTAAAATAAAGATATTTAATAATATCATGTTATAATTTGTAAGAAAGATAAGAAAGCATCAATTTTTTTTTAAATGCTTGAATACTTTTATAATTGCTTCCATTTGTATATATTTTTTTTAATAATTAAGGTCTAAAATTATTAACTAGTCTTCCTTTTTTATATTTTAGCCTGGAGGTGCATTTTTCTTTTCTCTAAATTAGTAATTTGTAAGCTTGAAGAATTTCAAAAATTATTAATAAGTGCACATAAAAACCATTCCTAAACAGTTTTTTATTTGCTTGATTAGCTCAGAAAGGAAAGCTTAGAACGTGTTGCTTAGAATGCAAAGCTCAGAATGGATAACTCAGAATGTGCGGCTTAGAATGGATATCTTAGAATGGATAGCCTGGAATGGACAGAGCATACCTCTGAATGGACTCCCATGTGTTCTTTGGTGAGGATGACCTTTTGGAAGCGATTTGTGGCATTCCCCGTAGCATTACCTACCACATACGAGAGCATACTGAAGCATACCATATTTCCCATATTAAGTGTAGTTTATACTTTTTGTTTGTTAAACATGTAATTTCTCCGTTATGTTTACTTTCATTGCAACAGCCGCGAACGGGAGGGAGAGAGAACGGCTGGCAAACATGCGAGCAGAAAAAGAAATGAAAAGAAAACCTAAGGCAATTTTTCTTTCATTGCATTTTGTTGGCTGCCCGTTTCAGTTTTTTTTTTCTTTGCGGCATTTCTGCACGACTTTATTTCTACAACAACAATAATGGGACATTTCACTACGAGCCGCTTTTTTCGCTTTTCGTTCGCTGCTGGCCAGCCTGCACTTGAACTTAATTAAGTCATTAAGTTGCGTTTTAGCTGCGCTTTAGCATGGAGGGGGAACAAAAAAAAAAGAATTCAAACATATCTGCGGCATTTCTCTAATGACCCCAGCTGGGGGGAGTAAGGGGGGAAGATGCTGCTCTTCTCACTGCCCCTGCCTCTGCCGCCAATAAACTTGTTATTGACCAATAATGATGACATTAGAAGAAGGTGACAAAGAACACACAAAATGCCGCTGCAGTCGGCCTCTTCAACGGCAGCCATACCCTTTTGGCCGACTGCAGAATGCAACCTGCGGCATCTTCAGGTTTAACATATTATTGTGCTCTCGTGCTTGCTCTCCCCTGCCTCTCCGTCTGCCACTGCCTCTGCCTCTGCCGCTGCCCTTACCTCTCAGCAGCAACAAGAACGCGACCTGAAGCGGCAGCACTCTTGTGCGAACGATGGTGGGCGCGCACGCTGTAAACAAGTGTTACCGGTTTAGCCGGCATCGCGCTCTATGCCTTCTTCTGCTGCTCTGCCTACAGCGTTGTTGTTCTTAGTGCTGCTGCTGCTGCTGCTGCTACTACTGCTAAGTATGTCTGCGGCTTGTTTAATAAAAAGCGCCAATGCTGCGCCGAGCATAAAGAAAAAACGCCTCATTGTTGTTGCTCAGAGTAGCAGCGCCTCTCCCGATGCTGCTGCTGCTGCTGCTGGCTTTTTAGTTGTTGTTGTGACGCTGCCGTTGCCGTTTCGTTTTATGTTTACAAGTGAACGAACTTTGACGTTTCGTGCTTCAACCGTGGTGCTCTCTGTCTCCCCCCTCTCTCTGTCACTCTTCATGAAAGGCGCAGCAAAGGGGGTAGCACTGTAAAATGTATTGCTAGTAGGAATTAGCAACCACTTTCATGACTCTTGCAACATCTTAACTTCAAATATGGGCAACATTTAATTTAAAATGTTCAATTAAAAGCTTGTAAGTAGGCTGTTTTGTTTTCAAATTCTTGTTATGTGAATGCAGAATTAACATGTTTTATGTAGATTTAGTATCTCTTCAGAATTCATATAACATTTTTATTCATACCCCGAAAACATTATTTATCTATAAGTGCAAAAATTTCCATTTTGCAATTGCTTTCAGATATATTCCAGATATTGCACTCAGTATCTTTTGACGCCCAAAAAACTTTATTTTTCTCACGAAATTTGTAAATTTTAAATACCTTTCAGATATTGTTAAGCATTAGGACATCAAATATTATTTAATTTACTTCAATACGATAAACCTATCATTGTGCGAAATTGAAATCAACTGAAAGTTGCACTTTTCTATTATTTACAGATAATAATTATTATTTACAGATAATTATTTGCAGATAATCGAAATATGTACATACATATATGCACGTTATATAATGTTTATTTTATTTTTATTTTTTTTTTTTTTGGAACTCCATGAACAATGCCTAACTTGACATTTAACTACCATTTCACAAATATTGGCAAAAGTATTAAACTGCCTCTGATTGCAAAATTTGTTGACTGATTAAGTATCTAAGATTATTTTTCCACACGATGCAAACCCGAAAACTAACAGCCAACATTTTCAAGTCTTCAAAACTTTCTATTTAAAAAAAAAAAAAAGCGAAGGGCTTTGGTTCTGACTTCCAACGGAGTGGAGCAATATTTTACAAGAACTTATTGAAAAAGTACTTAGTATAAAGTATGCCTATTATATATTAAATATATTATTTGTTATATTATAGTGTTTATTTTATTCCTAAAAATATAAATAAAGAATATGCTTCGTAAAATAAACTCAACTCGATTGATGTATTTTTCAAAAAACAAATGTTTATCTGTATAACTGTACGAAAAAAACGTTGTCCCCTAAATAAAACCCTGACTACGCCCATGTGCCTCTCCCTATTCTTCTCTTTTCGGCTTCCTAACAATGTTAAAGCTCAGCGTTTGGCGCGAAAGTGTTTTTGTTGTTGTTCTCGTTAGTTGCTGTGTCTTTTCAAATGCTTATGTATATAGTATATGTATAATTTAATGTAATTCAAATATAAATGGCTCACAAAATGTAGATTCCAAATTGCTGATACGAGACAAAAACAAAATTGAATATTTGAGTTCGTGGAAACTAAATAAGCCATTGAGCTTAGTTTAGATTAGCGGCGAGGCAATCGAAGACACTATAAATTTGTTTCCATTTACCATATGCATAGATAATGACGCTACACTATTATGTATGTGGTAGTCGACAAAGCTTGTTAAATGCTGAATATATAATTAATATTATTTCTCTTATCTCTTCTACAGGTTTTTTGATTGCTCTACAAAGTCAAAATATTTATTTTAATCACAACGCCTACAAACATACATTTTTATGTGACTATCTATAAAATGTTTGAAGTGCTTTCTATTACCTTATTGACAGGAGGCGACAGTGCTTGGGAATATCTTTGAAAAGTGGCTGCTTTAAAAATTTTGAAAAACCATATGGCGTCGTGGCTTAGTTGGTTAAAGCGCCTGTCTAGTAAACAGGAGATCGTGAGTTCGAATCTCGCCGAGGCCTATTACTTAATAATCCAAAATGTTATGGATTATATTTTTACAATTATTTCTAATTTTAAATTACTTTTTCTTATCACGCAATCAAAAATATTTTTAGTTGAATCGAAAGTGAAGTTGAATTCATATAGAAATACTCCACGAAACAAATGTTTTAAATATACTATTTCTGATATACAGATTTTCATTTATTTTTCTAAGAATACCATTATGTTCCAAAGAAAAATCGGATATATCCAGATGGCGTCGTGGCTTAGTTGGTTAAAGCGCCTGTCTAGTAAACAGGAGATCGTGAGTTCGAATCTCGCCGAGGCCTATGTTAAGGAAAAGTAGTTGCCTACGCTTTTCTTCCTCAACTATATTTTCTTTCAATTTGTGAATGACAATCGCTAAAAGGACTTTTAATTAAATCTTACACACCCATGATGACCGACCAAGAACATTAATTTAAGAATAATACGTTCAGCAAATTAAGGAATTGTTGCTCCTAAATAGTCGACTGACAATTGGCGTTTATATAATATAAAGAGAACTTTTGTTTGGTTTCAAAAACACTGCACTGCCTTTCAAAAACAAGACACTTATTGTTCCATAATCGCAGTATTCGTCTGATTTAGCTCTAGTTTTTTTATAAATTGAAAATACCACCTAAAATTGTAATGAAGGCCATTCCAGAAAAAGAACTTTTTTGACTGCTTCGGAGATTGAAATAGGCGTTGGCATATTACATTGATAAAATAGATTTTAGTGAATAAGAAAATCCTTTAAGATATAATAGTGCGTATCATATTTGAAAACAGTAGTAGCTAAGAAAAAAAAGAACTGCATTTGCTTTACAAAATTATTTATTATGAAATTCAGTTTATAAAGACTGTAGCGGCTTTTATAAACAAATTTCAAAAAAAAAATAGTAGCCCTGAATTCTAACATAGAAGCCGTTCTGTTTTAATTCAAGAAAATGTCAAGAGGTAGCTGAAACATATTTGCTTACAGTTCAGTTGTGTTTCCGAGCTCAAGCAGCTCGGACTTAAAAAGTAAAATAAAAAACGTAAAAAAAAATTTATTTTGTTCAATTTTGTAATCATTGCAAATTTTTGTAAAGTTTCTAAATGTAAAATGTTTTGGCAGAAATATTTTTAAAAACATTTCTTAGGTTAAGCATAAAGTGATATTTTTTTATTCGAAATTTTTTACTTTTATAAAAAAAATGATTGTTAGAACAACATGACAATCGACTCGACACTCTTTGGATAAAACACGAAATTAAAATTATATATATTATTCAATACGTAAACGAAGTAATTCCACCGCTTTGCCGCTATAAATAGGAAATGGATATTTCCAGTTTTCAAAAACACAAAAATGAAATACACAAGCAACAGGTAAGCCGAAAAGTAACGTTTTTCTGAACAAACTCTGGATTCAGTTGCTCTTCTATTGAATAGACGGAAAATTAACTATTAAGAGCAGTAGTGGGAGCGCCGTAGGATGGCCGGCGGAGTATCGAAGATGGAAGTCGAAATCTAGACACAACTGAACTCGAAACGAGACTACATAATGGTAAACCAACTTTCTGGCCATGGAAGTCACATAACCACCAGACTCAATAGCTATCTATCGAATAAATCTGATTTACACTCAATTTTGGTATAAGTAAATGATAATGATTTATGAAAAGCCGTTACTTATACCTTCAGAAGCATGTAAGTACATACTTTCCCCTTTAACAAATTTGTATTCATTTATTTAATTTTTGTTATTCTTTTAGAGGCCGATCGAGATTAAAAGGAGAATACTTCTCTCCACCCAAATAGTGTTGAAAAGCGTAGAAGTTTGATGGCGAATTTATGTTAGGACTTGTATTTGACTACTGAATGAAACACCGCTATATATTTTGATACTATACGAACCCTATATATTTTGATACTATATGAACCCTATATATTTTGATACTAAAACCAGAGTTGAAGTTTGTTTTTGTTTTCAAAAGCGGCAAGGGTCCCACGACTGCCAACTCCTTTTTATATAAGGTAGTCTGCTGTGTCGCTACTCGGTTGACTTAACTGCTCAGGGGTGTAACGTTATTTCCTTTTATTACAATTCCAAAGTTTGCCCTACAATTTAATTGTATATGAAATTAAATATACAATTAATATCAAATTGTTTCGGCACACTCATAAAGTGTTTCGGAGTGTTTCACAGTCGAACTTGTTTACTTATCGAGCCAAGGATCGAAAAGAAGTCTCGATTATTATCGATATCGCGGCGTCCCTCGTCGACAGTGTTGCCATAATTTTGTATGTATATCCTCATATGTTCTTTTTTCGTAGCTTTTATTGCTTAGTTGGCATTCGGCAAAAGGCCGAAGTTTTTAAAGCGATGGTCAAGCAAGTTGAGGGTCTGTTCTGAGTTGTTTTCTTTCCATACAATGGACGATATCGTTCCCAAAACAACGAAGAATTTTTTTTTATTAAACATTGTTAAATGTTAAGCGTGTAATACATATGCGAACTATAGTATAAGGATATGCCTATTTTTAAAATCTGAAACGTAATATAAGAAATAAGTCTATGAAGAGTGATTCTTCTGAAAAATAAATTAACTTTATTTTACCAAAAAAAAAGGCGTTTTCTATCCGAGTATAAACAAAATTAAACCAAGCCAACCAAATCCATAATATTGTGAAGTCTAATTTGAAATATTTACGGTTATAAACTGAGCCAGTACGTAAAAAATAATCTGAAGGTAAACTAAAGAAGTAGGGTGCTTTAAATTGCAAATACTGACAAGTCAATGCTCCGAGGATCTAAACTCTAGAGCTACTTTAGAATTTTTCTGTAATTTATTTAAATTTATTGAAAAACAGCCAAAATTGTGCATAAAATCGGCGTGAAGGCATTAACAGATTACTTTTAAATTTAATCTGAGAATATTTCTGGAGTTTGATGTCATTTTAGCTTGTAAAAACGCTTCTCTTCTTCTCTTTTCTCTCCACAGAGCATTTCTATAACAAATTAAAATGCCACACGAACTGTTTTTTTTTTTAAATTGAAAAACTAAATTGGAGACATTCAAAATAATAACAATGTGTAGTCTTAAATCGCTCAGCTCCCTAAAATCAGCTTTAGCTCTCCATCAATCGGTGATCACTTTTAATTAGTTCTCACAAATGCAATGTGGTGAGTTTATTTTTAGAATTAATTTTCTTAGGAATGAATTATTTATTTTGTTGATGTATACCACTGTTTCTCTATTGCATACCCACTTAGCTTTCAGTTCTGCCTCTTGGCCGATGAAATACAATTCCATTTGTAGCTAACAAATCAATCCAAGCATATTGCAGGCAAGTATGTTTTAAGCCCAAACATAAACAAGCGAGCCCTCAGGAATGGGAATGAGAACTGAAAACACGAGCCAGCTCCCAATTGTAGCAACAAGGGTTAAACATGGCAGGCGTCTAATGCAAAAAGGGCTGCCATAAGCTAAAAAGGGTTTAGTTACATAGAAAAATGTATTTACTTTAGCCTTTATCCCTCAAAACACACATGCACACACCACTTATGCCCGAAATGTAAGCAAAAAGAAAAAGGAAAAGAAAATACCAATGGGAACCCATATAGACATTTCAGCCGTGTGCCTTAAATCACATTAGTTGACCAATTTGTAGTGCCCACTTGGCTTACACAGTCGAAGTCGTAAGATGTTGGAGCCAAATGCCAGTCACGTTGTCGGGCCAAGAACTTTTGCTGTGTGGGGACTAACCAACGACTGCATTGTCTGGTTGTGGCTCGCTTTTCCAGGACTTCGAGACTTTGGCGTGCTCTTTAAAGCCAACTAATTAGATTTGAAGGCACGCGCTCAGTCACATGAGGCGTATGCTTAATGCCAGGGCGTAAAAGCACACAGACAGAAGTAAAATATCTTGATTATAAACTTTGCGTTTGTGACTGAGCATTTTTACAGCTCATTTGTGCCCCACACATACACACACACACGCACATATATACAGACATACATACATACATACATAGATAGATAAACCTTGCCACGTATTCATGAAAAAGGAAAACTCGAAAACTGTTGCTGGCCTTCATAAATAATGCATTATTTACTTAAAACAACAATAACAAAACAAAAGAAAAGAACAGCAGCCATAAGCTCAATTAAATTTTTGAGAAATGACCGCCGACGTGAGCGCTGGAATTACACTTGGAGAAACACGAGGCAGGAAATAATTCGTGAATGCGTGAACAAAATAAGAGCGTGTTGCTCCAGTTCTTTAAAGCAGCTCCCTATTTTTTAAATACACTTTGCCAAATATTTGCTTGATTTTTGCTGCAGCAGTAAAGAATTGGCTACTTGACCAGATTGAGTCCAGATTCGAGTCCTTATGACTGGATGCGACTGCTACGTCCGCTGCTCTGCGTTGCATCATCACCTAAATCTGACAACCGTCGGCTCTCTGAAGAGCAGACAACCGGAGAGTAAGAATTATTTTAAACAACTATTATTTATTAATATCAATTATACATATATAAACAAATATTTAGAGAACTGAAACTTTGTTAAGAGTTATGTTTTCTCATTAAACGTGTATATATATTAAAGCTAAGGCAAATTGTAAAAATTCCTAATAGTAATTGTAATATTCAATGTTAAATTCAACTGCATTAAACTTATAATAAAACTAAATTAAATTAAATTAACAATTAGCCGCATTAATTAAAAGTAATCTTTTACTTGTAACGCTAGGATAAGTTAATAAAATAAATAATAATAATTAAATAAGTACAAAGGTGTAAAAAACTAAAAATTAATAAATAATACCAAAATAATATATATTTTATCAATATCTAATCAAATTCTAAGTCGCCCAAAACTGTAAAGAATTCTAAACTGCCGACCCCCGAAAACTGAAATACTTGGCTTGTATACTTCGAAATTTGTTTGGGGTTTCTTTTCTATGGCACGTTCCCTAAAAAATTACTTATTTTAATCTAATTAAATTTTCAATTTGACATAAAATTTGTCCTGATTTTTATATATTTTTTTTCAAGTGTACGGCCATTGGTCTGGCATCGCGCTTCCTTCTGGACAATCAATCAAAGAGAAGCATCCTAGGCCGAAGCTCGTTACAAGTCTCACTCAAAAGTGGTGAGTGGAAGGAGGGGGGGGGGGGGGGGGGGGGGGTTGGGTGCTCCCATGAAATTGTGGAAGCCTGCTTGTTGTTGGCCAAGAGTTCAGGCCAAAAATTAATTGCATTTCAAATTTGCATTTACTTATTGCCTAGAGTTTCTCGCTGCCTTGCTCTGTAGAAATGTAACACTTGCCCCCCCTCCCCCTCCCGCTGCCCTGTCACCCGCCCCCTCTCCATTACTCCCGGAAATTTGCGTTTGCAATTCGCCGCTGGCACACACGGCGTATGTGTGATAAATGCGCGCAGGCAGCGGAAATGTGCGCGGTTCCACCTACGCGCTTCGCATTCTGAGCCAAATTTATGCGCCTAGGCTGGCAACTTTTGCGGCGCTCTATGGCCAATTTGTTGTTGTTGTTGTTGCTGTCGTTATAGCCGCTGGTGCTGGTGAAAGATTTCGATAAACTTTGTTTGAAGTACAACGATTTTTCTCTCTCCTCGTGCACTGTTCGTTGCGCCCCTTTTCAACTTTGAACTGCATTTGATTTACATGCAAGTTGTGGGTTTCTTGTTGTTGCTGTTGTTATTGTTGCTGATGTTATTGTAGAGCTACGGCTGTCGACACGTCTGTTAATTGGCATTGTGAACTTAACGGTTTATAGTATGTACGTGTAGCTGACTATGTGTAGGCGGATTCTGTTGACTGCTCGCCTTGGTCGCTGTGGTTGGCTGCTGAATTAATTGAATAATTGTTGTGGGCGTGCGAATGGATCAACAGTTAGCCAGCCAGCATGGATGTGCGGCTAAAGGAACTTTGACATCTGGCTGTAACAATTGGATTTGCAAAATGAAACTTCACTTTTACTTTGTCTGCTAATAGTCTCTATACAGACAGAACTGGAACTTTAAACACTTCCACACAAAAGAGCATGGCACAACTCTGCGCTTATTGTGCTTTATTGAACTGTTAGTTTACAGTTAGTTAGCCGGTTTTCAATAATCAAACAGAATGGAATCTGGACTAGTTAGTCAGGCCGTTGTTTAAAGGCAATTATTTCAACAATATTCCTAAAACGTCGGTTCTACTCGATTGCCAAACAACAAGCTCATTTCACTTAAAATCAATTGTTTTTATGACAACGTTATGATATCGAGCTCTGATAATGTCGATTCTGGGCATATATAAATCAAACACATCGATAAAACTCTGTAATCACTCACATTGCTTGTATATTTGCAATTTATTGCCATAATTTCTATAAAAAAAGTGCTTGAGAATTTTATTGACGTGCGTCATCTTGCTCTTTTTAAATCGCGCTCTATTTTACTTAATAAAGTTAATTAAATTAAAAAATAAAGGAAGAGCTACAGTGAGAAGAAGGCTAAATATGTCACACAACAGATTTTTATAAATATAAAATTTAAATAAAACTCAACTCATAGCTTAAGTTGTTAATGTATTTTTCTTTAAGTTTAATTGTTAACTTACTGCAAATAGTAACAGTAGCAGTATAATTAAAGTATATTAGGTAAAAAAAAAAAAAAAAAAATGTTTTTAAAGGGAACGAATAAAATTAAATTATATTAACAAATAATAATAAATAAGTTTGTTAAATATTTGCTTCGGTTGTTGACATTTATGTCTATTTTAATTAGAGAATGAAAATTAATTTCCGATTTTAATTCTTTTAAAAATCAGCTTTCAACGCTATATAAATGTTTTCTATTGAATATTTATTTAATAGCCATATTTCTATAAAAAAAAAATATGTTTTTCGTTTACAGAAAATGTTCACACGTTTCCGTTAATCAAACTGCATTATGATGCTTGTTGAGGCGATCTGTCCATGTTTTGTTCGCTGCCAATTTAAATTGTTGTTTATAAGCTTTCTCTCAACGTATTCGAATTCCTTGTCTTCAACTTATTTTAAGTGGCATTACTGTACGATCTTCAACAAGTTGCGAGTTCATCTATCTTCTTGGCTTTCGTCACTCAAATTGATCCTGCAAAGTTGATATTTGAGTTTTTGTTTTTTTTTTTCTAATTTTCTTACTATTTTATTACACGGAAATTTATTTATAAATTTATTGATAGTTTAAAGTCCTCAACCAAAGCTGCTTAATGTCAAATTTCGAAGGAAATCAGGAGACGAGCGCTTGTTCCCTTTTGCTGGTTGCTTGGCAAATTAATAAACACATAATAGATATGAAAAACAATAATATTGTTTGAGAACTTTAACGTGCATTCAAAATGAACATTACTTAAACGTTGTTAGTTTTGATGTACACAGACATATAGAGTCGTCGTTAGCTTGCATAGATATGAGCTTAATATCTCGAAATTAATACCAATTTACGAGTATGTTGTATGTATGTTGCATATAGTTTAAGCTCCTTAGCATGCATATATCAAGTAATCTGTAATACTATTGTACGCTTTGCAGCTTTGCTTCCAAATGTAATGAACATTGGCTTGATTTCCCGCTGCAATGCTGCCATTTAATGTCCGCTCCAACATAAGTACTATAGTATTTCCCAAAACCCAGAGCTGCAAGTTTCATTGTCGGTTGCCTGCTGCTGTTCCCTTTTGGCAGCAACTAATTTAATTGTTTGACTTTTCTTGCTATGCAGCAAATACATTTGCCCGATGGCTTAACATTTCTTTAGAATTTGTTTTAAGCATCAGCTACAGCTACAATGACAACAACAACAACAACAACAGCAGCGACAGCGACAGCAGCAACAACAGAGTTGCATTTGTTGTTTCTGGCAAAATCCCCAAACAAGCCAAAATCATTAGCAACAAAATTGCACAGTTCTCCCCGAAGCATCCTTGCAGACTTAACATTTTAATTTAATTTGCGCACAACATTTTTTTAAGCTTGTTCTGTTTGTTGTTGCCCTTGTTGTTGCTATTGCTGTTGATGTAGCGGCTTCGTCCGCGTATCTCCGCCTGCGTATTTTGCATATTGTTTAGTTTTTTTATGCATACCCTTCGTGAAAGGGTATACCAGAATATGCAAAAGAAAGAAAGAGACAAAATACTTGTATGTATACTTATATTCTGAAGCCTGTCTGTCTAACTGTTCCACTGTTTGAATGTATGAACGCCAATACGATTGGACCTATAGGAGTTAACTTTATCAATTTTTGTAGGAAGCTTTATTTTATTGAATTGCAGATCAAGTTTATTGCAAAACACAAAAGGCTACATTATACAAATTTTACTTTTTCTTATATACCATGGAAAATAGTAGCCTTAAATGAACACTTTAAATTCGAATTAATTTATTTATGGTTACTTCTCTTGATCCAGAGAATGACTAGTGCCTCATTAGCTTTGATAGCACGTGTATATATGACCTGGAAATGTTGTTGCACGACCTGCTTTATCCGACCCTATACAGATAAGATAATAATACAACTTTGTGTGCAGCCAGTGATTGCGCAACCTATTCTTAACTTTTCCTTTTGACCACTTCTTCTTCTTGGTTTTGCGGTGATGGATCCCTTCTTCTTCTTTTTTATATCAACACAGACACAAATTTTTTATTATAGGTATCTTTACCAAGGAACCCCTACGATATTTTATAGTCAATGTATTTAATCATAACTAGTCTGTCAGTGATTCTGAGTTTAAAAACTGGTTTAATTCTTACTGAGCATTCTGATAAAGTACCAATCTGATAAGCGCAACATTTTTAATTCAAATCTCTTTGGATCGTGTTTGAAAAACTGCCTTAAGTATGGGTAGGGACTTAAATTAAAATGCAATAATTTAAATGATAACCAAAAATAAGTCGGATTTGTTATTAGATATTTTTGTTATATCTTTGGGCTTCTTTTCTTTAGTTTTATCTAGTATAAGTTCTGTATTGTTTTGTTATTTTTCTCTGATCGACAGATAAAAAAATAAATAAAAACTTAAGGAATATAAACTACTTAATGCTGAACTAATTTTATATATCTACCAACAAAATACCTGGCCGGTTTGCATTAAGTTTCTTAGTTTTTTTTACGCTTATTTGAGATTTAATAAAAATTGAGTCCATTGAAGAGTATATTAAATAAATTGCTTTATAAGCAGTAATATATGGCTTTAAATGAAGTATTCCTTGCAGAGTCCTCTTAAGAACTTCATTAAAAATTAAATCAAAACCTGGTTGCATTGTACCTTGATTTGCAAATGAAACGCATTATTTTGGTACGCATTGAGTGGCGGGACGCTTTTGTTATTTTTAAACTCAAAAGAAGTCGCTGACTAAAGTTTAATATTTAAGCAGTTGACCAGCTTGCGTTCGCCTATGAAAATATTTTATAAAAATTTTCCTATAGCCACCAATTAATTTTCCATTTCAGCAATCATTAAAAACAATACAGAGCTCAAACAACATCAATTTTTCGTGCTGTTTACAGAGCATTCCATAGCATAGCATTCCTACCAATATGTATATGTATATTTTTTTGTGGGTTTGCTCAACTTTTTGTTGGCCTGCTTGCATGTCGCCAACAAATCCTTTTGCCTGTTGTCACACACGAAGCACAACCAACAAAGTAAGGAGAGGAATGGAAAAAAAAGAACAGAAAAGAACAAAAATTTGCGTTGCTTTTAATGCGCATTTGACATGCAAATTTATTTAATTTTCTGCTCCAAATGATGCCAAGCCGCCCACTTGAGCAGCGCAGATCCCGTCCCAGTTGCCGTCGTTGTCCACGCCCCTTATGCAACGCTCCTGTTGCGCTTTTAATTACGCAAGCAGGCAAAGGACAACAACAAAGCCAAAGCGACAAGCAATTTATGGCAACGACAAAAAAGAATGAGAAAAAAACAACAAATTCCTAGATAGCCAAGGCGAATAAGCTTGCGCTTTAACATGTCCTTTGGGCATAAAGCATCAAATTATGGCACCCCTGCCGCATTAACTTCGCTCCCCTTCCCCCACCCAGCCATTGCTACCCTCCTGGGCAGTTATTAAAGCACACGCGACACAACTTTAAGCAAAAATCAATACTTTTTTACGACTTGCCGGCAAAATTACAACGTCAAAAGGAGCACACGGAGCTGTTTAGGTATTTACAACAACCAACAGAATATTCTACTTTCTCACTACCACCTGCCTTGGTTGGTAAGGCACCCGGAAATGTGCGATATTCACGAGCGGGGCGCACTTCCGTCCAACGGCTGCGGTCGCTGCTCTCAAAGTTGCCAGACGATGGTGACGACGAGGCCAGACACGAAAAATCCGCCGCCACAGTAAAGCACAGTGGTTGCTTTTGCTCACATTTTGAATGAAAACTTAGCTGGAAATTTGATTTGATTGTGAAAAAATGAGTTAGAGAGACAAAAAGTGAACATAAAACAGACAGTGGGTAGAAGTCGAAGAAATATTTCGATTTTCTTTTGCTTTGAGATGTTTATTTATTTATTTATTTATTTATTTATTTATGTCAACATTGACTCTTGACATAGGAGGAAAATATATAAAAATTATAAACAACATCTTATAAGCTATGAAATCCTAAGAAGGAGAAATCTAATGAAATTACTTGTACACTAATATCTAATTAACGCCTCCGACCCGGTGGGGGAATATTATTTGCCTTTCGGCTAGCTGTGCCCCGTCTCACAACCAAGTGTAGTCAGAGGCGTCAATAGATCTACCGGTTTAAAAAAAGAAAAACTTAACAGAGAGAAGAAGCTTAGAATTCATTTTTTAAAGAAAAAAATTAATAAATAATAATAATAGAGTATTGAAGTGGCAGAGACATGTAGGAGTACGATTTAATATTTTGCAATCAACTATTAATTTTAGACAACTTCACATTCCGAAACTTTATTCCTTCTTTGCTTATGGCAAGTAGGTTTTGCTCCATCGAATAAAGCCTTGACATTTTTCAGACTTCTGTTGTAAGGCGGAAAATCGTTGATAAAACTGAATTTAAACATTAAAGGTATGCTAAAGAAATTAAAGCTGTCACTGTAAGATATTAGTCTGATTTATCCCTGATTTATAGTTAAAGGTGTTGCTGATGTCTGAGGAAAATTGCAATGGAAGAATTTAAGAAGATGTAGTTTTCTTTAAATTCTTTAATAAATATAAATAAATAAAAATAAAAATAAATAAATATAAATAACTAAATATACTTAAATATATATAAATATACATATATAAATATATATAAATAAATATGAATAAAAATAAATTCAAATAAATAAATATAAATAAATGTAAATAAATTTAAATTAATAAAAATATATATAAATAGTTATGAATTGGAAGAAAAATTTGAATTTCACCGATTTGAACCACGGTGCGACTCACATTTACGTTCACCTCATTTTCTCTTCGTCGCTTCCCGTTGGCTTGTTTACATTTTAATGCTATTTTCGACTGCTTTGCCTTATTATGGCCACCTCTTGTAGATGAGGGTGTGTCTGTGTATGTGTCTGTGCGCGTGTGTGGATGTGGGCTGCCGTTTGATGTTGTTGCCTACTTTTGGGGGCACGCGGCGTATGCGCAACCCTTTGGAGCCGACCTTTTGTTTGACTTTTTCGGCATTTATCAGACGGAAAAGGTGCTCTATGGCCTGCACGGGTGCTAATTTCATAGTCTGCTCACGTTTTGAGCGCGCAAAAGTCGCATTTTGTTGTTATTGTTGTTCTTCCTGTTATGTAGTTTGTTTTGGTCTGTGCCATTTTTTTTTTTTTTTGTTATTCTCCGACTAGACTTGCAGACGATATGTTGCCGTCATATTTAATTTGTTGCAAGCTTAAAAGCACAGCGGGCATTGTTTTTAAATTCCTTGCTGTTTGTGAAACGCAGCTGTGGTTGCTGTGGGTTTATTATGCAATGGAAAAGCAACGAGAAAACAGAAAATGTTACCAACGTGCCATAAATTACTTGAGTTCCTATTAGTCTTGAATGCTTTGCATAGCAAATTCTCGAGTTCTTCACTTTCGGGTTCGCCATTGGACGGCACTGCGAGGCGAATTTGTTTCAGTGAATTGAAGTGGCTACAAAGGGCTAAGGGTTAACCCCCAAATGCAGGTGAAGAATAGCGAGCAGTTCAATTGTGGTTGGCTGGGAAATATGCCAGTTACATTGGTAGCCTTCCTAAAAGCATTCCTTAAATAGTGGGGAAAATCTCATGTTAGTTTGATTTGATCATCAGGCTTTGGTAATAGCTTTTTTAAATTTATTCCATTTTTTTTATCGACAAACAAAGCTGTCGATGTTGAAAAAAAAAAAAGAAAAAGATCAATGCAATAGGGAACTTTAACTAAATAAAAATAAAGATATACAAAATCTAGAAATATTACAAAATTATCTAATATCAAATCAGAGCCAGTGGGAGGATTTTAGAAAAAGTAAGACTAGCTAATAACGATAAATTGGAAATAAAATACATAAATAATAAAAGCTAAAAGGTGGACAGTCACTGACACGATGAGGGAAGCTGTCCCTACTAATAGTATTTTAATTGCTGTTTATAATATTTCTCATTTTTAAATGACTTTGGACACCAAAATGTATAATTATATATTTTTTATATGCTATTCATATATACATACATATGTATATGGCAATGTATATGGCATTTCTAGCAGCAGTAGATTTTATTATAATAATTCGTCTGAAGAAAAGGCGTGCTTCTGCAGCAGACAGTTAAATAATAGCAGTAACTAAAGCAGTTCGTTTATATAGCAATTTCATTTACATATGTACGAGTAATTATGTATCAGAATATTAAATGTAACCTCGATTGATAAAGTACTTACTCATAAACCGATTTTCATTTAAAAAGGGATTATCATTTCATTCCCACAGTTCTCTTTCAAATTATTTCTGTCATAATGCGTGTTTCAAACTGAAATTGAAAACAATCAGAATACTCGCAGATATGTGTAATAAACGCCACATGTAAGCATTGATTGCTGATTAATATTCAAGTTCTGGCCAATAACAAGCAATAAAACAATAAATAAATCAATTTAAACATAAATAAATTATTTCCGGCAATCATTTGCGATTAATTTAAAAATCGCTTAGTTGTAAATCCTTGCAATAACTTAATACATTATTAATAACTGAATAAACCGCTGTAGAAATGCAAAAAGAACAAATTGCGTAAACCAAACAATACATATGAAAATGTGTTAATAAATACACTGTCCATCAATCAAATAGATTCAATTGAACCCACGCAATGAACTAAAATAAACAAATAAAGGGAAAATTGTATGCATGAGTGAGAAAAATTGATGCCAGCCAAGCATGTGTTTTTACTACATTATTTTGTAAGCATTATAAACGGATAAAAACAATATAGTACGTATATGGTAACAGAGAAAATTGTCGGCATGATATAAAAAAGTGATATGTACACGATGTCGGCTGCATTATATACACATAACAAATTTTATGCACTGACATGAAAAAACTGCGAGTCGCAACAAAAAATGAATCAAAGCCGTTTTCATTGCTGTTGAGTTGTTGTTGATGTGATGCGTGTACATTGACTTTAAACAAATATTTATGAGGCAGAAAATTGGGTTTTACTTCAGCCAAAAACAACAACAACAACAGCATGAAGCGTGTGAATAACAACGGCAGCAACTACTTGACACTTCCACGCCCCCACTTGCCAGACACTTTTGAGGCCGTTGCCATACACACATATACTCCTTCTTCTTCTTATTATTCTCCTTCTCCGTTTTATTGTGCAACAATAAAAAGCCTATCAAGTGCCAGCTAAAATGCCACGCCAAAACGCACAAATTCACATATTGAGCCATTTTATGTGCATTGATATACTCGCCATGTCAGGCCAATTTAATGTGCCATCAATTTTTGCCGCCGTTCCACGACTGATTTTTATCTCCACCCCGAACGAGCTCAAGACACCGAATGCCGACTCAAAAAGTAGTAGCAACAAACAACAACAAAAACAACAAGAACCTTAGCTCGAGTAAAAAAGACAGAGCACAGAAAATACTCGTACATGCGATACACCGAGGACCCTTGTGTCACCTAAAATGCCATCAGGAAAATTGGAAAAATTTATATATAAACATGCTCAATGACAAACGCCAACTCACACAAATACACCCAGCACACACACACATACACACACACACGCCCTGAAACACACACGTCAGTGCTTTAACTAGCATTGACACACATATCGCCCCCTCTTGTTGGAACAAATTCTACAAATAGGCCGTCGGTTTGAGGCCACGGATACGTGAGCGCTGTCAGAACCAATATGTGGGCAGAGCTTGTTGGGCTCTGTATGCGCTATTATGGGATAAGTATAGCTTTATTCAAAAAAAAAAGAAAACAACAAAAAAATGTCAAAGGATTGAAGAAATTGTAAGACAACAACGACAAAATTACAACATTTTCTACTTTGATTGGGATTGTTCGTGTATTGATGTACATTTTTTCGCCGAAACGAGAAATTCCTGCGATTTTCTAACAACAAATGTGATATATTTTCAATATTACATATATGTATTTGATTGTCATTTACTTGAAAGTTAAAATAACATTCTGGCTTCTTCTGCTTTTCAATATTTTTCAGTTGGAAAATATTCACCTGTCATTCGACAAATTGAGAACTAAGTAATTGAAAAATTATATTTTTGTTGGAACATTTAATTTTTTTGATATATTTAATTTATATTATATATTTTCAATATTATATGTATTGGTTTGTCATGCACTTGAATGTTAAAAAACATGCTGGCTTCTTTTGCTTTTCAATATTTTTCAGTTGGAAAATATTCAGCTGTCATGCGACAAATTGAGAACTAATTGAAAAATTATGTATTGTTTTGTCATTTACTGGAAAATTAAAATAATATTGGCTCTACTTTTGAATGCCATTCAATTGAAAAATTCAATCATTCAAACATGTTTTCCTTTAAATATTTAAAATATAAGTGTATCGTCAAACAAATTTCATTTTTAATACGTTTTAATGAAATTTCATCCTTAAAACCACACGAAACCAATTGCAAGAATTCCTTTCTTTTCTTCTCCTATTCGCTTCATTAATCAAAATCTTAAATCACGAAGATACATTTCAAAATCATTTATCATCATTTATATATTTTTTATTTTACCCAAAGGGTAATTGAGAGAAGCGCTACAATTTAAATATTATTTTCAAATCTTTAACTTCTTTTCATAGCGGATATGTATTCGACATCAATAATTTGTCTTCTTTTATTATGTTAATGCTTTACTTTTTCCGCTGAGCTGAGACATTAAGACCAAAAAGTTCCGATAGCTGAATAAGCTCTATCTTTTATTTTTGTGGGGCATCGTGAAGGACCGTTGTTATGCGAACAATCCATTAACGATTTAGGCTGTGGCTTATATCCAGAAACCTACACCAGGAAAATTGGATAACTGGGTAAGTTAGTCAAGTTACTGTGGGTCATTGTTTTAAATAATGAAATCGTAAATTGTATATTGACACTTCTAATTCAATTGTTCAATATTTATCAATTTGAAGTCATTTCGCTTTAATTTAGACATAACTTGTTATCATTAATAAATAATTATTTTCATTTTTAAACAAACTTTGCCTAAACACATTAAGCGCTGACCATTGTGAAAATGTATATTTCGAAGCCTTTCCTGGTTCTGGTTTCATTTGCAGCTTTTTTATTTGTATATTTTCATTGCACTTATTCTCTCATATTAACATAATATTTATACAAATTATACATGTCTTGTATTCCCGGAAGTCACATAGTCACTGAAATCAATTTTATCGGAACGAACGCTATATTTTGCATTTGTTTTTTATGAGCAAAAATGTTTTCTAGCACATCGTCGCTACACTTTATATCTTACCTTTTGAGAAACCTAACGTTTGTATACTTTTTTGTGTCCTGATGCCTGGATGCCAAATATAATACGCCACTCAGGAAGCCACTATCTCATGGCTCCCCACCCATTAGACCTCGAGAGCTCCCCTAGGATACGCTTGCGAGCAACTCATTTATCGTGCGCGTGCCAATGGCCTCCAATACTCGTACAACATCAATACACATCAAGCCAAACATTTGACGCCTTTTAGGCTGACTACTCGTCATGAAAACGGGCTGCCAGCCTTAGCCGCAGTCCTGGACATTTTCGGTTGGGCAGGAGGAGAGAGGGGATCCTCGCAAACATCCCTCACGCAGTCAGTTGCTAAAAGCACATAAAAAATAGTCCCCCAATGCTTCCCTTTTTGACTTGCTAGTCAACCAATTTGCGATAAAAATAAAACATATTGCTCAATAGACGACAACAGAGCCTGCCAGCTTGCTTGCCCGCCCTCTCTCCGCCATGCCACACATGTCGTATACGCGATGCTTGCAAAAAACTTTCAAGACGCAAAACTAAAACTGCCGTTGCAGTTGTCACGTGCCATATATATGTACACACTACATATACATAAATGGGCATACATATATGTACATACCTAAACATTTCTGTCTGCTTGTTTTCTTATTTTGGCTTTTTATATGCGACAAGAAGTAAGCAAAACTTTGACATGTCAATGTTTGTACGAATGGAGGTATACTCGTATGTATATATGCCCCCGGTGAATTGATTGCTAAAAGTTTTGTTGCATTAAAATTTATACAAAACTCAAATGCAACAGCAGCTGCTGGAAAATCTTCAAGTTCTTGCTTAGGCTGCAGTTGCCGTTTCTACGCCAACTTTCAAAGGGATTACATTTCATTTATCGATTGAATTTGCAGAATACACACAGAAAAAGGAATTCAAATATCTTAGTAATTGACATGATTTAATTTATGCTTTTAAAAGCATAATTGAACAAGTAAATTCTTGGAAAGCAATAAAAACTAGTTAGCTCGTATGACATATATTTCTAATTTTTTTTTAATTTTCTGGTTCTTTTAATAATATTTCATCTTTTTCATAAATTATTTTGCTTCTAATGGCATCATTTTTTTGTTACGGCTAAATAGGAATTCGCATATCAATAATCTTTTAAGAAGAATTTTTGGTTTTTAAGTTTCAAGCGATTTATTTAAATCCGAAAAAAAGGGACAACAAAATGAAAAATCAACAAGTAACAAATACTTTTGAAATGTCCACAACTACTATATGCAATAATTTTTGCTAATGCCAATAGAAGCCGGACAATATCAAAGGCGTATAGTCGCTCTGTGTATATGGAAAGCCGATTTCAATTTAAAGGCGATTTCATCGAAATTACAAAATAATTTTTGGAGTGTGCGCAAACTGTCATTCCAGCAGTCAGACAAACAGACAGACAGGCAGGCAGAGAGACAGACAGCCAGCTAGGTAGACAGGCAACAACAACTTTTTACCTTAATTTTGTGCATTTGCTTGCCCGTTTTTCGCTCTTTACAGCGACTTTATCAATTTTTGCGTTAGAATGGCAATTGATGCACAAATCAAATAATTCAATAAGCTTGTTACACAATCCTGCTGCTGCTGCTGTTGTTGTCGTTGTTGTCGTTGTTGTTGTTATCCTAATGCGAAAATAAAGCAGAAAATTGTGTGCACATTTTGCTAAGGAAATGATGCGCAATATAAGCAAAATGGCAGAGGGAATAAACATTTTTGTAAAATGTGCGTATGCTGAAAAGGATGCGGATGTGGATGCGGAAAATGATACGGAAAATGATGCAGATAGAGATACTTACAATCACAGCTACATATGTACATATACACGTAGTTTAACAAGCATTATAAAGCGGCAATACAACAGCTTGCTTTTCACATGCATTTCCCACTTATTCACAACTTAGGTTGCTGAGCTTTTTACGCAGCTGTTAGATATTCAAGTCAGTCTCTGTCTCTGTTTCATCTTTAGATGATTTTATTTGCAGTTACCTCGCATAAAGCCCTCTTCGCATTATTTGCTTGGCTCGTCCCTTATAAATTTATAGCCAACTGGCTTTGGCAAACTATCATCCATATATATGTATATAAATTATAACTTATGGCACAGCTTGAAACTAATGCTGAGTTATATTGGAAAGCAGTTACAGCGGTCGCATAACTTTTCACAACTATATATGTATGTATGTATCCTTGCATATGGGCCCACATAATCACTCAAAAGCATTAAACATGATAAATGAGTCGCACAATCTTTACCCAACAAGTGACCAACCGGCTGGCTCTGCTCTTCCGCTGCAGCATCGACAGATACTCTTCTACGTGCCATGCACCATAAATTTTGTTTTGTAGGTGGCACTTGCTATGCATATTTATTGGATTTTAAGCCCATTCGGCTGGTAAGTTCTTTTCCTTGTTTTAGGTACAAATTTTCATTAAATGCGAAAGTTTTTAATCGCTAGATTATCATTAAGAAATGTTATACTTACAATGCAAGCTGAGTTCCACAGTAAACAGGTTAGGGAATAGGAGGGGTAGAGAGCAAAAATTAAGTTTGTTTTTAAACTTAATGACCCTTTTTCCAGAACTTTTCAATTAATGAATAGTCGAAGTAGAGCACACGAGTGGTATACGCGATTCAAAAGCGATCTTGATGACTGGAATTTGGACCAACTTGTTGAGCAGCCAGAGCTCGTGAGTATTGCAGATTCAGAAAAATACTTGAATTAATTCATAATATGCCAAAAATATTCGGTAAAATTTATTAAATTGGAAATAAGTATCTTAAAATCAACGATCTATCCCACTTTAATCAAACAATGGGGTCTGATCTTCACAAGTTGAATGACAACCAAAAATTTGGCTATCGATCGACATTTGTAACTAATTTGTTGACAACAAAAAAATTGCCTTGCAACCATCGATCATTTTTCTGCGAACTTGGCAATATGGGTTCGAACAATAAACAATGTCAGCATCAAACCCATACTTCTATATGGCTTCGAATCCTGGAAGGTAACGTCGAATATGCAACATAGCTGGCCAATTGGCAACGTATCGAAGCCAGTACAGCTTTTTCTTAGGCTTTCTTATCTTTTAAGTTTAAGTTATAATGTTATACAAGTATTATGTCATATCTTCATTTTAATTTTTTTATAATATATATAAAATGTTAAAATATATTTTCATAATTATAATGGAATGTATCGACAGAGCTATTTTTGATTTACTAAATTATAAATAAATAAATTAATAAATGTGTTAACAACTTTGTTAGCAAGTATATGTTTTGGCCCGACAATTATCCAAAAAAGATCTGCTAAGAATAACTTCAAGCGAAGTCATCCAGAATGATAATAAATAAAGGAAATAGAGATGAATTGGTCATACAAGTATGGTGAGGAGGATGACTCAAACATATGATAAATGGATTTTTAGTATAATCCAGGGGTAGACCAAAAAATACATAATACAAGTAATGGCACATTCGTAGAATGGCTCGAGATTGAAAACAATGGGTGAACACAGTTTCAGCTCTACGATCTGCTTAGGAAGATATTCATTATAATTGCTAATTGCTTAAAGAAATTGTTTTAAAATTAATTTCATAGTCAAGCCATTGATACGAATATTTATTTTAAAAACTTTCCACTACGCTCTCGCCTCTGTCTCATTAATGTCAGCACTAAGCTAAGAGAACAATGAGAAATGAGCAGAAAACAGTTAAGTAAAAGATTTACCCTTCTTCGGATTGGAGATTTCTTACTATACAATTTTTTGTCCCTATACTACTAGGGAACATCTCGATTGAAGTGTTTTTTCATGATCTCTTAAATGTAAGAACAGTTTGTGTTTTGTGTATTTGTTTCCGAAATATTATTAAGAACCAATGGCAGATAGGGAAAAAGTATTAAGAATGTA
Organism: Scaptodrosophila lebanonensis; assembly: GCF_003285725.1. NCBI lineage: Eukaryota > Metazoa > Arthropoda > Insecta > Diptera > Drosophilidae > Scaptodrosophila > Scaptodrosophila lebanonensis. The sequence continues at coordinate 10,927,467 of NW_022060742.1, read as the reverse complement.
TTTATGTCAACTAACTTTTACAGTTATATAATAAGTAAAGCTCTCTCCAAGCCCTTAAAATCGAACAGGCCAAGCTTTTAGAACACATCCAAACTTAAAGCCATTTGGAAAGATTTCTCATTAATTTTCATTATCAAATACTGCTCTCGAATCATTTAATTAATTAATTTCATACTTCTTTTTTATTTCATTTTATTTTTTTCTTCTGATTGATGTTCAAAGCTTATTTATATTTACATTTGCATTTGTAATTTGATTGTGTGATCTTATTTGTAATTTCGTTTGCCGTTTTTAAATATACATGTAGATGTGCATATAGACTAATACTCGCGCATTGCTTAAATTAATCAAAATTCATGAGAAACTGCTCTCAATTGTTGTCGCTGTTGTTGTTGTTGCTGCTGTTGTTGTTGTTGCTGATTATTGCGATTATTGGGTATTAGTTCAGTAACCTTTAGAAGCAGCACTTGCGGTTGTTGTTGGCGCCGCTAATCACCTTGAAATGCTGCATATCAGAGCGACGATGACGATTGGCTTTCGGATCGCGCACCTTGTTAGTACGACTAAGAGCACTACGGCACAATTGCTGATGCTGATCCTTTTTGTTGCTCTGTAATGATGGTAAAGGAGTGTTTTATTAATTTCATAATATATTTATTTAATATATAGTAGATATTGTTGGATCGCTAGACTCTGATCTATGTCTGAGTTAAATTTTGTAACAGTATTTTTAAAACTTAGAAATATATATGAAGTTTTTATAGATGTCCGCTGTTTTGTTTTTAATAAAGTTAACTGTTCAAAATTGTAGTTGGAAATGCAAAGAAATATATTTGGAAACGATTTGCTATTGATTTGCTATTGATTTTGTTTTCATTAATTGGCCAAAACTGCATCAACAATGCTACAAAATTCTTCCTTTTACAGTAATCGATGAACAAGTAATAAGTACACACAAGAATTTCTAATTTCTACTCAGCATCGATGCTAGATTTAAGAAATACTCATTAATAAATATCGATACCTACCTTCTGGCTTTGACGAGCCAGAACTTGTTGCTTGAGCTCGGCCGCCGCCTGGCGATCATGGCGGGCGCTTTGATTGCGTCTCTCCGCCAAAATCGGGGCAGCTGGCACGAGCTGTGTCTGTGTCGGCTCCTCTTGTTGAATGAACTGCGATGCCTGCAGTTCCCTGAGATCAAGACTTGCACTATTATCGATACCTGCCTGGCTGGACCTAATACTATGATAGACGGACATGCTGCAATTACAAGAGAATCGAATTATAGTTGTATGTTTGCAATTTTTGCGCAGATAGCACAGGCGCTGGCACATCAATAATGGCGCAAAAGTCACCAACCTTGGATGCTCAATCAATAGATTCTCAAATGGTGATGCTTCCATATTGATTGGCCCAATCGAGGTGAAGCATGGTGGCGGTGTTACGTACCAGGACTCCTCCATCACTAAAGCACCAACAGCCGGAACATCCTGGCCGTTGGCATCGTCCTCACATGGTGCGGCTGCGACCGCCAGCAGGGGCGCGGGTGCAAAGAGGGACTGAGTCACGTCATTCTCCGCTGAGCGCTGAGGACCAGTGCGGGCGGGGCCCAGAGCGGGGCCGCTTAGCGGGAGAGTAGAACGGATGCGCTGCAAATAGTTGCGCTGTTGTTGTGGCCTCGGTCCCGAATAGAGGCTATGCGAAGCTTTGTGGTGCAGGCGGCGGGCAATGGGGGCGGCTAAGGCGGCGGTTGGCTTGGTCGGAGCCTCGACCACAGTGAGTTCTTCTTCGGTTTCGTTGCGTGGCAACAATGCATTTTCCTTCTCTGCAGCGCAGTGAGAACTGTTAGCTAACTGACCACACAACTGCGGAAATGCCAATACTCACCACCCTCCTGGTCCTCCTCGTTGTCTATAATGCACCAATCGTCGTCAATGTCCTCGTCCGCACAATTGGTTGGCCGTTTCGATTGCTTCGATTGCTGCTTCGGCTGCTTGCCGCGCCGACTCTTCTTGCCCGGCTTGGAGTTCACCTGCCCTGAGCCCCGGGTGCTCGCCACGGAAGGCGTCAAGGACGTCACCTCGATTACATCGTCGCCTGCTTGAATGGTGCACTCCTTAATGCCGTTGGCCTTGGGTTCAGGGTCAGCCTCGCTACTCGTTGATTCCGATTTCGGTTGCGATCCAAATAGATAGGTTGCAAGGCTGTTCAGCATTATATTAATTTCTTGCTCTCGCTCCGGCGCTAAAAGACGCTCTATAATCGGTCGATGTTCAGTGCTCGGTGGGTGCTTTGTACGAGGTTTACTTATTGAATTGAGAACGCGATACGCTTCAGTACTTAGGCTATAGAGATATTGCTAATGGGATTCTAGCTGAACGCCGATCAGTCTTCGTTTCTTTTGGATTATAATTGCGTGCCTTAATGAAGTATAAGCTGTAACGAAAACGATGTAAATAAAGCGTATTTAAATATTTTTATGTATTTTCCAAGGTTAACTTTGATCGACAAAAGACTAAGTGAGGAAACAAAATAAACACAAATAGTTGCAATGCACTCACATACTCGCATATATTGTAAATTAAATTTTTTCCCTTTTTTATTTATTTCCTCAAATTAATAATTGCTTCTTAAATACTGGTAAAAAGTTTTAACCTGATTCAACTTTATTCCACAAATTTTATTCCATGGAAAAAAAAATGTGTTTATTAAAAATTTTTTCTATTTCTTAAATAAAGGTGACAGTTACAGATTTTTGGAGCTGGAACCCATTTGTTATTTGGATTTGTGAAATATAGCGATGTGCTAGCTAGGGCGATTGCATTTTTAAAAATAATTTCCTACATAAAGCTATATTAATTTTAAAATATTCTATTATTGATTGTCTAACATTGTTTACTGAAATTACAGTTGTTTACATTAAATTTAAAATATTTTATTATTGATTGTCTAACATTGTTTACATTAAATTTAAAATATTTTATTATTGATTGTCTAACATTGTTTACTAAATTATCTACCCGTATCTATATCGACCATAGATTGGCACCCCATTTGAGAATGAATTGACAAATTTGGCCTTATACGTTTCACATTTTTCTTTATTTCAATAATTGAAGATTCTTTCTTCCTTCTCATTAAATATATTTGGAAATTTGATCAATAGCGATGGGATGGGACTTATTCTGGCTAAATTCCTCGTATGGAACTCTACTCTGTAAAACAGCCCGACCCTTTTCTATTAACATGGTCTGCAAATCGGTCTTCAATCTTGGCGACCTCCTTCTTAAAAGATTTTAATCTAACGTAGAAGTCTTAAATAAAACTACAACGAACCGATTAATCAATTAATTCAATGAGTTTCAGGCAAGAAATCAGTAAATATTGTCTTAAAAGGCTATTCTAATTAGTCAACTGTCAATATAAAGTTATTGTTATTTGATTTTATTAAGAGATTTGTGAACAATTTTAAAATCCCAAACATTTTTAATAACATAATTCAGCATTCTCCTTTTTTAATTTTAATTAAAAACTGTACTATTTCTGTACATTAAATTCTCTCATCGCCCCACCGACTTCAATGAGGAAATTGGCTGAGTCAAACTAAATAAATAAACTGTCAAATCAATCGAGTATAAGTCAAATTCATGGACTCATTCAACTAGACTAAGCTCCTAGTTTAAGTTGTACTTATTTGTATTTTGATATCAGTTTAATTTACAGAGCATATATCAGAAAGAAATCCACAAATTCCTTCATGAAATGGGTTCCTGCTTTTTTGGGGGCATAAAGCAAATGTTTTTAAATGCAAAAATACAACCAATTCTTATTCTTTATTTCTACCAAAACGTTCCGTTCTAGCAAATAAAAATCTTCAAAAATGTACAACAGATTTGAACTAAAGAACTAAAATGCATTGCTCTTAAAAACATTTTTAAGAATTGTTATATGCGGCAATCAAGAGTTAAATAATTATAAAATATTATGATTTGAAAAACAAAAACATTCCATACAGCTACGAAATTTTTAAGCCACTTGGAATGTGTTTACATAAACGTTAAAATTGTTGTTTTTATTATGAAAGTAAATTCAATAAAAACAAAACGTGTCGAAACGTGTGACGTCGAACTTTTGAAATTCGCTGGCGAATTGGTAACAGGCCTCAGTGCTATAGGCTCCCACTATATTGCGCAATTTTCAAACTATATAGTATGTATATATAGTATGCCTGAACGGACATTGCTCCGTGCTGCTAAGTAGTCTTTATGAATATATACTACAAATATTTCTGTTGCACGTACAAAATTGTTAACGCGTGTATAAACAATGGGAACACTATCAGGCAGACATACATACTATAACGAATGTTGGCTTCGATTGAAGGGAATTACATCGCAATTAATGAATGCATTAATCATTTTGGAGTTCAAAGTCAATTTTTGCTGACTTCGCTGAGTACAAATGATGGCCAACAAACAAAGAAATTGGTTGGCCAGATATGGTTATAAGTATTTTTAAAAGGCCCACTTAAGATAGCGCACACTTTTCACTTTGTTCGGATGAAAATCACTTTCACATTAGAAACATTTTCGCGTCTTTGTTTGCTGGTAAATAAGTTTAACCTTGAATGTGCAAATGATGTAGATATTTGGCGTAGATTATACAATTATAGATATATGGTACCATATCCGCGTATACTCTCATATGCACAAGCAAACATTTACATACATATGTACCTATACTTATGTAGGTATGTATGTATGTATATAGAACGGCAGATGCATCCGAGCGCTCTAGATTGCTTGCATTAGACGAAACAAATGACACAGCTTATTTAATTATAGCGTACCTAGACACATACAAACATATGTATGTATGTAAATATGTGGTATATATATACATACATATGTATGTTGTTCCTTCTACTTAGGCATCAGCTGACCTTGATCAGTTGGTGGCTCTGTTACGTAAGGCTCCTTTGTTCATTAAATATACCTACACACCTACATACATGTACTATATGTGTATATAATTGCCTTGCACAGACTATAAATGATTTTTATGATATATCTTAATTGTTTAAGCGACTCAATGGCATCTGCATCGGAGTGGGAGTGGGAATATATGGCGACTGCTTAGAATTTGCATTGCGAAATAAAAAATACAAAAAGATATTTAATTAACTTTTTTATATTCCAATCAAGTCTATATGGCATTATTATGTGTTTTATGATTTCGTCATTCATTTGCGCATTATTATCAGTTCGAACATGGCGATAAGCTCTCCACTATTTCACAGCTTTTGCAAATCATGTCAGTGTGTTAGACCGTCTGTCTAGACAAACAAAAAACGTCGATAGCTCGACTTGAACTAATTTGAACTTTGGAAAGTGTTAAATAGTTTTGTTGTTATTGCTCTTGAATGCCCTAAATGGATGATAAACGAGCTGAAGCTTGTCCACAGCACATAACACCAAGCCATGTACATACATACACACATACGTACATATACTTATATATATGTACTCATATGTATATACATACATATGCATATATAGTATATGCCAATGTTAGATAAAATTAATAATTTGCGCTCACCTTTGTTTGGAACGAATAAATGAAAGCGTAACAGATGAGACACAAGCGTTAAAGTTAAATAATATATAAAATTATTTTAATATTTATATACTATGTATATACTATACACAACAATACAACAACCAAACGACCACCACTGAGACGCAGATACTGCCAAGTCGACACTCTCTAGTCAACTGAATTCGTCGATCGGAGTAACAAACGATCGAACGGAAGAGCATTTGAATTTCAAAACACAACCAAAAGCGTACAAAAGAACAAAAGCGAAAGCTTAGCAGCAACATTTGTTTGTGTTTGTGTAGAGAATACTATACAAACATACATAAATACATACATACATAGAAGTATGTACATATTTGTATTCATCTGTAGTATTTCCCTGCAAAGCTACAGTTGTGCAAAAGACACTTTGATGCCCAAAACTTAGGGACCCCACTAAAGTTTTTGCACAGCTTTTTCAACACAATTTCACAACACTTTGAATTTTGTCATATTACATCTATATATGCAATTTATTTATACATACATGTATGTACATACATACGTTTTTATACCACAGTCAATTAATTGAATTTTGAATTTTGTTTTGAAATTGGATTTGGATTTGAACACAACTGTCTGCCGCTTGCGATGCGTTGGCTTTGAAATATTTAAGTTGAATATATTAAGTATGGCGTTTCAACTACAATTAAGCCAAAACATGCTCTCGCATAAAGAATACGTGAACGAGGAGAGAGTGAGAGAGTGGGAGAGAGCGCGCATATACACACATATATGTACGTTTGTATATATGTATGTATGTATGTTCGCGTACCCATATGCTAGCATACATATCTAATCGCTGGTGTTTATTAAAACGCAAAAAGCGAAACAAAAAACGAGCACAGAACAATAACAACAGCAACAATTCCCAAAAGAAGTGGGCGAAAGACAGCTGTAAACAAAAGGCACATACAGTGCGCGCTCGATAAACACAACCGTAACATGGTCGAAGCATAAGACTTGGCTGGGTTTTTTCTCTGAAAGATATAGTTTTATATAGCATTTATTTATTTATTTTTTTTATGCACTTTAAATTTCATTCATTTAATTAATTTAATAAAGTATTTAATTATATATATTATATATTGTCATTTAACTCTCCAAATATTTTATAATTTGGAATGACAAAATGGAGCCAACATAAGGCAAAAGCACTAATAATATAAAAGTACATAATCATAAAAAAATTGTTATTATTATTAATATTTTTTTTAATATACTGGTATATTTAAAACTTAAATAAAACTTATAGTTAAATACAAATACAACTTAAGCATCCAATTTAACATTTGCTGGCCAAAAACGATATTAAATAATTTTGTGAAAGATATATTTCACATAGCTTCAAATAAAAAGACACTGAATTTTTACTAAAGCACTGTTTTATAGATTATTATTAAATTTGAAGATAATTTAAGAGGGATGACTGTGCACAGCAGGTCCACCCGGTACCACTTTCTTAGACTTTAGAGAGAATAATAGCTTGTAATATATTATTATTATATTTAATAAATAAAATATCTGAATCGTGTACAGGAAAATTGATTGATTTCATATTTTAAAAACTAAGTAAATATTTAACTGATTCATCTCATAGAGATTATACAGTATATTTAAAATAACAAAAAAAAATTAGCTTAGACTCAACTCTTGATTTCTAAGAAAAAAGTACCTAACTAATTTTACAACAAAGAAAGAGTATTTTCGTATCTCCCAATTAAATCTAAAATAATATTTTATATAACCTTAAATTATAATAATTTTAGTTTTAGTTTTAGATTTTTTGGATTTTTTTAAGACAATTAAACAAGAAAAAGGCGATAAGTTCTATATAAAGCTTTTAAATTATTTTCAAAGATTAAACTTAAAAGTAGATATTATTAGTCATTTTTAAATTTAAATCAGCGATTAAGTACTTAAATGTACTTGCTGGAGTATTTGATATAATGGATTTTGGAAACATGTTTATGTAATTTTTGTTTTTTGTGGCAGAAAAAAGTAAATGTAGACGTCATAACGAATGTTCCTGTAGTAAACTATATACATATGTTGATATCCAGTACATTAAACAATAAATACTTAAAAACTGTAATCATAATAAGTAATAATTCAAATTTAACTTAAAGCTATGTTTATTCCCTTTAAGTATATTTCCACATATATGTATTACTACAAGTATATCTATAACTATTGTTGTGTGTATCAATCCATTTGAGTTCTTTGTATTGACAGCTCACTGTTGCATATGGTTGGCGAGCGAGCAAGCAGCTGAGCACGCAGCTGGCACTGCGCTCGGCTTTATGCGCAGCGGGTAGTGGGTTGTGGGGCGATTGACGATCATCATGAAAATTCGTGATTTTTGTTTACTAACAAAAGCTAGTGAGCGACGCTTTTGGCGTTTGGCTTTGCTTTTGCTCTCTCATTCTTTTATTTTGTTGCACTCTCTGGGCAAGCAACTACTTATGTACATATGTATGTACATACTAGATGTATGTACATGGCGGGCATACACACTGACACACTTTTTGGTTTGTTGTTTGTTTTGTGTATCTGGCAGATACTTTATATAATTGGCTGCCTCTTGCTTGCTGATGTTTACATAGAAAACTTTTAGTGGCACACACTTTGTGCTTTGTGGGAGAAAGACGAAGAAAAGAAAATTCTCTCATTTAAGTTCGCAGCTGATTTTCCACTCACCGCCCAAAGTTCAATTTAGCTCATTTTAAAAATAAATCGATAAAAAAAAAACAACCTCGCAGCCAAGTTCAAGGCTTTTGAAATCAAATTCACCTTTTCTTTTCATATTTTCAGGTAATGCCAACATAGATAGGCACAATAATGTGTGTCTGGGCATAGCTATCCATTTTATTCTATTATCTATACATATTTTTATTTACATATGCATGTTTGCTTATATAGAAGCGTATCTACATATGTATTGTACATACGTGGCCCACACGCGCACACTGCTGTTTACAAACAAAAATTTCTTTTGGGTTTGCGTAAACAAGCATAAAAAATGAATTGTCGTCATTGCATAAAGTGGAAAGGAAAAAAACGAAATAAAATAAACAAAACAGCAAACAAGATAAAGCGCTATCTACTATAACCCATTGAACATAAATTACACTTTATGGGATTTTTGGCCGATCATTGCTATTAAAATCGGCTTACTATGGTTAATGATTTTTATACCCCTTATGTGAAGGGTGAAGGGTAGTATACCCTATACTACAAAGATTTACTATGTAGCAGACAGCAGAAGCCATGGCACGACATAGATACATTTATAAGTATGTGATCAGCATAGCTAGACTAGAATTTATAGTATATACTTGTAGAAATATTCGCCTGTGCGTTCGCATGAGCGACGAGAACGTTTCAAGCTTAATAACTAGCTAACTTGGTATATAGAGTTATATTATTCATATGCAGAGCTAGCCCCATTATTTTATGAAACTGTCATAGGACTGATCGGTGGAAAGATCACTCTGAATAACATACGTTTTTGGTTAGTTAATATTTAACCGCAGCTGGTATTTACGTGTTTTTCATAGCCCCTTCTAATGTTCTATAGTTTTATCAAAACGGATGCACTAGGAATAGAATAGAAGAGGAACTTGCAGTTATGAAATCTCTATTATTACTAGAAACATTTCTGTTTATTTCAACATCATAACCAATTAATGTATGTATTTAGGAGTTGTTTGTAGTATGTAATTATTTTAATAAGTTATATCAAAATTGGTGAGCTCTATCAATCTCGTATATGTTGCTGATTTAGGAAAGATATGATTCACAACAGAGCCGATTTTAGTTGAATGACTGCAGCAGGAAAAAATCTCCTAGGATATTCAACAGTGTTTGTTTTTTATTCTGTAGATTTACGTATATTCTTAAATAAAACCCGTTCCAGTTTTCAAATATCAATATAAAGATTCAGAATATTAAATGCGTATTACCTTTTTTCTTGTAGAAAAAAATATCAATCAATCAATATTATCAGCTCAGTTTTTTGGTAACAATAGAGTATAACAATTAATAGCTTAAAAGAAATGCCACAAATACAATTTGGACAACGTTAAAGCCTATCTACAAACATTTTAGTTCAATATATACAGTTAAAGACAAAATTTTAAGTACATTTAAAAATCTACAGCCCGTATTTCATAGCAAAAGGATTAGCAGAATCGGTAGTCTTGAGTGCTCGTAAGTTTCCTTAGTGTTTTCACAGCGTTACTTTATAAATATTATGGCATATATTAGCCAGCTCCACAATCCAGTCTTGAAATTGTTCAAATTCTTGTTGAAGATGAATTTACTAAGTAAACTGAATATAAACTTTTATTGTACGCTTATATCGGCAGTTGATGTGCTCCTGAACTTCAGTACTATAACTCATACTCCCTATCAAATAGTCCAGATATACTTCATCGACACTAAGAAACACAAGATTTTCCGTCCCATTAAGTCAATCTGTTAAAGTTTTTTCATCTGCGATCAACTGCTCACATTTTATAATTTTATGAACAGTTTCCGAAAACTGCTTACCAATCAGCATAAGCTCTGGCATAGGACTTGTATTAAAACAACAGTTGCAATAAACCCATTTTAAACTGCGAACAATACCTGTGCCAGTCGACACACAATTTTCATTTAATATTCAGGTGATTCGTGAATAACACAATGGCCTCAGCTGTGATCCATATTGTCTACGAATCTATAAAATCCATTCCCCGTCCTACATTTCAACAGATTTTATTCGACTTGTAATAATGACTACAAGCAAAATCGTCTTGTTCGGTAAGTCTGTAATCATATACATACATGAGTTTATATTTTGAGTCTAAACTTTGATTGCTCTTAGCTTTCTGTTGCCTCTACTTTCTGGTCGTGCAAGCCCAACCGGAATCGAATCGAGATCGGGAGTTATGTGAGCGTCAGAATCGCATTTGTTTAGCAAATGAGGAGGGCACGGGCACCGCCGATGAAATCACGAATATCATTAACCATCGTTGTCGGCAAAGAAATCCCAGATGGCGTACGATCAGTCGATGCCAGCTTGCCAAAGCCACTTGTGAATGTAAGCCTTTGTAAGACGTTCCCTATCCTCGTACCTATAATACCTTTTCATACTTTGATAGTGACTCTATTGCGATGTGCGCGTCTTTCGTGCCGTAATATGGCGCAAGTGGTGTGGTCGGATCCTACGCGTCCCACACTCCCACCAGTCACAATTGGCCCAAGCCCCATACCGACCGCAACAGCGGGTTAAACAACAACTAACAACACTCTCATCGGATCTTTTGCAAAATTGGAATAATAATTAAAAAGGTTTTTTTTTTTAAGTTTTAAAACAAACCTCAATTGCCAGCCTAAATACTACTGTAAACAATAATAACTCAAAACATCTGCTTCAACACACAATTGAAAATATCCTAACAATAGTTTAATTTAGTGAATAAGTCGCCGTACAAAAGACAAAAGCCACAACTGAAATCCACATTGAAGAAAGGAAGGTATAAAACCCAAGCTCTAGGTCAAACTTTCACACAGAACGCCATCAGCTTTCCCGAGATATCGATATCGATGGCTAAAATTGTCATATGCTTGGGTAAGTTTACAAATACTACACTATAGTATTTATGTGCCTAACTTAACTTTCGAACGATTATAGCGGTTTGCTGCCTTTACTTCCTCGCTGTCCAGGCCCAGCCCGGTGGTCTCCCGCAATGCCAGCGTCGTTTCCAGGAGTGCCTGGCAACTGAGGGCAACGCTCCCAGCAAGGCTGTCGACCACCATAATGCCGATTGCCGTGGAGAGTTCAGATTTCGGCCCATTGTGCACTGTGATCTTGTTTTGGTCGTTTGCGATCTCTCAGAACGTGGCTCAAGTGATCTACTAACCTGTCCTCTAGTGGTACGAACTCTACAGCGGTACTCCACACGGACATAAGACAATAATATATGATAATAGATGATACATAAAACAGAGTTTGAAGAAATTAACTGATTCACTACAAACAAATTTTAAAAAATGAGCAGCGCCTGTCAACTTCACAAAACTTAAAAATATATTTCTTTGTTGTAAGCCCTTCCATCTGCATTCGATTATAAATATAATATCCAACTCTGTTCGTTTAAATATATCAGCTAAAAATTTTCAGACCATCCCATTAATCTGGCAATGAATTTTCAGGTGCTACGGCAAAATATTTCAAAAGCTTGGTACAGGAATGTTCTGTAAAGATTTGGTGTCCTTTTGTATCCTTTATGTCTGTAGGAATCGAAAAAAGTATGAACAATAGTTGCGGATATTCAGGGTATTAAGTCTACTCGAATCAGTTCAGTAAAATACGGGACCATAAATAACAACATTTCAATATTCATTACTATTTTTGTTGGACAGTCCTATTATACTATCCAGCCGAAAAGATTTGTATTTTATGGATTAACTAAATGTTAAGTTACTTTTTGTAGTTGGGGAAGCCATTTTTTATTTTTCTTGATGCTGAAGTATGTTTATATAGAAAACTAAATTATTCTTTGAAAAAAATAAAACTATATATGAAAACCAAGCTTTTTTAAAAATATATATGCTCAGACCTATTATTATGTCCAGGTGTGTAGCTTCAACAGCACTCAATCAGTAGGTGTTTTAAAAAGTAATATAACGACTATTTTGAATCATTGCGGTTTAAAGCGAAACCGCAAATGCGTTGCAATCATTGCCTGCTGTATGTAAAGAAAGTTTTGATTGAACCGTTTCAATCAAACGGACTACATGTGCCAGGGTAAGTGGCAATCTGTTGATGAACTAATTAACTGATGAACTGATTAACTGATGATCTGGTGAACTGCTGAACTTTTATGCAGATCTTTCTCCATTAAAATTTAACGGAGCAATAGCTTCAATGGTCTTTATCTCCCTATAGGTACAGAATTGTGTGTCTTATAACTATAAAACATTTAATATTTAATTATGGAACCTTTAATAAGGAATAATAATTTAAGTGATTTTTAATGTGTAACTAAATTTTGTGGTGTAAATTACTTAGTCTTAAGAACTTAAGGAATAGTTCAATGTTGTAGGGGGTTGGTTAGGATATTTATTTACTTTATTTTATTTTATTTGTTTCATTTATTTTATGTATTTTACTTATTTAATATATCAACAAATAATTATGTTAATATAGCTTACTCTTTATTTTTATTATTATTTATTATTTTTTTAAGTTTAAATTATTACTTAAAATTAGTAAACTGTATCGAAGGAGTACTTAAGTTATCAATATTGGTAAAGACTTGTTTTCTGATATCTTGAACTATTTTTAGTAAATGTTCGACTGACTTTCGAAAACATTGGCAGCAGATTTGGCAGTTGCTAGGTATTTTCAGTGTGGCTAATTATTTTAAATCAATATGAATATTTACATTACAATTCAAGGCAGGGCTATAAATAACAATGAATCCTAAGCTAAACATCTGACATATAATGTCAAATAGGTTGCACATACCTTCTGCTCTATGTATTCCACAAAGTTCTAAGCAGCGCCATTTTAATGTCCAACGCATGAATTCCATCGAAGCGAACTTTTCAAATAAAAATGTTGGACACAAGGGCGTCCTTTTTTTGAGTATTATTCTGGCCACTGGAATCTATGGCATCGAAAATATATTGCAGACACGCGCACTGGTCAGCATATGTTGAAAATTGACCACAGCGTCATAAATTTGAGGATTTAACATGTGAGCAGCAGGAGGACAGAGCAGAGCAACTCTTTGCTCCCCACCACTGGCCCTGAGCTCAAGTGGTCGAGTGTGTAAAATTTGTGGCAAAGAATGAGCGTGAAATAAAACTGAAGCTGCTCTCAATCTTGGAAGTGCATAAAACTTGCATTAAGGTAATGAAAATTTATGGCTAACAGTCACGAAACCACATAAAAGTTACAACTTGCATTAAAAATGCAAAACCGCCACGTGTGGGGGTCACTTGACAATTATGAGTGTTGTGGAATGTTACCTCAAAATCAGTCATAGATGCTGTTTATATAGCCCTGGTTGATAGAAGAAAATCACTGACGGGACATGCTAGTTTGCAAATAATAAATAAATAATATTATAAATAACATAAAGATATGTTGTGCAAAAAACTTAAATAATTGCTTTGCTAAAAAATTGATAACCCTCTCAACTAGGAACCTAAAGAATTCTTTTTTCTTGAATACGCAGAAAACAAACAATGGACTAAAACTTTTATTAATGGAATCGGAACGCAGAAGCTTCATTCGTTTTTTTGTGTGTTTGGAATGTGTTAAATGTAATATCAATATTTGCATTGAGGTAACTCTTCATTATCAGCCTTCATTACATGCATTATTTTATTTTATATAAAAAATTGAAATTTGAATCAACGTATATTACTGCCCTAAATTCGTTTTTAACTATAGCAACATTAGCTCGTCTAATTTAAAACTAAATATTAACCCCCCCTTAAACGTTAAGTTTACAAAATAACCCGAAAAAGTAACAGAGAGAAGCTGGGATATTCTCATCTCATCTGATTTAAGCCGTAAATAAATAATGTTACTCTCCATTACAGCAAAGGCTTAACTAAATCTGATCCTTCAAAGTTCTCTAAAATTTATTTTACACGCCAACTGCGGCTAAAGTTCTTAAAGATGATAAAATGAAGTCTTATAAAGCCACAAAGCCCAGGTAATCTGATTCTAAGTAGTCAGTGCCCAATATGATTAAAATCTTGTTATCTCAATGGGCGCGTTCAGCAGGTCGTACCGATTTGTGATTGTGATTTATATTTTTCGATTGTAAATTTTGATCTTCTGACCGCTGGTGAAGACTGTTTTATAAAAATATTGTTATTTTCGTATTTTCTGACAAAAAGTCATAGTCGCAGGTAAAAATATAACTGACTGTGTTTTAGATAATTGGTCACATTAATAATGGGCAACGGAAAATATAAGTAATGAAAATATAACAGCAGCGTATTTTTCAATAAAAACCAACAAGTTCAGCTGATGAAAGCAAATGGCCTGTGAGTGCCGTAAAGCTGCTCCTAGCTTTATATAAAGATAGAAAGGAGAACTTCCGCAACACGAAGATTAAGAAAAAGACATTGTGGCGAAATATTTTAAACGAAATGGAAGAAAAAGGTGTCCGAGGATACAGCACTAACACTTTCATCATTGGTATCTGCAGAGGAAAATGAAGAGGAGAAAAAACAAATAAAAAAAATAAATTAAATAAGACTCTGTTGTCGTCGGTTGTTCTAAGCAGTCAGGTTAGAGGGGTCGAAATCAGATTATAATAAATTCGTTTTTAATAAACGACGCTTTATTTTCTCCTTTGTAGGAGGAGCTAAATGTAAAGAGTCTATATATTTTAATAAGTAAATAAAATATGTATTCCTTAAAAAACCGAGGATCAATTCATTCTCTCTGCCCCTAACGATTAGTCTGGAATTCATAACATGACATTTATAATTTCTATATTTCCATACAGGCGCTTACTTTTATTTATATCTAACAAAAAAGTTTTATAGTAAATGATTCGTAGCATTAGAAACCTAATAATGGATCTGATAGAGCTAGTTTGTCATAGCTATAGCTACCAACTTACACGAAGGTACGCAGTAGCTTATTTCTAAAATGAAAAGAATAATTTATTGTCTGGCATTACGCATTACGGAAACACACTCAGTTAAAAGCCTGTTTGAACTTAAAGAAATGGACCCAAAAAAAGGGCAATAACTGTTTATAGTGGTCTGCTTTAAGTCAAAAAACTTACGCGGAACAGCAATTTTTCATGCTCGCCGCTATGGAAAATCGTTTTCCAATCACGTAAACACAGCTGGAATTTTATTGCTGCGTGTTTTTATTAAAGAAAAGGAAAAAAAGAAAGCTTAAGAGGAGCAGCAAAATCGCTGAACGTATTTTCGCAGCATTGTAATAATAAAAGTTTTCCACACAGACCAAAAAGTGAAAAGAGAAGCAGCCGCAGCAACCAAAATCTCGCTGCTGTCCAATATGATGCACTCATACTTATATACATGAGTGTGTATATTTGTACATATGTATGTGTATGTGTGTGTGTGTGTCTGTCTATACATATAAATCAACCCAAGCGCACACACTTATT
The DNA here is from genome assembly GCF_003285725.1 of Scaptodrosophila lebanonensis. Classification (NCBI taxonomy): domain Eukaryota; kingdom Metazoa; phylum Arthropoda; class Insecta; order Diptera; family Drosophilidae; genus Scaptodrosophila; species Scaptodrosophila lebanonensis. Next base: position 10,911,670 of record NW_022060742.1, on the reverse strand, counting down.
TTGTGTGCGCTATGAAGTTGCGCGAGCAATTTTTTTTTTTGTATACTCGTATATATTTTTTGGGTAAAACTTTTTCGGGGGCAGCTGCTGCCACCAACGATGGTTGCATCCACGACACATTGTTGCCATATTTTTGCCCCTCTTGTTGCATTTATTTATTATACATATTTTCCTGTTTTTGTTTTTGTTATTGTTTCTGTTGCTGTTGCTGCTTCTGATTCTGCACGAGCACGCGCGGCAACTGCAACAACGGCCAACGGGGCGTATGATGAATGCAGTGCGCATTAGAAAGGCGCTCGCGCCAACGAAGGTTGCCGCTCAAAAATTTATTTGTTTTGTACTTATGGTGTCATAAAATTGTTTTAAGGCCAAGTTAAACAAAAATAAATGGCGAGAACAAAGAAAGAGCATCAACAGCACAACCACTCAAAAGGGAGAGGCACGCGATGCGATGCCATCGTCATTTTTGCAGCATTTGAACAAATGCCAGACAGCGTGCACCAAAATGGCGCAAAATCAAATGGCGCAACAACAACAACAGAAACTAAAAGGTGGAGTGTGAGGAAAATATATAAAGAGAAAGAGAGAGATAGAGCTTGAAATGCAGTAGGAAAAACACTAAAATGCATGGCGTGTATTTATGCGAAAACGTATTTACTAAATTGAAAATGTTTTGCGTTAAAATTTTGCAACGAAGCGTGAGCACTCAAGACCCCACAAAAAAAGCGTCCGTTGACAAGGACATTCGGATGCACTGATAAAACATTAGCAATATCGTAATATTTTGTTATAAGTAAAATTCAAAAATCTTGTAAGGAATCGGTTTTCGAATTATAGTGTAAAGCCACCGCCATGCAAGGAAAAACAGGTTCCAGCTCCCCAGTGCACCATCACAAAAACAAAACCAACCCAGAAAACAACCAACACTAGGACCAACACCTACACCAAAACCCACACCTACACCACACAATCTCCCAAATCCACTCTCAGAAGCACAAGAACAGCAAATTAACAAAAAAAAATCATTTATATCCGTAACAATCAAAAAAATAAATTCTGTGATTAAGCAAAAAATAAAAAAAGCAATTATATGAAAACAAAAGATGTACTTTATAAATGAAGATTGCAAATTTTCTTAAGGAAGTTAACTTTATGGGCGCAACGTTAATTGAATGTGGCCTTAATCAGTTGGGAATTTGAAGAAATAGCTTATCAAAATGTTCAAAAAAGTATGCAATTGTTTTTGCCCCTCTTCACACTTCACTGGGCCGGCTATTTTCGATTTTTATACTCTGTACATAAAATGTACAAGAGTATATTAGGTTTGCGGGAGCCGAAAATGTAACAGGCAGAAGGAGGCGTGGCAGACCCCACAAAGTATATATATTCTTGATCAGCGTGACAAGATGAGTAGATCAAGCCCTGTCTGTATGTCTGTTCATCTGTTCGTCTGTTCGTCCGTATGAACACCTGGTCTCAGAGACTATAAGAGCTAGAGAGACCAAATTTTGCACAAATATGCCTTATGTGTTTGTTTTATTTTTTTGATTCGAGTTTCATAATGATAGGCCGATTTAACAGGAAGTTATAGCCATATATGTATATATGACCAAGCAGTGACCGCAGCTGTTGTTGTTGTTACTGCTTTGCACAGGCACCCAGATACGCATTATTATACTACACATAGATACGCATACGTATAATTATACTATGTATGTACTGAGTATTTCAAGGTCGGGATATCCGACTTTAGCTTCCCTACTTGTTTTTAATTAAATTTTTTTTGTGGAGTGGTACAGGGTATTTTAGAGTTGAGGCCGCTCGACTTTAGCATTATTTTCTTGTTTTTATCTAAATTAATTATTATATTTCGCAAATTTATTTATTAAAAGAAATGTATTTATTTTAAATTTATTTGATTTCAGTTTATTGATGTATTATTTATTTTCAAATTATAATTAATTTTTAGGTAATATTCTTTTACTTATTTATTTTTTTAATATATTTTTTTTATAGTTTTACAACATTTGTTATAGTTGCCCTAAGCTTTTAAAACCTATGGCTTTAGCTTAAAAATGATTAAATATAGTATAACCAATATATTACGAAATAAACAAATATCCACTGAAATTGTTAAGCAATATTAAATAGGATTTCGTACAACAGTACTTATCAGTACATTTCTTTTCAATGCAATGCAGCTCCAAACAGCATTGCTATTTCGTATGGTCCCAAAAGTCTGTTCAGCATTCGCATAAAATATAAAACGTTTGCCATAAATTATGACTTACACTGCGTTTGTCAAGTGCGCTGTGCTTCAGAAATCTTTCCCTCATTTTTTGAGCTTGCCAGCGGATATTTTCTGGCATTACATTTTTTATGAAACATAGCAGGGCATAAAACTAAAGCTGCATAATGAAATGTTTGCCATTGCTTAGCATTGCAAATTGTGAAGATGTGCGCAGGTGGAGATGTGCAGAATCAGGACCAACAGCTAACAGAGAACAGACAGCGTCGAACAGCTTAGCCCCAAGGGCACTTAGACTACAGACAAATTAACTAATTAAAGCGAGAGCAGCAATAGCAGTCAAAAGTGCAGCTTACATGCTTAAAGCTATGCAAATGGCCAAACGAGACCGAACGCAGCAGGTCCAGAAACCAGAAGCCCTGCCACGAAAGCCCCAAAGTGCAGACGCAACTAATAGAGACAAAAAAATTATAACAAAATGATAATAATAAAATGCAATGGCAAACTTTTGCTCAGCTTTTTTCCATACATACTCCGATATAACAAAGTATTCCAGGAAACGCCACTAAGCAGCTTTAAATGTCTGTCACTGTCATATTTTTATATGAAGCTTACAACCTCATACTATTTTGGTTACACGCTTTTGGACTGTGATAATAGTTTAACAAAAATGTAGAAACGTAAATTTAAAATAAACAGAGGAATGTTGAAGTAAAAAAGCAAAAGTAAATGAACGTGGAAGAAAGAGAGCTTTGAAGGAACATACACTTAGAGAAACAAAGCTCTTACACAACTGATTGCTTTTTTAAGATTTAAACGAATCTATAATTCATGAAAATAGAAGGAAATATAATTATTTCAAAACTATTGTCTTAAAATATAGTCTTTTGTCAGGCATAAAGCTGGTTTAAATAAAATGTAATCAATAAAGTAAACGAATAAAATTTAAATAGCAATTTTAAAGACTTACTTAAAATTAAATCGATAACAAAAATATATTTCAAAAACATCAAATCAGTGCATCACCAAATGGATTTTATGCATTTATTTATTGGTCAAAAATAATGATTATCTGTTAAGTTGTAAAGTAAAACTCAAAATTAATCATTATATTGTGAGCGAATATTAAATAAAATTAAATAAATAAATTAAAAATAATCAATTTTTATAATAACACTTATAATGATCATAGTCCCCTGCTATTTTAACTTTTCATCAATGGTGACGGGATGTTTCACCTGAAGGACTGTTTCAAGGACTTCACACATAGATAGTAACGATTGGATTATGATGAGGATTAATTTTATTTTATCAGAAGTTTAATTTTTTTACGATTTTGTTGCGCTTTTTTTCATAGATGTGCTCTACAAATTTACCTTGTCTTCAGCATTATTTACTTGGAATAGTTATGGTTTGTCGTAAATGTTAGCAAATCTGTCGAAATTACCGATACATTGCTTTCTTTAGTGTGTACACACTTATCGATAAGATGATTCCTTCTTCTGTTGTTAACTCTGGCTTCCATTCCTAGTTAACCTAACATAAATGACTATATTCGTAACGAAAATCTTAGAAAGTAATTCCCATAGATTTGCTAAATTATGATCGTTTGAAATGATGCTGCAAATAGCAAAATAATTCATTTCGTTTTTAAATTTCAATTCTTCATCTAACAAGTTTATAAACAAAATGGGAAGAATGTGACTCAATAGATATGGCTTGACCTCATGTTGTTTTTCTTGAGTGTGCTGCTAAACCGATTGACTTCCTATTTATCGTTTTACTCCACCATTCTGCTTAAGAATGTCCATCCGGTCCATTCGTCTGCACATATGCTGGCTTAGTCTGCTGTCTACCGTCTGCCTGTCGCTTCGTAATTAAGTAATCCCCATGAATACCTTGCACCTTAAATATGTATCTGCTGCGGGCAGCCTGTTTCTGGCGGTTCCAGCTAACGGCATGCCACGGCCTGGTCTGAATGGGTTAGCCACCAAATTTAAGGCACCTTTCAGTGTCAAGCGCAGGCTGAACAGCAAAAACCTGAACAGTTGACCAACGGTAGCTCGAAGGCACTGCAGGCGCGCGATACGATGCGCTGCCTGTATCCAGAAAACATATTAGTTATGGCCATGAAGTGTAAGCACTAAGCATATCTTATTACCTCCGCAGTGAGCCAAGAAGCTAGCTAGGCGGAGTCGGCCAGTCAGCCAGAAAGGCAGTCAGCCAGTCAGGCAGTCAGCAAGTCAGGCAGGCTGGCAGGCTGGCAAACTGGCAACTTTAACTGCCTTTCGCTTTGGGTTTGACACATGTTATGAAATTTGAATAGATCACCATGGCCATTACGTGAGGCAGGAAAGAAGACTGTACCGACTGAGGAATGTACGATGATGCAGCAATCTTGTGCATGTTGCTTGGCTTGTACGTGAAATTAAGTTAGTTAGAGCTCGTGTGCTGTGTTAAGTAGTAGTAGTTGCAAGAAACAGCTCTTTGATAATTTTACATGCATTCAGTGCCAAGTAAATGAAGTTGTTAGGTACGAATAAAAACACAAATAAGAAACTGGCAGTTTTCTGCAGAGAACAGCTTGTACGAGACAGTCAGGTACGAGTATTTGATTATAAGCCAAATAAAAACTGTTTTCAAAGAAGTCTAGTATGTATTTGAAAAGTATACTTATTTGTATTTTAAATTTACAGTGAGTGGCAAAGCTTAACACCTAAATATAAATAAAGATGAAATAAAATTTACCTGTTGATTGGTGAACGAGTTACCGAATAAATAAATAGTAAAGAAATATTTATAAGTACCAATTCATATTTGTTTTCAAAGGTAGAGCTAAGTATCAAGTGGTGAGAAAATCAATATTCTTCGAGTTCCAATTTGTAAACTAAAAAGACAAAGACTGTTATTCTCAAATTTTAAAATTATTACAAATTCACAGAGCAAGTTAGCGAAGAAAACACATATTTCTATTTATTTTCAAAGATGAAAGTTTCGAGTTTTTCTAATTCTAATTTGTAGTTTAAAAAGACTAAAACTGTTTTTCTTAAATTTTTTAATTTTTACAAATTCACAAAAGAAGTTATCGAATAAATATTTATATGTAACAATTTCTATTTATTTTAAAAGAAGAACTATCGAGTGGTGGGAAATATCGATAGTTTTATAATTCTAATTTGTAAACTAAAAAGACTGACTGTTATTTTTAAACTTTTTAATTTTTACAAATTCACAGAACAAGTTATCGAACAAATAAATAAAAAATAAATATGTATATATAACAATTTCTATTTGTTTTCAAAGGCACAACTATCAATATTTCATCGCATTCTAATTTGTAGACTGAAAAATGTATACCATTCAAATCAATTTAATTGTTTTATTAATGTAATAACTATCCAACAAATACTTCGTAGCGTTTATCTTAAGTTAGCATGAATACGATTTTTCTTCTCCACATTTTAGCACAAATCTCTTAGTATTTGTATATAGCCTTTTTTATTTTCTTGCAATATTGAAATCCACGTAAGTATTTTTCCATATAGCTGAATTATTAACCACAATATTCATTCCATCCATCGTGCTGGCTTAAATGGCTGTGCTAGCAGCTTACTGCCACTTTTCTTCAACTTTATTTACAATCCATCAATTTTATTGTTTGCTTCCATCCTCGTCATTCGCTTTGGGCTTAAAAATAGAAAACTATTTCAATTCCAATTTCCATTTCCAGCAACAGCAACAGCACTCACCGCAACTAATTTCAACTTTATTATTTGATTTTGACTGCGACTGCCACTGCTACTGCTACAGCTACTGCTACTGCCATGGCAATATCGATGGCAACAACGATAGCCCTGGCTATGGCGACGGACCACTGAGCACGGCCAATGGCCAATGGCCAACAAGTTAAAGCAATAAATCACTCATACGCCATGGGTGCTGCCACCAAGCAATATTTCACAGCAGCATATAAAAATCCAAATGAAGAGCGAAAGAAAAGCGAACAGCAATCGCACCGCACCGCACATATCTGAGTTATGCGAGCGGAATGTGAAGGAGCAAGTGGATGCCGATACTTCCGATAGCGCCTGCCAGTATATGTTTCATGCCTCGTCGGTCAGACATTTTGCCTTTGTAGCCAATTTCGCGCTTATTTACGCAGCTGACATGTGCAACACGTGCTGACAAATCTAGAACTTAACCCCTTGACACAGACCTCACACATACACACCCACACACACAGACATACACACACGCACACTTACACTTACATATACAGGCATTTGCACGTGAAGTGACACACGTGCTCAGAAGACAATTTAACACCTGAGCGATGCTGCTACCAAAATAATTTATTGGCATATTTACGTGCCACCCTTGGCCACTTTGATTTCGTCCCCCTCTCTCCCACTCCCAGTCCCCCTCCCCCCACTCCTCTCCCTCACTGTCCCTTGCGCTGTCAACCAAAAGCAGACTGAATTTTACGCCCTAATGCGCAGCTTCCTTCGCTCCTTCATAGCTGCTTAACATGCGTACCGTTCCCCGCCCATTTTCCGAGGTCAATCACCGACAGGCTACACATATCCCTGCCCGATTGTCAGTCTGTCCGTTTATCCATTTGTCCATTCGTCCAGCTGTCCTGCATTCAGAGTGAAGTGCGGCTAAACAAAAACTTTCAACTTTTCGCTTCTATCTGCTGTGGGCTTGTCTTTTGCTTTCCTTTCCTTTAACACTTGACTGGGCTTAATCGTTGGCCCGCTTGACTCTTGTACTACACTCACTTAAGGCCAATTATAGTTAATGTCTCAATTAAGCAGCAGTTATGAAAATTATTGGCTTGCACACGCTTAGCTTTTCGCTTCTTTTTTTTCCTACACTGTGCAACTATTCGCAACAAGTTGCGGCTAATGGGCCAAGTTGGCGCAGGCTGGCCAAGCTGATTAGAGCCAACCCAACGCCTTGGGTGCAGTTTATGCTGGTCACTGCCTCAATGGGTTGAATGACTGCCACGAATGATACTTAGTGGCAAGCTAAAGTGCATCAGCACAGAACTTTTACAAACAAAGTTTGATGTACAGGGACGGCAACCAGCATTAAGAATAAGTTATTTATTTAATTTTGTGACTTAACGAAAGTTACCGTCAGCATGATTCCATAAAATTCTACTCTATTTACAAATTTATTAGCAAAGTCCAATTAAGATGGAAGTTAGGCACAAACATGAAGTATTCAATATCTGTGCCAAAATAGCACAAACGGAAAATAGATATCCTACTTAATTTTATTTGTGGGTTTATGTTGAATATGAAACCACCAGTTAATCATTAATTTTGTTGTAGCCAAATAGAGTTTAAATTAATTCCAAAGCGACTAAATATAAATGCTCGACTTTATTGCCGCAATACTCATACTCGTGGCTACAAAAATTCAATTTACAACATTTGTATTTGAATTCTAAAACATATCTGTTAAGAATTCTATGACCAAAGCTTTAAAACTTTAATAATAAAAAGAAAGTAATATTCTTCAGGAATTTTTTGAAAGAATCTGAATTACAAATCTAAATAAAGCTAAATCCAGTATTTTATAAAAATAAACATGAATTTATGTAATATATTTATACATTATGAGATATTATGTATAAGTATAAATTCCTTTCCTCTAACTTAATTATATTTTAAACTGATAGCGCAAGTTTTCATCATTCAAGAATAATAATAAAAATAAGTCTAAGTGGTTTCTATTCATTTTTTTATATTTTTTCCCATTTATTTATGTTATTTATTTCATTTAAAACTATAAACTAAGCACATTTAAAGTTTTACTAACAAAATGTATCTATGAATCCGTTTATTACTTAGTATGGTAGCTTTTCAACGATATCTGAACATCTCTCAGGAATTATATTTTTTCCGTTAAAAACAGGTACTTATTGATCCACCCTCCTATGATGTCTGCGGGTGAAATGGTTTTTATATAGCCTCTGGATCCTAGATTCATCCAAATCTATGAAAAACACATTGACTAATTGCGATTTGAATGCACAAAGCAACATTCTATTTCGCAGAAACATTTTATTTTATAATTTTGTGAACAACTTTTTTTTTTACTTCTGGATAGAAGAATATTACATGTTGGAAGAGGAACTTCTGTTGCTCATTAATGAGTTGAATCAAATACATACGTATATATGTTTTAAATTTTTGTTAACTAATTATTCCAAAATATAATAAAAGAGCTAATAAGTCTGCTCGAAAGCTATAAATCCTACACTACACGTATGCTTTAAAAAAAAAATCAGCAATGCATGGTCAAGGGCTGCTGCCTACATACATATAATGCCTACTGTGTTGATACCATCTTATCTTATAATAGAAGGAAATTTTTAGATATACTTACATAGTATGCAGATTGCATTTAGGCCTCCATGGACGGCATTCAAGCAACGTGGATTAAGGCAAAGCCATCAGATATGAATATAACATTCTTAATATACATCATATAGTGATCTGACATATTCAGGCTGTCTATGTCAAAAAGAAATGACAGAACAAAAGCAATATAGTACGTGAAGGGTATAATAACAGTCTGAATCGATATGAAGTTTATTTTCTATACTCGCTGCATTTCATTTGGGATGCATTCGCATGCATTTATAATACGAAAATCGTCCAAACTTCCTGAACTGCTTCTTGCATTATTCGGATCCCTGTATAGTTCCCTCGCAGATTCACTTTGCAGATTCACTAGCAAAAAACCAGCAATTGCTATTACTAATCTAAATCACAAATAACATCGCTCCGCAGGTAAAAGCAGGATTTATCACAAATCGAAAGTACCATTATTATAACCAGCCAGAGGCTCAGAAGAACTGCTATTAAACACGCTCGGCTCGCATTCACATAATTTTGTACACATGTTTCAATTACCAAAACACCTACGGAGCCGAACAAATTTTGAGACACTGTCAAATGTGTCAACAAATTTGGCACATCATTAACAAAATTAAAACAAGCACAAAAACGTGTGTGGATGGATGTGCGTGTGTCTTTTTTTTTTTTTCTTGACGCAAGGACATGACGACCATTTTCTTGTGTCGTCGACGCACTAATTAAATTTAATTAAAACGTGTCATCTGAGTCTGTCATAACATGAACAGCAACACCGTACAGTCAACCACTTGCCAAGACAAACTGACATGTGAAAAGGACAACAAAAAGCCAAGTAAGAGCAACAAAAACAACAACAAAGACGGCTCATTAAAAACTTTTATGCTGATGAGTTGGCGGTGTTGGGAAAGTTGGCAAGAAGATGTTGCCAAGAATATTTATACATACGTATACGTGCGTTTAGTTAATTAGAGGCGTAATAATGCACACACACCTGCTGAGGGACCTACAAACACGCACACTGTGTGTGTGTGACACACAAACACACGCTATAAAGTAGCAGCATCCTTGGCTCTATACTCAAGTGTCCTAATTTCCGCATTATTCAGCGCGACATGGCCAGTCGTTTTTATACTCTTCAATAGTTTACCCTAAAAAAAACCAGTTTAGTTTCTTTGTATGTCTAGGCAGATTGGTGTGGATGAAAAGTTGAATAGTTGGTATGCATACTATACATACAAGTGAGAACAAATCGGCAAGCTGAGTTTCATTTTGGGAGTCCTTCAAGGCGCTTAATACCCTTATGAAAATTATTAACAGCTCAGGAATGGTTTGTTATTGCCGGAGAGGGCTGATTTTTAAGAAAACAAATTCTTTAGAGTGTGGATAAGAGCTTATTGTAAACAAATCATTGTTATTCAAATCAAATTAATAATATAATATTATAGAGTACACCATGAACTCTGTAAAGTAGCCTTGTCTTATTTATCATTGTCATTAAAATTCAGTTGACCATCAAGCATTTGCCAACACTATTTTATTTTAAAATTTTTCGAATTACTTGCAGCTCTACTGAATCAATACAAGTTTTAGAAGTTATCTACTTAGTATTTGAGGATTAATAAAAATATATGAGAAAATATAATTAAGATAATCGAAAATTTTCTATGTTCTATCAACATTTGGAAGCCCAACAGCTTCAATCATAATTTCCAATCGATAACAAAAGTAATCAGTTGGTATTTAGTCCATTTGTGGTTTTTTGATGAAAATTAGAAAAACTATTAACGAAAACCATTTGCAAGAATGTGCCAATGCTATCTGACTCATTTTCTTTTTGCCAGGGACCGCACATAAAGATTATTTTGTTTTTTTTTTAAGAGAATAAATCTTTCAAAAGGAGGATTAGGATAATGTCCTTCTTTTAGGATTATTTATGCATATTCACCATGATTTAAAAATGATTGGTTAAGTTGTAAACTCACTATATTTGGAGAGAATGAATAAAATTAAAAAATAAACATTATTTTGTAATAACACTTACAATGATTACTTGTACAGTCCCTGTTTTTCAGCTCTGCCTGATCGGCAAATTTTAAGTTTTACCAAATGAAATTCTTGGTTCAAAAGATACATAAATGTCCTATTTTGCTTGCTTTTACCAAATACTATTGTGTAAATTATTCCGATGAGATGTTTGGAAAATCTTTTTTTTAGATATTTCTATTATAAATTGAGTGATGGCCAATATATTTTTATACCCTGTACCCAAAAGGGGTACAAGGGTATATTAGTTTTGTGCGAGTGCACATGGAACACACAGAAGGAGGCTTGGTAGACCCCACAAAGTATATATATTCTTGATCAGCATGACAAGCCGAGTCGATATAGCCATGTCCGTCTGTCCGTCTGTCCGTCTGTCTGTCCGTCTGTCTGTCCGTCTGTCTGTATGAACGCAAGGATCTCCGAAAGTATAAGAGCTAGAATAACCAAACTTGGTATACAGATTCTCCTGAGACCGAGAAAGGACGAGTTTGTTCATTTTTTCTGATCCACCCCCCCACTCCCCCCCCTATTAACGATTTTCTATAACTCCCGTAATTCTTGGAATTTTTAACTAAAATTTGGTAGTCACATTAGGTTATTATTATATAACCGTATACCAAGTCTCATTATGATAGAATGATCGGAAAGAAAGTTATAGCCATATAACCAGGCCCAATGCACACACACATACATATGTACAAGTACACAAACACGCATAAGGCACGATTCTGATGTAAATGTAAATGTATGTATGCATGCATGGAATATTTTATATTTAATTTAGTTAATTAATTAAATTAATTTAGTTAATTAATTAAATTTAATTAATTAATTAATTAATTTAAGAGTTGAGCCTGCTCGACTTTAGCATTCCTTTCTTGTTTTATGATGATGAACAGATTCTTGTTTTTGATTTGGTTTGTGTTATTTATTTGACCACAGGTGGTAAATTTGTTGTTAAAAGGTCTCATCATTTTTCCCAATTAAAGAAACGGCTGTATGTAGAGATAATCTCATATTTTATTTGAAACTTAGAGACTTAACTGCAGTTCTTCATAAATTACTTTATTGTGAAAAGCAATCCTTAATAAAACAGTAGTATAAATAGTTGCTTGATTGCCTATAATAAATTATATGAAATCTCACATTCATTTATACATTTTTCTTCTAATATTAATACTGTTGACTTTCATATTTATATTTTATTTTGCAAACGAAACATTATTATTGTGACAAAACGTATTTAGATAAATTGAGGAGCACAGAACGTTAAAAGCTATACAGGAAATTGCGAAACACTTAAACCTTTTAGATTAAGTAGCACAGGTTTTTCGAAAGGCGAAAACAATCAAATCCTTTGCAACATTGCTCACAAGGGTATATAAGATTCGACGAAGTGAAAATAATACCTTTTCATGCTGTTTTTTCTTATATTTTTGTGCCAGCTTCTTTTTACGACACACCTGCGAGCCGCTGACTGTGATAGCATAGGTATACCTAGTATATAGACAAGTATGTGTGTGTGTGTGTGTGTGTGTGTTTGTGTGATGCGCACACACAGAGCCGGGCGACAAGGCGACGCCGCACCGTTGCTGACTCCACCATGTCATGTACAAACACACCCACGGGTGTCGTTAATTGAAATTATTATACTTGTCTGTGGTATCATAAATGGGACTCGTTAAATTTGTATGTATGCTCATGTACTCACACATACTCATGTGCACATACATATGTGAATGTGTGTGTGTTTGGGTATTTGTGTGTAGCCTACATATATGTATGCACGCTCATATCCTGCCGGTAGTGTCTCCTCATATTTGCATGGCACGAAACAAAATGGAAATTTGTAGCCAACATTGCTCATGGCACCGCCTGCGTCCGTCCACACTCTCTCTCACACACACTCTCACACACACACACACACTCACACACACATACACACTCTCACTCTCTCTGTTGTTGCTGTTTTAATGTGTCAAGTGTTTTATTTGCGCATGTTACCTACTTTGATTTTATTTGCTACTCGCCGCCATCCTCACACCCAAAAAATCAAAAAAAAAAAAAAAAAAAAAGAACGCCTTCCTCCCTCCCCCGAAGTGCTTCCCTGCAGCTCCTCATACGCTTTTATGTTTAATTCATGTGCAAATTGTCGCGGAAATCTGGCGTCAAGTGTATTAAATACCGTGCACTGCTTTTGATTTATGGCACAGTTGGTGCCACCGCCAGGATCTGCTGTTCGGGACTGGGGATGGGAGAGGGCTGGAGCTGGGGTTGGGGCTGGGCATATGCAGATGTTGGTATTGGTGTTGCTCATGCTCTTCGGGGGCCTAGCCGTCAATTCCAATAGGAAAATGAAATGAAATTGTTGCCTTTGGCTGCTAATTTATGTAGCGAGCTGCTGATTTTTTTTTGAAAAACTTAATGAGCTATGTATGGGAATGGGAGTGAATCGCTTACTTGAGGAGTGAGGAAATTCAAGAGAATGCACTTGAAAAGCTATTCGCTTGAATTATATTTAATCAATGCAATAGAATGTTGTACAAGGTGGAAAATCAGCAGTAGCAATTTGATGTGTAAAGTTAAAGAGGAAATGATGCATAGATGGACTTCAGCTTGAATATAAAGTCTTGAGTGAGACATTTTCAAGAGATAAACAGTGCAAAATTGAAGCGTATATGTATATATGGCCATAAGGCTGCTCTATTTGTAAAAATATTGTTTCAAAAAGCCCACTGAATTAAACTGAGATATATCTACAGCTAGCTGGAAAAATTTATCAACAACTTATTTCATACATTAATTAAGGGATTTATAGGGAGTGTTTGCAGTTTGCGTTATTTTTCAAAAACCTCTAAGAAATGTACAACAAAACCATTTAACCAATTAACACTGGTTAATAATATAATAACTTTAAAAACCTAAAGGTAATATTACTAGTAAAATTTTAACAAAAAAAAACCGACATCGGATCTAATACAGTCAATTACTTACCCCGAGATAAATTAAATCGTAAATCAGCTTCATTAAATGATCCGAGTAATATAGCCTTGTTGTCGTAATGTTTTAAGGACGATTCTGAAGTAACAAAATCCGGTTCAGGAATAGAATTTTCACATTTTCGGACCATTTTCACATTTTATTTAAGGTAGTTTTTTAAATGCATCACTGTTAAAATGGTTGGAAATTGGAAATTAACCAAGTTAATGCTCGATTCAGTCTTTGCATATCCACGACAATGCAATTTGAAGACTTATTTGGTTTTCTCATGGATGCTATTGTCAGAACTGAACCAAATTGCAATGGGAACACAGCTTTCAAATAAAAAAAGTTCCATAAAAACCGGTACACCCAGTCACAGACTTCCTTTTTTTTGGACTCAGTTAGAAATAGGTTTTGCATAAAAAGACGTAAGTAGCTTAGAGGGAATTGGAGCAATTTTTTGAAGGACAAAAACATTCACCTCTATATAGACACAAACGAGTATATGTACTCCTAAGCACGAGATCTTTTATATGGAATGAGGAAGAGGAAATTGAGAGCTATCTTTGAATGGCAAATCATTTAATAAAACGCAACATATCTGACCTAAATTGGACAACACAATTGTTATCCAAATACAATTTGCAAATATGTTTAAACAAAGTAAATTAAAAACAAGAGAGAACGCTACAGTCGAGCAAGCCCGACAGTGTAATACCCTGTACCCAGGTAAACTTCCGTCACTGAGTTATATGCGCCCATAGCAGCAGCAAAAAGAGGAAGAATAAGAGCGAACTTGTTGCTGCAGTTTGGGGGGGTTGTACTGGCGAGAATTTGTTTTGCTAATAACTTTTCTTAGAATTGACCGAATTGAATAAAATTTTGAACAACAGTAGACAATTATGTATAAATTATGTGTGCAAAGTTTGGTTTAGGTAACATTGACGAAATTCTGCAGCGGGGGAAGGGGGGGAAAATTCCAAAAAATAAAATAAACTCGGCCTTACTCGGACCTAGGAGAATCTGGATGCCAACTTTGGTTATTCTAGCTTTTATAGTTTCTGAGATCCTCGCGTTCATCCAGACGGACGGACAGACGGACGGACAGACGGACAGACGGACGGACATGTCTAGATCGATTTCTCTCGTCATGCTGATCAAGAATATATATACTTTATGGGGTCGGAGATGCTTCCTTCTGTATGTTACATACTTTGCACAAACCTAATATACCCTGTTTACCCTACGGGTACAGGGTATAATAATTATTACTTTATCAATGAAGCATAGCTTTTACAAGTTATCCTAATTATCTTAAGTGATCTCATTAATATTATTTCCTTAATATTATTAGAGTAAACACATTAAAGTAATATTTAAGCCACAGCGAAATGGTATTTAGTGTTTAATTGTCTTTTATAACTGTTCTAACAAGGCCTTACAAAACGCTACCTGGAGTAGCAATAATCGTAGGCAACAAAACTTGAGCTAACAATTTAAAATCAATTTGCACAACAATTTGGGCGCACACCCCACCGGCTGTCGCTCAACTACCCGAAGAACAAAGAGTATAGTAATTATAAACACGTTATGTAGCCTGGCCTGGGCTGGCCCGGCAAGTGCTGAGGATATGCATCTGAGTGCCACGCATATCGCATCATCTAGTCTAGACGCTGTAGGAAAGTGTGGCAAGTGCTTAAAGTTTACATGATAATGGCCCATAATTATGTGTCAATTATAAATGTATCAATCAAAGACGTAAAGGCCGAGAAAAGTTGGCAGACAAGTGGGAAATATCGAGCTCGTAACCTGAAAAGAAATGGCAATGATAGCCATCTGCAGATGGAGAGATGGCACTGAACTATGATGTCAGTACTTTTCGAGTTAAATTGCAATTTAAAACTTTTTTATTAACCAAGAAACTATAATGTGCTTGTTAAAGTTATTGTAAGATGGTGGAACTTTTGAATTTAAATTTGACAAAGTTAGCTACACTTTTCCTGAAACGTTGGCAGAACAGGTTGATAAATGGAAATACCAATTGGATTTAAAATATTGACTATTGCTGTGCCGTGTTCGAAATGTACGTTTTTTTATATATAAACTACCTGATAATGGCTCTTCAATTTTGAAAGACTTTAGAAAATTTTGGCACATAATTTTATTTCAAGTTATGAGCTTGATTTTGTTTCAGCAGCTATCAAGTAAACAGTGCCCTCAAATTAATTAGAATTTTTTTTAATAAAAATAAAATTAGATTATTATAAATAAATTGAGCTGAAGCTATTACTCCATACTTAAAGTTAAAAATTAATAGTTAACCTTCTTTTTATATAAATGTATAATAAAAATAAATAAATTAATAAATTACTGTCTTCACAAGGTTTTTAAAATATCTAATCAACCACTTAACATTCAAAAAATTTTTTTAATCTTAATATAAAATTTACAATATTTTATAAATATTATTTGATATGTTTTTAAAAACTTTAGATTTTAATCAGTATATTTTAATTAATATCTAGAAAGAATAAAATAACGTTTAAAGAAAAGTTAACCTATAGAAAAATTATTTGCTGACTGCAAGTATAATAATTGACCAGCCTAGGAAAGATCTTAAATATAGTAAAGATTAAAGATTTACAAAAAAAAAGTATAATGGTATAAAAAACTATCATCATCAAATCGTTTATTGTACGCATATCCAATAGGTTAAAAATGTTTGGCACTATTTAAAACATTTTTGTACTTCCTTACAATTCCAAAATATTCCTAAAGCAAATTTTCAGACACTTCCAATATTTCATACAATTATCAGATATCTGAATACATTTTCGTAGCTTTCGGGTTTTTTTGAAAAATTACGTTGCCTTACAGTGTGGCTAATCAAATGAATAATTAATTCCACAAGCGGTTATCAATCCTATAAAATAAGTCAATAAAAAGCCGATAAAAGCGATAATAAGCCTAAAATCTCATTTATATTCTCTCGCATAATGCTAACAACAGCTACAATTTGCATTAGAGCACCTGGAAGACAACTTCTTTAAAATTTACTTCTAAAGCCTTTTTAATGTGTCTTTAATGCTTTGAGCCGTAAGCTAATAAGCTTAATAAGCCATAAGCTCTAGCAATAAATTTTAAAGTCTTTCTCTTCCCCTGTCTTACCACAACCTATTCTATAATCTCGCTTTCACAGAGCCGCACATATTAGCCGATCCGATGGTGATAAGCAGAACTGGCTCCCCAACCCACCAGCCAGGTGGCCGGCCGCACACAATCGAAACCATATCAGGAAGCTCCCAGACAGGCCACAAAACATCAACGGAAATCACAAGATTTCATTATGCATGCCACAAAGTCATCGTAAACCGATTACATAATCACACACAAAGACACACACACACACACACACACACACAAATGGACCAACTACCGTTTTAATTGAGGCAAATTAAAGTATAATTAAAATACAAGTAGTAGGTAGAAATTCAGTACAAGGCCCCCAAAGCAATATCAATTTTGTGACAGGCCACAACTACAGCATGCAACAACATAGCATTATGACAGCCCAGCGAGTTGATCGGACATTGGAAAAAAAATTGCAAATTGATTAAAAGCCATTAACATGTTCTTTATCACTCAACACGTACGAACGCGAGTCAGCGGATGCCACAAGTGATGCGATACTTGCATCTGTGCCTGCATCTGTGACTTCGAGCAGTCGGGAGAAGGCGGTCCACCCAGTTACTGATACTGGTACTGGTACTGGGTACTGGCTACAGGGTACTGGGTGGGTAGGCAGCTCCTGGCTGCCAACTAAACCGACAGCCAACATTGTTGTGGACACTTTGTCAAGACTTTCTCAGCAGCATCTGGCACTTGGCATCTGCTGGCTAGAGAAGTTGCTGGGGGCCAATGGCTGGGAGGCGCAGTCAGTGGGATGCTCTGATGCTCAGCTCCCAGTTTATGGGCATACGTTAATGAATTATGCAACAACATTCCCTGTTGCTAGATAAACAAATTTGTTCAAGCTCGACCAAAGAGTTGTTAACTGTGCTGTGTGTGCCCGACAAAATAGTTGCAATCAGGACTTCACACATTATTTGGAATTCGCAAATACAGCAGAGAATGTAATTCAGATATTGCACAGTTATGTTTCTATTTTAAACAAAACAAAATATACAGTTGAACCTTAATTATCCGAGATGTTTGCTACCATTAGGCTACATCGAAAATTCCATTTTAATCCCTTCAAAAATTGCATCTTACTGCTTTCCATGAAATAATACATTTATTGAATAAATTCGTTTTATTTTTTGATAGCTCTACACATTTGTGGATTTTCTGACTTGAAAATATCTGAACAGTTATACATAGGACTATAAGAACTTGTGGATTTTCTGACTTTAAAATATCTGGACTGTTGTAGTACATAGGTCTTTAAGAACTTTAACAGCACAGTACTAATCAATAGAGTCTGAACCAATGTGTACATTTTCTCGATCTGATTCCTTGAAAATTTATGCTCCTGGATTCGAAGAGCCACGTTTATGAGTTTCTCTTCAGATGAAATACCAAATGGCGTGATATTAACGTCGCTTTCTATGCCCTTTGAGATAGCATCAAACGTACATCCAGGCAGTATTATAATAAATGATCAACAATGCTACTTGGAGTATTTTCATTATCTTGACATTGTTTCTTAAGACTTGTCTATCTATAAAGCTGCCTTGAAATATTTAAAGAATTCTAGATTATAATTTGCCTTAACACGTCATCATCTTGAGATTGTCTCTTAAAACCTTTCTGTCTACAAAGTTGCCTTGAAATTCTAGATTATAATTTGCCTTAACAAGTTTTTAAAAGATCATTCAATGAATGAGCATGTTGCGAAAAGAAATGTAGAATGCAATCGACCACTCAGCACATTTTCCGAGTTAATGCACGTTCCTTTAAACGAGGAACAACTGTATATTCAACTCTATGCACTACCTCTTAGCGCTATCTATTTGCAAAATACATTACTTTTGTGCAGCAATAATCGACAATAAATAAATATTTACAAATTAATTGAAAGGAATGCTTAAACCAGATAAACCAGACATTTTAACCACAATTTTAAGGATTAAGGCAACAAAATGGTCTTAGGTCTTAATTGTATTTAAAAATGTTAATTCATAGTTTTATTTATTTAACTTTTTACACATCTTGCTATTGAATTGTAATGGAAATAGTTTTTGAGGTATTATAGCAAGCATCTTTGTAAGGAATGTCAAAGATGCAACAACGGTTACAATGTTTTTTGAATTTATAAAAAAAAGTGTCTTTAAATTAAAAAAAAAGGTTTTTCCTTTCTTAATATACCGATTCAGACCAGCATCATCATCTGCTTAAGAGATAGAGGTACTTGTATTCCTAAAGACCGTGCCCTGCCTCATATTCGAAAGAAGCAAGTCCTTCAATGCACTGGTACTGGGATATTAGGGAGATCTTGCCGCTTGGAGCCCTAAGGTTTAAAAAATAAACCCAATCTCTCTCAAATAATTTAGCAATCAAGATTTTATTTTATTTTCTACATAATAACTAAATACAGTATAAGAACTAAATATAGTCACTTAACAGTACAAATGAATTATTCAGCGACAAACTAGTAGAAGGTTTTATATAACAGTGTTGAGAAATGTAAAAATAATTTCGCTTGAAAACCAAGTTGGGGCAAAGGCAGAGCCTTTTTTGAAGCACCCTTAAAGACACAAAGCAGCCACAAATTGGATGAAATAATGAATTTTCCCAAAACAATACTCATAATTTGTATATGCACATCTACAAGCTCTGCTAGTTCGTCGCAATGGACAAGTATATAAAAGCTAACACATATTATTTGCATTCCAATAGCACTAACTATTGGTGCTGGCATTATAAATGAATTTTAATTTACTAACTGGCCAGCAGTACAGCTCATTGATTGCCTCTTTGAGTGATAAAGCAACCGCAGAGAAAACTCTGCACACATAATAATTAGAGGTTTCCTGCTTAGTGGCCCAGCGCTGCTCCTAAGCACGCCCAAGATTGTTGAGCTAACTGGGCAAGTAACTGACCGCAGATGCAGACTTGGCACACTTGGTAGACCTGGGAGACTTGGGAGACGGGCCAGACTTGGGCTCGGCGACAGTGGCAACAGCAACGGCAACTTGTCAGCTCGAATGACGTTTTAATAAGTCACATAATTCATGTGCCGACAACGACGATGTGGATGCTGCCGCGTGTCCAAACGGTAGGAGCTCCAACACATATCCACCCATATACATACATAGATATATCCATGTGTATATATATATGTATATATACTTATACGATGTGTAATCTCATCGTGCGAGCTGCATCAGGCGCTGCATAAGTGGCCCGTTTGCCGCTTGCCGGCCGCTTCAGGGCAACGTTTTGGGGCGCTTTGACATGTTCACAGGTTACTCCGTACCTCTCCATATATCTTCGTGTCTCACCCGATTGTCCCAACTAACTGAGCGCTTGTCAGCTGCTCATTTGTCAATGTAATTGATTTTATGGCTGAGCTTTTGACTAAGGTTGGCTGGCTGGCTGGCTGGCTTGCTGGCTGCTTGGGCTACCTGGTTGGCCTTTTGCCTGATATATTATTCGATTACAGTTAGACGTAAATCAAGTGGAAAAGCATGATGTAGCCATCAGGCATAGATACAACTTATTGAACTAACTCTATAAGTATGCGCGTGTCAAACGTGAGAGAACCAGATAGAGGTGATACGAGCATAGAGGGAGCGCTACGAGAAATATGCATTAAGTAATGAGACAAGTACCGAAGACTGATACTTATTTATGAGTTTGTATGTAAGTTGTATTCAAATCTGAGCCCCTGAATTGGCTAGATACAAGTATCGCACTTATGCCCAATGTTAACTATGTAAAGTGGCTAAAATTTGGCAATTCCAACCAAATATAGCCAAATGTATTCGATCAAGATTCTTGACAACGAATTGACGAATTTTCCAGTTCTCTTTTTTCTTCTTCTTTTGATGCATCTGCAGTAATGGACATGCTCGTAAACAAAGAGGGCCCTAAATCTTTATTAAATAAAATAAATAAAAATTATTAAAAAATTTCGAAATCTGCGGTCGTTATTATCATTTACTTGTGAGCTAACCAATTAAAGAACTGCCTATAAATTCTAAAAATAGCAAAACAAAGAGGAAGAGTTAAGGAAATTTATTTCGCCCACAATATGTTTTATTTCAATTCTTATATTGTAATGAAATATTTTTTTTTACTAATCAAGTTAATTAGTTGTCTCGGTCAAATCGCTCATAAAAAATAGTTGAGTTAGAAATTTGAATTCAACTGTGGTTTGTTTTTAAGTTTATTGGTCTCACATATAGATTATGTGTAAATTTTATGAAGCACTTCGAAAAAAAAAAAATGGAGAAAAATTATTAAATGCTCAACCGGCACCATTGTTTTTAATTAGTTGTCAACAGCTGTACATAATATTGAGAATAAACTTACTTAAGGTGTTCACACGATTTCGAAGTTAAAGCTTGAATATTTTAGTCGAACTGTCAAACATTTCTGCTTCTCCTACAATCTGCCTGTTATAGTTTTCTTGACAGTTTTATTTTCAAAATTAATATGATTTGGAAATGTCTAAATTTGAAATTGTTAAACTTAATTGTTATACTTACTTTAATAAATTAATTTAATTTTGCTGCAAATGGACATTCTTTTTCATCAGATTGATATGAAAACTTTGATAATCTTATTTTAATGAAACAATATAATAAATACTGGCGTTTTCCTCTTCTACTTTAGACAAAAAATGTTTTAAAATTAATGAATGTTTGTGTAGTATTTAAAAAATAAGTGAAGAAGCGAAAATTGGGTTTCGCGACTTTAAAATACTCTGTACATACATATGTATATGTAGAACAATTATAGAAATCAAAAAACATTTCTTTTTAAATTTTGATAAATTTTACTTATAACTGCATAACTGACATACAAATTGCTTTTATGCTTGTCTATGCATGTTTATGCATATTTGTGTATGTCTATGCGTGTCTATGCATGTTTGTGTGTGTCTGTGTGTATCTCGTGTGCCTGTGCCTAACAGCAGCAACAACAACAACAGCTGCTTGGAGTGCTTGGGCAGTGATTATATATATAGGTATAACTTCCTGTTAAATCGGTCTATCATTATGAAACTTAGCATACGGACTTGTAATCACTAACTGATGGTTATTGCCAAATTTTAATTTAAAACGTCGAACGTTTTATCCACAACTTTGTCGCTAACTTTTTGGCGTTTGTTGAAATTTGATTTATATTTCATATTCATATGATTTTCAATTATTAGCAACATTTATAATATAGTACGCCAATATATTGTTTTCGTATTCGTTTCTTGTGCCTTGAACTTTTTTTGGAATACTAAATTGAAAAGAAGAATATTTTGACATCGTCATTCCATACTAATGGTTTTCAATTTCATGCATGACAACCACTCTTGATGGTTACACGCTAATTGGATGGCAATATTTTATTACACTCACTAAAACGTTATATTCTAGTAAATAAGTATATAATAATAAACTCAGTATATGGATAAGACTAGTCTATACATCAAGTGCCTAGCTGTTTTGGCTCAAGGGTTTTTGCTTTTCATACAGACGGAGGCACAGACAGATGGCCATGTGTATATCGTTTCGTCTTACCATGGCGATCATATGCTTGTATGTACTTTTTCCTGCCTGTTACATAAGTATGTACATATGTTTGGACTTTTTACCATACCTCTGGGCACCCTTCGGGCACATTATTAACTTTCCAAGGAGACTGTTGAAGCTGGCAGTCTTCGGGAATGCTAAATAGAGATGCACCAAAAATATAGACTTGTACCAACTCTTCATTATTCTGTGCACACCTCAGTAATTACGTACGCATTTTTTTCCTATAAAATAGTTTGTTTTTTTTTGGACTTAATTGATTGAGCTTGAGTTTTTTTATGGCGACATTCCGCCCATGGCAGCGGCCCATAAAAGTGCAGCTCCCCCTTTTTTATTTGATAGTTAGGCCACCAGCTGGGGAAAGTTGCACTTGCATTTCCATTTCATGGCATTTCTAATTGAATTTTAGCACGTTGTGATTTGGCGATTTGGTAGCGTCCGGTTTTATTTGATGTTCTCCACTGGGCCCCCACCCGCTCTGCGACGCCGGCATTCAACAGCAGAACAAAAGCTGACAAGCTGAGATAACCGGTAGTCATGGTCGTGGCAACTAGCCGGGGGCAAGAATCTCAGTACCAAACCGACAGCTTCTTCCACTCTGCCACTACTCGTATCATTGCAGCAAATTTTATAGCACCGCATTGTATCTTTGAGATACTCGCACTACTACTCGTACGAGTAGTTGGCGCTCGTTTTTGTTTTCCTGCTGGTGTGCACATTTGTTGCGCGTTGCAAAAATCTTTGGCGCTCATAAATTTTTATAGCTTGTAATTATTTTGGTGCTGCACATGCGCCAAGCTTCGTGCATCGTGCAACGTGCACCGTTCATAGAACCCCAGCAGGCGGTCGCATCCCAATGCCGTTCCTGCTGGTCCCGCACGTCAAGCGCTGAACGGTAGCCGGTCGAATGGATTCTGAATCGAGCAGAGGAAAATGTCTTCCTGTTCTGTTCAGTTCTGTTTGGTTTTTGGCATCGTGTTGTATTGTGAGATTTATACCATTTTGTAATTAATAGCAATGTTTTGTGATTGGCCTTCGATAGTGTTTATGGCTTGGCATCGCATTGTATGCGTATCTGATAGATACAGAGTTACAACTTCTTTATTTTTTGTTTTTTTTTTTTTTTTTTTTGTTTGTGTCTCCAGCTATACAATTAGAAGGTGAAGAAGAAATGGCTTCTACTATTGTATTGCTAATAAAGTTGTCAACTAATAAAATGGCCATTGTCTGTGGAAAGCACGCTGTTGACTTAAATGTTGAGTGTGTAGCCAAAGTATTGATGGTTGTTCGAAGCTATGGCTTTGGATAAACAGCTGCTGGCAATCTGCTTACGTGCCTACTTATTTCTGTTATTAATGACTTTTCTCTCTTTTCAAATATATGGCCTATCATTGGCATCAAGCACAATTGATATAATGTAATAAAAGATAAATAATTCCAATTCACAGCATTATTAGCACAACCAAGTAAAGGGGACACACTCCTACCACATTGATTATCTTATCTCCCAAAACATTAACCCCATCACCTTAATTACAAGCCCATCAATACACCACTCTAAACTCATATTAAAATATTTAAAAGTCACAAACATTTACCACAAAATCAAAGCCCTATCCTCATACCTACATATGTATTCGTACTCTTTTCTTTAATACTGTAAAATGTACTTAAAAAGTTACCTGAAGGCCCTAGAAGCCATTGCTAACATAATCTCTTCTGTTAGTTATAAGATTTTAATTTTAAGCTAGCATTATATAAATAAATAAAAATAAATAAATAAGTTAAGGTGACAACCATTCCAATAAATCATTATTTAAGCATCAATATTGATGATATCTTGGGAAATGCTTCACATATATTAAAAAACTATAAACACAACCAACCTAGGACTTTCTGCTAAAGGTCAAATACGAACAATGTCGAAATAGATAGAAAATAGTTTAGATTATTTTTTAGATATTTTTTATTACTTATTAAAGATGATCACAGAAGACAGCATTCAAGTAACGCAAATATTATAATATTTTAACCGAACGGCTTAGAAAAAAAACAATTTCAAATTAAAAAATTTTTATCTGGTAAGTTCAAAAATAAAAAATTATAATTTCTCCAACGTATTTTTGGAATACTGATAAATAAATTTAATTATACAAATCTAAACAACACTTCAAATTAATTTCTTTATAATTTGCCTTTATTCAAAAATTCTAGAAGCAAATGGGATACAATATTAAATATTAGTTAACTGAACAAAATAAACTATGAAAAAATGTTGTAATACATATAAAATATATATAGCACGAATTTTCCTATGTCCGTTTATATAAAATTTGGCGCAACTCAAGGAAGTCATCTTGACTTTTTTTATTGACGATGTTCTTGAATACTTATGAAAATGTTGATGCTGTACAACTTATTCTATTGTACAAAGATCAGATCATCTTTATTATATATGACAATATGTCATTGGAACGTACATTTATTCACAATTCTTGAGGTGAACTTCAATTTGAAAAGGGCTAAGGATCTACTTGGATTTATTTAAAATTGCTCTAATATTGAACAATAATGACATAGAGTGGACTTTTTAAATCATGATCAATCAATTTAAGAGCAGATTTACGAGTTAGACTACTTTTATATAACTGCCTCCGTAACTGGCTCCAGTTTTTACCAATTCCAATTAGTCGAGCTCTGAATGCTCAGTCATGTGCATGAAATATTTTAAAATCAGCTTATCTAATTATTTCATATTTCAGTTTTATGAATAAGGCCCTTTTCGATAATTATCTAAAGAACATATTAATGGTCTGCATACAACTTAACAAATTATTAAATATGTACAACTTCATTTAAGATGTCAGACACATATTTTTCGTTATCAAACGAATATCCTAAGAAAAATTGAATATTTTTTAATAGAAATTTTATAGTGCTAATGTATAGTTTACATATTTCGCATGGTTTGATAAAAAATACACAATTCTCAGACCTTGGCGAAAGCATCAGTAAAATATTGAATTGGTTCTCTTTAGTCCGTAGCACTGTCCTGAATATTGGCGAAGTGGACTCCGCCTTCCTCTTAAGTCGCCTTAAGCTATTAAGGATTAATAATTTGTCCACTACTTACGTCATTTAATTCATGATTAGCACGGCTATGTATTCGAACTCAATTCAAAATAGCAAAATAAAAGTACAATATTCAAATGTTTTCATTATTTGGTTTGTTTTATTAAATCGAATAGGGAACAATACTGAAACAGATAGTGCACTTTTCAAATCATAATTAATCAATATGGGAGCAGATCTTTAAAACGATTGAATAACGAAGGCGAAGGATAAAACGTAATATATAGTGTAACAAATCAACATAAAATCATTATACACACATTGGGTAATAATAGTTGAGATTTAGATTATTTCTATAAAGGTCATTTTTAACAGCTTCGTGAACGACCGGACTGGATATCATATCTACCGTATAGAGCATTGCATGTGCTATTCAAGAGAACAATATTTTACAACATTTTAAAACTATTAGATAAAATATGTTACTATGAAATACCTACCAAGGTGATGGTTGAATTGTTGGTCATAAACGCACATAAAGATCAAGAAATAACTCCTATTATCCGTTCCAATGACATTGTCAGAAGACGAATGTAAAAACAAGCCCGCGGGTTCACAAGGGTAATTAACCGGTTCTAAAGTCAAGGGGGCTTCTGAAAACAGGCCTTTATAATAGACTTCGGCACTGAACGCAGGCTACAAGTACATGACATCAACATGCTAGAATTTCCTTTTATTACTATGTAAATATTTTTCAGCAATACTTACAATATTGTGTACTAGGGATTGCGGCCTTGGACATGGTCCACTTATAAAGACTTGGCCGAACACAGAGTACGGAGAAAGCAAGACACAAGCAACCATATAAAAGCTAGAATATAATCACATTTCCAATTTGTAAACTTTTAAGAGAGTCTTGAAATACCTGAGCTTCAACATTGTATTGCTTTTAAGAAATTATTTTTACACAGCTTTACGAGTTAGACTACTGGAGTAAAAAAAACTACGTGCTATTTTATAGAATTGCCGCCGTAACTGGCTCCAGTTTTACTTGTAATTCCAATTAGTCGAGTTTTGAGTGCTCAGGCATGTGCGTTAAATATTTGCAAATCAGCTTTTTACGATTACCTGGTATCTCGAATTTTGAATAATATATTGGTCTCCAAAAGAGAAGAGAACTAATATAGTTATTTTAAATTTCAGTTTTATGAATAATGCAAAAGTGCATAAATTTAGTTAAAAATATGTGCAAAAATTATTTTAAAAAAAAATTAATTAATTAAAATTAAATATGTAAAGATTCGTTTAAGGTGTCATAAACATATTTTTCGTTATCAAATGAATACTGCACAGTAAAACAAATTTAACACTTTTTAATAGAAATTTGATATTTTTATAAATATATTTTTTAAATGTTTCACACGTTTTAATAAAAAATACCGAATACTCTCAGTTTATCAGATCTTAACAGATTATGGTTTGTAAAAGAAAAAGAAAAATCCAACTTTTGCAACTTTTTAATTTGCAAATTATCTGCTTAACCACCTTCTGAGCCATTTTAAAAAACACACTCCCAGCCAATTAGGTGTAAATTCTTTGCCGAACATTATTAACCTCTCAATTTTCAACGCCCATTTTTGCAAAGTTACTCCGAATACAATGCATTCCAGCCATTTGTTGGCAATCCGCTTACTTTTCATCTACGCCTAGCCATAACCTCGTTGAGTCCAACCCAAGCGAACTGGCAATTCGCTAAGCCACCGAACCACCCAGCCACAGTTTGATTTATGCGCCCATTTCTTTGCAAATGAGCCGAGCAAATCAAAACAAGTTCCAGCCCAGATGCCTCCGCTGAAGCACAACGAGCTGTTTCTGCTGTTTCTACTGCTGCTCCTACTGCTGCGTCTACTGATGGCGGCCCACAAGTAAACATTCGCATCTGCCAAATGCATTTGGCACGCAATTACGGCCCAAAGTGTTAATTGCATTTCCGTTGGTGAGCGAGAGAGCGAGCAGCCATAAAGCTACGGTTCGGCCCACAACTCACGCATTTAGCCACTAGGCCAGATCGGCGGACCAGACTCCTATCCAGGCAGCTTTAAGGAGCAACAAATGAAGGCGCACATTCTTTGCGGATAAACTCCACAGAGTTAACGGTGGTTTTAGTTGCCGGTTTAGTTTGGTTTGGTTTATTTTTTTTTGTTTTGTTGTTGATTTTTTTCGATTCTCCAAGGCGGCGCATGCGTGACAGACACGCAGCAGGCACAACCAAAGTCCCAGAGGTACTCGTGCTCGTAACTGCAACAAAACTAAGTCATACATTTGTAGAACACAGAAGAAGGCCTCCTCCGGACGACCAGCCAAGGAGACAACTAGACAACGAGACAACTAGACAGCTAGACATCTAGACATGTAGATGGCTCGACAAGCGGGCTATGTAACTGCAAATGGTGAATGGTGATATTTATGGGTAAATGTGCCGCAAACTTTAGGCATTTGCAGGCGAAGAAATGATTCCATTTTGCCACTCTTAGCATATTCATAAAGTGCTTCCTAGACACACACAAACACACACACACACAGACTTTGTTGCCACTCTCGTCCACTCGGCACTTGCGCCAAATTCGCAATAAGAGCTGACAGCCGGCCTCGTCGCTTATCGGCATTGCATGTCTTTGCCGCATGCGGTTGCCTTCTGATAAGCAAAAATTGGCTTAAGCCTGATGTGGCACAGCTGTCCTGGGCATTGGAAGCATTGCCGATGCTCTCTATACAAATTGTATGGCAAATCAATGGCATTTATTTGTGCCACAAGTTAGTCTGGGCTTTCCACAAATCCGTTAATAAGCCATTTTGACAAATTGGATGATTGTCGTTCTACTCGTACTATACAAGTATATCCGCCTCGTCGCTCATTCCCGTTACGGTGTCACAGGGGCGGAGAAAGTGATGATAAGCAGCAGCAGAAGCTGAAAATAAGTCAAATGAAAAGGGAACACGTCCAATGGAATAAGATGTTCTAAAGAACTTCTGTTCTTCGGTTAGGTGAAAATCAATTATTAATATACAGTCGTGCAGGTGCGATTTCCGCGGACCGCAAAAATCTTTCGAAATTATTACATTTGGCATTTGGCTCTGAATTTAAAATACTTTCTAAAATCAACATTTTATTGGAACACAAGAAAGTAACTTCGAAAAAAGAACAAGACTCAGAAAAATATCAAGCGTTAAAATACAATTGAATAGTTAGATTCGATTAAAGCTTCCACTTTTGCATACAAAATTCTGTGTTTAAAATAAAATTTTTAAATCAGGCTCTCTTGATTCCTATCAGAATATTTATTTTATTTGTAATTTTATTTACCATTTACATATATTGATTTAATTTCAGCCTATAATGATTTAAAACACATCACTAATAGATTTGAATTTCTGTTCAATTCCTCGACTTTAAATTAGAGATGGATGCAGACCTGATTAGTCTCCAGTACAAAAAAAAACTCAAACTAGCAATCACAACATATAAACTTATAGACATATATCACGGATCTACATACACAATGCATAGCATATTTCAAAAATACATTTAAATCTTGTATCAAACATTTGGTTACTATACAAGTCCAGCTCTTTTCCATATTTATTTAACTCTTTTTAAAAAAGAACTTTCTAAAAATAGCTTTAGCAAAATTAATCATTAAACCTTGCCATCATTTTGAAAATTACAATTAAACTAAATAATTATATATGTTTAAGTTGAACACTAATTGAGCTGCCAATATCGCTTTCGAAAATCGTTCATAATAAGTTTCTTTCCCACCATAATTGCTCTTTGCCTTGTTAATGGTAATACTCGTAATATCCTCCAATAGCGACTCTCTCAGATGCAAATATTATATAAGCAAGGCACTGAGTTTTAGTTAACCTCAAGTTATACTCAAGAACTCAATTTGTATTGAGGTCGACTTCCTTTAGTTCGAAGAAGCTCAATATTCAAAATGTTCTTCAGTGATTAAATAGTTTTTAAATAGTGCTTTTGTTGTGTTCTTAATTTTTTCTTTTTTTTTTATTTTAATTATATCGAAAAGTTTGATTTCTTATTTTTTCATAACATTTGTAACATTCTCAACTAACTGCTTTATAATTAATACTTGATATTATCCTTACTAAAAAATACAATCAATTATTAAATAATTATTATTAATTAGTTATTGGTATTATTAATTATTATTATTATTAATTATTGTAGTTAGTGATAATAACATTTTTATATAAATAATTATGTTTTCTTTTCACAGTATAGATGAGCACTAAAAAGGCGTTTAAAAAATTTTTTGAGCTCCAATTTTCAGTTTTCAGTTTCGTGAAAGAATACAAAATTAACTGTGTTTGTAAGGGACCTAAATTATTTGTGTTTTTTTTTTGGTATACTAATAAATAATAATAGTTGCACCTTGGACAACAAATGATTTGAGCTCAAATATGATATGCATTTGTGTTCTAACTTTGTCTTCTATTAGTAGTAAAAAAAAAGCATACATAAATTTATAAATATGTTATTTGAAATATGAAAATATTTTTTTTCCACAGCCCACATTTAGTTTAATCATCATGTTTAAATCATCTGCCTGATTGCATCTTACCATTACTTATAAATTCAAATTTATAATTCAACCCATATTCCCATTCCCAGGGCAACCGAAATTGCTGCTGTCCAGTATTTGAATGCAAATGCCAAATTAAGAACAATTTGCCAGGTAGCCGGCCAGAACCGCCCAACCAATCCACCAATTGCTTCGCCTTGTCATGCCAAATATTTCCTGTTGCTCTATAAACTTGTATTAAACGTCATGGTTAGTAGCTGTGGCGCGTTTTATGCCTTGCCACGTTTTTTCTCATTTTTTCTTCTTTTAATTCAACTGAAATTAATTGAGTAATTTGATGCGAACGCCGCGCAACGCATCCAAACAATTCAAAACATCACGCGTTTTACGACCAAAGCCAATGCCCATAGAATGGTCGCCCAGGGGGGGATGGGGAGGGGTGGGGGGTGTGGAAACAACAGTTGGGGACAAAGCGTGGAAATTGTAGCAGATGCAGATTATATGGCTGCCCGACAGGCGCATTCGCTATAACAAAAAGGAAACGAGGCCAGACACACAGACACAGACAAATTTAATATATAAAGTATATTAACTTTGATAGCAAATGACCGCGGGCCAGCGTCTAAAACGAGGGGCTAGGGAGCGGCAAGCAGGCGAAGATTCCTTTTTTTTGCAACAGCTTTTGTCAGGCGTTGGCGTGTGTGTGTGGAGTGACCAATGCACAGTGGTTGAAAATTTAGATTTTTTAAGAGATTTGTTGATGATTTGTTTTCATTTGTTTGTTTGGCATGGTCAGACTGTATAATAATTTGCCCACAAATTTAGCCAGCTTTATAAGTTAGTCATGAGCATAATCTCATGTCACTGAAAACCATTTATAATGTTATATCTACTATATACTTTTTAAAGCTAACTTGTAAGTGAACACAAGTTTGTGTGCAAATTATTTGCATAGCTGATAAGAGTAGGGATTCAAAGCAGATTAAAATATTGGAGCACTAGGAATAACAAAAACATGAAGAGTTCAATATTGGGGTGAAAAAGCATTGCAAAGCGACGGGAGTTCTTTAAAGAAACATAAAATTAGTTGTATTTTGAATAAAGGTGGACGATCTATATTAGCTGTTTTGTGGCACCAAAAAGAATTAAATATTTTGACATATATGCTACAAGGAAAGTCGACCTACTAGAAGAAGTAGTATAGAGTTTTAAATAATTGATAAAACCAAAATTATCTTTCTCTTCCTCAACTCTACAGCCAATTTTAATATCTTTTTATCAATTACTTACAAAATTAATTTAGATTTAGTTTAAAACAATTATTATGTAATATGTTGAAGACATTGCATATGTTGCACTAATATATATAATTTGTATACCAAGTATATTTAATTAAAACATTTTTTGCCGAAAAAAAATACTAATAAGTCATTCTTAAAATATAAAAAGCAAGTTTTTAAAGTAATCGTATAAAAAATGTGAATTTTTCAAACAATTTGTGGGGCCCGTTTCCCCTCTTTTGAGTTGAAATTTCCCTTATGCTCATCTACGCTGAGAAAGACTTATAATCTATAAGCTTTAACAAGATATTTTTTGTTAAAATTTTAAATAATTTCGATACCAGGCTATACTCTTCTTATTAACTCTCTAAGTAGAAATTTCTTCTTTTGAATTGAGTGCGAACAGCATTTTGTTATTGGTCGACTCCGACTCTCCGACTCGACTATAGTTTTTATATACATAATAGATTAAAATGTTATTAAGAATTGTTTATTTAAGTACTTAACAACACACATGTCCGTATATGTTAAACTTTATAGTGAAGCTTTTAAATTAAAATCAGAGAGAGCTTTCTTTGTTGATGTTTGGTGCCCAGTGTGCAATAAGAGGGCTGTACTTATAGTGTAGGCCAACACATGTTTGATGATGGGTGCGCTTTGAAGTCGAGAGACGAGCTCATCATCATGTAGGCAGTTAGTCGACGTTCGGTAGTCGTGGAGCGGCTGCTGGACTTGGAGCTGGGTCTGAGGCTGAGGCTGAAACTGAAGCTGAACGCTGAGGCTGCCACATGACAACCGTTTAAAAAGGTTTTATTTACACCGAAGACAGCAACAACAAACGCAAAAGAAGAAGCAACAACAATAGCGCAAGAGCAGCTGCCTCAGAGCTGTCCATGTTGCGCGCAATTAAGTTGCCAACAACTTTGAAATTATGCAATTATGGGTATGAGAAATTGCCTG
The DNA here is from genome assembly GCF_003285725.1 of Scaptodrosophila lebanonensis. Lineage (NCBI taxonomy): Eukaryota > Metazoa > Arthropoda > Insecta > Diptera > Drosophilidae > Scaptodrosophila > Scaptodrosophila lebanonensis. The sequence goes on along the minus strand of NW_022060742.1, from coordinate 10,879,336 downwards.
GAAATTACATGAGGGACTTGACGAACCGCAACCACGACCAAGACCACGACCAAGACCACGACCAAGACCACGACCAAGACCAAGACCAAAGCAAAAGCAAAGCAAAATCAAAAGCCAAGAGTAAGACAAAGCCGTTGACTTTAAAGCTGCAGCTTCTGACTTGAGTCAAGCCTGCATGAGTCAGTCAGTCAGTCAGTCAGTCAGGCAGGCAGTTAGTCAGTTATTCAGGCAGCCTACTTGATTATTTATTAAAATGAAAGTTAAACAGCGAAAGGAAGCAATTTTCCATATAAAAGCGACGCGGGCCAACTCAGCTCCAGCTCTCCAGCTCGCCAGCTTCAGCTCCAGCTCCAGCACCAGCTACTTAGCTAGGTAACCATGGATGTGTATCAAGCTCCCTCTGCCTCCATATATATATTCTGAACATATAGCCAACAACAACTCTGGAGCTCCTACTGATGCGCTGTGCCTCTGACTGTGGCTATAGCTGTGGCTGAGGATGACGACGACGCGTAATTGCCATGTTTAAAGTGTGATTAATTTGTAATCATCAAGGCAAAGTCAGTGCCAGAGCAGCACCAGCACCACCAGCAGCAAAAACAACAACAAGAACAACAACAACAACAGCTCTAGTACAATAACTGCTCCTCCTAAGAACTGTGTGTAGCGAGGCTTGGCAAATGTTTGAATTTGCAGACCAAACCGAGTCGAGCAGAGGCAAAATCTCTGGCAAAAGTAGCGGATTTAGTGTTGGCACGACTCAAATAACTTTAGGGCACTCGAGAGTCGGCACTGGATGGCCGACTACTGACTGCCGCCTACATAGGCTTTGTATTTTTAAGTAATTGAGTTTGCCTTGCTCAAGGCGCTCAAAGTAGGCACTGGGGTATGCCTAATCGAGCCGACAGGGCCGCGAATCTAGCTATTTAAGTTTTCTAATACTTGAACTCCAAAAAAATGCATCAAAAAATAGTATTTTTATAAGAAAAACTTGATGCATAGCATCTACTCATGTCGATTATTTGTATTCTCTGCACTGCAATGTGAGACGGCTTTCGTAATTATAATAATGCCGAATGGCCTTAAATCAGATGAAACATAAATACTTTTCTTTCCACAAAAAACCCCACAAATATGGAAAATAAATCACAACAATCATTACATCCTCTTTTATTTTATTTCAATAATAACATAAACTATTTACATATTTCAAAAAGTTATGCGATCTAACATATTATAAAGTAACACGCCTTTAACTTTCGAGTAATAAAAAACAAGTTTTATAACGAACAACAAATAAATTTTAAAACCAATAATTAATTAATAAATAATTATTAAGCGTTGGTTTATGGTACCTATTTAATAATAATTTAATACAGTTTCAGACATTCTACTAAGTGTAACAATTACTAAAAAACAATTATTTTCAAATGTATGAAGTAAATGTTTCTTTTATTCACCGACAAGAATAAAGTTTATTTAAAATCAAATGTTTATTGAATATTTACAGTTCTGGTGGTATTCAGATAATACCTTCAAAAAATTATTAATAAGCAAAATCAACTAAACTACATTCAAAAAATTATTTAAAAACAAAATCAGCTAAAGATATTCATACATATGCATATGTAGTATATATCTACTTTAATGTGCAACAATATTATTGTTTTGCACCGATTTCGGGAAGGAAGAGCTACGTCTTAACTAATTTTAAAAACTATTTTTCTTTTGAAATAGGACACATTATTCTTGCACGACACACCCACAATAAGGAAGAAATATAAATAATCTCGTCTTCCCAAGTACTTAAACAGTTTTAAAAACCATCTTAAACGAGTACACATTACAAAAATTCAAACTACGGACAAACTCTTCGCAGAAGCCAACTCTCTAAATATAAAAGCATTCGTCAAACGTATCTCTACATTAAATACAAGCTCATAAATATACACAAACTAGCCTCAAAGCCTTAGTAGCTTAGTAGCTAGTTAAGATTGTTATTTAAAATTTATTTAATAATTGCAATAATGCAAAATTGTAATCTGGAATGACTCCATTTTTAAGTTATATACATTTAAGGCGAAAGTCAATTGAACCTTTTGAGGTAAGCTGTATTTATATCTGTGATTAAACAACACGTGCAGTGTAAGATTATATCAAAATTATTTATGTTATTTTTATTTTAATTGACAACATATATACTCGTGTGTATATATCGATTTGCTTGCAGATGAACGCCTCGGACTACTATTGATTGAGAATCGAATGGCAAATAAAACTCCTCATAATTTGATTAATTCCAACTAAGGTTATCCTATTTTATAAGGCCTTATTATGACAGTCGTATTGTTCGATTGATATTGAGCCAACAACAGCTTGTGTTTGTCGACATAAATAAATAAAATAAGAATAAACAATAAAAACGGCATCAGCGCGTGGAATCTGGAGTAGTCAATAAATTCAGGGGCTTTGTTTCATAAATTTACGATGCCGCCTTCTTGACTTAGAATTTAATTTGGAATGTTTAATGTGTCGAAAGAAATGCATGAAATTCTCACGCTCGGCAACAGGTTTTGATTTCGTTAAAGTTCATTGAGAATTCGAGAGCTATATAAACCGAAATTGGAGCCACCAATTGCTTCACTTTGAATTGGAACTCTGGAATAAAATGGTAGGAATTGTTTAATAAATTTAATTAGCAGCTTGCAACTCCCACTTCATTTTCATAGAGATCAGGACTTGTTGTGCTGTTGTGCCTGTTGGGGGTCGCCTGTCTACCCCATGCAATACACTCAAAGCATCACAGGCAACAAAAACGTGAGGAGCATGAAGAAGATCGTCACTATCTGCCGCCTGATCCGAAGGAGGAAAAGGAGGAGCTCGAGAAACCGTTTTACAAACAGGAAAAACACACCAGCGAGCGCATTGTCTACCACAAACATGACTACGAGCCCCGGGTCTACCACTCTGGAGAGCATCATGAGCCCAAGAAGCAGCGCGTCGATCATTACCATCATTACGATAAGAAGCCAGAGGTGAAAACCACCAAACATGTGCATTATACCTCCTCCACGCCAAAGATACGTACAGACTACAATAGGGATCTATTCACGCCCGCAGTCACACAGACGATCTATCGGAGAGGTCGCCCCCATCGTGTAACCATCGCCAGCGCACCCCACTCAGTGTTTCACACACAAATCAATGTGCAGTCCCAAGACTCTGAGCTGAACGCACAATTCCGGCCAGACCCACCCATCATTGGGGCCCCCAACAACAACCCGGCTGGTGCTCAGCTACCAGCTAATGCTTTCCCTCCCGGCGGCGGTCAGTTGCCTTCAGGTGCTTCGCCTGGTTGTCAGTTTCCGTTGGCTGGAAATGCAGCTGCTGGCTGCGCTTTCCCCGGCCAAAATCCTACTGGCGCTCAGCACCCTGCCAGCGCACTTGCACCGTCCAACAATTTTCCAACCAATACGGGCTTTCTCCCTGGCCAATTAGCCGTACAGGGCAATGGCCAACCACCTCGAAAGCTATTTCGACACCACAAGTCGCACAACGACAATGTTTACGGCCCCGCGTTAGGAGCCCAATTTCCCATAGCTCAAGCGCCTATCTCCCACCAACCTATTTCACAAGTTCCTGCAGATCAAGCACCCTTGGCTCAGTTTCCTAATCGGAGGGCTCTTGATGCTCAGTTACCTCTCGCCCAGCAAGCAATTCAGGCTCCTGTGCCTGGCACTCAGCATCCCGCTGCTCAATTTCCCACATCACAACCGCCAACTGATCAATTGCGTTATAAATTTGATCCGAAGGTTGGGGCTCAACAACCCACGGAAGTATTTCCAACATATCAGGCACCCGGCACACAGCTTCCTCAACCTTCATCAGGCCGGCGCAACCGTCCAAATCGTAATCGATCCAACTACCAGGGTCTCAATGTACTCGGCGGCAATGTGCTGGGTCAGCCTCATCTGCAAGGACCTGCCAATGTATTTGGGAACCGACAGGACACCAATATCATCGGTGGCAACTTTTATAGCGATGCCGACCATTATGGAAAGCAACGACAATTAGTGGCATTCAACGGAAATCAACGATCTGTATTCTTGACCGATGATGTCGATGATGAGAGCGTTGGGGATATCGAAGATACTGAGTTCGGCGGAGCTGCCAGCACACCCGAAGTCGTCTACACAACAGTTCAGGGCAAGAAGGTCAACAAGAACGGTTCAAAGCCGAGGAGCCAGCACCGCAGTGATTTGAACACCGCAGCCTCCTCGCTGGACTACACTTACAACTTACTTGGAGCTTCCTCGGAGCACGATACTGACTATCGTGAGGATGGTTATCACTACGAGAAACCAAAACGTGCATTCGAATTCTGAGGATTCTTAATTCTTACACCTTTCCATGTTACTCATATGCATTTACTTCAAGAGCTTCTTTAAGAAAGAAGAAATAGTTATTAAGAAAACAAAATATATGTTTAGAAGGTGACTAAAATTTCCAGAAATTAATGATGAAATTAATGAAATTGTGGAAAATACTTCATCTGTGATTCGAAATGCTTTAAATTTTTTATCAATTCACAATAGCATAATAACTGTTTTGGAAAAATGCATTAATCCAGAATATTTAAGGCGAAATATTATATATTAAAATTTTAATAAAAAGAAGATCCAAATATGGAATTTTTGAAATATTTTGTGAGCAATGTATTGATCATATGCCAGTAAATCAAATCAGTAGCAAATAGAAAACAATAATATTTAAAAACTAACTATTATATGATCGATATGATGATCGATAACTATATTAAAATCTAACTATTATATCAATGATCGATAACTTTATTTTACCTTGCACTCAATGACATTCCTTGGTTTATCTATCGAATCACTAGATAAAGAAAAAGCACGGCTTACAGAATTAAAAGTGCCCCCTCTCTGAATTTTCAAATCGAATCAAAAAGTTACCTGAAGACAATTTTCTAAGCATTCGTAATTAATGATAGAAAATGTATTCATTACCCTTCAATCATTAAAATCGAGGAGTTCGTTACATCATATATTTCAAGAAATGAATAATCTATGTATTACCAAATAAACTCCTAGACTATAAAGCAACAAATCTGGTATCATTATCGAACTATTCCGCCTGATTTAAAAACTATCAATCACTTGATCAATGAGCTTTTTATGCACACAAGGGAAACCCATTCTTCATCAAATAAAAAAATTTAAGTTATTAGGCTATATTTTTTCTATATCATATGCCATACTCGACTTAAGAACTATCGATATTAGAGAAACTACGATATAATACCAAACATTTTGGCCAGAATCACAATAAAGGTTCATTTTAAAAAGGTGTATGAGAACTGTTTAGAGTGCGGCGTTATTTGGAAACTATTAAATAACATTAGTTCTATACTGATACAGAGATATTTAAGCCTTGGCCAAAGCTCTTCATTATTCGACTAGATAATTGATCTCCTTCATAAAGAACGTGAAGTTATTCTTGTTCTTGCAAGGTACATATCAATGGGAATGAAAGACCACATAGGGTTTCAGTCTCACTTTTTAATTATCTTTCCCTCGACTTCCTCACAAAAAATAATAACCTATTTAGTTTAGAAAATTACAAAATAAATTAGTTTTAAAAAATAGTAAGCTTTATTATTTGAATTCAAAAATAAAGGTTTCTTAAATTGCTCTTTAAAGTCGCGAAAAATGTTTACGTACAGTTTTCGAAATTAAAGACGACTTTTCGCAAACATTCTTTTAGACCCTCATGTTGTCGAGATTGTAACACCTGATGGTGCCCTTATCCTGGCACTCAGAATCATGAACTTGACGGAAAACTACAAGGAGGAAGGAAGGAAGACACATATAATAGGCAGATTAAAGACATAGCCTCGGGTTAACTCACTGTTGTTGGTATTGAAGCAGTTCCATTTGCTGAGCTCGCATTGGCCGGGAAATTCGACGACGCATTTGCCGTTGCTGGCGCAGACGGGCAAGGACTGGCGGGGACACTGGAAATTGCATTTGCCAAGTTTCTCCTGCTCGAGGTGCTTGTGACTTAGATGGAGCACATGTAGCACGTTGTTGTTGTTGTTGTTGTGGTTGTTGCTCCAATGATGTGTTGGATGCGACAAGGCACGTCCAGCACGAAGTGCCTGCGCCTGGAGCATAGGCTCCACATGCAACGGAGCCGTTGTGGTGGTCGTTGCAGCTGTTGTTGTTGTTGTGGTGGTGCTGGAACTCTTGGCCTGCTTCTGACGCTCTCTGATCGCATGATTAATGGCCTGGGGTATGTGCTTTTGGGCCTGTTGCATCACCAGATTGACATGTTGCTGCAACTTGTTTACCTTATCGGCAATGTCCAGTGGCGCTTGGCCGGGCAACGAAACCACAATGTGTGGCAATGGCACCGCCTTGTTCTGCACCACAGCTGTTCCAGTTCCCGTTCCCGTTCCAGATGCAGTCGCAGTCGCAGTCGCTGCTGCAGTTCCACTTCCAGGCTGCATACGCTGCACCAATGTCGCCGTAGCCTGATGATTTATCACCTGTGGTATGTGAGCGTGCACCTGTTGTACGGCATGTTGGACTTCGAGTGGAACTTGTTGCTGGTGTTGGCGGCTGTTGGTTGGTGGCACCACTGAGCTGGCAACAGTTCCCATTTGCGGCACTTGACCCACCAGGGTGGTGGTCTGCGAATGAGGTACTTTTTGCTGCTGCTGCTGCTGCTGCTGCTTTACATGTTGCAGCACTTGATTGATGTGATTGTTAATCAGGGCTTGTATATGCTCGGATAGCTCTGGCTTCGGTGATGGCACATTGGACAACAGATGTGGCACTTCTACAGCCAGAGCCAACGTGAAGAAGGCTGCAAGTAATGAAGAGTGTTAAGTATTGTCCACTTTTATTCGCATTTTCCCGCATCCACTTACTGGCTATCAGTAAACCCTGTACATGCATATTGTCAGTCTTTTTCGATACACAAAACTTATTTTTATTTACACTTGATTGGACTTGCTGGCTCACTGCCTGCAAGTTGACACGCTCAGAGGGTTCTGTACGATTGGTTTAAAGCACTGCCCACTTTATATAGCCAGCGCACTCGCATTTGTTTTAAACTCTTTGCAAATAAATGCAAATGTTTATTGTAAAACACAAATTCAGATCAGCAGCTGGAACTCGTTTGGTTTTGCTTCGACAATCGTGTGGCAGTTGTCTGAATTTTAAATTCTGTTCGTCTGCATTTTAATTGCTTCCTTTATCAGGTGGATCTTGTTGTTGGTGGCTTTAATAATTTAATAAATGTGCTTTTGTTTAATTTTTGATGGCGCCGGGGCGTGGCAAATCATAAGTTAATTATAAATTAGCTGCATGTGTTTCGGAACTCGAGCCGAAAACTGTCATCTCTGCTTGCTGCTGTCTCTCCAGGATTTGTGCTTGGACAAAAATTGTTCTCGTTATTAACTAAATACGTTTTATACTTCAGAAGATAGATTGCATAAAATGAGATTTAAGTAAGTTATGACAATATGAGTGCCAGAATAATCAAACAAGAGTTTCGTCCGCTCGACTCTACCATTATATTCGTGATATTACTCATACGCCATGTTGTTCATGCATTTTTCTGGCTTACGCCGAATATTCGACAACATTATTGCTCCTTTAAATATCAATATAGATAAATTTAAGACGAGAATTAATTTAGTTTAGACCTTTGCCGTAAAATCAGGCCATATAACTTGTGATGGAATTTGAAGAGCGCACACAATAGGACTTCTATGAACTCTACTATCCATCTAAGCATCTTTTACACACCTAGCTACAAGTTGAATAGTCACTATTAACTGTATAGTATATGTACATATATAGACTGAATAACAAGTAAAAAATAATCAAAATTGAGTTCTAATTTTTAATAAAATAATTTAATATAAATATGAGCTTAACTTGCTGAGTTTTTGAACTTTTATTTGTAAATTTTACTATATTTTACTATATTTTATCTTTTACTATATTTTTGGAGAAGAAAACATTTTTTCTTTATCATAAAATTTTTACATTTTTATACAGTTTTCAAGGTTTATGCTCTTTATAAAATGTGACACTATTAAATTTAGAGAAATACTTTTTTGCTTTAGGAGCAAAGAGCTATGATAAATGGCTACAAATTTGTATGTCAAATATTCATTTGCATATTACATATAAACATTCATTTAACATACACAAAAGGCAAACAAGTATCCAAACCAGAAACTTAGATAAAGCAAAATATATTGAATGTGTATAATTGTATCTTTGCGACCCTTCTCTGGAACCTGCTTAAGGGATTTTTGAATGAACATAAACGTACTTCGCTAAATTTTAAACAAAATTATATACTTTTTGTATCTTCTTAGTAAATTTGTGTAAGATATGCGGAAGGTGCGAATGGTACCGTACGTGGCAATAATTGTTAAGCCGTAATTTATTCACAAAAATTTCCCGGACCTATTTATTTATATTATAAGATTACTTTTAAGTTATTACGCTAGTCATAGCACATTTATTTTCAAATTTAATTCAATTAAAAATTTAATTTATTTGTCAAAAAAAATTTAAATTTTTTTCCCTTTTTTCCTCTAGTTTTTTTTTCTTAAATAAATACCTCATTAATATTCCATAATTTGAAATACACTTGTGATTTATTTTTAAAACAACAGAATTCCGACACTTTTCATTTCTTAATCCAATTATAATTTTTTCTACACCAGTCCCTTAAGCTCTCGACTCTGCGCCCAGTCAGAAGCAATGCTAACTAGAAGCTGACAACATATTTATATATATACTTGTAGATTTATCTAAATTGCGAAGCCATTGTAGCCAGTCATAATTTCGAAATCGAAAGCACACCACACCGGCATCCATTAAACAAATCTAATCCCCTTTTAAGCGTTTATCAAATTCTCGAAGAACATACAAAAAACGTAGCATACTTTTAAGCGCATATGCAAAATGAAAATAAAATTCGTGTACATGCATAACATAATTCTAAAAATATCACAAAATAAGTTTGCCTTTTAAAAGCGATACAGATATGCAAATGTCCATGGCACGCCCATGGAAAACCGAAAAGGATTTATTTTTGGCCCAAATTAAAAGACAAAAGCACAGTAATTGGCAATGCCAAGCATCCAAGCCGGTCCCGGGCCCAGCCCCAAGCCAACAAGTCCAGACAATGAATGTAATTTGCCTGTGGACATGTTTGGCCATATTTGGCAGGTGTTGGATTTTTAGGATTATGACAGACAGGAGGCAATAAGGAAAACCAAAAGTTTGTTGCCCACATGTGCAGTTTTTTGGTATAAAAACATGTGCGAACGAGGCAGAGAACAACAGTTGCTGCAACAATAACAGCAAGGTAACAACAAACAACAACAACAACCTAGTCCACAGAATCTGCTTCAATTTCGTGCAAAATGAACAATTTTTCACTCCTCTGTTTGGGTAAGTTTTGCATTCACCGCACACAACCATGTATTAACAACTGCAGCTTCCAAACTGTGATCCCATTTACAGTTTGCATTGCCGTCGGTGTCGCCGTCAATGCCAAAGTGTTGCCGGCAAATACTAGCAATGTGATGGCCATCAATCAACACGGCGACATGGTCTGGGCCGATGAGGTGAGCGGCTTGCCGGACAAATGCGACTTTAGCTGCACCGACCAGGATGTGCCCATCTGCGCCAACAATGGCCAGTGCCTGCAAAAGTTCAGCAGCAATTGCGCCATGTCCGCCTACAACTGCCGCCATCCACAGAAGCGTTTCAACGTCATCGAGAACTGGCGCTGTGAGGAGTCCTGGGCTCCACTCTGTGGTGTTGAGGACCGCAAGGAATTGAACCTGTAAAGCATTCGTTTATGTGCGAATATCAGGGTAGTCATTGGAAGTTGGTTGTAAATTTGAAAAAATGATTAAACTTGTGCATAAATCTGTTAAAATAAAACTTGAATATGTACCTATATGTTTTCGAGTATATCTTTCAATTGTTTGCCTCAAATTCAAAGGAGTCAGCAATACAAAAATAAATTTATAATAATTTACGATTGCCCAATCCTACTTCAATGGAAAATAATGTCCAATGATCAAAAATATATATACTTGTACAAGTATATAGTAATAGTAGAAAGAGAAATAATCCAAAACAAATCAAAGGACGCTTCAAGGGCGAGGAGCATCAAACAACCATCACACATAAGCTTCCTTGATCTAAGCAGACCCCGTATTAAAAATATTGTGTTACCTTAAATTTTATACTTTTTTTCTTGACTCGACTCGATACAGATGTACTTCTAGGGGTCTGCAACAAAATCTCCAGATAGTACCATTCGAATGAAAGAAACAACAATAATTTTCATATTTTGTTAGCAAAATACATGGAATCAACACTTAGTAAATAATTAATATATCATCAAAATTTTTTTCTGAAACGTACTCCAGAAACAGTTAGTCGTTTAGGTAATAACCTACATTAATATTTACTGATCGCATTAATACCACAACTTAATAGTTCATTGTTTGGGAACCATTAACCATTTCAACTTCCAAAGATAGTGTATTTTTAATCTATGTTAAAATCTCGTTAACGAAATTTCCATAATGCAGGGGGGTTTCCAATCCAACGATATTTTATCACTTTTTTTGTAACTTTTCTCTAAATTCGAGAGGTCAAATATTTTATTTTATTTTAAAATCTCGTTAACGAAATCTTCATAATGCATGGAAGTTTCCAATACAACGATATTTTGTAACTTGTTCTTGTAACTTTTCTTCAAAATAAAGAGGAGAAATATTTTATTTCTGAAATATATTTATAGGTATTTTGTTTTTTTTCCCCCTATTGTTTAAATACAATATGAACATGTGGAATTGAATCAAATCACTACGCATCAAGTACTTTAAGGCCCCTTTCTGAAAATTAAACATTGTAGAACTACGTAGATAAACGCTACTTGACCGTAGAAATAGACACTTAAGAAAAGATTAACCGTACAGCCTGCCCGCCAAAATAAAACGTAGCAGTCTGAATAATAATAAGGCTAGAATTGTAAGGCTTAAGGTACAGTTCTAAATTCAAATGCTTCGAATGGTGATATCCTTTCATTTAAAAAAATGTAAATATTGTATATTCCTCTAAAGTTTTCCTTTAGTTCAATCTGCAATTACATAACAACTAAACAAATCCGATTCAAACAAACTTTTAAGTACAAATATAGTTTCATAACTTTTATTGAACAAATGTTTACATAGATGTATTTTTTTAAATTTAACTGTGTAAAGTAATTTACACTTTTCCCTGACCCCATAAACTAAACTAACGTCTGCCCCTTAAACCTTAAGATCATCCTCATTGCAGCGTCGCGCACATAAGCCCAGGCGGCAGACATCCTCATCGACGACGCGGAACGCCAAATCACGATTCTTGCAGTTATAGGTGTCCAGGACGCACTGGTTGGCGAACTCATGCGTGCAGATGCCGTTATGCGCGCAAATGGGCACGAAGTCGTGCTTGGTGCATAGAATATCACAGTTCTCGGCGGGCTTGGACTCCATCATCATGGGCGAAGGCGTTGTGGTCATATCTGCCAGCAAGAGCTGATGGCACGTCTTTGAGGGTCCACGCTTGGGAACTATCGTTGGGGTTGGGATGGTGGTGGGTGGAAGGACAGCAACGGGCATGAGTTCGGAGGCGGCTCCGCTCATCGTATTATGAGGAATTCCTGGATTGGGAATACCATGATTGGGGATGCCGGGGTTGGGAATGCCGTGGTTTGGAATTCCACGGTTGGGAATGCCATGGTTTGGAATTCCTGGGTTTGGAATGCCATGGTTTGGAATTCCGCGGTTGGGAATGCCGTGGTTAGGAATGCCAGGATTGGGAATGCCGTGATTAGGAATTCCTGGGTTTGGAATGCCATGGTTTGGAATTCCGCGGTTGGGAATGCCGTGGTTTGGAATTCCTGGGTTTGGAATGCCATGGTTTGGAATTCCGCGATTGGGAATGCCGTGGTTAGGAATGCCAGGATTGGGAATGCCGTGATTAGGAATTCCTGGGTTTGGAATGCCGTGGTTTGGAATTCCGCGGTTGGGAATGCCGTGGTTTGGAATTCCTGGGTTTGGAATGCCATGGTTTGGAATTCCGCGATTGGGAATGCCGTGGTTTGGAATTCCGCGATTGGGAATGCCGTGGTTAGGAATTCCTGGGTTTGGAATGCCATGGTTCGGTATTCCTCGATTCATAGTCTCCATAATGGCACGTCTGTCCCGAGACAACCAAGCGTCCTTTGTCGAAGGCACTTGATCCACGATCTTGTCCTGTTTGTTTTCAACTACTCGAGAATTATCCACATGTTCCTGGACGACAGATATATCCTCATTAACGGCACGTCTTTCCCGAGACAACCAAGCGTCCTTTGTCGAAGGCACTTGAGCAACAGTCTCCACGATCTTGTCCTGTTTGTTTTCAACTACTCGAGAATTATCCACATGTTCCTGGACGACAGATATATCCTTATTAACAGCACGTCTTTCCCGAGACAACGAAGCATCCTTTGTCGAAGGCACTTGAGCAACAGTCTCCACGATCTTGTCCTGTTTGTTTTCAACTACTCGAGAATTATCCACATGTTCCTGGACGACAGATATATCCTCATTAACGGCACGTCTGTCCCGGGACAACCAAGTGCCAGGATTGGGAATGCCGTGGTTTGGAAGTCCTGGGTTTGGAATGCCTTCGTTAGGGATACCAGGGTTGGGAATACCTCGGTTAGGAATGCCGGGATTGGGAATGCCGTGGTTAGGAATTCCTGGGTTTGGAATGCCATGGTTTGTAATTCCGCGGTTGGGAATGCCGTGGTTTGGGATTCCTGGGTTTGGAATGCCTTCGTTCGGGATACCACGATTGGGAATGCCGTGGTTCGGTATTCCTAGATTCGTAGACTCCATAATGGCACGTCTGTCCCGAGACAACCAAGCGTCCTTTGTCGAAGGCACTTGATCCACGATCTTGTCCTGTTTATTTTCAACTACTCGAGAATTATCCACATGGTCCTGGACAACCGATATATCCTCATTAACGGCACGTCTTTCCCGAGACAACCAAGCATCCTTTGTCGATGGCATTTGAGCAACAGTCTCCACGATCTTGTCCTGTTTGTTTTCAACTACTCGAGAATTATCCACATGTTCCTGGACGACAGATATATCCTCATTAACAGCACGTCTGTCCCGAGACAACCAAGCGTCCTTTGTCGAAGGCCCTTGAGCAACAGTCTCCACGATCTTGTCCTGTTTGTTTTCAACTACTCGGGAATTATCCACATGCTCCTGGACAACCGATATATCCTCATCAACGGCACGTCTTTCCCGAGACAACCAAGCGTCCTTTGTCGAAGGCCCTTGAGCAACAGTCTCCACGATCTTTTCCTGTTTGTTTTCAATCGCTCGAGGAATATCCACAAGGTCCGAAACTCCAGATTTTGGGTCCTCCACAATAGCGCGCTTATTTCGCACCAGCGCTGATTCCTTCATCAAGGGAACTGTGACCGTGGGTGGCGCCACAACCTCCTCAATCCCTTTGCTCGGCGTGATCTCAACTACGCGGGCAATCTCCACATGATCGTCAGTTATCAGGGGCTTTCCGTTGGACAGCAACGGTACTTGTACAGCAACACGACCGATCTCTGAATTTGGCACAACCTGCGCTGTGGCGAAGACGAAACACAGCAGCACTGAAAGATAACGACAATCGGTAAGTGTCGAATCCTTTTCGAAACAAGCACTCGAGCCTTACCTGCGGCCAATACTAAGGATAGCTTATGCATCTTGTAAGTTCAACTTGTCTTCTGTGTCCTTCAATGCCCAAGGCCGATGTTTTTATAAGACGATTTGAAGCCGGCGACGCTTCGAACCGGTCCAACCAAGAACAGCAGCTGTGCCGAGACGAACTTTCAATTGCGCAATGCATGCGCAACCGGTTCTCGACTCCGAAATGCTTTCCTCAATTAATTTAGCATTTATGATAATTGCGCTCCAAATGCTTATTGGGTGGCGCCTTTATTAGCGATGTTTTGTTTAGGGAAAGGCAAACGAATTGTTAATTTCTTTTTTTATAAAATACGTTTTTATTTTTTAATAAGTTCTTGCGCAACACGCACAAAATGTTGCATTGTAAGTTACATTTTAATATAAGGTAATAGTTTAATGGACTTGAAAAGCCAATGCGCATTGTTAATGTTATCTACAGCCTTAAATTTTATTTATTTTATCTCTCTTTTTTTAATATATAATTTAACAAACATGTAAGGCAACAAATTTTGATTATTCTTTTCCAATTGTATGGGATGCTTAATTTAGGGGGTGTTTTGACCGCTAGAGTTTTAGATTATTTGTTAAGTCTATACTATTAAGAATCGCCTTTAAAAACTATTGAGTCTGTCTACAACAGACTTCCGTTCAGTGTTGTAAAACAGTTTTCCACTATCCCTTCTATATGATTTGCAAACACTATTGTTTTATTGTTTAATCGATAATATTAAATGTTTGTTCTCGGTTTAATTAATTAATTGTTTATTTTTCGTTTCTTTCCATTCTTGATAATAGCATGTCACTCTTAGGTCAACTTAAACTTCAACTATATGTTCTGGGATTGTCCATACCGTAAACGCAAATTGTTTAGTAACTTTCTTGGTTTCTTAAAGTGGGAGTTGCTAGTGACAGATATTACTTAAAAACTTTTTTTCAAAATGACATACTATATAGAGTAGTTATTGGCAAAGATTGAATATAGCGAGAGAAATTGGAGAAAGAGTTGCAATGAAAATTAATACAAACAGATAAGAAAAACTACAGTTTAAAAAAGATTTAAAAATTGTAAAATATCAATACAATTTCGTGTTAGAAATGAAAAGGGAACGACTCTATGAAGAGACCGAGAAACGATTGGCATTTCTTAAAAGAACCGAAGATTTCGACTCCATACTGTCATTTTAATGCCATGAGTGCTTGTCTTTAGTACAATGAACAACTATTTGTTAAAAATCATTTAGCAAATATAATCGTGGCACACTATCCAAATCCAAATCCTGGACTTTGCAACGTCCGGCCCGAGTAAGCTTCAAAAACACGTATTCGGCAATTATTAAGAATGTTTTACAATTCGCGTATTAAAATAGTTCTGTTTTATACAATAAATTATTGTTGCATTTAAAATGATCTTAACCATTACATATTAATATCTTCAGGCCTTATTAACAACACTACACAACTATAAACAATATCATTTGATGAACGAAACATTTCTCTGGCCCTACATTTTATACAAACATTCAGCTTTTAATCATTGGCTTTACAAAACAGTGGTAACCGTATTGGTTGAAATATTGGCCATTTACAAAAATATTTTTAAACAAGAAGAACAAAAATTGTTTTCAACTGATTTGCCAAAAAGTGCATGTGTTGTTTCGGTTTTAAAATTATACATTAAATTTTTATAAAATAAGTTATGACTTAACTTTTATATAAATAGTATGTATGGGGCTTGGCTTAAAAGCTATTCATAGTTCATTAGTTTAGTTGTAATTAATGTTAAGTTAGACTGTCCAGCGACACGTCTTGTGTTGCTTAGTTGGTTGTTGTTGTTGTTTTTGTTAATATTATTGATGCTTATTTTTGTTCACTTGCGCTCGATGGGCTTCACTTCGAGCAATTGCGGATAGTTCTCCACGATATTGAGTAAGATGGTATCAATGTAATGCTTTAGGCGGGTATTTTCATCCTCCTTTTCCTGGAAGGCTTGTTGCAGCTGTAAGCACAATTGAACAGATAATACTATTAGCAGAAGTTCACGGGAAATAAGTGTTAGTATCAAAGCAACATGTAATGTTAAATATAGATGTGTTTATTATGTATTTACATAAAGTCGATTTCAACATAAATGTCTTAGTCCCGATTTAAGTTGATGCGCATGTTGAATGAAGTGATGAGATATTTATTTATTTATTTTATTAATTTCCCAAAATTGCAAAAACCATAACCATAACTTAATTAATTAATTTTGATTAGACAGAGACAAAAGTATGTTCAAGGAGCTCTGCCAACTGTTAAACAACAGTGGCTTAGCAGTTGCACTCAAACTGCAGCAGTGCAACCAATGCATCGTGAACTGTGTGCGGGAGCAGATGCAACAGTTCTTCTCAAACCGTACCAAGCCCCGTGCCATTAGTTGATTGTTGTTTTGTGTGAGCGTGTTTGTGTGTGAGTGTGTGTGTGAAAAGCATTACCTGACTTAAGGATGCTAATGTGGCAGAATCCACAGAATCCTGTAATACAATAAATATTATATAAATATGTATAAAAGACAAACGATATGCGAAGCACGTAGGCAAGTGGCAACAACTCAAAAATAACGGGACTACAGCAGAGGAATTTGACTTTTGGGTGAGGTGACTTGGGTGCTCTTGCTTGAACGTACATAATATTCTATCTATGTATGTTTGTTTGTTTGTATGTATGTACTATGCATATGTGGGTGGATACAAATAAAATAAAAGCAGACAGCATATGGCATACTAGTACGCGTATGTATTATGTTATGGGACCATGCTACGCACCTGAGCTTGCGACATCTCCTCCAGCTCTTGGGCCAAACTGTTGAGCGTGCCATTCAATAGATGACGACCTTCCTCGACGCCACGCGTCAGTACCGCCGCTTGCAGCTCCTCGTTCTGCTCCTCCAGGGCTATTGAGTAGAAATTAATAACAAAGATTTTAGTTAGAATTTCTCGACGAAAGGCATTCTCGCTAAATAATTTCGGTTTTCTACTTCAAAGGCATTTTACACATTGTTTTGTGTTTTATTGTTGCTTGAAAAGGGCGTATAAATTGTTCTCTAATTCACTTTTCATCTTAGCTTATTTTAACATTTTAGAGAATCAAACATTCCCAAAAATGTTCAATTTAATGAATATTTATTATTTTCGAACCTACAAGAAAAAATGTTGACTTCATTTAAGTGCAGAATCTTATGAACTCTGGAATTATTTTCCATTTATGTGCTTTGCACAATTTTTTCCCCCAACGTGTCGTTAATAGACATTATTGTAAATTTATATTTGAGGCTTTTTTGTCTTTTAAATTTAAATTATCATTGGATTTATTTTTAATTTGCGAATCGCAGCATTTATTGTTTAACTTTGAAAAAGTGGAACTATTTAATTAAAGAAAGTTGAGTTAAAGCACGAATTGTAATATAAAATAAATATTTAGGAAATAAATGATTTGCTTACTTTAAGGTATTTTGAATTTGTATTCATCAAAGTGTTTTTGAAGGACAGTGAATTAGACGTCAGTTTCTTTCTTCTAAGCCTTACAAACTTTGGTCGCACTAAGACGCCAACTTTTCGATAAAAATGTTAGCCTTCTCTTTTTTATAATCGAAAGAGATAAAGTTAAAAAATATTGTCTATTTCCTAATGTCCATCTAATTTTACGATTATATTTTTTCTTATTTTTTATTACAGTCAAAAAAATCAACAATATTGTCGCAAAAGGCAACTTTTAGCCACAAAAAATATTTTCAGATATAATATCTGTAGTTTACTTGAAAAATTTCACGAATTTGTGTGCAAATTATATGCCTGTCTGAACGTTGCATTTTTCATCTGAACTGTAAAAACATTATAATATTTCGCCAAGTCTTTGTTAATGCGGAGGGAATTTCTGCTTATGCCAATGATAGCCAATGCGAAAATTTTAAATCTCCTAAATTCTTTCAACCATTCAAAATATTGCCCTACTACTTTCAAGTTATATGAGCAAGTTTGCAGGTTTTGATTTCGTAAAATTTCATAAAAAAAAGAATAGTTGCTAATTGTAGATACGGCATAAAATATTACTATTTAAGCTATAAACTTATTTTCAACTAGCTTAAGCTGCCATATTGGTAGCAGAACACTGGTTTAATAAATTGTATATACATTTACATTAAAAAAAAGCTATAAACTTGTTTCCTAGTTTCTTCATTTAAGATGAAGTTGAAAACCTAACTGTTTCCTCTTTTTTTAGATTTCAAAAAGAATTGTATTGTTGTTGTAGTTGTGTTACTCTACTCACTTCTATTCTTTTGCCGCATCTCCTCCAGCTCCTGATGCAGCTCTTCCAGTCTTATGCTTTCCGGCGATGTTGTTGGCATCGCACGCGCCCCATTCTCCTCCCGGGCACGCTGCAGCTCACGGCTTAGCTCGAGCATAAGCTCCTCTGTGGATTTCTTTTCCTGTTCGTGCTTGCGCTGCTGCTGCAATGCCTCATCGTATTCCTGCTGCAGTGCGGCCACATGACTGCGTGCCAACTCCAACTGCTCCTCGGTGCGATGCAAATCATTGGCCTGCTTATCGCACAGCACACGCAAACGTTGCGCCTCATCGCGCAGGGCGTTGGCCTCAATTTCGGTTGCTTTGATTTTCATCTGACAGTTTTCGTTTTGTAGCGCCGCCTCCCGCTCGACGCGTGCGAGTATCTCGCGGTGCCGTTTCTGCTCCTCGGCCAGACGTTCCTCGGCACGCAGCTCCGACTGTTGATTGAATGTTAATGTTAACATTACAGTTTATCAGTGCACAGTGCTTCTCCAACTGTGGAGTTGCTGTCTCACTTACCTCTCTGAATTGCTCCTCGAGCATGTGATAACGCGCCTGGAGCACAGCATATTCAGTTTTTGTGCGCGTCGTGCGATCCTCGGCTATATTCTGTGTATCCGACAAATCGTCCACCTTGCGTTGCAGCAGCTCCAACTGCAAAGAGTCAGATAATGATAGTTGTTAGTCAAATATTCGTATGCAAGGGGAGAGGGCTTAATTAACTCTCTACTAACACAGTCGTTCTTAATGTGCCGCAAATCGCCCAGCAGCTCATTCACAAGCAAAACATCAGCCATGTGATTCTTTATATACATTTGTCTAGCTTTTTGGCTATCTATATACATATATTTCACATTATTTGGGGCTATATGTATGTACACGTATACATATATCTGTACTCGTATGCTGCGGTTGCACGCTGCATTAAAAATTCAACACAAATTTTTCTTCCACAATCGCGACGAATGTGCCGCGTCTTTTCTCATTTGCTTGCACTCCAAGACTGTTGGCCTGCCCCTCGGACTTTGTATTTCATTTTCATTTGTTTAACGACTCAGCCGCCAATAGCGACGACGACAGCGACGACGCGACGCACTGAGCGATGCTGCTGCTAATGTTGTTGCTATTGTTGTTGTTAATTATTGGCATGCCTTGCCTATATAAAAATTCATAAATATTTCTGTTTACAGCTACTACGCCTAATGGCGAACGCACCAAAAAATAAAAAAAAAAAACTTACAAAAGCTGACACTGAAGACGACTGCCGTTGGCGTTGCATTTGATTTTGTATACTCTATAAAGGAGGGTTTTATAACTACACTCTTATGTTTGTTACTAAAAGGCGAAAATTTTCAATATGCAATATATCTCTTTTTACTGTTCATAAATTGCAATGTTCAAAACGAAAATACTACTTATATAGAACAACTTAATAAAGATTAAAAAAAAGTTTCCAAAGATTTGTTTTTAATTTCGCATTTATATTAACGCTCTTAAAAAAATTTTATATAACAGCTTTAAACGATAAAAAAAAACGTCTTTTTCTTTTTGAAATCAATATTAGTGCCATTTATGATTCTATATTAACTTTATTTAAAGAAATATTTAATCAGCCCCTATGATTAAATTCCCATTCACACTATCTGTACTCAACTATTGCTTTCAAATATTTTCCAGCAAATGCGATAGACTTGGACATTTCGTATTTCCCCGATAATGACATCACAAATTCCACTCAATCAATAAACTACTAATATACAAGTAACATGTTTGGCTAAAACAAAAATTTGCCACCAAAATTTTGTAAGGGTATTTAATGTTTGGCTTGTCGTAGAGAGCGTTACTAATGTCTGTTGGTGGGCAGCTAAATTTTTTCTTGTTTCAAAATTGTTTACTTTTTGCATTGACGCTGATTTGCAAAATGCTTTTGGCCTACCTAACTATTTGTGCATACACAATATACACTGCAAACATAAGTCCATTTCATACGTATACTTGTATGCATACATATGTAATTGGTTGTCGTCTTTTACATGTACTCTGAGTGCAGAGATAAGAATATTGAGTTATCGTATATGGTAGCACATAATATTTTCTCAGTAGTGTGATAAAATATAAAGGGTGCTTGGAAAGTTTCCTTTTCCTTAATTGAATAAATTAATACCTAATTAAGTATGTCGAGATCTTCGTTCCTTTTTTACAAATTTACATTAAAAAACTAAAAATGTTTTGAAAAAACTGCAATCAAAATGCATATACTATATAGTACTGTGTTGCTTTATACTCATTACAGCTCTTTTATAAAAAGAAATCAAAGCAATAGATAAAACCCCATTGGGGTTTAAACAATCTATTCATATGGATAATTAGCATAGTGTTCATTTCTAGCGGCCATCAAATATAAATTTGAACAAATTTTATATTCACACACATACCGATCTGAAACTACCAGCATAATAAAAAAATCTAAGTTAGTTTTCTAATTCGAACAAATTTTTTTTTCATGTGCGAAAACCAGATGTCTTCCAAGGAAGTACAGAAGAATTTCCTTCCAATTCTTCTATATGACAGAACTGGCGATGGAACAATTTGCTTCCACTGTGGCGGCTCTAAAAACATTTACATTTTTAATTAAAATTGCAAGGGAATTAGTTCCACATAAAATGGTACTGAATGGAATATGAAAAAGTGAGCGCACTTGGAAACCTAAACCTAAACAAATCGATTTCAGCAAAGTCTTATGAAGTTAAAAAAAAAGTTATTCAAGAACAGACATGATCATTTAACAATATTTTTTGTATGAGTATTACCCTGGAAGAAATTTCAATTCGAGTCAACAATTCAACAATATAATGCGTCAAGTTCCCATTGCCATTGCCAGTTGTTGAACTAAGCTCCGTCCCTAAGCCCTCTCCCCTGGCTAGACATAGACATAGACATAGATAGATGTGTTTATTTCATTACGCCGTCCATTTAATAGAAATGTCAAGTCAAAAGTTCAATTAATTAAAAAAGCGTCACAATAAAAAACAAACACACTCTAAGCTTTGGCACATTCCGATAAATACAAAAAGAAATACAGTGGGTGGCTCGCCGGCAGTGCTTGTCAAACTGTTCATGAGCTGAGCTTCAATTAAACTTAATTAAATGCAATTTGCAGCACTCAACAAACGAACAACATGTCTATTTGACGTCACTACATATCGAATGAGCTGCACAGAATTAAATAAACTGAGTACAAGTATATGGCGACTATATATTTATCGAAACGGGAGCAGACACACACGCAAGCAAACAAGCCAAGCAAATAGACGCGATGCCCGCACAGCGGCAACTGAAAAGGCCCAAAGAAATGTAAACTAGAGAGAGCGACGAGCGGCCAGTTGACGAAACGTTCTAAGTTCTATATACATAGCCGGCTAGCTAGCTGGCACACTGACTGTGCCATATGGGAACGCTAATGCCTCCCCTCCTCTTCCTCATCTTCCCCTGCTTCTTCGCGACTAAATAGTGTACAATGAACCGTGCCAAAATCAAGAATTGTTAGGCAGACACACAAAAACTGTGTAATACGCGCAAGAAATTAATTTAAACGACTTCTAAAGAAAGAACAAACGTTGTTATTGTTGTTGCTTGACTCTCACACACACACACACACACACACACACAAACATACAGACATGCTAGTTATAGTATAAAAAACCGTTGCCCAAAAAGTAAACAAAGTAAAAGCTATAAACAAAACAAAAAAATGAAAATACAGTGTAAAACAGAAATAATTAAAATGTAAGCTGGCAAGCATTACAGCTGGAGCAGCGGAAGGTGGGGCTAAGGGGCAGAGATTGAGTAACAAGTGGCGTACATACATACATATATACATATATATGTATGTATGTATTGGACAAAGCCTCCAAAAGGTGCCACAAAGGTGCGTCGTGGAACAAACACCTAATGAAATGTGTTAAGGCAATTTTTAATGCTTGCTTCACTTTCTTGTCATTTGTCGTCTTCATTTCTTCTGCCTCCGCTTCTTGTTTTGGGAAGTTAAAGCCAATGTCAGTCAGGGTCATTGTGCTTCCCACTTGCCGGCCAAAGCTTCCGCGTACAGTTTTGCCCACATCATATATATATATTTTTTTAATCATAGATAGATGTATGTATGTATGTAGCTTTTGTCATTTTTTGACAGCCTAATGGTAAGTGGGGGGACGACTAAGTCTTTCGTGTGGTGCTGTGACATTCAGTTGACTGATTAATTTTATTTGGGGGGTGGGGTAAGGGGAAATGGGAAGAGAAAACTAAACAGGTGACATTGCTTTTATGGGGAAAACAAGAAACGTTTAAAGAGGAAAGATACTCGTATGTGCCACGAATTAGTCTTGAGTGACACGCATTGTAAAGCCAAAGTACATGCAGCATTAAAGGCCTGCGACAAAAATTGTATTTAGTCGTGACAACAACCAAAGAGTAACTCATAGACACCACAGTTATCGATAGAGGTGAGCAGTTTTCGATAGTTTCTATGGCCGCTGCACCTAAGCGGACAACAGCTACTATTGTTTTATTAGCTGGAAGGGAATATTCTCGTCAAAAACAGAAAATAGGATGGGTTATACTGCTTGGTATTATTTGAGATTATTTTCAGCCATATGCCAAGTAGTATCTAAATAAATTAATTGAATTAAAATTTATTAAATAACATATTAATATCAATATCAACGTTACTCTGAAGAAGTGAATTATGAGAGGGGAACTCTAGAAATGCTCTAGAAAATCCATGAAACACTGGCTGTCCGGTAACTTAAAGGTCAGACAATTTGGAGATGATACAGCTGTGCGGCAGATGGGAGCTACGGTTGTTGCAATGGAAACCAAAACCGCCAGTGAAGATGTTTAAAGCCTAGTTTTAAACTCGTGGATGAAACATGGGTTCTTTATTAAACACCTAAGACTAAAAGGAAAAACAGTAGCACTTGGCAAAAAAAAGTGTTGTCAATCAATATTCCATATTCTAAAATTCAAAAAATGAGTCGGTGATAAAAGATTTGCTAACAATAATTCAATTTTCTCACTATAATAGAGTATTGCAGCTATTGAAAATTGCTGGAAAAAGTGTAAAAAAAAAAGGTTATAAAGACAAATGGATATCTTTTTTGTGTTGGCCGGGTACTTTTCCAATTTCTCAGTTAGTTGATGACCAATTAATTTAATATCTATCGAGTTGTTTAGGATTTAGTTCTATTTATCTAACCTTTGCTGTAAGAATAGTGGGCTTCGGACTTGGGACTTTATCTAAAAAACTTCTACCAACACTTTAGTATCTGCCTTAATTTCAACAGTTCATAAAAAGTAATTGGATTGCAGTAGCACCCAAAAAATTGGGCAGCCACAATATAATCAGCATTAGCTTTGACCTCAAAATACCCAACAAGCCAATATCAAAAGAGTACTTGCAACATTTCCATTTTCCGCTACAATTACAAAGCACAAGACGTTCCACTTAGTTACTTCTATCATGCTCTCAATATTAATCAGGCATATAAACAAATCGACGGGCTGCCAGCCAGCATCCGCTCGCTCTTATCTATCGGTTCCAGTGACCTCTAATGCCTTGTGTGTCGGAGTGTTACAAAATTTTCCACAACAATTGCAGTGGGAACTTGGCGGCCTTTCGCTCAGCTCTTTTTTTTTTTTTTATTTTTTTTTTTTTTTGATTAATTGAATCCAAAATCGGTCGTAATGAGCAGATATACCAATTAAGTGCACGATTTATGTGGATACATAAATTTCGCTGTGCTCTAATATGAAAAAATTGCATTAGCATTATGTTGTGTACCGTCCAGGGAATGAAATGTGGTGCATGCCTAATTGATTTATAATCTTTCTTTGGCGCTCCCGTGGCGCTGCAGCGACTTGCACTTGCTTCCAGCAACGGAAATGCAATTGGGAGAAAAGCAGCAGCATTAGAAAAGAGAGCAACTGGAATGGTTGGGTGATTTGGGGTCCCCTAACTAGTGCAATCGCATTAGCAGCCAGAAAACAGACACCAGCTAAATAATTTTCAAGCATGAAACTGTTTCAGGGTCTTTAAAATGTTTTTAGAAACTTAAGCAGCTGCTGGGCAAGCCCCAAAGCCCTACAGTCTTTCCATTTCCATTTCCCCTCTATCTCAATCTCTTTCTCTCGCTCGCTTACTTTCGTTGACACATTTGAACAACAACTGCAGATCATCATCAATTTTCCTTTACTACTATATGTTGAATGCTTTTAGTTTGTCTCATTCATCAAGTTTTTGCCAACCACGAAAAAAAACATACACATTCATTCACTCGCTCTTCCAATTTCTCATAACTTTTTCGACTGCTGATCTCATTTGGCGGCTTTTTTTTTGCTATTTGTTTAAACGGCGACGCAGCGAAAAATATAATTTGTTTGTTTATTTGAAGCAGATGTGAACAGTTTGCAGATGAAATTTAGCAAGCATTCAAATTATTTTTACCTTCAAATATTTTGTATAATTTGTTAAACGCAAGGCAATGTGTCGAAGAACTTGTTAAATTTATCTCAGCTGATAGTGTTTACCCAAAAAGAGTCAAATTTTATGCCTAACATCTTGTCTTAAAAGATGCGGAATGATTTGACTTGGAAATGAAAACACAAATAATATACTGAAAATTATACATCGACAAGTTTTAACATTCTTTTGAAATTGAAATCCATTGAAAGGTAAACCGCATGCCATTCCGTCAAATGGTGTTCTAGTTTTCGAATATAAATCATTGCGATCTTGCCAAGTCTGTTTAGAACAAACGGGAGGCAGGAAGAATAAATGAAAGCATATTTAGGATACTTTTATGTTTTCCGAGCTTTCCCTAAATCTCATAGAGACATTTAATTTTAAAGGCATTAATGCATCAATAATGCATGTGAATATTTTTAAAATCACAAAGGTTTCCAACTGAAGTATTCTTATGATGAGAATTTGAAAAAAGAAAAGCTCTTCGAATTATAAATAATAATAAATTAAATCGAATGTTACACAGGGATTGTTATCTATTTCTCGTCGTGGAATATCGTGGAATAATAATATTCGCCTAATTCGTGCAATGAATATGATATATAGATTTAAATTTTCGCATAAGGGAAAATGTGAAAACGAGGTATACAGTGGAGGAATTTAAAAAATTGTCTAAATCTGTATAGAAAGAGGAAGAATTTCAATAGATATTCTGAAATATATTTGAGTGTTCGCAAATGAGAAATGCGAAAATGAAATCAGCATAGATGCAGAAAATCCAATAAAAATACAAGAAGATTTGAATTTTCGCAAAAATGGAAATGCAACCAAAATCGAGGAGGAATATCAATAAATGTCTTGAGATATCTATCAGTATATAGTACATTTATTTATAAATAGTTTCCTTCCTTACGAGCTTTCACTTCAAGATTACCAACAAAATTATTAAAAGTCGATTATGTATTATGAAAAAGTAAAGCCACATTTAAAGTTCATTTCATTGACAATTTGCACAAACTTACATTGTTAGTTTCGACCATATTTTTAGACAAGTAGCTCTATCCAAGTGGCAGTTGAAATTTTTGTCTAGTAATTAACAGAAATGTTTAAAAATTTTGGAAATTTTGCTCTTTTTACTCTCTACTCTCAGTTGGACTACAAATGCCAGACACAATGCTTAGACTAAAAAGCATTGCACAATCCGGGCACTTATTTATAGTAAATGGACATTATTGACATGCTATACTAAGTAGATGATGGACATGCATATACTTGTATATGTAGGTAAGAGTGTTTGTGAGGCATTGCATGTGGGCTTTGCGAACTCGGGGTAAACACAATTACTGTCCATTTGGATGGGTAGATTAACAATTCCAACTGTGAATATGACATTTGAACTTTTTTTAAATGTGCGGATAGCGCTGAGGGTCTTTGGATAAACGGGACTAGGCAATCAAGTTGAATTAAATTGTCTATGTATTGATTACATTCGCTTACTTGCTCATTGAGATTATCGCATATTTCGGCACTTAGGCCATTCATTTTGCTGCCTCCAACTCCCCCGTTTCCGTTGCCGTTGCCGTTGTTGTTGCTGTTGCCGTTCTCCTCGAAATCACAGAGCAATTTGTTTTTGAAATTTTTCAAATTTTCCAATTTGAAACCGTTTGTGTTTGTATTGTTCGTTTTATTATTGAATTTACTTGTCAGGGTTTCCAGGTTATATATTTTGTTATTATTATTATTGTTGTTGTTCGATTCAAGGCTGTTGTTATTGTTGTTGTTGTTATTGTTTGTTTCCAATTTGTTCTCAATGAAGACCAGAGAAGTGGGCTCCGAATTCGATGGCACTATATCCTCAAAATCAGCTGGATTGAGGCTGAGAAATGGTTCCTGATCGATGAGTATGGGCTGCTTGCCAAATAGATAGTCCACGCCCACGCCCACGCCACTACCGCCCCCCAACGCGTAGGAGTTAGTCAAAGGATTCTGTGTTGAGCTCGTGTTAAAGTTCAAATTTAAATCCTCCAGACTTTCTGTGGAGCGTTTGTGACTAGCGTTGCGTTCACTTCCGAATTTCACACTATTGTTGTTGTTGTTGTTCAGCGAGTTGATTTTGTTTTGTTGATTTGTTGTTGCTGCTGTTGTTGTTGTTGTAGGTCCGACAAATTCGAATTGGCCCGCCCACATATCATAGGCTAAGTCAATGCTATCGGGCTGGCTAACCGATGGACTATTCATGATTTGTTTGTTTGCTTGTGTTGTTCGCTGGTTTCTGCTTTGCTTTTTTGTTATTTTGGCTGAATAGTTTACTGAGGCGTGGCACTGGTGTTGGTTTTCACACTTGTCGTGTGTTTTGCTTTAATTGCATTCATGTAGGAAGACACTTTGGAATTGCGTTTTCGTGGGTCGTTCAGTTTTCTTGGTTTTTAAGGCACAAGTTGAATTGACATTTCTTTATAAGCTTAATAATTTATTAGGCACTTTTCTATGCATTTTAAGGCATGTCACATACTAAAAAAATAAAACAGATTGATACATATTTACATTTTTTGAATATTTTCTTATTATGGTTTGTTTTACATTCCGGCATTATTTTGTATATGTTTTTCAGTAATTTATTGAAATATTTCACATATATTTATGATTATATATGTTTTGCGTTTCTTTAAATATAATTAGTATTAAATCTTTCAAGTTAATTGCTTAATTTAATTGAGTATCATTTGGTAAATTTTTATAGTTTTGAGGCTTTCATTAAACATTTTGGAATTTTATTTAAAACCTAAGCACCAAGTATACTTTTATTTCATTTACCCATAAATTATGTCAGTATTTATATTTTGATTCATTTGTTTTTCATAAATTCATGAGTTTATTCTTCTCATAACCAAACAAATTGCTTTTGCCAATATGTTCTAACACCTCTTATACGTTTTGCAGAACTTTTCTCAATTATTTACGAGCATTTTTCTGGTTGCCAACACTTTTTAAAGATTTGCATCGAAAAGGGACGTTAATTAGAACGATTTAATGTTAAAGTAGAAACAAAATATATAAACCAGTTACTACAAGAATAAATTCTAAATTATTACTGTACAGCAATAATTTCAATCAATAATCAATCAATCAATCAATAATCAATTTCAACGCTATTAGCTGGCTATAGAATACTGAGAATACTGAGAAAAAATTCATAAAATGTTAAACTCTGTCTAACTTTTAAATACCCTGACACATTCCATGATTAAGTCCTTACTATACAGAACTCGCAAATGCCAGTTTTTCAATTATTATTTTCATAAACAAACATTTTATTCCACGAAGATTGATTTTTCCGCCGATCAGTCCTATGACAGCTATATAAGATAATGAGGCTATGTATGACCTTTAATAAACTTGCCCTGTATATGGAGAATACAAGTGCACATATCAAGTTTGGTGGCGCTAACTCAGGCGGTTCAATAGTTTGAAGTGTTCATACGGTCGAACAGAGGGACGGACGAACAGACGCACATGTCATCGACTCGTCTCGTCATGCTGATTATTTCTATTGCAAAACAGGGGTTTAGACGTTATATTATAACCTCTCACCCTACGACTACAAAAAGGTCAGTTTGGAAGGCTTTGAAAGGAATTGCTCAGAAATCGCTAACGAATACAACTCGAGACATAAAATAGTTCGGAACTAAAATTGATTTGTTAATTAAAAGCTCAAACATTCATTCACAGCGAGAACAGAATAGCCAGCATGAAGCACATTGATTAATTAGAGCTAACAAATGCTAGATGAGTTAAAATCTTTGATTTCCATTCATTTCTACATCCCTCCTGGCCCTACTATCCTAACGAGCTCTTTAGTCCAGTTATGAATCTCCAACATCCTAAAAATCATCTTCAATTCTTTAATTTCAATTTCCATTCGACTCGTCGGCTTTTATGTTTCTTCTCAGCTCAAAGTCACTCGCACAAAAATCTAACCGAGAATGCGCGAAACAAATTTAAATTTATTGCGCCGACCACTTAAACTCATTTGACATGCGCAATTGTGCGCGTAAATTTGTTCTATTTGTCAGTTCGGGCTCTGGCTATAGTATAGCCGTAGTCTTCAGAGAATTTCATTTGTGATTCATGCAATTTATTAGACAATGCCGCTGCTCGCCAATGTCTTGAAGAAATGCGCATTTTATTGTGAATAATTTGGCACAAATTTTCACTGAACATACGAGTATGTACAAGTATATATGTATATACATATAGTACGTGTATGTGTGTGTGTAAGTGAAATTGTAGCCAGCATGACACATTTTCTTTATTGAATCATCAGATGAAAAACAGCTGCAGAACAAAACTCTCAGCCATGCAGAATCGGGGGGCCCAGCAAAAATATTATGCAACACGATTTCCTAAAGAATGCACGCTCCACTACACCAACAACAACAGCAAAAACCACAACAACTATATGTATATAGGCAGCAACAATTGCAAACAAAACGTGAACGTGGAGTCTGCGTTTTATCAACCACTCGAAATTCATCATCAATTCAAGTAGGAAATTAAACAGAGTAATGAAAAACGGGCCGAGTCCGAGTCAGTCGTGTAGAAAGATTTCAGGGAATAAGAGAAGAGGAGGCGAGCAAAAAGAAAACCCACTTGGCTTATGTCTTGACTGTCTTTGTTCGTTCATTTTGCCTTCAGCAAGCATTTCCTTCCTCATCTTCTTCTTCTCCATCTTGTTTTTGTTGTAATAATCATATTTTTTGCATTGCCTTTGTTTGCTTATTGATGTTGCAGCGAATGTTGCACTTGCTGCCTTCCTAAAACTGCCACAGGCTAGAATAGACAGCAACAACAACAGCAAGAACAATTACCTTTTAAATTTGCGAAGGTTCGGGCCATAAAAGTTGAGCTTATGCTAAGCTCTTGAGCCAAACTTGGCCTATGGCCATTAGAATTGTCTTTAAGTTTAGATTTTCTCGACTGCCTTGCCAGTTTCTTATGCCATTCTGCCATTGCTAAGTTCTTTGGCCGACGAGTTACGTTTGATGCTGAGATTTGGTATCTTTTGCGGTATGAAGAAGGAGTTCGTCCGTTGTTCTCTGTTTTAGCAAATTTTCTAATTTCATTTAAATTACAATGCGCATCAAATTAATAATTACGATCTAAAGTGTTCATGTTGTGATTGTTCAGGTTCAAAAAACTCATTAGGGAAATGTGCTGAGTGCTTAAGTTTTCCACTGGAAGTTGCAATGTGCGTGAATTTAAATCACACAGAACTCTTTTAATTATGGGAATGATATTTTAGCTAAGCGCAATTGTCATTTCGCAAATGTTACCCATAGCGCTTAACTTGTAGTTAGCTTAAAAACAAACTGAACTCCTTAACTAGCTGTAGTTTATTTCTTATTAGGGAGCTAAGCAGCGAAATGTTAGGGTCCAGAGTATGTTTTGCACTGAAAAAGGAGGTATGTTCCAATTTAAATACATATTTCTATTGTTTTGATAACATTTAAGCCCAAGCGACTATCACAAAATTTTTAAAATTTGTTGGCAATTAAATAACTACAAAGAAGTTGAATTGAAACAATTGACTTGTTTTAAGTTATCGATAAATTTGCCATAACCGGAAACATATTGTGGTCCGATGAGAGAAGAATTGGGCTAATGGCTAAAAATCCAAAAAAAAACTTTGTTGCTATTGGTCTTTCAGAGCGAGAAGGCTCGTAAATAGTTCAAGAATAAGTCCTGTGCTCTGACAGATTCCAGACCTCAAACCAATATAAAACCTTTGCGGTAACACGAATAAGTGTTCAAAAGCCGAGAAACAACAAAAAACATTGGGGTGTAGTTAAGAAGTTTTCAATAAAATCTTTACTATTTTTTGAGCAGATAAGACCAATTTTCTTCAAAGTCCATATATGGCTTCAAAACTTGTTCTTTTTTTATTTGGAAATTGGTTGTTCATTTTAATGATACGTTAAAAAGGGGCCTTTATTATTATTATCTAAGTCAAAAACACTTGAAAACAAGTTTTTTTTAAAAATAGAAATGGGAACGAGGAAAGCACAAAGGAGCTTTTCAAGTTATGTATTCCACAAATGTTTCTGAATTTGGTTCAGTAAGAAACATAAGTCCCTAATGTTTGCAGAAGAATTTAACCAATGAAGTGGTGCAGTGGCGAATAGCAAGTAATACCCATTATGTCTAGTTGTAAAATCGAGAAATTATTGATAGTTGGAGCAATGGCATTTGAACAACGCATAAACAAATTACACGATGAAGTTGTCCAGAAAGTCAACACATTGCTAACAGCACTTGACCACAAATTTTGTTGATTTATGTATTGCCGTTCGTCTCCTGCACTT
This sequence comes from Scaptodrosophila lebanonensis, assembly GCF_003285725.1. Lineage (NCBI taxonomy): Eukaryota > Metazoa > Arthropoda > Insecta > Diptera > Drosophilidae > Scaptodrosophila > Scaptodrosophila lebanonensis. Next base: position 10,848,268 of record NW_022060742.1, on the reverse strand, counting down.
TTATCAATGAAGCATGCAGCTTGTGGCAACAACTTTCACTACCGGCCGCCCAAGATTTCTGGACATTTGCCGGCTCGTCCAACAAGTCAACTAAAGACAACAAAACTGCGTGTCGCATTTTTCATTGGAAGCAATCACTTTTGTTGTTGTTTGTCTGCAAATTGAAAGTAAAAGACAACAAAATGTTGCTTTGTTTTTCATCTCAGGCGTACGTGTAAGTCGAAGCTCAACAAATCAAATGTTTCATGCCATTATGGCAGAGCAATTTATAAACGCGGCGTATGAGTAATATTCGGCTATAATATGCGTTAAATGAGAGATTTGTGGCATAGAGCTGAAAGATACAAATACTACTTATACGAGGCAGCCACCATTCCATTTATGTTCCGGACAGTTTTATTATCATGCATTTTGATTGCTGCTGACCTGCAGTGTAGGAGATCTAAAGTGCAGATGATCACGAATTGAACTTTTATGGCTGGGATGCCAGGAAAATTAACTTAATGATACACGCCTTGGGAACATGAATATACACGAGTGTATATAGGTTTATTAGTCTTTCGCCCACACAGATCCAACTTTATGGCTTCAAAATCGAACTTTTGGGGTAAAGTGCAGGGCAAGACATGACATAATAGTTTACATGTGTTTATTTCTTTATTGCATTCATGATTTTGGAAATTTGGGAAATTAATGGAAAGTTAGATAAGGGCAGCACGTTTCGTTGTTGGTTGTGATTTTGAGCAGCGGCAGTTAGATGCATTTAGAATAAATCATTTCAAAATTAATACACAAAATATATAATTTATAGTATATAAAAATCAATATTAATAATAAAATAAATATTAATATAAATACACCCTGAAGGCTCTGGCTATTAATTGACATTGCAATTTTGGGATTATTAAATAAAATAATTCGATAATTTTACGATAGAATGAATGCATCGGCATGTCATATCGATGGGTATTAATAGGAATTGGGTAAAAAAAAAAAAAAAAAAAGATTCATCATTAACAGCGCCGGATGATAAATTTTTACCTATGTACAATTTTTATATATATGTAAAAACAACAGTGATATTATTTACATATATATACTTGGACGTAGATCTAACGAATGCAATAAGAGTCTAACTGTTCATCCACTTTTTTAATTGATAAGAGTTAACTCTTGTGTGCTATGTAAGGAAAGAAAGGACAAATGTGTGGTGGTACCGCTGGTGTGGGAAAAAGATACCTCAAAATTAAATGTACATCACTAGAATCAAACTAAAGAAGGAGAAGGAACGAATGCACTCGATTATCAAACGGAGGCTTCATCTGAACGAATTTGGTAAAACCCAACTACCACTGGGAAGCTTTCAAAATTCTTTCCAGATCAGAAGAGCCATGAAAACATCATCACACAAAAAATGAATCTAAGAAGTTTATTTTCAAAGAACATAATGACCGAAAACCCTATGCAGAAATTGTTTTTTTTTTATAAGATTTTATTTAGCAGCAAACAAATTTCAAAAATGACTTCATTTAAATTTTATTTTAATACAAAAATTAACAACTGGTAAATGGAAAATGACTGCTGTTTGTTAAGCTCGTTATTGCAACTAACTAAATGAATAAAAGGCACAAATTAATTAGAGGATAGCATTTGAACAAAGAAACCTAACCTGTGTCTTTTGGTTCATTAAGGCTTCGCTTGATTGCATTCAAAATCAAGCTTCGCAGTAAATAGTTTAACACAGAAGCTGTGAAATATTTGCCTAGATTTCATGGCTTGCCACTTCTCCAGATGACGCCCCATTCAGACATCTTTATGCACCAGTTTCCAAAGCACAATATGCAATTTCTTTTGCCATTCAATTTGCCACTTTCATGTCCATTACGTTCAGCCTTTGTATGTACTATAGTGTGTTGGGCCGCCCACTCACAGCCCTTTTAGTTAGAATTGTGGCACAAACTAACTAACATGCTAACCTCATTTCCCAACTTGGTTGGCACTTGGTAAACGCTAGCTGGCAACTACTCCGAGAGACAGACAGACAGACAGACAGACAGACAGAGAGACAACAGCTGTTTGCTGTCACACTGATCTCTCACCTTGCCTGTCATTTGTTGTTTTTTCTTCTTCTTCTTCTCTACTACTACTTATCTTTTTTTTTTGCATAATTTCTTAACTGCAACTGCAGCAATGGAAAATGTGTGGTAATAGCAGTGGTGGGATGGTAGAAGTTGCAAGCAACTGTTAAGTTTATTTAGTCGCTGCTGTTGTTTTTTCGTTCCTCCATTATATAAGCCCCACACCCAGGTAAAGCAGCAGAGCGTAAAATTATTTTGTACACTTGAAGGCAGACAATTAGAATCTGAACTTACTTCTAAGGCAAGCCAGTGAGTGAAGTCGTTTGTGTAATGAAAGCAGCAGCTGCCAACATATATTCTCTGCCCTTTTTTCTTACGGCACGGCTCAAGAATGTTGCTGTCTATTGTGCTCGGACTCTAGTCTTTGACTGACTATCTAACTAGTTTCTAATTACGTTAAATGCAGCACTTGGCTGGGCACAACAGGCAACTTAACTAGGCAGTAGAGTAAGGCGAAACGCTGCTGGCAGTGATGTTCAATTTTGATTTTAAAATTGCAGTCCACAGAAAACGGCGCAACAAAGTGGAAACGAATTTGTGGACTTATCAGTGAGTGCGCCCTTGTCATGGCTATTAACGGTAAGGTCATTGCTATAGGCCAGTACGGACAGACGGGCAACTTAGCAGTAATGATTGATAATGTTTGCACATGGTACCAAAGCTAATTATTTCCTAAGGAACTAAGTTTGCGGCAATCAGAAAAAAATACTCCTAAAACTGTATTTGCTTCATTAGAATCCAATTAATGCTTTAAAAATAACTTGTAAAAGTAACAAAAAAAATGTCCACTACTAGCTAGTTTTATCCTATAAATTTATTTGTATTTAAACCACTAAGGAAACCTAGATTGGATATCAAAACTTACACAAAATTGTGAGCTACTCTATGCAGGTACTAATATCAGGCAGCTGACATTTAAGTCTTTCGAGGATAAATAATTTCGTAGCATTTCTTAATGACAGTGTCTAACTTTTGCATTATGTGAGCAATTCCCAGGGTATTAGTGCCAAGTATGGTTGCCATAACATATGATTTCCATACAAAAACACATGGAACAATTCACTTTTCACATACGAATATACTATAGACTGTGTGATATGCAAAGACGATTATCATAATCGTTCTGTCTGTTTACACAAATTTTACGACTCGGCACAGCTTTCTTTGTACAATAAACACATTTGATATCTTTTCTTTAGCAATTTGATGCTTCATATGCTTTGGGCGCCATCTCTTGCTTTCAATATCAAAATTATCATTAGCTTGAAATAATAATTTCAACAACATTTGCATACAATTGCCTTTTTAGATTGTTGTGTTGCGAGCGAGAGGGTGGCGACAGGGTGGAGGGGCAACTCATTAAATGCAAATTTTTTTCACTTTTCCGTGCACACATACACAGGGAAAGAGGCTTCCGAGCCCAGCTCATAAAAACATATTTTGCCTTAACAAAAGCTTCAACATTTTTCAAATCAATTTCTTTAGCTTATGAGATTTGCTTTCCTACCATTTTAATTTGCATTTCAAGTGGCCAAAAATAAAAGAAGAAACGAACGCAGCAGACAGCTGCTGTGTGGAAAACTTGCAATTTTCTTTGCCCACTGTATTTGAGGCCTAATGGAGACTTTTGTTCAGGGCACGTTTAACCGACGGCTATGGCATGACTTGGCCATAAGATCGTGGCGGCTTGTGAGCTCATTATTTGGAAATTCGTGTAAATTATAGAAGCTTAGCCAAAAGCTAAAATCATGGGCCATTAGAAGGGCTTTTAGGGTTTGCCTCATGATTGCGGTGAGTCAAAAAGATTTCCATTTTTATTTTTAAACTTATATTACAATAATATTTGCTTTGGCAAACCGAAAACGATTCGTCCCTGTAAACAACATAACTCGAATAAATATTTGATCAAAAGATTCTGGTTTATTATTTATTTTGATTTATTACGACTACGACGGACACACACATACTCGTACACAGCAACAAAGTTGCAAAGAAAAGCGCACGTCGCGTAGATAAAGAAAAACAAAATCAAATTTGAAATTCGACTTCACAGCGATGCGATTTAAACCAAAACCAAAACACGCAAATGGCGAACTGAATGAAAAATTCACGGGCATTAAAGCAGTATTTGGCGAGAGCAACACATTTCAAGAGAACGAGAGCAGGCCAGTGAGAGTGCGAGTGCGAGCAATAAATGCCAATGATAACGGCAATTGCGTCAAGAACGCAGTGAGTGTGCCAGAGACGAGAGGCAACCCACAGCAAGTCCAAGATCTTATAAAAATAGTAGACACACATACATACATACATACAAACATCTGTAACAGCAACAAAAGAAGTGCTCTGGGGTGGGGGATATTTGAATAAACAATTGCCATATGTGCGGCATCGAATGCTGGACAGAGAGAAGAGAGCGCACGCAGAGCAACAGAAGCGGAAGTGACGAGTCTTGGGCGCTGGCAAGAATTGTATACAATACTTAATTAACAGTAAAAACTCACAGACAGACTAAGAATTATGCACATAAGAAAATTGTTGGTAATTACAGCTTGAAACTTTAACTAAGAAAGTATCGAATGAAAATGCATATAATTAATTAAGTGTGTTTTAAATTCTGACAACTCCTTGGAGAGTATTGTCCCAAAAGTATACAAAAACTGTTTTTATAAGCAGCAGTCCCCACTGCTAATGAATCAATCGTCAACTCTGTTGCACTTCATTAAGAAATTTTTATTTAGTCTATATATACACGTCTATTCTGAAACAAACAGTATTAATATATATTTTACAGAAATTGTCGAATTTCTTTGCTTTGCTTCAGAAAGTAGAGTAAGAATAGTGTTTATTGTTGTCTGCACCCCTAGAGTAACAGTTTGTGCTCGTAATTAAATCGTAAATTATACTCGTATTTCTACCTTAGCATTATCATTAGATCCATTTTTTAGAACCAACTTTTGGTCACGATTATAAATAATTTCCACACCTATTTGTGGTATTTTACAAGTAGGCTTTCAAGAGTAAGCTTTGCATCATTTTCATTTAATGACATTCTTTGGAAATCAGTCAACAGTGACTGTCTGACCAGATCTTTACTCTCCAAAATAGCCATTTTGACTTTGCAACAATTTGTTAATGTATATATTGACAATAGATGAGAAGAGACTTGTTGTTAAATGCAGGATCAAATAATAAAAGGAGGATCAATATATAAAATTTTAAAAAATAATAACATAGAAGTTAACTCGCTTAAAAAACAACCAAAACTATTACTAAAACTAGAGTTCTATTAAATCTATTTATATTATTTCAGTCAAAAGAAAAATCTCTTATTTAGCTTCACGTTATTTATTATCACAATTTTAATGGGAACTATCCCTCCCTTAATTTAAGTGAACTAAACTTGACTACTGTAACAACTCGAAATGTAATTAATGCTGTTCATTAAAACGTATCTCTACTGTAATTATATTTTCATATATGTACATGCATATATGAACATTTGTATGTTCTCCCACATTATAAATCTTTTATTGCTCCTCGCGCTCTTGGGGAAAACGGCGACAACGCATAAATTATGAAGAATTTTCAAGCAGTCGCCAACACGGTGCGTCAACGCTCTAATAAAAGCGCAAGTGAATAAGCAGGGACACGAACCACACATATACTATATACACATATACATATAGTACATACTTATGTATGAATAAAGTACTGCTCGACATATGCGGGACATACGGCTCTGGCCGAGCGCGTGTCCATGGGTTGATGTCATCAGATTTGTGCCCTTCCCGATTTCATTTAACTTGATAGCCGCGAGTGATATTATGAGACTGCGCCTATTTCTGTGTAAAGCGACTGTGCAAGACTTTTGATGACCCCTTCCTCTCCCCCATCTTCCTCGGCGCTCCAAATGCCTATCGAGTTAATGTCTGGGTTTCTATTCTAGCGCTCTCACTGCGTGCCGTTATGTTGTGGCTACTAATTGACCAGCCATCCAGCCACTCTTCTAAACACTCGTAGCATACAATGTTAATGAAAATTTCTAGCAAACTTAACGGTATGAAAAATGTGCTCGAGAGCGAAAGCGTGCGTGCGTATTCTAAGGTGGAATGTGAAAAGGGGTGGGGCTTCGGGAGGGAAGGGAAATGTTGAACGAACTTGAAATTATGCGTGCCACGGTCTTGATTTATTTTTATTGACTTTTATGGTTTATAATTTTCTAGCAATCATTTTCCTAACATTAACATAGCTTGAATCCAACTTAAAGGTAATTAAGACAAGATTCAAAACTGTGTGTGTGTGATGGTTTGATACTAAATTCATATTTTAAGAAGAGCCGTTAACACTTTTCTTCCCACGACCAACACATTAAAAAATAACGTTTAAACACTTATTTTGGTCATTCCCTACCAGAAGAAATTATGCCTGGAAAATCTTTCTTACCACAACTGTAATTTTGTAGGGAGAAGTGGTAAAATTTCGAAACAAGATGTTATCTAAAGAGAATGAAATTAAAGCACAATTTGTTTCTTCGCAAAGCTCACCAAAGGATAGTAACAGTAGTAAGATAGTAACAACTCTAACTCGGATTGGCCCAAGAAACGAAATTTTCTTTTAAGGGGTATTTGAACAAAATATCATTTATTTTGCTGAACATTTCATTTAGATTTTTCTGATTACTTTTAATTTATGGCTTTGTCAATTGATTATTAATTAGCATTTACTTTTCGTTAAATTTTCATTTAGATTCTTCCAGATTATTTTTGTCGAATTTCAATTGGTTATCAATTGAGGGCTTTATATTAACAAGTTAAATGAAATTCGTTTATATGTTTCACAGCTATGTATATAAATATTGATCAATCAAGTAGTAATGTGTTTGGGTTCTTTTGATTAGTCGCTAGTCGCAGACACGTAAGTTTAATAACAGACGCGATAATTGGCGCTGTTAGAGTGGTTCATTATTATTGTTGCTGTTAATTATCTTCACATTAAATAATCACATAATGAGCGAACCATCAAGCACTCACACACACACACACTAACACAAAGCAAGCCAACTGTCTTAACTGATAATAATGTGTTCGCAAGAATCGATAAAATACGTTCTCAATGTATGTGTGTGTGTGTGTGAGTGTGTGCCCTTAGTTTAATTTTAGTTAAGCAAATTAAATTTACACTTGGCACTTTTCTTTGCGTTTTCTTTTTTTGATCCGTATTGCAAATTTGTGCTCTGCACCCACCATACGCCCAACAGCAACAACAAACACGGTGCGCTGCTCTCTGCCGCTGCGGGTGTCGCTGCTGACAACGACAGCGACGACGACGACGACGACGATGGCGTCGCTGCTCTCCTTAGATTGCCATTTTTTGTTGTTATTGTTGTTGTTAATACTAGCGGCGCATTTGCATGACGCCTTTGCATTTTGCACGAAATTTTTCCTCAGTAAAAAGGAAAAAAAAAAACACGAAAACAATTTATAAAGAGTTGCCGCCGTTACACGCGAGACCCCAAGTTCCAACCAAGACGAACAACAACGACCACGACGATGACTATGGCAACAACAACAACGTTGACGACGACGACGACAATGTACGCGACGCGAACGTTGTTTCTCGTGTTGTGTACGCGGCAAGAGTTAAATGCAATCTGAGCGTTTTTCGTAGCGCTCAACGAAACGTAGCAAGCGAAGCGTAGTCATTGGCGTCGCAGTAGACGCTGACGCTGCTGCCGACGTCGTAGTTGACGTGAACGACGGCAGCAGCACACAGCTGGCTACCGGACTGGTTGCTGACTCTGTGGGGGCTGTGTTGGGTGTCGTTGTTGTTCTCGCTGTCTGTTGTTATTGTTGTTGTAGCGGGCCAAAAATGTGACTTAGTAGTGAGGGGGGGAAAAAAGTGCAACAGAAAATAGGCACAAAATGGTAGTAGAAAAGTGCAGCGAAAAGGCAATATATTTTTTTTTATTATTATTTGTATTCTTTATTTAAGAAAAAAGTTTTTAGAGAGAACTAAGTCATGGCGCTGTTATATATTTAGTATAGGTTGGCCAGAGCTTGCGAACAGATCTAATGAAACGAATAGCGCGATATTTCAGATGGATATGGTCCTAGCCCCTTGCTTGTTATGGGCTTCACTGAATGATTAAATTTTCATGCTCTACAGATTTGGAGTTTAAATTTATCAGTGAGGACTCAATTTTATTTATATTGAAGATTGTGGGATTAAGATTTTGAAAAGGCCGCAAGATTTATTATTTAATAAATTAAACACCGCGGCTTCACCTATTGACGTAATTTTCGAAATGTTTTTAGGTTTTAAAATTGTAATCTGGAAGAATGCATTAACTGCTAACTCCTCATTAGATGTTCTGCCATGTTTTCGGCAGCATTTAAAATGGGTTTCAATTTAACGCAATTGGTAGTTGTTTATATCGAAAATATCTTCACTATTAAACGGAAATAACAGACCTGGCTTTTAAAGTTTCAATCTTCTTAACACTCGAACAGAACAGCATAAATTAAACTTGGGAACTGAAAATTGAATAAGAAAACGAACTATTCAGGACTGCAACGGGACGACCAGGGCTACAGTCTATCTGGCTCATACATATACAACGGCAAAGAAATAAGAATTTCGGAGAAATAAAATTAAGGAAAATCTTTATTCTTATAAAATAAGCTTTGGTTTACTTTAAATTGTAGTATGTAATAGAGCTACTTTCTGAGAGAGCGATCAAATTTACAATATCTGTAATCCATGAATGAACTAAAAATTTAACTCAGACAGGCAAACAATCGGCAGGTAATGCTACTTTGAAAAAAAAAAAACTGAACAAGAAATCTATTCTAAAATTTAGTTATCTAATTTTAAAAGGTTACTTTTAGAATAACACAAATTGGTGTGCAAATTATTTACCTGTTTAATACATTATTTGCTTTTTAATACAATACACGTAAATTTATAAGCAGAGCAGAGAAGAACTACCATTTAAAAACACAAAAGATATGTTTTTTGACCAAAATGTGACACGTACTAAACACAAATTTAATTCTTTCGACAAATGTGAATGCAAATGAGAATAAGAACCAACAACTAGAGTGCTAGCTGCATTTTTGCATATTTTATCACACACTCATGTTTAAAACAATTCACTACCTGCGCTGGCACTAATTTAGTGCCACATTTTTGCCAACCGACTAGGAGTGTGGTTGCCAAGCACCCTTGTGTTTAATGTTCGGTTGCCTGGCATTGGATACGCTACCATCGCCAAGGCAACGAGAATGACTAAATTTGTCAAAATATACACACTGTGTGGAGCCACAAAAGCCAAACAAATAAAGTCATGTTGGCACATTAAACACAAATACATAAATATATATAGTTGCCTCTCACTGATTGTGTGTTAAACAACTATTTTGGTAGCTGCTGGCAATTGGGGAGTGGAGTGGGAGTTAACGTCACTTGATAGCCCGGCCAGCCAGCCAGCCAGCCAGCCAGCCAGCCAGCCAGCCAGCCAGCCAGCCAGCCAGCCAGCCAGCCAGCCAGCCAGCCAGCCAGCCAGCCTGCCTATTTGCGATTATTCAAACACACACACACACTCAAATATACATACATATGTATATATTTATATATACTAATGCACATATGTTTATTCGAAGCTAAATACATATTTGCCATTCATAAACATTGTAAATAAAATGCAAATAATAATGCGAACTCTAAAGTTGCCGACACTCGCAGGCAAAAACACAACTGGCCAACAAAAAGGCCAGCGCCATAAAATGTCAAAAGCAAAAAGAACAAGCGTTTTCAAGAATTTACCTAATAGTTGCGTAAAAGTGGAATACAAGTATATAGAGATTAAAAATAATAAATAAATAAATAAATAAAGTGTGGCATGTAGTGCGGACAAACAAGTGCGCTTGTTTGCTTTTGTTGAAGAGTGAAAATATAATAACGAAATGCATATAAATTACGAAATACTTGTTTACGATAGAAATGCGTGAAATCGAGTTAGAATTTCGAAATTAAAATACAACTAAAGGAAAATCGACCTAATTTTGGGAGAGCTTCCTTATTCTATTTTCAATAATATCACTGAAGATTTTCGCTGATTTTTTAAATGCATGCACTTTTTTTTTTTTGGAAACGCAACTATCAGCATTATAGTGTCTCATCAAAATTTGTATCGAATTTAAAATATAACTTTATATATCGATCGTATTTTTTGTATCGATAGCACAAACACAGTAGTCCGCAGTTTGCAAAAACCTTAAGTTCACATTTTTTGGGCAAACTTTGTTTAACCGCTCGAAGCCTTAGCTATCGGGTTTTGTAAATAATTTAGTATATTTCTCTCAAGCAATTTGACAAAAATTCCCAAAAATTATATAAAATAGAAAGAAAGCTCCAGAAATCCCAATATTTTTGGAAATCACGTGAGAGTTAAGCAATTTTAAATTTGTATAAAAGCTAGACCAACTCTTATCGATGCACGAATTTGTGAATAAACAATAAGTTCTTCAAGAGCAAATATTCTGATAACAAAAACAAACAGTTCATGAACATGTGATTGCACCATAAACAATTTGAATGGCCAAGAGCAAAAGGAAGACAAAGTTTTAAGAATAAAAATTGCTGTAAAAAAAAGTAGGCTGAAAAAAAGGGCAGCCTTAATTAAATAAATCTGCAAGCCTACACAAGTGTCGCTCCCTTTCGAAATGCCAAAAGTTCAGATATTTCACCCATTCATCCAACTCTAAGTGCACGCACGTAGGCCGTAATTGTTAACAACTGCCACATTATTTATAATAAACGATTGCAAAAACCAAACAACTACAACAGAAAAATAACACCAAAGTTGGCAACTCGCAGCGAGCAAGTGCACCTCAACTAGTTAGCCATTAATGTAGTGCCCGTTTGCCTTGTACAGCCTTGTGCAAAATGGGGAAAAGAAGAAGCAGAAGTCAACTTGAAGCTAAAGCATTAAAAGCCAACAACTACTTATGTACATACAAACAAACATATGTACAGACAACTCAACCAAATATGACGTAATGAGTAACAAGACAGAGCGCCATGAAAAGGCGTAGGATTTTCAGTTACAGGCACGCCTTCCACATGCAGAGGTGACCAAAATAATGGCAACAACCTAGGCGTGATTGTGTGTATGTGTGTGTGTGTGGGAACACAAATAATGGCCAATTCTTGTTGTGATGTTGCGGTTAGATATGCAAAAAAGTAAAGCTTACCTACTTGTACTACTAGCTGGGCGAACTTACCACACAGAATAAAACAAGTTTGTTAATGTAATTATTTTATGCGTTCTTGTTGCTTACCTGCAAAGAAAAGGGGAAGAAAATGTTATTAAATACTATTTTAGTAGCAATGGAAAAATGCCAAAAGAATAGTTGTATGGGAAACAAGAGAGAACGCTACAGTCGAGCAAGCCCGACAGTGTAATACCCTGTACCCAGGTAAACTTCCGTCACTGAGTTATATGCGCCCATAGCAGCAGCAAAAAGAGGAAGAAGAAGAGCGAACTTGTTGCTGCAGTTTGTGGGGGTTGTACTGTAGAGAATTTGTTTCGCTAATAACTTTTCTCAGAATTGACCGAATTGGATAAAATTTTGAACAGTAGACAATTATATATAAACTATGTGTGCAAAGTTTGGTTGAGGTAGCATTTGAAATGTGGACGCTATTGACGAAATTCTGTAGCGGGGGAAGGGGGGGAAAATTAAAAAAAAAAAAAAAAACTCGTCCTTACTCGGACCTAGGAGAATCTGGATGCCAACTTTGGTTATTCTAGCTTTTATAGTTTCTGAGATCCTCGCGTTCATCCAGACGGACAGACGGACGGACAGACGGACGGACAGACGGACGGACATGTCTAGATCGATTTCTCTCGTCATGCTGATTCAGAACATATATACTTTATGGGGTCGGAGATGCTTCCTTCTGCATGTTACATACTTTGCACAAACCTAATATACCCTTTTTACCCTACGGGTACAGGGTATAAAAAACATTTCTTATTTGACAAAAACAAATTGTGTGTCGAGTGTGTGCGAAGAGAATGGCGTTGAAAATTGTTATCGCTGAGGGTTATCGAAGAAAATGGCTAGAAACACTGCTATAAGTAGGAAGAAAGTGGCTAGAAACACTACCATAAGTATATAGAAAATGGCTAGAAAATCCTCTAAAACTGCCTAGAAACCTTGCTAGAAAATGTGCTATAAATAGCAAGAAAGTCCCCTGAAAAGGCTAGACAATCGGCTATAAATAAACTCCTAGTTTAAGTTGTATTTGTATTTTTCTATAAGTTTAATTTAGATTATTGTAAATAATAACAGTATAATTAAAGTTTTACATTTAAAAATGAAATATAAAAAAATATTAAAAAAAATTATGTGCTGTAAAATATTACCAATAGTAATAAGGTATAAGAAGTCTCTTTACAAAAAACCAAACAATTTATTTATTTCACTTTCTGCGGCAAACTAGGGAATGAGGCGGCCTCTTCGCATTTCTTGTATCGAATTTTGAAGCAATTTTCTACACTTAACCTAAACCTGTTAAATACCTTTATTGTTTTTGTTTTCATTTCTTTTGTATTTTCTGTATACTTTAAGGCGCATTTACATTAATTATGCATAATTGCAACATTTATGCTGCCAATTCGTTGCGTTGACGCGCCCGCGTGGGTCTCTCACACCACAAAAAAAAAACATTTGTTCGTTGAGGAGCTTTTCTGGGTCGACGCGTCACATTTGGGTTAAACATCGATTTTCGTTTATGGTCGTCTACTATATACGTTATTCATATTTCTGCTTCTTTCTTCATCTTTTTCACTCTTGCTTTATGCTTCATGCTTTATGTTGTGCCAGTGAGTGGGCGGCTGTAAGGTGGCAGCAAACTGTTTAATCAATAAGCGGTGGTTGAAGTTTTCGGCTTTCTTTGTTGTGTGTCGCAAGATATAAGTTTTATGGATATTGAATCGATAGCTGAATACATTGTTGCTCTATTTAGGGTAGTCCTCTCTGGATTGCTGGGAATTGACTGTTGCTCTTGAGTCCTTCATTGTTAAATTATGAATGCGAACAGACAGGAAGCTAAATACATAAGTCCTTGTATGTGAACTCTATTGGTCTCGAGTTCATTTTCTCTATTTAGGGTAGTCCCCTCTGGATTCATTATTCTAAAAAAGTTATTAGAGAATTAATTCTGTGTAAAATTCTTCATATAACCCAAGATAGAGGCTTACATTGGATAGAGGCATTTCATTCTAGGGCTTACTACTCTGTAACATTACATACCTAACCCTCGCTTAACACTGGGGTTGCGTTCTAGAAAACCTCGTGCTAAGCGAAATCGTGTTAAACGAGACCAAAGTGAGTTAAAGTGTCTGCCTGTCTGTCCGTCTCTCTGTTCGTCCGTCTGTTCGTCTGTCTGTATGAACGCAAGTATCTCAGAAAGTATAAGAGCTAGAATATGAAGATTCTCCTAAGCCCGAGAAGGGGCAAGTTTGTTCATATTTTTCGATACACCGCCCACTCCCCCACTATTCGTCATTTTCTCTAACTCACCCAATTCTTGGTATTTCGAAAATTTGGCAACTATATCCCGTTAGTGATTATGTGTCCGTATGCCAAGTTTCAACATGTTAGAGATAAAAGTTAGCAAATTTTTAATCGTGTTAAGTCGAGTTTCTATTTAAAGAGGTCGTATTAGGCGAAGGCTAGGATTATTGCCCAGTAGCAGCTGATAAGAAGGTTTTTTTTCGCACATTACGAAGAGCTGGAAAAGCAAAGCCCTCAACAGAAAACCCCCCATACATGACGAAGCTCTGATGAAAAGCTGAGCTTTTTAAGTATTTTTCATTTAATAAACATATTGTCATTTGAATAATAATCCTTAATCCCACATCAAGAAATGCTAAATAATTCTTTTAATCACAAAGTTTGCTATAATTTCATTAGTTTATCATTTTATTTATTGAAAGGCTTAGTTGTTATAAAAATTGTCTACTCATTAGCGTTAATAAAAATCTTCCTCCTCAGCTGCGCTCCTACTTCTCCGGCCCCTCCAGCAGCAGCACCTTGCACACCTGGCATTTGTTTACTCGTGTGGTTGAAGGTGGTTGTAGGTGGTTGTAGGTGGGCCACACCACACCACACCGGCAACTGCAACAATCCGATCTGCCTAAAAATACGGCATGGTTTCCACACCGATTTTCAATTTGAGAATTACAAAATCAAAGCATTTAATAGCTCGCAGGCCTACACACATAAGTCAGTCGCTCAGTCCGCCAGTGAGGCAGGCAGACAGTCAGTAAGAGAAGAGGAGGCAGCAGCAGCAGCAGCAGCAACAGCAGCAGCAACAGAAACAGTCAACAAGTCGACTGTGGCAGCTTCAAAATTTGTGTTTTCTTGGCGTGTGTGGAAACATCAAGTGGCAGCAGGCAGACGATATCGTCAGACATAAGGCCCCCCGATTGCAAGAGATACTCCACTTACTTATGTACGACCGACACTGACAATTGAACAAATTGCTAGCCAAGCCAGGGCGCAGAATTTCCATTGTCTCTCCGCTCGGCGACAACACAAAATGCCTACAGTTATAATTGCATAAGTGCAACAGCGTGTGCGACACAAAAGTTGAGTGTGGAGTGTGGAGTGTGGAGTGGCTGGGCATTGATTTTTATCTGCCACAAGATGAGGCATCTATGCACATATATAGTATATAGTATATGGTATACCTGACACAAGACTTGCGTAATCAGTGAGGCAGGATGAGGTGAAATGCTTCCGCATTCAAAATGTTCCTCTTTTGATGCAACACACATGGCGTATGCGCAATGTTGGATGCCAACCCCAACCGACTTTAGCTAATTAAATGGCCAACATTTCTGTTCTCTTCACTTCACCTTCTTTGCTTTTCTCTAATGGTAAGCAGCCAAACAGAGCATTGACAATTAGCGACAAAGCGAATGAATAATGAAATAGAAGGCGACAAAAAAAAAGCATGAAAAACCAAAACTGTTGCCCATTTTCCCGACATGTGGGCGCCGTCGTGTTAAAAAGCGCACTAACCTTTGCCCTAACACAGATCTAAATGGGAAAGCCATTAGTAAGTACCTAGAATATAGAATGTACGTGTTGAGGCCAAGGTGAAATGTGAAAACATTTCTTTTCGCTATCTATAAGTATGCAATGAAAGCTTTTTACGACGAAGAGCCAATATCTGTGGCGCCTGTTAAAACTGAAAAACTAAAGATGGCACCAGCGATGGTATCGATGGTTTTAGTTTTCAGCTAAAGGCAACTAACTATCAATAAAATAGTACACCTAATTCTGTTTATGCACGGTAGATTGATTCCTAAAAAGTCGTGTAAAAAACCATTATTCATATGCAAAATGAATCGTGCTAAATGGAATAAAATAAAATAAATATAATAAAATAAAATAAAATTTGTTATTTTCAAACCGTGTTAAATCAAAACCGTGTAAAAAAGACCGTGTAAAAACAGAATTGGGTGTAGTTTGATTGTGCGCTATATGGCCAGCTTATATGAGCTCTACACAACAACACCTTACATACTATACTATATACGTAGTACATTTTATTTTGAAGTCTAGTTTAAAGACATTTTTTTGTATACATATCATAATAATAGCGATGGACAGCCTGTCAAGCATTAAAATAAAGTAAGAATATTATTTTAAGTGGCTTTGATACAACAACAAACAATCGAATATTACCGATATACTTGTAGAAAACTTCTCAATATAAGAGCTACAGAAACATACTTAAAAATTATGTTTCTCTCTGAATCTTCCTTAAAGTAATGGAAAAACGTATAAACTTGATTTATTTCCAGTTTTATTAAAGATTATCGTCTCGGACAGCTTTCTTGAAATACAAAATACCGAGATAGTTTGTTAACTCGATATAATTGAAAAAATTTAAAATTAAGTGAAAATTGTTCGTTTTGATCCAAAGGTTTTGCGTGTTTTAATAAATCGACGCATTTGAATGAAAATTTAAGGGTGTACATATACTTTTTGTGGCAACTGTACGTCCTAAGTACAATGTTAGCATCTTTATATTTAATTTAGAGCAATAGAAACTAGCTTACTATGGTTGAACAAATGCTATTAGTTTGTTAAAAAGGAACAATATTTAGAAAAAAATTCTTATTTAGAAATTTAGAAAGAAAATTCAGAAACTTTATTTTTTGGATCGTAAAATTAATGAATGGACTTTGTCGAAAAAATTTGTCAAGCTATGAATTACAATTAATGAAATAAATGCTAGCAATGTATATAAGTTTTTAGAGTTGATTAAAAGCAAGAAATTGAAAAATAGACGATCAAAAACAACGACTTTTTTAATGTTAATTAAAGATTTTAAAAAAAAAATACTAAACTTGCTCATTTTTTCTCAGATGCTGCAGTTCATCAGGATCTTTCCGCTTTAGACCATATGCTAACTATTATTTATAAATTGTAGGTCCAAACAATGTCAAGTCGTTTTATTTCAATAGATACATTAATAGGCCTATTACAAAATAGTTTTAAATAAATTAAAAAAAAAAAACAAATAAACTTGTTATTTAAGTTGCGCTTTGCAATAAATGTGAAATTGTAAATCATGGCGAATGCAGTTTTCGGGGAATTGTAGGAAATGAAATACATTAAGCATATACTAATGACAGACTTTCCCGCTGAAATGGGGTTTCGAGCCAACCTGAACGAGTGGCGAGTGATTAAAAGACCGCAAATGACCAAAGTAAGAAAGGAGGTAGGCAGGAACTCTTTTGTTATGCAAATTTCATTTTGTGGACAGGTGTAAAGTGATTTTAACTGCTGTTGTTGTTGTTTGTTGCTGTTGTTTGTTGTTGTTGTTTGTTGCTGCTGCATACGCTTCGTAATTACATGTAAATTTTCAAAAGCAAATAAAAGGAGTAAAAATGCAAAACAATTGAATGACAGCAGACAGAAACACCAACACACACACACACACAGACATACCAACTGTTGGTGAATGGGCTGGAAAATGAAAGGCACACACACACACACAGATATGTATACATATACATGTACATTCAGGCACACACAGGAAAAAACAAGAAAATTTTGCGAAAAAATATCACGTACAAACATTTTGACTGTTGATTATTGTTCTTTTATGCAACAGGCCAAAAGGGAAACGGAAGTCGAGCTGAGGAGCAGATCATTTGCAATGCTGAGGAGTGGATGAAGGCGACATCGACCACGACGACGACGACCACGATAGAGACAGAGACAGCGGCGAGCTGGTTGCGGGTGAGGATGTGGAACATATTGAGGTGCACGACGGGCCATTTCTTGATTGTTGTGTGAAACTTGGCGCTGCATGCGAAATGAAAGCTCACATCCACAGCATGTGGTGGGAGTGTGGCGTCCAATGGGGTGGAGGTGGAAGTGGAAGACGAGGAATGAGAGGGTAGCGCAATTATTGATGCAACAAAGACGCTTTGTACTCACATATTAGAAAACCTCGTGAGAGGTAAATGGGTACGTGATTCACGTCAAGAAGAACATCAACTGTAATAACATTCTAAGTCTAATTTAGAGCGGAAAATATTGTAGCATGCGACAGTCCAAAAAAATAAACAACAGCATTTTAGCAAAAAGAAGAAAGTAATGCTAGACTCGAGTGGGCTCAACTCTTAAATACCCTGTAACTGTAAAAAATAAAATTGAAAAAAACTCAAACTCGTACTCTCGGACTAGGGAGAATCGGGATACCAAGTTTGGTTATTCTAGGCCTTATACTTTCTGAAATCCTTGCGTTCATACAGACAAACAGACGGACGGACAGACAGACGGGCATGGGTACATCACTCGTCTTGTCATCCTGATCAAATATATACATACTTTGTGGGGTCTGACACGAATTCTTCTGGGTACAGGCTATAAATATTGGGGAAATAAATTGTGAAAAGTCTGATAAATTAAATTAAATAACAAAAAATAATGTGGCCGCCCTCCTCTGCGATTCTCATACCAAGTACATAAGTGCGGGCAAATCGAGGATTAAATTGTGAAATTTCTGATAAATTGAATTAAATAAAAATATTGTGGCCGGCCTCCTCTGCGATTCTCATACCAAGTATCTAAGTGATGGCAATGCGAGATTTAAATTGTGAAATTTCTTATAAATTAAATTAAATACAAAAAAAAAAATATTGTGGCCGCCCTCCTCTGCGACTCTCATACCAAGTACATAAGTGGTGGCAAATCGAGATATAAATTGTGAAATTTCTGATAAATTAAATTAAATAACAAAATATTATGGAATTATAATTTTTGAATTTCTGATAAATTAAATTAAATATAAAAATTGTGACCGCCCTACTCTGCGATTCTCATACCAAGTACCTAGGTGGCAAATCGAGATTTAAGTTATGAAATTTCTACAAAAAATTAAATAAAAATATTGTGGAAACCAATTGTGAAATTTCTGATCAATTAAATTACATACAAAAAATATTGTGGCCACCCTCCTCTGCGATTCTGATACTTAAGTGATGGTAAATCGAGTTTTAAATTTTTGTTCGTGCCAAAATGTTCGACAAGGGATGGAATTGCCATTTGTAAAAAATATTTGTGGAGTAAAAGAATGTGACGAATGAGCAAAGACTTTTTGTTACAATTCATTGAATGCCTCCAAACTGAGCCATCATTGTGGAAAAATAAGACTCAAGTTTACAAAAATAAACATTTGTGCAATAAAGCATGGGAAAATGTGTATTTATTTCGTTGCTCTACGCATATTTTTATTGCCATCAAGGCCAAGACCGTACAAATAAGAAACAAATTGAGTTCGCTAGCAATTTTCACCCCATTAGGGGACAAATGCATTTTTGCTGGCGAACAAATTCAGGCAACAAATTTGCGAACAATTGTGGTAGAAAGTTGTCGCCTGCTAGCGCCAACTTTAAGAACTCGTTCTGTTCTTCCTTTTCTCACGGCTAAGGCAGATCTAATATAATAAAATAAGTTGCTTTTTAGCTTCATTTTATTCCAAAAGTCATGTAAATCTAACAACTTGTAACTTTGCTGTTTGAAAACCTTAAATTTTTTTTTAAAACTCATTCTGTTCTTCCTGTTCTCTCGGCCTATGCTGATCTCCTAATATATATATCCAAAATACAATAGGTTTTTTTTAGCTTCATTTTATTCCAAAAGTCATGTAAATCTTACAAATTGTAACTTTGCTGTTTGAAAACCTTAATTTCTTTTTTCAAAAAATATAATTATCTCTGCACTTTTTGAAAATTTTCTCACGCACCCATAACTAAAAGGCCTTGCTGCACAATCAAGGTAGGTGCAGGTTTAAAATCAATGTCCAAACTCAATTTCACCCCGAAACTCACGAGCAGTCGGCCAATTTCAATGACCTTGAGGCGTCGTTAGCTAAAAGTGGCAAGCGTTGACAGCAACAACAATGTTGCACATTGCTGCACAACGAATCGGTATCTGTGTATCTGTCTTTCTGGCTGTTCGGCCATGTCCAATTCAGTTTAAACATTTGGCTATACTTTTTTATATAACAACAACAACAACAACAACAGCAATTGCAATAACAAAAGGCATGCGCGACGACCTGGCTGGCAGGCAGCCCAACAACCAACCCACACACCAAATAAAGTTTCACCTGCCTGTCTAACCACGAACTGTGGTTAAAACAATCAACGGCCACAACTATACTCGTGGATAGAAAGAAAAGGAAAGAAAACCACACGTTCCAAGTGCCAAGTGAAAAGTGACTTTTCCAAATGGCAGCTGGGAAAAGGCAACAAAAACAAAAACAAAACCAAAAAAAAAACCAAAAAGAAGGCAGAAAATAATTTGCAACTTGCTCGGCTCGATTGAATCCGATTTTGTTTGGCATTAATGAATGGGCAAATATCTATCTTAGCGTTGAAAAGCACAAAAAGTATTTCAACAATTTTAACAATTTATCTGCCATACAAGTATGTAAGTACTCGTACATGAGAATTCGATTGTCTATTATACATGAACTGAATTGGAGATATTGGAGTTGGAGTCAAGTGCGCGCTTTACAACATTTTTGCCATTCATCGAGCGCTTGCTTTACTACTTGTACAAGTATATATATGTGCACTTGGTTAGATAGGTGGATAGGTAGGTGGGTCCATTGACGGCTCTTGCTGCAACAACAAGCTTTTATGCCAATTCATGCAACATACTCGTGCTGGTACATTCGCCAAATCAACGCGTAATGGGAAGCAACAGGCGAGTTGAGACACAGCTATACTTACTTATAAATATGCTTGAAGTTGGGATGGGGAGGAGAAGGAGGGAGGCATTACATTATATTATGGCATTATGACTGTTTAATTGTCTGACAAATTGTGTAAAGCTATGCGAGAGGAGTGGGCATCATTGTGGCAAAAGTGTAACGCAGAGGCATCACAAAATTTTGAAATGCCTTCAATTCAGTGGTACTTACCCTATAATCGTAATCATGCCGATTCTCCAAACTAATGTCGCTGTACATGTCTTCGGTTGTATCACAGTTGGAGCTACGGCCCGATGAGTTGAAACTCGATGATCTGTAGAGTTGGCTGCAAATTTCAAGGGAGAGACATCTTCTGTATTTTTACACTTACTAGACTTGGTAGGGCGGTCAATCAGGCAAATTATTTGCACACAAGCTGGTCTAATATGAAAAGTAAGACCCTCAGAGGTTTGTAACATATTTTGTGTGAAATAAACTTAAAACCATGACATTATTCTGAAACTAAACAAATTTATGTACAAATTTGTTTGTCTGTTTGACCATTGCTTAAGTTATCATATTCTTCTAGCCTTTTCAAAGGCTGATGTTATTTTTTGTTTTTATTTTAATGAAAAAAAGTATTAATATTGAAATAAAACTACTTTAGTGGGATTTTAAAAATAATTAAAAAGTTACGTAAAAGTTTTATAGGCAACTGGCACAATAAGTCCTAGATATATTGCAATACATTTCAAATCAAAGCTGAAAAAATTGTGAAAATTTAGACAGAAATATGACTATACAAGCATCAGTTATTACCCTGGGATGAAACAATTAACATTTATTTATTTGCAATCAATGAAGTCCAAAAAAAAGTGCATGTCTAAAAGGGGTTAATTTAACTATACTAATTTATATTAATTAATTTTAAAAAATATTAATAGATATATTACAAATTATCCTATTCCCCGAATTTTTATTTTGTTTCAGTCTTAAAGTTCTAAAAAGTCTCACTTTACTGATAGGCAACATTTTAGATTTTTACATAAATATTGAAGTTTCTTTAAGACTTTTTATAACACACACTTTTTTAAAATATCATGTTTCAGTCTATTCATATAATTACCTAAAATTAAAACAAACAACTATTCATTTTTAAATCATCTTAGTTTTCAAGCTCAAGTCTATGATGTTCAGTTTTTAAATTTAACACTACACATCTATTGTGAATGGTTCATACATCGTTTGAATGGTTGTTAACTGCGCTAGTTGTTTGTACTGCATATGTTTCTGTCTTTGCTAAGCTACAGTTTTATGGCAATGACTACTTAGTGATGACGCAAACCTTGACACCGCAGACACAAAACTGTATGAAGCACCACAATGTTCAGTGTAACTAAAACTGTAAGTACACAACATAAAAGCACAGTGAATTGCAAACTGCAATGGTACAGTAAATTATAAAATTTGAAAGGCGCTCTAGTATTAGTATTAATACTAATTATGTGTTCATTCATTAAGTTTTTAAAGAGACAAAAACGCATTTTATTGGGAATAATATTTTATAATAACTTTTAAGTAAAATAAAAATAAATAAAATAAACTTTTTTGAGGGAGATAGGAGTGCTCTACCAGCAGGGAATTACAGTTTTATAGGAAATGTAAAGGACAAATCGAATTAACTAAATCAAGAAATGGTGTTTAATTAAATTTTACAATTCATTCCACAAAACTTGTATCAATACTTTTGTAAAGAACTCAACTATTTTCGATGCACGTTCGACTTAAGCAAGTTCTCCTTTCAATTCCTTAACGAATAAAATTGAATTATTTTAAATTATTTTAACTTAATGTTGCTGGCTTTACAAGAAACTGAAACTTACCTGGCTAAGGCATTGGAACTAATCTGCCTCCGACCGGATCTGTAAAGGGAAGAAATAAAAATGCTATTTTAATGACCGCAATACATAAATTTAAGGCTTTAGTGCTTTTGTGATTTCAAATCATTAAGAACAACAGCAGTGGCAATGCGTAAATGTGTATAATTGCTCAGTCATCAGGCAACACCCATTTACAAGTATTTAGAGAGACTTATGTATGTATGAGCAGCCGAAGCCCCAACAATGCCACAAATAGATTCACAAAACCAACGACTCAGTATGAAAAGAAATGCAAATAAATGATCCGACATTGAATGGCGAACAATGGAAAATAAAAAACCCATGCAACTATTTGACGCACAACGCAAAATCAACACGTGATAATGAAAAAAAAAATGGAAAAAAACGTAAAACCAAACACCCACGCCACCCACACAGACCGCACGCCCACCGCCACACACAAGCATTTAAACAAACAAACAAACAAGCAGGTAAAACAATAAAGCCCCAGCAAATGCAGCCAAGAAACTGTAACAATAACAAAAGTGCTGAGAAAAAACAACACACACCCACACAATTGCGAAAGCACACACGTCTAAAAACTAAATTCGAATAAAGAAGTGAAATGTAAAACGCAGACAAAAAATATTATTTAAAAATAGGTTACAAGTGGCGACAACTGCACGTGATGCCGAAGAGGATCGAATATTAATGTAAATGTAAATTATATAAATAAATAGATGAATTAGTGAATGAAATGCTTAACTGCTTGAATATTAAAGTCAAATCAGCCGCCATTCTAGATCAGCAGAAATACAAAAATATATTTGTTCAAGGATTATATTAAAATATTAAAATAAAACGACATCGAGCCATGCATTTTTTGTCTGAATATTCTCAATAATGATGTAAAACCAATTATACTATAATTAAATAGATGAATGAATGAAATGCTTAACTGCTTGAATGTTAAAGTCAAATCATCCATTATTCTAGAGCAGCAAAAATATAAAAAATATAATTGCTTAATGATTCTTAAAATATTAAAATCGAAGGAAATCGAATTTTGAAACCAGTCATGTAATTTTTGACTGAATATTCTCAATAACCAATTATACTATAATTAAATAGATGAATGAATGAATGAAATGCTCAACTGCTTGAATGTTAAATTCAAATCAGCCGCCATTTTAGATCAGCAGAAATACAAAAATATATTTGATTGATGATTGATTTAAAATATTTGTCGACTAATTATTAAAAATGGGAGTGTTCATCTTTAAGCAGTTAAGCAAAAGAACAGGCTTTCGTGGAGAAGAGAATCAAAAAATAATAATGTAAAACAAATTAAATAAATAAAAGTGAATACTATTATAAATGAATGAAATGGCTAAATTTAAACTCAATTCAGGCTCTACTTTAGAGCCTGAATTGATTAATGTTTATTAAAATTAAAATACATCGGGTTTCATAACCGGCAATGCCTTTTTTGAATAGATATTTGCAAAACGCTGTTTATTTAATTTAAGCAGTTAAGCCAAAGATAAGGCATTCGTGGAGATCCTAAGGCTACGACTCTATATGACTTTTAAATTCTTACATGATCGGAGCTCAAGCCATGAAATTTTCCAAGTTGATTTGTTGAAAATTTCGGATATAAGGACACAAGGAATATTACGAAGTTACAGCTTATGCTTTAAAAAAAAGCAAGTGCCTACTCAATAATTTGTTATCGAAAGTAATAAGTATAAATAAAATGCACTTTATGCTGACAAACAGCGAAAAGAAAGTGCAGACTGCCAGACGACAACAACACATTTACTATATATAATAGTATAATAGTTGCTAGTTATTTGCAATAATTTCGAAATGCCATGATTTGCAGGGTATGACTGCCAAACTGTAAACAATTAAGTGGCCACAAAACTGTGCGCCATGTGTGAAAATTTGTTCGTTTCGCGGTTTCTGATAAATGAGAGCGCGCCACAAATGTGAAATGCAAAATGTTTTGTTTTCTATTATAAATATTTACCTACATACATACATAGGTATGTGTAAAAGCCACAATGAGTACAAACATACATACAGACAAACATTTTTGCGGTTTCCGGCCGAAAGGCAATGCCAAAATTAAACTTTAATTAAAATGCTAATAAAAAAACGGAATGGGGAGGGGGGGGAGAAACAAAAACTTTATCAACTAGTACTATGTGCCACAAACTTCACAAATAAATAATACATTGTACTTAAAAGGCAAAACCCAAAATAAAATTATCTGTGCTTTTTGAGAGCTGCAGCAGCTAGCCGCTGAACTCATTAACCCAGTTTGCAATTGCGCCAAAAACAAATGTCTCATCCACTTTATGGATGTTGCCTATTTTTAGCAGCCATACGGAGCTCCAAAGCTTATGCAAAGCATAAAAAGTTAAGCTCTATTCGAGGAATTATGCAAGAGAATCATCAACACACACACACACACGCACACACTACTTTTATTTGCGTGCTAATACTATCAACAACAACAACAAATATACGATTTTGAAAACAACAACAACAAATTGGCGAATGGCAAGTTTTGAGACCTGACTGGCCGACTCTTTATCGGATAAAATAAAAAAAATGTACTAATATGTTTTGCAATTTTTGAACAGTCGTCAGCATAGACTGCAATTAGAGGCTACGAGTCGTTTTTATAGCCTGTACCCAAAGGGTGAAAGGCTATACTAGTTTTGTGCGCATGTATGTAACACACAGAAGGAGGCGTGGCAGACCCCACAAAGTATATATATTCTTGATCAGGATGAGAAGCCGAGTCGATATAGCCTTGTCCGTCCGTCCGTCTGTCTGTCCGTCTGTCCGTCTGTCCGTATGAACGCAAGGATCTCAGAAAGTATAAGAGCTAGAATAACCAAACTTGGTTTCCATATTCTCCTAAGACCGAGAAAGTACGAGTTTGAGTTTTTTTTCGATGCACCCCCCCACTCCCCCGCAATTCGTGTTTTTTCTTATAACTTCCGTAATTCTTGGAATTTTGAAATCAATCATTTTGGTAGGTACATCCAGTTAGTACTAATGTGTCCGTGTGCCAAATTTCATCATGATAGGTCAATTCTGAAGAAAGTTATAGCCATAAGTAAAATCGCTGCTCATGCGCTGCCTCTGTCGGCAGCGCTGCCCGCAGCTGTTGTTGTTGTTGCTGCTTTGGTTCAACTTTGTGCTGCATACATACACGCATATAAACACGCATAGGTACGTGATGTAAATGTATGCTGTTAAAACTAAACATAAACATATATTCTAATTTAATTTAATTAATTAATTCATTAATTTTTTTTAATAATTTAATTTTTTTTTTAAATTTTTTTTTTTTTAATTTTTCTTTTTTTGTGGGCAGTACAGGCTATTTTACTGTCGGGCTTGCTCGACTGTAGCGTTCTATCTTGTTTTTTTTATTTTCTTATTATTTTTTTTTAATGCAAATCGAAGTTGACATTATGTCGAGTTTTGTGGCTGCGGCAGGTGCAACGATTTGTGGATTGGTGGTAAAGCAGCAAATCTTTGGCATTTAATTAGTTGGTTTGCAAATATTCTTATAAATCTATCTAAGAACTATAAGCATTAATGGTTAACCAACTGAATGATCAACCGAACAAGATACAACTTGGTTTCTTACAAGTGTAA
Organism: Scaptodrosophila lebanonensis; assembly: GCF_003285725.1. Taxonomy (NCBI): domain Eukaryota; kingdom Metazoa; phylum Arthropoda; class Insecta; order Diptera; family Drosophilidae; genus Scaptodrosophila; species Scaptodrosophila lebanonensis. The sequence continues at coordinate 10,822,272 of NW_022060742.1, read as the reverse complement.
CGACTATAAAGTCAGTGTTGATGGTTAAAGCAAATCTTTGGTATTTAATTAATTGATTTGGAAATTTTCCCGTAAATCTATCAAAGAACTATAAGCATTAGTTGGGAATGGTTAACCAACTGAATGATCAACCGAATAAGACACAACTTGGTTTCTTACAAGTGTACAAGCTATAAGTCAGTGTTGATGGTTAAAGCAAATCTTTGGCATTTAATTAGTTGGCTTGCAAATATTCTTATAAATCTATCTAAGAACTATAAGCATTAATGGTAAACCAACTGAATGATCAACCGAATAAGATACAACTTGGTTTCTTACAAGTGTAACCACTATAAAGTTAGTGTTGATGGTTAAAGCAAATCTTTGGTATTTAATTAATTGATTTGGAAATCTTCCCGTAAATCTATCAAAGACCTATAAGCATTAGTTGGGAATGGTTAACCAACTGAATGATCAACCGAATAAGACACAACTTGGTTTCTTACAAGTGTACAAGCTTTAAGTCAGTGTTGATGGTTAAAGCAAATCTTTGGCATTTAATTAATTGATTTGTAAATATTCTTATAAATCTGTCTAAAAACTATAAGCATTAGATAGGAATGGTTAACCAACTGAATGACCAACTGAATGATCAACCGAACAAGACACAACTTGGTTTCTTACAAGTGTAACAACTATTAAGTCAGTGTTGATGGTTAAAGCAAATCTTTGGCATTTAATTCATTGATTTGAAAATCTTCCTGTAAATCTATCTAAGAACTATAAGCATTAGAGGGGAATGGTTAACCAACTGGATGATCAACCGAACAAGATACAACTTGGTTTCTTACAAGTGTAACAACAATTAGATTAGTGTTGATGGTTAAAGCAAATATTTGGCAGATAGAATTGACAACTCATTAATTTCATTTGCAATTTTTCGGTTTAAAAAGATGTTGGCTTTTCTTGAAATTCTACCTATCTAAGAACTAAAAAAAACTAAAGTGAATGACCAGCCAAATAAGATATAGTTTGCTTCTGTTAACAACAACCAAGTCAGAATACTTTTTTAAAAGAACTATTTATGAACCGCTAGTTTATGGGAAAGCTGTAATTATGATGATTCTGAATACATATTTCTATTTGGATTTGTACATAATATAAGTCGGAGTGGGGTTGCATGGCAAGGGCAGTCTGATGCTATATCTATATGGTTATATAGAAATTTATTAAGATAAATTGCCTAAGGGCAAGCAGCACTATCAAAGCATACGCATCTAGAATTCTAATAAAATTCTAATTACAAATCAATTTAATTTGATTCTACATAATCGATTATTTAAAATACACGTACAATCGATATACAAAGAGCGAAAAGTTATAGCTGTAATAAAAACTGGATACAAAATAAGAAAAAAAACAAATATACCCTAAATTAAATACGAGGTAAAGGAGATTTTGTTATTCCAAATTGGAAAAATCTTTCAAAATGTAAAACATAATCCAGCGTGTTTCCATTTTCTATTTAATATAAATATGCGAAATTAATATGATAAGGCGATTAATAGAGGAGGGATTTTTATTTGGAGCCATACTTTTTTTTACTCTTGTACACACACATATATTTAACAATTTCGATGAAACTCGGAAACGAAAATCGACCAAAAGGTGCTTCTTCTAATGAACATTCTTATGTTTTCACCCAAAGTCTGTCTAGTCTGCTGAGAGGTTTTGCAAGTGGAAATTGTAGTACTTATTCATTATTTTAAAGAATAACATTTTGTTTTAAATTCGACTTCCCAAATACTGAATCAATTTAAAACTTCCAAGACTTTCGAAGAAAATACTGTCAACATGCTGTTTTTTTTTCGTCAACATAGTCCTTTTTTAGCGGGATCTGCCAACATTTGGATATCTTTCGAATAGTGCTCCTTATCCAACTCCAGGAAATATGAATTTGTATCCGACTTCAGTTTACTTTTTAGGCGCAACTTCTCCTTGCTTGCTGCCATCTCTTCAAGTTTTGTAAATACCGAAGAGTCGCGAGAAGCCAGATGAATGTGCTGACAAAAAACTTTGTTTATTTCATAGAGTAATGTTTTAAGAAATCAACTAATTATGGGTAGGTCGGTAGCACCAGCGCATAAATAATTGTGAATCACACTTTCGATTGCCGCAACAAATAACGCATTCAAATCATTTTGCATACATGTGTGTACCACATACCCACATATATAGTGAACAAAACAAAAACAGAAATGACAGTTAATTATAGAAACGATCAAGGTAATGACATGTAATCAGTACGACTGCTTTGTTGTTGTTGTTGTTGTACTTATAAAAGCTGTTCAAATATCATATTTTGAAGGTCGTTGGTTTTGGGTGCGTGAAGTTGGCAATTTGAAAATAATTGAAATGTTTTTCAGCTCAATTTTTTTAACATATAAAAAAAAACCACTTCAGGCTGGCAAGCCATGAAGTTTAACAAACATTTTTTTTAAGTTTCAATTTGCGGTCCCAAAAAACAATAAAAATACAAAAAATCTCGAACTGAACTTGCATGAAATGTGAACACTGACCGGATATTGTGGCTGTGGTTTCTGCAAACCTCTCTCTGTGCCTTTCTCTCTTTCTCTCTCCATCTCTCTCTCTCTCTCTGTCTATCTCTCCCTGTGTCATTTCCAGCAATTATTAACAAGTTTTTTTATATTTGCCTGCAAATTTGTTTTTGTCAAGCCTGCCAGCGGAAAAACTTACACAATCTATCCAACCAACTCTACTATATAGCTGCACAGTGAGTTGGCAGAGTTATTGCTGGGAAAGTTACATAAAACAAATACACACGCTATAGAACTTCATTAGCCAGCTGTGGGCCGCTCACACACACACACACACCTGTTGAATGGGCCCAAATAATTCCGTTGGACACACGTTCGCATTGCGTTCCGCTTCGCTTGCATTTGAGAATTTCTGTTTTAGGCTCTCCATGAAGGGTTACGGCACAACTAAAATCGAGTCAATGAAATGCAATATATACCTATAGCCATGCTCATACATATACTATATATACACGATATATGGCCTGAACACGTGAATGGGCAATTGCTCAATTAGGCATGGCTGTGCATTGGAAAAATACTTGAAATTATAATACGTACTAGGGTTAAGTACAAACAAATATTATTTTTTAACTCATTAGGGAGGAAAGTGAGTTTCAAATATTTTCACCCAAGTCTGACATCAACTATTCCCTTAGTTCTGATTTTAAATTAAAGAGCGAGTTTTAAGATGCAATTTAAGAACATATTAAGGATTTCAAATCCCGCTATGGATCCATAGCAATCAAGAGCTTACAGGTTAAACATCTTAACTGGATTCGGAATTAATGTTCTTTTTCAACTGATTAGGGAGGGAAGCCAGTTCCAAATATTTTCACCCAGCCCAACTATTTGGTTTCTTCTGATTTTAAATTTATGTAGGGGTTTTAAGATGAAATTTAAGAACCCATTGAGGATATGAAATCCCCTATGGATCCATAGAAGCCAAATCAAGAGCTTACAAGTTAGACCATCTTCTCTGGAATCGTAATTAATGTTATTTTTCAACTCATTAGGGGGGAAAGCTAGTTCCAAATATTTTCACCCAGCCCTACCAATAGTTGATGCTTCCTGCTGATCTTAATTTAATGTCAAGCTAAATATATTATCTGGAATCGGAATTAAAATGTTATTTTTCAACTCATTAGGGAGATAAGCTAGTTTCAAATATTTTCAACCTTCTTAAATTAATGAGCATATTTGAAGATGAAATTAAAGAACACATTGAGGATCTCAAATCCATAGAAGCGAAATCAAGGGCGTACAAGTTAAACATCTTATCTGAAACCGGAAATAAACTTATTTTTAACCGACTTCAAAAAAGGAGGAGGTTATCAATTCGTGTGTTTTTTTTAATGTATTTTACAAAGATAATGTCATCTAAGAAACTAGGGACATACGACTACGCCTTGTTGTTTGTATGTAAAAATCAGGCTATTGATTCTATTGCTTTCTTTTTATGCTTAAATTGGAAGAATCGTTTATAATGAGCTTTTATGAACAGCAATATATAATTCCATTTATTAACAAATTACTGGCACTTATTTGCTTCCTACTAAGCTTCATTAAAGCAGTTATTTAAAATTTAAGCCTGATAAAGGCAGGGTCCAGAGGTTGAAAAATTCAAAGCAAATCAGGCCAGAAACATTTCGGCTTGCCCTCGTAAATATATACATATGTACTTTATAAAACTGAACTGCTTGTTAATTGTTATTTAGATTTAGATTCTACCTTAAATGTTGCACATCATATCCAAACAATGACTGGTGGAAAATCATTGGCGTCACTTCGACATTTTAACAGCTGTCTGCTAATTATTAACTGACTAAATCATATGACAATGGAAGTCTTTGATTAGTTTTTACTGCCTGCACTCACACATTGTGGGTCATTTACTCTACTCATTAAATCTGTGAGTACTCAGCGGACAATGTAAGACCCAAGCACAGCAAGCAAACAATTTGGAAGATACATCTATCCAAAGCATGTGACTGTCAGGAGGCCGAAAGTTTTACGATGCAACATTAAAACTAAACAAAAATTCAAGCCTATGCTGTACAATTAATTAAGCGTGCCCTTTGTAGACGACCCCAGAGCCTATTAAATACACTTCCTCAACAACAGCTCGTCATTTTTTGAGCCCGGCCGCTTATTTTCATTCATTAACTGCCAAAAAGAAAAACACGAAAGCAAGTAGAAACAAAATTAAATAATCAGCCAAAGAGTTGGGAGTTTCTTGAACTTCGCATTGCTTGTTAAAAATTCAAAACAGGCAAAGAAATTATTTGAGCTGTGATTTTGTTTATCTTTTTCCGCCCGTATGTCTTTCTTTATTCCTCTTTTAATTTCATTTTTCATATTGTTTACGCTTTTATTGCGCTGCTTAATCAATCAAGTCGAGGCGACTGAATTATGCAAAGTCGACAAGACACGACTTTTGTTTGCCAAGACATGCACCTGAGTTTTTTTTTACTTTTGATACAAATTTCTAACATCTTAGCCTGCTTATAACATGCAAAGAGATTTCGCCACACCTACATACATATATACATATGTACATATGTTCGAGTATATACATATACTTGTACTATATGTTTGTAAGATTGTTTTTGCTGGCTGCTCTCTTTTTTGCAGTTTAGTGGCTGCCGGAAGTTTTCGCTGCTTGAATGATGAAGTTGCCGTGTTTGAAGTTTCGCTTTGATTTAACTTCTGTTTTATGTTTTATATTTTAATGCTTGCTTGCTTTGAAAAATAATGGCCATGTGGACACACCTCAGACGAGGGGAAAACCATATTTGCAGTAAATAAATATTACGCTATGGTTATTGATGGTTATGTTTGTTGCTGAAATATGCATACATTAAATATAGTTTTCCTCATTAAAATAAAAAATAATTAAATTAAAAAATTTATACTAACATTAAACATATAATTAAAATTGAAATAAATTAAAATTGCGTTAAAAAATTGTTTACAAAAGAAATAAAAAATTTGAATTAAAAAAACGTAATAAAAAAATATGAATACTTCATATACTTGTATAAAAACAATAGCAGAAAGTTCCAAAACAGGAATATGTATATATATAAAAATAGGTAATTAAAAAAAATTATATAACTTCAATTGTAAAAAATAATAAAAATAAATAAAAACCGAAAATGCAAAAATGTATCCAAAATAAATAATTTATAGCTGTAAGTTTTAGTTTAAATTTTGGATTCCATCAACATTTCTACAAAATAGTTAAAAATTTTTAAGCATTTGATGTGTTCCATATACTCTACCAAAAATATGCTCGTCATCATATCGTTAACGTGTTCTCCTCCATCGTTTTGCTCGATCATTCATTTTTGTTAGGGTAAATTATCGACAAACGCACAGATTATTCGTAAAACCACTAATCAATCAATCGCAATAAATTAATTCAATTTTATCCAACTATCGTTTGAGTATGGCTTGAATATGTGTTAATTGAGAAAACTATATTGAATACTTAAACTCATGGCTACTATCTAGGTAGATTCGAAAATCAAAAAATTAATTCTGTCTGATCTATCATCAGACTCATAAACATAAAAAATATTGTACACTCAGAATAATAAATAAATAAAAGAAAACTAGGAAATTAAATTTGAAATCTGTTAACAAAATAGCTCTCATATCCTTTATATATAATTTCCTATAAACAAATTATATTTTGTAATAAGAAAAAAAAAAAAATGAAATGAAAAATCATTAAGTTATTGCAGAGATTTAGGGATCCTCGAATTTAATGAATGGCAATTTCTTTTAATGTTTTATATGTTCTAAAAATTTGTTTCAAATATTCCACTATTAAATTTTGTAAATTAAGAAATAGGCATTCAAGAAGTAAAAATACTATTTTGACTCTCAAATGTGCCAAAAATAATCAAAATAGTGTTGAACAACGATTATCCAGGCCTCTTTTAACCGAAAACATCAATTAACAGTGAGTCTGGGTAATTGATTTTATAACTCTATTAACCGTGATTTATCTCTAATCTCCGTGGCTGATTATATACCTCCATTAAAGATGATTTACATCTTTTACCCGTGACACAGATTTATGCATGTGATGATGTTGATTGTTGATTGATCGTTTGTTGGTCGTTCAAAAACATGTTAAGGCAAATTATAGTATAGGCGTGAATTCGTTTAATCTTTGAACATCAAGGCAGCTTTGTGAATAGTTAGCTCTTAAGAGATGCTTCAAATAGCCTTGTGCTGAGATACAATTAGATATAAAATTATATCTCATTAGATATACATATATGTATATCACACCGTTTGCTAAGTATTATAACTGAAGACAAAATCTAAACATTGTTGACCAGCATAAGACAATGATTTTGTTTTAAATTCTGTAGAATCAGTTGAAGGAAATACGAAAAGACCCACCAGAAATTTAAAAAAAAATTTTGATATGATATAAGTAATTTCATCGAGCCAATTTCAAAGCGTATCCAAGCTTCGTAGTGTCAGAAGCTGGACTTTCTTTGCGTGTGTTTTTGTTAGGTTGGTGCTGAATTGCTCGTAGTAGCCGTTGCATGCTCCAATGCCCAAACTAACTATTACTTTTTTCAAAGCCCAGTTGCAGCAATAAAGAGGCGCCTAGCCCAATGTTTTGATTGCTGCATTACGAGTAGTGAGTATAAACTGGGTAGCACTTGACTTGATTGCCATAAAAACACAGCCCAAGACTGAACAGTCACGGCTTTCTTATGCCATTCACATTTACGGACCCAACTGGACAATGCGACCAGTGTTGCGAAAACAGCATTTTATTCCCCTGTAATTTCTGGCCTTTTTTAAGCTCAATTGAAAATCTGGCTTTTCTAGAAATGAATCAAATGAATGGAGAATCAGATATCGAAACTGTTAAACAAATTTCAGCAGAGTTTATAAAGCGACTAAAACAGAGGTAATTAGCTACTTTAAGGATTAATATTATACATTTTAATGGTCGCTTTTTACCAATTACGTGTATATGACTGACAATAGATATATAATATATATATATAGATATTACCACGAACAAAAAATATTAAAATTTCAAATGTCTTGGAACGAAGTTCTAGCATACAAGGGTTCTAGAGCTGTCCTTGTCATGGTCCAACCAAGCCAACTAAATAAAATCTAGGAGCTGGTCATAAGCAAATAAATATAAATTGAATGTTGCTTTGAATATAAGGTACCACCTTAAGGATTTTTTGGAAGATAGCCTTTATTTTGAAACGATTGGATTAGAGACAGCATACTATAATAAAAACTATCAGCTTTATCAGATTTCTTCTTTTAAAGATACAGTCTTTTTCCCGCTGAAAACAGATTTATTTTTCTAGTCAAAAATCGGCAACACTGGCAACGAATATCACATTAAGATATGCAGATACAAAACGAGACGAGACGCTTTTAATGTTTCATTTTCCAACCTATTATTGTCATTTCTTTTCACATTTCTTTGCATTTGGTGCACATTTTAAAGCCGCTCTGCTGTCACTTTTAATTAAAAAGATTTCCATTTAGTGAGAGCCTTTAGTGGTAAGGGCGTTAACGAAACTAGTGCCACACCAACATTTTAGAAAGGCAAAATAGATAACCAAAAAAAAAAATCAATTAAAAATATGCTTATAATAAAATTTATGAGGTCAGATCATGACTTGTTCGCGCGATTTCTATAAAGAAACATTGCTTTACAATCATATTTTGTCTCTCTTTTAAGGTGAAAGTTTGTGTGGGCATGTTTATTAAATAATAATTAATGAAATTATATACATATACGCACTTTTTTCTCAAATGACTGCGCCGGTCATATGGAAAATACTCAAAATATTCATCATCCATATATGCAGATTTGCTTATGCATGTGTGCGTGCGTGTGTGTGTGTCTTTGTACGAGTATGTGTGTGGGTTCCTTTTTTCCTTCACTATGTATGCGCAAATATTTTGCTGCGATATCTTGCGGTTTAACTCATTCGCTTAACTGAGTTTTAACGCGTCATTGAGCGGAGTGTTAATGTTGATTCTGTATAGCTGATAAGATTTACTTTTAAGATAAGCCCCCAAAGTGCTTGTCGAGTTTTAAGCAGTTGTCATACGTTATGAACATATTCACTTTTTAATACAAGCGCTTCATTGTCTACGACTTTAGTCGTGACAGCAACTACACAGCTGCTGCTGAAGCTAGAGATGAGCGCGTGATCGAGATTGCAGTCAACAGCTGAATCGAACTCGGATTTGTGTCACAGGTCTATTATCGCTTCCGTTTGCAATAGAATTTGACTCGATATTTTCGCAAAAAAATTAAAGATTTCTTCGAATCTATTTCATCATCAGTTTATAGAGGAACTATATAGTTTGTAAGCTAAGCTTGTAATGGAATTCAGTAACGGGATCAGATCTGATTTTACTTTAATCGAATAAAATTAATTTCTGTGGCACTCTGACATATTTAAAATCAATATCACTCGTTTGTAAAAAAAACTTGTCTTGGAATCGGTTACAAAATTGTTAAAATGTATATTTTTGGACTAAAAATTTTACCCAATCAATGATATTGCACTTTTAGTACACTTTTTATATACATATATAAATATACGACACATGTATATTTATGGAAAAAATAAAATAAAGCAGAATTCTTGTAGAAATCACCATACGTGCCAAGCGTGTATGAGAAAACGTAAAAGGATCGTTTTACAAATTATTCAACGAGCAATAGAACGGCTTTAACAACTAGCATAACCAACACAATATACTATTAGAGACTATTGGTAGTTAAAATCACGGTAATCTTCGTGAATTTGACACTCAAACAGCTATTTCATGAACTTCCTCTCACGATCACGCTAAAAGCTCATCTCTTGCTTCAATAATTAAACAATTCCTGCACTTTTGGGTGTTTTTTGGTTTTTCAATATTGATAACTTTTCAATTTCATTTAATACATTAATTTGATTTAAATTTATATTTAATATCTTTATTTCATTTAATATTGGATTGCCAATGTCGACACCAAACCAGGTTGCCCTTTCACTCGGAACGATTACTTATGATCACGCTGCAAGGCCATCTCTAGCTTACAGTTTTAACACATTTTACACTTATGGACGTTTGCTTTTGTTGTTGTTTTACTTTATATGCTTTTCTTAATTGAACACGCAGAAAACATAGAAATATAAATCGATTTCATGCACACATTAAGGAGGCAGTCAAGAAACAGTAATAATAAGCAGATCGTCTGCCCGACTGAACGAACGATCATCAACAAATTAGACACACTTTCGCAATCGCAACAACTTTTGACTATACACACATATGTACATATATGTACATATGTATGTAGATAGTACATATACATATATCGCAACTTCAGGAGGCACAACACTTCTTCATTTCTTCACTTCTTCACTTTTCATTACAAATTTCTTCAAGCCGAACCGATGCAACGGCAACAATTGAAATGCCTTTGGTGCTTTGCTGATTTATGGCTAATATTTTATAGACACGCGCAAGGCGGACGCACTTTATTGTTATTGCTGTTGTTGTTGTTGTTGTTGTTAATCACGATTATGACCACGACTGCTTTTCATTTTATTTTCAACTTCGTCTTCAATTGCTCTGATAACGACGCTAAGTGCGCTTGAAAAGCGAAATGAAGTTGCTAGACAATGTTACTCGACTGACCAAATCACTGATTGACAGACTGTCTGACTGACTAACCGACTGATTGACTGACTAACCGACAGTGAAAATATGCGACACACTTGCATTTATACACATATTTGTTTGCATTGTCTTTAGTAATTAGGGTTAATATACAAATGCATTGACTTTTGATTGGCAGCTTTAAGAAAATGAGAAGAAAAATAAAATGGGGCGTGTGCCAATCGCCTGGTCGCCAGCTTTTTACAAAAAACTTTACCAAGTTAGTGGACGACTTGAACTGACAAACAGTTCGTCGCTCAGCGCTGTTGTTGTAGTCATTAAGGCGTAACGCTGTAAATTACCAAAGTGTAAGCAACAACAACAATAAAAAATCTCATAAAAATGGCAACAAAAACAAAAACAATTTTACAAATACAAATAAAACGCACTCCACGCTGCCTTTGCTCGCGTATTAACAAACGTTTTCTATTGCCTGTGCGACCAGCCTGAAAGCGAAATTTATGGCCAAAAAAAAAACTACAACAGCCACAAAAAATTTAAGTTCAGTTTTTTAAGTTTCGCACAATTTTTCACATACGCCGCGCTGTCTGTCTAATTAAATCAAACGAAGCGCACGTCAACGGCTTTCGCACACCGATGCTGCTTACAATATTTCAGCGGAATTTTGAGTTGTCGTCTCAATTTTCTTCTGCTTTATTTTGTGTCCGGAATAATGCGACAATATGTATTTACCGCAACAATTTCGGATGCGGCACTTGCACGAAATAAACAAAATTACGCCGGGCGAATATGGAGTTGCGCGCAACCGCACGCTTTTGCAGCAAAATTCGGACTAAAGCCAAATGAACCCATCTGGTAACAATGCAAATAGACGGCTAACAAAACGGGTTCGAAGCGGCAACAATAACAAAAAGTAAATGGCCCAGAGCGTAGCGAAGAGCGCAAAACTATTTTGTTGCAATGCAACATTTTGTATGAGAGCGCGAATGGCGTTGCCAGATAGTTGTTGAAGAAAGTATGCAAAAGCGAGTGTGGCCGACGGAAGTAAGAAAATGGATTAGAGCTCTTAATAACTTTAATTTAATAAAATATAGAATCCGAATTCACATTTATTAATCGAAGGAATGTTAGCCAATTTTGAGCTAATTCTCTTCTGTTTAATCTTTATTTAATATCTGTCCTAGGTTGGCAAATTACTAAATTTTATGATAGCTTTGTAATTGCCTGAGCTTTGCCAGGCTCCTATTCGTAACATTTAAATTAGACAATTTAAATTTTTGTTAGTTAATTTCAAAACGTACTACTGAAACCGTATTGGTTTATCGTTATATGTACTAATTAAATGTAAAATGTAGTGTTTAGGTATTTTTCGTGGCAGCAGTGGGTAAGAAGTTAGATGGATAATGCATTTTAGTTTTTTTAATTCATATTTATGAAGTGTGTCGTATGAAAGCGAGCCCTTAAAGCATGAACCCCACTTTCTTTCCAAGTATCTTATAAATTTTGTAAAGAGTGGGAAAAATATGAATCAGTGTTTCTCATTTTGCAATTTGATTTTTTTCCTTTTGTAGTAGGGGGTTTTTATACTATTATTATTTATTTTGCTTTTAGTATACATTAAGTATTGTTAAGATCTATGAACTGTTAGGTTATTTTTATTTCATTTATTTAAACTTCAAATTTATGTATTCCATTAGTTTTTAAGTTTTTTTTTTTCGTTTTCTACACATCGTTATTAAGTTGTCCTAATAATATGGCACACGGTTTAATTTATAATTTTATTCGCCATTTCTTACGTGTCTTACGAGTTTTAAAGTTTTCACTCGATCGTATGTGTATTGTTAAGAACTGTTAAGTCTATGAATAGGATCGGAAACCTCATTAGAAATAGTCAGTCCCTAAGTACTACTTTAATGGTAAAATCCTATAAAAAAGTAGGAGTTACTTTTCTTTTATTTATTTCTTACATTTGTTTTGGCTACCTCGAATTTAATTTTAGTGAAAATTAAACATTTTTTTTTTTTGGAGCAACATTTAACAAGCTAGACTTTTTAAAAGATGCACTAATAAATCCCTCTAAAATGGCTTAACGAGTGGACAAATAGACCAATAAGGGCATCTAGGAATGCCTACAAACAAGCAGGCGTCCTCAAGCTAAAATAATGTTAAAAATGTGTATAATAATTAAGCATATATTTTAATTAAGTACCATCCGAATTGTTTGCCCCTTATTTTCAAATAATTAACATAGAAATATTACTCTTTGAACACACTTTTTAAATCACACTGCAACTCAACAGTCTGGCAGCTCCTACTTGCGCGATAGACGCTTAGCTGCATGACTTACAACATGTTCGAGCTCAACATGTTCGAGCACACAGAGCAAAAATAAACTATGGCCAAAACCACAAACTATGGTCGTAAACAATGCACATTTCACGAGCTACACGATATCCTCAACTGTCTGGCGACTATAAGCATTCACTATTTTGGCTGCCAAATCGTCTGAATTGTTGCCAAATGCAGATAATGTTGCCAAAAAAAATCTAAAACGTTGGCAAGCAAATTTGATGGAGTCCTCAATTAGCATAAAATGCAACTACCGCGATTTCCACTCAAACTCCAAAATGCCTTAATTAAGCAGCCACGTTAAGACTAATTGGAGGCTGCCCACGAAGATCTTGAGCATAATTATGTATGCGCTCTGTTGGCGGTGGCTGTGGCGGTGGTTGTAGAAGTGGCAAACGGACAGCTTGGAGGGTCGGCTGGGCTTTGAAACACTTAAAAGCCAATTAGCTTTGACGCGGCATGCTGTGAACTATGCGCTGTCAAGGCTAAGTTGACTGCAAATGGGAGGGGGATCTGCACAAATGGCAAGTGGTGGCATGAAGGCAGTTCGACATTGAAATTGAACGATTTCTGAGGTCTGCAAATAACATAAAAACTATCATTTGGGGCAAATTGAATTGAAATTGAATTTCGACTGAACTACTCGTACGAGGTGTTGGAATAAAAAACAAATCAATTTTAAAAACAAATTTTTTAAAGTAAAAAATAACTAGCAATAATTAAATAAATAAAATACAAATAAATAAATCAAATAAAAATAAATAAATAAATAAATAAAACTAATTTAAAAAAAATTTAACAAAGCAAATAGTAGAAGGCATAAGTTTTAAATTTTAACAAAAATTAGCTGCTTCACCATCATCGAGCTCTTTTATTTTCTTTATAAAGAACACATTGCTGTACACTGGCAAAATATTAAATATTTTTTATGTAGATTTTGAAATGGCAATACTATTTTTCATAGCGACCCTAGATTTCATTTTAAAGAGATAGAAGTTATTTAAAATATGGCTAAAATATTTTTCTGTGTCACCTAAAACATGCGATTCCTGTGACATACCGAATAGATTAAAAATTCATTTTATTAGACAAAAAGCATTTAAACAGCATTACGAAAATGTTATTCAAAGGAATTTTGATTGGCGAATATCTTTCGTAATAAATTCGTTTCCTAAAACAAGTTTCCTAGATACATTATAGAAAACTAACATCAAGTGATAATAAATATCTATTTAAAAATTGCACTTAAAGAAAATATAAAACTACAAAATAAAATTGTATATACTTATAACCAACAACACCTATATAAACACAATGCTGAACTAAACGAAGCGAGATTCCACACTTATTGAAAACCAACCTATTTCGGACCACGAGGAGATTCTGCAAATGACTCTTAAGGAATGTTTAATGGATATATCACACTGGACAATTACAATAATTACTAAAGAAACATTAATTGTATAATACCGGACTTCCATATTTAAGATTCGGGAAACCGAATACAAGGCACAATATATTTACGCGGTATATCTAAGACCCCTCTGTTCCAGTTATCAGCGGAAAAATTTAAAGTGGACGAAGTTCTTTCACCACAAATTCTTAGAGAAATAACTGTCAACAATACAATAAAGTTGCTTTAAACCGAGCAGCAAATTGAATTTGGGAAAAGATGGAATTTTATTTAGAAACAATTTTTAAAACCTCTTAAATAAAAGCACTATTAAAATTACGTGTAACAACTTATTTGTGTCATTTTTTCAGTACTTCTGAACGCTTCTCGCGCTTAAAACTTACATTTTACTTAAATGAAAATTCTTAGATCGTTGGATCGCCTTCATATTTTTCAAATGAATGTAATAGAGAATTGAAAGCATTTGGACTTAAATCTCAAATCATTTGATTTACGATTTTCTTTTCAGCAAGCCTTCCCTTAGCCTTCTCTAGCCCTATTCTTTTTGATTATAGTCCGTTCACAACGTTGGCAACAAAAACTTCAACAAAATTTGATGTTTTTAGTATTATTTTAACTTTTTTTGTAAGGCCTCCAAATTAGCAACCATGTGGGAGTACCGTCACGTAATACCATATGATACGCGCCTAAAAATGACTCCCTTCTGCCAGGAATGGCAGTCGGTATGTTGGTTTATGCTTAAACTGCACGCCATACTCAAGCCGTTGCTTTTTGAGCGTTTGCTGACATCAGTTGCCACCATTATCGTTTTGGTTATAACCACAGTCTATGCATTTTATTTACTACACAAGCGCTATAAGCAGTATGTAAGTAGACTCTGTCCAGTGTAAGAATGAAAACCACAACATTCTGACCTCTTGGGTCTTAGGTTACCATGAGGGAGCTGCACGCTTTGCGCGAACGCGTCCAGTATGTGAACAATGATATGGTCAAGATGCATGACTCGCTGAACGCCACCCTGGCAACGAAGGCAAAAGATGACAACGGTCGAGCAGTGGATGACAAGTTCATACAGTTTTTGGATGTGATGTTTGAACATGGACCTCCATCAGATTGTGCTAGCACCACCAACAGTATCCCTCTCAACACTACGGACAGTCCGCCCGATAATCCACATACACTGCCCCAGCACAGTTCTGGTGGCAGCTCCATGGAATTACGTCCGAATCCTCAGTCACGCAGTCCCAATGGCAATGAATTGCTGCAGATTGTAAGTAATCTGGCAATCACCTCTGAAATGCTCGTAATTCCATGAAAAAACATAAACAGCCAACTAGACTGGAAGATCAATTCCTCATGGCCGAACCAAGTCCGCTTATAGAAGAACCTTCTGCCATGTTTACAGCCGAAACTCAAACTCCAAAGCAAGAGCCACTTCAAGATCTAGAGCTAAGCCCTACTACCAAGATGAGTCCTACGGTACCCCCCAAACGACCCATCAGACATGGTCTCAATCGTGCCACATCAGGTATACCACTGTATAAGCGGAATACAAACACTGCTCGAGATGGAAACAACACAGTGCGTTGGAGAACGTAGAAATGAAAATTTGAGTAAAGGGTAGAGGAAGATACATAACTCGGAAGGTAACTCAAGATCCAGTCCAGTTTTCAAAAAACTTTGCTCTGGGTCCAAGTATGGGAGAAAGTTAAAACTTGTGCTTAGACAGGGACTCTTCATTGGACGTGGTCTAGTAATCAAAGACGCATGTGTTGTAGTTGTATTTTTTTATCATTTCAATAATGTCGTTTCGTAGTATCAGTTAGAAAATCAACCAAGCCAAGCAATAAAACAGAAACAATCCCATACAAGCCAAGTTATCTCTGCATTGTAAACCTTTTTCCCAACCTTCAGAGTTGCACTTGAAGTTCACCCTCCAATCATTTCAGCATTTGCCGCAAATGACTCTGATAAATGCACAGAAAAGCATTTTCCCAGCTTAAATTACCAGTGGCAGGCAGAAGACGAGAGCAACCAGATAGTAGGAGAAACAAAAAAAAACAAATGCATTTGCATGACAAATTAAAGCTGAGTAAGAGCATAGTAGTACTCTTGCTATGATGTGAATATGCAATGGCCGGAAAGTTGCCTCCACAATTTACGAGACAGTTGCATGAAGGTTAAATGCAATGCACAAGAGTTGAGCACTAATTAAAGAGACCTAGAGAAGACATCAATTGTAGCTCTTGGCACGATTTGGACGTTTGCGTAAAGTTGAAGGACGAATGTCTTCCTTTGAAAACTTTAAAGCAGCCTTTGATCAACTAAATGGTGCAATTTCAACATCTTGCTTAACTAAATGTCTCCTGACAATGATAATCTCTCCCAAAAAAAGCATTGAAGGTCTTATTGGAATTAATACCAGTCTACAAATACCCAAATAAAATATATCCAATTCATATATACCCGATAAAAAAATGTAGGGAGACAACATATCAAGAAAGGTGAGTCCACTGTCTTGGAATAGCCAACCTAGGTATAACATGGGAACTGAATATCACAAGAAACAACTCGGAACCAATAAGAGTGGCAAGCAGAGAGACGAGACATGCATTATTTGAAACCACACATAAAAAAGCTATTTAAGAAAGCGTCCCTCATACAAATGCCTTGCAAAATAAGTCCTAGATATGACAAAAATCTCTTTTAGAGGCACCTTAAGGTAATAAATGGGGAAGTGCATTTCTAGAGGACATATCAGACATATCATAAAGACTAATAAGAGGACGGCGGCTTGGGAGTGGCAAAACCAAAGTTGTATAACCTTGAGAAATACTCAAGGGAGCTTCAGAAATTAAACCAATAAGTTCTAGGCCGAAGTGTGAGACACACTGAAAAAAGTCTGTAGAAAAACATAACGTCAATGAGATCAACAGATTGACTACTCCAAACAGGTAATAGTGTCTAGGAGAGACAAATAATGTTTGGCTAAAATGGATTCCCAGCTGATAAGCTCAATGGGTAGGCAGTTATACGTGATGAAGAAAAAGCTCAAACACTTTTAGGCCAAAACAATTTAAAGAACTCTGAGGAAATCATTAATTTGGAAGGTTCAAGAAAGTTAAGCCTTTCCTCAAAAACTACCTCAAGATAAGTAGTGCCGCTTTTATCTGTCACTTGAAATTGGAGAAGACATACGAGGTTTAACTTATGTGAAATACAAGATCATAAAGTTACTTGCTTAGTACAGAAAACAGATCTTGAAGCTAAACTTTATTTTATGGTGATTACAATAAATCCTAAGGTTCGCATTACCATAACACTACCATCCTAAATACCCATCCTAAGAACTGTTCCAGCCACCATGTCGGCTAAGCATTTCTTATTTGAAGAATGAAGCATAATACAGCTCTATAGCTTCAAACACTCACACCATCTCTACTATAAACCTTCAATCTCGCCCACTTGCAGCTTCCTCGAGATTTTTTAGGTCAGTTTGTTTTGACAAAATATATGCGGACGGCCTAAATTCTGCACACATGCCGTGAATTGTGGCAAAAATTAAAAAAAAAAAAAAGAAATAATAATAATAAAACAGAGTAACAATCGCCTGAAGAAAAACTCGTTTCCAGACCCCAGCCCGATACCTCGTTTCAACATTGTCGTCGTCGTCAGGCCTGTGCGCATTCCAACGTCATGACAACCCCAGCCCATGCGCGAAAAAAGACACAAGAAAACTTGTAAGCCAAGCCAAGCTGCTGAACCGCAGCAGCGTGGTAACTGAAGACCAACTTCTCTCTGAGCCATGGCCTGCTGCTACCTTCAACCTTTTCACTTGAAAAGGGGCGGACCAAACAAAAGCAGATGAACAACTTTGCGGCCAGAGCCAAGTCAAAAGGTAAAGCAGCAGGAAAGGGCAGTTTCGAGAGGGGCCATATAACGATGAGTTAGCAAAAGCCTTTGGAGTCAATACCATCCCATAAGCTACACTATAGTATATAATCAAATAACTCAATTGAAACCTTGCCAGCTAAAAACCCCATGAGCCAAATACTTGCCAATTATTTGTCCAAATTAAATGCTGTGAACTATGAGCAGAAAAAAAAGAAGGCAAAAGAAAGCTCACCAATTGCTCGACTCGGCCTAATCTCTAACTATTAATCTCGCAAATTTATGCGATGCCTTTTGCCATGAACTAGAAAGGCAATTAAATGCCGGCAATATTTGCAATATTACGGGCCGAAAGTTTTATGCCAGCAGAAAACAAAGGCATATTTTTTTCTCCGATATAGTCTTGGTGGGTTGAAATGCTTCCCAAACACATATACATTTGTATGTATATGTAGAACCACTTGAAAAATTGTGTAGCAATGTGGAAAACTCACAGTACGCTGTGATTGGATCCATTTTTTTTTTTTTTTTTTTTTGGCAGCCGTCATTTTTACTAAACGAAATTATAAGATAAGTAAATTATGGAGAGAAAATAAACGAATGAGAAAATAGGTTAATCAGCTTTCTAAATCAATGAGCCAACTGAAAGATTATCAGGTAATTGAAATGGTGTTCAAGAATGTGTGATGTGCAAGCTTTTAGGTTTAAAAATGCGTATTTAAATATTTACATAGGTATACCATATTACTAAATAATTTTGTTTTTTTTTTGGTTCTAAATGCCAAAACCAAAAATGAAATGTGTCGCAACTAAATATGGATTAGGACCAATGAAGTTCTACATGAATCCCAAATTCCAATCAATCAATATATGAAAACTTTGCTTACTGTCTCATGGAGCCCCAGCGACGCTGTGATAAGCTATCGGCGTTGCTGTAAAGAATATGCAAAATATTGGCATAAATATTGGATGTTAGATAACTTCGATGATCATGAAAAAAAAACAAGGAATGAGCCAAACAAAAACAATAATAATAATTAAATGTTCATTTCAGGAAAACTATCGAAATACCAAATTTTCATTGATAGATTTAGTTTTCGCCAAAAGAGTGTTTTTGGAAGCTTTGATGTAAATATGAATTTCCAAGAAAACGTGTAACTTTTCAATTAAAAAAACTAACTATCGAACTTATGGCTATGATATAAAATAATATAAATAATAGTATGCTATGAATGTAACTAAAATGCAATTTATGTTAACAGTGGCATCCAATTCAATTAGATTATAAATTTTTTTTAATGAAATAAAAGAATAATCAGCAGAAAAACTCAAAACAAAATAGGAGTTATTTTGTATGTGATTTCTTGATCCTAGATAAGAAGACTTGCGCTTTAAAATTGCTATTATACTTAATACATAAATTGATAAGAAAAAAATAATAACAATATAGATAATAGGTTTTTGGTAATATTGGCATTCGGTTGAAGATTGCAGTAGAAAATTAACAGAAAATGTGTGCATTCAAATGTTCCAAATATACATATTTAACAATAATTAATTCGTATGTGATGTAAGTAATCTCAAAACAAATGAAATATTTTTCTATTCAAAAACACTTATATTCATTGAATATATAGAACATTTCTTATAAATATGCATTAAGTTTCATCTAGAAATGTTTTGTACTCAACACGCAAAATTTCAAATTCGCTCAAATTGTTTTCAAAATGGCAACCGTGCACAAACGAAATATTTTTCGATTTAAAAACATTTAACCTAATTAAATATATTAAAATATTATTCTAAACAATAAGTTTTATCTATAAATGTCTTGTATTCAACACGCAGGTTCTTCAAATTCGCTCAAATTATTTTCAAAATGACAGCCGTGATCACAGCACAAATGTTTTTCTATTTAAAATCACTTAACTTCATTAAATATATTGAAATATTATTCTAAACAATTAGTTTTCTATTCAACACGCAGGTTCTTCACATTCGCTCAAATTATTTTCAAAATGACAACCGTGAACACAGCACATGCCCCTTACGGTATAATTTAAGAGCGCTAAACAAACTGATGCTCTTTAATTGAGGTGAATAGTGAACTCACCACAGACGACTGGCTGTGTTGGATTGTGTGCTCGTTGAACAAAAGCGGAAACAGAGAGACTGCGGCATGAATCACGGCCTAAACAACGGCTCAGCGATCGAGGAAACAGGTTTTGTTCACACTAAGCTACGCAAACGAGTACATACATACTAATTCACATATGCATGCAGTGAAAAGGTTAAATATTTGAATACTATGTATGCTATACACACTCACACATGCACACATTTGGATACAGACTGGCTATCAAACTAAAAAGTAAACCAAGTTGAAAACTGGTCAGTTTTTTATCGACATTACGTCAAAAAGTTGTTCGTTGGAAGTTAAATAAAAATACATAAGAGCTGCGACTTGTGCGATTTTGTCAGCCCAGATGTGAGATGTGAGACAACATAAATTTCTACTGCATCATCCGCTAATTGCCAATTGTTGACCTTATATGGTCAGTCGTAGCAGCCAGTTAGTTAGTAAGCCCCAACCAGTCAGTCTGTTATTGTTGTTTACCTTGTGGGTGTGCGACGCAGACTCCGTCTGGCCCAATTGTCGCGCGGCATGATGTTTAACTCGTCATCACTGCAAAGCAAAACCAAATAATAGACAAGTTAATAAATTGCGCCACTTAATTCATTGTGCAACTTACTCCTGTGGTGTGGAGCTGCTGCCCACATGTGGCGCCAACTCCAACTCGACACCAGCACTGCCATTCAAATTGTTGTTGCCATCATTTGAGTGTCCACTGTGATTGTGCTGGGAGCTGCTGCCGACACCGCTACTTCCACTCCGATTACCATTCGCTGAGGTCTCCTGAATCGGCACGCCACCAAATTCATTTTCACCATAGCCCTCGAAGGATTCCCCATCGGACAGCGAAGAGCACTGTGATTTAGCGACATCCGCTGTGGATTGTATCAATAAAACATGATCAGTTTCTTATGGCGTAATGGGGTTAAAGCAGCTACGACTTACCTGTGCTGGATGGCGGACTACTAGGCGTGGGACTGCTGTCGCCAGACACAGTTTCCGCGTACAGAAAATTATTTGTGCTGGACTTGATATTGCCATTATTAGGCATCTTAATGCGTGGCATGGGCGCCATAATTGGGCTTGTGGACAATGACTGTAAATAGGAATTTAATTATTAGATTAAGTCTTCGATTTATTATATCCAAGTTTAAAGTAATGTATTCAAAAAGTGTATTCAAAATGCTTCATGACTGATTCATTTATTTATTCATTCGTTTCATTCATCTCATTTATTCATCTGATTTATTCATTTCATTTATTCATTCATTAAGGACAGTACAAGCCAATAGTGATAGGACGCCGGAAATAAATTTGTTGTTGTTGTAAAAATAACACTTAAAGACTGGGTTTTGTAAATTCAACCCACAATTGAGGAACAAATGGTGCGAAAACAGTGATATAAGTGAATGATTGCTAAAACTTTAAAAGTATCCGAAAATCGAAATCCTAATAAAAGAAAGATACTAATGATAATAGACTTGTTTTGAGAAAATTGTTAAAACTTTAGTTAACATTTGACTCTGATCGACCAAACATTGAACAAAGAAAGTGAAAGTACTTTGAAGCAGCAAAATAGAAAAAACAGATGAAAATATGTTAAGGAGTCCTGTATGATTCAATATATTAAAATCAAATAAGCAAAACCAACTCATTTTTATTGTAATTGTGGATGAAAATTATGATCTTATCATTTTGGAAAGTGTAGAAAATGTTAGTAACAAAAATTGTGTAAGTTGCATAGTAAAAAAGAATATGACTGCGAGGACCAGAAGATATTCAGGATATCCCGGGTTTTACCAACATTGTTAACTTCAATGAACACTCCTAATAAACGAAATATCAGTTCAGTTTTGATTTAGAGCCAAAGTAAGAATTCTAACGCTGCAAATAATATTATATGTGAGTAAAATAAAAGTGCTTCATATATTTAAGGAAACATTTTTGGCTATTCAAATTCAAAATGATTGCAATTTTTTAAATCAGTTCTTAATGCTTTAGAAGCTTTACCTAAGGTACAAGATACACTTCAAGAAAGTTGGGAAAAAAGAGCAAACATTTTAATATTTAATTTGTGCATAGAAATTGTGTATAAATATTGCACAAGAACTATGAAGCAAATGCAACACATTTATAACTGAATACAAAAGGGCATAACCCGACCTGCCCCAATCAACATGTAATTTCTCTGCCATTTCTCTTTAACAATTGTAGGCTCGATATTGCATGCAGGTCAATAGGTTAAACTGGCAATTGGTTGGGCTTCGACATGCAACCGATTGCATGTGGCAATAAACTCGCAAATTGGTAACAAACTGAACTACAATATCTGACATCTGACGGCACTTAATATATGCACAGTGAAAACTCTCTTGGCCGGACACTCACGGCCGAGATTTTAATTCAACGATCAAAATCTGAGCTTCAGATTAAGAATTTAGCTGCTTCTTTTATATTGCGGAACTTTTTTCTAATTTATTGAAAAGATTTGTTTTCTGCGAATCAACATCAACGCTGTATTTTTATTTGAGGTACTGATTTAGTATTTTTCTTTTAAAATTAGCTGATCCTCTGATTTTGGTTTTTTTTGGAGGTACTTCAATATTCTTTTATCTCTAATTTAAAGCTTTTGATTTTATATTCGTTTTAAGAATTAGCTTCCCCTTTTTAAGCAACCTTACTTTTTTCTCTTATATTCGGAGATAAATAGAAATTTCAATTATTTTCTAACTATAACTATTAATTCAAATTAACTATTACTGTAAATATGAATAGCTTCAAGTTCTTTGTGCAAATAATGTTTTGTTGTGGTTTTTGTTCTATTATTAAATGCTAAAATGTGCAATTTCCACCACACATGAACTCAATGTCAATTTATAGATTTTTCATGGCAGTGCTCTAAAAATAACTAACCGCTTTGGAGCTGCAACAGGTGCAGTCTAATAACGTCAGCAATAGTTTGTAACAAATTGTAATTGTAGACCAAAAAGCATAGCAACAAAATAGGTCGAGGTTTGTTGTGGCCAATACTTTTGGGTCTACTTGTAGATAATCATTGTGTCCCTCTAATAACATTAGCGCCCTTGCCTTTTTCAGCTGCACTCGCCGGTCCTCCCTAATTTCTTAGCCACTTCTCAGTGCCAACTCACCCACAACGTCGAGTCATGTACATTTATCAATGGTCAAGTGAAAGACTTAACAATGAAATTTCCGTCTCTAGGCGGAGAGTAAGACATACAAATTGTCGTAATTACATTATAATTGCTACGGCTTTTGTTTAGCGTCATTCTCTTTGCGACAAAATTTCATTTATTTGGGTTACACGCTTTCGTTTCTCTACTGTTGGCATTGTGGTAGAGATGATTGGCGTGAGGTTTGGAAAACCTATAAATAGTTTACAATAGGCTGTTAAGCGGCCTATAGTATCGTCGATGTCTGACAATTTACAAAGTTTGTTATTGCCTGATTGATATGTCATGGCCGTTAGTTGTTGCCGGCTTTTCAGAACTGGGTCAGCTAATAGTATTTCAACCAAGCTGGATTCTAGAGCAATGTCACTGGCTGTTTTTGTAGCGATGGCTTTGGGTTGTAACAATGTTTTCTTCTCAGCATTTCAGGAATTATAAAAATATTGACTTATCAGCTTTTATTAACAAATATATCTGCTACTTTCCATCAATTTGTTAGGCATAAAGGAATTAGTATGAACTGATAAAAATGTGAGATGTTTCATGAAAGAAAATATTTCAGAAAAAAGTGGTCTTACATTCCATTGTCGATATCTTAATGTAGTTATTTGTCTGAAATCATATTCCAATTGAAATAGCAGGCATAACTTTTATATTTCTATTTTAGCTAAAATAATTATATTTTTAAATTTTAATTATTTTTTTATCTCATTGAACTGATATTTGGTTGGCAAATAAAACATAGCCATTAATTAAGAAAATAAAGTTCTTAACGTTTATTCACATCTACATCACTATATTTACTTAACGTTTATTCACATCTACATCACTATATTTATTTCAATATGATTAGATCATTTTTTTTTCAAAATTAAATAAAAAATCATTTTTAAAAATGAAGATAGATAATTATTTGCTTTTGCAACTACAAATTAGCAGCATTAAACTTTTTAAATGAAGTTGAAAACTCGAAAAACAAATAACTTAATACGTAAATTTCCACGTTTTCTTCATAAACACTTTTAATGGGAAACTAACATTTTTTGCAATAAATACTGGGCTATTCCGAATGCTCTCCAGTTTAATGGCATATTCATGATGCAACGTAATGTTTTTTTTTTCCCCCTTTATTTTTTTCTCGCATCTTTTTTAAAGCTCTGGGATCACATGATACTTAAGTACGTATTATCTATGCCGTGTCACTGATTTTGCTTTCACAACTCGTTAGATTTACGATATTCTCATGACGTTCGCTTACGTCTTCTCATATTTGCATTTCTAAGGCACTATATGCAGATGGCGAGCTCAGAACCCACAACAATACTGTACTAATAATACCAACAAACAATCAGCGATTCACACAGTTCAGTAATTGCGCATATCAGGTGACGATGTCGAGAAGCAGCAAACAAAGCAAATTTCATGGGAAATATAATTAAACAAATTATGCGCTCACACCAGCCAGCAACTAAATAAATTAAGGGGAGGGAGAAGAAACCAAAAAGTAAAGCTTGCAGTGCATACAAAATCAGAGAAGCGCAACCAATGAATCAAATAGCAGCAACAACAACTGCAATCCATAACCAGCTGCTCACACGACTTGGCTTAGACAGAGAGCTTAGTAAAAAAAAATTATACTGATACTTGCAGATAAATCAGCGAATGAGGTGAAGTCTGAAGTCGCAGCATCTTGCGCCTTAACTGTAAGCAATAACAACAGCACCAACAACAACAACAACAATAACAACAACGGCAGCAACAACAGTTAACAAACAGACACTGTAACTGCGCTTTGTGGCTTGCAAGCTGCCGGGCCGGGCCAACAACCGGCAAGCGACCAGCAAACTGCATTTGCCTGACACAGTTAAATAAACAATTATTTTTTCTTTTTGAAAAAAAAAATTTGTTTTTGGCTGAAATTGGAAAGGCGGAGGCAGCAGCAAACACAACTTGCGAAAATATTTGATTCACATGCCCTTTTCCATCAAATCTTTGCCACATTACAAGTATTATGCAAAAATGATTGCATAAGCTGCTCCAGCCAGACAAAAACTAATATAAAGAGAAATAACAAAAATAAAAACTACAACAGCAAACTGGCGAGCATCGATTTTTCAATGCAGTTGACCAACCGAGACTAGGAAAATGTCGTTGGAGTTCATTGCACCCACACGTCGTCGTCGTCTTCGTCATCGTCATCAGTCTGTCGTTTGGTTGGTGGTCAAAAAAAAAAAAAAAAATAGCAGCCACAAAACACACACCCCACCATACCACAGACTATACAAATACTACTATATAACTAACTTGGCTTGGCTTGGCTTTTCTTGCTTGCTTTATTATTGTTGTTATTATTGTATAATTATTGTAGTCACTGCTTTAGGCCCCCACATCATCATACCACATGCCCGTACTTGTTATTAGTTTGGGTTTTGCTTTCAACGCATTTAATTTATGTGGCGTTTCAAGTTGAACTCTGCTCAGACCTACAATAAATTTTCATTATATGTTTACAAAAAAGCTTATTTTTTCCACTATGAAAACATTTATAGTATGTATAATTGTAAGTCAATCAATATTTAATGACAAGTTTATGGTGCATTGTTAAGGCAATTGTCTTTTTTTCATTATAAGTAGTTGTTGTTATTGTTTTGGTTTGACTATTTATTGAATCGCATTGCATATAAAGTGA
Organism: Scaptodrosophila lebanonensis; assembly: GCF_003285725.1. Classification (NCBI taxonomy): domain Eukaryota; kingdom Metazoa; phylum Arthropoda; class Insecta; order Diptera; family Drosophilidae; genus Scaptodrosophila; species Scaptodrosophila lebanonensis. The sequence continues at coordinate 10,796,342 of NW_022060742.1, read as the reverse complement.
AAATCATGGTGTTAAGTAAGCAGTTAGTTTGCTAACAAGCGTGTAACACGCTTAGAGAAAATGTTGGAGTAGCAGACCCATAGCAGAGAAGAGAAATTTCAGCGCCAAGCAACTCCAATTATTAGAAAGAGTTATATCATGAAGACCACTCTCTGTTATTCCCAACCATAATCCAACTGCTATTCTTATAATTTGGAAAAAAAAAAAGCCAGCAATTTAATTAATTTAAATTAAAATCAAAAATTTAAATTTTCAAAGGTTAACAATTTGGAAATGATTTCCCTAAAAAAGCGCCAAAGGCTGCCATAACGAGACTGGCATTAACTAAGCTATTGAAGCAGGTGGATGCCCGTTTACACCCATAAGGAGGGTGAATTTTCTCAAAACCTTAACTTATTACACACCTACATACAGTGTAAACCTGTGTCCGATTAGGAGATTCTTAGCTATTGGGCTATGCACTGATTACCAATCGGTCAGTTAATCAATTAGGCAGGACAAACTATTTTATACATGTATGTATGTAAGTACATATATAATTCATATTCGTTTTGTCATTACTAAGATTCACAGCTCAAACAAATAAAAACATTAATGCATAACTACTTCATATATATATTCAAATTTTTAATATAATTTAGAATTGTTGTGAATTCTCCCACAAAAACCGCAAAATTCCTGCAGCTCTTGTTTTCTATGTGTAAATAAAGCCGTTGGACACATTTACAAGTGTCTGACGTCATTCTTTGGAGATAGACGAAGGTTTTTCTGCAGTTTTTCTGTGTACCTCTAGTGCCTCTTTCAGTTTGTTATTTACAACATTGTAAATATATGTATATTTATTTATTTATTATTTATTTATTATTTATTATTTATTTATTTATTATTTATTTCTTATTTCTTATTTATTTATTGTTTATTTATTATTTATTTATTATTTATTTATTTGTTATTTATTATTTATCTATTATTTATTTATTATTTATTTATTATTTATTTATTATTTATTTATTATTTATTTATTATTTATTTATTATTTATTTATTATTTATTTATTATTTATTTATTATTTATTTATTATTTATTTATTATTTATTTTTATTATTTATTATTTATTATTTTATTATTTATTATTTATTTATTATTTATTTATTATTATTATTATTTATTTATTATTTATTTATTATTTATTATTTATTATTTATTTATTTATTATTTATTTATTATTTATTTGTTATTTATTTATTTATTATCTATTTATTATTTATTTATTTAACACAATATTTTGAAGGGGGAGCCTAATAGAAGTCGACTCATCTTAGCGTCCCGATCAAGAATATATGTTTAATTCTAGAACGCTGCTTTTATAACACTCATTAAACGAACTAAACGAACATTTGTTCTTAAAAAGCTCGTTGTTTCAGGGATGATAGCAACGACATACTCTATAGAGGATACTATGTAGATTCGAACATGGAGATCAGAAGAGGAAGTCACCGAGAAGTTTTGTTGAACAATTTATTCATTTTTTCATTCGCATTGAACTATCAATAACAATAACAACACTAGTTTGTTTTACAATCTTGCATTTAATTCCAAAACACAAAAAAGGTATGTACTTTCATGGACTCGATTTAGTGTATTTTAAAGATCATGTGGTATTTACTTCTATTGATTTCTATATACTTTTTACGTAATAAATTTGAGGAAAGAGTAACAAACAAACTGTTTCTTATTATCCCATATACATACTAATGATTAAGTTTAGGAGTTTGTATGCTTATAAATTTGTATATGCTTATGTAACAGAAGCTTGTTTCTATGTATATTTTTTCCAACTTTATTACCTATACTCGTGTCTTATAGCTCCTATATCCAATTCACAAACTACTTAAAAGGCGGATACCTTACCTCTCGTGCACACAAAATGTTCATGACGTAGGCACTTTACAGACGAACCATTAGCCATATGCTTTAGATCAAACAAGTCCGCTGTACATACATACTATATATGTACATATACATATGTATAACTCAATATTCTTTTAATTATAGCACAAATTTGTTTCATGTGGGAGACGCTGTCGGCTCGTTTATTAGATTGTTATCCGAGACTGGCGGGCGGCTGACCGCACAGCTGCCTCCCCACAGAAAATGACTAATAAACTTGAACTTGCGCTCGAACTGGTCCGATGAATGGCTAAGCGAACAATGTATAATGTATAAAAATTGTTTTATGCATGCAAAATTAATAATATGATTTCAACTTGTATATAAGTATAATACAGTACATACGAGTACATGCATGTCTAATATACGATGGCACACTTATATTTAGCCACGAAATTGCCTGGTGGTGCGCAATTTTGTCAATTGTTTCATTCAACAGATGTTTTGCATCTTAATAGGAGAAAGCGAAAGTAAAATTGTTCCCAGAGACTCAACAATGAGACTTCAAGAAAACGACTCTTTCAATTAAAGATCGCAAGCCAAGCGACTGAGTAAGCATTAGAATGTTTCTGATTGCATTTCATATCACAATTTCCTCATACTATACAAGAGAATTTGCTTTTTGCACTGTAATATTCAACTGAGAAGAAACTCATAATATTCTTTAAAAAAAACTCATGTTTCATTTAATATTCCTAATATTGTGCGTGTCGGGCAGTAAGTTAAAAGAATAAAATGACGGCAGAATTATAATTTCGCAGCAGTTAAATTTATAGGTCTTTGTTCAATTATTTGGGTTTTTGTGGCTTATAATACATACATAAATTAATAATCACATTTTGTGTAAGTCTAAATCTAATACTATTAAAAAGCATTTATAAAAAAATGATTTGATTACATTTTCAAATACCGTTTTTTCAATAGTAAAGCAACTTAAAAATCTATCTACTGATTCGTTAAGCTACCAATCGTCAAATTTAAAAAGTTTACATTTTTTAAATTAGATAATAATTACAATTTCATCCATATTGATTAGCCAACTGATTTATCTTTTTAAACAAAAATTTATTCTGTTAAGATTTGTACACCGATTGGTCCTCTGGCAGCTATATTAAATAATAAGGCTTTTATGGTTTGTAATAAAATTTGAGTTTTCCTTACTATTATTTATATTGTTTATATATTTTAATTGGTTTCGATTCGTCTCGCCGAACTTATCATACATATGCATATGTATTATATTGAAATTATTGTATGAAAATCTATAAATTATTATAATAATCAATCCCATATATGGATCATTCCATTCATAGTACTTGCCACTTTCTCTCATTTGTTGTATATTCTTAGAATCTGAAACTATTGTATAATATAAATCTATAAATTATTATAATAATAATAATAATCTATAAATTATTATAATAATCAATCCCATATATGGACCATTCCATTCATAGTACTTGCCACTTTCTCTCATTTGTTGTATATTCTTAGAATCTGAAACTATTGTATAATATAAATCTATAAATTATTATAATAATAATAATCTATAAATTATTATAATAATCAATCCCATATATGGATCATTCCATTCATAGTACTTGCCACTTTCTCTCATTTGTTGTATATTCTTAGAATCTGAAACTATTGTATAATATAAATCTATAAATTATTATAATAATAATATAAATCTATAAATTATTATAATAATAATCTATAAATTATTATAATAATCAATCCCATATATGGATCATTCCATTCATAGTACTTGCCACTTTCTCTCATTTGTTGTATATTCTTAGTAAGGATCTGAACTATGAAATCCGACTAAAGTATACTTACATCTAGAATTAGAACAACAGACAGAGCCTAGACAACAAGACACAGCATATGCTAGTATTTGTTTCTGCCCCAGTGCGTGTTGCATGTTATTAATGGGGAAGGGGCACTTGAGAAGGCTTCGAGTGCTCACATCTAATAATTATGCAGAAGGCACTACAGACGCCACATAATGCTCGGGTATTATGAAACCGCACGACCCAAGCAGCAGAAACTAAAATTGGACATGCATGTACATACATATGTATATACCTCAAATGGTAGTGTGCTTTACACACACGCACACACATACATATAGTGACAGACACACTTACACGCTAGTCGTCAGCACCGTCTTAGCCCGCAAGTCAAATTAGTTGCCCAACAACTGGCGGAGGTGGACAAGACGTGCGGAACTACAACCACATGTCCATAAACGTACACATTTCGACAGAAATACTGCTGCACATGCTCATAAAAATCCGTTATGGTATCGAGTGAAAATTCTTATGAAAAACTCAATTAAAACGGCGCGCCATCGGGCAAACGGCAGACGGCAAACGGATGCATAGATTTTTCACAAAAATCCTTGCCAGCACTTGGATTTGAGTTGGCTTGGCTGACTACCTGCTGCTGTTTTTGCCACAACAGTTGTGCACCAGCTGTAGTGCAACAGCAACAGCAACATCAGACAAGAGGCAAGCAGCATGTCTTGAGATTGATTTTCAGATAAAGTAGATACCAGTTTTTGTTTTGTCTAGGCACGAGCAGCTGTCGCGTGTTGCTGCATTGATTTGGAGAGTCGATAAAATTGCTGCTCAACATTTATGAATTTCATAAAAAGTGAGTCATGTGGGCTTTCGAAATTGCACTTCTTCTGTTTAGTTGCATGGCCGAACTATACATTAACCAGATAACAGAACAATAGCGAATCTGCTTGTTAAATTTGTATTACACACCACAAGTTCTCTATTTCAAAAACGCAAAAAATGATAAGAAATTAAAATACGGCGAAACCTACGTTAGAAGAGCATATTCCTTCCCCCTTTTTTCCCCCAAAATTTAAACTTTAATAAACAATATACCCTTTAGACACAAGTAACTTTCAAGAAACGGAATTGAGGGATTATATTTTGCTTAGAAGATACGCAACAAGCAGCTATTCGTAACTTACTATTTGAACACTTTTCAAAAAGTGCTAAATAATTATTAATTATAAATTTAGCCTAAGTACGTTTCGTTTATTAGTACAAAACTAATAAGTTTTATGAGCAACTGCATGAGGTCTTCGTATGCTGTAGATCTACTTGTATTCAACTTTATTTCAGCAATTCTCAGCAAATGAATTAATAATCAACATACACGTACTTATAATAATAATAAGGCTATTATTGCATTATTATTATTATTGCATGATGCTCGGAGCAAATAATTATGGACTATTATAAATTGATACCAGGCAACGAAAAAGCTGACACAAGGCCAAATTATCCGCAATACTTACAAAAATTCTTCCAACTTTCCCAGAATGTACACTATATTCTCATGTCCTGCCCATACCAGCTACTGGCAAGGATTCCATCGACAGATACACTTTCTCAATCAACTCAAATCCCATCTCTCTTATTTTAAATCTCACATAAGAAAATCAAATCTATACAATTAAATTTAAGAAATTAATGTAAAAATCCTGCTAACTTAAGACCACGACAATCATAGCCAAAAACTTATTACCTTTGAAGCTTTAACTTAAAGCTAATATTATATAATTATGTACTACTAAGTATATACAATTATACATTTATTATAAATATTTCTTTGGACCGGTTTCTCATTAATCCGCAAACTCACACCTGTTTTTAAGCTGACTTGGAGAACAGTCAGTATTGTTTTATCATATGTGTTACTTGTATGATGAACTGCTCTTAAGAAATGCAATTCAATATATTTTTGGAATTCACATAACTCTAAGTTCAGTTAGGTTTTTGCAGTGGACCGCTGATGAGATCAGTTTGGAGACCGGTTTAATAGTAACTTAGCATTTTACTTTGTTTTGAAAATATTAGCAGTGCTTTGAGTGCTTGAGCTCTCTAGAGTACAAGAACAAATCTCTATGTACCCCTGCTTTAGTTGACTCTGCTTCTTCCTTTAACAGAGTGTCCGCCATCTGCTTACTCTGAATGCCCCGGAGGCGGAGAGTAGATCGAGTAGATGTCCAACATTTTCTCGACGCTAAGCTTACCCTTTTCGCCTTTTCGAATTCAATAAAGTTTTTAATTTGAAATGCTCACACACTAAGCAGTTAGGCTCTCAAGATGTTATTATAACAATTAAAATAAAGTGTGCTCTTATCGTATTCTAATTGCCTATTCCTACTTAAGCACTTAGTTTATGAGCATATCTAAAGCCTCCTATCTTTATTTACGCTTTGCATAATAATACTTTTTAATAATCAGCGTAAAAAGTATGCGTCTTTAAAATGTTGTGTGAGACGTGTTTGGACTTAAATTTTGAAAAATATAGTATATATGTATATTATTTCAACACTACACACTAAAACTAAAACGTGCTCATTATATAAATTGTTATAGCCAACCATTCAGAATTTACCCGCGCAATAAAAAAATAAACTGTTACTATAGTTTTTGACATGCTGTTTAACAATGTTTTGGATAACTTTTATAACAGAACAAATCAGCAAATTAAATGGAATACACAATATATATTTGTCATTAATAAATGATCAAAATTGTTTGAAAATTCGGGCGATATCAATAAAAATACGCCCCTCAGTGTACCAATGTGTATCCATGGGAACACTCCCCCACACAAATACAAATGTAGGATAGAGAACAAAAGAACGCCCCATTTATTGAAGTGCCCACCAACAATCAAAGCCCAAAAGATTAAAACAATATTGATTAATTATACCAAAACAAAAATAAATAGAAAGAAACGAAGGGAAATGAATGGAAAATGCATTGCGCCACAATCGGAGACAGAGACACACAGACATGGAAATGAAAATTTAGGTCACTGGGCAGCGTTGAGGCATTGGAAAAGTGTGTGGAAAATGCACAAAGTGAATGACAACATTAAACAAGAGTCTGAAAGTCTGTGGCAGTTGCTCGAAAATAAAAGACATAAAAGTGCTTTTGTAAGCCTGCAACAACAGAACATGAAAAACATTTACAGTTAAAGCCGTTTTGAGTTTGTGGGAAACGAATGGAAATGCAGGCCAGGTTCTACAAATTGTCTGACAAATTGAGTTAGAATGTGGGAAGGTGCAACACAGGGGAAAAACTGTAAAAATATAAATCTCGATAAATTCCTTATGTGATGAAGCAGCTGTTTTTTATTATTATTATATATTTCTGAATACTCTTTTGAATGCCCTTTTATACAGCAAACAAAACGAATTTGCATGTTTTTAAACTCGTTTATGGCTAACAGAAATAGTGGTTTTCAAATGAAATTGAATTTTGAAAAATTCTATTTTTTATTTGGATATTTTGTTTTGATAATTTTTATTCTTCTTTGCTTGTAGGTATACGGCTTATCGAGAATAGATTCAAGATTAAATATCTTCAAGAATATTCTTGAATATTCTTCTTTTAAGGGTCAAAAAAAGTTAACTATAGACTACAATTTTTTAGACGAAGAATAAAAATGTTGGAAATTCAACCGAAAATGAAGCTTATTTTCTTTTAATAACGTTTAAGTTATATACGAAAATATTTGAAATTTCTTATATTTTTGAGGAACAAATTTTCAAATATATGTTAAGTTTGATTAAATATTTGCCATTATAAGAAATAAAATGGTAACTTTAAGTAATTTCTAGTTTGAAGGCAACTTTCTTATATCAATAACAACTTTTAACTAAACATAATGGAACAGATTTCCATCGAGTTAGAATCGAAGAATAAAACTCTGAAATACGAAATTTCTGCAAGTGTTTATATTTATGGTCAATCTTTTTTTAAACTCTTTACAAATTGTCAAGTATTAAAGAAGCATTTCAATTAGCCTTTTGGAGCAAATCATAAAACTATCCATTTATATCCCACTTTCCTCTTTAGTCAACACTCATGTTGACTATACATTTCATTCAATTTCATGTGCCACATTTTATTTTTATGCCACAAGCTGTCTGCAGCACCAGGCTGCACTATTTTTGACTGCAATCCGCCGAGATACTGGAATGGCAGGCCGCGCTAATTTGTAGACTGTTTAAAATGCTCGGAACGTCGGCTGAAGCGGAAGCCAAAAGCAGAAACTGTCGTCAAGTGTCGCGTGGAGTGGTTTGCTGAATGAATAATGACGCAGAGGCGATGTATGGTTGGACGGGTAAGGTTCTTGACTTGTTACAAAAATTTTGCAAAACAATGAATTCCACTAAATGCGAAAGAAACTGCCACAACTTCTTTATTATGCAAAAGGAACGGACCAGTGGTGGAGAGTTTCGTTCTAAAATACCAACACTTTGAAATGCTCGGTCAGGCTCGCAAATTCACACAAATTCGTTACAGAAATAAACGTTTCAATTCAAAAAGGCATTAATAGATATTTCTTCCAAATTGGCAAAACGCTTTTATTTTCCTTTACCATTTGCTTTGAAAACGTTTTCCAATAAAAAGTATGGAGTTTAAAGCTACTTTATCAATCTCAAATTTATGTTTCTAAAACGTGTATGTGGGGGAAAAATTCAGTTCAATTGACGTAAGGATTTATCTTTCTCTTGGGCATTATCGATTCCTCTGCTAGACCCTTAAATGAGGTACTGCTGGAAGCCATTAATAGATGAGAGAATATGGCTACAGCAGCACGGTGTTTTTTGCAAAGAATTCAAGTTTTCAGTGATGTCATCCCGAGACCGCACTTAAACCGGATTGAAGAAGAGGCAATAATGAGCTTTAACAGAGTTGTTGATTGCCCCAACCTGCGTGAGGAAAAGGTTATTAAAGACCATACCACATGCCAAACAAAAGTTGTTAATACCTTCTGGGTCATTTAACAGACCGCCTTTATCTATCCCAAATATGTGAGACTATTCGCACTTTCAAACGCCGTTAACTTTACCAAAAGTGTACAACGACGTTAAATCAAAAATATTGACTCTGGTGAGATGTCCAAATAAATCGTTTCAGAAAGATTATCCCAAACAGTTGAGGACAATACGGCTAGCATTTTAAGTTTTAAGGATGGATTAACGGAGGAGGATTAATCGTGATCGCAAATATTTGAATAGAAAATCAAATGGCAGAATCACGACTTCGAAGGCCACCATCTCCCACGGAGGTGGCGGCATTCCTGCCAGTCTGGTTAGTGGTGTGTAGGGTCCAGCGGTTAACAGTTTAGATGGCAAAGCCTAATGTATCTACCTATATCTATGTGTAGAAACTAAGCTAAGTATAAAATAATACCTTAATCCTATCTTAGAAAGTTAATAGTTTTCAGACCTCTTTAAGAGTCTGGTGTTCTTGTAAAGTTAAGTAAGGGATGTGTTTGAACTTGTGATTTTCATTATCTGTTATGAAATTGAAATTCTTTTCACTTGTCTTTTGCTCTATCAACTGCGCTTAATTATCTTTTTCCTTTTGATATTTGATAGCTTGCTAGTAGAGGCTAGTGCCTCTGTTTTCAAATGGAATGATACCTGAATTCAATATCAAATCAAGCTTTCATATTACAAACTAGTATACCCTTATATTCTTTGGGTACAGGATATAAAATATATATGTACATATATAATATAGTACATAGCTTTTTTTTGAACTACTGGCCCACTCTCAATTTAAAAACATTTGTTGATATTAGTGGATCCACTGACCTCGCTTATTATATTTTTTTCCTTTCAATTCTCCTAAATGTTCAACATTTTATTTAAATTTTAAATGATTTCATTACTTGTTGCAAAAAAGTTGAACAATTGCAACAATTAGCATGCAAAGCATTTAAATAAAAATCAGCTAAAATTATAATTACACGCCTTGCGCATTTGAACTTCAATCGATTCAAGGTAAGCAAGTTGAAAACAATTTTTATTTTTGTATTTTGTTTACAAACAACAAGGCAAAGATACAGACTGAGTCAGTTGTTGTTATTTTTATTGTTTTTTTGCTGCATGCCAAAATAAAAAGTGCCAGAGGGAGAACAAAAAGTGATAAAAGAAGAAGAGCTGAAGAAGCGTGTCAGCAACAAAAATACAAACTTGTTTATTTATGGAAAAGCGTGAGGCAAAATTCTTAAAACAAAGTCATGTGGAGCCCAGTGGCTGATCGACAAGAAGACGGCTCGACGAAGGCTTCAATTGACATTTAATTGGTTTGGAGAGGCACGAGTGACTGTTTGACTGACTGTCTGAGGTGCAAATGGAAATGCAGTCAGACAGCCAACAAAGTGGGTCAAATGCATTTCAAACATGCAACTTGCAGTTCATTGCACCAAAAAAAAACAGAATCAATGAAAAAAGTTCTGCTATAAAAGACGCTGCAGCGCACAGAAAAATGTTTGTAATTAGTCAGACAGTCGAGCACATGGACTTGTCAGTCTCCACGTCTCTGTCTAATGCCACGTCGTGCATTCCCGGCACGTATAGTATGCACATATATCCAAATATACATATGCATGTACATATGTATGTGTTTGTTTGTGGGACAACTATGACGTTCATGCTGTTGTTGCGACGGCGCGGCGGCCCATTTGATGACACCTACGGGCAAGTAAATAATTGCGGTTGCAATGCAAACACACGAAAGTTTTTGTTATTCAGGTAAAAAAAATTAAGGTAAATGTGGACTTTAAACAGGTGTCGCATTGCTTTTTATGTGGTTGCAGTCATGTTGTCTGATGGTTTAATAGTTTAATGTACCCAATGTATACAACTGCGGGAACATACATAAGTACATTTGTATGTATGAAGATACACATGGGTATGTACATATGTTAGACACTTCCGCAATTCCACTTCACTGACTTTGTTACTCTTCCAGTTTGGTTTTTACTAATTGGTCTTGAGAGTATACATCTTTTTCTTTATCGCATGTTTTAAAATAAAAATTTTGAGTTATGTACCGAAATAATATAGAAATAAAGTCAATGGAATTCCATGATCAACCAATTGGAAAGACTATACACTTCAGTTTATTGTCCAAAATTATTATTGTTATTTATGTGACCTTTTAGAATAACAGTGTCCTGTCCGTTTGATTTTATCTTCTATTTCTGTTCCGTCTTCAATGAATTTTTAAGTTCTTTTGTCCATTAAATATTGGAACACATTAATTGGGTGATGTTAATTGATGTACTATAGATTTTAACTTTAAATAAATCTCAACATGAATATATGTATATTTCTGTCTGTCCTTTAACTAATATAGAAATTTTCCAGTTTGCATATAAGAATGAATTAATAAAAATATTATTCTTGGGAAATATTTTACAGTACAGACAGTGAGGAAAGGTTGTGGATCCCTAAATAGTATGTAAAGTTTATAATAAATCGCAACACCAGCAGCGACAAGTTATCAAGAGACTGAAACCCGGCCTTTAATGCTATAATTCGTAATGATTTGCACTTAAACTTTATTATAGAAGAAATCATCAATAAAATAATGCATTAGCACAACACTTTTGCAAATCGTGTCCAACCATTTATGCAGACCATGTCTATACTGCAAAATTACAAAGTGCTCCGTAACAAACTGCAAAGTAAACTACAAGTTTAAGCACCAGGAAAAAAAAAAGATGCCCCCAGGTCAAGCAGAACAAACAAGCGATAAGCCTTTAAGAAACAAAGCCATAAACAAAAGCCAAACAAGCTAAATGCTTAACAACAACAGCAACCAAATCCGACAAACTTGGCCAAGCCGCATAACTGTGCCAAGGCGATGGGAGAGACAACATAATGCACACACACACACAACAAACAAGTAGCAGCATACAAGCAACAGCAACAACAATATTTTGGACATATGCATGTATGTGCATAATTTATGCAAAATGCACCGTTAGAGAGCCTTCACTAATCCATTCTCCCGCTCTCTTTCTTATGCCCGCTCTCAACATTACGTATGTGATGTATGTATGTTTGTATGTATGTATGTACATTGGGCAGAATGTTGAAAAATGTTAACAGAGGGCTAAATAGTTAAAATGAAGGAAGTAGAAAATATCAAATTACTAAGTGTGCATTACGCAACAAAAAGCAAGAGAGGCAGCTGTTCTAAGAGAGTGAGATGGCCATTGAAAATGCATATGCAGAGTTTTCTCAGAGCAGCAGCAGCCGCAGCAGCTGCCTTGTCATAGGTTTCGCATTACGCTCCGCTCCACTCCACTCCGCTCTGCTCCGCTCCGCTCAAGTGCTGCTTACGTTTTAGTGCTACTTCATTTGCCACTTGTCGAGCGTCAATTTCCTGTTGTTGCTGCAGGTGGTCTTGAGAAATCTCAGAGCGGAAGTACGGAAGATGCCAAATGTGCAGCTGTCTGGTAGCCAAAGTTCAACAATTAATACGTAAATTGATTTACAAGTAAGCCAACCAATAATACAAACAACAACAGTCGTAAAACTTCCTCAACACAAAAGAAAATCCATTTGTTAAAAGCCGCAAAAACAAAAGGCAAAACTAAAACCATAACCAAATATAATGCGGCGATAGCGCCAAATGGCACGACATGGCTTTAACCAGCTACAACAATAACAACAAGTTGCAGTTTTACAATAACAACAAAAACAGCCGCTTCGGCTGTTATTATAACAAATGCAAAAACGGCGAAACCATAAAAAACATTTTCGAATTTGGTGTCGACTGTCTCTCTCACATAAAAAATTTACTCGTATATGCCATAGATATTTAATTAGTGCAAAAAGAAATAAAAGGTAATGACTTCCAAACCCAACTGCCATTTATTACAGTTTGAGAATCAATAATATATATGTATGTATAGTACAAACAGAATTGCGTGTCGAAATTTTTGCAAAAGGCAAGTGACTTAAGTGTGAACAGCTGTTGGAGTTTCCAAGTAGCAGTTGGATGGTTTAACCCATGAATACTGACCCCAAGAAATTATTTAGCGGGTGCGTTGCTATTACTTGCAGGGACTGCTGGATATACTACACCGAATAAATTAAGCCGAAGTATTGATACATACGCCCCTCCAATTGGCCTGAATGATCAGAAATTAAATTAAACGTTGCATTGGGCCGGGATTGTTGTATCATTACTGTAAAAAGTGAATAAAACGATTTGTATTTAAAATTTTGTGTTCAACTAAAGCAGCATGGTTAGTTGTAATTGAAAATCCGAGGCGTTCCGAATACTGAACACTAATTAGTTAATATACATACTAGCAATGTAAATTGCTTTTAATAGTGCAATGTTGTATGTGTGCACTGTTGTTTAACAGTTGCAGTTGGGCTGCTTAATGCATTTCTATGTCTGCCAAAATACGTGGTCGGTGCAGAGCACAAGAGCCGTTTGTTTATGCGTCTTAACAGTTTTATAGCATTTCGTTTTTTGTGTTATCTTTTCTGCAAAATCTCGTATATTGCATGCAGCGGCTTTGTGTTCATTGTACAAATCTTTTGTTCGCATGAATGCGTGTATGAGTATGGTTTTCTTTTAGCGGTCTACCTATTACACGCTCACGGCCATTGTTCTTTTCTAAAGCGACACTAATTAGCAGTGGGGCGCGATTTACTCACACACACACAGACGCACGCATACACAGTTATACACATATTTTGTAATAATTAAGTTGGCTGTGGCCCTTGTCTTGGAGTCTGCTGCTACAGTTTGAATGATGTGCACGCCAAACTGTAACTAATGATCATATTCTGTGTGTGAATTAACACATTTTGAGAGCAAATGTTTACTTTAGATAATGTAGAACAGTTAAACAATAATAGAAACAGGTTGAGAAGCTAATCTCGTCGTAGCTATGTATGTAGGTACTTTTTAGTGTGCCTCACAATATCATTATTTCTCCTGTACTCGGACTTGATTTTGATTAAAGATATGTATGCATGACATATCTTTGGTCTTTAAAGCTGTTCTCCCACAGTGGATATTGAAACACACAACCACTTGTACAGATGTACCTTTAACATGTAGTTTAAGGTTTTTTCCTTTAGGTACAAACATATGTACGTACATATATATGTATGTATGTTTGTACATATACAAGTATATGTATGTATGTAAATACCCCAAATAATGAAACACTTTTCACTGAAGGGTATAAAAAGAAGAAAAGCATACACACCTGTTAAAACTGTTGTTGAAAAGAATTTTTATCCAATTGGTATGTTGTACGTGCCACCAAAAGCAACAACAAAAACCGCGATCAACGAGTTGTTGTGTACCGTTAGTTGGAATCGCTCACCACACAGCTTGTCTCGTGAAGATTTTGCACTCACATTCAATTTTAAAACACCCACAAAGAACACGCACAGATATTTGTTTTAAAAACATGCACTACAGATTTATTAACACGCTCACATACACATACACACACATGCTAATGCAAAAGAGAGAGAGAGGGAGAAGCACTCGAAAAAAAAACACGACTGGCGCAACAGTTGTTTTTGTTGTTGTATTTTTCGGCTACTGCAGATCTTGGCAAGCAGAACAGGTAGTTTTTTCTTTACTCGCCTGCGTGGTTGGTTTTGCGGGTTCGATTTTGTTTTATTATTTTTTTGAACAACAACACGCACTTTATTTTCATTAACTTTACTTTTTATTTATTTTTCGCAGCTTTAGGTGTAACCAAGGCCAAGACTGTTAGCGGCTGCCTCAACAGTAACTTCACTTGGGCGTTTCATATATTTTTATGTGTGCGTGTATTGCTTTTGTTGCACTTTCACTCAAGAGTTAGTTTTAAAGGCAGATCCCGAACTTTTTTTCACACATATGTACATATGTAAAAGGTTATTTTTAATATTCTATACGCGTGCGTAACGTTGGTAACGCTACAACTATTGGCTGTGATTTTTAAATTCTCTGTGCTGACTTTGTTGTTAACAAACACAAACACACGCGCAAAGCGCAAAACGAAAAACGCGCGCACGTCTGCAGCGTATGAAAAACGCGATGGAAATGCTCTCTGCAAGAGAGTGCGGCTTGTAGTGTGACCGTTGATAAACTTTTAAAATTCCATATGCCGAGTGTGCGTCGATATTGTTATCGATTAGTCAAGTTCAAATTCGCCTTTGCAATAAGAAACCTTATGAGATGAATCCTTTTGCAGCAATTAACACTTATTCATGTTTTTAAGCTTTTTTGAATAACTTACTATTGTAATTATTATAAACCGCCGATTGTGCACTGAAAAATTGAGGAATGGGTTTCCTATAAATCAAGTAAAAATTATTCCAATAAAAACAATGTGTCTTTGTTTTTGATCAATAGCAAGAGTAAACATAAAAAAAAATTTTATTCAATAAAAACAATGTTTTTTTTTTAGGTTCAGCCCCAAGGGCGTACGCAGGGGGGGTCGTTGCCCCCCTAGAAAAAAATTTTCCATTCCACGTTCATTATTATGACGCACTATTTCGCCTTAAGATGGATCTGCGTTGGATTTGTTGAAGTTTTTCATCGATCATATGCATAAATTATTTTTTAAATGCATCGGGCATTATTTAATCAAAATTTTAATTTTTTGGCCCCCGCCTTTGGTAAAAGCTGGCTGCGCCCTTGTTCAGCCCTTTTTTTTAAAAGATTTGGAGCTTTTTCTATGTGCCGTTTAGGAAATTATACCTAATAGCTTGTTCAAATGCTCGGTGTTGAAAAGAAGTTTTAACTTTCCCGTGTAGTACTTATGTATGTATGTATATAAAAACGAAAATTGGATTATTTTGCGCCGATTGTTTTATGTACTTTCGAAATGATCGACTACACATAATTATGTACAAGCAATTTAACAATTATATCTACGCAACGGTCTGTATTTTGTGGTTTTGGTGTTGATTGCAAGGGTCATATTTTTTAGTTCTCCGCCTTCTCTTTCATGCCAGCAGCCTCGCTGCATTCTTCCATATCGTCGGTGTCTTCGCGCGAATTCTCTTCCTCATCGGAGCCTATTTTACTGACGTCGGGAGCCGTCTTTTTGCTGCTGTTACTGCTGCTGCTGGCGTTGCTTGCTCCAATACTGCTACTAAGAGTTCGATTGACGCTGGGAGCGATGTTGCTGTTGTTAGCCTCAGTGGCGCGATTAACATTGACCATTTTGATCTTGGCAGTGGCGTTAGTATTAAGATTGGTATTGCTGCTTTTATAGGCCGCAATAGCGGCTTTATAAAAGGAACTATTGGCCAGGCTGCTAGCCATCTCCTGCTGCCTGGTGGCCGCATTCACGGCACTTGTAATTGCAGCCACAGCACTGGGATTAGCATTTTGGGAGCCACCGCCATATCCACCATATTTGGGAGTTGGAGCAGCCTGACCTGGTGCCGTGTTGTTAGTAATATGCGGCAGCTGCGTGAATCCCAGGCCGCCAGGTGATGGAGGCATGTTGCGCCGCATTGGCTTGCCCATGGGACCACGGAAGCCCATGCTTGGTACGTTCAAGGTATCCATTTTGAAGACATGCTTAGGCGGGCCACGTACGCGTTGCTTCTCCACACGCAGACTCTGGAACGGTACAACAGTAACGCGCGGCTTGGGCTTGACCATAACGCGCTGAGCCTCGAATGCTTCATTCACTACCGACTCGCCAGCATTACCACCCACTGCATTGGTGGACGTTCCTGGATCCGCACGCTGCTGTTCATAATGCGGCTGAGAGTGCGCATTCACATCAGGCGGTAGCACGCCTTTGGCCAATTGCTGGCTGGCCGTCAGCTTGCCAATCTCGGGCAGCAACGTCGGCACGCGTACCGGAGCTGGCAAATTGGCATTGGTGCCCAGACCCAGACGTTGCTTCACATCGCTCATCGTTTGCTGTGCCGTCTGACGCGCCTTCTCGGCACCGATTTCCAGCATATAGATCAACTCATTCCGCTTGGCCAGATGCATTTGAATTTGCTCGCGGATGGGCTGGAGGTGCGCAATAACCGCATCGGCCACGCGCTCCTTATAACGAGCCGTGTCCAGCTGCTTGGCCTCCTCAACAATCGACTTGATCGATTGTCCCGTCACCAGCGCATGGATATTGACTAGGTTACTGACTCCGGGACGCCCAGAAAGATTAAACGAGATATCCGAAGTGAAGTCTGTGACGGCCTTCTTAATCTTCTCGGCAATTACATCGGGCGCATCGTTTATGTTGATGGTGGCCTTGGGATTGTTCTCCGATTTGGACATTTTTTTAGAGGGATCGCGCAGGGAGAGCACACGTGAGGCTTCGTTCTGCTCGATAAGAGCCTGACAGACGGGAAATATTTCACCGTAACGCGAATT
Source organism: Scaptodrosophila lebanonensis (assembly GCF_003285725.1). Taxonomy (NCBI): domain Eukaryota; kingdom Metazoa; phylum Arthropoda; class Insecta; order Diptera; family Drosophilidae; genus Scaptodrosophila; species Scaptodrosophila lebanonensis. The sequence goes on along the minus strand of NW_022060742.1, from coordinate 10,779,174 downwards.
GAAGCTGCGAGACAGATGCTGAGCCAACTGGATATGCTGCAACTGATCGGCACCAACGGGAACGTGGGTGGCTCTGCAAATAAAGGGCATATATAAATATAATGATGATGAAGTTCAATAAAACTATTTACACTGCAAAAATGCAAATGAATTATAATAATAAATGGCTAACAATTCGTAGGTATTTATGTATACACAGTTAGATTAAGAAAACTCGATAAAATACTTTGTGATGCTGAAACATACTCATTTTTGACTTTAAAATTACATTTAGTTACTCACTTGTAAAGCATAATGTCCGCAGCCTGTAGGACAGGGTATACGTATAGACCCAAAGGCACATCGCGCAGTGTGCGAGACTTCTCCTTGAACTGCGGCAGTTGCGCCAATCGTGGCATCGTTGTCAATGAGCTCAGAATCCAATTAAACTCGCAGTGCTCGAGAACGGCGGACTGCACGAAAAGAGTTGTCTTCGCCGGATCAATGCCGCATGCCAACAATGTGGCGGCCATTTCGAAGATGTTTTCACGCAACACCGGCGGATTGTGAGGCATTGTAATTGAGTGAAGGTCGACTATACATATGGTAACATCGTCACGGGCGTTCTGCAACTGAGTCCAACGACGCACGGCGCCCAAATAGTTGCCCAGATGCAAGGCGCCAGTCGGCTGTATGCCACTGAATATTTTGCGTGGATAGCGGGATGGGGCCTAAGCGATACAAACAAGCATATTACATAAACCAAGTACACCCAATTGCGTCAACTTACCTCGGCTTCATTGCTGGCGGTCGAGGACTGCTGGCCTAGTCGCTGCTGCAGCTGTTGCTGTTGCAAATGAGCCGATCCGGTGACCTGAGCCGTGGCAGAAATACTGCCCGCACCACTACCCGGTACCGGTATGCGTTGAAACAAATTGGTGCCGTTTTTAAACATCCGCCTCGCCAGCGACATGGGTTGGCGTTTTAGACCGTGTGCATTTAACTTACCCGCTCGGAACATTGTGTAAGAGTGTGTTAATTTTGTACCATGTGTTTTGTTTTTTTGTAGTTAAATAAAGAGAAATATCACAGCGTTTAAATAATATAGAGCCGAAAAATCGAATATAAATCTGTTGAACAAATTTTGACAAGAATAACATCTGATTTGAAAGTGTTGCCAATGTGTTTAATTCGTTTAAAGACTATCCAAAATGTCTGGCAGCGCCTGCTTAGTCAGCTGACGTTTTGCACTATTCACCGACTCTTGACATTAAAGAGTATTGAGTGCTGACAAGTGCATTCTACAGTTGCTGAGTCACATGGCACCGGCGTGACATTCAAATGCTGACTTTCATAGAAACATCGGATCCACTCATCAGTTTTAGAAGCACTGCCTTTTTAAATTTTATGTGAAATATTAAATCGCGCTTCAAAATGCTTACCTAATATTTATTCAGAACTAAATTTAATATGTAATTGATAATTTAAAAAAAAATGTGTACAACTTTTGTAGCAAAGTTGTTTATATGATTGGATCAATGAGTTTAAATAAAACTTTTGACAAAAGTTAGTTCCATTTCGAGTTTTAAACAGCTTTATTCTAAACTTAATACATATTACATTCTCAGATAGCTGTATTGCAAAACGCCTTGCGCATATACCAATTATTATGTGAATTTGAATTTATATTCCAGATGTATCGTGATACAATTAGAACATTGAATTTGAGTGTTTTTCGTTTGTGTATTTATTTATATCCGTTAAATGTTCGTAGGGTTTTCCAGCCGTAAGTGCAAGAGAAGTGGGTTCTGGCAGCAAAGTGCTAGGATTGTTGTGGATGTTATCTGTTGGGGACGACACTTAGAAATTGATGGGCTTGCCAAAAGCTGCTGCCACATTGGCTTCGCGCAGAGCCTCAGCGCATGTCTATGAAGAAACAAATAAAAATAATTATAATTTTACACAAATACGTGATTATATGTATGTGATTTATATTAATCCCTTAATCCCACTTACCGGATGTGCATGGCAAACGCGTGCAATATCTTCGGCAGCCGCTCCATACTCCATGGCCAGCACAGCTTCATTGATCAGCTCACCAGCAACAGGTCCAATGATGTGTGTGCCCAGCACACGATCCGTTGCCTGGTCAGCGAGGACCTTCACAAAGCCGTCGGTATCATTGTTGGTCTTGGCGCGCGAGTTTGCCAGGAAGGGGAATTTGCCGACCTTGTAGGCAACTCCTTCTTGTTTGAGTGCCTCCTCAGATTTGCCAACCCACGCCACTTCGGGATGCGTATAAACCACACTAGGCACGCAATTGTAGTCGATATGAACATGACCGCCATTTATGCCCTCGATCGTTATTAAGCCTTCATCCTCGGCCTTGTGCGCCAGCATGGGACCGTGAATGCAATCGCCAATGGCATAGATATTGGGAACCACTGTCTGGAAGGTGGCATTGACGGGTATGCGACCACGATCGTCCTTGACAATGCCCACAGCTTCCAGACCGAGACCCTCAGTATAGGGACGACGTCCCACGCTGACTAGCAGAGCATCACATTGGATTTCCTCCTTTTCACCGGACTTGGCATTCTCTACGGACACGCTCACGGTGTCGCCGTTGCGCTGCGCAGCCATAACCTTGGTACCCAGCTTGAACTTAAGTCCTTGCTTTGTGAGCACCTTCTGGAAGGTCTTGGAGACCTCACCGTCAATGCCTACACCGCCGATGGTATCCATGAACTCAATGGCAGTAACCTCAGCGCCAAGACGCGACCATACCGATCCCAATTCCAGGCCAATGACGCCAGCGCCAATGACAACCATACGCTGTGGCACCTTCGCTAGCTTCAGAGCACCCGTGCTGCTCACAATGACCTCCTCGTCAATCTAAAAATGTAAAATTTCGATCAGAACATGTTATACGTTATGCTTCAGTCCAAACTTACTGTAATTCCGGGGAAGGGCGTCACTTCAGAGCCGGTGGCAATCAGAATGTTCTTGGCCTTTACCGTTTCTGTGGTGCCATCATTTTTCTTCACCTGCACCTCATTTGGGTTGACAATGCTGCCAAAGCCGGTTAGTTGTGTAACTTTGTTCTTTTTGAAGAGTTGCGCAATGCCGCCGGTTAGGGCCTTCACAGCATTCGTCTTCTGTCCCATCAGCTTTTCTAAATCGAGGGAGACGCTACCGACATTAATGCCACGACTGGCCAAATCACCAGAATGTGCCATGTGATAGTAGTGCGAGTTGTTTAGCAGCGCCTTCGAGGGTATGCAGCCCACATTAAGGCAAGTGCCGCCCAATGTGGCCTCCTTTTCCACGCTGACAGTCTGCAAAGTGTGCCCATTAAGTGGAATTACATTTGAATTACAGTTAATTAAGTGATTTTCCGGTCAAGTTCTCCCACCTTCATGCCCATTTGGGCCGCTTTTATAGCCGCCACATATCCACCGGGACCAGAGCCAATAACAACAATGTCCGCTTCATGTGTGGTGGAATAGCAGCGTGCGTTGAGGGCGCCTAATATAGCCGCATTGGTACGCAATGGCGTCTGAAAGCATACAAAAAAAAGACGGTTGAAAGAACACCAACTAACACAGTTTGAGAGCAATCAACAATATAGGGGCAGCTGCGGCATTTTTGGGCATTCTGCACACTCATTTAGATGACACGCTCTTAGCACGCACTTAACATCACAAAAATGAGTTGTGCCGAATATGTTTGTTTCTGTATCAGCTGATAATTGGTTTAATAAACGACCTTGACACTCGACAAGTTGCGATTAGCATTTAACATTAACAGTTTAGGCACCACCGGTAAATTATTTAGGCAACATTTTAGCCATCCGCAAAAATTTTGTGAGCGCGTGCTATTTATTCCGCTGCATAAATGCATTTAATGCGAAAGTTATGACCCAATTAGGTTACATTGCATAACCATCAAATAGGATTTCGTGCTGCTGCACAATGTTTTCTTAAACGTTCCTACCTTGGCCATGGCTTTAACAACAGTACGTAGCGTCAACTGCATATTTGTTTTTGTGTTGTTAACGTGTATTTGTCAAAACTTGAAAACTCGGCACGATTTTACGGTATTTCCTACTGAATTTTGACTAAACCACAACGGCTGGCCAGGAGGGCATAAATAGTGTGCAAATGGGGGTGTGCAAATTAACCAGTTGTGTTGTGGAGTTGCCACTTTGACATAAATCGATAGTCATGCACATTGCTATCGATAATGTATCGAGGGTGTAGCAGCACTAGCGTCTAGAGATCACAACAAATTGCATTTTGTATGGCAATAAATGTGCGAAAAGAAACAGTAAAAGGGCAAACTAATTGCCTGCAAATGCCTAAAAGTGTAACCAAGTGATTTAAATTTAAAAAGTACACTAAGTGACGTTTTATGCGTATGTTGGTGGGTTCGCTGGCCCGCTTCGAAAGTTGCTTCGCTCGCAACGTCGACTAGCCAAGGCAGCAGAGACCTTCTGGCCCTATTGCCTGCTGCTGTTGTTGTTGTTATCGTCGTCGTCGTTGTGTAGGTGTAGTTGTGAACTGGGTGCGTTGCCAATATGATGAACAACTACGGAAACATAATGATGGACTCGCCAAAGTCGTCGCCGCATGGTGGTCGATCTCCGGTGGTGGCACGTCAAGACTCGTCGGGTACCCTAAAGACGACCATATCGTTGGGAAAAACACCAACGATAATACAGACGGGACCGTTCTATTCGATGAAGGAACCACCAGCAAAGGCGGAACTGACCGGTGATAAGGATCTCATGACCGAATATGGCCTGCATCATACGCTGACCAAGTTCAAAGAGAAAAAGTTCAAGGAATCACTGGCATCGTTTTTGCCCAACATACCCGGCATCAATGACCTAATCACGCATCCCGTCGAGAATAGCACGTTGCGTAGCGTCATCGAGAAGCCGCCCATCGGAGGCAAAGAACTGTTGCCTTTAACTGCCGTGCAGTTGGCCGGCTTTCGTTTGCATCCAGGACCGGTAAGTTATTGGACGTGAACGCGCAGAACCATATTAACATTTCATATTTTCTGCCCACAATTAGCTGCCGGAACAGTATCGCACTACATATGCCACACCTGCGCGCAAACATAAGAACAAACATAAAAAGCACAAACACAAAGATGGCGTCACTATTGGACAGGAGTCAACGCTCTTGGGTGAGTCTTTTGAATGTCCGTGCTTGGAGCAGTGCTTGAGTTTAGCAGTTGATTTTACAGATTCCGCTGGCCTGGAAACTTACGAAAAGAAGCATAAAAAGCAAAAGCGTCACGAAGACGACAAAGAGCGCAAGAAACGCAAAAAGGAGAAGAAGCGCAAAAAGAAGAATCAAAGTCCCGAACCGGGCGCTGGCCTTGTGGGACTACCTGGAACCGGTCTTGGAGGTAGCACTGGTGGTGGCGGAGTCATGGGCGCCACTAGCCTAGGAGCACTGAGTGCTAGTACGGGTCTCGGCAATTTGGGTGCTGGTAGTGTGGGCGGCTTAGGAGCGGGTGTGGGCCTTAATAGTTTCCCTTCCTCGCTACAACAAATGCAACAGCAGATGCCGATGCAGCAGACAATGCTGCAGGGTGCCAGCAGTGGTGGGCTTTTGGGCTCCGTTTTAGGGACAGGCAGCAATGCGGGTGGTGCAGGCAGTGGCGGCGCAAGCGGCGGTGGTCCAGGCAGCTTACTAATGTCGCAATTCTAGGAGACAAACATCGGCCACAGGTGTTAGTTATAGACTTGGCTCATTACCTCTCACACTCAACCCATGCAACAACAGAAACGACAAAAACCAACAACAGGTGTCCTCAATGCACGCTCTAAATGCAATTTTCGATAATGCTTCATGTTTAGCTCTAAATTATTTAAGTGTAACATAGCTTAATTTTTAATTAGCAATCTTCTATATTCGTTTTAGTAATTTTTAGCACGCTAGCTTAACCAGATTTATTGAATGCAAATTATGGTACAAAATCCAAATATTTTTGGTTCAGTTCTTAAACGGCCCCTATACACACTCACTTTACCTTAACAGATCACCCCGAATGTATTTTTTATAGGTTTCATGCATAAATTTTTTTTGCAGTATTTTCTTTTGTTGCAATGGTTTGTTCTTCCAGCGCGTTTCTTAAATAGTTGAGATTCAAATGGTTTTTGAAAAACAAAAAAATTTTGAAATAATAGTAATAACCTTTTGTAAAATGCATTATTTATTACGTATGTATGAAAACAGAATTGTGTACTATAAGTAATTTTTAAGCATAAATCTAGTTTAATAAAAAAAAAGTACTAGTTATACATTCTGCTAAATAAATTTCTTAAAACATATCGATTTAAAATTGGCAGCGCCCATAAAAAGTGTTACCAATTGGCACGCAGCAAAAAGGTGGCAGGCACAATTACAAACAGCTGATGCTTTTGCCAAGATTTACGTTAAATAAATTATTAGTGAGATGCCTTAATCTGACAATGGCCGGGAGAAACAGTCAATTAACCCCTTCTAATCGGTCATCAAGCCAATCTCGCAGCAGCAATAGCAAACAATTTAAGCAAACCTGCACCCAGTTACTGGATTTGCCACCTGCCAAGGTGACCGAATGGCTGCAAAGCTTTGATGCCGTCATCTCTGATTGCGATGGTGAGTATGTGTGTGTATACCGGCAAATATGAATGAAATTTAACGAAAGGACAAGTGATAAAAATACAATAAGGTTATTGCGTAATGTTGATTATGAGGAGATGTATGCATAAATCCTTACATAAATTGTAATGTCTATATGTATATGCTATGCATGTTTGTAATGCGTCAACTCGCATGAACGACTAATTAACCCGTCATTGTTTAGTGGCGTGTGTACATATGTATGTATGTATATGTACTCGCACACATGTACATACATACAACGTATGCTCGTGAGCGCACAACTTTCAATGTCAAACTTGTTTATGCTCAGCCAGCCCGACCACTTGGTACCGCTACTTATGTATACGCATATTTATGAATTGCGTGCTAATTTAGTAGACTTTGTATCTACAGCTGTCTTTTTTTCATGTTCATTTCTTACTAGTCCTACAATAATAGCGAATAACTAATAAGCCCAATAAATAAATAGATGGTGTAAATGGATTGCTTTTGGAAAATAAAAAAAATTAATCATTTGACGGAAGAGCTATTTTTTCGTTCCTTATTACCAAAAGTGTAATCATAAGTTGTAAAGTTTGATGAACAAAATGTATTTCAAATCGGAATCAAAATATTACTTTGTAATAAGAAGAACTTTAATTTTAGTGACTAGTTTCTATATATTGCTCACAAACATACTCTATAAGTATAACTATGTTAAAATAATAAACCGATATTTTTCGGATTATACATAAATGTAGATCTATGTATATGCTCTTCAAATTCTTTATAACGTCAATATTCATACATATCTATATATTTTAAACGCTCTTTGGTTGCAGGCGTTCTTTGGGTGTATGGAAAGGCCATTGAAGGCTCTGTCGATGTCATGAACCAACTGAAATCTATGGGCAAAAGCATTTACTTTTGCACAAACAATTCAACGAAGACCCGTTCGGAACTTTTGGTCAAGGGCGTAGAGTTGGGCTTCAACATCGACCAGAACAGCATAATATCGACTGCGCATGCAACGGCTGCCTATTTAAAGCAGCGGAACTTCAACAAACGGGTCTATGTTATCGGTTCTACCGGCATTACCCAGGAACTGGATGCCGTGGGCATTAAGCACACCGATGTGGGCCCCGATCCCATGCCAGGCTCGTTAAATGAATTCATGACGCAGCATTTAAAACTCGATACGGACATTGGAGCCGTTGTGGTAGGATTCGATGAGCATTTTAGCTTTCCAAAAATGACGAAAGCGGCCACGTACCTGAACGATAAGAAATGTCTTTTCATTGCCACTAACACGGATGAGAGATTCCCGATGCCCACGCATGTGGTTCCCGGAAGCGGCAGCTTTGTACGTGCCATACAAACGTGTGCGGAACGCGAACCATTTATTATTGGCAAACCAAACCCAGCCATATGTGAGCAATTGATCCGTGCAAATAAAGTAAATCCGGCACGCACCCTAATGATTGGAGATCGTGCCAATACCGACATATTGTTGGGCTATAATTGCGGCTTCCAGACCCTGTTGGTCGGCTCGGGCATCCATCAGTTGAGCGATGTGGAACAGTGGAAAAAGAGCAACAATCCCGAAGATAAAAAGCTTATTCCGGATGTTTATCTTCCAAAATTGGGAGATTTACTGCCCGCCCTACTTACTGACAGGGCCAATATCTACTAAGTTGCAGGGATTAAATATTTGTATTTAAATGCACAGAGACGCTACCTGAATTAACAGAAACTTTCAAATAGACATGTATTTTATTTAGCAACCAATGTTATACAAACGTAACTAGTACAATTTGTATTAAAAAATAAAACCAATTTTAATTTACACTGACTGATCCTATTCATTCTCACATGCCCCACAAAAACATACATACATTTCGTTTGTAGCGCAGTGTGCGAGCGAGAGGGACAATACTTAGCCAATTTTGCCAGTATTTTGAGTTCAGTTGAGGCATAAACACTCAGTGGTTCGGATCGGTCGACACAGCGTCAATCATAACCATGTCCAAGGCGGGCGTCGTCAACTTGTTGGATTTGCCGCCACTGCAGGTGACCGGCTGGCTGCAAACATTTGATACGGTTATCTCGGACTGCGATGGTGAGTGTGTGTTTCCATGTGTGTGTGTGTGTGCATTGGTGAGGAATTTTTTCTGCGACACAGATGTGCTTGGTTCGGAGCTAGAGGTGGGATGAGCCATGTTTTTGATCGTGATCGTGTTCCGATATCGTGACTGTTCGCGTTTGACTCAAAAGGGCACAACAAATAAACCTAATTTATTCAACCTATTTTATTTGAGGAAATGTATTCTATTTTTAAAAAATTTAATTTTATAAATGATTTTGTTTCTACAAAACCAACCCCGTTCGATTATGCTTAACTTAGTAATTGAACCTTACATGCTGGAAATAATTTCTATTATTGTGATTATTTCCGATCGGTCAATTAAATTTGTATGTTTCTTATAAACTATTATGATGTACATACATACATAGGTTGTAAAAAATGCCAGCCAAATACAGTTTTGCCAATATCTATTCTATGTATTAAAAGTCGGTCTCTATAAAATGTTTGAAAATGTTACAAAATTTAATTGGATTATTTAAAAATAGAAGAAGTAGAACCGTTTTTATTACCTAAAGTATTCAAAGATAATTTAAAAATGAAATTAGAAAATGAATTATTTGTAATATTATTATTTAGTACAAGTCTATCATCTAAATATTCTGTATAAAAAATTAATCTACCGTTAAACATGCAAATTGTTTGGCCAGAAATTTGTGTTATTTTCCTAAAAAATGTTTGTTGTCAAAAAAAAACTATATTTTAGTTTAGAATTACAATTCGTTTTAATTGAAAAAAAAATATATATATATAATCATGACATATAAATTAATATTTTGATCTATTAAATTTGGAACTTAACCTTAACAAATAAAATGTTTACCAGTGTTATTCAATTTTATTGAAAAAGTTTTCAAATATTATAAATAATTGAAGCAACAATTGGGACAACGACAGCATTTCTTTGCAGGTTTGCTAAAATATTTCCCCGTTTAATATTATTATATACAGACCTATCATCTGAACATTCGAGAAAAAACGAACAAGTGAAAACTCTGGGTACAAAACATCCCATAAGTATTCAAATCATAGAATAGAAATAATTTTTTGAAATCTTAATTTGCATAATTTTTTTAATGTTAGATTATTTTACTCTTATTCAAATTAAAATATTTGGCAATAATTTTAAAAACATAAATATCTTAAAGATTTCATATACGTGTATATATGTATTAGGAATTTTTAAATATTGGTATTTCTCTATTATCTTAATAAATTTAAGTTAATTAGAATATTTTTTATTTTTAATATGCGCTAGCCACCTTGTGGCATGATGATGTGGCCATACCCGGGGCAGCTGATGTGCTGAATTTGTTGCAAAGACGGTTCGGCAAACGCGTCTATCTGATCACCAACAACGGCACCAAGACTCGGCAAGAAATCTTTGAGCGGAGTCAGCGACTAGGCTTTGAGCTGGCCAGTGAAGCGCAGATCATATCACCCACCTCCACAATTGTGAATTATCTGAGGCAGTCGGACAAGTTCGATGGGAAGAAACAGAGAGTTTATGTGGTGGGGAATGCGGCGATCGAGCGAGAGCTGTCAGGGGCTGGTATCGAGAGCTTTGGTGCTGGAAAACCAGAGCAGTTGGATATTAAGTGGCAGGATTTTGTGGAGCGTGAATTTTCGACGCCAACGGCTGCTGTTGATGTGGGCGCTGTAGTTGTAGGCTGGGATGAGCATTACAGTTATTGCAAAATGGCTCGGGCCTGTCACATCCTGACAGCCAACCCCGACTGTGCCTTCTTGACGACCAACAAGGATGCAGTGCACAAGTATCCAGCCTACCACATACCGGGGACGGGGGCTTTTGTGGCTGGCATCGAGGCATGTGCGGAGCGAGAAGCCCTCGAAATGGGCAAACCAAATCCATTAGTTCTGGAGCCCTTGTTGAAGGGGAGTGCTTTGGATGTGAAGCGCACGCTCATGGTTGGCGATTGGTGAGTATTTTTATACCTCAAACCCATCTGATATTTCTCTGACATCTCGCTTATATAGTCTCAAGATCGATGTGAGCTTTGCCAGAAACTGTGGCATGCAATCTTTGCTGGTGGGTACAGGAAGCTATCAACTGGAAACTTTGCATGCTTTGCAGGCAGACAGTAGTGCCAGTAATCCGTTAGTGCCAGATGTTTATCTGCCCAAATTGGGCGATTTGTTGCCTTATATATGATCAATTTAAATCAATTTTCCATTGCATTGTAATTCCATTTTTATGTATGGAAAATGTAACTCCAATATATACATCTAATCATTTTAATTAAAACGCTCAGTTCTCGTATTGCTATTAGAGATAATTGTGGGAGCCAAGTCTTTAAATAGTTAAGCATGATGGCAAACATTAAAACAAAGCAATATCTGCTGTAATTATAGTTGAGTTGTTCTAAGCTCCGAATTCAGAGAAAATAATAATTAAAAAAATGATTTGTTCATAAACCCAATATTTTCGAGCGCACCAAGGTGTATGCTTTACAAATTTAAAAATTTAGTTGAAAATTTTCGTTAAAACATTAAAAGCTTGCTCGATGGGAAAAAAAAGTTCCGAAGACGTTGCGGATACATTATAAAATATAAGATCCCTTTTCAGGACTTCTTCGTTTAAAGGTTGAAATAATAGTATTAAAAAGTTTCTTTATTCTTACATTTTTATAAATCGTTTTAAAAAGTGTAATTACGTACATAAACATGTTTCTAAACTATCGAATGTTAAAAATGATTTTGAATTATTAAAATCTTAAATGCCTAATTTAAAACAGTACAATGAGAATATGAATTAGAGTACCTAGTATGTTAAAACGTAAACAAAATAATTCTTTTAAAAATCCCGTTTAGCTAACACTTTAGCAATAGCCTTCCTGAGTTGCACAAATTTTTGCAGATAAGTTTTCAGAGCGATTAGGTCAGGGCGGTAGGGAGCCAGATTACCAGTGGCTGCAAAGGCCTGCTTTGCGCTTTGCAAACGGGCTTTAATGATATCGGGTTCGAGCAGTTGGGCAGCAGAGAGTTCCGCATCCGTTGAAACTATGGCCGAGAGCAGTGCAGCAATTTCTTTGCTAAAACCAAATTTTTGGTCAATTGGCTTATTGCTCTCCACGAGTATTGTGTGGGACAACCCTCTTGGCGTGTGGAGTGAAAAGGAATCCTCCTGCGGAAACAAGCGCGCGGCTAATTATTTGAGAACACAACTTAAATATCATCTATGTACCATTACAATTGTGTTGGTTACGTGACTTGTAACACTAAAATCCTTTTGTGGCACCAAAAGGATCTGTTCAGATAACTGATGTTCTTTAGCCGGCACTAATTCGTAGCCCTGTGGTACGCTTCGGAATCCGGGATGCAGGTCTAAAAGTTTCAGTTGATTTTTCGTACTCTCTTCCAATTTATAGGATTTAATGTTGGGTAGCACATCGCGTACAAATATGGTGCACAATTCAAGTGCTGTTGCATTACGGCATTCATCCAAATGATCGGCCGAAAACTCCTGCCATTCATTTATTTCCTGGATATTAAAAAGGCGACAGGACGTGGTTGCGTATTCGATGAGAGCCTTATAGAAGTGCGGCAATGACTCTACCCGTACTGGAGTAGAGGCATTTGGCTCGGCGATGTTAGCCACGAAAGTCGTAATATTTGTAGACGAGTCCATTTCGTCTGTTGCGAACTGACAATGCAATAAGATATAAATTCAAGTTCCCACCTTGCAACTAATTTAACATGGCTGGTAACTCTAAGCATTAAAGCTATCGAAAATATCATATTTATCGCGTTTGCCCTGGTAAGCATCAAATACTAGTAGTTCCTTTCATGAACTAATTCAGAACGTAACGACAGGTGTTTCGTTTCAGCCCTGGTCAAAAACAACTAAGTAAACATTTCCATACACCAGATGGACGAGGAACTGAAATTAATAAACAATGATTTACGCAGCATGTTAGCCAAGCTGTCAACAACGCCTGGAGCGGACTCTTTGGAGCAGCGCAAGGAGAAGATTGCTTTGCTCATAAAACTGCATGTGCAACACATTCAGCATATTGTGATTATGAAGAGGCGACGCTCGCAGCAAAGAGCACAACGTCGCCTCCGCATGCTACGCACATTTTTCATGCAACAAATGATGCAGCTACAGACCCAATACGTGCAAATGTTTACCTTGCTGCGGAAAAAACACTTGGCTCTTAGAGCAGCCGCTCCCACTCCTATGCGGATGGAGTTTCTAGAAGAGGCCATGCAGAATTATGATGACGATATGTTCCTGAACACATTTCACGTGACACGACCCACCTTTAAGTGGCTCTGCACAAAGCTTACCCCATCACTCAGTAAAGTTGGAGAACTGAAGAAAAGTCAATTTCCGATATCGCCGCAGAAGTGCATTGCTTTGGCCCTTTACTTTCTTGCCAGTGGAGAGCCCCTCTCGATGATATCTGAGCGTTGTGGCTTGATCAACAGGCGCATAATCAAGTGCATCAAGATATTCTGCACTGTCTTAGTAAGAGGTCTTGGAAGGTATTTGCAATTGCTGCCACAAACCGTTGAAGATTGTGATAATGTAGTGGCCGGTTTCCAAAGGGAAAGCAATATGCCGCCAGCTCTCGTTGGTATCTTGGGCGTTTGCATTGTAGAGAAGCGCCAGACCCCAGGCACGCTGCTTCGCATGGAGTATCTGCTCGATGATCGAATGAATTTTCGTGAGCTTCAGCTGAGCTCTGGTAGTAGAATGCCACCATCTCCTATGTACAGCCAGCCTCCCAATGCACTCACACGCCTGCCACGCCGTTGCATCAATGAGCATATGGTGTCACCTTTTGTGTTGGCGCCCCTCAACCAAAAGTTCCCGCTACGCCCATGGCTGCTACAGCGCTATCAGAACCCGTCAGCTCCATACGAATACCATTTCAACGAAGTGGCCGAGCACCTACACGAGCTCAGCGACTGTGCGCTCCATAGGTTGGCGTCTCGCTGGCGTTTCCTTAGCGAACCTTTGGATATCTGTTTTGGAACCGCCTTTACTGTAATTACAGGCGCCTGTGTGCTGCATAACATGCTGGAGGAAATGGGCGAGCCCCATATGCTAGAATGGGGAAACACCGTTGATGTGACCAGGATGAAACCAATGCCTTTCATCCCCCAAACGGATACCAGTGAAGAAGCTGAACAAGCGCGAGATGTCCGCGATTTTCTGGCACGCACCATTAGGTCGACCCCAACAGAAATATGATACGGCTTAAATATAATTTAAGAAATAAAATGCCAGGTTTTTTACATTTACATTATGTAAAAATGATTTTTATTGAACACATTAGTTTATAAAAACTTGCATCCAAATTTTAGTAAAGACGCTGAGGAGGGCCCATCGATGACTTGATGTGGAGGGACCTCACGTTTTGCCAGTTCTTCTTCAGCAGCGACACCAAGAAGTTGATAGACAAGCTGATGTTCTGGACAAGTTCGTCCTGCTTCATGCCAACGTGGCCGACAGCGACAGACAGGCACAAGACTTTCTTCATCTGGAACTTGATGGTCGACTTGACCTCCTCAATTTTGGCCATCATCGATTCCTGGTGGGACAACAAAGCAGGGAACTTGCCAGCCTTGTTAAGACCAGGGCCCAGCAGACGAGGTATCTGCTTGATGAGCGACTCGGAAGCCAAGAATGCATCATAGGACTTGGCCAGTTTCTTTACCAACTTCTTATTCTTGTTTAGCTTCTTCAGGGCTTCAGCATCCATGCATTCGACGTTGTTGGCATTCGCCTCGTCGCAATGCTGCTGATCGCCAAGAATGCACACCTTCATCTTGGGACGGGGGATGTGCTTCAATCTGCAAATTACATGAAACATTTTTTTTATTACATACAACTGGAAAATCTTCAGATTTTTTTCAAGCTACGTCATCACTTACGCTGCTCTCCCAGCGGAGTGCACGTGTAATAAGTACAAAATTTTAACCTAGGGCGGTTTCATTACTGAAACCTGCTCAATTTGATTTTAAGACCCTGAGTGCAGGTCCGCCAAGCTGTGCGAGCACAGGACTTGACTTCCTGACGCTGTAAACCTCACTGTATGTGCATGTACATGTATAAACGGGGCCATTAGGCTCACAAGCAATGCACATAAGCAAGCCCAGCGCAGGTATTTTAGCCAACGTACTTGACAGTGCCGGAGAAACGCTTGTCCTTTTGAGGATCGTAGTTCTTGAGGCCAATTTGAAGTTCCACGGTCTCCAGGAAACCGCGCTTCTTCTTCAACGAGTGCTCCAATATACCACTGACGCCCTCATAGAGAGTGTCACGGGAAACCTTCGACCTGCAATGCAAATAAGTTGATTAGTTTCTGGAATTATGTGCAGATAACCAGCAATAAATAATAATAGAACTGTATAAAATTGTGTAAGCGATTGCAACTTTCACACTAGTCACAAATTTAACACAACAATTAAATTTACTATTGCAATCTTTTCCAAACTGATGTGGACATTGAAGAGCTCCAAAAAGCTGGTTTTTAGATTGCCAAACCAAAAAATAAACAGCAATATGCACGGACCAGCATATTATTAACAAAAAATCAACATATTTAAAAACATTTCCCCTAAGATGCCCTAATATTTTTAAGATTTCATTTTGCACCAACTTACGCCATGTCTAGTCTTTATGCCGCGTGTGTAGCGAAAGAAAGAAAATGTGTGCAGCGATACAACTGGTAACATCGGGACATTCGATAACACGCAGCTACTCGATATTGTATTCATAAAGTTCTGCCATCTCGCTTCTACAGCCAGGCTTACTAAGTAAATGAAGATCTGGCAATACTTTCGTAATTTCATCAATAGCTGCGATTTATTAAATTGTGTTCATTTAACGCATTATTTTTATTATTAACCTGTCATTTATATATTTGTGTTAATCTGAATGTGATTATAGTAGTACGGTTAGCGGCGAGTAAATATTGACCATAGAATCGAACATCCTCACCAATAATCTAACGTATTACGTATTTCAAAAATAAAAACAAAGAGCCAGCGACACAAAGAGAAGTGTGAATTGAGAAGAGTTTGTATGCCAACAAAGAGCAAGTGCGTGGGCAGGTACGTCAACGAAGCTTAAGGCAAACAAAACATTTCCATCCGTGACGCTGTGTCCGCCGCCCGCTATTCAGTGCGTTTCTGTTGGCCAACGTCGTCTGCACATCGGGATTTGCGGGAAATATTGTTGCAGGCGCAGTGCCGAGGTCTGTGTACGTGCGTGTGGGAGGGAGCGACTACGTCAGTGTACTTGATGTCTGAAAAGCAGAATTATATAATAATAATTCCAAAAGTGCCGATTGATTTTTCAACATCACAATCATAGCCTTGCAGCTGCATATCGCAGATATTGTTAAACTCCTTCAAATCCCAAGCCTTTGGATATGGCTCGTCCCGTCATTGAAAACCATGTAAGTTACGACACTACTATATAAGCATCATCTTTACATAAGATTTGGGTGTCCCGTACCTATGCCTGAGATTTCATAATTGTTATAAATAATTCTGCCGGTCTGCTTAAATTAGTGGACATATCGGTGTGGTGGGCACATGTACATACACTAATATACATACGCAGATATGTACAAGTAGGCACAGAATTAAGTTGTCATTTCTTATTTTAAATACGTCTATTCGCCTCGATTAAAATTGCGTTGAACATAATACATTTGTTCCAACAATATACTGTACCGAATGTGTACAAACATATGTACATATATTATTTAGTGATGTCATGCGTCAATGAAAGCATGTTCGCATAACAATAAATTTTTGAATTTTTTTTTTAAATATTTGCCGGGTTTTATTTGTCTTCATTTAAAAACTGACCACAGACATTATGTTTTAAGCTTAAAGAGAGGAGACAAAAATAAAGAGAATTAATGAAATAAAAATTCGTTAGACATCCTCTCCATTTTATTAGTTTTCATTTCATTCAGTTTCAAAAAAAAACTTTAATGATGTCATTCCTTCTGTTCAATCAATTTTTTCCTAAACAAATGATTTTCTCTTATTAGTTTAACTCGCGTGTTCATACAGCGAACGTAACTCGTTTATTATTAAATCAGCTGTTTTGCTTTAAAATGTACTCGCTCCATTGTAAAGATTTATCAAAAACAAACACACGTTTTCTCTTTATCATACGCTAACAAAAATTCTAAATCTCAAAAATATGCGCACACTCATCAGAGATTTGAATTTATAGCTTACTGTTTTGCTCTCGCCGGCTTGTTGCTCTTAGCTCTCTCGCCCGAAACTTTTTGCTTATCATCATTACATTATATTTACAATCACACAAATAAATATTTTGATTAGTTACTTAGTTTTAGGTTTGGCTTAAACCTAAATTTATGTTAAAATATCTTTGAAAAAACAAGTTACAAGTTACCAGACATATCTTTGCGGTTTTTTTTAATTTTTTTAAATGTATCTAAAGTAAATTGCTGCTAAAATGTTCAACTTATCAAATATGAAAAAATAATGGTTCTAAAAATAATTTTAATTTTCTAGGCGACCATTGATTGATTTTTAGTTACTGACAGTTTCCCATTAGCAAATGTTTAGCTCATGAGCTGGTTAGGGTTACCACTTCACTAAACAAATTTATGGATAGGGTCTTAAAATTTTAATTTCATTTCCAATTCGGGTAAATAAAAATCTGCTTTAAAATATGATAATGTACAAAATGATGTACATCTTATTAATCCCGTAAAAAACATTTTTTTCTAATGTGGGTATATAATAAATGTTTATCTCAAAAATGAATACTTTGGCTATTAAATTCGTTTCAGTTTTTTATGTGGCCTTATTTTGTTATGTTTTAATATATTTACTTAAATACTTACACTTTTGCTACTTTGTTAAAGCTTTGAACCTTTAGTCGGAAATGGCTATTAATGACAATACTTTGATGTGACACTGTGTACTTACTGGCGACTTGACTGCCTCGTCACCCAGTGGCCACTTCACGCGTCGACTTCATTTCAATTGGAAATCGTGCGAGGCAACACGCGGTTCGTTTGTTTCAGTCTACTTAGTCGTTTTACTTTCAACGTCTGCGGTTCGTCTAGCTTTGACAAGTAATTTTTTTTGCAAGTCAAATTGGAAAATAGACAAATCTGTTTTAAATTAACAGCAAGTGTGGGAAAAAATGACGGAGTTGGATGTAAGTACATATATCGGAAAACCGTTTAAGGGAAGAGCGCGCATAAAATTCTACTCTCTATTTTACTAAAAGCGCCTACTGGCGCTCTGTTTATCAGCACTCTTTCTGTGACGTCATTATTAATTGGCCGCTGTGCTCTCTGAATGGTGTGTGTGTGTTTTAAAACGCACTTCAAAAGCGCTCACAATTTCCAAGGTCAGAATTGTGGGTTAACTTAACTTGTCACCGCTGCTGCAGCTGCGCGGCTCTTGCATGCGGTTAGATAACCCCAATCGAATCAGTATTGACTTTTGGACGCCATTGTGTAATATCTTGGGTTTTTTTTTGTGAAAATGCTCTACCATATGTGTCGTATCAGAAATATTTGTTTCTCTCTGCTTTAGTCTCCTCATTTCTGTACACACTAAACTAGCAACAGCTTTACGCGTTTGCTGTCGACAGATCTTGACCCCTAATCGGCAACATTAGCTCGACGTATTACGTACATATTTTGACGTTGTATATTCTCATATTCCCGCCTATGGGGTATGTTTCAAAGTCAGGCTAATTCCGCGTGATATTTCTAAATCATAGATTAATGCATTAGAGTGTACTTAAATAAATATTAGGGTGCTTTCATAACGTTTAAAATTACGCAAATATACTATTCATTTGTGCATACATATATTCATGAAGTATCTCATTTGGGATTTACACTCCTAGCTTTTGTGATTTTTTTATGTGAAGAAAAACATTTTAAACGAAAACTTGTAGGTAAAAATTAAAAAATAAAATGTTATCTTCTGATGCGGAAATTTTATTTGCTCTTGCTGGCCAGCTATGTCCCGATTCTAGCCTTAAAGTATTCAGAGACATAACAAGAACAAAGTGAGAGTAAAAAAAAAATAAAAATAATTTCGAAAAAAAAAAATTACAGGAAAACAATTTTTTAAAAATAAGGTTTTAGTTCACTTCCAACTTCGAACTATAATATTTTAATATCTTTCCAGCTTGTGCCGATTGTAGTGGGTGTGGTTGCTGTGGTTGCCGGGGCCCTTATTGTACACTACTTTCTGAACAAAAAGTCAACGAAACCGAAACGTGAACCAAATCGTACTGCCCGACTTCGCACTCTGGTCGATCCTAACGACAAATACCAACTGCCTTTGATCGAGAAGGAGGTGCTCAGTCATGATACGAGACGATTCCGTTTCAGTCTGCCGTCCAAGCAGCACATACTTGGCCTCCCAGTGGGTCAACACATTCATCTAATCGCGACCATTGACAATGAATTGGTCATACGGCCGTACACACCCATTTCGTCCGACGACGATGTTGGCTATGTGGATTTGATTGTCAAGGTGTACTTTAAGGATGTAAATCCCAAGTTCCCAGCTGGTGGTAAGATGACGCAGTACCTGGAGAATATGGAGCTGGGCGACAAAATCTCGTTCCGTGGACCATCCGGACGTCTGCAGTACTTGGGCAACGGTACATTCTCCATCAAGAAACTGCGCAAGGACCCACCCAAACATGTGACGGCGAAGCGTGTCAACATGATTGCCGGCGGCTCTGGCATTACACCCATGCTCCAACTGGTGCGCGAAGTGCTCAAGCGCAATGACAAAGACAAGACCCAATTGGCTTTGCTGTATGCCAACCAGGTGAGTGAGCTTTGATATAAAACTGTGTGTATATCAAATATATATATAACTCATTCTTTGCAGAGCGAGCAGGACATTTTGCTGCGTAACGAGTTGGATGAGTTGGCCAAGAAGCATCCTGACCAATTCAAAGTCTGGTACACTGTTGATAAGGCAGCCGAAGGTGAGCCGCAATCTCCCAACCAACACGCTTTTAACGTTCTACGCATAGCGGGCCCATCCACACTCATGAGCTTCATTTTAAGGTTGATTCAGAGTGCAGTGCATGTGCAGGTTCATCAATTTAGAACTCACTCATTCCATTTCTACAGTTTTTATATTCCATACCTATTGTTAAATAAGGATTATTATTTGAGTGTAAATGTGAGCAGATTAGTCCTCAGTTTAAGGACAAAGATCTCAGCTTTAAGCACTAATTCGATATCGTATTAATATCTGAGACTAGGATACCAAACCATCAATCAGACGAAACAAGTTAAGCTATTATTCTTATTCTCTAAATTCTCTTCTTGTTTATTTCTTTCTTTAAAATTTAATTTTATTAATTGAAGACGATAACGAAGAGATTTAGAAAGTAAAAAAGTTTCACTATCGAAAGAAAGAACGCAAAAATGGAAAAATGATTGATGGAAGAAATTAATTTTCACAAAAATTATGTTTTAAAATAATGTCTAAAAAGTCTTATCCACATTCTTTATACATTATAAATATAAGCTCACAGTACAACTTCTTGTCACTGCTATGTTGTACAAAAAAGTCGGAATATAGCAGGTATATAAAGGATCAGAATGATTTGTGAAAGGGTATACTAAAAAGTTTGAATATACATATGGTATGCAAAAGATCGATATGGATATGTCGTTTATATGACTATTGATAGATTTTGATTTATTAGAGCTAGGGACACCCCAATTGGCATGTAGATCTCATTATTGTATATAGCTGACATAGATAATCCCTTGTTGTACAAAAAACTGTTCTGTCTCAGTAAATCTCAAAACCCGGAGCACTTTAATATATGTCTGCGAACCAAGTTGTTGGACTGTAGGAGAGAGGACGAGTAAAGGATTTTACTTTCTATTTTTAATAAGAAACAGCTCTGTTCTCACTTTTTAAAATTATATATACTATAGATATACTATTTTTTAGCCCTTGGTCCTGAAAATGTTCAAATTTGAATTTAACGTAGGTAGTTTATAATATATCGCCTTCTCTGGTTAGTTGCACGATTACCGCCACTTGTTCGATGATACATCCAGAGCGCACATCAACACCACCATGCGTTTATGTTTGTGAATGCATTGCACGTTCTATTGGTGTTCTGTTAGTCAATCATCCTCATCGGAGAAGCAAAACAAACAAACAAACAAGCAAAACACCTATTATGTTCAATACTTTGTGTCTGCCCTCCCTCGCAACATGCTGCCCACAAACGGATACCCCGCACGGCGCACACCCGTTTCATAGCCTGGTCCTATAATACCGGCTATGTGAACGATGAGATGATGCGCAAGCATCTCTATCCCCCAAAAGGTGACACCCTCTGCCTGCTGTGCGGGCCCCCGCCGATGGTTAACTACACCTGCATACCGGGCCTGGAGCGGCTGGGACATCACGCCGATCAGCGATTTAGTTATTAAGTCTAACCCTAGTCTTAGAGCAGCGTGCGCATTTTAGTTTCGCTTTCATATCACATGCAAAAGGGAAAATAATTCGCAAGCAGGTACATTAGGCGCTGTATTTTATACATATTTCCCGATACATATCTAACTATATTTTATTAATAGAGTAATAATTTGACATTTATCTCTCCCCCCCAGGCTGGACCTATAGTGTTGGCTTTATCAATGACGAAATGATTTCAGCGCATTTGCTGCCAGCTGACGACGCGACCATTGTATTGATGTGTGGCCCCCCGCCTATGATCAACTTTGCCTGCAATCCTGCCCTCGACAAATTGGGCTATCATCCGGACACTCGATTTGCGTACTAAAGGCAAAGATATAGAAAGGGCCATTACCATACTATAAGATGTGCTTGGGAACAAAGTCTTCGGATGCATTGGAAAATAGGAATTTCGCATTTTGTGTTTGTCAACTTTCTAAGTTTTAGATTCGTCCTTTACAACAACAACACACGCATGCGCCTAATTTGTTATACATACATATGTTTGTATCTGACAATATATCCTTGAAATGTGTGTATTTGTGTGTCAATAAAAGGGAAAGAAATGACTTAAAAAGGGATTGTCTACGAAAATAATTATTAAAACTTTGCATTTTCCTTCAATCAACAACCGAAATAAATCACGAAAAGCACTTTCAATTTTAGCGCTCCATTTGTTTTGTTCGCCAGCGATTTTGTTGTCATTTACATTAATTTGCTGTACAAATCGGTTTGACACCTAGGCGCCCCCCGATTTAGCATTTCGTGTGCGTTCATTCACCAGCGGACATTCACATCTACTTTCGTGTTCATTCAGAACTGCTGTCACAGGCTATGCTAATTTTTTGAGTTGCTGCATATTTTTAACAAACACGACAAAACAGAATATATGTATAAACAGCGGACCAGAGAATTCCGGAAATGAACTGCCTGCAATGCACAGTTCAAATTTTCTGTAATCGTTACGAATGCATTAATGTTTTTATTAAGGATCATTCAAACACGATAACCTTTGTCATGTTATGAATGATTATGAATGCAGCTAAATCTCGCTGAAATTGTGATTTTTTATTTGTCCTACATTAATTGCTTCAAAACGTAATATTTAACATTATTGTATATTCAGAAAGGGTTCTGATTAGCGCAACCAAAAGACTTTTTAGGCACTTTTCAATATCCGTGAATAAAACAAGAAAGGAATGCTAAAGTCGAGCAGGCTCAACTCTTAAATACCCTGTACCACCCCATAAAAAAGTAATTAAATTAATTAATTAATTTAATTTAATTAATTAACTAAATTAATTTAATTAATTAACTAAATATTAATTAATTAAATATAAAATATTCCATGCATGCATACATACATTTACATTTACATCAGAATCGTGCCTTATGCGTGTTTGTGTACTTGTACATATGTATGTATGTGTGCATTGGGCCTGGTTATATGGCTATAACTTTCTTTCCGATCATTCTATCATAATGAAACTTGGTATACGGATATATAATTACTAATCTAATGTAACTACCAAATTTTAGTTCAAAATTCCAAGAATTACGGGAGTTATAGAAAATCGGTAATAGGGGGGGAGTGGGGGGGTGGATCAGAAAAAATGAACAAACTCGTCCTTTCTCGGTCTCAGGAGAATCTGTATACCAAGTTTGGTTATTCTAGCTCTTATACTTTCGGAGATCCTTGCGTTCATACAGACAGACAGACAGACAGACAGACGGACAGACGGACAGACGGACATGGCTATATCGACTCGGCTTGTCATGCTGATCAAGAATATATATACTTTGTGGGGTCTACCAAGCCTCCTTCTGTGTGTTCCATGTGCACTCGCACAAAACTAATATACCCTTGTACCCTTTGGGTACAGGGTATAATAAGAGTTTGGAGAAATATATCCTTTAGTACTATTCAGAAATGTTTGAAGTTATCTTGTAGTTTTTAGAGCTTTCAAATCATTTATGAAAATATCTTTAGTTGTTGAAAATCAATCGTTTTTATTTAATTATTTAAACCAGCATAATATTATATGAAACAGTTTTGATACTGATAGGTCTGTCCATTCATAAAAGTTTTTCTTCCGGAATTTAAGATATTTTATTATAGGGTTTTTTGGTCCCAATAAAACACTTTATGCACAAATAACTGATTTAATTGTATTAAATATTTAATATAATTTGTAGGATTTAATTAAAAACATAACCCTTATCTGAATATCTGAGGCATAAATAGCTGGCAAACGTCGATGTTTGTCTGTTTTAGAAGACGCCAAAACTATTGGACTAATCGTTTCAAAGTTGTACAATATTGTATTGATCATGAATCAATAAAAAGGAAATCCAAAAGCTGCCATTACTCAAAAATTGATGAGCCCAAGAGGTTTTGAGGAACGAGGGGAGTATGTACACCTAATTCGGTTTTTACACGATAGATTGGTTCCAGAAAAAGTCGTGTAAAAAAAAAAACGTTAGTTACAACTAAAATTATTACCTATTACTGTTAAATATTATTTATTTTTTTAACATTTTTATATCTCTTTATTACACAAAACTTTATAGTTTTTACACTTCTTTTTAAAATTAAATTGTTAACATTTGTATAAACTATACATGAAGTATAAGAAAAAGTATAGTAATCGACAAATTACAATTCTGATTTCCAGTGAAAGTTAAAAAATGCTAATTTCAAAAATGAATGTTGTCGATTGTTTAGATAAATGTATGTATAGCTAGGATTTTGCCTCTGGTTGTATTCAGGTAGGGTACCTACTGCCGACACCACTGAGCAGAGCTCTGCAGGTGCACTACGCCTCTGTCGTGTTCGTCTCATATCTGATTATAACCACTCAAGTGAGCCGCTGCGTTGTTTGTTGGGCGCAGCGAGCGTCTGGCTGTGGAAGAAACGACTTTCGTTGGTTTATTACACCCGCTGATAAGCGTTTTGTGATTGGCATTTAAATGGCAAAACTACGACAAAAACCGGGCGCTTGTGCAGCTCCAGATTCCCGCCAATTGATTAACGGAGAGAGCCGGCGGTGTTGTCTTTTACATGAGCTTGATTGAGAGAGCGAAAGCAGTTAAGTTAAATAAATAAAATAAAACCAATATAAAGTTTTTCTTCGGTTGCAACGAACTTATTTACCCTTTACAGCCATTCGCATTATCTAACAGTCTTTAGGTTTCAAATACCTGATGCCTTTAGATTGTGGAAAGATAAGTAGACACTAAAATGTCGGGCTCAACTCTTTTAAATTCAACAATAAAGAATTTGAAGCTTCTCTCTAAAATAAAGTTCTCTTCCAGGAAAACAAAATAAACATACTTACTATGGTTTTTATTTGAACCAAATTATTCAGATATGTAACTACAAATATGTGGGCTTTTATTAAAAATAATACAATAACTTTTATTCAAAGTTGATAAAACTTATTGATAATCCATTCAAGTAACATTTTTCATATGACGTATATTTTTCAACAATCGTCAATTACTCCAGTTTGGCAGCAAAGGGCACCCAAGAACTGGAAAAGTTGAATTAACGTTTAACTCTATCGAGGTATCAGCTGCAGTGCAACGTTTCTGAATATGAGAACTCACTAGACACTCACAATCTGGTGGTCGACCAGGGCGGTTCGAGAAATCCGAGACTACTCACGTACGTGAAAATAATAAAATAAAATGGATAGCAAAAGCAATTCTTCGTCTGCTGCTGCATTGACTGCGAATCGAGTGAGGGAGCAGCTACCAGATGATTGGAAGATCCTGCGAGATGTTCACGAACTGCTGCAAAAGCAGAATGCCTTCTGTGTGAGTCCCCAACAATGGGGTGAACAGAAAATTGTTGAGTTTGTGCAGCCGTCCGAGTTGAAGGTGAGACGAGAGAACCCACACTTTTAAACTACATTTGCATAATTGTCGTATATATGTATGTATATACTAGCGGCAAAGTCTATAGAATGTAGGTTAATAAGTGCAATCGAAAGATGGAAAATTCTGCAAAGTCACTGATAATTTGCATTGGTTCAGTTGATCGATCGCCGGCTCGTGCCTAATTCTTATCTCTCCACAGCAACTTATCAATCTCAAGATTGAGGAAAAGGAAACGCACAGTCTGAGCGAGATCGAGAAGCTTTGTCAGCTCGTGATTCGGTATTCGGTGAAAACTTCACACGGACGTTTTCACAATCAACTCTTCGGACAACTAGATCCATATGGACTAGCTGGTGCTTGGATTACCGAAGCGCTCAATACAAGCTCGTAAGTTTAAGTTAAGAAATATTTTAATAGAGTACTTAACTTAAAAGAAAGTTTTAGAAAAATGTGAATTTTCGTTTTAAAAAAGTAACATTCTTTGTTTAGAACAATATTTTAAAAACGCTTGGAATGGTTTTTTTTTATCACTTGGTCTGTAATCATCTTTAAGTTTAGACTGTTGGTAGTGGGAGTTGAAGATTTTGTTGATCCTTTCAGTTACACCTATGAAGTGGCGCCTGTATTTTCGCTGATCGAGACCGAGGTAATATCAACAGTTTGCCGTTTGGCCGGCTACGACGAGGGCGTGGGTGATGGCATCTTTTCGCCCGGTGGCTCCATGTCCAACATGTACGGTGTGGTGTTGGCTCGCTATAAGCGGGCCCCAGAGGTAAAGACATCGGGCATGTTTGGAATGCGGCCGCTGGCAATCTTTACCTCTGAGGAGTCACATTATAGTCTGAAGAAGGCGGCACATTGGCTGGGCTTCGGGGCTGATCACTGTATCGCAGTACGCACAAATGGTCGCGGTCAAATGGAGTTGGGGGACTTGGAGTCTAAGATAGAAGAGGCCAAGAGTCGTGGTTGGGAGCCGTTTTTCGTGAACGCCACAGCCGGCACAACAGTGTTGGGTGCCTTCGATGATCTCGATGGTCTTGCCGATCTCGCGGCGCGTCATGGCCTCTGGCTGCATGTAGACGCCTGTCTGGGTGGATCTGCCCTGCTCGCCACCCAGCATCGTTCGCTGCTCAAGGGACTGGCACGCGCCAACTCCTTTGCCTGGAATCCGCACAAGACGCTGGGCGCACCGCTTCAGTGCTCGCTCTTCATAACACGCGAGTCGGATTTGCTGGCGCGCTGCAACAGCATTGAGGTGAACTATTTGTTCCAGCAGGACAAATTCTATGACGTCTCCTATGACACGGGCAACAAGAGTGTGCAATGCGGTCGCAAGATCGACGCCTTTAAGTTCTGGCTAATGCTGAAGGCTCGTGGCTATAGCCAATACGGCCATCTGGTTGATCATGCCATCAATATGGCCCGTCTGCTGGAGCAGAAACTGCGCGCACGTGCGGATCGTTTCAGGCTGGTGCTCGATACGCATGAGTACTCCAATGTTTGTTTCTGGTACATTCCCAAGAACATGCGGGGTCGCCAAGAGACCGCGGAGTGGTGGACACGTTTGTACACAGTAAGTGGGATGGTTCCATTCAATTCCCCCCCCCCCCCCCATTCAGAAATCTTATACTTTCCAACTTCTTCCGTGTCCAGGTGGCACCCAAAATCAAGGAACAGATGGCATACAGTGGAACGGTTATGGTTGGTTACACTCCCCTTGCCAGTCGAAATCTAGGAAACTTCTTCCGCATGGTCTTCACTTGTTTTCCAGTTTTAGAAGCAAACGAATTGGATATTCTACTTGACGAGATCGAGAAATTGGGAGAGCAGTAGACATATTAACGCACTCCTTCCTTTTGCATTTACAATGTTTATAAAAAATAATCTTAGATATTAAAAGCAAAAAACATTATTCAAAGCGATCCTTATTGCAATCTTTTAACCAAACATACTGAAACCACCAAATGTGCTTCAAATCTGCATTAAGACAATATCGCATACTGGAGAAACTCTTGTTTTTGACGAAGTTTCTAAAGTGAAAGCCTTCCTCCATCATATTTCACAAATAATAACAGCCAAACCCAAGAAAGATTTAACAAATTCTATATTTGTATAGAAAAAAAGAAACATACAAGTATGTACTAGTTTATATATAATATCCAATAATGAATCTGCCTCGACACAGTCAGCCGATTCACAGCAAAGTTAAGTATCCAGTCCGGAAAGTTATGCGCCTGACCTACTGCCATGATGATTGTAATTCTCTCGGAAGCTTAATCAGTTGTTCATCAGTTACTCGATGATCTGGACGGTAGTAAAAAATTAATCTAGAAATGTCCTAGAGTTAGCTAGCGAGGGCAGGTCCGCTAGAGTTGGAGATTAGAAGCTAAGCTGGGATTTTCGTTCTTCTCCAAAAAAGAATGAAACTTATGAATGGAAACTGGCCTTCCTTTATCAAATTCATTTTTCACTTTATAGTCTGCAGATTTTCATCTCAAATCATTCAAGTCTATCATGAAACAGTTTCAAATTCACCCCTGTTGATCATTATTTGCAAAACGTATGACTGAAATTTGATATTATTTGCTTAAAAATACGTGAATTGAATTCGAAAAGTGCAGCGAAATGTGACGGTAGAAAGAGATTTGAAGTCTACATTCGTGAAATAAGTTGAAATGCGGAAACAGCGTCGCATGTTCCCATTAAGTATTAAGTGGGAGAAATTTCTGGCATTATTTCTCATTCCATACAACGCTTTACCTAAAAGACCAAGGGAATTATGAATTATTTTAATTAAAAAGCTACTCCTTAAATAAATAACGCACAGTTGCTTTTTTGCAATATGTATTTTCATATTTTATTGAATACAGAGTGGGGGGGTTGCTGAACACCTTGCCAAGCAGCACCTAGCAAGTTTTCCAGTTTATCAGCGTGCTGATCTTACCATCACCTAAGCATCAATAGTACGTACAATTGTTGTTAATAGAATGTTAGCTTTAAGACTGGTGGTTTGTATGCAGCTATATAATGTAGTTTCATTGCATTAATCGATGCCTGAATATTGAAAATCGTTCAGGCCAGTCGGGCAACAGAAACCTTAAGCTTAGTTTAATGTAAAGGTTCTACAACTAAATACGTAGTAAGCGTAATAAGTTTAAATACATATGTATATGGATATTGTAGTCTTTACTAATTCAATGCAAATGGAATTCTATCGCACTGTTGTGCGGTCGTCTCTATGGCCTTTCAAGTAAAATCTAATCTCGATTTTGTTTTTATTAAATTTGAGTGAAACTTTTTAATATATTTTGTTAATTAATGTGCTAGCAAGGTTCACAGAACGTTTTTAGCCTAAATTTTGTTTGTTGCATTAAAATACATGGTAAAAATAAATCTAGCTTGCATTTCGTTTTTTCCTGCTGCTTTGTAGAAAGTTGCATGTTATATATAAATAGGTATATAAATATAGAAATATATATATATATGTAGCAAAAAAAGTTGTAGTGCTCCATAACATAAATTTTTAGCTTAGCCTGTTGCGAATTTTGGTTGAAAAATGCTGCAGCTTTCCCACGCTTAGCGTGACAAGTTCGCGCCTTGCATCTCGATGGCTCTAATAGTTTTATATGACTGTGCGCATATAAATTTGTCCAATGTTGCAATAAAAAGTCTTGCGAATGCATATTTTTGGGGATACTTTTGCCAATTGTCCAGAAGTGTTATTTCATTAGTTGCTTAGGTTTTATCCTTTTTCCGTTCCTTGTGGGTCGTTGCAGCTGACAGCAGGTTTCAACATGTATGCGTTTGTGTGTGTTTGTGTTAGTGCTACATGGATACAATTAAAGAGACTAAAAAATACACTTGAAACACTAAGCTAAAAAATACAATTTGATCGTTGGCTGGGGACGTTGGCGACGCCGACGCCGCTGCCTAAAAACACTTAAAACTTATAAAACAAATTGACTTTCGATTTGGAATCCTTTTCCTGTGGTATTTGCTCCTTTTTGCACAGCTTCTTCGCATTATACGCGGCTAAAATGTCATTCATAGCGGCCTCATTCAGTTCGATGGCCTCCACGGAGGAAACCTTCTTGTACCTAAAAAATGAAATTGATATTATTAACATGTCTTCCATCAATCCAATAATTGACAACTCACTTATCTCTATTGTACTTTTCCCGTATGGCCTGTGTGCTGAGCTCGGTGGCCGCCTTGTGACTCTTGCATAGATGCAGCACAACTTCCTTCAAGTCTTCCAGTTTGTATGTTGTGATCTCCTCAAGCTCGGGCGTCCACATATCCATATTCAGAATTGAACGAGCCAGCGCAAGCGCCGCAGCCGACACAAGCGATGGCAAATAGTTCAAGAACGGATCGGCATCCAAAAGCGAAAGCTCGCAAATGTACTGTGGACAGAGATAGAGAATTATAATTGTTGCCATTGTTGCTTTCATTTCAGATCATTAACCTACCAAAGTCAAGTATTTCAATCTCTCTGGTATGTCGGTTAGCACCGCATAGGTATTAACAAAAACATATGGTGTCGGTGTGCACAAATCAAATGACAAGATTTTTAATATAATCTGCTCCATGCGTAGCACTTGGCTCTTGTTGTAGGTGTCGTCGGTAATGAAGACGAACTCACCCACATCTGGTGGATAGATTTCTTCGTATTTTCTGCAAATACCAAACGAAATTGATTTAAAATAAATGCATTCAAATATTTAAACTATAATGCTCCTCCTAACAAACTTAATCTTCCATTTGATGTTCATACTTAAAACTATAGCACCTCATTAAAAAAAGTGTACTTTTGTTTTTTTTTTTCTTCAATAATGGTTATTACTTTTATTAGAAGACTGTTTGGTTATTCTGTAGTATTTCTTAAATAGAACTGTCCACAAATAGAAATTAAACTTTACATTAAATTTTCAATCCTTTTTAATTGAGATAAGGAAAAGAAAAACAATTTAGTGTTTATGTGTACTGCTCTTCTACATTTACTCAGAATTCTGCTCAGTTTTTGATTGTCTTTTTCATTCGGATATATTCGGATTATATTAAAAGTCTATACTTACGAAGCAATATACATGGCCGCAGTTCCCACCAACTGCAGCTTTGAGCGCACCACTGACATCTGACTGAGGAAGCGATCGATAAACACCACAGACAAGTACAATGTCTCCGTGTCCAGATTGTATTCCTCGGACACCTCAACCAGCCAATCGACCAGTATAGTGCGCATCGAATGATTGATGTCGTTTTGGCGGCGCATATACTGCGGCTTCGGGCGATGTTTCTTCTGTAATGCGAATATAGAATAAATTGAAAAGAATATTAATGAAACTCTACTTATCAAAATAAAACTGCAGTCATGTAAACGTTTGAAATACCTTAATAAAATTCCTCCTACAGCAGAAATATGAATACAAACTTTGTAGCATCATAAGGTGTTATATCTTTAAAAACAAATACGTTTTTCAACCCACCTTTTTAAACCACAATGTTTATTTGCTGTTATAAGATATAGAATAAAACGAAATATGGTTGATATATTTTAAGCAGACTATCCATATACGAATTTGTTCAAACAGATTTTAGTTTTATATTATCTTTCAAGACGAACTAACTTGCTTGGAAATAATTTGACCCCCAGAGAAAGACGCCTTTCATACATAGGTGTTAGGAATGCTCTGTAAATATTATATTTGCTAACAAACAGTATTTGGTAATAAATATTAATATGTATTGTCTTTTCCAATCACATACATATTTGCATATCGCACACCCCACACATATATCTACCAACTAACAGGTAGTTTTCTGTTTACTTGGAAACCTGGCGTGTTTGTTAAATACCCACAAATCGAACATGTCTATTTTCTTTTGTTTATTGCCTTTTTCGAGCTACGTGCGAGACATATAAATTGAATGGACGCGCCCAAAATAAGCGTAAACCGCTAAATATGTACAGAAAGTACACGTAATTAGGTGTTAACTTAATAATCAATTTAACGATTATTGGGTACGCGAAATGGCGTTCTTGAATATGCATTAATTAGATGTGCAAGTAAAGGCATAAACTTTCTCACAGTTTGATGAAATGTTTAAAGCTAAGGAAAGAGATTTCTTTTAATAGGATGATTCCATGGTGCAAAGTTTTTGGGTCTCTTGGTTATCAGTTGTAAACAAGGCGACCTGGCAACCGAGCAAACAAACTCAAAATCAATTCCATAACTCAGATAGAGAAAACGCATTTACACAACAACTGAAATCCGGTCCACATACCTCACCCAGAGAAGTATTTATTTAACGACAAAATGACCCTCAAACTTGGTATTTGCACCAAAAGTGATCTCGATGAGGCCCTCAAGCTGCAGAAGCGCGAGCAGTATGAGGATGATCGTAAGAAGCGCATCTTTAATGCTAAACAGCGGCTTTATGGGGTACGTCTGGGAAAGTAAGTATCAAAGAATTGGCCGTCTATCTGAAAGATGTTGTGTCCTTCAGCTCGATCTGGACATTTTGGAGCGACAGATTGCGGAGAAGAATAAGGAGCGCAGTGTGCAGATGGAATGCGATAAACGATATGAGGAGCAGGAACAGATGCAGAAACGCCTCCTGATGGCCAAAGAGAAGGAGCTGGAAAAACAGCAACGCTCCATTGAGTCTGATATTAATTACTATCGCTGCAAGTTTCAGCGCAAGGACCAGCGTCGCGAATATGATCTGAACGATCCGAATTATCTGAAAAATGGCAAACCGATGCGTGTGGCGGACGATGATATTACATTGGGCGTATCGAGTGCTCAGATCTTTTCCGGCGAGGATCTGTACAATAGTGAGCGCAAGTTGCGACAGCGGGAACAGCAGAAGGCTTGGCTAGATCAGCAGGTTCAGGAGCGCAGGCAGGCGGAGGAGGCACGACGTCGCGCCGATGGTATGTTTATGCAGAACATCATGTGCCGGGACAAGCATCTCGAGGATATGGCTAAGTCGGATAATCTAATGCGCAACCAAATCATACAAAAGAACCGGGAATTCAATGCAAGTCTGGCCAAGCAGAAGCAAATGGATCGCGCTCGGGCCAAGCAGGAAAAGTACGAGGACGACATGGCCGAGATATATAATATGCTTTCGAGCGATATGCTCAGCGAGAATCTAGATGTGGCACAATCACGCACCAATCCGAACAAGAAAATCGCATTCATGTATCGCGGCATGAACGATGAGGAGCTGAAAGCCTTCCGCCAGGGTCAGGAGCAGCAGCTAATAATAACTAAAAAGCGAAGAACGGAGGCCCAACTGATGGACAAACAGTGGGAGCAGTATGCCATAAATATGGACCGCGAGCTAGTCCTCAAACAAATCGAAATGGAACGCCAGCGCAAGGAGCAGTTGGACGATCTAATGCGTGTGAATGCCCAACTAGCTCGCGAACAGGATCAGCAGCGCAAGGAAACTGTAGTTCGACTAACCAATCACGTATCTGATGACTTTTACGATCAGTTCAACAAGAACTCGCGTTAATTATTAAGAGAATATTATTTAATTTTACAATTTTTCCTAACCACACACATTTCCTTCCACCCTTGCATGCAATACTAAGAGATCTTTGAGTGATTCGAGGGTCTTGAGTGCATGCTGCTAAGTTGGTTTTTTCTTTCAAATGGATTTCACATGCACTCAGGGCGCTCAAATCTCTACAATTGACATACTTTATACTATATAAATAATATATAAAAACAAATTGAATCGTAGAGAACTTTGAAAAATACCCAAAGCAAATTTATGTGTACTCTAATTGATTGAAATAAACAAAAATTGAGAGTTCTAGAACATAATATATTTAAGCTGATCTTCTGATGTTTCCATCTATACTATATTTCCATTAAAATTGGGAAATATACATAGTTCAGTAGTTCCCTATAGCTTGTTCAATCTATGCTTTACTTTATTCGCTCGTTCAGTTAACTCATAGTTATTTGATTTGTTCTTCCGTTCCTCGTCATAGCTGTTTTATTAAAGCCGACAATTTTTCTCTGTTTTTGCGATTAGAATGTATAGGTATGTCGGCAAAGGTAAATTACAATAACGAATATTTAAAATGACAATTTTATAATACACATTTAACTGTTTTTGTTTAAAAAGTTCATGAAAAAGAAACATTGGTATGCATAGAGCTCTATGTGTACTCGAGCCCCCTCTTTTTCCCAAACACCCCTTTCACTGGGATATACGAATTTCCTTTGCCAATCCTTCTTTTCAATGATAGAAATAATTTACTAGAAGAACAAAACTAATTAAATAAACTAATCCCAAAAAAATGGAAATGCCCTTACATATATTATATCCGTTACCAGACAGCTATCACTAGGCTTTACAAATTTCTCTGGCATGCCTATAATCTTAAAGTTTTTCAAAATATCCGATAGCTTTTCAGAGTACGTGTTGATGGCATGGATTTTCTGATATATATGACTGTAAGATGTTTCATTTTTATGAACCTAGTCACGACCAACTGAACAATAGGGAAAAATCGTAACTTAGCCCATAGCCATGGATCAAACTAGGCTGACACTGGGCATTACAAAATTATCTCTCTCTCTCTTTCAGGCGATAAGGAAACCAATATCTGCAACCGAACCACTTATCTTAACGGATGTTCTCACTCGGCATTGTAATCTCTGGCTGAAATTTTCTAACCTTTTATCGACTGCTAACCATGATTAAAGATATATGGGTGCCACAGACTTTGCATTTATGAACTGTTGTATCGTCCCAGAGAAGAAAGGCAAGCTACTAGCCTTATAATTTAATCAGCCGCAAAGTAGACGAATGTTTTCTTTATTGGTTTTACAATAGTGCCGAACAAAATACGAGTATGTATGTCATTAACGCTTCTGTCTAGCAGTAAATATGCTAGATATACACGT
This sequence comes from Scaptodrosophila lebanonensis, assembly GCF_003285725.1. Lineage (NCBI taxonomy): Eukaryota > Metazoa > Arthropoda > Insecta > Diptera > Drosophilidae > Scaptodrosophila > Scaptodrosophila lebanonensis. The sequence continues at coordinate 10,745,095 of NW_022060742.1, read as the reverse complement.
ATGTGCAGGTACTTTTGGAAATAACCCTTGCAACAAAGAGTCTTCTACTTAATTTTAGCTCCTTCTTCGTTATATAACGACGAATAGAGAAGAATGAAAAACTACAAAAAGAAGAGGCATGCAAAGGCAAAGGAAACACACGCCCCATAATAGTGGTGTCATCCCAGGGAGTACGCAGTCGGCATTCAAATGCAACGCATGAGAGCGTTCCCTCTGGCAATTAGTGCGGCAGGCAAACAAACCGATCTTCAACAGACGACAAGAGACCGTAGAAAAGTCAACAAACGCAAGGAAGCGGCAATGGTGGCGGCTTTTCCGCGTCGCTAGCTGATAAACATGTGACGACCAGAAAGGGAAGAGAGAGGATAGCGACACATTAGGGCGCGGCAGGGTTCTGTTTAGTGTGTGTGTGTGTGGAAACTGGAAACTATTGCACTTGTGTGCGTGCCGATACACACGCACACAAACACAGTCAGGATTCGGGGGGTCAGCACTATAGCAAGCAAATGCAGGAATACAGCACTCGAGTGCAAACAAAAACAACAAACATTAATGTTGTCAGGCCTGCTAAGATTGGTAGCCAGGCCTTTCTATGGGCGACTAAGACATCACATTCAAATGTTGGCTTCTCTCATTTCTATTAAACAGAAACACATAATATTCGAATGTGGAGAATATTTCGAACATATTAGAAGAGAGTTTTGTATTGAAAACAAAATACTTCCCCTCTTTTTCAACACTTCGTTTAATTTTAAAAGTATAACTAAGTCTACGGTCAGACATGCAAATAATCTGCGTAATCTGGTTCTATGTTACAAGTAGTCTTGATAAATAAATCTTATTTAACTTTTTTGTAGTAAAATGTTTATTGAATTCTATTAAATTATTAAGGAAATACCATAATGCTTAAGACTTGCTTGTGTATTTCGAAATTATTTTCATTTGGGCTCTAAACTCATCTCATGGTTACCTGATATTTGGCACCATTTGCAAACAACCGGTTATTTAAACTAGTTTTAAAATCATTTAAATGAATTGTTGTTGTTTGAGCAAAGTATAAATAAAATCAGAGCGAAATATAATCGAAAAACGCTCAAGGAAATATGAAAAGTTTCAAAAAGTTTGTAGCATTAGTAGCTTGAACAAAATGTTATTGAAGTCCTCCTAGTATTATTTGTTTTATAACACGGAACTACATTCTTGTTGAAACTACATAAAAAGATGACAAATGATTACAAAAACATACGACTACCGAATGCTACAGTCGAGCGAGCCCCACTTTAAATATTCCTTTTTACAAAACAAACTTCCGCCGCTGTGTTATCAGCGCTCATAGCAGAAGAGGGAGCTCGATGCTGCAGTTTTTTGTGGATGCAAAAGCGATATAGAATTATATAATATTTTAGTCTATTTAGCTTTAGAATTGTGGACATTTGGGAAAGTATACAGCTTGGTCAATGTGGACTCAGCCGTTTCTTAAATCCAGACGTTCATCCAGACAGACAGATGGGCGGATATGTTTAGATTGATTTCTCATGTCTTACTGATTAAGAACATATGTATGTATACTCGGAAATAATTCCTTCTGTCTGTTACATACTAACCTTTTAACCTTTTTAGCCTTTGGGTACATGGTATTTAAATCACAACCAATTGTGACTCAAAGTGAAATACAAGTAGTATTTCCCTTTATATTTCTAAAATAGTTGATACAAAAAAAATCGATTGCGGCAAATAAATGTCTTCTACATATCATTAATTTTCAAACCAGTCTCTGATAATTGATTGTAAGTTTTTAAAAAAAGCTGATCCCAAACTGACTGAAACAGTCAACAAAATCTAATATCTCACATTTTTCAATTCGAAATGTCGGATTTGATATGTAGAGGTAATATAACCGAAAATACGCAATCAATAAATAGCGTTCAGTTTAAAGAATCCAAACAACTCACCTCAGCCTCGCGGAAGTTCTTTAATATGTCCAACTGATACTGGACCACCTCGTAGAAACGCTGGCGATCGTTGCGCGGCGGCATCTCTTTGCGCAGCAGCTCATTGCTAAACCCATTGGCAGCTCCATCCTTGCTATCAGCTGTTGTATCAACAGCGCTGTCGTCAATTAGCTGGGCACTACCATCGCTGACCATCGAACGGTCCACAGACATGGGTGACAACACATCGGTGACGGACATGGGTGTTATGTCCAGATCGTAGACATGCGATTCATCACTGAAGTCAAAGTAATATAAAATCATATGTATATTGTGTTAACTGTAAATTATTTACGAATTTACTTACTTTTGGTTAACGCCATAAACATTCTCCTTGTCATTGGCATTCGCCTCCGCCTTAACAACTTGCTGTTGCGTATCATTGTTGTCCTCATATACGGAAAATGTCTTAAATTGCTCCACGACGGGCACAACATTGGATTTCTTGGCGCCACCATAGACAGCATTCTCAGTATCGACTGAAGTTGTTGCTGTTTTCTGGAAGACCTGCAAGGCACAGCAACGAAATTGAATACATAAGGTGTGTGTATGTATGAGTATGTCGCGCAGAATAATGCACCCTCTTTGCTTTTTTTATTTTCCTCTGGGAAAAATCCTGTTACATGCATTGCTTTAGATTTGTCATGCTGTTGGGCTCGCGCCATTTGCTGGCTTCGCTCTATTTGTATGTGTTTGTGTGTATATGCTGTAATTGCATTACAGTGCTGCCACACATACATATGTATATGCTTGCTTTAGTATGTATGTATGTAGGTACATAACATTGTTGGTTATGCTCTTCACTTTCATCTGCAGTTTCGCTTTTAATGGCGCGCAAAATTCTATTTCTAGGTTAGTTTGAAGTATGGGCGCGAAAATTGCAACAAAGCTGAAATAATATCAACCCCACCATGTGTTACACCACTTCATATTGTTCAGCATAAGCAAACCTTATCAGCCGGATTTGTAATGTGAAACTAAAGATAACGCGGCCGAACATGATTACAAGGATCTCAAACTCGAAAGTTTTGCTTCCAGTAATAAATTGTTGCGATACTATGCAAATGGTTATGGCTCATAATTAAAACTTTGTTGCTGATGAATATTTGTGCATAAGTCTACATTTAACACCCACATTCAGATATGAGGACAAATAGGCGCTAACAATGTTTGATTACCACACTACGGAACAAAACTCTTACATATATTTAACATAATTTTTTGTTTATTTACTTTGTGGGACCTGCCACGCCTTCTTCTAAGCCTTACATACTTGTATGTACGTACATTTGCGCTTACTCGTATACCCTGCTGCACATTTCCTAAAAGGGTATAAGAAATCGCAATGCTGTCAAATCTACATTGTTAAATCTGCATTGCCAAATTGGCATGCGCGCATGAGCATGGCGCCAATATTTGGAAAGTTTGCGCAATACGTGCAGGCAGACAAGACAGATCAGAGACATACACGCATAGCAGAGAGAGAGAGAGAACAAGTGAGAGCAGAAGAGAGGGTGACATAACTACCACCATGACCATTATCTGCAACAACAGAACATCTATTGTGATTCCACCACCAGCTGCTAGGCAGCTGCATTACAAAGCCTGTGCGCTCCGTAAGGAATACATAGCTTTGCAGCACACACTTACCGCTTTTCCGGCAGGCAGAGGCGCAGCTCGCGGCACGTTGCCATTGTTGGCATTTAGAACGGCAAAATTGGCGCGCGGTGCCAATGGCTGAGCCTTTTCCTTGCCACCGATAACGGCTAGTGGCTGTTTACCGCAGCCTTTCTCCCGCAAGGCTGCTGGCACTTCGGGATTCTCCTTGTCGTTGATGTCACGATGTATTTGGAAAGTAGCCATATTTGTGCTTTGTTGAAGAAAATTGAAGGCAACAGAATGTATCCAAAGGAGCTGATTTTTTTTATTGTTTCACTTTCTGCTCTCTTCGCCGTTGTAAAATGGTGGCTTTATCTGCGTTTCTCTTTATTCCGTACTTTTTTACTTTTTGGACGCTTGTGCGGCGCGTTACTTTACTGTGTATGTGTGCGTGCATGTACGGCGTTCATATGGTTGTGTGAGTGTGTTATGATGAACGAACCGATGTTTGTTGAGCGTTGCTTCGTCTTGCGCTGATATTTGTTTCTTATGCTTTTTATGCTACGCGCTCACACAAACACACATACAGTGCAAATGAACAGATGCGAGGGCATTAAAATAAACGCAAATTTCGCTTTATAAAATAATTGTAGCAAATAAAATGGATTTATATATTACATTGAACACTGACGACGCGCACAACAGTTTAACATTATTCGTTTGACATTCAATTTTACATTTTCATTTCTTTGGCTAAATATAATTTGATTTATTTGCACACAAACGAGCGACGCCTCCTTCCGCTTGCGTTCGCACGAATTCGTTTTGAGCTGCGTCTGGTTTGATTTTACCCGGCCATCTACGACGATACCTTATTCGATACTCAACATTTATACTCATTCGTCTCCCTGTTGCGATGGCCACACTGAAAGTGAATTTTGTCACTCTTCTAACAGTGACTGCGTTTAGATTACGAGGATAACTCGATGAGTCTTGACAAAGTTCTAGCAGCAGAATAATTTTAATAAATAACTTGATTCATTTTCGCTATTTACCGTCTAGAATTTAGTTGTGGGAAAATTATACAATAAATAAAAGTGGACAGAAGGTAAGTGGAAAAAAACGATTTTCGACTTTTGTTTGAGTTGTCGGCAGCCACCTCGGGAAATTTGAATGAATGCAGGTTGTTGACTCTTCATATATGTCACAATTTTACACTTTCAATGAATGCAATTGTAAATAAAATGTAAATATTTACATTTGTCTTTGGTCGTTTAGTTGTGTTAGTACATTCATTGAACTAGTGTAAGCCAAGCAGATCACCGTGCTTATTTAAGTATCTGTGATTTCTAAATATAAAAAAGTGACCTATTCAGGTAAATATCGCTCATCTCCAAGCACGCTGTATTGCAAAAAGTGCTGCCAATCAACTCACTAAAATTGGCGCAATCAAAAATTAAATTTAAACGAGAAAATTAATCCCACAAAAGACCATGAGTAGCATGAAACAGAATGAATAAATAGAAATAAATGTCAATGTGCTGATTTATATGCGCATGTTTATATGTTCTTTCGTATGTAGTTTATAAACTCTTTCACATCTTCATACACTTAGTGATTTCATATGTTTGCATTAAATACATATGTACATAAATATGTATAAATGTATGTATGTATATACATACATGTGTACATATGTGTATATGAATGTGCACCTACCTACTATTTTTTACCATATAATACGCAGAAATATTTTTTGCATTACTTTATTAAAAGGCCTTAAACTAACATTAATATCAAAAAGTCTACTCAAGACAAAGTGATAATAAATTATTGTCTAAATATTGCATTTAACTACTTGTATTGTTGACTAACCCAATGGAAAGAAGGATAGCCGGAAGGCCATCTCGACCATGTTTTGCGGCACCTCAGGACGATGACAAACGTAAACCTCCTTGGCCGGCGAGTTAAAAAGTCTGCCAATTACCACGAATCTGACGCTATAGGGCTTACCGCCCTGTTCTTTCGCAGTACCTTTCACCTCCATGGTGATGCCGTGCTCCTTAACCACAGATATATCCTTGTTGCTGACACTGGTGCCGCTGCTGCTGCTGACCCCGGGACCAGCACCACCCACAGGAGGGGCTTTTGTGACCTCCACCGGCTGGCGAAACTTCTTAGAGCGCTCCAGCACAGCGTGAATAATGTGACAGGCTTTGCGCATCTCACAGACAAATGGAAATAATTCAGAATTGGCTTTGAGGGGACAGAAGAGCGATCCATTTGCCGTGTCCACGTACACGTAGTAGTAAACAGCGTTCTTCCAACCGGCGGAGATCTTTACGGGCACCACATTGTTGATCTCCTTCCACAGGGACTCGGTCATTTGACTTTGGCTTTCCACATCCAGCCCATAGTGCAAGGGATGTTGTTCGGCAAAGTTCTCCCAGTCGGAGCCGCTGTCGGAATCTTCCGCATGGTTGGGCGTCAGGCGCTTACGCGATGAATCATCTTCGCTGGGAGTGAGACTGTGTATGGAAGAGCCGCCCAAGGAAGAGCACAGCTGGACTTCGTCGTCATTGAGGACGCTCGCATGGCTGCTGGGACTCGAAACTGTGAGTTTCTGCTTGAGAAACGTTTCCAGCTTGCTCTCTTTCTCGTCCGCGCCCGTGTCAGCAGTGCTTTCCACTTTGTCCAAGACCTCAGGCCTTTTATTGGAAATGGACCAGAACATTGCGAGCGATTCAATGCCACACTGGATTAAATGGTCGAGTGTTTCCTGAATCTCCTCAATGTAGAAAAGCGATGGTGGGATTGTGGCGTTGGGTGCCATGTCCGGCGCATCGAATATCTTGAGTATGACGGCCAAAATCAGATGACTGCGCGTGCAAATGGTCAGAAAGTAGCGCCCAGTGGCATTGGCCAACGCAATCTCCTCCCACACATACAGTTCCCTGACATTCTGGGCTCCAATGAAGTCGAAGATGCCGCGGCAGCGCAGAAACCTCTCCACATTGGCGCGCACTTCGACGGGCAGCTGAGAGGCCAACAGATAGCTATCGTAGTACAGAACGCAGCCATAGATGAAGAACTCACGATGCGTGGTCAAAGGTTCATCGTTCCAGTTGCGATAATCCATGGCCTCCATTTCGCTGAGGGCGTCAAAAATGCGCAGCTGCGCCTCCTTTGGCAAAGCCAGCAGCCTGGACTCCCACAACAGCTCCTCGAACTGAACGCCAGCACGTGGACGGGCGAGCAAACGCACCCTCTGGATATTGCAGAAGTGTTTCAGAAAAGCGCGCAGACCACTTGTCGTCTCATTGGCATTCGCAAAGTTGTCGAGGCAGAGCCCCGGGAAGGCAAAGCGCATATAGCCGATCAGCTCATCAGAGCGCAAAGCACATTCGGCTGCTGTCTGATCCCGGGCCGTAAAGGCGAACAGCACCAGGAAGCCATTCAGCGCTCGATAGTTGACATTGTAGGCGACGCTATCCACCAGCAATCGCGTCCAGCGTGGCTTCGTTTGCAGCTCATCGCTGAGTACGGCGTTGATGGTCAGAAAACTGCCACGCGCCTTGTATAGAAAATTGCTGAGTCCGCCATCCGCACTCTCCGGATAATAGTACAGCGAGTCCTTGTGCTGGTCCTGTTGATAACATTCCGGCGGCAGAATAAGCATTGCAAAGGGCGTGGGTGTCTCCAACTCCGTTGTGCTGGTCGACTGCAGCAGCAGCTGCTCGAATTGCTCGGCAAACTGGGCAAAGTTTTCCAGCTTACGCACCTGATTGCTATTGGCATTCGCATCGATGCCAGAGGCGGCGCCGGGCAAGGTGCTGCCATCATTGCGATCGGCGCCCTGAAAGCCCAGACAAACCTTTGTGGGCTCCACAAACTGCTGCAACAGCTCGTCCACATTGCTGGCCCGTATGTCGATGCCATTGAGGGACTTGAACCAGTCGCCCCTCCGTATGGGCGGCTGCTCTTGATGCACAAACCCATCGACCATCAGGCATTCGGGCTGATCGACAAAGGGCAGCACCCGAAAGCCCAGTATGGACTCCACGGCTGTCGAGCGTCGTCCAAAGCGAAAGCGATCCGCCGCGGTTATAACCAATTCCAGTTGCTTGCTCTGCTCCGTCTGCAACGGCTTTATGTGTGCAAAGCGAAACTCTTCCACCAACTCGACTGGCGCCTGTTGACTCTGACGATTGCCATTGTGCTTGGTTTGGTGCTGTGATTGCTGGCTGTTCTGTTGGCGTCGTGTTGGCTTCTTTCCCAGGCGCAGCGACGAAGTGCGCCGCATAAACTCGACACGTCGGTCCGCTGTCGCTGATTGCGGGTTCGATGAGCTCGACCTCGCGTGCGGCACGTATTCGGCATAGAAGAGCGTGCCATCGGGGGCCACGAACTCCTCCCAGTTGGCCAGATCGCTGCCATCGCTGTAGGAATTGCTGAACGACGAGCTCGACGAATAGCTTTCGGATGCAGCATCGTCCAGACCCAGGCGATGGTCTCCGCCGCCGACGCCGCCGCCCATTAGCAGAGCCTGCGACTTACGCATGCCACAAATAATTCTCAGATCTAACTCTAATGGGCAATTAAAATCGACACATAGACACACACACGCACACACACAAGGACTGGCGCTGCTGAGCCGCTGGTTTGGCTTAGATGCTTTGCGACTCGCACGAAGACTGAAAGCCAATTTCAATCTTGGCCGCTTGCTGGCCGCGCTCTGTTCCGGAACTCAGAACAGGTTTTCAAGACAACACTCGTTTGCGTTTTATTATTCTCAGTGTTTCAGTGAGAACCAAAACATTCTCTGCTGCAACATTTTTCAGTTGACCTCTGGCTCTGAGAGCGATCTCCGGCTCAGCACTTACAGACAATGCCAAAAAAAATACAGGTCAGTAACTCCCCTGCCTGCGGATCATCGTCGCAATGCATTGAAAGGTGCCGAGCATCGTTATACATTTATGTATGTATTCCATCTATTTTATTTTATTTACGTGTATGCTCTCACGGCCTGTCCAAAATTCCTGTGTTGGTGTCTGGGAACGGGAATGCGAGTTTATATTTATCGGCCTCCGCCCCCTTTTTCCCGCAGTCTAACAATGATATATAGAATCAGATAAAGCGTGAAGCCATCATATACATACATACGATTATGTACATATTTATGTTGTAACTGTGCTTTGGAATGGAATAACATGATTTGTAAATCGCATTTTCGCTTGTGTAGGCTAATTTATTCTCTGATTCCTAATCCAGAATAGTTGAGTTGGTGAGCTTGTGCTTTTATATTAGTTTATTGTTGTTGTATTTGACAAATAAGACTGTCGATTTATTGAAAAACATTTTTGAAAAGCGAGTTTAAAGTGAACATTAAATTAAATCATATTTGGATTAAAAACCAGCACACACCTGATATCTGATTAAGAATTCTATTAAGGACAATTAAAATAAGCTGGACATAAAGATCAAAAAACGCGGAAGGATATTTTGTTGACTGATTGGGTCATAATCGCTGAAAAGCGCTTGACGCTGCCTTAAACAAAGTATTAAGTTTGTGGATTTTTGTTGGGCAAACTTTTTGGGATTAAAAGCTGTGCCTATTTATCTTTTTTAAATCCTATATGCACTTTAGTTTTCCTTTCGATATGTAGGTGGATATACTTACATAGTATTAGGTCCTTAAACATATATTCAACCAATCAATTTGGTCTGATTTCATATTCAAAATTTTATTCGAGTTAGCCCGACAGTGAAAAAACTGTTTCGGATAAAATAGAGAATGTGGAGAATTCTTTGTTAATTGCGTGTGCAACGTAAAGTTCATGTAGCTTTCAATTGTGGATGACATTTAAGTTGAGAGACTGAGTCGAACTGACACTTGTTTCTAAGATTTAAGCTCCCTGAGTTTACTTTATTTTCTTCAATTCGATAAACCAATGTATTTGAGTATCATTTGTTTGACAATTTTACAAACTATAAAAAGTTTGTATGTGTGTAAATACTAATTGGAATAATTAAGGCGAATGAAGCCTGTAAAAACGTTTAAATTAAAGAACCTTTGAACTAAAATATAAATGCCATTTCAGTTAATTTTTAACAAGTTTTTTAAAATGATTTCATTGCCTTAATCTTGCAATAATATAGTAGTGGCTTTATAGATAGATATAGTCCTGTTTAATTTATGAAGTTTTGCTCTTAAAAAGCATTCACATAAAATCGCTTAAATTTCTTGAAAACTTTAGTAGTAGTTTAAAATGTACATTTAATTATGGTGATATATTGTTTTGTACAAATTAAATAGTTCCTAGACTTACATAAAATTTGCAGTAATTTATAAGAATAATAAAAACATAACTAGGTACAAAAAATATGCCACACAAAAACACTAAATACAAATATCGACGGGCACTTAATAGGCAATATAAGTACAAGACATTAAACTTAACAACTATGAACAAGCATCGGGCTGGATCGACGACTTCAAAGGGTTGTGGATGGCACTGTGGGACTTATTTGACGTGTACGCGCTTCCCGAAATCGATCCTCGGTCAGATTCTGGCGCAATTCTCGTGCCTGCAACTGCCACTGATTGGCCAAATCTCCCTGTTGGCAGCAGCGTTTGCGCTCCTCTTCCAGCTCTTTCTGTGGGTGAAATAGTTTTCAATGAGTTAGGGTAAAATCTGGGAAAGTTAAAGCTTTTTTCCCCAAAAATATTATTTCATAATTAAATTAATTCTTACATAATACTGACTAAATATGTCAAAAGTAAAACGAAAAGACTTGCCAGTTCGCTTTCCTTTCCAATTTGAATACCTATTTTAGTTCCACGGGTATATGAGAATAATCTCGATAAATATAAAATAAACTTCATAAGATTTTAAATAGTAATGTTTAATTGAATGCGAATCGGTTCTACAGTTGTCATCCAATTTTGATTAATTAAACTCTAATTAGGTGCTAGCTATGAAAGGATTAAGCCCATTTCGTTAAGAGGGGATAGAGATTGCTTTGCGATTCATAAGACCCATGCCCACTGGTTAAAAGAGTCGCAGCTGAGTGGTTTAAACCAATTAAACCGGGGTAACTTGTAGTTCTATCTTGTCTTGCCATGTGAAGGGGCTATGGCCTGGCCGACAAACACTTTTAAAGATAGTTTTCTTGATAATAATCTCGGTAATAAAAATATATGTTTTTTTAAAAACGTTTTAATGCGATCACCAAACGAATCATTAAATAAATTTACAGAGAGTCTAATATTTTGTAATTTAACCCGGTTTGAAAATTTAAAATAGCATTATTTATTACATTATTCCATTTAGCACGATTTAAAATAACATATGATCAATGCAGTTTTTACACGACTTTTTCTGGAACCAATCTACCGTGTAAAAACAGAATTAGGTGTATTTTCATTGGAACGAACGGATGATTTTTTACTGCAAATATAATAGTTCCTCTTGAACTAGTGTCGTTACACTCACCAGAGTCTTCTCGCATTGGCGCTGCAAGCGCTCCAGTTCGTGGTGGGCCTTAACATCGGCATCGTAGTGCCGCTGCAGTTCGCTGTGCATGCGCGCGAGCATCTCCTCCGTGGTCTCGGTGGTTAGCTGTTTGATGGAAGCCGATTCCTTCGCCTCGCTGCGCAGTCTCTCGCACTCGGCGACCAGCTGCAAAGTTTTAGTAATTCAATTTCAGCGAGAGCGCGGCAGAAGCGAACTATTTAACTATTTAGTTGGTTTGGTTAGTTTGGGGGGTGGGGGAAGGACTTTGGCTCGGAAAGTGTTAGTAATCGAAGCCCCAAGCCTACACCGAAAAGTGTGTTAGTAGACATATAGTAGTATAGAGAGTTGTAGAAGTTGAAGGAGCCCTCGACATGCGCTCACCTTCTCGCGTATCGTGTTGACTTCACCGAGCTCTGCATTAAGTTTATCCTTTTGCACATCGAGCTTATCACAGAGCTCTTTGCGCGCCTCTAGATCGATTTTTAGGAGGCGCAGCTCATCGTGCGAGTCCTCCAGCTGCCGTTCCAAGCAACGTATATTCGAGCGCGCTGCGCTTAACTACAATTATCAATTATTCAGAGAGAAAGAGAGAGACTATATAGACTATATTAAAGTTGAGAGTGCGAGCGGACTTGCCTTATCCTCCAGCTCCTCCACTGCACACTGTCTACAGCGCAGCTTCTCCTTATACGAGCGTATTTCGCATTCCATCTCATAGATTTGCCGCCTAAGAACAAGCACATTTTTAGCATCGATTGCAGGTTAAAGGACATATATTTATATATATATAAACTCACTTTGATTCGGCTGCTTCGATTTCAAGCGTTTGATTGTTTCCTTCTAGCAGTACCTGATCCTCAGTCAGATTGCGATAATGATCCAGCAGCTCCTCGCGCTCCTTATCCTTTAAGACAAAGTATACCTATCGGCATTAGAATTTCGTACGCCTTAGGTTGACTTCAACGTACGTCTGGTCAGTTTTAATTACATACCTTCTCCATTAGCAAATCCTCCGCCTTCTTCACCTCCTGCACATATTGCTGCAATTGTTGCTTCATGTTCGCCACCTTCTGCTCCGAGTCCTTCAAGCTCTTCTGCAGCGTCCTAACTTCCACTTGTGCATCGCTCAGTTTGTCCGCAAGTTTTCTGTGAATAAAACATGGCACATCTTGAGCAAAAACTTCCCATAATCAACACTAGATATACAAGTATAAAAACGTAGCGCTTATGTAATCGCCGCTACCTTCGCTGCTGCTGCTGCAGCTAATGATCAACGAGTCGCACTTTTTTCTTTTTTGCAGCATCACAACCTGCACGGAAGTTGTTCTACACATGATGTGTGAATGTGTTTCATCAACAGTCCATATTGCTTAAATGAACATTTTTTCAAAATATCGATTAAATTTGCAAAATATGTACTAATTGTTATATTATCTTATCTATTCTCCAATCATCTATGATCTCTTACTCTTCTCTAAAATTAAGTATAGACATTTAATTTCATTCTGCAAAAGAGACGTTGGCTAAAAAAACTGTTAACTGCTGTTTCTCCCATTTATTTTATTTTCTGCATGGTCTGTCTTTAATTTCTAAATGATCAATTCGGCCCCTTCCAGTGGTTTTCTAGTGTTAAGCCATTATTGAATTTGGCCCTTTAAATACTAAAGTTTCATCTTAAACGGTAAACTTTATTACTGTCGTAGGGTACTAACCAGCAGGCTGGCATGACTTTAACGTTCTACTGTTTAATTAAATTACATATTTGGGAACAAACTAGACGGATTGAAAAATTGATCAACAATTATTATTGTGATATCAGTATGATTGAAATAGCTTTTCTATATAGATACTATAATTATAACACAATTTCGTCAATTGATTAAGTAAGAAGTCGTTTAGGTTTTGCTTAAAAAATCGCCTCAGTTAAAGAACGTCTTTATTTTCCCATTTTTCAATTTGATTTATTTTAACTCAGAAATTTATGGCGTCTAATAAAATGATATGATTTGACAGCGAAAATTGCGGCATACAAAAAAAAAAAAGATTGCAACGTTCTCAGTTTTATTTATCAATGCCTGATATAATTTCGATTTTACATAAAAACGTTAAATATTTGTAGCTAACTCATATGTAAGTCTCTCAAAGGTTTTCGTATTACTGCATTTGGGATATATAATCTATTTCTCTGATTAAGGGTATGTTAAGAACAAAATACTTTAACATAAAGGATTGAACCGTAGGAAAATGGACATTTCTCTTAAACATAAAACTTAAATTTAATGTTAGCTTTTTCTCTACGTTCCTAATGCCACTTCTTTGTGGTTTTGTAAGGGTTATCTACTTAGATTAGAGGACTACAAGTATATACATCATATAGGTGCCGTCCGTGGTTGTATTATTTCTACTACAATATAATAGAGCATCTCCCCATGACGTTTAATATGTACGTAAATATATGCAGCACTTGGCGTAGATTTTAATGTTTCTATTAGACCTGGAATAAATTTCTCTATTTCCACACATATCATAAGCATATAGAAATAATCCTCAGTAGAAGCTGTCTTTTCTTCAACTAACATTTTAATTTTAATTTCTCTATTTCCTCTTTTATCATAAGCATATAGAAATAATCCTCAGTAGAAGCTGTCATTTCTTCAACTAACATTTTAATTTAATTTTTTAATTTTAAATTTCTCTATTTCCACACATATAAGCATATAGAAGTAGTCCTCAGTAGAAGCTGTCATTTCTTCAACTAGCATTTTAATTTTAATTTAAATTGCTCTATTTCCACACATATCATAAGCATATAGAAGTAGTCCTCAGTAAAATCTGTTATTTCTTCATCTAACATTTTAATTTAATTTTTTAATTTTAATTTTCTCTATTTCCACACATATCATAAGCACATAGAAATAATCCTCAGTAGAAGCTGTCATTTCTTCAACTAACAATTTAAAGCCGGTACAATCCTTTTTTAAAAAACTATATCACAAACCTATAGAAACCATTCATAGTGGTAAAAGGAGCTTGGCATGAAAAGTGTTTTCTATAACTTTGCATTAAATCTGAGGCCCTTCTCTGCGCTTCTCATACCATTCACTTCAGTTAACGTTCGTTGTTGCCCTTTCCTTTTAGACAATACTTACTGTACAAAGGTACCTACCCATTCTCTGAAATGGCCTCATCGCGGCTCGCTTTGAGTGCCATAACTTGCTGGCGCAATGTTTTGCTTTCGGTTGAGGTTTCATTCAGTTCTTTATCTCGTTGACGTGTCCTGGTCGTTAGTTTGCTGCAAGAAACAGGTAAAATTTGATTATAGTCTTGACACAAAACAAATGACTGAGGCAGCAAACTTGCTGGCAGCAATTCTGGCTAACCAATAAGAGAGTGTACGACGACGAATGCGGGTACCCTAGGCATTTCAAGGGCGCTGCGATGGCCGCTCTTCGATTGCCAGCCAAGCGAAGAGCGCCTCATTCTAAGCACAACAAAGAACTTGAACATGCGTCGCACGTCCACTAACCACATCCATATCCGCGATTTGACTTGAAGCTCAAGAACAATGCCAGCTCATGCCCGTACATACAAACAAATAGTTGGAAGTACGTAGTATGTGGAGACGTGCAGGCAGCTCCGTTGATATGAGAAGCTAACTGTGTGACAGCGCCATGGCCAGTCAGAGCCCCAAGCCCGACGCTTCGACAGTCAGTCAGTGAGTCAATCATTAATGCCAAGCAAGTGTCACGCTCGTGAGCACAAAGCAAAGTTCAAATACCCACCATTGTAGCTGCACTTGGAAAAGCGGAATTAAATGTTGCCCCCATATTGAGATATACTCTGTAAAAATGGGGTCAAGGTTGTCGACAGACAGAACTTCAGATTTTTCTAAAATTAAAGCCAATGTTTTACCTAAATTTGACCAAAATCTGTTATTATGTAAAGTTAGTGGTGGAACTAATCGTACTTTGTAAATGGAATGAATGCTTGATTTTGGTTTAATTGACGAACAGTTCTGATATGTGTGTGAGATTATTTAGGAACCCGACTCTTCTAAGTAATAAATAAAATAAAATTGTGATAATCGATAATGGTTCCACACTAGATGTTCTTTTAAATCGAAATGAATAAATGATTCCCAATCCGGAAAAAAGATTTATTTAAATGTACAAAGCACCTGATTTGTTCGAACTTTTATGAAATTGAGATTATGTGCTGAATAAATTTGGAATGGCTATCATAATTAGCATATCTTTCTGATATATTCTCCCCTTTCGACTCAAATCTTTTGCCAAACAGTCACTTGGCAATGTTTAGGAACAGAAAAGACTAGCTCGATGCGGTTACAAATTGAAGAGTAGATGCTTTTTCAAAAAAGAAGGAGGTTATCAATTCGTCTAGTTTTTTTTTTATATATATAAAAAAACTGTACTACCTATATTTGTTTGAGGCATAGTACTCTCTCTCTCCAGCTCACCAGCTACCTGTACTGCCTTTGCCTTCTTCAGAACCGGATCTAGAAATCAAAAATATTAATTAATTTTTGTTCATCGATTCATCAACCAATAATTTGTACAGTTCTAGACTGAAATGGAAGTGCCAAACGGCGACTCTAGAAGCGATGCAGATGGGCCATGAACTTAATATAACTTGGCATTTACCTCGACGGTGTCTTCCCTTTCAATTAAAGGTGTTTTGCCTAAAGTTGGTTGCCTTAAACGATTATGAAATTGAAAGCTCGCTGTGAATAACGAAATAATTTTGGCAGCAGTTTAATGAAAGATCGAATTCTTCGATTTTAAGAACTAATTGAACATCAATGTCACTTTAACGATTTCGCCGGTAAGTAATGCGTCTAATGTTATGGAAAACAATATGAGAATTGTGATATTTTTGTCAGTGTGCTGACAATCAGACAGAGAGACAGAAAGACGAGTGCAGAACCCCAAATGGCTGAATCGGCACAATGACTGACTGACATTTGGCTGCTGCTGTTGTTGATTGCTTCGCTGCTTCTTGCTTCTTTTGGCCATGCGGGCAACCAAATTTAAAAATAGCAGGCGGCTCCAGTTTGCGTATTCGCTTGAATCGAACTGAAGAGCGTCTCCGAGTCGCTTGCCAAGAGAGCGCGCCTAACCGCAGAGAGCGGACCCTAGCCACGATCCAGCGACCAACGTCGTCTCAGACGTCTGTTACCTGCGCAAGAAAACGGTCATTGCAGTTGGTTAATCGCACGCGTTGGCTTCAATTCGTTTTGAATCGAATCGGATCGGTTCGGATTGGTTATTTTATTTGATTTCCCGTCTTTTCCGTTCTGCTGCATTTTTGTTTCCAATTCGTTAAGTTATATCGTAAATACATATAGTATTTATATCGGGTTTTTAACAACTAATCGTGCACTTGGATTTACCCGCAGAGCATTTAAAGGTGTTTCTCACAGCCTTCAAATCTTGCCAAACCAGACACATTAAACAGCCAAGGACCAACATACAAATTATGGCTACTTATGAGCTGGCTTTTTAATTCATTTGGCAAAGCTAATGATTTGTAGTATATAGTATTTGAAACGGGTGTGTTTTTTCTGTTTTAATTTCATGCAAAAAATCGAATTACTTATGGATGTTCATACATCTTTAAACTTTAATACTCGTATATTGGAATATAATACTTCCTAAATAGTGTTATCTTGGGTTTACGACTAATTGTTTGAATAATCTCTAAATATTTATTAGATTTCTAAGGTAATAGGCTTTATGAGTGTATCAGTATTATTGCTGAATAAATAAAACTTGTAGTTTTTAGACAGATCGGCTGTATGCTGAGTCGATTTAATAAAGTCTGTTGGCACGGTCCTGCGCTGTAACGCCTTCCTTTAGGAGACCTTAAGAGCATGCAGTTGTTATTTATTTATTTAAATATTCGGTGCACTAAGTAGGGATTTATTCTAAAACAGACTTGTAAGTCAAATCCGAACCTTATTTGTCTAGTGCGGAAGTTTTATTTTACGCTTGAAGTGTACGAAGCTAGACCTCTGCGAGTTCACTATCCGCTCTGAATGCCAATTACTATATATGCTTAAACTATATTTGCTTGAAAGTATCAATGAAACTGTTTGAATATTCATTTATTGCGATAAAAAAGTGCCACTTTAGTTGATGTGTGACATACAGTTGAAAGCGTTTAAAGGGAATTTGGATGTTGTAGAAACTTAAAATCAGTTTTCTATAATTCTATATGTTTAGTGCAGTGAATAAAAAGTAATTTACTTTTAATAGAACAACTCTTATTTATGATTATATTTACTGTGACTATTTGATCTTGAATATTAATTTGTTTTAATCTGTTTGTTACTAAAGCAAATTATTTTAGTTCAATAGAAAAGGCTGAGCAATTCTTTCAAAAATAACAGACAGCACAAATTATTCCAAGAGCTTATATGAATGATCTCATTTGACTGAGAGAAACAAATGTGTGGGAATTTGTGGCTTAAAGAAATAAATGAATAAAACTTAAGTGAAATGTGTTATTAAAACTAATTTACAATAAACATTCCCCCTTTTTTTTAAAAAAAAACTGAAAAGCAAGTAAAAAATTAATCTGTCTTCAGTGACTTCTTGCGGCGATTGTTTCTAAAATATAACCAACGATTTCCGGTGTTTTGTGTATTGAAATAAAAGAGTTCATTAATCGCAGCATATGCTTAGAATACAGATAATAATAAAAAAAACAGCAGACGTAATAAAACTTGGCCTAGGGCGGTAAAGAGAGCAACAGAGTCGAGTGATATGAAACCTGTTGCTATTACAGCAACACAGCGGCGGGTGTCCATCAACAGCAACTACAACAACAGCAGCAGCAGCAGCAACATCAGCAACTACAACAACAACAATAACCAAAACAAACGAAGGCAGTCAGACTGCGGTTGGGTTAATGTATTATTTATGGTAAAGCTCAGTCGTTGCCGCCGATGTTGGCGATGCCGCTTTAGTAGCAACAACAGCTGTTGCTGTTAATGTTGCTGCTGTTTGGCGCTGTTGTTGTTGTTGTTGCTAGTGTCGGAAAAGTGGGCAACTGGTGCAAAGTGCTGGCGCGCTTTTCCAGCGATGCGGCAGCGTCAGCGTTTGCTTGACTGCCTCCACTACATACTTGTACATATATACACACGTACATACATATATAGTCGTATGTACATGTTTCGTCAGAGAGCGTCGATTACATAAACTGCCACTTCGATTAACTCGAATTATGAGCGAATTATGAGGTCTGATTCAGTTATCAACAGAAGATTTCTGATGCAGTGGCAGGGCTGGGGTGGGGGTGGGGGTGGGGGAGGGGTCTAGATGCCAGGCAGGGGGCAAAGGAGCAGGCGCTTGCAGAAGTCAAGATAAATGGGTATTTGGGTCATGGTTAACAGCACACAAATCGCTTACTGGTTTCGTTTTTTCTCTCTTTTTTTTTTTTTGCTTGTGATTGCTACTGATGTTATTGTTATTGTTGTTGGTATTACCGCAGAAATGAAAAATAAAGGCAACAACCGAAAAACCATAGCAGAAACAAAAACAATAACAACCATAACTAAAACAGACGATGACCGACGCAGCGCACGCGATTCCCACACGTTGCCCAATTTAAATTGTATTTCGGACTCGGACGCGCTTCATATTCAAATGGCTTTAAAGCATACAACAACAATAAATTAGACATAGGCATGCATTAAGCACTCAGTCGGTTCAGAGCGCACCGAATCGCTGCTTAGTGGAGTTCAGCAAATTGAATCATGAATGGCATCAAAACGATCGATCGATCGATCAGGTTTCCTTCAATTCGGCCACACAATAGAAAAATCATCAATCATGCAACATAATGAGCTACCACCGTCGATGGTTTAATGAGGCGCTAACGTTCAAATGGCCAATTCGGCGCCATTCAGTGAAAGCCATCGAAAATTGCTAGTCGCTTGTACAAAACAAATCAAAAATCAACAACTGTTGCCCAAAACGATTTAATTTAGTGCATCATAACCCTAACCCTCTGGCCTTCTCATTGCAGACGCTGAGTCTGCGCGCGCGCGAGGCTGAATGAGGCGCCGAAAGCTGCTCATCTGCTGGGCCGCTCTGCAGGCGGGCAGCGGCATCTTAACATGCCTGCTGCTGCTCTTGAGCCAGCATCCGGCTGCTGCCGGCATTGTGCCGCCACCCTGGAGCGATCCCGCCAAGAATCCATGCGCCAGCATGGCCGGAGGCTGGCAATTGCTTTACTGGACGCCGCTGAACAAATGCTTCAAGATCTTCACACTCGGCTTTCCCTGTCCGGAGACCATGGAACTGAGTCCCACAGCGGTTAGTGCCAAGCGCAAGGATGTGCCAGCGGCCGAGTGTCGTTGCCCACCGGGAACGGCACTCAGTGCCATCGACAATGTATGCCATAAGATCTACGAACGTGGACCCTGCCAGTTTGGAGAATACTTTCAGCCCGTAACGGAGCAGGCAAAGGCTAGGTAAGTTAAAGGGTGTTTTATCGGTTTAGAAGGAAAGAGCATAGAAAGAAGTTTGATTACAAGGGTTTTTGTTTATCAAAGGTGGTAACATGACCTCACATTTTAACCTTTTATTGGGTCGAATTTTTCAATATTCAATCTTTGTGTGTCAAAAGGCAATTAGGTGGCCTTATGGTTTGGGCCTTGGTGAATCAATAAAGGGGAGAAAAAAGGGTACTTACTATCGGGGTGTCTAACTTGTATATATGTGTTGAATAATGCTATCAAGAATTATTGGACTAAAGTGGAAATGTAGTATTTAAACATGAGGAGAAAAGCATACACTCGATAAAATGGAATGATACTAGCTTTTTGAACTAAAAGAATGCTGTTAAAAGATAAAATATTCATTCGGTTTTTGCTATTTTCTTAATATTTTAAGGCAGGAAACCCTAGCTAGTTAGCGGTTTAATGTATCGTTGTATTGAAGAATTAGTAAGAGGGATCTCTTTGTATAGATTTAGTTTGATTCCGTTTTTGTTAACATTAGAAACCCTTTCTAAGTAGTAAGTATTTCGGCATATATTACAATTAGATGCCAATTGTGATGTTCTAAAAGAAATATTTCTGTCGGCTCTCAGGCAGTTCTAAGAAATAGTTGTTCTAGTGTTCTACTAACGCAGTAAAATTAAATTTATAAATTCTGCATAATCAACACAGCCCAGTCATGAATCAAGCGGAAGAGTAGAGATCATATATATTCTCCACCTCACATTTTAGAAAATATGATCTCTTCTTAAAAGATCCTATCCACTGTCTTAATGGTTCTGTTTTCATACTTTCAGATCTGGAAACGGCAACGGTAACAGCAATCGTTGGGGCAGCTGTCGGCGCCCATTGCAGTGTTCGCCGGGCATGATCTTCTGGCCGCGCGACAATAAGTGCTACACGCAGCATTCAAAGGGACCCTGTCATAAAGGAAAACTTCTCGTGCGGAATAACGACGGTCTGGCCGAGTGTCAGTGTGAGGATGTGGGGGAGCTGAGTGCCTATTACTATCCGGCCGAGGAGTCCTGCTACGAGCATTATACCAAAGGACCCTGCTCTACGCCGGGTCACATTTTTTTGCCTGGCGGTCGTTGCGACTGCCAGCGACATTTGCCACATTATTATGCGCCACAGCAAATGTGCTTCGAGTTAGGTGGGATTTGTAAGGTTAAGTAGTGGAGTTGTGCGGCACCCAAAGGGATACTAGGGTATACTTTTGGTGAGAATCACCAAACTTGCTATTCACATGCCCCTGAATAAGATACAGTTTACAAATTGTTTAAAATAGCCATGTCTGCCTGTCCGTCTGTATGAACTAAAGAATCTCGGAAATTGTAAGAGCTAGAATCACCAAACTTGCTATTCAGATACAGTTTACAAATTGTTTAAAACATCCTATATACTTCACCCCTGCTATAAAAACCACTGACTAATGCTTAAGCCGCACAGCTCTACTACATTACTTGCCTAAACTTTTCTTCAGACTATATAATAATTCAAATTTGAATATTGTCAATAGTTCAGCTACACAGTTTAGTCTTTTATAGACACACCGGGACCCTGCCCTCCTGGTCATATATATCGCATACCCGACGATGATGGCGACGGCGAAGATAATGGTACAGCGGATGGGAAAGATGACAGTCAAAAGCCTCTAGAACTGCGTCTGCTGCCTCGTGCCAAGTGCATTTGCAAGGATGGCTATGTTCCTTGGAGCGATGGCATCTGTTATAGACTTTATACGAGGGGTCCTTGCGCCGCCAATGAGTTCCTGATCAATGCTACCACATGTGTGCCGAACTTTTGCGGCAAGAATCGCCTTTACTTCCCCGCTGAGGATTCCTGCTATCGCATTGGCTCGCAAGGACCCTGCGCTATACACCAGGTGGTAGTCTTTGATTTCACAGCACGACCCTCGCTTGATGGCATCTCGTATAATGGCATGTGTGGGTGTGCGGGCGTAATCACCAATCTAGACCAGCAGTGCTCTGGAACTAGAGATCACGAGCAGAATATCTGCGAAGCTACGCCGGGCATGGTGGAGCTGAATGGTCAATGCTACAAACTGTACACGCGTGGTCCCTGTGGGGCTGGCCAGTGGTTGGAGCCCTTGAAGGGGCAAACACTGGAGACGCAGACAAATGGCACCAGATTGTTTGCCCATGGCAACAAGGCCAAGTGTGTGTGCAGGCCGGGCTACACACCTTCCGAGGCGGGACAGAGCAGCAGCCCAGGCAGCAGCGGCACAGGCATGCATAATTGCAGTGCGCCGAGCGTCAGTCTGGCTAGGTATTTAACCAACGAGCGACATAATTCCAAGTTCCTCAATCTCAATGAACTGCAATACGGTTCCCTGTGACGGGTGATATTTCCAAGCTATCGCTATCTATGTTACTAAACTAGTTATCTTGCCACCTCGGCGCATGCCTCCTCGTTTCCCACTTCCACGCTATACATATAAAGAGATCTATAAATGGCAACCTATGGCCATCCAATATGCATGCCTCACGTAATTTTCGAGTGCAACTCGCTGATCTTCAAAATTAATTCAATTTCGTTTCTTTCGTTTTAGGTGGTTTTTAGAAATTTTTGGCTAACAGTCACGCGGCCTCTCTTTCTATTTAAGTTCATAAATATATACACAGACATATACATATATATTGGAAGCGGGGGAACGCGGGGTTTAGAGATTGTGCCATTAATGTATTACAACAAATAATAAAAAGAATTGTTAATAGTATTAACTGGTCGAGCATATTTTGAACAACAATCTATACTCGTTTGGAGCTGCTTATATTTAAAGATAGAATCATTATTTGTCTTTTCTCTTCTCGAATTTTTCACAATTCTTTAAATACTTTTCGTTCTATTTTAAAATAATGTTTCATTCTCTATTATTATACCCTCATTCCTCACATCTATCAAATCATTGTATATCTTTTAAAAAGGAAATACTTAGTTACTTACTGAATCTGCTCCTCCAGTTCTCTAGCTTTGAGTTCCAAATCATTGCGTTTTTCCTTGCAATCTTTAAGCTCGTACTCTAATTTGCAGGCACGCTCTGTTTTGTTATCCAATTGATTCTGCCAAAGAAATTGTTGTTCATCATTATTTGAGTAAAGCATTACATAAAACTAATTGTTTACCAGCAGCAAATCCTTTTCATGCTCCAGACTCATGTAAGTTTTCCTGAGGGCAGCCACTTCGCTGCGAAGCTGCGTCACTTCACTGCGACTGGTTTCCCGATTGGAGTCCAAAGTGTTGACACGCACATCGGCTTTGTGCAGCTTACTCTCGGCTACGATTAGCCTGCTCTGATAATCAGCTATGATGCGTTCGTTTTTGTCATTAAGCATGCTGCAAGAAGAGCAGGTATTGTGGTTTTTAAATGATAAATTTATATATTTGATATAATTGATTAGTCACTTACGTTATTTGAGAGTTTTCTGTATTCAGCTTCTCAACTTCTTTCTGTGCCGCTGCCAATCGCTGTTTTAATTGATCCACATCCTCCCTTAGCCGTTTCACGTTTATCTCTGCGGGCACTTTAGCCGTGTTGAGGTCCTGATTTTCGCGTTCAATAGAACGCAGACGATCCTGTAAACTTTCATTACGCATTCGGAGTGCCTGCAACTCCTCGGCATGCATTTGAATGGCGCACAGATGCTTCTCGCGCAGCGTATCCCGTTCACAACGGAAGCGTTCTAGTTCAGCACGCGCACAGTCTCGTTCCCTCTCCACTCGCGCAATGGCTGCTTGCACACAATCGCTGCGATTACTATTGTTGACGGTGGCAGTGCAAGTCAATGTTTCGTAAAGTGCGCTCTTAACTGGCGACACATGCCCCTTGCTAGCGCTCGTCATGCAGAGCTCCGTACGCAGCGTGCGTAACTCATCATCTTTAGACTTGATTTGCGCTTGAAGGAACTCGATTTCGCCCTCCGAGCCGGCTTTGCTCATCATTCGCAGATATTCCTTCTGGAAGAAGTCACGCTCCGAACGCAGACGTATTTTCTCCTCGTCCAGAGTCACAGTGTGTCGTTCCATTTGCTCGCGCAACTCTTTCTGCAGGGCAGTCATCTTATCGTGCATTTTGTGGAGCTTTTTCTTTTGCTTTTCATTGCACGTCTGCAGCTCCTCTTCACGTCGTGTCAACACATTAAGTCGCTCGTTCAGACTTCGCTTGTCATTGTGCATAGCTGCCGAGGTACCTGCGGTAAGACGTTGTGCCGTCATACGCTCCTTAGTTCGTTGCTCGTTTTGCAGATGCAATTTCTTCAGTTCGTCCTGTAGTTGACGCAGTTCGTGCTCGCGCGCATCTATTTCAGAGTTAGCCTGCTGCTCCACCTGCAGTGCTGCTTGCTTCAGCTCGTCTAGATGCGTTTGCAAAGAACGCTTATCTTCCTCGGTCCGTAAGGCGCGCTGCATGGCATCATGCATTTTATCTTGATACTCACGAACCTGCGACATCAGTTCGGTTTTTTCACGCTGCAGCAAATCGATGTCCTGCGACAAGGCGCCCACCTCTTTGTAACAGCAGTCCTTGGCCAACGCCACCGGTGGTCGACCACCGGTTAGCATATCGTTTAGCCGCCGAATTTCGCGATTACGCGACTCCACTTTGCGTTTGTAGAACTCTAGTTGGTCGTTTGCACTGCTTAAATCATTCTGTAACTTATCGAGCTCTTCCTGTCCACTGGTGTTGGTGATTGTTATGCCGTCCTTGGTTTTTGTTGTGGTCTTCTGATAAATGCCGGCATTGCATTTTGTGCATTTGAAGGCGGAGGTGCCTGCTAAGCCGCCGAGCACAGGGGGCAGTGACTGGCCAGCGCGAACTGTGCTTATAAAGGGCTTTTTTACTGCAGAAACAGCAGGAATTCAATCAATTTTTAGTGTTTTTTTCAATACCTATTCAACATACCTTGCCTGGGAGGAACAGCTTGCGTGCGTTTAGTCGCAGTGTTTATTTGTTTGGTTAGCACAGCGTCTAGCTGATGCTGTAATTGCTGATTGTGGCATTGCAAGTGCTCCTTGTCTGTTTGTAGGTTGCGTACCTCACGCTGCAACTCTGAAAAACAGCCACAGGTTCATTCAATCTGCTTCAGTGTTATTCTCTCGACTTACCGCAGAGTTGTAGCTCATAGTCCTCGCGCTCCTTCAGGAACTGTAGGTGCAGCTCATTGCATTCAGCCAGTAGGCGTGAGTTGTCACACTTGTACGGCTCCACTCCTAATTCCCAACAAGCTTTTTCCTACAAGATCGAACACAGGCACACAAAATTAAAATTCCATTATGAGCACTCCTATGACCAAAACAATAGGGCGCCTAGCAACGCTTGACCCATTTATCAGAATAGGGAGTACGTAAGCCCATATATAATTCTGTAAACCTTACCTCTAGCAGGTCCGCCACTTGCTTTTTGGTATCACGCAAACATTCCGTTGTTTTGATCAAGTCCCCGAAAATGGCGCTAACCAAGGGTATCGCCAGCACAGGCATTGTCTGATTGAAACCCATGACGTCGAGCTTCTTACGCAGATCCTTGAAGTCGCCATCGTTAATATTCATTGGCAGTGGGCTGAATGTGGCACGTCAGTGTAAAAATAAAACCTAAACAAAATACAACAAATTGAAACACAAGCAACTGTGACGCGCCGCAGCAATGTGTGTTGGAAAACGTTGAAGTCTGTGGGAAGGCAGCACGCTTTTCACCACTGCGCCAATATTCGATAAATTGAATAACAGAAGTCGGTACTGAGTGCGCGCCACGAAGCAAACGAAATGAAATTTGAATTGAGGCATTGAATTTATTCAACAACAAAGCAATTGAAGTTCTTAAACATAAATGGTGTGTCTTCGTCCGATATGAAATTACGTTCGGGTTTTTCAGATGCAAATGGGTTTGTGGTGGGTGGCAGCACAATATTGAAATGGCGATTTGATTCATTCACAAAACGACTCATGTCCAGAGGAGCTTCATAGTTTGTATAGGAAGTTACCACAATGGGGCATTTAAGGTCCAAGGCCGCACGTATTGTGTCAGGCCAAGTATCTTCAAGAGCGTAGCCAGTAGCGCGGTGAAGACCCGAGTTGAAAAAGCAAACTTTATAACAAGAGAACAATAAATACAAATATAATGGAAACTAAACTAATAGTCTGTCATACCTATATCAGGTTTTAGAAAATCCGGCTGTGCACAATAGTCGTGAAATAAGTGATTTTCAAAATGATATTGCACCGTTCGTTGTGCTTTGCGGCATAAGCGACAGCATCTGCAAATATAAAATGATTTTTTGAATACTGCATTTCTACTGATAACTAAATATACACACTTCATCTTTTTGAGTTGCTCAAAGGATATATTTCGCGGATTTAGCTCGGGTCCTACAAAGACCACATTCAAAGTCTTCACAGCTGGTGTTAAGTGCAACAAAAAGAGCTCCCACTTCTGCAGAACATCAACTTCAAACTCGATTTCTGCTCCTATCAGATGCACGGTTAACTGCTCGTAGTTACGTAAACGTTCGCAGAGCTTCAGGGCGTACCAAGCCGTCAAAGGTCCGGTCGACACTTGAGTCAGTGCAGCGTACTCGCACTGATCGGTAACATCTGAAAAATATTCTCTCTATATTGAGTACTTTATCTTTTTGTCTACTGAGACGTGCTCTTACTGAAATTTAATTTTTTCATCATTTGTCTGGTATTACAACAAGCCATGGGTAGATCCTTCAGCACTCTATTGGGCAACGATGGCTCCAGGCGTCCAAACTTATCTTGGAACACAACAAATGCCTTGAAGAGTTGATAAGCGGCACACCACAGGGCATGGTTCGAGCTTAGATGATTTGGTTTATCCTTGCAGAATGATACTTCGCCACAATTCCGGCACACATCGAGACGCTTAAAGCGATGCTCGCGGCATTTAATATCATTACAGATCCGAGGAAAGAGCAGCACTTCCTGCTCGGTAGCTGTGAGAGGCCGATTCATATTCTTTTCTAATTGCCGTATACAGACAATGCGGTATGAACGAAACTGTTCGTTGTTAAAGTCGCCACATTTGTAGAAGATGTCATGGCCTGGAAATGGATAATAGGATTTTCAATCGGAAAACAAACAAATTGCAGCCCTTTTTAAATGTGCATAGAAGACAAGCAACAGGTAATTTTTTAAACTTTTATACATACAATTTTAAGAAAAAATGAAATCGTTATTAAAGCGTTTTTCCGAAGTGTTGTTTTTCAGCTTATATGTATGTTACATTTTGCATAGGAAGTGTTAAGAGAAAAATTGATCCAAATTGCCAAAATTTCAAATAATTTTAAGCGTTGCACATTATTTGTGCTTGTTTTGTGCAATAATAAATGCAAATAAGTTGACCGATTTCTTGGATGAATCAAGCTTTGCTTATTATTCAAAATTGGAGGCTAGAGCAGTATTGAACGGATGGAAAAAAACTTCCAAAATATTGCTAAAAGGCGTCAAAAAACATCTAATGCACAATATAATGAATTAATGAGAAATAATAGATATGTTGTTAATATTTGAATTGTTTGTTAGTTTTCCAGTTTAAAACTTCCTCCGTAAATGCAGTTGATGAATTTCTGAACAAGAGAAGTATGTTCTTAACAAAATTAAAAATTTACATATGTAACTGTCGTTAAGAAAGACTAATTCATAGAAGATCTGATCTATACTCAGAGATGACAATTCGTGTCTGGAAATATAAAAAAGTCCTAATGTTCTGACTATTCCTTAAACAATCCTCTTTTTTCATCACCCCCGTGCACGGGCCTGTCTATACCACAATATTACTAAAAGTTATCAAATACCACTTAATGTATTTCTAAAAAACTCATTACTCATTCCTGCTCTTGCATTAACTGTCAATCTTTGGCTAAAACACATTCAAATTTTGCAATAAATGTCTAATTCCCGATCCACCTACCATTATGTTCCACCAATTGCCGCAGGCCGTAGCATAGTTGACGATGGGACTGATCATTCTGCATGTGGGCGGCACTGCAGTAATAACTGAGACCACAACGAGTGCAGGGGAGTGGCTGCAGTCCTCGAAGATCAGCTTTGCATAACTAAAAATTCGCATTATTTGCAGAAAGTCAATAACCTAATGGTGCGCCGACTTACATTGCACAGAGATACCATGAAATAGGATCTTGGTCTGTAGATGTATTCCACATACTCGGCTTCATCGTCTGAGGATTCAATATCGCTTACTGGCTCCTGGTTAAATAATCTGCCCAGATTGCTAAACAGCGTGGCAGTCGCTGTGGACGTGTCGACGGCTCCTGCTTGGAAAACTTCTTTAAGTATCACACTCCGGGATACATAGTAGTATATGGACAGAAAATAGGAACCTACCTTTCTGTAGCTTGCCGCCAATGCATTTTAAAAGCTCACTCATTTCATCGGTTTTCTTCACGGGCATGGCTGGTGGAGGGACCTCAACTGGTACGGAGGGCGATCTTCTACTATTTTTACCTGCTTCCTTGCTCTTGGCTAGCAATTTATTGCGCAGCAACTGCTGAATTAATCTAATTGCATCATTAGTTTTCCCAGTGGGAGCGGATGGCTCCTTCTCCACATTGCTGGAGCTGGAAATAGCAGCATCACTTTGATTGGGCGAGTCACCATTATCCTTCGTTTCATCAACGCGATTACATTTGTTTCTAGGACGATTGCGGACCCGTGATTTTTTCTTATTGGCCGCATGCATAACATCAAGTCTATTCATCTTAGTACGTTCTCGTATGTGTGGTTATATGATTTTAATTAGCCCGCTGTACGACGTCTGTACAAGCCGATCGTACACGACATAGTGCGCGCAAATACAAAAGTATGCAGAACAAGGCGCATTGTTCTTGGCCCTGCCTTCTCTCTCATGAACGACCAGACACAGCTCATAGCCAGCCGGTTATTTCGTAGGCTATTTGTAGACATAGCTGGCAACGACAGCGACAGCCGGCACGGGACCATACAGCATTATCAAGAGCGTGTTTGATTTGTTTTCTGCTATAATGACGACAATAAGAACAAAAAGCCAACAACAATTGAAAAACCAGCTTGTTTGATGAGTGGGTCAGGGTGTCGTCCATTGCAGAATATACTACATTTGCAGTAGCTTTAGAATTTGACAGCTAATTTGTCTTTTAGTATAAGTATTTGGTGTGCTTCCTTTGCCAACAAAAATATTCATTACGTATTGTACACGCTTAACGGCCAAATTTCCATCCATTCACAATGCTTTCGATTATACAACCAGTTCACAATTGGCAGCAAACCTGCAGAGCGGCCATACAGTAATAAATTCAAAAAACTTCCGTTATATCGTGAATATATTTCCTTTAACTAAATCAAAATTGAAATGCAAGCTACCTTAGCTTGTTGATTAATAATTTTTGTATTTATTATTTAAATTCAACACAAAAACTCAAACTTACTGGCAAACCTTCTTTATACATACATAAAATATATTTTGGAATAGACAACTTTCCTTAGTTGTTTTCAAAAATTGCTGACTTTTTATGGGGGAGCTGTGAACTGTTGATCGACAAAATCAAATTTCAAATAGAACTCAGGAAGATGAATAGGGAATGTAAATTGTAAGTAAATGAATTGGAATATGGAAAGCAGTTCAATATAATTAAAAGATATTCATAGATAAGGTATTGTGAAATTGCTGATACATTAAATGCAAATATTGTGTGCGCCCACTGCGATACTCATACCAAGCACCTAAGTGCTGGCAAATCGAGAACTAAATTGTGAAATTTCATAAAACTTAAATAATAATAAGGTGGATTTAAATTGTGAAATTTCTGATAAATTAAATTAAAATATTGTGGGCGCTCTCCTCTGCGATTCTCATACCAAGTACCTAAGCGCTGGCAAATCGAGAATTAAATTGTGGAATTTTTAATAAAAAAAAATAAATTAAATAATAAATTTGTGAATTTAAATTGTAAAATTTCTAATAAATTAAATGAAAATATTGTAAGCGCCCTCCTCTGCGGTTCTCATACCAAGTACCTAAGCGCTTGCAAATCGAGAATTAAATTGTGAATTTTCTGAAAACATGAATAATAATAATGTGGATTTAAATTGTGAAATTTCTGATCAAATTAAATGCAAATATTGTGGGCGCCCTCCTCTGCGATTCTTATACCAAGTACCTAAGCGCTGGTAAATCGAGAATTAGATTGTGAAATTTCAAAAAAATTTAATCAAAATATTGTGGAAATAAATTCTGAAATTTCTGAAAAATTAAATGAAAATATTGTATTGTGAAATTTCTAAAAAAAAATTAAATAAAAATATTGTGGAAATAAATTCTGAAATTTCTGATAAATTAAATGAAAATACTGTGTGCGCCCTCCTCTGCGATTCTCACACCAAGCACCTAAGCACTGGCAAATCGAGAATTAGATTGTAGAATTTTTAATAAAAAAAAATTAAATAATAAATTTGTGAATTTAAATTGTACAATTTCTAATAAATTAAATGAAACTACTGTGTGCGCCCTCCTCTGCGATTCTCAGACCAAGTACCTAAGCGTTGGCAAATCCAGAATTAAATTGTGGAATTTTTTATAAAAAAAAATTAAATAATAAATTTGTGGATTTAAATTGTAAAATGTCTGATAAATTAAATGAAAATATTGTGGGCGCTCTCCTTTGCGATTCTCATGCCAAGTACCTAAGCGCTGGCAAATCCAGAATTAAATTGTGAAATTTCTAAATACTTAAATACTTGTAATAATATTGTGGATTTAAATTGTGCAATTTCTGATAAATTAAATAAAAATATTGTGGGCGCCTTCCTCTGCGATTCTCATACTAAGTACCTAAGTGATGGCAAATCGAGATTTAAATAGTGAAATTTCTGATAAATTAAATCAAAATATTGTGGAAAATAATTCTGAAATTTCTGTTAAAATAAATAACAAAATAGAACGCTACCCTTTTGGGTACAGGGTATAAAAATGTACTTATTGTGCTCCTTCAAATTCAACACCCATCATTTTATCATTATATAAATGGGCTTATTTCTATATATATTTTGTTTCAATCTTTGTGTCAAAGTAGGTAGAAATGTTAGGGTCTAAGTGAAATACTTATTTTTCGGTATGCCTCTTCACAAATAAATGAAAGTACTTACTATATTTCAAATTTTTTTCTAAAAATATTTATATTGATACTTTAATAGATTCAAGACTTTATAACTTAACTACCCGTACGTAAATTTACATATGTATGTTTGAAGATTGAATAATAGATCCGAATTACATACACAAGATTATAAGAGTTAAACTTTTTTTTCCGAAGACACGCGAGGTTGGGGCCAACTTCTAACGATTTTGGCTAATAACAGTATTTAGGATACATAGGGGACTTCAAAAAATTTCGAGGAAATATATCAGAATTAATCTGCACCACAGGCAACCTCATTATCCGACGCACTGGTGCTGCCGCCATTCGCAGTACCATTCTTATGTCCGTTGATGGGCAATAACTGCTGGCTGCCCGAGCTACTGCTGTTCGATGAGGAGCATATTTTTTGTGCTCGAAATGAACGCGTCAAGCCGGCAACGTTGTCCTCTTCTTCGGACGATGCGTCCGATAATTGGCGCGGGGACAGACGACATCCACGCATAATGTATTGATCTAGTCGACACACCGAGGCGAGAATTAAGCCCAAAAATGGGGGTGACGGTTTCAATGGCCGCGATAAGTACTCGGGATGGTATTGTGTGGCGACAAAGTAGGGATGGCCACTCAACTCAATGATCTCCATGCGGTTCATCTCGACGTCCGTGCCAACAAACTTCAAACCATGCTCCTCTAATTGTGGCACATATTTTGGATTTACCTCGTAGCGATGGCGATGGCGCTCCTCCACTGATTTGGGATTTCCATATAACTGTCTTATGATGCTCGGCTTATCGCTAAAGATAGTGGTGCGCTTTCCTAATCGCATTGTCCCACCCATCTGACCCGTATGATGTTCGGGCATATCAATGACCAACGGATTGGCTGTCTGGGGCTCAATTTCTGTTGTGTTGGCATCCTTAAGGCCTAGTACGTTGCGCGCAAATTCTATCACGGCTGCCTGGAG
Source organism: Scaptodrosophila lebanonensis (assembly GCF_003285725.1). Taxonomy (NCBI): domain Eukaryota; kingdom Metazoa; phylum Arthropoda; class Insecta; order Diptera; family Drosophilidae; genus Scaptodrosophila; species Scaptodrosophila lebanonensis. The sequence continues at coordinate 10,713,329 of NW_022060742.1, read as the reverse complement.
TCCCAGACAAATGCCTAGCAATGGTTTACGATTCTCTCGCGCCCACTGACAGGCGCGTATCTTGCCCTCCATGCCGCGCGACCCAAACCCGCCGGGCACCAAAATGCCATCACTCTCGCACAACTTCTGCCACTCCTTGTGGTAATTGGAGGGCTCGCGTTGTAACGTCTCCTGCTCCAACAGGCACGACTCGATGAAAGTCATTACCAGCTTGCGATTAGCAGCGAGTGCCGCATGTTGCAGGGCCTTCATCAAAGACGCGTATGCATCCGTTAGTTTCGTATATTTGCCAACAATGGCGATGTTCACCTCTCGTCGCACGGTTTCGGTGCGTCTCGCCAAATCACGCCAATGTTGCAGACATCTGCAAAAGGAAAACAGAGACTAATCAGATCCAGCATATTATTCAAACAAATTTTGTTTGTCCTTAGCTAAACTGTCGTCTGTATCTAAAAATTAAAATAAAATTTTAACTAACAAATTTTTCATCCTAGCATTTCGCTTGACAGTTTCCACTAGAAACAAAAAAAGAACGCATGTAAAACAGACGTGAAAATTAGCTATAAGCTCCATCCAAAACAAATATGTTAAGTTTCAAGAACATATCTATAATAAATTTTAATGTATTGCTTACAAAAAGAGTTTCTCAGTTTTAGGTTTAAATTTCCTGGTTTCTAATTCAACTTGAACTTTTTACATTTTAAAATTCACAAAAATCACAGAACGGTTTAAGGCTATGCTAAACATATGTATCTTTTCTAAAGCATTCTTCCATTCGAGTAATAGACTTTGCCCCGGTCAGCCCATTCTAAATAATTAGCTCCTTAAACACTTACTTGGCTCGCAGACTTAAATCAATATTAAGCTGCAGTCGCTCGTTCAGATATTCGATGACACCATTCTGTTCCATCAGCAGCGGCACATGATATATGGAATTTAGATCGTGTATGCATATAACCTGATCGGGTCCGACATGACAGAAATTGCTAATCTTCTCTTTAACCTCCACGCCTATAGGTTTCTCAGAGCGACACACAATTAGGTCGGGACTCAAGCCAGCGCCGCGTAGCTCGCGAACTGAACTCTGTGTGGGTTTCGTTTTCGGTTCACCCGTTGCCTTCGGCAGCGGCACCAGCGACACGTGGGCGACGCAGAAATTCTCGCGTTTCACCCGAAATTGAAACTGACGAAAAGCCTCGACAAAGGGCATGCCCTCGATGTCGCCAATGGTGCCACCCAACTCAACGATGCACACCTGCGGCATCGAGGAGCCCTGCACCGGAGTCTGGGCAACGCGTTCCACCCATTCCTGTATAGCATCCGTAATATGTGGCACAACTGTAAATAGAGAATGGGAAATTAGGTAAACTCGAACTAAAAACTAAGATCTTGTGGTAAAATTAATTGCAAAAATTCGGTATGTATTCTACAGAAGAATAATAAATATTTACAATTCATAGTTTAGAACTTCTATCTTGGACTGTAGAGGAGTGTTATATTCGAGTTTTACATTCTTTATAACTAATAATAGCTCAAACATAATTATATAGCTTTATAGAGTTATACACAGGCCTATTTTCTTTCCGAATTGGATGAAATTGTTAAATTTGCGGTTTTCACAAAATGAGACAAATAATTTCACAAATTTAATTCACGCTTTTTTTGCGTGCAAAAAGGCAGATCTTTACCGACTTTATAATAAATATATCAGCATATATTTAAGGAAGCTTAATATACATATCTATATGTTCAAAATAAAATGTTTATCATTTAAAAATTGACGAAATTACATTGAATATTGTAAGAATTGATACAAATATTTAGAAAGTCTTAAATTATTTTATAAATCGTATTGGTGTTGGTTTTACTTTTTACTTTTTTGTACTTTTAAAATCCATCTTTATATGTCTTTTGCAAATAATTTTAGTTTTGTTCCATTATGTCATACGTACCCTGCACAGTCTTTCCCAGATATTCTCCAGTGCGCTCCTTCTCGATGACCAGCTTATAGATTTTCCCGGTGGTTATGTTGTTATCGCGATGCAGTGTGATATCCAAGAAGCGTTCATAATTGCCCAAATCTAGATCCACCTCTGCACCATCGTCCAGCACATAAACTTCACCTTTAAATAATAAAATGGTAAAATATATCGTTAGGTAATCTCAAGTACAAGCAACGTACTGTATACCCACAAAGTCAATAAAGTGCTGAAAGCGTCTAAGTATTATTTAATAATTGTTCTTTTATTGTTCATCTATCTGTCTTTGAGCTTAGGCATTAAACGGCGAGCGCCTAAGAGGCGGCAACGCTCAACTAGAAATCAATTAATCAATGACGTCGCATGGCAAATACAACTAAATATATATCTATATATATATATTGTACATATACGTATATGTACCTATACCTAAAATACAGTGTGCGCTTATGTACAGTCTTCAGCTTAACGCTACAAATTGCGGTGAGGTGCAACTACTTGGATTCCTCCAAGTCCTCCTTGTAGAGCTCCTTGAATATGAGTTTTTGTATTTTGGTGCGTATGCGCAGCTTTTGGGCCGCCGTCAATTGCTTCATGTATGGATGCAGGCTGAGCAAGTAATGGTAGTCATCGTCCTCCGGCACCAGCGGCACATCCATCGTGGAGGAACCATTAAAATTGCTATCCTCGGAGAGGCGAGGTCGCTTCAGTTTCAGCGCTGGTATCAAACCATTCGCATAGGAGTGTTGTGTGAAGTTCAAGTGTTCGCTGCCTGGGCCGCCACCAGCTGCTGCCGCCGCCGCTGCCGCCGAATACTCTTCGCCACGCTCTTTAGCGGCATGCAGACCGGCCGAGCCGTGCGTCGCCAGCGGATGATGTGCCTTATTGTAGAGCGGTGGTGGGGAGACGGAACGTTTGGCCACACCCAGCGTTGTTGTTGTTGTCGCTTGGCTCGAGGTGCAGGATGACGCAGAGGTTGTGGTACTGGCCGGTGCCAGCACCGTGCCAGGCAATAGCAGTTGTCCTTGCATGGTTGAGGCTGCCAGTGATGTTGTTGTTGTGGTCACCATCGGCGGCGGCGAACTGTGTGCCGGCGGTGTCTCCAGCGCTTGTCTGGCTGTCGCTGCATTAATGCACTGCGTGGATTTCTTGCTAAGATCCTGCGCCTCCCTCTCCAGCTCGAGCAGCTGTGCGCGCAACAGGCCTGCTTTGAGCAACGCCTGCTGGTGCGATGCAAATGCCTCCTCCTCTGCTTTGAGTGCCCCTGTGGCCAGGGGTGTGGTGCTCACTTGAGTCTGCTGATGCGCCGCCGGCGGCGTCGGTAGTCCGTCGCGGCTGCCATCAGTTCCATCGCCTCCATAGGCCTCGCCATCACCATCCGCCGCTGCGTCTGTATCATCCTCGTCGTAGTCCTCATCGCTGTCCTGCATGCGTCGTATGAGTCCATTCGTTAGATCCGGTTCTACCACAGTCTTTTCACAGTCCTCGCTCTGCTGATTGAAGTAGAACGACTGATCCTGTTCGTTTTTAGGCAGACGATGGCGCATATGATCGGCTGCAATAAAATATAATGAGATTAATAGGATTGTTTTAAAAGTCCATTTTAAAAACCATTCCTATATCGCCAATCGTTGTAGAGACTTGATATTTGAATTCTTTATTTAGTCAGTGGTTAGGTTCCAAGGATTTCAAATCATAAATCATATCGTGATTTTTTAGTGATATATACTGGATGTGCATATTCTTAGTTGGGTTTTCAAACTTACTTTTAAATACACTTTTCCAAAAACAATTTCACTTTAAATCGTAGGATATACGAGTTAATGAAGTACTTTATAATAGTGGCTAAGATGTTTTTCGACTCTAAAGTCGCTAAGTTAACTTTCTCAAACTAGTATGTACTTGTTTAAAAACTCCCCTTGACTCTTCCCTGCCTTAATTAATTCACTTCTCAGCTCAAAACCTATGAGATTTTTCAAAAACGAATAACTTTGTCCACCTAGATTGGCAATACAAATGTACATATGTACATACATATGTATATGTACGTGACCTGGCGGTACTTACTCAGAAACAATAGAGCGTAGTAGTGCAGCCATTTGGACTCAAATGTTGCCGGATCGAGCAGAAAGTCGCCGTTGTCGGCGCGTGGTATGCGTTTGTATTCCACACGAAAATTGTCGCGCAGTCCCTTCCACTTGGCCTTCAGCACGATTTCTGCATTCATGAATAACAACAACAACAACAATAAAAAAAAAAACAACTTTTATATTAATTGCACCATCCACCCTTACCACTTCCTCACTTACTTGGCAACTTGTGTGCGCTGCTCAACTCATCCCACATCTGCTCCAGAAACGCTTTGTTGCAATGGAAATTGCGATTCCATATCGCCGGTCGCTCCTCGATGTCGTGTATAAATTGTTCGACATTAAGCACAATTGTTGATTTCTTTGGCGCCATTTTAACGGCGTTCGCTTTCGTTTTTTAAATTTTTTATAATCCGTTTTTGTTTTCTCACTTCTCACGCCCGCGCCTGCTAACGGCGAATGAACAGAGTTTTAGTTAAGAACGCGACACGCGACATTCGACAGCCTGCATGCCAGCCTGCCTGCCTGCCTGCTCAATCGTAGCCGGCGAGGTAAAGAAACGAAGAAGGAAAGACGGCAAAGATAACGACAACGCTGAGCTTCACAAGCGTTCGCCCCCCAGTGTTGCCCATTTAGCTCTTTTCCCACCAGTTCAGTTAAAATGTCGGATTTGTAGCATTTTTACAAAATTGGAATACATACAACTCTAAATGGTTACTGATAAAGTTATGTGCGCAAATATGTATTATTAACTTGAATTTGACTCAAATGAATTAGCTGTAGTAAGTATCTGTCTTTCGTCTTGTCATTTAAGTTTGTTGGTAAATTTGGAAAAAGAATTTGCCATTATTCAGGGAAGAAAGTGTGTTAGAGCCCAACCGGATCGAGCCAAAATATAATATAGCAGTCATTGTCTTGTTTTGTATTTACGAAAATTTCTAGTTCTACGCTTCATCTTCATTAAAATTCTGCAATGATCATTGAATAAATGTGTTATAATTAGGTTCTTCAAGAATAAAAGCAAAAACATTAAGGAAAGGAAAAGTTCGCGAATTAGTTTATGGCAATAATTCCAATCTAGCTTTTTTTGACACTCAACAATTGGCAGCACTGTTCCGCTCTTTGTTTTCGCTCTCTTTCTGCATTGCTCCCGCAAATATAAACTTAAACAAAGTGACTGCATTTCAGATCAAAGCAAAGTTCGTGATGCGTGCTCCATCTCTGAAGCGATCTCTGGGCTTTTGCTGACGCGTAGGTGTGAGCGCACAGTGGCGCTAAAACTGCTGTGGGTGCGAGCGAATACTTCAGCATTATATTCTTCATTTTCAAAGCTCACGAAGATGGTCATTTGGAGTGATGAATAACATTTGAACAGAATTTGGTCAGCAAATAAAAATTTAGCGATTGATTCGAGCAAAACCTGAATATTGCAGTCGAGTTTTCGAAGATTAGGTGAAATGTATTAATTAATACATTTAATTAGATGTATTAATCTAAATGACAGATTTGGATTTTAACAAATAGCTGTTCGGCTGGTTGACGACACAGCCTTGAAAAAATATGATTACACAATTTATGAGAAAGGAATATAACTACTGGACTGATTATTTCCTCTCCTTTGTAGAAAAATGTCTTTGCTGTGATTACATTCGGGTATATTTGAATAAAAGTAATCTCAAGGGTATATAATTGAACACTTTCACTTTTTTTGTCAATTTATTAAAATGGATTTTGATCAACTAAACAAATTATACCGACATTGATTTCAAACATTCCGTAGCATATTTTAAAAGTATATAAAATGTCTTAGCATTGCTGTCGAGAATAAATATGTAATGGCCCTGGGTAGAAATTCAGAATCGGTATGAAGTATGTATAAGAATATATTTAAATAAAATTAAATATTAAAATTAGGTTAACTCGAGCCAGAGTAGTCGCCCCCACATAATGCAAATCGATGTTGAAACTTGAACATCAATAATCAAGCAGGAAAATCGAAATAGAAAACAATTTTTAATATGTTTTTAAACACTCACTGATGCTACGAATATTCAAGAAACTTTCTAACGATATTGAAACTCCAAAGAAGGTCAAAAATGTTAACCCGTAAAAGTTAAAGCAGCAAACAGAGATTTTAGAGTTCGCAGAATTGGCAAAACGATATAATTGCAAATTATTAAGAAGATGGTTTGAAAAAAGGCTCCATAAACTTGATTTGCAAATGAATTTGAAGAATCTACACTGCTAGTTCGATAACGTAAGCTCAAATGCATTTTGAAGTATCGGCGTTCATACAGACAAGCCGAACTAATGGACAAAGCGAGTCACTTGCCAGCTTTGGTCAACTGACTTAACTAAGTTGCAAGTGCAGCTACAGCCACTGCTATTTAAATGCCACAGCAGCAGCAGTAAAAGCAACAACAACAACAACAACTAGCCAAATGGGCAGACCAGTGCAATACAATAACTTCATTAAGATTCCGTGGCTTGCGACTATGGCGACGACGATGAGGACTACGATGGCGGCAATGGCAGTTGTTATACTGTTGCTGTTGCTGTGTTGTTGTTGCTGCTGTTGCTGTTGTTGTTGCAGTAGGCCTAGCCAATGCCAACAGCAGTCAGCCAAACGAGCCACAAGCGTGGAACGTTTTAGCGACAGGAAATGCTGCAGCACTGTCGGCAACTGCGTCGACAGCGACAGTGACGGCGACGGCGACGGCGACGGTAACGGCAACGACTGCGAAGCGTACGAAAGAAAGAAGCAAAATCAAATTATAAACACGCCAGGCCAGGCCAGAGAGGAGGCAGTCAGTCAGCCAAGCAGGCAGCAGGCAACAGCAGCAGCAGCAGTCCTCCCCGCCACCCCCCTCTCACACTTCTACCGTAACTCAAATTGCGCCCCCACACGAGCCTCTCGGTGAGTAGCAAGCGATTGCGATGGCGTCGTCGCCGTCTGGCGGCGGCTAGGCAGGCACATAATATGTGAGCATGTGCGTGTGCATGTGTGTCTGTATGTTGTTGTTGTTGTAGTATGTTGCTGTTGTAGGGTGTGAGTGACTCAGCCGGTGCATACCCTGCAGTTCAAATGATTAACTACTATTATGGCGCCTGTACGCGAGGTGGTATGGAGTGTCAGGTGAACTACTTATATTGGCAGAATCTAAGTATAATCTGGTTAATATGAAAATTAAACTCTTAAATAGAGGCATCTCTATCGCTTCAGGATAGACGAAAAGCACAAGCTAACGAATCTGTCACCTTCCGATTACAACATGAAAAATTAACGTAAAAGAGAAGAAAATATAATATACGAAGACGTCTGTCTTCTCCATATTATGTTATTAATAAAACACCGGTTCTGTTCTTTCACAAAATATTTTGTTATGCAATATACTAGGACGCGATTTAGAGACTTGGGAACTTCGTGCTAATTAGCTTAACTAAGACTATAATTGAATTAATTTGAAGATTGTAAAGTGCTTTCAGCATACTTAGTATAAATATCCCTTTATATCATAATGTTTTCTCTGTCTTCAGAGGTTGCATTATTATCATATTGGCGATTTTTCGCACCCGTTCTAGACAGGACAGTAAAGGATGTTTCCCCTATGTTTCCTCACAAAGCGTCTTCTGGATACTTTTTTTTCCCGCATTGTAAAGAACATTTTCTTGCATCTTCGAGGAAATATGCTAAGTGTCACTAAATTTTTGCTACATGAAAAATTGTGGGACCTCTCTTTTTAGCACACTAGCGATTCTGCTTGCTTTATTTAATAGTTTCCGACACAAAAATACGTTTAATTGATTCCTGGATGTGGTTTAAAATACATGTTGATTCAGATAAATGTACCGATGAAGTGGTTCTTGTTTTATCTCCTAGGAGTCTTTAATGTGGAATGGCTTAGATTTGAGAGCATGCACATGCTAGCCATTATATTAACAAGCCCTGGTCCAATCACTACCCCACCCCCAAATCCTCTTACAACGTTTTAAAGATGCTTGAAAAGTGGCGAGTTAGTCCCAACCACCAACGGGCATCGGAGATGTGATAGATTTGGGATTAGTGCACCAAACTGCAGGGTAACGACACAGTCTGACGTTTGGTTGCTCCGTCTGCCATTTAGCCAGCCATTCAGCCAGCCAGTCATGCAAAAATGTTTGCAGCCGCCGCCGCCGCCGCTGCCGCGTGCACAGAGTGCGAAATAATAAAACGGCAGCAGCGGCAAGCAACGGCGCTCGCTTGCAAAATGATGATGACGACTAGGTGGGGTAAGGAAGAGTAAAAGAGAGAGGGGGGAGGAGGGGACGGTAGAGGATGGGTGCAAAAGTTCCAGCAAAAGCAATTTCTGGCGGCAAGCTTGCTACAGGCAGGCAGGCAAGCAGGCAGGCAAGCAAGCCAAAGCAGTGTGGCGGACAAACGACCAAACGAACGACCGATGAAGCGACTGACGAACGGACAGAAGGACGGACCGACGGACAGACAGAGCGACCAGAGCTCGCAACCAGGCCGGCTGAAAACGGCGAGCAGACAAATAATGCGTCACGTTGCGCAGTCGTTAAATTTTCGTCGTTGTTGCCGACAATTTCATGTGCAGACTGCGAGTGACAGCGTGCCGTGTTGTTGTTGTTGTTGTTGTTGCTGCTGCTGCTGTTACTGGGGTGCTGCTGGCCAGACGCGGCGGGGTAGCCAACGGCAACGTCAACAACAACAACATCAACAAGAATAGCAATGGCAATGGCGGGAGCGTGTGCTGTGCCGTGCTAATGTCTTGGCAAGCCGAGCTAAGCTGAAACGAGCACTGAACTACTACTGAGGAGAGCCTTGAGTTGTGGCTGCGAATGCGAATACATGAGACTTAGTAGTAGCCAGGGAAGAATTTCGCAAGTTGGTGTTTGGCAAGCCGGCGAGCAACTTCTGCACCGACCAGAAGAACCCCAAACTTATCCGTTTGCCACATGGCAAATGTCATCTTTTCGAAGCGTTTTTGGTGCTTACTATTTTTTTAAAGGTTCGCAAATCTGTATCCGGAAAAAGCCGCAAAAGCCACACTTTAATATGAAATCAGGGTAGTCAGTTGTTGGTGTTTTCAACGATGGATCAGCAGTAAGGAATTCTTAACAAAGGGAAGTAACTTTATGAATTGGAAATAAGTAAAAATAAAATAAACCTCATTTCTAGCATTAAGCTGGTGAAGTATTTAAAAATTGTTTAAGCACAACTATTTTTGAAAATTCTACGTTTGTTACTAAAAGAAAATATAAAAATTAAGTGATACATTAATGTTATTATAAAAAAAAGTTATATTTATATATATATTTGTGAAGTTTTGGGTATTGGCTGAAAACTAGCTGCCCAGATTATCGTACTCTTTTCTTAAATGGAATTTGTTAAAAACAGTCGAAAAATTTGATCAAATTTATATAAAATCTTCGGTTTACTTCTCGAGATTGCTTTATCCTTGATCGGATGGACCCTCTGTCCAGTGCAAGCCATTAATTTCATTCAATAAATTCTTTGTATTGCTCAAGTGAAGAGGTTTTCAGAGAGATCAGTCCTTTTAGAAGCGCTCTGATATTTCCTTTCATAAAATCAGTTTAAAAAGCTGAACTCCTAAAATAATTTTGAAAAACACGCTGCCTTTACCATAATCACAAATTATTTGATTTGTTCCATTACCGTATAATGTTGTTCGTTTTGAATCGAATTTAGTTTTTGAAAGCTTTTTAGAAAAGAAACCGGAACCTACACAAATATTTAAGTACAACAAATCATATTCATTCAATAAGACAAAAGACATCATAAATATGGGTCATTAGGTCTTAATGACGGATTAATGACAGGCTTTGCCATTTCTGATAAGACTTTGTGTTGCTGATAGGAATGGCGCGCCGTTTACCACGCCAATTGGATTTCCACAATTGTGTGTATGGGTCAATGTATTATGAGTGTACATCATATTCATATTTTGTTTATGGTTGTGAATAGGGGGCCTTGAGATACCGACTTATTTAAACAAACTTGGACAACCTGGCCGTTTCTTATATGTATGTATATTTATTTTTATTTATCGCGAAGCAAACATTACATTCCCCTGAACTACTATTAAAAAGATCAATAAAGCTAGTGCTTGTGTTGATATGGTGGTAGTTTTCTAGAACTCAATATATAGCTTAACAGCAGTTAAAAGTCGATTCATAAAAGATAACATTAAAGATATGGTCCGATAAAACAGGCAAATTAAAGAGTTTGTTAAAGGTTTGCAGGAATATAATTGAAAGGTTGGAAGGTTCAATTAAAGCTAATACGATAGATTTGATAGTGCAACAAATTTGTTACGCATTTACTGTTCAAGGTCAACTTATAAAAAATCAAACTTTTATACATATATGTATGTATATTCAAATTTTTTGAAAATCTGACCGTAGCGTTAGGGAGACAAATATAAATTGGGATAAGTTAAAAATATGATCGTAAGGAAACAAACAATACAATACAGCAGGTCTTCTAGAAAATAAAGCAAAGGCTGCAGCTTTCCGAATTACATTTAGGGACAGTTCGAGTTTAGCAACAATTATCTATTTAGTAGCACTCGAACAAGGCTAACTCGTTAGGCAAAACTATGAACAGCTTCAATCAGTTATTTAACAAACTAATTAAGTCAAAAATCTCTTTAAAAATGAAAGAAGTACAGTCCCTCTTTATTACTCAAAGTCAAGAGCAGTCCTAAATATAACCAATATGATTTTGAAATACTTTAAATAGATTTTCTTGGAAACTGTTAAAAGCTTTTTAACAACATGAAAAATATTGTCAAGAAGAATCCTTGTTTTATTTTTCTGCAAGTTTTTTGCATACACATTTTTTAAGTAGGTTGTCCAAATTAAATCCCAAATCGATAGAAGTAGGAAATGTTATTTACATAAACCATTGATATTAGAGTTTGACTTGAATAACATAAGCTTGACGATATTTTGTAAAAATTAGACTGTTTTGGAGGGAAATATTTGCACTAAAACAAACGCTTTTTAAACACACAAATTTCTGTTTTTTTTTTTTTTTTGATGCAAATAAACATGAGTTTTCTGTAATTTGTGGGCTCAGAATCGGAAGATATACAATGTAACCGTTTACGAATTCAAAAACAACTCGAAAACTACTGGAATTTTTAACCATTTTGAAATTTGATTATTGGATATGGGAACATTTATTATCATTGATTCCACACAATTTAGCCGTAACAAGTTGTGATACAATTGCGTGATATGATATTGATTCTAATAAGAAATTGCCCATAAAAGCTATCCTATAGTCGGTAGTTAGTCGATTCTAGCATCAATCAGGAAACAAACAAGAAATTCTAAATTAATGAATTCTTGTTACAATAATTAAGTATGGTCTTGGGGGTCAAATCGTTCTATTTAAGGACTACACTTTGCTAGTTTAGAAGAAAGAATGCCATTGATGTGGCCACAAACCTAGCCACTTATCTAAGTGTGTACATGTGTTGTATATGTATGTATGTGTGTTGATACAGTTAGGCACATTCGAAAACAGCAGCAGCAGGACTGAAGAACACAGCGGGCAGGCACAGGCACAGAGCCATGGACAACAACAAAACTACACATTAGCGTTGGTTAGAGCGGGGCGGGGGGAGGGACAGCTGCCAACTAAAGCTTGAAAAGTTGCCATTGCCTATACACATTGTGTTTGTTGTTGTTCCTCCACAAAATCAATAAAACACGCACACTATGCACACATAAACACACACACACACACACATGCAAAAACGCTAACGACAAAAACGCGCGCGCGTCCTATGCAAAAAGCTAGGGGGCAGGCGGCAGTATGTGATGAATCGGGTGGCGCGCGGGAGGGGAGTTGGTGGAGTAGGCTTTAAATTGGTGTGCGGCTGGCTACTAGGCAGGTAAAGTTTTTAATATTTAGTACAAACAACAACTACAGCAGCAGCAACAACAACAATGGTGGCAACAGAAATAACAGTTTTATGCGAGGCAGGCAGGCGAGCGGGCGCACGTTGACAGGCCGCCGAATGTCCAACAGCGTGCAACAAAAATAAGAACAACAACGCACGACAAACAAACGAATGAACGAACGAAACCAACTTCGAACTGGAACTCGAAAACGCGCGACCACTGCTGATTGCAGTCAGCTTACAACTGAAATTGAAAATTCAGCAGAGCAAAGTGCGAAGCGGCGCCGCCGCCGCCGCCACTGCTGTTGCTGCCACGCCACCGTTGATGCGAGCGTGTCGGCTGCGGCAGGCGCGACAGGCTGCAGCCAAACAGCCAACCAGCCAGCCAGCCAGCCAGGCCCAAAAGCCATAGCTGCTGCTGCTTGCTATAGCCCAGTCAGCCAGTCAGCCAGCCAGCCAACAAAACGTGCCAACAAGCAGCTGAAAAGCGGCAGCGACGACGGTGGCGGCGGCGGCGGCAAAAAACAGAAACGCAAAAAACGCCAGCCAGGCACACAGCCGGGGGGAAACGTAGCGCGCAGCAGGAGGAAGAGGAGGTGGATGGATGGAGGTGAAGAGGCAGTAGCAGGCTGCCAGCCCCAGCAGAGTCAGAGCCAAAGCCAAAGCCACGCCACAAGCTTTTGCACATTACATACAAACATACATACATACATACTAACGCGTGCATGTGGTGTTGTATGTATGTATGTAAGTGTGTATATGTGTGTGTGTGCTGTTTTGGGGGGCGCGCACAAACGCTAAAAACTGCTCACCCCTCTGCCCAACAACAACAAAAACGATGATGGCGACGAGTGTCAGGCTGGCTGGCTGGTTGCCTGCTTTTGGGCATATTATTGCGAGCGCGGCGGCATTTTCGCATTTGCCGGCTATCCATGAGTGTGTGTATGGGTGTGTGTGTGTGTGTTGGTGTGTATATGTGTGTGTATGTGTGAGCAGCGGGTGTGAGGTTGCCATTGCCTGTGCTGCATGCAACAACAACAACGACGACGACAATCATGAGCGCGGAAGCGAGCAAACGAGCGAGCGAAAAGCATAAACCATAGCCTTGGCTACGGCTGGCAAGCAGGCAGGCAGGCAGGCAGGCCGGCGCGTTTTGGACAGAAGACGAATGGATGGATGGAACATTGGATGGATGGATGGATGGATGGATGTATAGATGGTTGGATGGCTGGATGGATGGTTGGATGGGAGGCTCGTTAAAATCACGCGACAGAAGGCAATGGCAGAGGCAGCGGCAGTGGCGAGCCGAAGCGAGTGCCAGACCAGACATTGGCAGCATGAGGTGTAATATTTTTTTTGGTGTTGCCAATTTTAGGGGCGTGGGTTGGGTGAAAACTTGCAGCCGCGTGGCGTTAATTGCAATGGCGATTTGTGGGGGCTCAAACAATAACAACAAAACCAGAGTGGGGGCTGAGGCGATATTTTGGCGCGTTAGCGTTGCCAGGCGTGAGCAAAACGGCCGCACCACACATAATACACATGCATACATAAATATAAAGACATAATTGAGCGAGCAAACACACACACATACACGTAGCTGGACCCTAAAAACGCCAACAGTCATCAGCAGCAGCGGGCAGCAACAATGTTGATAAGCAACAGCCAGGATGACAGGATGGGGGAAACAGCGGGTGAGCAGTGGAGAGTGGCGCAGCATTCGTAACATCCTGCTGATGCTGCTGCTTTCGACGACAACAACAACCACAGCAGCATGCCATTTTTCATTAAATTTTTTACACACAGACACGCATAAAGTCGGCAGGCAAGCAGCATTATTGTCGCAGTTGGCGTCGCAGTCAACGTTTCGCATACATAAACGTGAGCGTAACAAATGCGCGAGCAGCAAATAAATGCAGGCCCAAAAGCAGCAGCAGGAGCAGTGCCAACATTCTGCGAGAGAGGAGAGAACGGGCGCCTAGACGGAGTCCAGAAACAACAGCAAACATACATACATACAGCCACACACACACACACACATGGACGCACGCAACACGCAAAGAGCAACAGCTGCTAACGATGTTGACGCGTTGATGTTGCTGCTTTTGTTGTTGTTATTGCTGTGTTGATGGTGGCGGCCAAGTTGAAGTGGCAGCAACAACAACAACCGAGACTACAACGGCTTTGCCTCGCTTTTCTGGCTAAAAACGCTAATGTGGCCAAAGAGACGGCGCCGTTAACACACGTCGAGCACCAGCCGTCGCAGCGGCAGAAGTACAAAAGCGAAAACGCGCAAAATACACAGCCAAAAGCAAGGAGACAACAACTACAATAGTAGAAGCAAAAGTGGCATGTAAGAGAAGAAAAGACACGGGTAGAAGCAGCAGAGAAGATAACAGACGACATTGACAACAGTCACCAAAAGCTATAAGAACGGGTGGTGAAGGTAGGTGATACAGACATACATATATACAAACCTACTTACATATATACATATGTAGAGGCTCGACTGTTTGCTCGAACGCACGCTTCAATGAATGAAAATAAGAGAAAAGCGCAAATCAGCGTTGCCCAAAATGGCGACGCGTCCACCACACTTCTCCCTTCAAACCACCGACCTGCCCACATGTACACCAATTAACGCAAAACAAATGAAGCGAGCGCACACACGCATGTGCGTATCAGTCAGCTTCGACGTCGACGTCAACGCTGGCGTCGACTGCACTCTCGCAGCCAGAGGTAGCGGAGGCGATGTAAATGAGCAACAAAGCGTCAGAAAATGCAATGCGACCCCCAAAAACGAATTGCCGTGTCCGAACGAAAAATGCAAATGACAGCCAGACAGGCGACCAGCAAATCCGTTAGCTGCATGAATGTTGATTGTGTGTGTGTGCTAGTGTGGGTGGGTAATGTTGCGGGGCAACATGTGGCGTGCACACACACACACACACACAATGTTGAATAAGGTTGGTTGCTAATGAAAGAGATTGCATACGTAAGTGAAGCGAAGAATGTTTAGCAAACTACTTTAATATGCATTGGGATATGCGCTCAAATTATCTAATTGAGGTTACCTCTTCATAACCAAATTTAGGATTCCAGAGCAGTATATCCCATATAGAAGAGGCTAAATAATTCACATATGGTTAAACAAATATAATCATCAAATATATGATAGAAATGTGAGCAATTGATATTTTTCCTTAGAGGTAATAACAAAGAAAACTTTAGCTTAACATTTTTTTGGCTTTGTTACATTATGACTGAGCTAACAATTAATTATACATAAGTACATTTTTTAATATTTGCGGTGAATAATTTAATATTTGATAGGCGAATCTTAAGTCATACAGAAGGGCACTTTAGCTTTGGCTATAATATAACACACATTTTGAAATATTTATCAAAGAGCTTCTTATATGGATTTATTCTGTAAACCCGTATTTATACTCTTAAATTGGTTGTCTTTTACATCCAAAATCAAAAAGAAGCCTTTTACAATTAAAAATAAATAAATTTAAAAAACTGTAAATTATATTTGTGTTCTGGGGAAATTGTTAATTAACACGTTTGTGATTTATCATCAAATGCTAACCTTTTGGTGGAATGATAACTAAAATTTCATACAATATGCTAAATTTTAAGGCAGGTTACTGATAATAGCAGTGCAAACACCTCTTAATTATTGGTTGGGTCAGAACCTTACACATACACACACCCACATTAATACTTTTATGCAAATTCAATGCAGCCATACTGTCATCCGTACACACTAACATACTCGTCTGTATCTACGTATGTATTTGTGAGACTTTACAATAATTGCATTGCCACTGCATTGCATAAACAAATGTACATACATATGCGTCGCTCTGTTGCTGTATATGCATGTTGTTGTTGTTGTGCCCAGCAGCGTGGGTAGTTGGTCCGTGTACAGGAGAGCAGCAGAGATGAGTTTGTAGCGTCGGTAATGCAGCTCTTTCCCATATTATGCATTAATGGGTGTATGGAGTGTGTTCAGCGAGCGCATGAAATTCGAGATAGTGCTACAATAATTTTGTTTATAGGAGGTATTTAAACAATATGTTTAGAAATGGCTTAAAAAGGAATGCATCCGAACTATTTGCCCCGAAACATTATAAGAAACTGTAGGTGGAACTTATTGTTATTGCAAAACATTGTGCAAATAATATATTAACATACGTGTTTACATATGTGTATTTACAGTTGCGGTAAAAAAAATAGTGCTATAATAATAGATTTTTGATGAAGTTTTAATTTTCCAAATTCTTAACGCATAATTTGTTGTTTTGTTGAAGTTTTAATTTTCCAAATTCTTAACGCATAATTTGTTGTTTTGTTGAAGTTTTAATTTTCCAAATTCTTACCGCATCATTAAATGAGATTTTTTTATGTTTACTTAAACAAAAAGTTACCAAAAAGGGATTTTAACTGAATATACAAAGCCCGCGCATATTTTTTTGTGGACTCCTTATCTACAGCCCAAAGCCCATAGTAGTTCCTTGACTTTCGTAGAAAAACAGTGATTTTTTCGGTCATTAACCAACAGCAACGGTATTTCTTTTTCCACATAATGTTGGTTAATTATTTATTGAAAACAAACTCGGATGAAAAGGGTCAAAAATTATAAGAGAAGAATAAACATTTCAATGCTGTTAAACTTGACAGAATTCAAATACAAAGCTTTGCCGACCAACTCTCTCCCACAACATGCACATACGAGTATACACATACATATACATACATACATATAGTATGTACGTACATAAAAGGCAACATGAAAAGGGAAATCCACACACAAAAACCGGCAGTTGAAGAGAAGATGTGGCACCCACAAGGCAAAGCGCATAAGAAAAACGAGACTTTCGCTTTCAATGTCAAGCGAAAAAACCGGCGTTTTATTTGAGAGCACAATTCTGATGGAAGAATACAAAGCAATGGAGGATGAAGTAATTAGGTAAGAAAACCCTATTGCTCCTACTTGTCGACATTGCTATTCCACCTCAATAAATTGCTATTACATACACTTAAGTTTAAGTTTTAAATAAGGCCATTGATTTCCCCATAACATCATAAACACATACATTATTTAAATATTTTCTATAAATACGCGCGGAAAATAAATGATTCATTTACTATTACTTAATAGAATATAATCTCTTGTTTGCACGGAAACACAAATATTTTTCAACATCACACAAATACATAAATGCATTCCCGCCAATTTCAACAACAACAATATCAGCTGTTCATATAGGAGGCTTTAAATGGCTAAGAGTAGCAAATACATACCCAAACGCCACCCTCCCTAGCACATAAACAAACCTCTGATGAGTAATTGTTGTGCGCTTTCTAATTTAATTAATTTAGAACCAGACATAATAGTTGTGTAAACAACAGACAATATTAATTTTTAATCAATTACTTAGTTCTATTTTCAGTCGATAGAAAAAAATGTGGAATTTTATTTACCGTCTAATAATATTTTAATTAAAAAAGTAATAAGTTGCACTTTGTAGCTGAGTTGTTGTTATTGTTTATTATTGATTTGCCCCTTCCCATAACATTTCTTCCTCCCACGTGCTAGATTCACGAATGCGGAACAACAGCTGATAAGCATATGTATATGTATATACATGTGTATATATAGTTGTCCTGCTCAGGCACGCGAGGTTGCAACAAGCTGCAGCGACCTTTTCGAAACAAATCCCCGGCAGCAATTTCTTGTTTTTTCTCTGTGGCGGGCACAGACGGATAAATTGATTCTTTCGGCAAATAGCAACACCAGCACGGGCAAAGCGTATTGAACAAATGCCAAAAACAATATATGTATAGGTGTAGATATATTAAATACACAAGAAATGACGTCTTAGAATATTTTCGCGCTTTTAAAACATTTCTGTTGTTTTATAACATTTTAGGTACAGCCCAAAACGCAATATATATACATACATTTCAAATGTATGTATGTGCATTGTATAAATACATATAACCTTCAACTTGAATTTGAATGCACTTACCATGCTCGTAGGGTGAAAAGGTGCCAGCATCAATGTTGATGTAGGGGTCAATCTTAATGGAGGTGACATCCAGACCAGAGGCTTTAAGCAATGTGCCAAAAGAGGATGCAATGACGCCCTTGCCGACGCCACTTATAACGCCACCCGTTACCAAAATGTATTTCATGTTATTACCACGTGAACGATTGTCCATTAAATAGCATGTGTGTTTGTGCATAAATTATTTGCAAACCACGCGGCACTTTCGCTAATTCGATTTGCCGTTAAAATCACACTTCGGAGTTATCGGAGCGATAAAAGGTCTGGACAATAGCAACAGTGTATTGCAAGTTGCACCGCACTTAACTAATAACATACTTTGAACAAGGCATTATAACGTTTGCATTACATTACGACTAGTCAGTCAAATGTGTAGCGACTAAGAGAAGCAAAGAGTGACCATTTGGCGAAACAGAAATAGCGCAGGAAATGCGTCACATATTAGTGCTGAAAAACGCCACTAGGAATTTGAATTCAATGTGGCAGAATAAGCTAACGAATAATAACTAACTTTTTTATAGTTGCTAACAAAAGTTGCATTTAAAACGCCAATCATAATCTAAGACAACAATTGGTTTACAATATCTTTATAACCAAAAAGCTTACGTGTTAAAACAATTTTAAAATTCTTTCATTGCTGGTTTCGGATTTTGCGTTTCGATTATGATTATTATTACTTAGTCTGAACAGAACTCTCTCCGTACCGAAAAAAAAAATTCTTCAAAACCGCTTGACGAGTAAAGAAACTTTATTAATGGCTAAAGTAAGGCAGCAAAATTTCTGTTCCGAATTTGTGTCGAAAGATAAACAACACCGTATTTTTGATGAGTTACGTTTTTGCTTTTACATTGAATCCGTACGCCCAACAAATAATATGGAGATCAACAATTAGACCACAATTTAATATAGTCGCAATAAATAAACTATATGTCAAAAACTTGTTTATTTATAAAAATATTGGAAGCAAACTCCACATGAAAATTATACTATAGTCCTGAAAACACGGATGTCTAGAGCTGGTATTTAAATATTCGAACGATTTGAACTAGGATGTGCCAATAATGAATCAGTTGGATGATTTTGAAGTATGAATTGATAGAAGTGTCAATAAAAATGTTAATTGCAATTTTTCACAAAGTAATGGAGTTGAGACTTTCTTTACTTAAGCTTTTTTTTGAACTGATAATCATATAGTATATAAATAACGTTTTAAATGCGTCGCGAGGAGTAAAGCATAACAGGCAGATAGCGTAAAAAATGTATTAAAGTTTTCAATTCGTATAAAATATCTTCAATCTTTACGTGTAAGCGGGGCTCACTTCGTGGCCTCCTGTTGTTCAAAGACCGGGTATTTCTCAAGCACTTGCGTCCAGGTGACACGGCCAGTTGCCAAGACCTTGACCACGTCTACAACTTCCTCTAGATCCACACGCACTTGTTTCATGCTATTGCGTTCACGCAACGTCACGGTGTGTGGCGTTTTCAGAGTATCGAAGTCGACGGTAATGCCATAGGGTATGGCAATCTCATCTGTGCGCGCATAGCGTCGTCCGATCGAGCCGCTGGAGTCGTCCACCTTGTGCGACAGCTCCGCCTTGGTCAGAGCCGAGGACAGTTTCTGTGTGTACGGCTGAAACTCTGGATTGTTCGAGAGCGGCAGAATAGAGCATTTGAGTGGGGCTACCAGTGGGGGCAGCGTAAAGTAGCAGCGCTGTTCATCACCTTCGCGGCACTGGAAACTGTGCTCCAGTAGGGCGTACATGATGCGGCCAATGCCAAAGGATGGTTCCACAACACTCGGAATGAACTCCTCCACATGCACCGTTTTGCTGCCGTGCTTTACACCAATGGTGTCGGAGCTGAGCTCGTGGGTGGCACCATCGGGCAGCGTCAGTTTGTAGCTGGCACCAGCCGCCAACTGGGTCTCCACCTGCTTGATGTCGTCCAGCGAGAGCTTGGCCAATGCCTCAGTAATAGCCTTGGCATCCTTCTTAAACGTTTTTCCAATGGTTTGCTTGTTCGGTACCACTTCACTGACCTCCACCGTTTTGGGTGCAGGCAAACGTTTCTCGGCTACCAAACGCACGCCAGTGGCTGCCGTGTGCTGGCTCAGATCGTAGGCGGAACGATCCGCACAGCCGACACATTCCACCCAACCATACGAGGTGAGAATTTCAGCATCCCAGCAATCGCAGGCATAATGCGCCATCTCGTTGCTCATGTGCTGCCGAAAGCGCAGACACTCCGGCTTAATGCCGATGGCGAGCAGAAATTGCTGAATACGCGCCATGTAATAGCCAAGAGTTTCATTCGCAACTAGCTTGGCAGCCACAGCTTCACCAATTGTCGATTGTTGGGCTGATTTGCCGTCCATTTGATTGCACGCTGAATAGAGGGTTAGCTTTTCGTTCGCCACCTTGCTGAATTTCGGATGATCCTTTTGCGTGGGATCGCAAAAATGTTCGATCTCCGCCATGGTAAATTCACGTACGCGTATCAGGCCAGAACGAGGAGAGATTTCGTTGCGGAATGAGTTACCAATTTGGGCCACGGCAAAGGGCAACTTGCCCTGATTGAATTCCAATAAACGCTTAAAGTTCACAAAAATGCCCTGCGCCGTCTCGGGACGCAGATAGCCCTTCACCAGGCCAGTGGGCCCGATTTGGGTGGCAAACATTAAATTGAACTCAATGGGCTCTGTAAGCTCATTGCCAGTCAATGGCGACTTGATGTTGTATTTGGCTAGCACGTCGGCCAACTCCTGCTTGTTCAGACCATCAAGTTTTATGATGATGTCCTCGCACTCTGCCTGCAGCGCTGGCGTCGCATCCTTGGCTTTGCACAGCTTCTCCAGCGCCTGCTTGATCAGATGGTCCAGCCGAAAGCATTCACCAGTCTTCACATCCTTCACCATAAGATCTGCAAAACGTTCTACATGGCCTGATGCTTTCAGCACAGGCTCTGGCGTCAGCATGGAGCAATCCACCTCGAGCATTTGCTCCTCCAGACTGAAGTACTGACGCCATAGGGCTAGAATATTGGATTTCAGGGCACAGCCCATGGGTCCGAAATCATACTGTCCGGTTATACCACCATAAATGGCAAAACTTTGGTCATAGAAGAAGCGACGCTTTAGCAAATCTTCCATCTTGGCCCGATCGAAGCTCACTACACTAGGGGTGAGCGCCAACTCCTTCTCCTCCAGCACTTTTTTGCGCAACTTTAACTCGGCCACAGCCTTCTTTACATCCAACTCGGCTGCTCCCTGCGCCTTCAGCTCACGCACCAGATTGCCCTGCTCCTGCACACGAATGCGCAACGGGGCCAACTGCTCCTCGATTTCTGGATTCGTCATTATATAGTCGGCTGCGGCTCTCAATTTGACACTGCGTTTCGACTTCTTGCTGCCCCAAGTCTGTGAGACTGCTGTTTGTGTATTTGTGCAAAACGCTTTGTTGGCAACGTGTTCGCTCCAATTGTAAGATTTGTGTCGTTTAAATAGTATGCCACTGGCGCTTCGTAGGTTTGTGAATACTTTAATCAACTGCAATGACATAAATACGGTGGCTTTTAATACAACTATTACGCAAATTTATGTAATTTTCACGTTTAATTATATCGTACTGTCCGCTGCAATACCTTTACTTGGCCTGCAATTCTGATGGATGATTCACAATGGTGCTCTAACCGGCCGATTTCAGCATTGTGAATTGGAACAGCTGTTCAAGTAGGTTGACTGGCAACCTCTCTAATCTCTGTCGTTGATCAACACTGACACTGGCTTTGCGTGTGTGTTGTTTGTCGCTTGCATTATGTAGGCGCATCGTGCATTTAACTCTTAAATTGTTTCACATTTCATTTGCTCAGTTTTTTATTTATTTAAACAAGTGCTGTACATAACTTAAGTGTCGTATAACGTGTGTGTGCATAGATAAAGCATCGTTCGGCTGTTTAATTAACAACATAGTAACAACAACGACGCTGCGGCCAGTGACGCTTTTTTTTTGTGTTTGAGAGCCTCTCGAGTGTACAGTGACGACCGCATTTCAGAGCAGCGCCGCAGCGGCAGAGGCAGCGACAGCAGCAGAAGCAGCGGCAGTTAAAAACAAGACACAAGGTGTGTTTTGGCCGCTTTGCTAAGCATTTCTTATTGCTTTTCAAGCACGAGCAGTGCGTCATTTGGCAATTGTTTGGTAAACATTACGGAAATACCAGCCAAAGTGGCAGAGAGCAGAAGCAGCAGCGGCAGCCCTAGAATCAGCGGCTGTGTTGTCTCATCATCATTGAGAATTGTTGGTGAGTTTCCGCTATTGTATTTGTATTTCTTGTTGTGGGCATCAAAAACTGATCAATAATTTTAAATTATGCATTTTTTTTCTCACATTTGTTTGTTTTTTGGTTGTAAGCTTAAGCTATGGTCCGATGGGCAAATAATTTGTACACAAACTTTTCGATTTTCACAAATATGTCATGAAAACAAAGTTTTTTCAATTAAATTCAATAAGAAATTAACAATTGAATGAAGTTCTCTACAACAAACATATTTGGGAATTAGTTTACAAGCTTGTGTGCAAATTATTTGCATGTCTGACCATTAATTTAGAGCGTTTGTAGAGTGGTTCTTGTTTCGATCGTACATTCTGTGTCTGTTTCTATTTGGTATATCTCTTGTACTATCAAAAAAAAAAAAATGAAAATATCTTAGCAGGCCATGCTGTGGAATCTCTCTGTGGGGTGGTGTTGGTTGCCGGGCCTTTTTAGCCCTAATCTAAGCTGGGCATTACTTCTTGGTCGCATTGCTATTGGCCACTCTCATTCGTGCAACGTCGCATTAATTCTTTTGGTGGTTGTGGTGCGTGATAAAACAGTAAAGAACAAAAAAAGTAACTGTACATACACATATACAAATTTATTGAAAGAAACAACAACAGCAAAGTCTAATACAAATAGTGCACGTCTCATTAAAAACCAAATTACAAAATAAACCATCTAACTCTCAACTAAAACCAAAACAAAACACAAAACAATTGCATAAGTGAATGAATGAATGAATGAGAAAAGGCGGCGAGACTGATCAAAGACTGCCTTATGTCTTTTTAGGATCGAAACACACAAACATTAAAAAGCCAGAGTGCTAGAGACACTGAGACAGAGTGCGAGAGACAGATGTAAAGAGCGCACTCCTACGCCCACTCCTACCAACACCCACCAATCCAACCCCGGAGCTTGCCATGCAATTGAAAGCGCCCAGAAGCAGAAACATGGCCAGTCTTAAAGATGAGGAACAGCAACATCAACAGCAGGCGCAGCAGCAGCAACAATCAAGCAACCGACTGAATAACAATCCCAGCCATTCAAGCAGCAACAGTATTGCAACCATAAACAACAACCATAACAACAACAACAACAACAACAGCAGCAGCAATGAGGATGAATTGAAGGCGAAACGGGATTCCTTGGAGGCACGCAAGCTGGCGCTGGAGCAGCGTTTGAGTGAAAAGAGTTGGTTGTTGCAGCAAATCCAAAAACAGGAGACCTCCATAATGCAAGGCAACTACGAGCACATGACCATCAATGAGTTCTTCGCCCAGTTGGCCCAGCAGTACAAGCACGAGCAGCAGTTGCAGGCGCTGGCCAAGGAAAGTGGCGGCATATTGCGACGCAAACAGAGCACCACAAGTCGTGACAGTCAGCCGCTGAGCATTACCGGCAGCACCACATCCAATAGCAATAACAACAACAACAACAACAATCGTTACTCGGAAACCCATTCGAATCGCAGCTCCGAATACGACAACTATCAGCCAGCAGCGGGCGATATGCTGGTCATAGGCGTGGCCCAACAGCAGTCCCAGCAGCAGCCGCACGTGAAGAGCGCGCTGAAGAAACGACCCGCCCAAATGCAGTACATGCTGCAGCGGCAACAGCAGCAGTTGTCGGCAATGCCTCATCAAGGAGCGGAGCTGTATATGCCTCAGCTAGGGCCCAGCGGTTTTGCGCCACAGCCACAACAACAGCAACACCAGCAGCAGCAATCGTCGCCCGTGCAATCGAATCGTAAGCATCCGGATATAATCTCTCTAATATCGGCCAATTCGGCGAATGTGGCAACATTGCGACAGCAGCACGTGGCGCCGCAACAACAGCCGATTATTGTGCAGTGCGACAAGTATTATCTGTCGCCCACACATCAGAGCTACAGCGAGGGCGGCTTCATCAAGTCGAGTCAGAATATCAAGAAGTATGTCTCCCCACTGGGCTCCCCCAGCGCCATCAGCTATGAGCTGCAGCCCTCGTTGCAGCATCAACAGCATCAGCGTCAATTGGATGCGATCTCGTTGGCACCCAGCTACATGTCCATGGATGCGGACCAACAACAATTTCGTTGGCGTTCCCAATCGCATATACCACCGCTAACGCCCCCACAGCCAAATCTGTCGGGTCTGGGTGATACGAAGTCGCATTCCAGCGACATGCTGGCACCGCCACTGCCTCGTTATCCCAGCAAGGCCAAGCCATTGGACGAGATCTCGCTCTCCTCGCTCAATACGGCGCCCTCGACAAGCCTCAGCAGCATGGCCAACACCATAGAAAAGAAACCCAAGCCGAAGCAATGGCTAGAGTCCTCACTTGATGGACCCGTCGTCATACGCCAAATGGAGGCGACCACCAACAGCAATGTGGGGGGCGCCCCCGGCAGCAGTAAGCCGCGCGCTAAATTATCCTCGCAATCGATGTCCGTCTCAGGCCGCCATTATTCCATGTCGGCGCAACGCAGCACACACCAATATCCCCCCAGTACAGGCTATGCGGCCGTGAGCAGCTCCAAAACTCTACAGCACTCGGACGAGCGTTACGCAAAGCTCAGTCAGTCCACATCCTATTTGAATGCCATGGAGCAAACGGTGGGCATTTCGGCTTCGTATGCCCTGGAACCACTAGATATACCGCTTTTTCGAGTTCTGCCACCCAAACCAAATCAAACACAGCAGCCAACACCGCCGCCCAGACCACCCCCAGCCCAGCACCACAACAACAACAGCAATAACAACAATAGTAACAGTGCCTTACAAACCGCTCTGGTGTCGCCACCCTTGGTTGTTGCCAGTGCGAGCCTATCGCCCGATATACGCATCGAGTCCCCCAAAAATATGACCGTTGTCCAACAGGCCACATTTCAGCCCTACAAAGAGATTACCAAGCCCTTCGAAATGTCCGATTTCTACAAATACTCCACCAAGTTCAAGCAGAAGGAGGGCGGGGGCTCAAGTCGTGCTGACTAACACATTTCTATCAACGAGCATATAGTATATGAAATGTCCTTACTACACATCGATTTAAATCGCTAACCAATTGACTTTATGTTTGAAAACGAAACAAAATTCTCGAATGACCAGCGATATTCAATTTACCTTTTAAAAAAATGGTATTGTTTGTCGTGGGAATTATTATTTGTGATTAATACTTTTGTAGAAAATTACAAAACGAAAAACGCACAAATTATTGATCCGACTGCATTTTGAAACGAATCGGTTGTAAGCTAAAGACGATATTAGATCTGAATTGCCAAATTTACACATCGAGATGACAATACAAATGTTTCGAAAGAATTTTACAATGCATGTAAATAAAAAATTATACATATATATTTTTAGACATATTTTTGGACGAATCCCAATTTATTAAAAACCATAAACGAAACTAAAACTTATAGCAATTGTTAATTGTGTATAAATTGATATTTACACGAATATTATTACATTTTATACCGATTTGTTAGAAATTAAATGGCCACTAATAAATAAATATTTTACAGCTAATTTTTTACTAAAATTAAAAAACTGCTGCTTATTTGAAGTATACCCAAAGGTTGCTTTAGTAAAAAAATATTTCTGGCGCAGATTTTTAAAAATACATTTTCTAAGAAGTCCGCTACTTGGAGTTTTCAATTAAACTAGGAAGTCGAACGTTTCGTATATATCAACGTTTTCATTAGATCTTGACTTTGGTGATTAAAGTTCTACATTCAAAGACATCGCTTCATAATAGCAGCGTAGCTGCCTGATTTAATAACTAATTCAATTCAGAACCCAATTCCAAATAAATACATACTTGTAGGAAAAAATTAAAAAAAAAAAAATTACCAAAAAAAGTTCTTTAAGGTTATGTCAGGTTAGCTTTTGAAGACCCTGTACCTACCCTTTTCCCCGATACAGTCATTCCACTAAAACTTGTATAACCTTTTATCCTTTGGGTACAGGGAATAATAAACTTTGTATAATTATAGCTATAGAAGCTAGACATGTTCCTTGACAAATCGAAACTATTTTATTTGATAATACAATTCCGAGGCTACGTATTTGAAACTTTGTAAACTTCATTCAAAAGTAATTCCTAATTCTTTCGATGCAATTCTCTTCCTTTTTTTTTATCCGTTTCATGCAAATTAGTTAATCCTAACAAAAGTTATTAGAGAAACAATTTTACTTCAGTATTAGCATGTGCTTTTAAGTAGAGGGTATTTATCTATCGGACATGCTCGGTTGCAACATTCTCTGTTGTTTATGAATAGTTTAGTTATTTAATATACATATGTATAGGAAGCTAATTCGCGTATGCATCAAAGAAATTTCTATGGGAATACATATATCTTGTAAGGCATAATTATTGCTGACTGCAGGCAAGTTTATGCCACTTGTAAAAATATTTGTCATTTGCTTTCATGCTGTTGGGCAACGTCATATTATGATGATGATTTAGAAATAAAGTGTATCTAAAATATATGTTCCCGAACTGCATAACAAACATTTGTAGGTCTTGACACAACAATTTTTCCCAGACTTTTCAGAAAAGGTTGTAGATGAGATCGAGAATCATACCGGAGCACAACGACTTATTTATGTGAGCACGATGTGAAAATTACCGGAAATTTCTTTCGCTTTGCTCGGCCTATGTGTGTTTTCTTTTGGGGGCGACTCCCCCTCCAAAACTAAATACTAACCCACAGTTTTGTTTACGATTGTGTATTTTTAAAACATGTCGCCTTTTGTATATTTTGTTTGTTTGTTGTTGCTGCTCCAAAGAGTGCATGGTTTTACGGTTCTTTTCCCTCTCTCTCTCTCGCCCTCTCTTTGTCTTTTCTACTCTCTTCGGAAGCCAAAAATAAAGACTATAGGCGCTCTCTGTCGTGCCGTTGCTCGCCGGCCGATCTATTCAGTTGCATTAAGCGCGCCGTTACGTGCAACTGCTTTTGTTTAAAATTTGTGGTTGCAGTGCACTTTTGTGCACACAATTTAACTGAACTATTTATTTTGTTAAAGCGGCGCGAGGATAGAAACAAAATGGCTGCCTAACTGCAGGACTTGCAATTGTTGTTCCCTCGTGTGTGTCTCTAGTTAGTTTATACATAGTTTAGAAAAGTGCATTCGAAAGTTATCCCCCAAGAAGGAAATTTATTGTATTTTTTTTTTCAACTTTACGTAAACTTGCCGCGTCTACATAACCTGCAAAATTTGTTAGTGTATACTTTCTGTATGTGTATGCGTGTGTGTGTGTATAGCAAAGAAAATCGCATTCAAAACAAGCTGACTCGGGCGTTTCTTACAAAAAACAAAACGAAATCAAAATAATAAATAAAATTGACAGCAGCAAGTGTTGCCTTCAAATCGGGTCGGACGACTCTTCGTTCTAAATATCTACATACTATATGTATTAGCTGGTCAATGGTGAAGGTTTTCAGAACATGAAACAAATGCGGCCAAGTTTCTGCCAGCGAATGCAAATAGTGGAAGGAAATAAAGCTCCCTTCCAACAAATCCTTTAAAAACGCAACTCGACAAGTTTCTTAACAAGTTCTGCTGGAAAGTTCAAGTGACTTCGAGTACTTTTCAAATGCGATGCTGACTTCAAGTGCGTTTCAAAATAAAACACATATCGTTTCTATTGATGGCATATATCATAGGAGAAAGCTATAGGCGCCATGAATCTCTATACATTATATGATTGGGTATGTACATACTATAAACTAAATGAGGTTTTTTGTTTATGCTAGAAAAGCTAAAGCAACAGACAGATAGGCAAACAACTTCAATGCCAGTCGACATACCATCAGATCAAACTTGCTCCGGCCTGGTTAAAAAAACACTATTTTTATTAAAAATCTTTATTGTTGCCAGCGAATTTTATAAACAACTGTCATGAGCGTCGACCGGGTTGGCATTATTTCATTCAGCAAATGACCTTTTATAGCCTCAATCGACTCCTGTCAATATATAAGTTTTAAGTTAAGTTGTTATAGTCATAAACAGAGGTGGATGGGTGACTTGTGTTCTCGATAAAGTAGCCCTAAAAATTCTCAAAACATTTCTGCAACATTAGAAACACAAAATTTGGAAATTTGTGGAAACTGGTTGAATTTTTTTTTTCTCCGAAGTTAAGATTGCCAGACAAACTTTTCGGATTTTCTCTATTTTCTAATTGGGGTTTACCAAATATTCCTGGTCAAATTGATCAGAAATTATATTTTATTACAATTAATACTTTTGAGACTAGCTTTAAATGTTGCTTGTCTAAAGATATTATTATATAAAATAAGTTAGTTTCAATCTTCAAATGTTTATATTTTGGAGCTACTTTATAACTGGAGCTACTTGAGGAAGAACTAAAAAAAAGACACTTGTATTTGCAAATATGTCATGGCTGCATGAAATTATTTTATGAGTCGAACATCTTTAAAGACTTCAAATAATCATTCTTCAGCTCAGTTCTAAGACTGTTTTCTAATTGTAATTTGAAATTGTGGCTAAATTTGGTTACTTATATTAACACGTTGGCTTCTGCTATTTTGATTAACTAGTATTTGTATTCAGTAACATAACTTTTCAATAAAAACAGATGAATACAACTTTTCCCATACCCTTTGATGTAATAAAGAAGACTTCAAACAAGTCAATTATAGATCAAGTAAAAAGTAGACAAAAAATATTTGGCAATAGCTCTAAAGATTGATTCAAACATTTTTTGATAACGAAATAGATCGACATTCGCATTTTAGCTATCATCCATCAGTAGTATTCGGAGCAGATTTGACGTATTTAATGTAATGTATACTATACCAAAAAGAAAACACAATAGAAAATGTTTGCAGGGCACAAAATGAAAATTGAGTGCGCCTTTGAACTTTAACTTCCCCTTCATGCAGTCAAGCACATAAATTGTTGAAAGCATTTCGAGTTCTCTAGGGCTTATCAACATCGACATCGACGTCGGCAACATTGCAGTCCACAACATGTTGCCCACCCATGTGGCGCACTTGGGTTCCACACTTGGTTTGTTTATAAATAAAAAATGGGAGCGCGCATTTGGTGCACGGAACCGCTTGGAACCGTTGCAAATTTTCATTTACATGATACACGCTCTCTCGCTCTCTCATTTCTTTGATTTCTTTGGATGGACTGACTGACGGACTGCCTGCCTGCCTGCTTGCTTGCCTGGCTGTCTGACTGACTGATTTGAATCGAACGCCTCTGCCGGCTGTGTCGGCCGTGCAGCGCGGAATTTTTATTTATAACAGAACTTGCACTGAGCGCGTTCGGTCGACAGCCCGCCCAATCGAACAAAAAAGATAAAAAGTCGTGCGCTTTCCTTAGTGTTGTGTCCGTTGGTGTCTCTGTGTGTTTGTGAAGTTGTAAAAATGAATCGGAAAATTATTTGCATATATGTAAATAAATATTACGTATGTGAACTTCGATATTAAAATGGCATTGCTTATGTGAAAACAAATTGCATTTCATAGAGCGCCAAATGCAAATGGGAAGATAATTTTGCCAAATATCATACAAACAACATAATGAGTAAAATACATGTGAGTTATCGTACAGCATAAAATGCGTATTCAATAAAAAGGCAAAACATTCTGGATAATTTTTGTGAACGTTCCTCAATCAAAGAAAAAGTTCTTTGATGTTCTTAGGCTTATACCGCTCTTGCTCAATTTTTTTTATTTTTTTATTTGTAAATCTTTAAGATATTGCAGCTCATTGGAGCCTGAAACTTTATTTAGCTTGGAAATTAAGGTGTTCCTGTTCATGAATTAAATATTTTTGGCGAAAGAAAGTTTTCAAAAGTTTAGTTTAGTTTTTTAAACAGTTAATTTTTGCCTAAATATCAAATTTTAAAAAACTTTTGGTTCTATTTATTTCTTAGAACTTGCAATTTTCAAGGCGTCGAGAAATATATTTCAAAGGTGTTTTTTTTTTATTATTCTATTATTATTCTAAATGCTTTAAACAAGTGTTTCTATAAGTAAGGAAGCTAATTGTTAATTTAAAATTGTTTTTGATTGCTTTTTATGCCCTAGGTGTAGAGTCCAAACATCAAATGTTATATGTATATATACAAATATGACATGTTCAGAACATTACTCAGAACACGTTTATTTCAAACCATATATAGGCGTAAGTATCATAGGGGCGATCGGTGGAAAAATAACTTTTAAGTGAACACATTTCTAATCATATGCTGATGTTTCTATTTCATATACCTTTCATAGGAACGATAAACTCAGAAATCAGACGCAGTATAAACAATTCTCTTTATATATTGGTTTCCTTTATATTCTGACATCTTACTGGTTATTTCAAAATTAGTGAAATGTAGCCGACTTGGCAAATTCCACAGAGAATTCGAGATTAATAATCAGTGTATTGTTTTCCCATTCAGCAACATATATGGAAACGTATGTACATTTGTATAAAGATCAAGAAATGTATAAAAATTTGTGCTCTCTTTTTTGAATTGTTTTATTCGGAACAGCAGCCGTTTTATAGTTTTTAATGTTTACTTAAAAATGTTTGGAAAATGAAAAGAAATATATATATATATATATTGTATTTATGGAAATGTGGGAAAGACCATTCATGTTTTTTTTTGTTGGTTGTTTTTCTTTTGTTTTTGTCAGCTTATGGCAAATCAATAAAATTTAATTAAAACGTGCTGATAGAATGAATATTCATAAATCTTAAGACTAAGGGCGTAAGTTTATGACAAATAATGTTCATTGATATTCACAAATATATGGCCGTTATTTTAATCATTTCTATTTTCTTTTTTTGGCCAGTATGCGTGTCAAAGCACAGACTACTATTTTGGCAAACCAAGTAATAAGACAATAACAGCAGCAACAACAACATTCAGAACAATGACAAGTTTTGGGTGCGTGTGTGTGTGTTTGTTTGTTTGTGTCGTCGATTGGGCGCGGCGACGCGTTTTTGTTATTAGTTGCTCGAATGCAACCAGCAACAACAAAAACAACATCAGCGACAGTGTCTGCGCCTCAAAAGTGTGTCACAAACACACACACGCACACACATACACACCCAAATAACAACAACTTTACCAAGCGACCTGGCACAACAAAAACAACAACAACAACAACAAGTCTAGCAAAATTTTCTGTTCAATCCCAACATTTCTAGTCAAGAAAAAAATAATAATAGGAGAACTTTCGATTTCGCGCCCCAAACGCTTACCAACAATGCGAAAAATGTAACGGCACTCGTAACCATGGCGATGTAGTTAAGTTGTTATCCTTATGTTATCCCTAGGTGCGTGGGGAGAGACCTCCTGCCAAAAACGCTGCCTGACAAGTTCAAGGACGTTCAACAGGAAGCTAAGGACACCAAGTACTTGGGCGGTAGAAATGGAAATTAGAGATTTTGATTTATAAATTGTAAAAAGAATTTTAGTTTTACATTTTCGGGAGTGACAATTTAGGGTTTTGATTCATATTTGATAAAAAGAATTTTAAATTAGAAATGAGAGTTTTTGATTTATAAATTGTGAAAAGAATTTAAGTTTTACATTTTAGAGAGTGAAAATTTATGTTGTAATTCTAGCAGAGGTTTGATGTATTTTTGACGAAAAGAATATATTTTAAATTAGAGTTTTTGATTTAAAAATTGTGAAAAGAATTTAAGTTTTACATTATCGAGAGTGAAAATTTATGTTGTAATACTTGTAGTTGCTTTCAATTCCAGCAGGGGTTTGATTCATTTTTGATAAAAAGAATATATTTTAAAATATCATCTCATATGAATTATTGTTTAAAAGCCCGTCCCTACCATAAGCATCCCAAAGTAAACATAACTTTTCCAAACTGTTCCACATATCGAAGGTTAAAAAAATAGAAAATATTAAATTAAAATATTAAAACTCTGTAACATTTTGTGCAAAACTTTTCAAATGCCTGTTAGTTGGTTATCTCGTGATTTCAACATTTTATCGAATTTAAACCGAATTGAATTTTATTCATCAACCACTATTCATATTTGGCTTATTGGGTTCCGTATGTATTTGGCCATAAAAAGAAAGCACAATACGTTGAATGCATCTGCCAATATTCAGGGCAGTACAGTAACCTAACCTAATGGTTATTAATTTAGAATTTAATTTAAACTTAGACTTCAGAGAATCGTCTGTGCAATGTGTTGATATCATCATGATATTGAAACCTTTAAACGGACAGCCAGTCAAATAAATAGACACCAAAGATGATCCAACATTTAAAAAGTCGTTGAAAAGATAAAAATTTAAAATACATTTACAAATAATTAAAATTTTAAAATTTCATAAAATTATGGTGAAAAATGTTTGTACATTGTAGGCTGTTTTAGAAAAATTGCTAAAAGCTCTTCTTTTTGTTTCTCTTATGATTTGTAAATTTTAAATGAAATAGAATGGCTTTGCAAACTTCCATTCACTTGGATGCTTCCTTAAGAAATGGTTCAAAAGCATTGCTTCAAGTTTGTACAAATTGTTTTACAATTTTGTTGTATTTTTTTGGAATTCGTACAAGGGACATTTTATTTAAGATTAACTTAAAATTATAAAAGCTACTGAGGGAAGAGAAAATTGAGAAAATTTGCAAATTATGGTAATTGATTTGAAGGTCGAATTAATTGGGGATTAATTAAAAATTGTGCTTCTTTTCACAGTTCGTGTTTATGCATTACACAATTAGTATTTAATTGTTTTAACATCATCTCAAATTATTTTTTCATGCGCTTTATGACGACCTACATGGCGTATGAGTAATATAAAATTATGTTTGTCTTTCGCTTACACCTAAGTACATCTGCATATAAATATATATATATATATATATATATTTAGATGTATACGTATGTGCTCAGCCAACTGCAGCCGATTCGCAATGCTCTGTTTGTTCAGAACATTTTCATATACATTCCATATACTCGTATATTCTAATTAAGTCCTAAGTAGCTCGTATTGATGAGATGCTGCAATAAAATTGAAGATTATTTGATACTTAATGACAAATTCCACATAAATATTTCAATCACCTAACGCATAAATCACTCGGCTATATTGAAATTTTAATTAAAGCAAAATGTGTCCGAAACTCATGAATTCACAACCACATGCAACTTCAATTCTATTTTAGAATTTAAAAATATCTCCCATGTTTCTAATTTAGACATACGAGTACCAATACTGCTCGTGGAGGCAACTCGAGGCCCTGCCGTGTGCCACAGCTGCAATCCATCAAATGATTCTGAGTCAGACGTAATAGAAACAGCAGCAACAACAACAACAACAACAGCGCCTACGTGTGCCGCCGACTCTGTCAATGATCGCTGTGGCACGATCTGGTCTAGCTTTTGTTGTGCTGTTGTAATAATCACTTGAGATGCCGGGGCAGATGCGGGTCAATTGGTTGGCTGCAAATGCCATGTGGTTTTAGCATATATGTATAGATATTGGTCGTTGCACAATAATGATTGCACTGCTTTTGCTTATAACCTAAAACAGTCGCAACCGCTCGTAAATCCCCGTCCTTTTTCTGTGACAAGAACTTAACCCCAAAATGCCGACACACGATTGCGTCAAAAAATGCGACGTCTGACGTGCACACAACGAGGTGACATCATTAAAAAATTTGAACACGAATTTATGGCGACAAACAAAACAAACAAAAACAAAAAGGGCAACAAAAATAACCAAAAAATGCACAGGCACGCATTCAAAGCTAATGGGCCTGGTCAGTGCTGGTGAGCTAAGAAATCACGAGCAAGAAGAATATTTGACCACATATTCTCGGTGTTTATGATTTTGATTGTGAAAATAGCATGTTTATTATTTCAAATGTCTATATATATAAAAATGAAAGTATGTGTGTATGTATGTATCTATGTATATTCCCTATAGACTCCGAACCGGCTCAACCGATTTTGATCAAATTTTGTGGCAAATAAGTGCACCTGAGAAGTTTCGTGGCGATTCGTCAACGCGATCAACCATCGTTTTCTGTCTTATTTCATTTTCATTTGTTTGACAGTCACTGTTTAGTTTGTTCTGTCTGTCCGTCCGTATGA
This sequence comes from Scaptodrosophila lebanonensis, assembly GCF_003285725.1. Taxonomy (NCBI): domain Eukaryota; kingdom Metazoa; phylum Arthropoda; class Insecta; order Diptera; family Drosophilidae; genus Scaptodrosophila; species Scaptodrosophila lebanonensis. The sequence continues at coordinate 10,678,855 of NW_022060742.1, read as the reverse complement.
TCCCCTAGATCACAGAGACTGTAAGAGCTAGATACACCAAATTTTGCACAAAGATGCCTTATGTGTGTACGCTGTACAAGTTTGTTTTATTTATTTTTTATTTTCCCCCACTTTTCCCTATGGGGAATTTTCGGAAATGCAGCTTGTATAATCGCCTATATCTCGGAAGCATATGAATACGCACAAAATTTGCATTTAAGGAGGATGGGAGTTCCTCCTTTCCCACACTATTAGTTGTTTTCGATAACTCCCGTAATTTAAGTTTAATTATGGTATGCCGATTTTCAAGGAAGTTATATCCATCTCTGTAACCTCTGCCCAAGCGCTACCTGCACCTATTGTTGTTGTTGCTGAAGAATGGAGGACGAGAGTGGGTAGTCAAATATAATCAAGGACCTAACCGAAGCCATAAAAAGGGCAGGACGAATTGGGAGCGTTTAAAAAGCACAACAATAATATCAGTAATATCAGCTCTATATCCCTAAATACTCGTATCTATGTTATTTATTAGCTGAAGGCCACACAGACCCAAGTTTATATGTAATTTTAATTTCTTTTAAGTAATTTTAAGTTCTTTATATGTTAAAGAAGATTAAAATTAAATTATGTTCTTATTATTCTTTATAACATTTTCTTAGAAAAGAAAACCAAACTGCATTCATTGGCATTTGAAAATTGGTTTTGGTCCAGATTTATTAGGGATTTAAGAGGACACTTAAGAGCTAGAAAGCTAAAATGTTGACTACAGTTTTCTTGAACAGTGTAAATGGGCACTGAAGAGGTTATGGAATAAATATTAACTCCAAGGATTGAAAAGGAAGGTTATGGATTTGCTGTTTTTGATTCTTTTCTTAGGGGTGGATTTATTGTGAATTTAAGAGGGGATTCAAAAGCTAGAAAGCTGACTTCTATTAATTGTAAATAGCTTTGAGTTAATTCATTTAAAATATTGCAATTTTTCCGATAACCGATAACTCAACCAATGCGACATTGAGCCACAAAAAGTGTACACAATGTCAAGAAATATGATGCTGCTCGCATGGCACAATTGCTTATGTCCCTTATATTGAAATATAGGTGAATTGCAATATAACACTTAATCTTATAATTACAGAACTTTAGAGATGATAGTGCGTCTAGTTTTTTGCATAGTTAAAAAAAACTAATGTGTATCAATCAACGTTCCAAATATTGTTAGACCCTGCCAAAACTTCTCTGTCTAAGTGTAAATCTTTCGTGTACTTTTAACATCTATACAATAACTTTTTTACATATGTATGTTTATTATTTATTATTAATAGCTGTTGAGCATCAGAGCTCAGTTACACATGCAAAATATTATTGGAATTCAGGTACAGGCTGGCTGTTGAGAAGGTTTACATGGCCCGCTTGAAATCAGCTTAAATCCTGTGAAAATACAAATGTTATAAACTTGGGTTGATTAAATTATTTACTACCCACTTGGCTTGTCGGATACCCTAAGATTACAGTTCATAAATTGTAATTTGCAAGCATTATCAAAGGTAGAATAACATGATTTGTTGAAACCACACGATGGATTGAGAAATAAAGGACAAACTCTTTTGCATTGAGCGTCAACAGTGAAGATAGCTGAAAAAACTGGAAGTATTTGAAACAGATTGACTAATAGAACACATTTAAATAATATTCATACAAACCCAAGAGCAATCCAAATAGCAATTTCGTCATTTTATCCAAGCAAGCTATTCGACTATAATACGCGTTTTACACAAGTTTCAAATGAAAAACTTTGAAATTGTAATTTTATGCTACATAACTTCTAACGATCCATTTAGATACGAGTACCTTTTCTAAATACTATTGTTGTTTAATACAAATATTACGGGACAGTTCCAATAACTAATTAATTTCCATTGCAGATTTTGTAATTCGCCAATATTTTCTTATATCTGAAATATTTATTTATCTACTTATTTCCAAAGAACATTCCGTTTTAGACTGTTTTATGTAATGATGGAATGTAGGAATATCTAACATATCCAACATAACGTCATTATTTTTAAAGGAACAGACATATGTTCTGTTGTTCTCTGGTTCTCTTCTCTAGGATTGATATTCTTAACCTACTTGTTGAAATATACCCCGATTTATTTACAAAATATTATATTATTATTATAATATTATATAGACGTCGACACTCAACTTTCTGATGACATAATCGACGGAGAAGACATTAAAGACAACAATCAAGAAGATGGGCTTAATAATTCTACAATCTGGGTCTATGTCTCCTTAATATACACATCTGTATTCCGTGTATCAATATAGTAAAAAGTTATGTAGAGAGCGGTAGAAGCTGAAATAGATATGTTGCAAGTATTTCTAGGCAGGGAATTACACATTCTTCATAAATGTATGCCACAGGATGTAAATTAAAACAATCTGTACAATGAACTACCCTGTACCCGAAAGTGTGCAAAGTTTGGTGTATACGAAGTATATATACTAGAATATATATACTTTTTATGGGCTGCCACGCCTCCTTCTGCCTGTTACATTTTTCACCTCGAGCAAGCCTAACATACTCTTGTACTTTTATTGCACAGAGTAAAATACAAGAAAGAAATCGGTTAAGCACCAAATATTACTTTAGACGTTCTCTTAAGGAACTCTATGAAACTCGACAAAACGGAAGGTCTAGGAGTCTAAATCTAGGGGTAACTATTATACCTTTGGGTACAGGCTATTAAAATCAAATCATTTAAACGATATAAATATTCATTTATTTATTAATGACCCCGAGGCCTTACCTATTCGATACGTATTTTAATGTTCTTAGAATAACGCTACGCTTCGGATACGGGAGGAGTTATAGCCATGTCCGTCTGCTTGTCCGTTTATCTGTCTGTATAACACCTAGGATCTCAGAAAGTAGTTAGAATAACTAAACGTGGTATCCACATTCTCTCATATCCCTTGAAGTGACGAGTTTATTTTTATACCCTGTACCCGTAGGGTAAACAGGGTATATTAGGTTTGTGCAAAGTATGTAACATACAGAAGGAAGCATCTCCGACCCCATAAAGTATATATATTCTTGATCAGCATGACGAGAGAAATCGATCTAGACATGTCCGTCCGTCCGTCCGTCCGTCCGTCCGTCCGTCCGTCCGTCTGTCCGTCCGTCTGGATGAACGCGAGGATCTCAGAAACTATAAAAGCTAGAATAACCAAAGTTGGCATCCAGATTCTCCTAGGTCCGAGTAAGGACGAGTTTATTTTTTTTTTTTTAATTTTCCCCCCCTTCCCCCGCTACAGAATTTCGTCAATAGCGTCCACATTTCAAATGCTACCTAAACCAAACTTTGCACACATAATTTATATATAATTGTCTACTGTTGTTCAAAATTTTATCCAATTCGGTCAATTCTAAGAAAAGTAATTAGCAAAACGAATTCTCGCCAGTACAACCCCCCAAACTGCAGCAACAAGTTCGCTCTTCTTCTTCCTCTTTTTGCTGCTTCTATGGGTGCATATAACTCAGTGACGGAAGTTTACCTGGGTACAGGGTATTACACTGTCGGGCTTGCTCGACTGTAGCGTTCTCTCTTGTTTATTTTATTTTTATTCAGAATATCAACAATAATACTGTCGATTATAATCTAAAACTTAATATAACAATTTAAACTAAACTTAAAAGATAAGAAAGCCTCACACAAAGCTGTACAATGACGTCTATTAATGCCTCCGACACGTTTTTCGTTTTTCACCTCACTACCTCGCTATTAGTGATTTCTATAATATAAATGTATTCTTTTGAAACTGTACGGCTCGGTGTACGTGTTACTTTCTTTTAAGTATATTAATTTGATTCAATTAATTTAGTTTTTAAAATTTTGGTCTGTTTTTGTACAGAGTATTTAAGAGCATTCCTTTCGTGTTTCAATTTATATAACTATTCTACACAACCGAAAAGCACAGCAACCTTGTTATCCATTATAGTTACTGATCCTCTGGTTAGGTTAGGTAGGCGCGGTAGCTAAGTATATATCTGCCCATGTCATCTCCTAAGAACCGATGTCTGATCCTAAAAGGGGCCGGGCAGTCGCAGAAGCGGTGGATCACTGTTTTCTTATCTTGCTCTTCACAACTCCGTCAGATCCTTAAAAAAGGAACCATATTCATAAAGGCTTCACGCTTCACAACTTTCAAAATATATTGAATATGCTTCATGCTGTAATAAAAAATAGCAAGTTCCTAAATCTTTAATCGAAATAATTATAAATATCACTGACTATCTCAGTAAATCTTTTTTGTTGAAAATGCTTTATTTATTATTCAAATTTTATTTAATGTTCTTGCTTTCCCAAGAAAGAAGTAAATCGGTTAAGCATCAAAGTAAATAAATGCAAATTTTACTTTGGACGTTCATTTAAGAAACGCAATCAACCAAAAATAGGCATTGTACAAACCGGGAGGTTTTGGGATCTACACTCTGATCTGTAGACAAGCTTGTATCCTTAAAAAAAATCATTTAAACTCTATAAATACAAATTATTTATTTTAGACCCACCTGGCCTTCCTGCTTCTATTTCCTTACAGGTCTTACTATCAAATAAGCACTCATTTCCGAAAGTTTTATAACATGACCCATTGAATCCACAAACTGGACGATAAATACGATGGCAAATTTCATTGCACTTGGCGGCAATCATCGAAATGGCATTAGAAGCTGAAATTTAAATCTTTTGATTAATAATGTTGTAGCATTTTAACAAAACTGCAAATACCCAAGAGCAGTGTTAGATAGAGTTTCATCTTCAAATCCAAAATACCAATAAAGAATTAAATATAACGAGATACGTATTTATTTGAAATAATATCGATAGTTGGCGAGACCGTTTCTATTCGATACGTACATTCAACATTTCCATCTGGAACTAATGTCCTAAGCATAACGCTGCTCTTGCAATAAAATGATTGACCGGAAACACTTTAACTCGTATTTAAATCTAATCGAACTACTATATGGAATGGTGAGATTGCAACGATGCTCTGTTCTAGGTATACTCGTCGGCCAGAGTGCTGCTATTTATACTCTGTACATGAAATGTTCAAGAGTATATTAGGTTTGCGGGAGCTGAAAAAGGAGGCTTAGCAGACTCCACAAAGTATATATATTCTTGATCAGCATGACTAGACGAGTCGATCTATGTCTGTCTATCTGTCTGAACATCTGGAGCTCAGAGATTATAAAAGATAGAGACACCAAATTTTGCACAAAGATGCCTTATGTGTGTATTCTATACGAGTTTGTTTTATTTTTTTGATTTTCCCCCCCACTTCCCCCTATGGGGATGTTCCCGATTTCCATTCGTATAATCACCTATATCTCGGAGACTATAAGACCTAGGGACACCAAATTTTAGTCCCAGATGCCTTATGTGAGGTCACAGAAATTTTTATAATTTAATTTTTATTGAAATGTCTCAAGTGGACTAAATCTTATAGCTGATATAGCAGAGATTGGTACAAAAATGTTTATGGATGGAGAAGGGTGGCAGCAGGAATCGGGCTGGCTGGACTTTGACGTTCTACACGTTGCTTGCTTTCCTTGCTTTCCCAATAAAATAGCAAGACAGTTAAGCTTCAATTACGGTTGGGAAGAATATGTCGACATAATGGTATTTCTACATATATGTCACAGTGTCCCATGTGGATAAGTTGGTATTCTAGAACGAAGCAAATCATAAGCTCTGTATACATTAATTAATTTATTTGTTACCCACGTGATTTGTTACTTTTTTTTAAAATGCAGTTAAAATATTTAAGTCTGCAGACATTGCCAAATACATAATAACATTTGCCATTGAATGCACATTCTGGATGATAGCCGCCATCACATTCATCTATACATCTTGCGGCAAACGTAGATATGGCAGTGGATGCTGAAATTGAAATGTATCTATTAATATGGTTTCATTATTTATTCAAATCCGCACTTTTGTTTAAATACCCAAAAGCAAAGCAAGGTATATTTGCATCTTCACATCAAAAATTCGAATGAATTAACTAATATAATAGTATAGGTATTTATTTAAAAAATGAAACAATTTATTATATAAGTAGTAGGCGAGACCGTTCCTATTTGATACGTTTATAAAACCTTTCTGGTCGAAGAATTCTTCTTGAAATAACCCTACGGTATAAATTTGTTAGGCGAGACAGTTATTATTTTATACTTACTATAATATTTATAAGATATTATACGATACTGATGTTTTTTTCTTCTTGTTTTTCCCAAATTTCCCAAGCATATAAATGCTTGGAAAAACGGGTTTTGAAGGAGTGTTTTAGGTAATCGGGTGGCTGGCATGTGCTATGTACAATGCTTAAATGGCTCTATAATTATTTATTATTTTTGATCTAAGTACTTTTTGAAATTTCAAAGTTTGTCATTTATCTGAACCTGCATATATATCTGAAAGATACTAGCTTGTGTGTTTTGTTGTTGTTACTAACTATTAATTAATTAATTAATTAAGTCTGATATGGTTTGGAAAATTGCATTATTTAAAATTTACAAACTCTACGACTTCATAGTAGTATTTGATGTTAGGATTTCCATATCAACAGTTCAATATAGTTAGTTAAATGCTCGTAAAATTAAATATCATACTAGATTAGCCTAGTTAAAACATAAAAAATAGATCAATACGATGTATTATTATTGTATTTACGCAAAGCTTGAATTTAAAATTCATTTAAATTTTAAAATTGTTATTAAGTTGAAGAAAAATAAGGAGGGTACGCTTTTCTTCTTTTGCCAACTTTATCAACAAAATGTTATTAATTTATTTGCAAATGTGAGGACATTAATATAATTCATGTCTGAATTGATTACAATTACAATTGATGTCTGTAAACAATATAATATAAGCTAATACTAATTTCGATAAATTGAATTAATTTTTTTTTTGTTATCCATAGAATTTGCAATTACAATATTTCATATACTATAATAGTCGATTTCTTTGTTTAATAGTTATATAGTACATTGAAATGTGAAAATATTGCGCACTTATTTTTACGCAGCAATTTCGAGCGCTTTATTGCTTTCTGCCACCCTTGCCGTTGAAATGGCAAAATCGCCTCGCTTCGCTTGTAGCAGTCGTGGCCGAGTGGTTAAGGCGTCTGACTCGAAATCAGATTCCCTCTGGGAGCGTAGGTTCGAATCCTACCGGCTGCGTGCGAGAACACATTTTTTTTAAAATTTTTTTTTGTATTTTATCTGTTGAATTTTAAATTTTATTTTTGTTTTTATAGTTTTTTATTTTCACTTTTTATTTATTTAAAGTTTTTGTTGTTTTTTAGTATGTTTTTTTTTAAATAATTCACATATTTTGTGTAAAAAATACGTTGATGTTTCTTTAAATTATTTAAATTGAAATTATATTTTTAAAACTGTGATACTATGCAGATAGTTACTCTATAATTTGTTCATTTAATATAATCAAATATGTAATTTTATTTCTAGATAACATCATTGCTACGCAATCGCGGTAGCAACGGCGTCAGCTACAAGGCAGTCGAAGCGGCACCATCGGAAGAGTTAGCAACATCGTCAGCAACACAGGGCAGAGGCACAACTGCTGTTGGCCAGCAACATTCACAGGCAACAACTGGTCGCAATTACATATTGCAACATGTGGAGGTTGAATTTATTCCGACGTTAAATTTCGTGCTCGAGACACCGTCAACAGTCGGGCAGCAACAAACAAGGCAAGAGCAACATGTTGCCACGACCTCTGTAGTAGCCAGCGATAATGTTGATAAGACAGAGGCTGACAGCGATAACGATTCAACACACACATACATAATCTCAAGGGACAGCCATTCAACTACAACTACAACAGCAACAACACCACCAACGACCTCCAGCAGCACGCCCTACGCAGTCACATCCACAGACACCGCCGAGCTACTTAGGCAACAAAATAATTTGAGTCTTACAGAGGACGAGAGAACGATATCGTCGTTTACTATCGATGAGCCCACAAGCTCCATCACCATTGAAATGGCAGATCAACGTACAACAACAACAACAACATCGAATACAACACCAAAAGCAACCTCCACAGCAACAAGTGCTGAGACAACGAGCAGCATAGAAGAGGAAATTGAGGAGGCCATAGAAATAAGTGAAGTAGAGGAGGATTTGTTATCAGGTGGAGCAACTTTTCCGCCCCCCAAGTCCATCACAGCTGGAGAAAGCAGTCTGAGTGAGCTCCAACAGCACCCAATCCAACCACAAAGTGCCAAAACCGGTAGCAGTGACGAAGCTGACGAATTTCGAATCGACGATTCTCAACTGTCCGGTGGACAACTGGCGCAACATTTTGTTGTAGAAGACGAGAGTGATTCACAGCCCACAGGCTCTAGCAAAGAGACAACGCTCAGTGCCAACGATGACGATGATGAAGACGATTTTGACATTAGTTTGCCATTGGAACGACGAGTGGTGCATTCGCGACATGATGACAATGATGAAGATGATATAGAAGGTCAAGCCGTTGACGAATCTCTGAGCAACCAAAGTACAACAGACGATGTTTCCGATCTCGCAGATGAGCCCAGGCAAGCGCCAGCTACCGAAGATGAACAGACCCAAGCGAGCAGTGCCCCGCAAACGACAGCCACCAGCTATGCAGACACCCAAGGTGCTACGCAAGTGAGCGCTGGTGAATCGAAAATGGAACCGAGTCAACTGGAAGTCAGTGCCAGTGAATCGAGATTAGAGCAGAGTCAATTGGCAGCCACCTCCGATGAGGCAAATAGCGAACAGGATCATTCGATAGAGGAGATTGTTGCCACAAACGAATCCGTTGAAATAACCTACGACGGCGAAGAGGCTGTGGTCAGCAGTTCCCAGCAGACGGTAACCCAGGATTTCGCGCGGGAAACACAGATGGTTACAGATTTGGATGCAGAAGAGCCGCCAACCGTAAATGCAGTACAAACACTCAAGCTGCCGCAACTCCAACAGCCCCAAGTAGTCGAGCACAAATCAGCCATAGCCTTAGAGACGCTGCCAATACAGTCTGAACCGCTTGAACTGACAATCTTGGAGTTGGATGCCTCCGAAGAGGATGATGAGGAGTGCTCCCTGCAGCTCATGAAGCTGCGATTACTGGCTATGCAGCAGCAAACGCTTAGCGAAAATGGTGCCAAAGTGTCGCCCGCGGAATCGCCGGTCCCACATGTGAGCAGCAGTAGTGGAACCGTTAGTGGTAACAGCATGATGGAGATTAAGCAAATGGAACGTGTGCCGTTAGCTGAATATAGCAAGGACGTGCTCGAGGATATCACTGAGGAAAGCGAACGTTTGCTTTCGCTAAGCACAACGGCGGAGGAAGAGGGGCAGTCCCTCTCGATGGAAGATTCCAAAACTCTGCTAGCCGGCAAGCATGCAGGCAGCAGCTCCAGCCTGATTAGCCTAAACATGCTTAGGCAGCTGGAGGCCAAGGTTCAGGAGCTGCACACTGAGTTGGAGAGTAAGGATCAAGGCTTGGCTTCACTAAATGCGCAGCTAGAAGCGGCGCGAAGGGAAGCGAGTGCTGGACCCGGATCGGCGCGTGATAGCAGCTCGCTGATGACCAACTCGACAGAGTATCGCACATTGCAGGAGGAATTTGGGGCGCCGGTAAGTCAGTCTGACGTCGCTAAATAAAGCTGATATTCTACACACTATCTTCTCTCTTTTCACTTAGACTCTGGACATATATGTGGAGCTCTCTCGACGCGATGAGATGATTGCCAAGCTAAGCGATTCACTGCAGCAATCCTTGAACATACGGGAACAGTTGCAAACGGATGCGGATCGTCTTAATGGCGAGGTGCAATCATTGCGGCGACAACTCAACGAGGCCATCGATTCAGTGAAGCGCTGGCCACGCACTCTGGCACCCGATCAGGAGAGCAACGCCGGACAGCGTCTATCGGAAATATCCATGGATCTAATAAGCGAGAGTGACGATGAACTGGAACGTCACTTCTTCGAAGACCACGACGAACGAGGTTCGCGCAGTTCCCGTGAGCGTCAGTTATCTGTGTCGTATCAGGGAGTACAGCCATCCATCGCCGCAACCATCGACGAGCCGGGCTTGGAGCCGCTGGCGCCCAATTGGACGCCGGCCTTTAGCAAACAGATTGAACAATTCCAGACCTATTTGCTGCCCAACGAGCAGCGTTTGTTTCTCATGGTGCAGCGCAAATTCGATGACTATTTGGCTCAGCAGCTGGAACAATGTCGCCAGCAGGCAGAGGACGAGCTGAAGATCGCTCGGGATCAATGGGAAACCGAGAAAGCGGCCCACAACAGCGCCATGGCTGAAATGCAGCAGCAACGCCAGACGCAGCAAGCGGCACACGCCAAACAAATGGAAGAGTTGCGCAAATACTTCGAGCACAAGTGCGCCGATCTGGAGAAACAATTCTCTGACGACGTATTCTCGCACAAGTCCCAAATTCTGGGTGGCGACAGCTCATCCGAATGCTCGGAGGCAGAGCAAATGCCCGAGGAAGTAGCCAGCATAGTACCAGTAAAGGAGACGTCGCCGCGCAAGCGCAAACGCGCCGAACTGCTGCTCAGTCCCAGTCACAGACAAATGACACCCTGCGGCCTGGACTCGCTGGGCGAGAAGGGTGCTGGTCGGGATGGTAACGCCAATGTAAGCTACTTGATATCATGTACCCACCATTCTCTCTAACATATTTCCCCCATACCTGTAGATATCGTTGGAAATAGCTGACTTAAAGACATTCTATCAGTCCCACATACAAGAACTGAAACGCGCTCATGAGGAAAAGGTGCGCCAGCTGAAGGAGCGTTTAAAGAGTTACGAGCACCCCCAGCTAGATGACGATTACTTGGTGAGTAGCTCCTCCTCTACTGACACTTAAATGAAACTAACGCTAGAAGTTTGCACTGCGCGCTGAAGGGTGAAGGTTTTCATTTCGTTCATTGAAAAGCATTTATCATGTCTGCGAATTGCCATATTCGTATAGATCAGTCTTTTTGCTTTACTTCTAAACATTCTAAACATTAAGCCAGGGATTGGATTTGATTTTGGTTATGGTGGAGATTGTTAGTATGATCAACGAGATTACTGGCTACTAGACCTCTAGAACTCTTTCATTTTGTGTATGCCTGCGCGTCGAATATTTAAATTAGGTCTGTAGTATATGTTATTACCCTTATTGAATTAAATAGGGATAGGGAATGAAGATCTATTATTCGTTAGGTCAATACTATAGAGCGCTCTTTAGTGGTATATAAGATTTAAGCTTGATAATTCGTTTTCTATATTGAAACAGAAATATCTAAAAAATAGCGATTTTTAAACCTTCATAAAAAAGTAAAATAGGGTCATTAGCTTTAACTCTTCGGTAGAAAGATAAACTGGATAAGAAAGATATAATCTAGTTTTTCTCTCATTAATTATAGAAATTATCCATCAGAAATATGTCACAGAAAAAAAAAAAAACAAAGTAGGCGTCTTTTTTAAAACATTTAACATTTCAAATTGCATGTTCCTAAAAAAACGTTGTTTAAATAAAAGAACTGAATTATATTACAAAAACTAAAACAGCTGTACGAATAAGAAATATTGACAAATAAAAAAAAAATTAAAAAATAAAGCAAAATAGTAGAAAATTTTGATAAAAAGCTAAAAATAGTAAATATACATTTTTAAAAAAGTTCTGACAGTCAGGATAGAAGCCTGTCCGTAAAGCTATCGGGTTGATTTTATGCTTTGAAAAGATTGTTCCTACGACAGCTTTAGAATATTAACCAAATATTATTTCCAAATATGTTCAGATGTCCTAAATAGTTTAGAAATAATATAAAATGCTAGTTAATATCGAAAATGAAAACCCGCCACCCACAAGCGATATTTTGCGAACATTAGAGATCGTTCGTTACCATATTTTTTTTTTTTGTATATTTCTAATAGCTTTGTTTTGTGCTAACTGCATGTTCTTTCTTGTTCAATTCTCTCTTAATTTTTATAACCCAATAAACTACCAAAACACGCACAAATTGCAACCCGCATACCTGCAATATCGGCAATAAAACTAACCCGCACAGCCGACAAACAAATTAATGCATACCTGCCGCCAAACGATCGAAACACAAACTGAAACCGCGAAGCCAAATAACGAATCGCATCTCACCAAAGATGGTACCGATGATATAGAGGGCTTGGCCGATAGTGTTCAGGCCGTTCGTAATGCCTCGTTAATCATCATCGATGAGGATGAATTGAATTTCGCGAACGATAAAGACAATGACAATGAGTCTCAGGTGATCAGACGCATTATCGAAGAGTACGAGCGACGATTGCAGGAGCAATTGGCATTGGCCCGTCAGGACATTGCCGCCGAGCTGGAGCAACATATACAGGTGAGGTGTTTCGGATCGAAGCGTCTATATGCATATAAACTATATATATATAGTATTTATCTATGTTTTAACTTATTTGTACTAAAAATTATTCGCTAACCAGTTGCGTTTTTTGCATGTTTTCTGTGATTCACTGATACGCCTTTAGGCAGATCCACATATATGTAAATATATGTGCATATATCTCTATATACATACCTATAGTTCTAAGTCTTGCATTTTATTTATACAAACAGACAACAAAGCACGTCGTCGTGTGGCGTTTCGTTCGCCACAAAAAACGTGCAAAATGTTTGTCAAGTTGCCAAAAATCGAATGAAAACTGAAAAGTGGAAATCATGCTGCCAAGATATTTTGAGTACGTGTGGCTTCTTGTGTATATATATCCGCTGTTGTGCAGTGTTAGATATAGAGGCGCACATACATATTAGATTGAAACAGCACGCGCGCACTTTGGACGATACGCAATTACATTTCGCTCTTAAATAAAACCTATGCTTCGAAATGAACTGAGAAGAGCAGGCTCTGATTTCTGCTCCCTGTTTCCCGAGCTATTTTTAAGGCCGCAGTCAATGATCGCCAGGCATTGACATCTGTCAGTCCCTGCTTTATCTCTCAACGCTTCCAGTCCGAATGTCTCCGCAGTGTGTGGCCGCATGATATGGCAAGATATCCACACTATATATACGTACGATGTATATGAATATATTCGTATATGTATTTATTTGGAAGCACATACATTATTTCGTATTTCATAAATACTTAATGGGTGGGATTCAGGCTGAGAGATATATAGTATATATCTTTATAATGGTCATTAGGCAAGTTTACTAAAAAAAACGAAGGTCAGAATGCTTTTTTTGTAGAATGGGAAAGTATATATTATATGGAAAAAATATGCCAGAAATATAGTCAAATAATTTAAGCATTTCAAAAGAATTTCAAGTGTTGCAATACAATGGTTTTGTAATTTCGTTGACCTTTCAAAAATGTATCAATATTGTTAGAGGAAATGGGCGGTATATACTAAATACAATCTTAAAGATTTTAATAATTTTATAATAAAGAATGAAAGCAAATTGTAAGACCTACATTTTTTCTATAAATACGAAGAAATTTCTAAATACATTACCTTATTTTATTTTCAAATATTTTATGTTATTTATCACAACCATATTAAATATTATTTACAAGTTAAATAATTGAAGCAACGATTTACGCTTCATATAATGCCATGTCCCACTTATCTTGTCAAAAAATAGACTTGCACTTCTGCCATATCATTCTGTGTGTCGCCAACATAATTTTGCAGACAATTTGTAGACGTTTTGCAGTCTTTATTTCAAAGCTTTTTGGCAGTCAGAACAGTTTACGTGTTCTTTTTGCCGGGACGATGTCCCCCACTAACAAATGCCCCATGTTCGACAAGACAAACAAAAACAAACGTGATAGAGCGTTATACTCAATCTTGGCTAGGGGGTACTCTTTAGACGTATATATTTATTTTATTTTAACTGTAAATTATCTGAATTTAAGTATGATGTAGCAAGCTTAACTTTAACTATGTAGACTATTTCTGGCTCGATTGCTTCTACAGTATTGCATACTCCAAAGTTTAAAAATAGAAACTTAGGATACCTTATGAAATTAATCCGCTTTGCAAAGATTCATCATTTTCATGGAATCTACATAATTTGGAAAATAGTTATATATCGATAGTACAAAAGTATAGTTCAGAGTTAGTTGCTTCTAAAGCTTATCGTTTGCGAGGGGTAGGCGTTCATACCTACAAACATTCAACTGCCAAATCAATCCACATTCAGTAAAATGGGTCATTAAATCACCCTTTTCGACGCCACACAAATTGTCAAAAGAGAAAGATACCCCTTTGCTATCTTTAGATATCACAAAAATTACAATCGCGCCCCCATTCTACATTCCTATGTACTTCACACACACAGACACACACCCGCACTGATCAAATAAACTCCACACACATTGAAATTTTAACGGCGTTTTCGCGTTCATTATTAAAGCTCCACCGGAAGTGCTGCCTCGCTTAGAATTAATCAACTTTGCTGCAGTTGGTAAATTAAGAAGTGCAGACAAACAAGTTTAACTCACACTTTCCGTACAATAATAACAATGATGCTAAGTACATATATACATGGATATGTAATGGCTGTTGGGTCATAACTGCTTGAAATTAACGTACATAAATTTGAATTAATTTTAACACGCTCACCACAAAGGCGCAGTTGGCGGGACACTGCACTATCGACCATGTGCTCAGAGAATGCCGGCAACTGCCCTGCCCGCTCTCTTTCCATTTCATTGCTGCTCTGCCTCTCACACGCAGACGCCTTTGATGGTTGATCTTCATTAAATAGTCTGCTCGCATGCGACGCCTTCTCAGTCGTTACCGTTACTTCTAGGCGTGCGTGTGTCAGGCGCATGCTTTTTTTTTTCAATCGCGGCAACATCGCGAGAAGAAATTCATTTCAATTTTGTATATGTATGTGTGTATAAAAAGAGATAAAAGTGTCTCCAAGAGAAGCAATAACTTACGAGTACATACATACGTATATGCAAAAATCATTGCCAAAAAGGCGGCAATACACACAACAAACAAATAAATAAACTTGTGTCTATTAATTGAAGCTGCCGCAGTGCTGTCAAATTAAAAACACATGTACACACTTGCGCGTATGTGTTTGTGAATAGTAATAGTGTGTGCATGCTCTATTGCTAACGGAAATTCAAATTTGAGTGCAACGGTTTTTCAAAAACTATTCATGAACCGCAGATTAAACATTTGTTGCTCAAATGCCAAACAAACACAACAAAATCAAAAGTAAAGAAAACCAAATGAGATAACAAAAGTATTTTAAATATTTAATCAATGGCAACTAAGTGTGTGAATAATTAAACATAGCAAGACCTTCCATACAATAATATTACAGATGAAAGGCATATTTGGATACGAGAAAATTGAGAGAAAAGTAAGCAAATACAAACCGTACCAAACGCACATCCCTATATATTTGTGTATATATGTACATACATATGTTTATATGTATGTATGTAAGTGGGTGCTTGTGTTAATGAAGATTATAAAACTTAAGGTCAACATCTGCGTGGCTAGTTTCCTTGTATATAAGTATCTGTGAATTTTTCAAAAAGTTTATTTTTTTAAGCCTTTGCGACATAAGAATTCAGGTTACTTCTCTTATTTGTTTCGTTCTGTATTATTAAATTATATATAATTTAAACAGCAATAAATTAAAATTATTGATGAAGTTCCTTCTATTCCTGCCCAAGCACCTAAAATAAATTTTAAAATCCAATATCTTTATGGTGTGCTCAAAAATATTTATTGAGATTAAACGGCTGCATCTTAGGCGTTCGATTTTAAATCTATTTATGGGAATTATTTCTTTCTTATCAAAAATTTAATATCCATAAATATTTAAAAGTTTACTAAAGATATCTCTAGCTATAATTCGAAGGGAATTAGTTTATTAAAGATCTCCATGAAACTACACCTCTTATGTACCTACATCCACATGTGAACAAGAAATTTGATTAAAACTCATAGATTCTGCCAGAATTTGGTTACCTAATTATATATCCAAATAAATATATTATTTTTTTTTAATTATTTTAACGAATTAAATCTAGTATTAATATTAAATTAACTAGTGCTAGAACTCAAAGCCTTAACTATTTAATGTCTGGAACACAGTCCGATAGACACACACTTTTATCTAGAAAAACTCTTTTATGACCCCTTTTTGAAGTGCCTTGCACAAGCCAAAGCTATACAGAATTTAATAATTGGTAATTAAAACCTTTATTTTGATTAAAGGGGTGTCTAATGCGTTATTCACGTTAATTCACTTTCACATTTCATGTCCACACCAACATCTCAGAGCCATTGCATGTTCGACTGTCACCCCTCAATCCGCAAGTTCCAAATATGGACTCGGTGTAAACAAACAAATGGCATGGTTCACAAGATGCACTTAGCCCTAAAAAAGAACAGAAACCCTCACACTTCTCGAAAGCAAGCGACAGCATCCATCGCCTAATTTTGAAGTCGTTGCCCTTTTCTGAAACGATAAACAGAGAGTTTCTTGTGTTTTGGTGACCGCCCCTAACTTTTCCCGATCTGTGTTTATTTTCGTCGTCCAAGGCGCAAAATTTTGGTATTTGTTTGCCGTTGCTTCCTTTTCGGGTGATGCATATTTTGGAGAATGTACGTATTGTGTGGATGTGTCTATATATAGTTTGTGTCGCGGAGTTGTGCTTGCTTGTAGAGGTGTTCCTCTTCTTAGCATTTGTGAATGAACGGAATTCAATTAGCTGGGCTCGCTGCTATGCAAATTACTTTATTGATTTGTAATTTTCGAGAAAATTTCACATGGCATTGCTAATTGAAATTTAATTGAAAAGCCGCTACGCCCATTAAATTGAGTAATTGAGGCATCCTTCATCCAGTAAATAGCTTTAAAAGCCACTTGCTTCGATCCTAAGCCAATCAGTTGATCCTAGAGCTCTTTTCGCTATGAGTTTCGATAATATCCAAGCCTCTCGCATTCTTCTGCGTATACTCAGCGCCTGCGGCTTGTGGCCCGAGGACACCATCTCCAGGCGGTGGTTCTCTGAATATTCACACTGCTATCGCTATGTTTTGCATTTTCTGCTGACTTTCGTATACACTTCTTTGATGTGGGTCGAGGTGCTGCTGAGCACGGACTTCGCCCACACCATTGACGTCTTGTTCATCACTCTGACGGAGACGGCACTCTGTGTAAAGATCTACAACAATTGGCGATATGCCCACAAAGTTCAGGAACTGCTCACGGAGTGGAGCAGCAGCCAACAGTTTGAATTGAGGTCGAGTGATGAGTGCAAGATGTGGCAACGGGAGCAGCGCAAATTCGGACTTATTATCAAGGGATATATTGGCTGTAGTGAGGGCGTGGTGCCGTGCCTCTTTTTATCGGTGCTCGTCAATTTTCCCAATGAGTTGCCCGTATGGATATGGACGCCGTTTGATTGGCACCAACCACGAATGTTCTGGCTAGTCTATGCCTACACGCTTCTGAGTCTGTCGTTCACCTGCATTTCGAATATTTCCCTGGATATGCTAAACTGTTATATGATGCTGCATTTGTCGCTATGCCTTCGGTTGTTGGGTCTACGTTTGGAAAAACTTCAGCCCGCCGATGAGCTCCATTTGAGGGAGCAGTTTGTCGAGAATGTGTCGCTGCATAGGCGCATTAAGAGGTAAATCGATAAGGAAGCTAGTGTTGCCTAAAACGATATATCGATCATGCTACTTCTTTTAATTTCAGTCTGAAAGAACATCTTTTGTAAAATATTGTAATTTATATTCTTTCTAGCCAAGCCCAACTGGTAGAAAATTATATCTCGAATACTACCACTATTCAAATACTGCTGAGCTCTATTATTCTCTGTCTAAGCATCTATCGCATGCAGCTTGTAAGTTATTCTGGTCAACCTTTTTATCCATCTATAAGTCATCTTTCGATTAGCTCAACATTCTAGAATATCCTGGAATTGTTGCTGCCATGCTTCAATATTGTGTTTCAATGACTCTGCAAATTTATGTGCCCAGTTTTTATGGCAATGAGATCACCTACTATTCGAACCAGCTAACCAAAGCTGCGTACTTTTCTCAATGGCCACCTATGTCCTCAAAAATGCGACATTTGATTTGCGTTTTTATGACCTATTTGAATCGTCCTTTGAAACTGCGAGCTGGCGGTTTCTTTGACATCGGCTTGCCGCTCTTTACCAAGGTATTGTGGATTTTTAGATCTAATTGGAGTTGCTATATTGTTGGTATGATTAATCGTATACACATATTTGTTTGCAGACAATGAATCAGGCGTACAGCCTGCTGGCCTTGCTGCTCAATTTGAATAACAACTAAAACTGTTTGAAGTTCTCTATTGAACATAATTAGAATGTAGTTTGAAATTTTTCTCACTTGTATTTGTAAACTTAATAAAAGTCGTAGATGTTTTCGCTGTTCGTTATTATTTCAATGTCTTCAATGCCAATGGAGAAGGACTTAGATTCGCATAGAAGTGACGGATAAAGCATTTCCACTTAATTTCCATATCGTCCAGAACTGAAGCTAAATGCTGAAAAACAAAATTTTGCTACAAAATTTTTTGGGAATTTTTTCTCCGCTACTTTGTATATTTATTTTTTTATTTTAGTGAAATATTATTGGGGATTTTTCAAACTTAAGATTAAAATACCAAAAGAATATAAAGCAATCGTTAATATTAAAATTAATTTTGGGAAACGAAATAATGTCTTCTTTTCTTATTTCATTGTTCGGAATAATAATTTTTTGCTTAAGCTTTTAAAATTGGTAAATGATTAATTATATGATATGTTCATGGTATACATGTATTTTTCTAAATGATAATAATAATATGGGAATTTCGATCGAGAGTAAAAGTGTATGTGCAGATCATAACTCGACTCTAGCAAATCAGCAAATCTTTAGGCTTCAGTTTGTTTTCGTTATAAGTTTAAAAGCATATTTTAGTTGTATACGATTATGTTAACGAAAATTTGTACGCAATATCCTTTTCATAATGAGTTTAACAATTTGCGATAGTAAAGAATTTCTTAGTGGTGATATACGTATACGTTCGGAAGAAAGAAAGCAAAACAAAACATTACTTTCTTTCAGATTTTATTGGCATAACTATACATATACGTACTTGTATAGTACTATCTTAGATTAGATTGTTTTTATTTTTCTTCTTAGACTGGCTTGAGCTCCAAAACAATTGTGATTTGCTTTTTTACTTGCTTGATCAACTCATTATTCGTGGTGCTACACCATTTTTCTTCTGAAGATTTGCTTTTGGAAATTGCAGGGATTGATTTTTTGGTCGGAATTTTTCCTCATGTTTTGTAGAACGTAGAACGAGCAACATAGCTAGTCTTTATTCCATAAACATTTCTATTATTATTGAGAGAATTTTTGTTATAAATGCAAATGTTGTTATCAGACACGGAATTGCGCGCCTCGTTATGCAAAATTCTAAAAATACTTCAATGCTGAAAATATGAAATCGAAAAAAGTAAATCATATGCAAGAGCGTGTGAAATGCAAGTGACAAAAATAATACGAGAATTAGTCGCAGGGGAACAAATATAGGAGTGGAAATGACAAATAGCTGTGAGTTTTTAGAACACCATCTCAGGGAAATAGAGAATGTATGGACGAGAGAGAGAGAGGAGAGAGAGAGAGAGAAGAGAGAGAGAGAGAGAGAGAGAGAGAGATATGATAGCGAGCGAGAGAATGCTAGCGAGATTCTAGCTTGAGTCTACTCTCTCTCTATCTCTCGCTCTCTCGCATCTCTATCTCTCTCTCTCTCTCTCTCTATCTCTCTCGCTCTCTCTCTCTCTCTCCTCGTCTCGTCTCTCGCAGAGAGAGAGAGAGAGCTATGGCAGCCTGAACTCGCGCACGTAGTATTCGCAGTTCAAAATAAATGTTGTTTTCCCAAATAAGCAAATAAAATGCTTACATTATGTACTGATTGTGAATTTTTGAGACTGCAGCTGTGTTAGCAAATAATGCACAGCCTTATTATTGTATTCTAGTATATAGCGAGGCATCAACAAAGACTATCAGGGAGAATTGTAATCTTCCGAGATCGCGACCCCCCAACACAGCCGATAAGTCAACACCAGCCCATCAGCAGTTGATGAGTACTTTTTAAAATCAATTTTAATTACGGTCTTTCAATTTTGATGTGCATTTTCATTTAATTTTATTTAGATTATGGCAATTGCATGACAGTTGCGCTTCTCCAGGGGGAGTAGCTTTTAATTGAACTGAACGATTGCGGGGTAACTTTTTTCCTTTTTTTGTTGATAAATAAAGAAAGACAAGAAACACTTACAAGCAGACAAGAAGGAAAACACGAAACTGCAATTTGCAGCCGATTCTGGAAGAACTCTTCACCCACTCCTCCTCAAAAGCACTCTTTCTGGCCCTATTGCTTGTGCTTGGTGGCACATTTATTAAGATTTATGCGTTGCATGCGCTGCAGTCTTCCATTGGTGTCTTGGGTTGTGCTCTTATAAACAAATAAAGACGTTTCTGCAGACATTTGTTTGATTCTACCGAAGCCACAACGATCGTCTTGTCAGATTGTCAGGAAAATAAAGCGGAAAGGCGAAACACAAACGCAAAAGTCTACAACTGTTTCCACGTAATTTTTTGATCCATGTAAATATTTTGCTTAAATGCTGCTATAAACAATAAATATTTGTGTTCCGTTGGGCAGTGTTGAAAGGCATCTTGTAGATGGAAAGGGCATCTGTTGATGGAAACAGCTCCATTGAAAGGTGAAAGCGCATGCTAAGAAGTTTTTAATGCCGAAGGAGGCGGTAGCTGACAAATCGGACTGTCTGAGCATCGAGATCTTTTGAATGATAATAAAGCTAAGAATATGAAACTGGAAATGTAGCCTAGTCCTATTATAAATCATATATAGACTCATTATTTTATATACATACTTGGCTTCCCTAGAACAACTTTTATGAGAACAACTTTTGTGTGAGTTAGGTTATAAGTTTCATTAAAATATGGTCGCTACAACAGATATATGATACTGTTATAGCCTCGAACGGTGAGGAAATCTCTTGTTTACCTAGAAAACTTATATATTATTCCGATATTATAATAATAATAATAATAACTCACTTATTTAAGTTTCAATAAAGCGAAGCAAAACAATCAAAAAGCAGCGGAATAATTGGTGCGGCATTCAATCTTAGTTCCAAACAACTTCTTTGTTTATTTGATGCCTGATTTTGTTCTGCAGCTTCAATAAAATCTGTGCTATTTATATTTCATGCCATATATTTCCCATAAAAACGATCGATGCAATTTAAAGGGTATAGAAGAGGCGGACGCTTTTGTGTTTTAATAGCTCTACAACGCTGGCTATTCAACTTTCTCATCGACAACGTTTCAGCCGTTTTTCTTTTCTTTTTTGACGAAAATCAAGCCAACCATTTTTTTAACACGCCATTTCTCCATGTATTTACAGAATTTACTGTCCGAGAATACGGTCGATGATCAGCACTGGCCGAAGGAGCTGATCTTGCTGCGTGAGAAATTTACGGCCAAAAGTCAATTGGAAATAACGCAGCTGAATATTAAGCATGCCGATGAGGTGAGTTTCCAAAAGATCTATAAATACCATCGCCTTGACTATAACTTATACTAATATACTCGTACTCCCCCCACAGATGTCGCGCATGAAACTCGAATATGAGAAACAACTGAATCGGAAGAACAAACGCCATCTGACCTTTGACTCGGCGCGAGACTTGGAGCACATCATCAGTGAACGGGATGGCCTGCGCGAGCTCTCGAAGAGTTTCCGTAGTGTGCTCAGCCAGCTGGCCAAGTGTGTGGCGAACTGCGAAGACGATCTGAATGCCACGCTATCCGAGGAGGTGCAACGCTTGCTCGCCCACAGTCGCAGTCAGGAAGGTGGCGAGGATCAGGACCAAACACTGAGCAGCTCCCTCCTGCACACATCGCTTAACACGAGCAAGCAGGTGCGCTTTGTGCCCGATGTGCACAGCCTGCTGGAGGTGGTTGAGGATCCCAGCCTCTTGCAGTTCATTGACAGCAAAAGTGTGGAGGAGCAGAGCGAGGACTTTGACTTGAATGATTGTCTGGAGCGTTTGAAGGCGGAGGCGGCGTATTTGTTGCGTCTCTCGGCAGATCTGCATCATCAACGCGCCAATGCCTCGTCCGAGCATTTGGAGGAGACAGAGAAGCAGGAGCACGAGCTGTGCTGTGAGGCCGAGGATGGCCTGAAGGTAACAGCGCAGCAGCAGCAGTGGAATAAGTTTCTGCGCACGAACTCCCTCAACGATCAGCAGTTGGGCGTGGCAAGTCAGCGCAAGAGCAGCGATGCGGGCCAAGGCAAGACGCACAGCTCCTTGCCGCCCGATTTGCAGAAGCATGCGGGCAATGCCTCTGAGCTAAGTTTCCAGCTGATCGAGCTGAAGAATCGTCTGATCAAATCGGAGACGGATCGACAGAACCTGCAGCAGCAGCTGACACACACCATCGATCGGAATGCGGAGCTCGGTCAGGAACTGCAGCAGCTACGCGATCAGCTATCACAGCTCAGCTCGCTCAATCACACGGACTACGCGGAGGGCTATGGCTTGGGCGCCATCAAGAGCCCACAATCGCTTTCTGTGGCAGACAAGTCGTCGGCTAGCTTTGCACAGCTGCAGGAGAAGGCGCGAAACCTGCTCTCATCGCCCACACAACAGAAGCCGCGGGAGCAGAGCCAGAACGGCACGGTGCTTTTACTCCAAATGATCGAGGACTTTTGTCGTGAGGGCGACAAGGTGGTGGAGTGCGGCAAAAGAGATCGCGAGGATCTGCAAGCACAGGTGAGTCATCATTTAAAGTTTATCCTTCGATCTTCTCGCGTCCTCTCTGATCGTCGCGATCAAGTTCCCCCCTCATATTGTGTGTGAGTGCTAAACGCATGATCAGTTAATTGCCCGAAACTACCTGCCAGTTCGTAGTTTTAAACCTTATTACGATCCTCCCCACACATATATACATATATACCGTCACAGATCGACACCGCTGACAAACAGCTAAAGGCCACGCGTCTCTTTCTGGAAGAACAGGCGGCCGAGCGCGAACAGGAACGCGATGAGTTTGTGCGCGAAATCGAGCGCCTTAAGGCACAGTTGCGTGACAAAGAGAAGGAGAGCAGCTCCTTTGCCAATGCCTCCGAGGAGGTGAGTCCAACTCCACGTCAATTGCAATGCCTCATAAGTTCGTGGTTTGGGATTGGTTTTGGTTTTGATTTTAACTCTGTTGCCATGATTGTTAGTCATAAGCCTTGGTTCAATTTCATTTCTGTTTGGTTATTGGTTTAAGTTCGGAAGCTTTACAGCGTTACTTACTCACGTACTCGTAGTATAAGGCGGTCTACTAAAATGCAACAAAATTGCTAAGAAGTCTAGGCAAATAATTTCCACAAATTAAAGTATAAATTAACAGGGTTTTTCTGGTTTCCCGAAATGTAAACATTTGCGATTTTGAAGAGTTCTAGCGATCGTTAATAGAAAAAGATTTCAATGGAAAAGTTAGTATCATATAAAATTTTTTTTATATATATAAATATTTTTAATTTTTTTTATTTGACAATTTTTTTTTTATTTTTGGTTTATTTCTTTGGTTTTTTAAGTGAAACTGAATTGTGCTTTTAAAGTGTATGTTTGTAACAGCTAGAATAAAGAATGCTACATCAACAATCAGTACGATCTGAGGCATCAAGCAGTTATATGTCTATACCAACTTTATCAAACCACTATATTGTATAAAAGACTTGCTTCTACAGAAACAAATTAGTTCCCGAACAATACGGTTTATTTAGAGGTTCTTTCTTTTCTTGCTTTTTAATCATTATTCGGCACCAAATTAAAAATTTTCCGGAACTCAAATTTGCTATTAGATTGTCAGAAATACTAAAACACATTTTTATATTGAAAGCAGGGCTCCTCGGGTGTTTTCATCGCAAATAGTATGTTTATAGAAAAAAATGAAGAAAAATGGAAATGGATCTTCAGTCTTTAAAAAAAAAAAAATTATAAAATAATCGAATCTGGCCAATAAATGATGCCCAATGCATTAAAAGCAGTAATGATTTTACACTAAAAGATAGGTTTTCAAACATTTTTACAGTTTTGTGCTTATCTTCTAAAATAGATTGAATTTGTGTGAAAATTATTTGCCTGTCTGAACATATCTTTAATGACAAAGCATTAGCCAAAGAATCAGATGTGTACATCTAAGTTGGAAAGCACTTACGAGTAAATGTGAAATTTTCATATAATTTAGCTTTTTAATTTCGTTTAATTTCGTTTTTCTAAATATGAGCACAACAATGAATGTACTTTTCTTTTTAAATTTAAGTATATTGGAATTTATTGAGTTATTCTCGATCGCACGTACAATATAACGTCTTTTACTGCACGTCCTATTTTACACGTAATTTTATGAGTTGTTTACAAATATAAGCCATACACCCGAACACTTCTACATTCATGGAGCCCCATTGTAGAACTCGTGAAAATTTCGCCCAATTCGCCACAGTTCATAAAATAGTATACGGGAGCATCAAAATCATTTGACGCCCTGAAAACAAAATGTAAAGCACCTGTTGGGCACGATTCAAGATCTTTTGATACACATAGCGCCCAGAAAGCGGCGCCATCAGCGCTGCTTAATATAATGAATTGCTTTGAATAAATGGAGTCAAGGGCGTCATTAATGGCAGCCATGTGGAGATTCATGGAAAAATGGGCATATAGGAATATACATATGTGCTTATGTATAATTCCCCTATTTGATTGTTTGTACACAGCAGGAATGTTTGAACACATATTTTGGTGCACTACTTATATATTCGTACTTATTTCGATCGAAACTGATATTCGAGTATAGTCTGGTAAGATCAGTTTATGGATCTTCCTCCATTCAATGGAAAGCTGTAGTTTAAGAGTCGGAAAACTAAATTAATATTTTTATTTTTTTTGTTTGTTTTGATATCGTTGTGTTCTTTCGTTCAAAACATACGTTCAATTATAAATATAAATTATAGTATATTTGATTATATTTTAATCAATTAATGTTATAAGCTTAAATGCCCGAAGGTACAAAATATAGTAAAAAGTGAAAAGTTAAAGAAAGTACAAAGTATAGAAAAAAAAATTAATGTCAGAAATGCAAAGTGAATGCAAGATGTAAGAAGAAAATGTGAAAGAGGAATGATATACATAAGTGTGAAGGAAGTATTAAAGACGTATGAATGAAGTCTGGAAGAGGTATGTAGAAGTATGAAATGAGAAGTGTGGAAGAAAATGTGAAAGAGGAATGATATAAGTGTGAAGGAAGTATTAAAGACGTATGAATGAAGTCTGGAAGAGGTATGATAGAAGTATGAAAGGAGAAGTGTGGAAGAGAGAGAATATGAAAGAAGTATGAAAAATGTAAGAAACAAGTTTACAAAATGTATAAAAGAAACTCTTAATCAAATAATTCATTAATTCAAATTGAGTTAAATGCTTAATGATTATTTTTTGGGACCGGCAAAGGTGGTTTACAGCACTGATCTAATTCACCTTTGACCCATTCAAAAATAATAATTTGTATTACAATTTGAAATTAATTTCCTTTCAACAAAAATGTGAATGTAATTTTGTGCTATATTTATAGAGTGGTTAACTTTTTGTTTCGAATGTTAATTGTATTGGCATTATGACACTACACTAAAAAAAATAAGTTAAAATAAAACTTACAGTCCAACAGAAAATATAATTTGTATGGCGAGACTAGCGGCTTATTAATTATTATTATTAATGTGCGACCTTTTTCACGTGGTACAAGTATATATAGTTTAAGTTTTTCCATTTGTAATATTTATAAGAATTTTCGGTTATATTTGTGACAAGTCGATCTTCGTCTCTAGTCGTACTAATTGAAAATCTATCCTTTTTGCATGCACGCTAACACAATTTTTAATAAATCTCTTCAAACTGATCTTGAAAACTAATGCACCCTAAATTGAATGCACCGCACACTACTTAAAAAGTTCTTCATAGCGCAAAAGAAGCATGTAAGTTTGTGCCGCAACGAATCACCCTTACACCACTTCTAGCCCAGCCGATCTGATTGGAAAGGACTAATATATATGCTTTCTATGATCCACAGTACGCACAACTGGAGGCACAGCTGCGCGATGCGAACAAACAGTTGGATGAAGCGAACTCCAAACGGGACAAGTTCGAGGTGGAACTGAAGGCCTCCATAGACAAGATCTTTGTACTGCGCGAGATTATTTCCGAGCTGGAGACGCAGGTCCAGACCAAGGCGCTAAACGAACAGGTGCTGGACGAGAAGGCCAGGCAGCTGGAGGATTATGTCAACCTGCAAATGCGAGCCAACGATGCACTGCAGCAGGAGGTGCACAGCCTTAAGACGGACATAGGTGAGGGATATCTGAATCGCATACGTCTGCTGGAGGAGAAGCTGCAACATGGACGTCCGTCGGCCGAGCAGAGCCTGGTGCTGGAGCAGGTGGCCGATCAATTGCGCGACATAGAGACGACCCTGGAGCAAAAGACCAAGACCCTAGAGTCCCTGCACAACTCCAACACGGCCTCCAACTCGGGCAGCCTCAGCGTCACCGAAGATGTGTCCGTACACGGTGGCAGCAAGCCTGCAACGGCGGCTCAAACGGTGCAGGGCTCGCCCACCCACCCATCACCATGTCAGCGGTCCCTGACGGTCGAGGGAGTGCAGCGCGTGGCGGAGCGGCTCGACAAGCACACACGCATCGAGGAGGCAACCCTGAAGCGCATGCGCGATCTTGAAATGCAAGTCAGCCAGCTGCGCAGCAACTGTGTGGTGAGTATAAGCCATGAGCTTCTGGGGTGGGTAAACGGATTCTGGTTGTTGTCTGTGCTAGACCAGCACCTTAATCAACTTTTTACACATTGGAAGAGCAGCGCCTGCAGAGAAAGATAGATAGATAGAGAGAGAGAGGGAGAGAGAGATGCTGAGTAACAGCGCAAAAAATGCTTCCCTCAGTCTCGCAGGCACAGTCCGCAGGCAATGTGTGTGCGCGCTCTACTCTTTGGGGGTTTTATGTGCGGAATATAATGCATAAAAAATATAAATAAATAATTCAATTAAATTTGTTGTGCGTATTTAATAAACAAATCGCGTCACTGCTACGCAAAGTGCTTCAAATATGTTGATGTGCACGAAAAACACACAAAAATACACAATGAGTCCAATTAGCGTGAGTTTTCAAGGATTACCAGAATCGAACATTTTAAAGATTCTGGCTTTCCGTTACAAATTGTGCAGAAAAATATATTAGTTGATTTGAGAAATCTAATTTACTTTTTGCAGCACTAACAATTTTTTTATTTATGTCAACAAACATTGAATGTCAAGGACAATATATAAAAATTATAAAAAGCATCTTATAAGCTAGAAAAGCCTAAGAAGCAGAAATCGAATCCGAATCGTCCGACCCGCTGGGGAAATATTATTTATTATTTATTCGGCTAGCTGCAACTAAACTAAAGCTTTCAATTTATAATGATATTAAAAATATATCAATTGCCTGACAATTCAATTCAAGAACCTTGACAATTTCTAATATGTATCTGTATTTCATGCACCTCTAACAAAAGTTGATTGGTTCAGTCAACGTCTCAAGACAAATCAAACACTATATACATGTATATAATATACTCGCAGCTAGTATATATCATTCATTTCATTCATTTGTTGTGGCACACACAATCATCATCGACAACAGCCCACAGACTCAAAACTGTCACAATATTTCTGCTGTTTGCCTAAATTATTTATTACCTTCAAGTTTCATTTGTAGTTGTATGCTCTTTATTGTTTGTCACAATGACCCACAATTCCATTGAAATTTGTTTTTATTTTTTTTGCATACTTCTCAATTATGTTGTACACTTTTATGCTGCCATAATATTTGACAGATTTATGTGCAGTATGTTTGCTTTTTTACTTGCAACTACAAACCACAAAATCTCACACAGCAGCCCGTTGCATAAAATTCTTTTGGCACATTATGCAGCAATTCGAGGCTCGTAATTTTAGCAAAAATGGAACGGGCTATTTTAAAAATAGAAGCTGCCATCCATTCTCATCATAGCTTGCTCCATGCATGGGGTACCCGGTTTGTGCTAAATTTGCCAGAAACGAAAAAATGCAGTTGATTTCAATTTGAATTTAACTGGATTTTTGTGTACTAAGGCAAAGGAGGAAACTAGTCTGAATTACCCAATTACTTATCATGATTTGATTAAAATTTGACAGAATAATAGAAAGACATTAAAATTTTGATTGAGATCAGCCATTACTTTATAAGTCTGTTCGTTAGTTACTAGCATTGCTTTACAAAACTGCTTAAGAGACATATTATCAGATAATACACCAAATTTACTTAAACTAACTTAGCAGTACATACTGTCTCCATGTCTGAATTTAAAGAAACTATAATTTTAATTTAAGGTAATGCTAAAGTTTTTTATTTCGAAACACTTTGAACCAAATTAGAAGCAGGAACAGTTCTGCATATTTTTTAGGATATGTTTTCAATATAAAAAATAAAACCTTATCCAAAAAAAAAAAAAGTTACTTCATTTTTGTCTTGAGTTTAAGCGATAGGGGCTGACTGTAGAAATAGACACTATAGGTAGAAACAAGTTAAACAATTTTTGTATTTAATGCGTACTACAATTTAAATAAGACACCAAAAATATGACTTTTTATAAACACCTCTTTCTGGTGGCAGTTTATTTATTTATTTTTTTTTTATATAATAAATCAACAAGTAGTGCTGTCGATACATTCTATGACAATTATTACAATATATATTACCATCTTATATATATTAAAATATTAAAAATGAAAATAAAGATGTGTTTTAATACAAGATTATTATTTAAGCTTGAAAGATAAGAAAGCCTAAGAAAAACTACAATAACGTCTATTAATGCCTCCACCAGTTGTGGGAAATTTTATGCCCTCGATTCACGGCCATATGTGCTCAGAGACATTATAGACCTAAGAAACTAAACAAATAGTGAGTAGAGGAGGAAAATTAATTCTACCAGAGCTAATTTCAAAAAGTAAGGAGTAGAAAGAGAAAGAGGGACAGAGAAAGACGAACAGAGAAGGAGGGAAATGTCCAATCCGCTAAATAAAATTATAAATATAATTCAAAAAGTGAATATGATTGGTTAAAATCTATATAACAAAAACCCGTAAATATTATGTTTAATTATAGCCTCAAGACCGATGTTGTCCTTAGTTTCTTTAGTCTAACAATAAAATAAGCCTATCTTTGCTCTTTAAAGACATTGTATTTAGAAATGAGTTTAGAGTTCTATATCTGAAGTGTTGAACTGTTTGGCAGAGATTTCCAATTACCTGAAAGTAAATAGACAAATTTAGAAATATAAATATCCTGCATTGTCGTTGACTTAAGAGCGTTGTCTTTCAATAGCTGTCAGGAAATAGAGACGCATAGCTCGGAGCATAAGACAACCTGTCCCAACTCAATCAGCAATGTGTAAAGTGGGGGACTTCTAAGCATAATAAGTGTGTAAACAAGTATGTACGAGTATGTTTGTCTCGTGGCTGTTTACAAGCGAGATCGCAGGCAATTGAAAGACTAATATGATATGTTCATGGTACGACGCGGTGGAAGTTGGAGCGGTGAAGGGACCGGGGCCGGGGGCAACATTAATGCCCGCATCAAATGAACGGCACAAATTGTGTAAACAACTGAGGCAAAAGATACAGATACTGCGAGTTTGTGGGTGTGTGTGTTTGTTGCATTCAGAGAGATGCGCTCGATTTCAATTGAAGTTGGTCGGAGGCCCAGTAAGGGGTTAAGTAAGGCGAGAACTCGGAGTGAGTGAGTGGGGGCAGGCTGGAGATCAGCAGATCAGACGGGCGGCGGCCAATTGCGTTTATTTTCACAGCTGCCGCGGTCATTGACGCTTGCAAATAATGATGCATAATTCTCTTTGCAGGAACTGCAACATGAACGCGACTCGCTGCAGGGCCACATGGATGAGCAGACGCGTCGCATATCGACGCTGCAGTCGCGCCTGGAGGAGCAGCGCGAACGTGCCGAGGAACTGCATCGCGTGGGCACCTCCGATCTCAGTGCTCGCGTCCACGAGCTCCAGAGCGAGGTGCAGAATCTTAAGGAGCAGCTGACGGCGCGGGACAAACAAATGGCCACCATGCGACAGCAGATGGAACGCAGTAAGGCGGAGATCACGCGTTTGGAATCCGAGTTGGCATCGCGCCTGCAACCGGATCGCAATCTGATCGAGCGTTTGGAATCAGATATACAGCAGAAGAGTCAGGAAATCCACAAACTCAAGGAGAAGATACGCAACGAGATGATCAATCGCCTCGCACTGCCCGATCTCATGGAAACCATGCTGGTGGACAAGAACGACGAGATCGATCATTTGCGTGAACAATTGCAGGCCAAGGAGCGTGAGTTGCAGGCCGCATTGCAGGACAGCCACGCTTCGTCCTCGCCCCAGGTGGGTGGCAAGCAGGAAACAAGTGCCAAGCTAAGTGCACGCACGCTCAGCGACATCGGATCGATTACAGAGTTCGCCGAGCCGGATGTGGAACGACGTGCCGCAATGCGTAGTCTTAATGTCCTACCCTCGCCGGGACTGTTGAATGAGAATACGGGCGGCTTCATGCACAAAACTATGGTGAGTTGAATATTTAAATATATTGCCAAGATCTAGGGACAATAGTATTCTCTTATAATAGAAGATGACGAGTAGAGGTCGGTATGTGTTCCTGATTAGATTTTAAAATGTAAACATCAATATGATTATAATATGCCAGACAAATATTTGTCTGTCTTCATGGATTTGTAATTATAAAGTTTCCATAATTGTGATTTTTAGGACAGGTAGGAGTGTGTTATTAAAAGAAAGCGAATTATTCTTGTCCTTACGCGAGCGCGGGGGAAAGTAAAAAAAATGTTTACCAACTAGTATTGGTATTTAAAAAGTTTCTTTAAATAAAATTATGACTTATGAGACGAAATTGTTTTAAAAGGAAAACGAATCTTTTTAACCTGTAGCCGAAGGGATAACTTATGTGCTTGCTAAGAAACGTACCTCTGTTTGTCTGTATGACCGTCCAGATCTTTTGTACCACAACAGCTAGGGGCGTGAAACTTGGCATATAGTCTCGTCATTTCAATATAGAGACCAAGCTTACAAAAAATCATATCTAGCTTCATTATTTTATATAGCTGTCATAGGAACGATGGTAGAACAACTTTTTTGTATAAGTATAAAGGTATTTTAAACAAAATGTTGTACTTATAAGATTGGAATAGTATCTTAACATGTTCAAAAGGTGGTTTAAAATCGATTTACTTTATAATATAGTTGTGAAAGGAATCAAGGAAAGTAAAGTATAGTTGGGTGGGTATTAAAGAATCGTGTTGCTGCGACCTTAATGTTCTTCTCGTTTAAATATTTGTTGTAAGCTGCTGCACATCTAATACTATTTTACAATTGCAGGACACGTCCAAGGAAGCTGTTGCCAATCTCACGCAGCAACGTACCGACGAACTGAGCGTCTTTGCTCAGCCCTATCCGACCAACACATTCGAGCATCCGCACTACTTTCAAGATCCCACAGCGCTGGCCACAACGGTCCACAATAGCAGTTCAATGACGCCTGGCATAGTGCCGCGGCAAATCAACTTCTCGAATCTGACCGAGGACTCCAAGCTGAAGACGCCAAGTATTTTGCAGCAAACGCCCGATCTGTCGAATGTGATTGCCGTGACCCCTTCGAATCAGGCTGTGCAGCAGCTAACAAAGGAGATGGAGGGATTGCGTCAAAAGCTGGCCAACGTGGAGGAGGAGAAGGCCAAACAGCTGGACGCACTGGAGCGCGAGGCGAACGCGCATCAGCAGCAAATCGGAGAATATGCAAAGCAACAGAGCGACTTGGAGTACAAATTGGCGCATCTGGAAGAGCAGTTGACGCGAGAACGCCAGCTGCTGGCCAAGGAGCAGGCCAAGCAGCGCAGCTACGTGCAGAGCGAACAGCAATATCAACGCCGCATAGATGGTTTGGAGGCGAAGGTATTGGAAACGGCGGCCAAGGAGGCCAGCGAACGGGAGTCGCTGCGCAAAGAGCTTACCTGCGTGACGGCCGCGCATGTTCAGTGCCAGCAGCGGCAGCAGGACGTGCTGGCGGCCCACAAGCGCCAGTTGGAGCAGCTAAACAGCGAGGTGAAGGCGAAAGAGGAACGTAGCCTGCAGCTTGCTTCGCAACTACAAAAGGCACAGGAACGCATTGCCGAGCTGGAGCTACAAAAGCAGACGTTGGAGCGGGAGCTGGAGAGACTGCGACAGAACGAGCACAGTTCCAAGCAATATTCGGTGGACGAGATTGCGCAGCAGGTGGAGAAGGAACTGAACTACTCGGCACAGCTGGACTCGAACATATTGCGGGCCATCGAGAGCGAGGAGGAGAACAATCTGGACTCGAAGCTCAAGAACAAACAGTTGCAAGTGGAAGCAGCAGCGGACCAAGCCAAACCAGACTCAACAAAAATCCCGCAACGTTCTTCGGAGTCTTCGCCCGGCACCGACGACGAAAACTTCAGCGGTGAGCGCGAGCTGCTCAATCAGATTGAGGCTCTCAGACTACAGCTGAACGTAGAGCGGGAGCAGTGCGAGATGTTGAGCAAGGAGCTGTATGGCGAGAAGCAGCACTCGCAGGAGATCCAGGAACAGGACGTCGTCATCATTGAGGCTATGCGCAAGCGTCTCGAGAACGCGTTAAGCGCTGAGGACGAGCTGCACAAGCAACTGGATATGGAACGCGAGCACGCGGAGCGCTTACAAGCCCAACTAACTGCCCACCAAAGGGCCGAGAGTCGACGCAACAGCTCCATGTTGCTGAAGTCTCCAACCGAATCGCCGCGTAAATCACCGCGCGCCGATTTCGAATCGGAGCTGGGCGAGCGCCTGCGCAGCGAGATCAAAATGCTGACGGCGCAGAATGAGCGCGAACGCGAACGTTCCGCGGATATACAACGAAGTGCGGAACGCGAACGTCAGCGCCACGATAAGGAGCTGCAGGAACGTGTCGCCTACTGTGAGCGGCTGAAGCGCGAAATGGAGAAATTGACGCGCGACAAGGACAGCGCCGAGCAGGAGTTGGAGCACTACAACGAACGTCTTACCCTACAGGCCGGCGAAATCGAGAGCTTGGAGTCGCGTCTGGCCACCTTGCAGGAGGCAGAAACACGACGCTCCAACAATCGAGCTCGACAGCATCAGGAACATGCCCAGCTGCAGGCCGAGGTGCATGAGCTGAAGAGCAAGCTGCTGGCAGCCGAAGCGGCACGCGACTGTCTCGAGCAAAAGGTCACACAATTGCGTTTCGATGTCGAGCGTTCGGCACAGCGCGAAGCCAAATTGGCCGAGGCCTTGGCCCAGGCCAACGATCGATTGTCGCACAGCACCGATGACACAGTGCCTCAGCAATTTCTGCAGAAGATGAAGGAAATAAATACGCTGCTGGCGGAGAATACGCAGGAGAATCGACAGATGGCCGAGACCGTTCAAATGCTGGCCAGTGAACGGCTCGCCTTGCAAAAGAAGTGCGAGGAATTGGAGCAGGGCGGTGGTCAGGCCAATGTCAGTGAGCTGGAGGAGCGTTGCAGGCAACTGCTCGGCCGCTATCTCCGCGTCGAGTCACACCGCAAGGCACTCGTCTATCAGAAGCGTTATCTCAAGCTCACGCTCGAGGGCTATCAGGCCAGTGAGCAGATGGCCTTGCAGGCTCGCGCAGCCACGACAGGAATAGAGCCACCACAGCGCCGCAATAAGAAGCGACTGTTCAAGTGAGTATATGGAAATAAATTAATGCTATGATATCTTTTACATAGGAACTAAATAATTATAATATTAGAACAGCCTAATTTTAGTTGTTGCTTTGTTTAAGAGCTGTCCTAAAAGGACAATCATTGTCAGTTCATGTGGCATCGTAAAAAAGACGAGATTAAATAACTTTTATGTTATATGGAGCTCCAAAATTCTAAATTTAGCCATATATAAGATTTCATTATTCGTTTATACTTTGCATTCAATGTGAAGTATTAAAAGGTATACCAGAACATTAACAGCCTCTTGGCGAGGGCAGAATAACTGGGGAAGAAGGAAAGACTGCAACTAGCCAAGTATTTGATATTAGATTTCAGTTTGATTTCGCCAGCCAATGGCTTACAATACTTTAAATATACTTGTATATAAAAAAACGCATGACACTTGTTTAAATATCAAGTCCATTACAAGAGTCTTCTTGTAGGGTTTAAATACTTGATTCAAATTTTTGTGATTAATGCGATCCATGGATTAAGTGTTAAACATTTTTATGCAGACAATCGGAAGATGAAAATCGAACGGAGCAATGCAACAGAAACGTTTCTTATATTAGTTTTATGTTTTACGCGAATTATAGAAAGTAGGATAGAGAAATCTCTTATCATGAGATATCGTTTACCCCACCTTATATTCTACCGTATGAAATGTTTTGCAGTTTTGCGATTCAAATTGCAAAAAGAGTTTTACATGTTTACCTATTAAATTTTGAAAATGTTGCATTTTAAAAAGGGGGTTCCTAAAAGGTGTTGTTAAAGAGTTTCCTAAAAAAGAGTTCCTGAATTCACACAAAATATGCCGCAAAAGCTGCCAACGTGTTGCTAAAGAAATAATAAGGAAAGCTACAAAGGTTGGCATGTCTGTTTTATTTCCTATTTGAATGGAAGAAAACATTTTGTAAAAACTTGCTGTTCATATCTTATACACAAAAGCTAAATGGGTTGGCGAATATATAGAACACACACAAGTCCGTCCGTCTGTCTGTCCGTATTAACGCAAAGATCTCGGAAAGTATAAGAGGCAGAATATCCAAACGTGTTACTCAGATTTTCCCAAGTCAGAGAAAGGACAAAATTGTGTGTCTTTTTAACACGCTTTTTATACCCTGTACCATACAGAAGGAGGCGTGACAGACCCCTAAAAGTATATATATTATTGATCAGTAATACGAGTCGATATAGCCATGCCCGTCTGTCTGTCTGTCTGTATGAACGCAAGGATCTCAGCAAGTACAAGAGCTAGAATAACCAAACTTGGTATTCAGGTCCTGACCCCTAAGCAGATCAAGTTTGTTTGTTTTTTCTAATACATCCCCCCACATCCCCCGCTATTAGTGATTTTCCATAACTCCCGTATTTCTTGGCATTTTCGGAATTCGGAATTTTTACATTACATTTTCTTAATTTTTTTAATTTCGATAATTATTCAACATATATGTACAAAGTATTTCAAGTAGCTTATCCACTTGTTTATTCATATTCTTTTATACATGTTTCGACTTTTTCCATATCTTACAGAACTGTCGCTCTGGCCATTATTGCGATACAGCGCATCAAATACATTGGACGCATTTGGCATACCGGCAAACGTATTGTGAGCAAATCCGTCTTCACCATAACGCAGCAGAGGTAAGTGTGTTTCAATACCATAGTCAAATAATTATAGGCCTGCCCGATGTACATCTGTAAATATGTCATGCTTAACTGCTTTTATTGTTTCCCCCAACGCTCCCTCCATCCCCCCAAAACAGCTCAAAGCTGCCTTTAGTGACAGTCAATATGAAAGTTAAACTGAGCAGGGGCGAGTGTAAGAGCGCGAAAACGTAGTCGCTCAGTCAAGTAAATGGGTCTGAACTCAGTAAGGATATATACTCGTACTTTTGCTAGCACTGATCACACCTAACACAGCATACTATTGATATTCGAAAATTTAAAGCAAGACAAATCCTCACCTGCAAACCAATTGAGCGTAGATTAGTGCGGATTGTAACTGAAAAGTATCGTAGAAACCACTTCAAAACTTATGCACCCTTTTTACAGTGGCGAGCTGGTGTAGTGAAAAGTTAGTTTCTTAATTAATCACAGATCTGAGTTCACAGATCATACAAATAAGGTTAAATATTGAAATTGTTGTTTTTTTCAAACCTATTTAACTTCGAATATTTTCAAAAGAGTTTGGTTGAAATAATATCAAGTAATTACACAATTTAAGTTAGTTTGTTAAGATCGGAGACTTAATTTCTCTTCGAAATCAGTAATAATCCAATGCTTATCGGATAGATTATTTTTTTAAATAAAATATGAGCTGTTTTATATAATTTTTTTTAAATATAATATCGCTTTTAAATGGGACGTACTATATGTATATAACATAAATTTGTACGAATAGTTACTACATAGCAGCAAGAGAGAATGTTTAATTCGAGCAAGCCTGATAGAATGTGTTATATCCCGGCTACAACTTTAGCCGGTGTAGAGTAGAGTTAGCGTTTAGTGTTACTGTTCAACATATAACATCACAATGGCCCTTTTCTCAACATAACCTAAACTAAATTTTTTTTTTAATTGACCAATTTGAATGAAATTTGTAATAGACTTTACAATTTACTTTATTTTTGTTTGAGTAGGCTCAAAATAGTGAATAGTTTTAACGCAATTTTGTTGCTCTCACTCGACACTAACATTCTGTCAGGGTAAAAAAGCAAGTTTTTAAAAGATATTTTATATTTGTTAGGTCTCTTAATGGTTAATAATGTTTATTAGTCCCCTTATTGGGGTAGTTATATGTTTTACTCATATATTTTTGGGAAGTTCTGAAAGTTCGAATAGAAATATAATTTTAAAATAAAAAGCATAACTTGATAGTTTTATTTCGGAGTGACAAGAACTTGGTAAATAATTCTTGAAAGGGTATATATGTCAAATATAAGCAATAACGGCTAGTACTTGTATGTTATTTTGAAGTTGTAGTTGAAGGTTCGCAAGGCCCTTTATCTATGGCCTTACAATTCAATCAGAATAGAGACAATTTAGACATAAAGATATTTTTATGTTTGCAGCATAGGGTCAACAAAGTAAGTTCTTTCAATAATCATGAATAGTTTGAAAACTCGAAAGCTACTCTTTCGTATTTATATACACTTAATTCTGTTTTTACACGGTTTTTTTTTATTTCTGTAAAACTTTAATTATACTGTTATTATTTACAATAACTTCAATTATTGCATACATTAAATTAATATACTTGTATGATCATGCAAAAATAGGTGATTGGTTCATTATCTCTAAAAAAATAGTGTAAAAATAGAATTAGGTGTAATTTCAAAAACAGACTTTAAGGAAGTAATTTCTATGTTAGAAATGGGAACCCATTCAGAGCAAATAGCTGTGTAGCTTGCCACTGTAAAAACTTTGTCAGTTTCCTCGTAACTCCATTTAAAAACTTCATAAAATTGAGCTTAAGCCCGTTTATAAACATTCTGGATTTCCTTCTCTTTTGTGGTGCAGAAGACCTGGTCTCAATGTGCCACCAACACTTCCAACCACAACTCTCCAGGCAGCCCAATTGCCCCTCAATAGCCGCAGCAGTAACTGCAATTTGCCCACCAACAACAACAACAACAGCAACAACAACATGAGTGCCATGACAGCGGGACGTTTGAGTTATGCGCCCGTCTCGCCGCCTCTAATGCCGGTTGTGAATTTTAGTTCATTGCAGCCCATGATGATGCCCCATGATTATACGCTGCAGGCGCCAGCTGGTGTATTGCACCCCCACAACAACAACAACAACAGCAACAATAATAATAATAATAACAACAACCACATCAGCCACAACCACGGCAATGAGAACGCTCTGCCATCGCTGGCCAAACTGGATTGGCCAACAATACAGAAAAATAAACGCGCGCATGCGCGACAGCATTAGTCACAAATAAAAAACCACAAATTGAACCTGCAGAATGCTCAAAGTGTACACAACAAGGATTAATTATTATTATTTTTTTAAATTAAATACAAGTCGCCCCATCATAGCATAGTGTATATGAATGTTTAAATCTACGCCTAATGTAAAGGAGAGTTAATATTAATGTTTTAAGATGTTCGTTAGTCTCTAATTTCCTAGCATAAGTCCCATGTACACCCAATCCAGCACATTCTTAGCATGTTAATGTTATGACACCGCTAACACTTATTCGTACTTATAAGTATGCTTACATATACTCGTACACCTATTGTTAAGTTGAATTCGTTTGTATCCCAGTATCCATTTGTTTCTAAGCCTGATTTGACTGATTAATTTTCGTTCGGTTATTAAAAGTTTGTGCTATGTTTAAGTTTAACAAAGTTTCTTCTACTATATTTTATATAAATATGTCTGATTCTATTCTAAGTTATTTGCAAATTACTGAACAATAAATGTTTCTTATCATTTTTCAATCGTCCCTTTTAATTTGCTGTTCTCTGTCATTAAAATAAATAACTTGTGCCTTACATACACACATTTGTGCGACAAATTCAAAAGTTTTAACGGAGCCGAAACATATATACACACATAATTGAATTGAAAATTCATCTAGCAAGTTAGTTGCAGAATAAGAACAGAAATAAAATATAAGAAGTTGAATAAAAGTTCACAAGTACTCGTACTTGAATTTATATTTATGGGAACTCGTGGAATTTTGAAGGCAACATAGCAGCATGATTTAATGTGTCTGCCAGACCGTCAAGTTGTCAGTTTGTAATTTGAACTTGCTGGAGCCGCTGGTGCTGCTGTCCTGCTGCTTCTGTTAATTGTCCTGTCGCGGCGACGAGGCTGCTTGGACGGCAAATATTGACGACGCCTCGTCTGTTCTTCAATGGCGTGCAACCGGGCGTATGATTGATATCAGTGCAATACAAACATTTGCTTAGCATTGGCGCCTTCTTTTGAGTGCATCTAATGGCCTTTAAATTGTGACAAATGTGCTGCCATTTGTATCAGGCTCTGAGAGCTGCTTGATTTAATTTCAGAATTAAAAAGAAGTGTATTTATCCTTTAAATTGTCACCATAAGGCAAATATTTTATGCAGTTTTTTTAATTTCAAATAAAATAACTTAAAATATAGCAACGTTTTTCCTTTTTATTGATTTGCTGCAGGGAGCAGGATCTGATCTTATCCTTCAAATTCAGGCAAACATAATTCAGCAGCAAGTCTTAAAAAGTCTCCTTTTTTATTTCCATTCATTCATACAGGAGCAGAATTAAATTTTTAATTTACCAAATTGTTTTGATGACCGCCTGCGGAAATGGTGTGAGGCCTGGCTTATAATTATCTAGTCAAATTGGTTTAAGCCCCAGCTGCTAAAAGGTGTGAAGATCGGCTAACATTACGAAAAGTGCAGCATCTTTTAGGCGGCCGAATTTAATTTTAAATTTTTAGAAAAAATGCATCTTGCTGCTGGCTTATGTTCGCCTGGTACTTCAGATTTTGGCTTTTAGCATTTGCAGGCGATTTTATAAATTTTAAGAAAGCCGCAGCTGCTCTCGGTCTTAGTTTGCAAACTGGCTTCTTTGCTACGTACTAGGCGAACATAAACCAGCAGGAAGAT
Source organism: Scaptodrosophila lebanonensis (assembly GCF_003285725.1). Classification (NCBI taxonomy): domain Eukaryota; kingdom Metazoa; phylum Arthropoda; class Insecta; order Diptera; family Drosophilidae; genus Scaptodrosophila; species Scaptodrosophila lebanonensis. The sequence goes on along the minus strand of NW_022060742.1, from coordinate 10,639,194 downwards.
GATTTTCCGAAAATTAAAAACAAATGTAAGCCAGGCTTCAAACCATTTAACAACCGAACTTCAAACCAATTTGCCACATTGGTTTGAGCCCCAGCTACTAAAAGGTGTGAAGACCGGCTAACTTACGAAAAGTGCAGCATCTTTTAGGCGGCTGAATTTAATTTTAAATTTTTAGAAAAAATGCATCTTGCTGCTGGCTTATGTTCGCCTGGTACTTCAGATTTTGGCTTTTATCATTTGCAGGCGATTTTATAAATTTTAAGAAAGCCGCAGCTGCTCTCGGTCTTAGTTTGCAAACTGGCTTCTTTGCTACGTACTAGGCGAACATAAACCAGCAGGAAGATGATTTTCCGAAAATTAAAAACAAATGTAAGCCAGGCTTCAAACCATTTAACAGCCGAACTTCAAACCAATTTGCCACATTGGTTTGAGCCCCAGCTGCTAAAAGGTGTGAAGACTGGCTAACATTAAAAAAAGTGTAGCATCTTTTAGGCGGCCGAATTTAATTTTAAATTTTCCAAAAATATGGATCTTGCTGCTGGTTTATGTTCGCCTGGTACTTCAGATTTTGGCTTTTAGCAATTCCAAGCGTTTTGGCCAAGCTGCATTTTTTTTTATTTATAAGTCAGCTATATGGGAGCTTCCTTCTTCACCACCCTTACCCATCAAACAAATAAAAGCTCCATTTAAATATATTTGAAGTAATTTTTATTTTCTTTTATTTACAAATGTAATAAATTAATAATTATATAATTATTATTTATGTAAATTAGATACATACATAGAAGAAATTACGGATAGGAAATGAAATATATACGAAAAAGGACATCTATCATTATCATTATTATAAATATAAAACAAATATTGTATTATTTAAAAACTAATTTAAAAAATTAATTTTTTTTTTTATATAATACAGAAATAAATCAAATAAGTCACATCAGAAAAAATTAACAAACATGATCTGGTGAATCTGGATACCAAGTTTGGTTATTCTAGCTCTTGTACCTTCCGAGATCCTTGCGTTCATCATCGGACAGACAGACGGACATAGCTATATCGACTCGTTTTTCATTCTCGGAAGACTCAGAAGACCATATTTAGTGGTCTATTAGCATTTACCATAATATTTTAAACTTATTAGTAGGGCTGCTCCTTGTTTTTAGCATTAATATTTAACATTAGTTGAAATGAAAATAGTTATTGTTTTAAGGAAGCAAACCCCATTCGTAAACTGATTCATTATGAATCATTTTTAAAACAATACAATACAGTTCATTTTGAAATTTGTGAACTTTTCGAAGATTATTTGACTAGATTACGGATCGGAACACTTTGAATAAAACCATCGGTCAACAATTTGGATATCAATGCTCCAAAGGGTTGATGTAAGTATGTATAGTTTTCAAATCCTCCATCTTTCCATCAATAATGAAAACCAATTTTGGATTTAACATTCGTATTATATATATAAATCTTTCAATTCTTATGACACAATTAAATAAGTCACGATCTAAAATAACAATACCATAACTTCAGAGATATACATTTAAGAAATAATGATGTAAATGGAATCAAAGTTGCAGTACCAGGACGAAAATGGGAATGACATGGGTGAAGAAAATGTGAACGAGAAGAGGAATTTGAATCAAAATGTAATGTAATCGGGATGGGAATCAAAACAGAAACCAGAATGGGCATCAAAATGTAAACGAAAATGGGAATCAGAAAGGGGCCAACAATGTGAATTTGAATAAAAAAAAAATGGTAATCGGGACAGAAATCAACATGAAAACCAGAATGCGAATCATAATGGAAACCGAAACCAAAATGATATTCATTTCGATTTTCTGGTCGTTTAGAAGAAAGAAGAATATTCATTGCTTTTTTATGCAAATAAACTTAATTCAATGAAAAATGTAATCTTAACATTTTCAACAATTGATATTTCCCATCAATATGCAGCAAATTGATTTTCTATTAACATTTCAAGAAAATAAGTTTACTTTTTCGTATGTTAGCTTAAAGTTGTACATAAATGCCTGATAATTTAATTTTTGGATGGATTGGCTATTAAAATATAATTTACATTTACATTTAAAATCATGAGCTCCCTTTGAATGGTTTCGATGATTTTAAAGCGAGAAGCCCATGAACTGAATAACACTTCATGGTGTCAACAATATAAGCCTTCCTTTCATACCACCACTAGGAGGTACATATGTACATACATAGACTTGTATGTATATAAAATATAGTATATAAAATCAAGCTGTCAATTGTATGTGGAATTTCAAGTCCACAAGACAAACGGACAAACAGGACAACAACTCGCCGGCTCAACAGGTTGTTGTGTTGGTGGTGAAAGAAGCAGCTGCTGCTGATATAAAAATGTCAGAGGCCACAAGGACATTTAAGTCGGACTAAGGCAAAGTGCTGCGCCTTGAGGCACTATGTTAAATAAATACCAAAAGTAAAAGTTGCAGGACAGCACAGCACGTACCATTAGCTGACCATCGCGAAAGCATTGACGCCAGCATTTTGTACTCGACACCAAACCCGTTTATACCCCAGTCCCCCAGTCCCCACTTCGACCAATCAGCCCACGACCTCAGGCTGCCACAGCAATGCCCTATGGAGACAAATTGCTGGACAGCCAGCGCCATCTCGTTATCAACAAAATGCACACGAACGCCGGCCGCCCGCTGATAACAATCGAGAGCTTTTTCCCGAGCCACACACGAAGGCCAGTCGTTGCCCAAAGGAGCTTTTCCCGCACCACCAACCAGCACGAACCAACACGAGCAGAAGCACGGCAAATAAAAATTGCTAACATATGGTAGCATTATGCGTCTATGTCGGCGCATCGTCGTCCGACATTTGTTATCCTGTCGTCGAGGCAAACAGTTGCGACTTGGCCATCAAGAGCGCCAAACGGTCTCGTTCAAGTTCCATAATTCTCCACTGCAAAATAACTGTAAACTTAAAGGAAAACTCAAAGTAATCCTCTATCACGCGACGGGCTACTTTCAAAATATTCGAGAGTGTGTGTTTCTGTGTGCGGAATTGATTTCAAGAACTTTGAGACTGGCAGAAATATAAAAATATTATTAAAATATTGATTCACATACGGGCATAATGTTTTCTTAGTTTTCCAAACTACTCTTCAAAATAATGAGCTTAATTTAGTTTCTCCTATACTTGCTTTATTGAACGCCTATTTCTAAAAAGCAAACTCCAATTTGGAGGGATATTCCAGGCGCATATCAAATGACGCATATCCCAGCTATATAATTAGAACGCGCACTCACCGATTAGAAGTTGGGGGATATGGGGCGCCGCTTTTAAGTGGATTTGATTAGCGTTTTGTGAAAAGCAATTACGTTTATGAATAATGCTAATTCTGTTCGACATTCCTGGCCAATTGAAATGATATTAAATTTTTAAAAATAATCCTATTGAAGAAAAGGAAATGCTACATCGTGGAATGATTATGCTTGTTTTTGAAGTTCAGCAAAAAATAAACACAACTTGGTTCACTTCTTAGTTTGAAAGCAACCTGTTAGTGTTATTAGTAAAGTTAGTTTGAAATTGTTGTTACTACCTTGAAACTATAAATACTTGGTAAAGAAACTTTTCAATTGTAGTTCCTACCTTGAAATTGTAAGTACTTAGCTCCAAAGATCTCGATAAACGAAATGACGGTAATGTGTTATAAGAAAGAAACCCAATAGAAGTGATTCTTCTACTTCTTTCTTGAATTAAAAATTAAATCTCCTGCTTATTCCAAACAATAAGCCAAGCTAAGTATTTACATATTTTCATCAATGAAGAATAGCATTTATTCGCTGATTTCATTAAACGATCTCGAAAACTCTTAAGCACCTCCTACCATTTATAGAACAGATTTTATAGTCTGTTTCTCTAACATTTATCGAGCTCTAAATTTTGTAATTTGTATAATAACTATTTATCATACTCCCTTTCTTACAATAAAGTTCTTTGGTCTTTAAAAAAGAAGAAGAAGAAATATGATATTGCCCTTAAAGTAGAGCAGCTGTAACACTTTTGCTAAAGCAGCACATTAAAGCTTAATTTGGCGGAATTGAAATCGTCCAGTCTTCAGTTCTAATGGTTTTAAAATTATATAGATTTTGACAATAAAACAAAAGAAGAAAATTTGTGATTTGGCAAATAATGTTTCCGGAATTCTAAGAGAAAGGCTCCTATTGCATTTACTTTGCCGCTTCATTTAATAAAGACCCCAATCGCATATAATCGAGTGAGTCTCCAAAGTCGCTTCCGCTTTTCTTAGAAATTATTGAGAATAATGCAAGTCGCAGCCAATCAGAAATAAGCATAAAGAGCCTTAGAAATTGGCAGACAATTTTGTGTTGACGGTTTTGTTGTGCTTGGAAAATCAGCATTAATTTATTCACGGCGAACCATTTAACCTAATGCCATACAAATTTGCCCTTTTTTATTTTGTTTTCGAACAACACTTTGTACTCTGGAGGGTTGGTGAAGGCATGTCAAGACGTGTAACAATCGAGTCCCGAGACATTTTACAATAGAGTTCAAAATCATTTGGTAATGAGCTTAAGTTGTGATGTGAAGGCAATGCCTGAGTGAACCTTTCCACGCATCCATTCCAAATCTGGACAATATACAGGTAAGTCAGACATATACACAACCATGTATGGATGTTAAATAATTTGATATCGAATGCCAACTGCACAATATGTTGAATAAAGTTTATATATATCTACCTATAAAAGAGAGATAGAGAGAGAGAGAGAGAGAGAGAGAGAGGGGGGAGGAGGGAGTGCGGTCTGCTGTCTGGCATAGACAAATGGACTAGCAGTTGTTTGTATAGATATAGCCCATTATCTGGTAGTGGGTTGCTTATTAGCGGCAACAACAAAAATAATACGTCAAAGCTGTCGAGACAGCGGGGTGGTTGGGCCAGACGGGTGTTTTTGTTTTATCGCTTTGTGTGTCCAATAACTAATCGCAATTTCAACGCAGCTTTAGTTTTGTTTGCCAACCAATAAACTGGTTTATGGCAGCGGCATATGCTAATGTGCAAGTCTACATACACTCGCAAAAAATCCAATTGTTTTCATTCTGAAACCAAGTACAACGGTCTCATTAGTTGGGTAAGTGGGAAAATATTTGTGTCAAGTTCAGAATTTTAAATTTAAATACGTTTAGTATCCCATGGCTGAAGGATCAAACATGCAAACTACTTATGTGTGTATCAGGCAGAAGAAGGTGTGGCACACTTTATGTTATAGGCAAAGATGTATTATATATGATAATCGAAACAAAATAAATCTATATATATATGTCCGTTCGTATGAGCACCGATAACTTTTGAACCATAACAGCTAGAGACACCAATATTGGGTGGGTGGACTTGTGATATCATCTAAAGTATCCTTCCAATCGACTCAATATATTATATAGCTGTAGTAGGAATGATCATCTCAAAAATCACTCTTAGTACATCAAAAATATCTGTTTATTAGAATATCTTAAGCAAATGAGATATTTATGAGTTTTTTATAGTGCCTCACCATAAACTAAAGTTATATGAAAATCGGTAAGCTATATCATATTGCTATCATCAAAATGATTGCAACAATAAAGTGTTGTTTTAGGTGAACATACACTTTTTGTTAACGCTGATTCATCAAGCAGAACCTGATAATGGCCCACTATATATTTGTTAATCTTAAGTATCTTGGGATCGTCATTCTTCCGTCTTAGGTGAAATGTTTCGTTGTTTAAAGTAACTAGCCGAATTAATAAGAAGAGTTAACAGTTTGCGACAGAACGATGAACTCGGCTCTTTTAAAGTAAAGATTTTGAAGAATATCGGATACGAGATATAATCGCAATGCAATCAGAGATGACATGAGCTGCTCCTCCATGCTCAATACAAGAGATGATGGCCTCACAAATTGGCGAACATTTAGTCGCTAAGAGTCAAGTCAAGTCTTTTGAGAATTCATGCTTTAATGTTCCACTCCACACTCCACTCCCTTTGTCTATATTCTATCAAAATACTATATAAAGTAAAAACAACTAATGACAGTTTCATTCACACTCAAGGATTTTAGCTTTAAGGTACAAATATTTGACCATTTTCCAGACTTCAGGAAGATATTTAAGACAAGGTTAGATTTAAGTTTGAAAATAACTTCAAAATATGAAGCACAAAATCGGCTAGAAATCCAGCCAGATATTTCTTGAACTATTCGTTCTATATTTCGCCCAGTGTAGTTACTGTTTATAGACAGTTGTAGACTGTGCCAGCTGTTGGGAAAAATAATTATTTGGAACTTAAAGCGATTTGCTGTACAAGTAAAGGCACGATTTGTCTGTCAATGACATGCAGATAAAGCTCTCAAGCTAAAGTATATATCTCTTAAGCCAATTGTGCTGAAAACAGAGCCATCAGTTAAGGCGGGGAAGTGGACATTGAAATAAAAAGAATCCAATAAGCAGTCAACAGGAGGCCCAAAGCTGCATGTCCAACTGTTCGCGCCATTTTGACGTCCTTATGCATGACTGTAAACCAAATCAGAAAGCAAACAACAGCAGCAAGGACATTTAATGGTGCCTGTTGAATTCCTGGAATGTGTGAGATGCGTGAGATGTGTGTACGCCGTAGGGGTTATAAAAGCTCGGATTGTTTGTCTAGCAGGCAACACAGATAACAAAACACACAGACAAACATATATACATATACTAGTATATGGAATCACAGGACATGGATAACTATAACAACAACAACACAGCTGGCAATGGGTTTCAAAGTTTTATTACCTCGCTAGGAGCCGGTCCTCTTGGCCAGTAGGTATCAAGATTTTATGGCATCGTTTACAAACGTGGGTGGATTGTCCCTATGTGCGGGTGTGTGTGTGTGTGTGTGTGTTTGTACTTATATCGCCATTTCCTTGACTGTTCAGGTGAATTTTGACCACATCGTTGCGACAAAAATAGCTAAGTATGAGTATGTGTGTGTGTGTGTGTGAGATATAAAGATTAGATAAGAAGCATTGGCGGGTCTAGTTTCATTTGTTATATGTACAATTTTTTGGCATATTCGTTACGCCTCTGCAGCGTTTGTGGGCGTCCCATTAATTTATGTATTTATATCTATGCTCTCTCCAATAAACGGCTAATCGGGCATATTAGTTTTCCAATTTAATTTGGCAACTCTCAAAATCAATTTTGAAATAAATGTGTCTCTAAACAAATTTCACCAATTCTACCGATTGATACTTGGTCTATTTTTTGATTCCGCACTCAAAGAGTATATTAGTATGTGGTGCGAATGTATGTTACATACAAAAGAAGATATATTTTAGAAATACAATATTATTAAACAATTTATTTAACAATCTTTGAGAGAAGTCTGAAGAAGTGTCGTCCAATATATATAATATTATAAAACATATTTCATATTTAATCTAAAATATTGTAAATATTGTAAATATACATATACATACATACATTGTGTATATACTTGTACATAGATGTAAGAGCGTCCTATAGATGCATACTATGGACAACTCTTGTATTCCCCATTAATTTTCAACTAGCAGATTACTAGTTTAATAAATTGTATACACATTGAAAAAAAATTGTTGAAGACTTTGTATTAAAATGGAAATAATAACTGTTTGTCAATTTAAAAAAACTATGCAAATAGAATTTACTTCTATAAAAAAATTACTTCCATTATTCTTAAGATTTTCCAACCCCGCTTGGGATGTTTATGGAAATAAATTTTTTTTGTCAATTTAAAAAACTGTGCAAATAGAATTTGCTTCTATAAAAAAATTAATTCCATTATTCTTAATACTCTTAAGACCCCTCTTGGGATATTTTCAAACCCGTCCTCGCAACAAGTGGTTGTATTGTAAAGGAATCAGGAATCAAAGGAAAAGGTCGCGTAGGTATAGACGCCTAGCAAGCTCACCGATATTAGCAACTTCAGTTCAGAGTCTGGAAATCCAATAAATTGTGGACAAAGAGTTTAAAGAAATGAAAGATGAAAGCATCCGGGAATATTGCTCTATTAGTCAGCTAGTGAACAATTGCGACTCAGTAGCTCCGGAAAGAACTAAACTTGTAATCAATAATCGAAGCAAATAGTTTTAATCATAGAAATTAAGAAATGCCAAGTAGTTCTGCTTTGAGGGATCAAATTTTTAATTTATTATATGTTTACTATCGAAAAAAGGAGACACTATAAAAGTTAGGAAAAAGCCTTATAAGCTAAAAAGGTCTAAATAGGAGAAATGTAATCAAATTACAATAAAATCTAATAAACGCCTTCGAATCGGTGGAGCAACATTATTTGCCATTAGGCTAGCTATGCTCCAACTCAGAGCCAAGTGTGGTCAGAGGCGTCAATAGATCTACCAAATTAAAAGGAAAAACTTAACAAAGAAAGGAAACTTCAAATTAGTTGAAAGTTATTTTGGAAAAAGAAAATATGTATAATAAAAGAGGAAAGAAAAAAACGGAATCTCGAACCGGGTGGGGAAAGATTTATTGGCCAGTCCAGCAAGCGTTGCCTCGTTTTAAAGCTGGTCGTTCCTGGTCAGACATTACGGAGATGGGTGAAAGAAGAGGCTTTCATCAAGGGAAGAGACAGTTCGATTGAGAGCAGATATACACCAGTAGTCAAGTTTAACTTTAAGTTATATTTGTTATTTAAGAAAAGTCACTGTTTTTAACAAGCACTGAATAAAGGAAACATAAATAATGAAGATGGAAAGATCGAATAGTGTTCTGCTTTGAGGGATCTATTTTGCCTCAGTAGTCTAGTTCAACTTTTAATTATCTTACCAACTAAGGAAAAGCTATTTTTTAAACAGCAAATCAATAAAAAAGAATAAAAACAATGTTAAAGGTCTAGAATAACAAAAACTAATTGAGAGACTGCTTCCAAATAGTTTTTGGGGTATTTTCAGCTTCGTTAGCAGCTAAATTGAATTTGTGGCCATGGCTTTAGTTGTGAAAAACAACAATGTATTATATAGTAGAGTAGAGTCCAGTAAAGAACAAAGTAGGCAAAGTTCTTTTCTTCTTCTTTCGGCCACAACTTACAAAAGCAACAAATTAGGGAAAGTTGTTGCAACTCTTGGCAAGTTGGTGGAAGGAAAACTTGCATTTAATCATTTATAACTTATCTATTTGGTATGAGTCCTATATAGTATGTATGTCAGCCAGCAGATTCGCCCAGCAGGACACGCCAACTGGTAGGGGCACGTAACTAAGTTATTTGAGGAGTCTGCCCGTCTGTGCTGCTTCAGGGTTTCGTTGCCGACAGTCCATCAGATGGAGGCACATAGACTGACTGTCAGACGGCTTGTATTTCATTTTTAATTTACTGGCTCAGGCTGGAATTTACACGATTTTCAGCTTTGTTGCTGTAACCGCTGCTGCTCCGCTCTCCCACATTCCCGCTCAATGTTAATTAAAGTTCTTAAGCCGTTTGTAATCCGTTGTGTATCTTTAAAGTTTGCCAGACGTGCCGCATGCGTGAGGACACCTACAAGTATATATGTATAGGAGGAGTATAAAATATATAAACCACCTCTGACTATGGAAAGTTCGTTTTCTGCTTCAGCGCTGCACTTCCTTTCCGCAGCTCTTGTCATTCCTTTAATTACAGTTATCTCGAGATGAAAATGTTCGCTCCGCTCCTGTCCATTACACCTTCATTTCAAAGTCATTACCACCTTGTTGCAGGTGGCACTTGGACGGACTCTGGTTTTAGCGCTGCGGCTTAAAGCGTTCGTTGCTATCCACACTGGCCAATCGCCTTAATTGAAGTGCCTCTTTCAATCTGCAGAGGAAATTCTCATTCCGCGAATATATGTCCAATTAAAATGCATTTTAAGCTTTCACGCTTTTTTATTCAATTATGTGATGCTCTTAAATGCAAAGATGATGAGTGCCTATTAAGCTTGTGGCACACTGCTATCAAAGCAATGAATTTCTTTTTCTAATAGTCTTGTATAACATCTTTATACGTATCATCTTTATTTCGAATACCCTTTGCAGAAGATCTCAAGTGATCCTTTGATGATTCCTTTCTTGATGATTTTTCACAGATTTTTAGCAGATTTGTCAGATTGTGGGCTTCAGTGATTCACGGCTTTGTATATTTGCGAACATCGTCATCATCTTTGATGGCCAGCTTCTTCTCATCCAGTTCTCGATAGGATTTGACAGATTTTGCGAGCGAAATCTTTAGCAGCTGGGTTCATCATCTTCTTCTCTGCGGCTGCCAGATAAGATAAGATAATAATAGTTTTATAGATTTTATGATGTTTGCCAAATTTTGTTAGTTAGCCTTTGGTCGCCATTAGTGCTAAATAAACGGTTTTAAATTGAGAAGTTAACTTAAATTGGAACGATTTTGTAGCTTAAATGTACATTAAGTGAAGAAAATATGAAATTATGAACATTTACCAGAGGCATGATAGCGAATATTATATACAAATATTATGCAGTATCGCTCTATCGATTCCTTAAAGACACATTACAATTATTATTAACAAAATATTTTATTGGTCTAAACATCACTTATAAGAACTAGTAGTAGGACAACGAGTCATCGCAGTAGAACTCTGTGCTGCTTTTACGCTCTTCCTTTTCAAATTCAATCGACTTAGCTGCTGTCCTTCCACTATTAAATGTGGCTATAAAGCATAGCAGTGCGAAAACCGTCAACAATAATAAGCAGTTCATGTTGGCTCTTAGTTCTCCCTCGTCTGAACCTATATTAACTGGCTTTAATAGGAATAGTTGGTTCTTATAAAGAGAGCAACGTTTTCCACTAAACCGTTAAATAAATGCGTAACACAATCTGTCAATAATCCATAAAGCTATTCGGATTCACGATCTTAATGAGCCATATCAGTCGGCTTGTCTGCCTTTGCTTCACGCTGTTAAGTGTACACTAAGAAAACAAGTAAAAAAGCTAAAGTCGGGTGTCCCGACTTTGAAATACTCTGTACATATGTTTACAATAATTATAGAAAATAAAAAAAATTAAGAAAATAAAAAAAAAAATTTGATCGATTTTACCTCTCTCGGTATTCGAACTCACGTAAAGGGTGTATAATTGCACATTTACATAGCAATTGCGTCTGTGTGAGTGTATGTATGCCTATGCGCATCAATTCGTGTCTGTGTAAGCATTTTCGCAGTCAACCAAACAGCAACATCAACAACAGCCGCGGGCAGCGCTTGAGCAGCGCTGCAGCAGCGCTGCATCAGCAAATATATTTATGGCTATAACTTCTTGTTAAATCGGTCTATCATAATGAAATTTGGCATACGGACACATAATAACTAACTGGGGGTATTTCCAAAGTTTTAGTTCGAAATTCCAAGAATTACGGGAGTTACGATTTGCGGGGTAGAGGGGGGAGGGAGGGGAATTCCAAAATATACATTTTCTGCGTATTCACATAAGGCATCTGGGACTAAAATTTGGTGTTCCTAGGTCTTATAGTCTCCGAGATATAGGCGATTATACGAATGGAAAATCGGGAAAACCCCCATAGGGGGGAAGTGGGGGGGAAAATCAAAAAAATAAAACAAACTCGTATAGAATACACACATAACGCATCTTCGTGCAAAATTTGGTGTCTCTATCTCTTATAGTCTCTGAGATCCAGGTGTTCATACGGACGGACAGACGGACAGACGGACAGACAGACAGACAGGGCTAGATCGACTCGTCTCGTCATGCTGATCAAGAATATATATACTTTGTGGGGTCTGCCACGCCTCCTTCTGCCTGTTACATTTTTCAGCTCCCGCAAACCTAATATACTCTTGTACATTTCATGTACAGAGTATAAAAACATATTAATTTTTAGTTTCTACTATTGAAGTTAAGTACCAAGCTAAAATTGTATATTCTATGATTAGGATTTTTAGGATTTTGGCAATACTATTTATGTTTTAGGAGGGCTTCAATAAAGTTTTATTCATATTTGGAAATTTCAAATATGTTGTAGAACAAAATGAAATTTAACTAAAACTCAATTGTTTATAGTTACATTTTCAATTAGAAATAAAGTCAAAACTGTCGTTGTTCCACTTAGTTTTAGAAATGTTTTAAAAATCCGAGACACGAGACTGCATTAATTTGGGGGATAAATATTCTAAAACTGCTTATTGTAACGGCTCAATTAGTAAAGGTACCTTAACGATGCATGCAGAAATAAATATCTTATTTAAATTAAAATATATCAGACTCAAAGAAAGTCAAAAAATAGTTTGAATTATTAAGCTGATATTTAACTTTTGTTTATCACTACAGTTGAGCTATTGTCAAGACAGTAAGTTATCCTTTTTCTATATACAAAAAAAAAAAAAAAAATCAGTAAATTAACAATTGGAGAGACATCGATTTTTGTATCTTTTTAAGTGAAGTTAGTCTCATGGGCAAAGAAGAGAATGTTGTTTTGAAGAATTATTTTTGCAAATAAATACAATAAGTACAGTCAACACAAGATAGTAGTTTCTCATAGTGGTGACCAGGATTCGCTAAAAGTGCTCGTTGATCAGCTCTTTGGGAATGTTCATACCATTTCACATAGTTTTTTCACATTCATTTATTGATATAAGGTGGGCGAAATAATTAACTAGGACACTACGTTTCATAGTATAGCAACTGAACCGTTCAATATATTTTCAAAAAACAAATTATTGCTTAAACTTAATAATATTATCAATGGACTTCAAGTTAAATAAAGCAAATACCGCCATTTCACGATTGGCTGTATTAGCCACTCAGGTGTCAGTAGAGAGAAGCTAAATTCAAATATATTACGCGTATTCACGGAGCCTAAGTGAACATTCTTTAGAATAATTAGAATAAATAAATACTGATTTTTTTCCACATAGCAAAAAATCTGCATTTATGCAAATCGAGGTACAAACTGAAAAGTAATAGTAACATTTCAACAATTGCCCCACGGGTATAAACAACTTAATTCAACCTATGCAATGATATATTTATATATTTTTTTATATGGTATATACTTCTTGTACAAGTATGTATTCTTTGAAGACTTTCTTTGAATATCGAAAGTATACAACTGAATATAGAACAAGCGTTTTCGATTCCGCTAGATTGATCTTTAATTTAAGACATGGTTTTACGACGTGTTCTTTAAATATTTGTGGTAAAAATTACAATTACCTTTCACAGACTATAGAACAATTTATTTCACAGAATGAATTTTTCACCCACTTCAGTTACCCTTACGAGACGTCTCTACTAGAAAAACTGTCTGATTAAAGAGCAAAAATGAATTTAAAAGAAATCTTAAGGGGAGAGAACTGGTTGAACTGGAAAAAGACTTATGCACGAAATGTATTTATTATTTAAATTAATAAAATTCAGAATTTAAATATACAAATAAGAAATATGTGTTTTGAATTGACAATATGGGTTATAACCTTAAATTCCCCTCACTTATTCGGTTATTTGTGCCTCTGAATCGAAAGAAGTGTGTTTTTTGTTTGTTTTCACTGTAATTCTACAATTAAATATTGTATTAAGGTGTAAATACAACTGACATGGCCAAGGTGTGTGTTGGGTGTAAATATTTAGCGTATGCAGACACAGTTAAGAGTATTTATTTAGACCATTAAGCCACACGTATTTAAGCTTCTTCGTCAGATGGACTTTAGTTGCATTAAAAAGTCTGATAAAGTATGAATATGCGGGATATTGTTTTTATGTGCATTGCCATTCTGCTCCTGTTTTCCACATTAACAGAAGGCAACAGGAGATGCAACACCCGAGGACCAGGACGACCGCAACAACGACCACGTCCACAGCGATTTCCAGGACGTCCTTTGCCACCCCGAAGGCCTGGACCTGTGCGGGCTTAAAAGCATATATGTAACTAAATGCTTCTGCTTCCATTTAAGGAATAATGAACTCACAATATGGCTTCCTTAATAATCCAGAGATTTTTATTTAAATACATATTTAAAGTGTTTCCTTTTTAATTGCGAATAAATATAATGCGTGTGCACTGGACGATTTATAGCAAACATATACACCAGCATGTGGTCTAATAATAGGATGAGTCGCAAGACGCACTGTAGTAGAAGAAATCGCTAGATGACGATTCGCAGGAGCTAATTTCGATTCCGCCACCGCCAGTGCCGCCAGCGATGACCCACTCGCTATCAGAGTCGTCATAGCTATCGTAGTCATAGCTATAGTAGTCATAGTCGTAGCCATAGTCGTCATAGCCATAGCCGCCTCCATAGTCGCCAATACCCCCTCCATAGTAGTCACCAATACCCCCTCCATAGTAGTCACCGATACCCCCTCCATAGTCGTCAATACCACCTCCATAGTCGTCAATGCCCCCTCCACAGATATCAGAGTCATCTCCACATCCATAGTCGTCGTAGCTACCTCCAGAGTCATCGGAGCCACTTCCTGAGTCGTCGTCGGAATAATACGAAGGCACAGGTCCACCTGCTGTTGGGGATAAGTAGAAAACCCCAACTATCAGCACAAACAAATCAAAACGCATCTTTCTTTCTTTCTTCTCGGCCACTTTTCCAAGTAATTAAAGCACCGACTAATGTTCAATACTCGTATGATCTGCCTTTTATACTTTTTAAAATTCAACCCTATATGCAATGTTATAAAATAATCTGATTTTTAAAATCTGGGTATCGAATGCGTCTTCACGCTCGTGTTTTTTCTGTAATACTCTTGAATTATTCAGTCTCATTCCCGGATTCTTAAGGCAATTAATTCTAACTAGCTGAAGCAGTTTTGTTTTAACCTTAAATGCTTATCGGGGTATCCGAACATTGAGGAAAGGACAGAATCAATATGGCGAGCTCTGGATATCAGGAGAGCACTCCTTAAACTGAAGTGGCTCGAAATTTCCAAAGTTCTCACTTTCAATTTCTACAAACTCTGTACCTCAGATCGTTTTCAGATACAAAAATATCAGTCATTTTTTTAAACTATAGTAAAAGCTATTTATTTGAAATTTCAATAAAAAAATTACGAAAACTAAAAAAAAAAACAAAAAAAAAAAAAAACGGCGAATGCAGTTTATTTTGTGGTCCTTTTATCAGAATTCTGTTTAATAATAAGAATCTACGCTGGTGTAGTCAGAAGGGTAGCTGGAATCGACATTAGTTGTATTCGGAATCGGATTGGTAGTAGCAGTAGTTATTATAAGTGGCGGAATTGCCGGAATATTCGTTATAACCCACAGTCAATGGAACACATGTGGTTGGGGATAGTATAAAGTTAACCCGACAATCACCAAAAACTATGCAAAATTCATTTTTCGTGATCTTCTCAACCAGTTTTCAAAATCTGGGCATTCAATGCAGTTTTACGCTGGTGCTATGTTCTTGTAATCGTCATCAATTATTTGGAGAAAACAGACGGATCTAAATTCATATTCAATTCATTCAATCATTAGAATGATCATTTATTCCCAATTATGCTTGGGCATGATCAATGCATAAATACAAGCATCTGTTAAGCTCTAAGTTTTATTTATTGGAGTTGAAAATTTCCAAAACATTATGAAACTTTTACCATAGGTATGATGGCGAATATTACTTTATATAAACATATTATAAACAACGTGCTCTATCAAATGCTTTAGGACAAACTACAATTATAAGATCAAAATCTTTTATTGGTCTAAACATCACTTATAAGAACTAGTAGTAGGACAACGAGTCATCGCAGTAGAACTCTGTGCTGCTTTTACGCTCTTCCTTTTCAAATACAATCGACTTAGCTGCTGTCTTTCCACTATTAAATGTGGCTATAAAGCATAGCAGTGCGAAAACCGTCAACAATAATAAGCAGTTCATGTTGGCCCTTAGTTCTCCCTAGTCTGAACCTATATTAACTGGCTTTAATAGGAACAGATTTGTAAGTTGACTGCATAGTGGTGTTGTAGTGGGAGCAACGTTTTCCACGAAACCGTTATATAAATGCGTAATACAATCTGTCAATAATCCATAAAGCTATTCGGATTCACGATCTTTAAGAAGCATATCGATCGAGTCATATCAGAAGGCTTGTCTGCCTTTGCTTTACGATGTAAGTATTCACTAAGAAAGGAAGGCAATATTGCAATATTTTATTGTATTTATATTTTTCAAATTGTTGTTGGTAATTTATTGAACTTTTTTTTTAAGGAGGTGCATAAAATGAATGGGCTGATTAAAAACGCATAAGCAATATTTAAGCATATGGCGTACTAAAGGGTCAATAAATTCCTTGCACAAACGATGAATAAGTACACTTTTAATATAATAATATAATAATATTGTAGTAATAATGAAGAGTATATATGTGTGATTCAATGATTTTAGAGATATGAAAGTTTAAATAAATAGTATACAATTCAAGTTGATCTTTGAAATAGTAAAGGGATAAGATGACCTTAGAGCACACAGGATGTTACTGAAATGCGTTTCAAAATATTCGACCTAAGCAAAATCCGATTCTTTTTAGAAATAGGCTGAAATCTTTAAAAACCTTATAAAGTCAAATAAAACGATGTTTTTTTTAAAGCCATTAAGTCTCAATTGAAATATTCCTTTTATAAAACTCCGTAATGCCAAAGCCGAGGGAAATTTTTTTATAGCGATTCTGATTCCAATTGGTACGACTATAGTGATTTTGATTACAGTGGCTCAAGCGACTCCATTCATTTGGTATGCAAATAAAAAGCTTACTTCGTATTTTTGTTAATTAACCAATTCTGAATATAACATTATGTGTGTTTATATTTAATCACCTCGTTAGTCAAAAGCTGCACTTGGTTCGTTAAGCGCGCTAAACACATGTACAAGTACTGTGTATGTATGTGGCCAACCAACGACTGGCATTTCCGCCAGATGCCTTTATATACTATACGGTTATATACATACGTTTGCAGATTATATAATTGACATATTTACACTTATGTACCCTTTGTAGCTACGTAAAATTGTGGCAACTCTAAGTAAAAACAAGATAGAACGCTACAGTCGAGCAAGCCCGACAGTAAAATAGCCTGTACTCTCCACAAAAAGGAAAAATTAAAAAAAAAAAAATTAAATTATTAAAAAAAAATGAATGAATGAATTAATTAAAATAATTAATTTAATTAAATTAGAATACATGTTTATGTTCAGTTTAAACAGCATACATTTACATCACGTACCTATGCGTGTTTATATGCGTGTATGTATGCAGCACAAAGTTGAACAAAAGCAGCAACAACAACAACAGCTGCGGGCAGCGCTGCCGACAGAGCTGCAGGCAGCGCATGAGCAGCGATTTTACTTATGGCTATAACTTTCTTCAGAATTGACCTATCATGATGAAATTTGGCACACGGACACATTAGTACTAACTGGATGTACCTACCAAAATTGATTTTTAAATTCCGAGAATTGCGGAAGTTATAAGAAAAAATACGAATTGCGGGGGAGTGGGGGGGTGTATCAGAAAAAATAAACAAACTCGTTCTGCCTAGGGCTTATAGGAACCTTGATACCAATTTTGGTTATCCTAGCTCTTGTACTTACTGAGATCCTTGCGCTCATACAGACAGACGGACAGACGGACAGACGGTCAGACGGACAGACGGACAGACGGACATGGCTATATCGACTCGTCTTCTCATCCTGATCAAGAATATATATACTTTGTGGGGTCTGCCACGCCTCCTTCTGTGTGTTACATACATGCGCACAAAACTAGTATAGCCTTTCACCCTTTGGGTACAGGCTATAAATAATTGCTTTAAAAAATTAAGAGCGTTCCAACACCACATACATTTGGCTCTGCGTCTATTCACTGTACAGATGAAAGCACTTATAAAACTAAACTATAAACTTTATTGGGAATTGTATATGGTAGTATATAGCTTCGTTTCTTGAATAGAGTTGTTTTAGAGAAAATGTACCCGGCAAACCAGCCACAAAAATCGGTGCAATGTTCTAAAGAGGTATACCATTATACACATAGTTTAAATTGACTTTATTTTATACAAACATACTATACTTGTATGTTGTTCTCTTGCTTGACAACAGACAGAACCTTAGAACCCATTTGATCAGCTTCCTTTTTCGTAGTCTTTAAATAGTTGATAAACAAATTTAAACTTGACATTACGATATTTATCTGTCTAGGTTTAATACAAAAATGTAGTATTTGCCCAACTCAGGACAGATTTTAATTAAAGAACAACACAAACCAAAAGGTCTTTAGATACAAACAAACATACATATGTAAAAGGCTTACAAACGCTGATGACTAATATACCTAATGAAAGTTTTTGTATATATGTACTTCTATATCTCTTATATATTTCCCAAAACCTAATCATAAGGTGTAGAAGGCTTACGTAAATATTTAACGACCAATTAACGGGTCCATATGCTTGTGCCTCTCTAAGATCGACTATATAAAGAAAAGAGATCTGAGCTTTCAAATTCAGTTGCAGTTAAAGTCTCCGACGTGTGCATTCGATATAGATTTCGAAAATGTTATTTTTTTTGGGCACCTTCATATACGGTCTATTACTTTTTGCGGCGGCTAAGGACCTAATGGCACCAGAATGGGTGGCACCAGATAACCCCTTGGAATGGATGTATGGTGAACCGTCAAATGAGGCGGAATCATTACCGGAAAGTGAATATTTTTAAGAACAGAAGCAGTTTCCCAACTAAGATGTGTTAATATTGTGATATACTGCTAAAAAGGATCAAAGAATGAAGTGTTAAATAACTTTAAAATTCAATTTCTCTCAATGCAGAGAATTTTTTTTGAAAAACTGAAAGAGTAACATCATGTTTTTGTACCAAACACTTGCTACAACTGGCTTGTGATTGTATTATAGAAATATATAAACATATAGAGCAGATATAGTTAATACTATCATGAATATAAATCGTCTAGCACATATGGGAGATATATTGGAAAATCACTTTTGTATCAAATATAAATTTTAAGATTTCTTATTAAAAATGTAGAACTTATACAAAATATTTTCAATGCATCTAAGCATCTAAAAAATATATTTTTTAATAGAGCTAATATGGAGCTTGTGTTTTATAAAAAAACGGGCTGTTGTTTTATCTCATTTGGAGGATTACATATAAGGGAAAAATGCAGTGTTTTTCTTTATTTTCCACTGAGCAATGAATGCGATTTCAATTTGAAACGAAGACAGCATATGCGTGGCTTTTCTCAAGGACATTTTTATCGCAATACAATATTGATATATCTTATTCATTAATGGACTTATTAATAATGTAATCTGCCTCACTGTCGTAATTGCAAGCAGCAATGTAATATATACTTGTACTTAAGTATATTGCTGTTGAAACCCACTGGATGTTCGCGTTTGCTGTTTTTCTTGGTTCTCAGCTTTTAATTTATGACACTTTTTTTCGTGTTCGCTATTCTTTTATGTGACGTCACGAACTGTATTGAAACGTCTTGGCATTCTGATAACATAATATTTATGTTGAAGGAGTTCAATGGAAATTAAAATTTGTATTCTGCAATTTTCTTTATGTTTGCGTGTAAATTAAAACGAAAATCGTAAAAAAGTACACTTCACTCACTTCTTTCAAACTACAATTTTAATTGCAGCATTGGTAATTGTTTTTTGTAACTATATTTTTAAACTAAATTCAGCTTAACACGCGTATTAGACTGATCACAATTAGTCGCATTAGTTAGAAGAATAAAAAATACTTTGAGTTTCATGAATTGATTCCATTTATTGGACAGCAAACAGACTTCAAATAAACACACATTTTTACTTTAAAATGTGCATACTACTTATGTATATAAAAGATTTAATGCAATACAAAAAAGTCGAGAAAAGAGCATCATCTCTGATATTCTAATTGAAACATTTCTCTAGAAACGTTTGAAAGATAAGCATTCCGTTAGATAAAGAAGAACAATGTTTAATATCGTTTCTTCTGAGATAAATTTCTTCATATAATATCTTTAATGAATATCTTGAAGCTCAATATTCGTTTTTTGCTTGATTTCCTGTAATTTTTTAATCAATATATTTCCAAACATCTTAAGTAAAATCTTTTACTAGACATGTGTTTATGTTTTGTGAACAACTTTGGCATCAAAAACAAATATGGTTATAAATAACATATTTGGTTTTACCCTCTGCGTCATGTATTATGTGGAGTTTATTTCTAGACATTGGTATTTGCAGAAAATGGGGGAAATACTCTAGTCTGTCTGGTCAAGACAATGGCTGACAGAAGCCAATAATTTGGTGGAGGGCTATATAAGCGGTCGGTGCGGCAATTAGAAAACAGTAGCTAGTTGCTAATACAAACTCATACAAGCTCATACAAGCTAATACAAGCTAATACAAACTAATTGAAGCCAGCAAGGATGCGTTTGTCAATTCTCATTTTGTTGTTCTGCCTCGTCGCCGTAGCAATGGCACAGCGTGGTGGAGGCGGTGGACGTGGAAGAGGCAGAGGCAGAAGTGGTCTTAGCGGAAGTGGGGGCCTCGGTGGTCGGGGAGGAAATGGCGGAGGACGTGGCGGCTGGCGCTCACCTAGGAACGCAACAACGACAACAACAACAACCGTTGCATCAGATGTAACTGAAGAAACTACAGTTGCTTCTGACGAGGCAGCCGCCGACTCTGAAGAATAGAGACTACAAAATATTTTGGCAAATAAAAAACTGTGTATCGAAATGTAAAACAAGCTTGTGTTATTTTGTAGATGCAAAATAGATTTTGTATTACTTTTATAGAAATCGGAGCAAAATCTCTCTCTCTCTTCAAGAAGTGATATGCAATGTAACCTACCGAGTATATATGCTATCATATATATATATCAATTCAGCTGAATCGAACATAAGTCGTTAAAAAAATATATTTTAACAGATTCTCTGAGAACCAATTTTGGAGCTCAAAAGTACTTCAAAGTTCAACAAAACATTTTTAAAATGTTTGTTGTTAAATTTTTAATATTTTAAGGCTAGAATTCTTTATTGAGAAAGCTCGAGTGTGTTTTCGTTACACACTCTGAGCAATGTAGACCTAGTTTTAAAAAACCTTTTTTGTATTCTTCAAAGCAAGTGTTCTTCTTTGAACAACATATGATTCTAAAAATACTGGCATCTTAAGTCAAGTACGTAGTATTTACCATTTACGTCATTCAATATTTGAGTAATAATTCAAAGTGTCGAAATTTGAAAAAGTGCTTTGTATGCCTCGGCAAATGGTCTGATATCGTACGTCAATAAGTATGACGTCAGCAAATATAATTTTATGGAAAGCTATATAAGCGGTCAATGTACTTTTTAGAAACTAGCAAAGATGCGTTTCTCCATTCTTTTTGTGTAGTACAGTCTTCTTGCTATCGTAAGGGCCGGACCTTTTGCGGTCCCAAATACCCAGGTTGTGATACTTATGTATACTACTGGCATAGGAACTGGAACAGCACCACAAACTGGCAGATCGGGAGATTTAGAAATAAAATAAAAACTAAACTGAATATAAAATCGAGCTATTTACATAAATGTCTGAAGTAATGGACACATCCTGAGAATGCTTTTCGCAAGCATTGACTATTTTAAAGGGATATTTTTTTTTGGAACTCAATTTTTTTTGAGACGAGCATTAAAACTGGAACATTAGATTTAGATATATATATTTTTAAGACAAGATTTTGAGTTATTTGTTGAATTGTTTAAATATGAAGTTTAGTTTGCATTTGATGGAAAATTATTTAATTTATTAAAAGTTGATAAGTAGATAAGTTGTCTTGTGAGATTTGAGCGAAGGGCGATAGAAAGAAAACGACAGGAAGAATTTATGATGAATATAGGGAGAGGGAAAAGAGGGAGGAACGGGTCTAGCGTACGGTTGCTTGAGTTTTGGTTTCGTTTCAAACCTGTATAAGGTGTCTGGAGAGTTCAATATTGGAAATAATAAGACTTTCTTTATCAAACCCCTTCAGTATAATATAATTTGGTTTAATCCACAAAAGAATAAAATTATAATTATATATACAGAGCTAGACAGTTATAGCTAAAAATTGTATACTATTGAATAAAACAAAGGACATAATTTATCGAGATAATAAAATAGTGGATTAAAAATATATTAAACGTTATTTTAAAATCTATATTTTAGTAACTTATTTCTATTCTATTCAAAGAAAGTTTCAGTTGAAATATTGTATTGTTATACGCACTTGTAAGTATATACCAGCTAATTATGATATTTCCGAGCTGATTATTTAGATGATGTAGCAGTATGTATTCACAATTAAGTGTTAATCCCATTTGTATTTGTGGCCCGTGTCGAATTCAAAACATTTGCAAATACTCTAATG
The DNA here is from genome assembly GCF_003285725.1 of Scaptodrosophila lebanonensis. Taxonomy (NCBI): domain Eukaryota; kingdom Metazoa; phylum Arthropoda; class Insecta; order Diptera; family Drosophilidae; genus Scaptodrosophila; species Scaptodrosophila lebanonensis. Next base: position 10,616,748 of record NW_022060742.1, on the reverse strand, counting down.
AGAGTTATTCAACATCTTCAATTGCTTTCTTCAAGCTAATTAAACAAAGACAATTCGTACAATACCATATTTCTGGCTTGTCTCGCCGTTCAAAATCTGAATAAACAATCTGGTGCGCAAAACAAAATGCATAGACGACTATCAAGGTCTGCCTAGAAAGGCCCAAGAACTTTTGACTGCTTGAAAATGTAGCTAAAAAAATAAACAAAAGATTGACTTTGGCTATAAAAGACATCGTGGCTGAAAATGATAATCATTAAGTAGTTGTGATCGGAACCAGAATGCGTCTGTTTATATTTTTGGCAATTGTCAGCGTGGCTTACGGCATTGAATACAGCGAGCCGTTGGTGAGACTCGCAGTTCAGCCAATTGAGGGTATCGATGAACCTTTGAATATTGAACCACAAACTAAAGATATTAAACTCGCAGTTGAGCCCCTAGTGGAGCCTGTGGAAGTGTTGCCCGAGCCTGCCGTAAATATCGCCATTGCGCCTTTGATTGATGCTGATGATCAAGAAGTAGACGCTGCTGCCGTACCTGAGCCAGATGAGGAATCCGTTGTGGATTCTTCGGACAATGAAGTCGATGTCGGAGCGGAGAATAGACGACCAAGGCGCCGATTTGGACGTGGCAGGCGCAACCCTCGTTTCAATTCACGCAGACGTTTAGCCCGATCGGGCTACTATTACGACTGGAATCAGGCACCCAACTATTGGCCCAGCTGGGGATATCCTCAGTCATATGGCTGGAATGGTGCCTACAACCCTTGGGGATCAGTGGGCTTGCCTAGACCTGTAGTTCCACAAGTTCTGCCTGTCTTGCCGTCTCGCCGTGGACTTAGACGTGCACAAGCAGCCGTAATTCCAGCAGCTGAGGATATTGCACCCGAAATTGTTACTGAGGTTGCCTAATTTTGCAAATGTTGATTTGAGTTCGTTTTGGCTAATTGCATAATAAAAGAGTGTACAAGCAAATGGTTTCGAGTTTTGTCTAACATTTAGGAAGGGTACAAATATGGTTTGCAAAAATAAATACGCGTATATATTCTATTATTTTTTCATAAATATTTTTATACAGCCAAACAGTATTACATTAGTCAATTGATTTTTAATTCAAATTATTTTAATGAACAAAAATATAAAACTGAATCCAAAATTGTATTAGAAATGGTTAATACAAAATTTCCCCATTTTCAATTTCATACAAAAAAAATAGTCTCAAATTTTTCAATTGATGCCTAAAATTAGAAATTTTTTAGGTTGTACTAAAAAGATTGTTGAAAGCCAGCAGACTAAGACGTTTGTTTAACTATCTCGTCAGCTAAAAGAAGTAAAGTTGTATATTTTGAATTTTGTTTTTGGTAAACTCTTCTCATTTTTGGGCTCCAATGTGTGTTTCTATATCAAACTTTATTTAGTATAAGTCTAGAGTCTATGCTCTGCAAATCCAGCGAAACAGTTCTCCTTGCATTCATTGTAAGAAGCAATGTGAAGATTTTCTCGTACATATATTGACATGTTTATAAACCCACTTCGTCTCTTTTAACGCTCTATTCTGAGCGCGATTGTCCGACCTTTCAATCACATTGAAAAGCTGCCATAGAAATGTTTGGTTACAAAATTTGTCCTCTCTTGGTTAAAGACTTATATCCTGCTTCCCAATGGAAAATGCCCTTTTGAAATTGTTCAGTTTTTGCTTTTCTTATTGAATTCATTGATCAGTTATGTATGTACTATATCTGCTAGATGCTAGATGGCAAATCACGTTAAAAGATGACGTGTTGGCGTTACTAAATATTTTATCTATTTGTTAGAACATAGTTTATGATTATCGAACTTAAGTTCATAATATAGTGTAGCTTTTGTTCCTATGTCGACTGCATCAATAAAATTTAGTAGAAATAGGAAAATAAATTTACATACAGAAGAAACTTGATTGACTTATGATGGCTTTGTTGATTTTGTTGGGCGTTTAATTCATTATGTTTTCAATTATTAACTTTTTTTCTAGCCATTTTAATGTTGGAGTCACGTTTTCTTATCATCCTGAATGTCTTATGTACATTAAAATGCACTAACAGACCTTCTATGTCTACAATTTTTTTCAACGATCGATCAATTTTTGTCTGCATGACAACAGACAAGGATTATTAATGAAAAGCAGCTTCGTTGAATGTTCTTTCAGAATAAAACTCTTTTAACGGGTCGAAGCTTCTAAGAGACTTTAATTTTTTCCTTGTTACAAATGGCATCATATGATTGCCAGATGAAAAACTCAACGATTGGATAGTACAAAGATTCCAATCTTGAAGCCAATCGTTTTATGTACTTTATGAAAAAATGAAATATGAAACGAGTGACGGTTTGTGGGCGTAGTACCGGAGAGAATTTGTTTCGCTAATAACTATTCTTAGAATTGACCGAATTGAATAAAATTTTAAACAACAGTAGATAATTATATATAAATTATGTGTGCAAAGTTTGGTTTAGGTAGCTTTTTGAAATGTGGACGCTATTGACGAAATTCGGCAGAGGGGGAAGGGGGAAAAAAAATAAACTCGTCCTTTCTCGGACGTAGAAGAATCTGGATACCAACTTTGGTTGTTCTAGCTTGTATAGTTCCTGGGATCCTTGCGTTCATCCAGATGGACGGACGGACGGACGGACGGACGGACGGACGAACATGTCTAGATTGATTTCTTTCGTCATGCTGATTCAGAATATACTTGTATATACTTTATGGGGTCGGAGATGCTTCTTTCTGCATGTTACATACTGTGCACAAACCTAATATACCCTTTTTACCCTTCGGGTACAGGGTATAAACAGTTGAGCAAAGTTTAGTTTATGTAGCTTGGAGTTGTAAACAGTAATGACCAAATTCTGTTGGATAGGATTAGGAGGATTGGATCGATTTGTCTTAATTCAGCCTTTAACATCTTTTGAGCATATCTATTTATAGCCTTCAAGCTTATAAAACCAATAGCGTGCTATAATTAGCTAGACAGGTGGTTTTGCTGGGAATTTTCTGGCATTTAGAATTTAAAATTAAAATATACATACTAAGTGTTATATAAGTAACTAAATGTGTAGGATTATAACAATAACAATACAAGAAATATTGACAATGTGCTAGACCAATTTGGAAAATTTTGGCACTTCAAGCTGAACAGATATCAAAATACGAGTGGTATTATGCACGTCATTCAATATTTGCGTTCTAAAACTATACTCCACGGTTGAAGCTTTTTCTTGTGCGGAATAATAATGGTCGAAAACATATGTTTGGCTGGCCAAGACAATGAGAGTCGTCGGCAATACAATATTCGCGCCCACTTGGGGTGGAAGTATATAAGAGCAGTCAATACTTGAATTAGAGCGCAGAAGTAAGCGAATAATTTGGAAAACATGCGTATCTCCATTCTGATATTGTTATTGGGCCTCATCGTCATTGCCATGGCAGAGCCACGACGTGGACGTGGCGGTTCTGGCAGAGGCAGAGGTGGTGATGGTTTTAGAGGACGTTCATCCTCTGGCGGTCGGCAAGATGGTCCACCTGGTAGGGGAGGTCCACCTGGTAGGGGTGGTCCACCTGGTAGGGGTGGTCCACCTGGTAGGGGTGGTGGTCGTCGTGATCCACCCCGTGTTCCTGGTTGGGGATGGGCCGGACCTTGGGGACCAAGGCCAACCCTTACAACTGTGGCAAACGCCACAGCTTCCACCGCTGCCGTCGAAACGACCACCGCCGCGACAACCACACTTGCTCCAACATCCACTTCAGATACAACTGAAGCAGCTACGGAAGCAACTGAAACGACAGAGGAGTCTGCTACTACTACTGGTTAAGGAATGGATATTGAATCTGATGATTCTTTCATCGTTTCACCATATACCTGCAATAAATATTTAATGTTTACAATTGAAGTGTGTTTTTGGGAAAACGTTTCTTTCAGCGTTTCTTAAGCGATTTATCTAATCAGCAGCTATCTGCATGTTGAGGCAAGACGTAAAAAGCCAATGGCAACTAATGCCGCAGTCAGCCAGACTTCAAAGGTGGTTGCCGGCGGCATCGAAACGAGAAGCGAGCAATCAACTAACCTGCCATATGGCACAATATTGAAAAATCCAATCAAAATGTTAATTCCATGGTATGAAAAACCATAAAACCAAAGTGCGCATTATGTTGTTGGCTAGTCCGAGAAATTCATTGTAAAAACCATCGTGGAAAAAAAAACAATGTGAAAACAACAAGCGCGTACAAAAATAAAAGCAAGCCACCGCCTCTTCAGGAATCTAGATTTAAGTGCACAATTTAGAGGCGCTGAAACATTTTCCACCAACATACTCGTACATAGCAAAAAAAAATTAAATGAATTTTATGCAAATGCCGGCTGTGCAAACCCTTTGGTCGGCCGGTCTGGCGGACAGCTCTATTGGCGTCCCATCAGGCGCCACTACTTGTTGATTCAACGGAAAACACGACCTATGCCATCCGCCAGCCTCAGAGCATAAAAGGCTTCGTTCTATGTTGCCACCAACACCAACGTTGTTGTGACGCATGCCCCCTCCACCCCATGTTTATTTTTATGCTCAGCACTTTGGCTGGGGCTTATAATTTGGCGCCAGCAACCTCTCAAAGGAGTGATGGGAGTGGGAGGAATGGGGCGAGTTAGGGGAGGGGCCATGCCCCGAGTGATGAAGAGCCAAAGCAGAGTTTCCTTTTTCTCTAGTACGCGACGAAGTGAGCTGGAAAAGTAAAAAGCAAACAAATCCAAATTGCAAGTAAAGACTTCCTGCAATTTTTTTTAAAGCGTGTTGGTATTATTGCCAGGTTTTTGCAGAATTTTCTCTAATATTGGGTTTTGGTGTGAGACAAAAATAGCTGAACGTTTCTTTTAAATTGTCATTATTATTATTCATGTTATACAATACTTTTCCAACGAATTTATGGTACTATATATAAACACATATTTTGTGTTTAAAAATAATTCTTAATATTGGCGAAGATCAGATTGAAGAGCATTTTATTGATTCGATAACATCCTACTGTGTTTCGAGAACTCCAACATTTCTATTTGGGGCCTGGACAGGGACTAAGAGATGTTCCAGTATTTGATTCGGGAGCTTCCCAGTCTAGGCTTATTTCTCTTCACCTGCCTGAGGCATAATGGAATTTGTCCAGCAATAAAATAAATGATAAATACTTTAGCTAAACATTACATAGACTACTAATCTTCTTTGGAAAACATTTATTCAAAATTTTTTTCGTAATATTGCCGGATGATGAAGATCAGATTGGAGAGCGTTCTATTGATTCGTTAGCATCCTACTGTGTTTCGAGAACTCCTTATTTTTATTTGGGGCCTGGACAGTATTTGTTTCGGGAGCTTCCCCGCCTTAGTTCACCTGCCTTAGTTCACCTGCCTTAGTTCACTTTTTGGCAGCTTAGAATGCCATTTGTGGAGTAGCTCTACTTTTTCCTTCTATGTATATTCCCTATATATCTTTCTTCAACTTGCATAAACAGTTAATTGACGATTTATCGATAAGTGCCACTTTTGTTGTACTGCCTGAGGTATAATGGAATCAGTTTAAAAATAAAATAAATAATTTATTCATTTATTTATTTATTTCATCGACAAACAATGCAGTCGACGTAAAAGAAAAAAAATATATATACATATACAAGTATACATAAAAAAAATCATTACAATAGAGAACTTAAACTAAATAAAACCAAAGATAAATACTAATAAATAATAAATATTTAAGCTAAAATTGCAAATAAAAATAAACATTTATGCATCAATTGAATTGCTGGTTATTTTCTTAGCATATTCAGCATTTTGTGAACGCCCAAATGTATGCTATGAAATTTGAATTTATTGTGATTTTAAATTATGTTATGAAGTTATTCAAGGGCGTAGGCAGCTTTTTACCAAAGTGGGGGGCCAAAAAATAAAAATGTTGATTAAATAATGCACGATGCATTTAAAAAATAACTTATGCATATGATCAATGAGAAAACTTCAACAAATCCAACTCAGATCCATTTTTTTTTGTAAGAAGGAGGCTGAAGAGATCACACCCTGCTGATCTTCCCAATAGATTTATTTAATCTAAGTATAAATAATTAATAATTAAATGAAATAAATAATTAAATAAGACTAAACTCCTAGTTTAAGCTGTAATTGTATATTTCTATAAGTTTAATTTAAGTTGTTGTAAATAATAACAGTAAAATTAAAGTTTTATACAAATTAAAAAAAGATCCATTTGAAGTCGAAATAATGCGTCATAAAAAGAACGTGTGGTCGACTTTATATTTTTTCTAGGGGGGGCAACGGCCCCCCCCCCTGCTCCGCCTGCCTACGCCCTTGAAGTTATTGGAGCAATTTTTACGCTTTTCGACTCGTTTGCTGCATATTTCTAGCTGATTTACATAATAAAGATATGCTAAGAAAAAGTTAGTGAATGTGGAACTGGTGATGAAAAATAATGCTGTGATATACTACTTATATAAGTACATTCGAGTATAACTGATTAACATAATTTGGAAATTAATTGACTCACAAAAAGAAACTAATGAATGTTTCAAACGTTGATTGTTATTGGATTTTATAGTCATCTAGTCAGTTCAGTGTTTAAAATTATTCGAATACTTTTCAAAAAATATCGATAAATGTTGAAAAACTCAAGCTTTCTTCTTTATTTAAAAGAGAAATGCTCACTCATATGAGTAATGCAAAGCATATATAAACAATTGAGTTAAAACATGTAACTACACTACATATTTGAACTCAATTGTTTCATACTTGTATTGTTGGCAATAAACAGATAAAGTATAAATGTAACAGTAGAATTTAATTGAAAATGTATTTAACATACATACTCGTATTCAAAGCTATGCCTTTAAATGAATAATAAAGATTTAGAAAAAAAGCTATGCTTAACACAAGTACATAACAACATACGAGTAAGTGTATTAAATCATAGAGATAATTGTATAAGTGATACAAAAACAAAAACAAATTGTCATTCTTGTTGCTTTTTGCTTTTCAGTTCCAATTAATGTGCCAAACCATGAAAAACAACTTGACACAAAATTGCACAGAATGTGTCCGACGTTTGTGAAAATGTCCTGCTGATTACAGTGAGGCGAACAAGTGTCTCCCCTTCCCCTTCCCCGCTTTCTAGCGTTCGCTCTTCGTCGTCTGTTTGTCCGAAATTTCGCTTTCAATGTACACTAATTTGCATACAAAGAAGAAAAACAAAAAAAAAATTACATACGGCGACCATTTTTAGGATCCCAATGGGGTCTCGCCATGGGGGGTCCAAGAACCCCACCGTGACGCTAACGTCAGGATAGCCGCATGTGTTTTATTTTTATGCTCTAAACACAAGTACTTCGTTGATTTTGTTATTTGTTTTTATTTGCGTGTCTCGCTTTGCCGTTTTTTCCATTCATTTCAGTTTTTTCAGTTTACGTGCGTTCGTCTAAAAATCGTTTATATACTTAGTACAGTCGGTGCACGGTTTCCTTTCGACATTTGTATTCGTTTGTCTATGTTAGCTATTGTTGTTGTTGTTGCTCTTCGGGTTGGGGTTGGGGCAAAGCAAATGTTATAAATAAACACAAAGGAAAGCGAAACAGAGACAGAGACAGAGGACGGTGAGAGCGGTGAGGAAACGGAAGTGGTTAAGCTGTTATGTCAATGATGGCTGACGCTCATCAAGCCATCAGCATGCCCAAGCGTCAAACTTTTACACACACACATACTCATTCACAAAGTCAAACACACACACACACACACGCATACAAATGCACATAAAGTGAATTGTCGAAGGCGTCAACAAGTAGAAATCGCTAACAAAGTTATTAAGTGCCTCGTGCCTTTGCCTTTGTCGCTGACTGCGTGTGCGTGTTCGCCATCTGATGTTTATTCCTTATTTTCGGTTTATTAAGCACTATATTGTGAAAATGGAACAACAACCATAATAACGATGATGATAATGTCGTCGCATCAGCAGCAGCTCAACATCACAACATGCGCCGACCAAATGGATTACTTATGAGTAGGTTAGGTCAGGTCAGGTCAAGTGTTAAATTAAGGCTAGCTGGAGACCCTTTGGATGCGTTACATACTCGTATGTGTGTATGTGTGTGTGTGTGTATGTCTGTGTTTTGTACATGCTTCGCATAGTTGATTGATGTAATTTAACAAATGTCCTGACATACAAGCAACACGGCATTATGTTGTAGATATTATTAGCCGGGCCAGAAGACAAAGAGATTTGCCTTCATTTATGATGTAATACATTTTAGATATCAGTCCATCTAAGAAATTACTTTTAAGAAACGCAAAATATGTCAGAAATGGGTTGGAAAGGCGCTACGCGAAGAAAATAGATAAACAATAGTTGTATTTGATTTGTATATTTAATAAAATATATTCTTTTGATACAATTAAATTCTCATTTAGTTTTTTTTGAAATTCATCTTCATCTTAGAAGCATCTTTTTGGTTGTTAAGTACTTTTATTTGGGCATGCAATTATTTGTAAAACGATCGATAAAATATATCTCTGTTCAGAAGCCTAAAATTGCTGCAGTTAATCATTAATTTATTTATATAACGACAAATAAAATACTTATATGCTCACCCACCCCACACTTCTATCGGATGATGTAGAGATGTTAAGCAGTCGATGGAACATATTTCTCATCAGAAGCTTAACATTCCTGTAGATAATTCTAAACTTAATCGGATATCTGAGAAAAATATTAAACTTATGACTAAAAAAATGGGAATTGCTTTAAAATCTACATCGGATGATGTAGAGTCGCTTGACAAATCCAACCCAATTCTTTTTGAAAAAATAACGCACGTAAAATTAAACGTAACGTCTACAAACGTAAAATTGGTTTTGTTTAACTTTCCTGATTGACTGACACATCCGCATAAATACCTGCTTAAATCACCACTGTTGGTCTGATTCAAAAGGCGTTTAAATTACAAGACTGATTGTTTCAAGTTTCGATCACAAATAAATGGAAAATCCAAAAATTATTATTGCTCAGCAAACTATTTGGCGCATATTTATATAATTTACTCGATGAGCGAGAAAAATTAGTGTGCACGTTCTTTTACAAAATTTTTCATTTCTGGCGGTGGCAGAATATGTTTAAAATGTATATATGTACTGTCAGTAAAGAAAAATTGACTGATCTGGTTTGGTTCATAATATAGTTTTTTTTAATTTAAATTTTGAAAATTTCCTTTTCTTCTATCAATAATAAGACGCTCTCAAAATGGTTTACATGGGCAGACCAATAGACCATCAATTAAAGTATAAACAGGCATATCTAGTCGTAAATTAAATAAAACTCAACTTAATATAACTTAATAACCGATATGCCCAAGATATGTTTAGGAACCTAAGATGTGCTTAAGCTAAAAGAATAACTAAAAAACTTGTATTTGTAAAATTTTCAGCTATTTAAGCTTCGCATTTGCAATCGCATCCATTAATTGCGATTTTTGCAGCATCGGCAATATTTTGATCATAATTAATTATTTGTTTACTCAGTATAAATGTGATAAGTTATATGTATTGCTGATATGTCCACATAATGAAGCTTTAAGGTTTGCATTAAAAATTGCAATGAAATAAAAAATTCGCAATAATACTAAATTTTGAAAATTGTGTAATTGAAAAGCCCCACTTTTATGCTATTGCTGTCAAGTGAGTGCAAATACTTTAAAAGTTTAAAGCTGCTTTTGCTTTATTTGTATCTGCTCCTCTATCTCTCACACTCAAGTGAGTTTTTAAGGAAATGAGTGCCGACAAATCTTGTCAGACTGCGGCTAAATTTAATTCCCTGGAGTTATCGAAAGCTGACTTCTTGCCCCGACCTTCGAGTTATCATTAGCACAGCTAACAATGCGGCAGTGGGTCAGTTGGTGCTCGTCTGGGTTGGAGACGTTAACTGGAAAATCGATTGCAATCACAGCAACTGCCAACGAAGCGATGTCGTCCCCTTTGGTTGACCTAGCAATTTTCTTTGAACTTTTGCCCCAAACTTTTGGCCAGTTAGTGCAGGCATGTGTATGCATGTGTATGTCTTTCAGAGACGCCCACAAGTAGTACACGATTCGTAGTCGTTTGTGGTCTGGAGTTAAGTGTAATGGACTTTAACTTATTACCACTAAAGTTGTCTGTGGCCAGCAGCAAACGTGTTTCGTGTCGGCACTATTGACCAGAAAATGGCTTGCGGTTTTAGTAAACTCAATGCAATTTACACTGATAAAATGGAGAGTTTCAAAATCAAGTTGGAACTAATGCCAATTTATTTCACAACGAAATATCGAACTGTTTTGCCTTCAACAAAATTAATTTTTGAATATTTCAAAAGCACGTGAAGTGCTGCTTGAACGTTATTCTTGTCAACAGTATTAAGCAAGAAGCAACAGATATATCACAATAAATATGAATTGGTTGACGCCTTCTAATATGTGTTCGTTTATACTTATACAAAATCACACACTTCCACATGAGCTTGTTTTGATAAATTGGTTGCCAACTCAAAATGTACAGATTTTTGCAAATTCTTCCAATTTAGGCGCAATCTATTTATATAAAATTATTTTTTTTGACTAAAGGACTGTTGATGAACGCTCAAGTTGAAGGCAGGACAGAAAAGAAAATGCGGCCCACTTTTCTATGAAAAACCTTAATTTTTCAATCGATTGACCTCAAACTTGATAATAAGTATTTATTTGGATTTAATGTATTTTATAAACAAAGCGTTACTTCCGGTTCAAATTGTTTAGAAAAGGGGAACGGCTGTTTTATTATTTTTAAGGAAAAATTTAAACGCACGTGTATTGTTTCTGTCTGTCTGTTTGTTTCCATTTATACTTCTCCTACAATTTAGGAGCTAGAGCTTCTCCTGAAATGACTCACCATGTCAGAGCACTTTATTATATAATATATGTACTTATAATTTATAATCTAATATATAATAATATGACACATACAAATAATAGACTTGAAAACTGTTTTATGGTTTCCAAAGATATGGGATGCAAATGGCGAATTGAGAATGTTGTAATCATATCTGATAGTTTTACATTGCTCGAGGGCTCCGAATGATGACCATAGATAGCTGAATAAAAAATAAGTAGAAAATAAAATAGTTGAGTATATAATTTGTGGGCCATAAGCTTTGATTAAATTTACGCTGCAAGACATAGTGAAGGGATAACCTTATAATTTACAATAAATATTATGATTTATTTATCAATATATTGAATTTTAAGGTTCTGCAAATCAAATTATTCAGAAATATTCTATTACGCTATTGTCTATTATTTAAATAATTTAGATCTTGTCAAAATGCAATAGATTTCAAAGCAATGTAGCGAGCTTTATTCAACTCTAAAAAATTACTAATCATTGCGAGTCAAATATGAAGTGCTTGTCCCTGTTGATTCAAAAAAAGATTCAAACTTAAGAATTTTGAAAATAACAAATAAATGATTTTGGCATTTGAAATTTCAAACTACTTTCAATTGTAAAAATAAACAACAGGAATACAGGAATGGATATGAACACTTGTAATTCTTAAGTTATATGAATGAAAATTAATTGATACTTACAATTTATTTCTCTCCGTGTACAGCTAATACATATGCATATGTTAGTAGACACTTGTAACTATAATTTGGAGTAAAGCAACTGTTTGCTCTTGCTTAGTTAGTAAACACATCAAGTCGAAGGCTGGCAAAATGAATGGCTTGGAGCTGCAGGACACGCACATGACTATTGGCCGTGAGTGCTTCTTCAAATGAATTCCAGACAAATCTAGCCTTTGCTTAAGTGTCTTTGCTTAATATACGCGTATGCTTCCCCCATTTGGATTAGAACTTTACTTAATTTCTAATAGAATACGCTCGTTTGTATCGTCTCCAGCAAAAAGATTTCATTTTCAATTAAGTAAGCAAAGGCATTTTCTCAATTACTATGTATTGGAAAAGGCACAAGAGAAATACAGCATGCAGCTATTATCCTTTTTGCATTTGAAGCAAACAGTTTAGCATTTTCCATTCGATAAAGTGGTAGAAGCAGGTGCCTTTTTGCTCGCTCGCTGCTTTGTCAACTGTCCAAGGATGTGGAGGAAGCCCCTTGCATCCTGGCAGTGTGCAGCTTGCCTTTTTGTATCGAAATTGAATTGATTTTGTCATTGCAGTTTCATTTCATTACGTTCAAATACAAACTAAATCAGACTTCAGCTCTTTCAATCGCATTGCAGCGCATCGTACAATAAATATGAGAGGACAAGTCAATAAGTTGTGGAAGCATACATATATTATATTCTTTCGATATACTCGTCGCTGTGTTGCAGCTAAAAATGTAATCTGCTAACCAATTACAGTAACAGATGCTGCTATAAAATGAGAACGTAATCTTTTATGAATTTCTTTGAATGTTTGCCATCGTGGAGGATGTTGGCAACTAACTTCCGCGAAATGTGGGGACTTTTGCAGTGTCTGGAGGCGTAGTTGTGATAGTTTCTTGTTTAAGTCAAGTTATATTCCAAGAAATGCTATTGGTATAATTACTATTTATTATAATTAAACAGCAGAAGAACTTGTACGCCATTCAATTACAAATAAGGGACTCTTGTTGTCAAGCAATTAATCCACAACTCATGGCAAACTGCTGCTGAGGTTTTTTAATAACCTTCTAATGAGCCGGAAAAGTCCTATTATTAGCACTTGAGCTTATTAATTAAAAAATTGTGATGTGCTCTAAATAGATAATGGCGCGATAGGCTCGTTTTAGGTTTCCACGGCGGGCGCAAGCTAATTGCGTGCTTTTTTAATTTAAGCCAAAAATTAAATGCGTATATGCACCAAAATTGAAAAATGTCAATTAGGAAATTAAGCTCGGAGCTATTCGTAGGCTTTAGGCTTAAGATTCTGTAGCTACGGCGCTGAAATGTATGCTACAATATTTGTGGCACGGCAAAAGTTGACTCTAATGACATCAAAAATGGCGCCGTCTTTTAACGTACAAGCAAATCGAATTAAATTGTTACATACGCCAGTTATCGGGGTATGATTAAGTGTGCGTGTGCAGGCCTGCTTGGGTGTATTCGAATGACATTGATTGGCAGTGAGCGGCGCAGGCAAATGAGTCCAACTATGGGAGCTGCCTTGCTGGGAAACTGTGCTGACAAGCTGCCTGCTGCCCGCAATTGAGTTAAGTGCGTGTAAGCCGTTCAGACTGATGTTGAAGTTACCAGCCAGCCTGCCAGCCGGCCTGCCACCCAACTAACCATTCAATGTCGATGTTGTCGCACTGCCGCCTGCTAATTTTATTGTCGACATTAAAATTACCAACACGTGCTGGCAAAGTCAGAGCAAAACGATCATACAATTTCGTTTTTCACACAATCTTCTTCTCTGGCCGACTGCTGCCCTGTCGACCTGCTAATGGCTGGCCTGTCAATCACAGAGTTCAGCGCGACATGCCCAATACACGCGCCACGTTTACGTGTCCACGAGTTGTTTACACAACAATTTTCAATGCCAAGACCAGTTTGCGTTTTAAAAGAGCACACTATCTTTATGTAAATGCGGAATAAGCGGACTGGACCATCTCTAATCTATGAAATGCTTGATTTATAAAGTTGGCAAAGATAATTAACTTAGAGCTCAGAAGGTCCACGTGGATTGCATTCATGGGAATAATAGTCATTATGCAAATATGTTGTTTACACAACTACTGAGGATTCGAACTAAAAGGTTTAATAGCTATAAGCTGTAAACAAATTATATTGCAATTCCAAGAAAATTAATTTCTTGTTTATTGCTAAGAATTTTCATTTTCATTCAATGTCCCAATGAAAATTTGAATCTTCTTTTTAAATGTATAAGTATTAGGCAAATATGTTGTTTACACAACTACTGAGGATTGGAACTAAAAGGTTTAATAGCTATAAGCTGTAAACAAATTATATTGCAATTCCAAGAAAATTAATTTCTTGTTTATTGCTAAGAATTTTCATTTTCATTCAATGTCCCAATGAAAATTTTAATCTTCTTCTTAAATGTGTAAGTATTAGGCAAATATGTTGTTTACACAACTATTGAGGATTGGAACTACAAGGTTTTACAGCAACTACTATTCAAGCTGTAAACAGTTTATATTGAAAATCCAAGAAAATGAATTTCTTGTTTATTGCTACGAATTTTCATTTTCCCTTAAACTTCTCTTTGAATGTAGAAGTATCTCAGCTACAAAATAAATATTCCATATGTGTGTACAGAATATTGTAATTATTATTTGCAATTTATTTATGTAACACGCTTAAGTAGTGCTTTTAGCGCCGATATATTCTTGCGTTTGATGGCCTCGTCGATCTCCTTATCCAATTCATCAGCTTTGTACTCATCATACTCATCCAACATGATGGGCTCTACTTCTTCGCCATCGGAATTCTCCAAATCCAATTTATCTAGCATATCCTCAATTGTGCGCCACTCTGCTTGATTATCGCTAAGCAGATCCGCCACAATCTCGCTACTTCCTACAGTCGTTTCGCTCGGACTTCCATTGCCGGCGAGCAATTGCTGTAAGATCTGAAATATAGTGGCATTAAACTGATTCGTTTCTGGGCCAATAGGTTGCCGTACAGGTGCGGAGTGCGCAGCCACACAGAGTGTCGTCAGAACTAGAATATTGAATGTGTTTGTGTACATGGCTACTGAAACTTTGGAATTTAACTTTAAAAACCGCTTTTATATACGTTTCGTACGGGTATCTAGCTGCATTTGTAACTGAGCTGAGCCGGAAACGAAATCTTAACAGTTACAAGGTGTACAGATTTAGTTTCTGTTAAATCTCATTGGCTGTGAATGAAAGGTCTCTTCTGTTACTTAAGAACAAATATTTTCGTCTACCCACGCGTTATTCTTTACGTTCTTGTAGCAAACAACAGCCCTGACACTCGCACTTGTTCAAACAAAATTCAGTACAGACAACCAAATGACTTCATGGCTTAAACAAAATTGTCAACAAAATTGTTTCTGAGTCATCTTTAGATAGATAAGTAGGAATATACATAGATGCTTGATTAAATGCACTTTCTCGGAAGTATTCTTTACTTTTTCCTCACAGCTGCCGCAATACAAACATAAGTGTTTTGTTTATATACATTTTTGAATCTCAGATCAGCGGAAAATTCTTAATCATTTCCCTTTACATTTTTGTGTAATCGCCTTAATATAATAGAATGAAATAGAATATAATATAATAGAATTAAGTTTTTAACAGTAGTGATGAAATTAAATTTATTGAGTTTTTCTTTATCAACCTTTTATTCCGGTTGTGCAAATATACTTTCACTATTTTTTTTATTTCTTATGCATATAACACGTGCATAAAAAATCGCTGTTGGCTTTTTAAAAAATTTGAAAAATATAGTAAGCTGTATATTTATAAGCACTTGTTTAAATACAAAATTTCAATGTGGTCTCAATGTCTGTTTCCAAGGCATTTACATTACAATTACATTTGGGAGCAAAAGAAGGTGTTTACTTTTTAGACATCGGCTTACGTCACGGTCAGACAGGCAAATAATTTGCACGCAAATTTATCTAATTGACCAAAGGTAGAAAACTATAATTTAGTATTAAGTTCTTAACTGAATTAATTGAAATTAATGTGAAATTATGTGCCTGACTGAGGGAAATCCCGACCGAACGTATGGTTTGGGAATATTGTCTGAAAAATAATTATGGTTCAGTTCTTCATTTTAAAGGTCTCACTGAGTTCAACTAATATCAAAACTTTGCTAGTTTTTTTATCTGCATTTTCGTTTACAATAGTCAAATGGTGGCAGAGTTTAAACGAGGTTATTTTTGTATTTTATTTAATATTTTTGGGTCTCTTTCTTGTTATTATTGTATAAAAATAAAAAACAACGCAGATATTTTAAAATGTAGCGAATATTTGAGCAAATAATTTGCTTGTGTGGCCAAATGTTTAAATATGTTACGGGTATAGGGCAAGATTTTATCCAATTTTGTGTGTGCTTTTAAAATTTTATTTTAAAAAAAATGAATGCCTAAATAATAAACTCTATAATGAAATGAAATTAATATTAATATTTTATTTTCATATTATTATTAGTATTTTGAACGAATTTTAATTCGTTAAAAATACTAATTGGAAATATTCGCCTTAGACCGTTTTATTAATTAATAATAGCTGAAAATATTTACGAATGCCTCCACAAAAGCTTCATAAATAACAAAAAAATATAGTCTTGTGGAAGATTTTCAATTCTTAACTAGAGAGACTTAAGAATCTAACTTAGTTGGACTATTGAGCCGAAATTCCAAAATTAGCTTGTTTGTGCACCTTATCCAACGATGTTGAGGCCGAAAAACATAGCAATTGTGCAAATACAAGGTTTTTTTCGTTTTAAAAAGCAAACACAGTTCTACCGCAGCAACTATAAAAGTGTCTCGCATTGAAGTTAGAAGCCAGTTATCGTTTGCATATCTAATCCGAAATCAACAATATGCGTGCTCTGATTATCTTCGCTTTGGTGGCCTTCCTAGCTGTGACTTACGTCTCAGCCAATGAGAGTGAATCGGTGGAGGACAACGCCTCTGATGTTCAATCCGATGAGGACCTCGAGGACCTCAGTGAGGACGAGCTTCTGCAACTGCTTGCTGAGAATGGAGCCACCTTGAATGAGGATGGCGAAGATGTCGACGATGCACAGGATGGCGATGACATCGTGGAAGATGTCAACGACGACGAGGATGATGAAAACTAATCTGGACCCATCACTCACCACATAGCCCGACTACATTTTGTTAAGAAACTGTCAAATAAATAAAGCACTTTTAATAGATATTTAACTTCCAATTCTTGCGGTTAAGTTTTAGCCTTGAGTAGAAAATTGTATAAAATCTACGAAGCCTAAGAAGCAGAAGCAGTTTAGTATTGAGGCTCCACAATGCGGGTTCCGCTTCTTTTTGGCTTTATCTGCTGCTTTGCTATAATTTTAGTCAAAGCTGAAGAATTTGAGGGAGACAAAGTTTTAGATGAAACTCAGGATAATTCGGAATCTGAAGAAGCTGATGGTTCTGCTGAGAACAAATGCAATGACCAAGAAGACTGCGACGATGGGGACAACGACAATGATGATGGTGATCATGAAGATGATGATCATGAAGATGATGAAAAGGTCGATGAAGATGATGAAGCAAACGCTAATGAAAACGATGATGAATACGAAGATGTACCAGAGGTGCATAATTTTCTAAGATATCCGCCACAGAAGCACGACTCTCAGCCATTTCCACGCTTTGCAATTCTAAAGAGTGCACACATTTATGAGGAGGACTTTTAAGGCGCACATAGACTAATATTATATAAGAAATAAAGAAATTTGATCCAATAAACTCGAAATTTGTCTAAGACCTAACAGTTGACAATATTCCAGAACTTTTTAACAATCGGAATAACCCAAGTCTACGGAAACTTTGCACAAGTGTTGCTGTGTAAATACAAACAAATGAATAGCAAAAAAAAAAAAAAAAAAAAAAATACTGTGTAAAGTGTCTGCGCATTAGCCTAACAGCATGAACAATAGGAACAAACTAGTAATAATATAAGCAACTAGCATTTTAGAATTTATATACATTGAAGTTGCTATAAAACTGGGCAGCAATCGAGTTTTCAAACATAGTCTAAAACGACAAGCTTTTCAATCAAAATGCGCCCTACCTTTTGTTTAGTCTTGGTGGTCTTGATGGCCGTTGTGGTGCTGAGCGAGGCTCAGGGTTCCGGAGGTGCTAGATCGCGCAATCGAGAGGACCAATTCGATAGGCGGAACAGCGACGACAGCGGAGAGAGTAATGAGAGTGATGAGAGCAATGAGAGTGATGAGAGCAATGAGAGTGGTGAGAGCAACGAGAGAGATGATGGGCAATCTACAGGCAGTCGCCGCAGAAGTCTACGCTTTGCCGTTTAAAAAACTGTACGAATAAATTTGTGAAAAGCACAAAAATTGTGTCATCTGCGTTTTATTAGTAAGCGCGTCACACATGGCGTATGCGTAACAATAACTTGATTAGATTGTGTGGCGCAACGTGTGTTTCCTAGCAACAGGAAAGGTTAGGTAAACATTTAGATTCATTCAGCATCAGCTGTTGCTGCTTCCGCTATTCCTTTTTTGCCCCAAACACATTTTAAATTGAATTGTTCCCTTTCATTTGTGAATTGTTCCCCTTCATTCCTTCAACCAGCTGTGCTTTGTTGCAGTCGGGCCCAACTCTTGGTAGTGCTACATGGTGTTCAGAAAATATACAAGCATACTTGTAGTTATTGCATTAACTTAAAACACTGTTTATTCTTGATTAAAACCCAGTCATGCTAATTACATTTAAATGCACAGGCTGCCAAACATTTGAAGGTATAAGATTAGACCACAAATTATAATTTTATTGTAGCTAAAAATAATCATAAGATATAAAACCTTCCTCTCATACTCCAGAGCTAAGTTTTTATTATAATTTTCGGGTTTTCTAAGCTAATCCGATTAGTTGTTTAATGGTTTTAATCTGGCTGCATATTGAGAGCAGAGCTGCTTTTACCAAAGCCAATTTTCGGTGTGGTGCTCAAAAATATTTTTTGTGAATATCTTGAAATAATTGTCGACTATGATGCTAATATAAACGCATACATATGTAGTATATGTATAGCTTGTCACGTAAGAGGAGGGATTTGGCACTTGATATATTCATCGACTCTCTCCACCAAAAAGCAACACAGCATGACTGTCTTTGTGTTTCTGTGTATCACCATTGGGGGCCAATAAAGTTGTGTTCAAATGTCAAAGTTTCGAATAACATTGCGCTTCAGAAAAAGCGAACAAAGCTGCGGGGCTTAAAGGGGACACGTGTGCGTTCGATTTCCACTATTATTGTAAAGATAGAGATGTGTGGGCCTGCAGTGGAAATGCCATAAATATTTAAAATTATTCTTACACTTGGGCTGTTGAATTGCTTCAATATCTTATTAGAATGTTCACTGGGCGAGTAATTGGTTCTAGGCCACATATACGCGTACTTCTCCAAACTAGAAACTCTAGATATACATTTCATTTGGCATCGAATATTAAAGTAAAATTTCTAAGTTTTTACTTTATAATTAGTTAGAAACAGTTATTTAATTACAAATTTTAAGGGACTTTGTAAGTTAAGACTCATTTAATTCTACATGATTGGCATCTTCAAGCTCCACAGCAATTTCTGGAGTAATTTTAAAATGGCTGCACAGAGATCTTCGGACTGAATACATATTATCGTGCTTATTAGTCTCTGTTTTCAAATATTTCGTCCAATCATTACACTTGCTATATATTTCTCAGATGTAGAAACAATTGTCATGTGTTGGTTTTCATAAAAATGATAACAATTTTTATAAGAATAAATTATAACAATTTTTATAAGAATAGCACTCATATCAATTTTTTGTTTCATTAAAAAAAAGACTTGTCTCAACAATCCTGACCCAATAAATGCAATATTTGTGCTAGACTGCGAATAAACAAAAACCAAACTAAAGAACAAAAGAATCGTTACAAAGGGATTCTTTGCAAAAAACACAGGAATTATTGAAATATTCTGACTAGGGTTATTGAAATTCTCTTCCAAGGCAAACAAAATTTCACATTAGTACTAAACACTATTTGTTAAAAGAGGCATTTAAACAATAACTACAGGCAGCATAAATGGGAATTAATATTAAATGCATAAAATTTAAAGAGCAGCTGTTCTTATCATCAGAGCTTTTCAGTGGTGGAGTGCGTCCCCCCAGGTGGTTTCAAGGCATACAGATGAATAGACAAATAGCAGGACTAACTGGGAGACAGATGAAAGGAAGGACGAATAAAAAATATGGTCAAGAATGTATTCACTTTGTGACGTCTGTTATGCATTCGAGTGGGTGCTACAAATACGATTTAATTTTTATTTTTAGCAGGATTTGCATTTAGAGAGGACGAGTAGGAATGTATATTCTAAAGGCGAACAAAGCAGCGTAGAAAATTTGTCTCTTGCTTGCCCTTACCCTTTCTTTACCTTTAAAATATAAATAAAGTTTAATAAACAAACCCAAAAAACTTAAAGGTAATAGCTTCGAAATGAAGGAGTTTTAGGGTGAGGCATAAAGCAGACTATTAATTAAGCAGAATATAATACTTTTCTGTAATTCCAACTATAATTAATAATAATTATGACAATTTATTCAACTTTTCAATTCAATTTTTCCATTTCCAGCTAAACAGCCACGAGTGCGAGAAGCAGCAAAGAACAGAAGTTTGAACGCATGTGGAAAACGCCGCAGTCATATAAATAATTAAACTAAACTGAGAAAGCTATTCTTTTGAAATGGTGATGGTTAGCTCGGCGGTGTTGGGCGCCGCAGCTGGCACGGGGCTGGCGCTCCTGCTGGCTGTGACCATCGTCATGTACCGCTACTATCTGTTGCGTAAACGTGGCAAGGAGTGGGACGAGCTGGATCGCTGGGAGGAGACACGCATAATGCGTAAGCTGCAGATGAAGGTGAGTGGCTGTGACAAGTGCAGGGCAGGCTCTGCCTAAAGTAAATCTAGTGGAAAATACCGCGAAACAGACACTGTCAGTCCAAAAACAGAAAACAGAATTGATTGTCGCTGACAGTTTGTGTCTGTGTCAGTGAACCTTTTTCCCTACAGAAATGGTGACAAAGGCGGCTGTGGCTGGCGCTGACAGTTTTTCACATTTATGATGTTTTATTTGAATTCAAATGCATTTCATCTACAACAGTGGAAAGAGAAAATTAAAATATTTACCTAACACTGCGAATCTGACTGGAAATCATGGCCAACAGTTTTAGAAGTACTGCTCAACAGTTTGGGAGTAACAGTGTTTGCCACTGATGTGGTTGTGTGTCTTGGCTAAAATCTATGCAAGGAATTTCCCGCACTAGGGAAATTTTCAAAATGTTTTAGGGTTGCGGGACAGAAACTGCTTCTTTGTTCGCGACCATAGGATTGTAAATAATCTTTCTACAAATAATTTTGATTCGCAGTGATGTTTAATAAAATGATTAAGCTTTTGTACGCTACTGTATTTTATAAAGGCTCATGGAGACGAGAAAATTACTCTTTGAAGCTAGTATTAGCCTATGTTCATTATTATGAAGAGTAATGCTTTCGAATATTACTGCACGATCTATATATAAGCAACTCTTCTTTAGACTCTGTCTTCAGTTTATGGAAATAACTTCATTTTAAATTTGTGACAAAACTTCAATAGGTTGGGTAATATGATTTGAAACCAGAAACTCCAAAAACATAAATCGATAATAATTTGCCTGTCTAAAGGGTATGCATTTTATTTCGAATGTTTCAGTTTATCGTTCTACATTTTATATGGCATTTTATATTTGTTTAATCCGTAATTAAAATATTTTTATATATTTTAATTTATTGATGAGGAGGTTAAATATTTATTAACATATGTATCTATATAGTATAAAGGTATGTTTGACTCCCAATCATGACCAAACTTAACTGCTTTTATTTCCATGTTAACAAAATGTTTTTTTTAAAGCATTATTTTCTGCAGTATTTCACTGAGATTAGAGAATACCATTGAGAAGAGCAGTTTTAAATAGTTGGTTGAATATCTATCGAAAGCTATTTTCACATTTTGAAAGGTAATCGAGGAGTGAATTTTTAACCTGATCTATCCATTTTTTTATTAGGTTTTTTCAAAACATTTAGATAAGCATAAGCCACCACTAACTTCTTAATCCTCGCGCGGAAGTGCTCGAGGTTGGACTATTTTATATTTGTAAAAATGTATTGTTAAGGTGGAAGAAACAAAACATTATCTATTTTCAAATGAATTAAGTTTTAACTTCCAGTTCACTAAGTCGAAGAATATACTCGTACGTGTACATCCGACTTCTCAAATCGAATGGGCCTAAAGTCCTCCTTAAAGTCCTTGAAGATACTTTCCTGGCACTGGAAGCAATATTTAACCAAATATTTCGACTGATTGGTTAAAAATTATATCATTTTGTTGTTTGTTGTTTCCAACAGTCTGATAATATCTACTAAATTTTTTCCATGTCTTCCTCTGGATTTTAATCCCTTCTTCTTCCTTATTTGTTTTTTTTTTTTCTCATTTCATTTCTCAGATATACTACTCCTGCAACTTTTCAAGTCCCATTTGTTTATGGTTCCATGACCATACAGACTTTTCCAATCACTCGCATACTTTTTGTTAATTACATTTCTTTTATCATACTCGCAATCATCAATTAATTGTTTAAATGCTCAAAAGATGTAAACAATTCGGCGCATGCCAGAAACAGCAGCCATATTTAATCGAACTGAGGGCCAACGAGACGTACCCGCAGAGATACAAGATTATACACACATACATATGTAGATACAAATGTAACTTCTGGGCAGTGACGGCTGCAAGAAATTGAAAAGAGTGCCGTCTATCTGTCTGCCTGTCTGTCTGTCGGTCGGTCCAACGATTTCATATTCAAAGCGCAGCCGTATCAAAATTATGTGTGCGTTTCTTTAATTCGATCCCCGGGGTTGTTTCAATTGTGCCGCTCAGCCCGTGCTGCAGTCGAGAGCTGTGGCTGCGCAGAGTTCCCGGCTTCGTCACTTCTGGGTGCAGGACAGTGTGGCTCTGTGCCACAAGGATACGAACGCGCGCCACCGGATCGTGCATCGTTCATCGAGTTAACGGCCAGCCAATCGTTTTATTATTGTAAATGCCGTTTTCATGAACTCGATGGCCGTTGACGGCCGGATAAGTGGCGGAGCGGTGGTGCTGGTGGTGGTGGGTAAGCGTTTTTGTTGTTTATTTGCTGTTTCCATAATATGATTTGTCGTTAATTGTGTAAGTGTTGCCACATTATACTCGTACATTATTTATGTGGTATTGATGTGGGTTGATGAGCTTTTGAGCCCTTCAACAAAGTATTTGTGGGACGGTCCACGAGTTAAGAAAATAAGCGTGACATTTAATTGAAAAAGTCCATTGATATGGCAGAAAAAATTAGCAAGATATAATGAAAGCAGAGAGTAAACGATCATCTTAAATACACTTATTTATACCCCTTCTCTATTCAAAGTTCTTGCAGAGGAGAAATAATATAAATTTCTTAAAATATTATGCGTAGCTCTGGCTCTTGATTCCTGGATTTAAAAGAGTGTTGCATTTGAGGCATTTAAAGTACATATTTACAAATATTCCGAAGACTGGTAAAAAATTTGTCTCTTTCCTTAAATTATTCTGTAAATGTTTCAAACTTAGTTCAGTACAAAAGTTTTTATTCTAGAATAAATAAATTTGTTGAGAATATGAATGAATAAATGAATTTAAATTTTATTTTGTATTTGATTTACAAATTTAAGTTATGCTTTGGCCATCAGCATCCATAATCGTCCATATTCAAAATCAAAAGGCTGGTTTATTGAAATTTAGAACGATAAGGATCCGGAGTGTGTCCGTTCAAGTCCTTTCAATTGCTTTCTCATGTACATTATGCGATGAAGATCGCCTTGGAATATCCACATTCTTTAATTTTGGCTTCCCCAATCTGTGTTACACGATAGCGGCGTATAAGGACCTTCTCGAAATAAACAATACGCCCCACAGGAAGGCAGAAATATATCTCTAAATGTGAATTGCAAATTGCGTCTTAGTTCGGGGCTAGTCGCCAGCATTTCATTGTTCTACAAATAAGAGTTTGTTATGAAGAACTCTTCACTTTGAATTGTTTAACAAACGTTAATTAATCAATTCAATTCATCGATTAACTATCGACGAAGTTTCCTCATTCAACTATCTAGGCTATCTAGGGAATTTGAAGGGTATTGCTTGCAAATTAAATAAGGCAAGAATTCGGGCACTTGAGAAAATTCTGGAGAATCTACACAACATGTATAAAAACGATCTGAACAAACTCCAGATACTAAATAACAAGTGTTTGAGAAACAATTGCAAATTCTTTCCGCTCAACACGTTAAGCAACACGTCGCTATGGCAATTGATAAATCAGGAGCAAGTGGAGTGAATAATGGAATTGAGAAAAAATTAATCAAATAACATATTCACTACAACGGTCTTCCAGTTTTTTCCCAAGCCATTCAATATCCTTTTTCAGATACAAATTGTGTATATTTGTTTGTACAATTGTGTATATTTGTTGTCCTTTCGATTTCCATTCAACCATTCCATCGGCCTCCAAGATAAACCACAATATTGACCGCTGCTGATGAATCCAAGTGATAGAAAACATTGCCACAAAACAAGCGTGATTAATTATATTGGCCAACAACTGGGCCCTGGTCAAAAATATTTCTAGTGGACTTATTCCAATGTTAACAATTGAAAGGCCGTTTAAAAAAACTCTATAAATACAAGTATGTGGTCGCAGTTTCCATTTTAAACAAAAAACGAAATAAAGAAGAGAAATCTTGAAAATGTGCACGCGTAGATTTTGTTTGTTTGTCGTTTGTCTTTGTTGTTGTCGGCTGCGTGTGTCGCAAGGATCTGTGCGTCGAGGTCGTCCTTGAAGCACAAAGGACGCGCATCTTATGAATGGCCAGCACAAATGATTTGAACAAAAAGGAAAAAAAAAAAAACTGCAGATCACTGCAAGTGCGCGTCGCATTGTGCTGTTGCCTGATCCTCGGCTGGGACCATTGTCCTGCCCTGACTTTCATTCATGGGCGATTCAAAAACTTGCCATTGCAATTGTTGGCTATTTAGAGTTTTGTATCCTTGCCATTGAGTGGGACGTGGCGGTAAACCGCTTTGAAATGTTTCTTATGTTTTAGCTGATTTGGTGCAGCGGGAATAAATTATGTTTTATTGCAAGTATTACTTGTGTCTTAATGATTATTTAAACAACAGCATTGTGCAGCCACATCCCCATTTAATGGGACCGCACACACTCGACCCTGGCCCGGGGCCAATTGACTGACAAACACGCAAAAGCGGAAAGAAACCCTGATCGCTAAATGGTGCAAAGCTTCCTGTTAATTTATTCATATGCACACAATAGTACGTGAAACTACTTCAGCAATAATGAAGTCATATTTGTTAAATAAACAACAAAACCAAAGTACACACGAAAAACAAACCCTCAAAAGTGCGCTCAGCTTTTTTCAAAGGATAAAGAGAAAGAGAGAGAGAGAGAAAGAGACTGAATCGGACAGCAAAGTCGCAACAATGGCAACAACAAATCAGTCAAATGCATATGTCACAACCAATTAATGTCAATAAACGATGCTGATTCCCGAGTGCCGATTCCAACTCGAGTCTCATAAAAGGCAAACAAACGGAGCGCTCTTCAACTTCCTCCAGGGGTGGTTCCACAATTCAGCTCAACTCAGCTCAGCTCCCATGGCTGCCATATTCCCGCTGCTTATGCACACCCCTTTCTTTCCAGAATCCGGTTTGATGTATATCATTTGGATTATATATGTGTAAGTGTGTGTGTGTGTGTGTGTCTGCTAGTTGGATATGCTCTGAGCTATAAAGTGTATTTCGTTATGCTTTCATTTGTTCAGCGTTTATGCGAGTTTTGTTCACAATTAAAATGAAATTGCTCGCTTGAGTGCCTCAGCAGTGATGCACGCACATGAGGGTTCAGATACAAATGTATCGCTTTTTATTCAGAAGCAGTATCTTTGGAAACAGACAACAGCTTTTTAAATGAAGCCAACAAGAGCTGGCGCTGCATAGTCAAGGAATTAATTAATTGTTTCGAGATCTTAAGGTTCATATATACACACATATATACATTTGTAATTGGTCGCAGCAATTAATAACACCTAAATAAACTGTTCTAAAAAAGAATTCCTGCGAATTTAAAAACACATTTTTTTCTTGTCATGCTGGACTTAATGTTCAGACTCAATTGCTTAAGCTTGCGGTTAAGAGTGATTTATATAAATACTGGAGATACTGATTATGCCCCTTACCCAAATGGCAACAAATGTATATAAGCATCTATGACTCCAAAAAGTAAATATATTATTAATTAGCACAATGAGACAAGTTGATCTAACATATACATATCCGTTCAACTATCCATCCTTTTGCCTCGTTTTGAAAAACGGCTGAGACTGAACTTGCTTTGTAGACTCTCCTATACCATATCCCCTCCCCCGATACAGCATTTCGTCAATAATGTTCATGTTTCCCAAGCTGCATAACCGGAACGTCCAAAGACAACGTGGTAGTTATAGCATATATTACAATTCAGAGATCGTGCTTAATAGCCAAATCTATGTATCGTTTGCCACCCTAGTCAAGCAGATTTATGCTCATTACTTTTCCGAAGAAGACGTTTATTAGATATTATCCAAGCTTCTTTATAAATAATATAATATAGTCTGCAGATGCTTCAAAGAATAAACTTGTTTTATTAGATATTATTCTAATTTAATTCGATTTTTCCATTCAAGATTAATTAGCTTATACAACTGAAATTATAAGATTCATAAATATATAATATAATATAGTCTGCAGATGCTTCAAAGAATAAACATGTTCTTCAACTTCATCATGTTTAATTAAACATTTTTCATTTCATTATAATAAGAAGCAAATATTTGCATATGAAATAAGCTACAGCTTCAAACAAGAAACCCACGTGGGTGAATCGAGAGCTCTTCGGCTGCTCATACCTTCATTCAGAAGTAAACAAAAGGGCAGAATCAATAGCACGATCTGTTTCAGATCCCTGCCCGATTACAAACTTATGTTCAATCGAGCGTGAAGACTACAATTCATTAAATGCTCAACTAAATGCCAGAGCCAAAAAACAACGGAAGTGGTCAAAGGAGAGCTGGCACTACAAACTCAAGTGGCCGGCAAGAAAAAAACAAAAGGCGGGTCGCACAAATGGTCGAGGCACGAATTAATCCGAGCACGAGACCGGCGTAAGGTCCGCCAAAAAAAAAGGAAATTCCAAAAAATTGGTGCAAAAATCACCAAGCAGCTGGCAGTAGCAGCAAAAATTGATAATGCCCAAAAAAAAAAGGACAACGATCGAGCAAGGAGCATGCCAATTAAGCAGAAGCCAATGTGGCAACAAAGCCTCCTTGCACGTCTCCTCTGCGTAAAAAGTAGGCGAAAAATCGCCCTACAGGCCATACAATATGTCTAGGAATGCTTGGAGTGCGGAATAACAATTAACTCTGGTAATTGTGCACAATTTTATAGCCACTTAACATATGATAAAATATCATTGAAGTGACAGAGAAATGGTTCGACACCTTCGCATTACGCACCCAGACAACGGCCAGACACAAACAACACAGAAGAGACAACTGCCAAATGCAGAGTAACAATGCACTCAAAAGGACAATTACAGCAAATCCTTAAAGCGGAGTTAACAAATGATAAAACTGCCGCCATTATTCTATGTAATGTAACCCAAAAACAAAATTGTCCCTCGCCAGCCATTCGGCGACACAACGTCTGCTCCTTACCGAGGTCCCGCAGCAAATCACGACACAAAGGCGCAACGTGTGTCGCTTACACACACACACACATACACACATACACACATACACACACGAAATGAATGAAGGACTGAATGAGTGAAGGAATAAATGCATGAATGGGCCAAGTTTGATGCATGTCTTGCGCATTGTTAGCCGACTTTTGGATAGAAACACACACGAAGAGAATACATCAATAAAAACATGTTAAGGCGACAATGCGCTGAGCGGGCCACTTGGCCAGGCCAATAAGTTGGTATGAAATTAGGATTAAACGGTTGCGGGCTGTGCATTTTCTAAGGAATTCATAGAATAGGGTTTCGTCCAGCTATATTCGGGCGAGTTTTAATGCCACTCTACTTATTGTGTAATGTTGCCCAATTTTTAGCCAAACACATTCTTCGGAATTTGCCAAATTTTGCAGAGCACACGATTATTTTTGTAAGTTAAATTGTGATTTGCGATGCGAAAAATGTTTACTTATTCAAAGGAGATCATTAAGTTAAAATAATAACAAAAAAAGAATTCAATTAATAAGTAATTCTTGAGAAGAAAAGCTCCCCCATAGCCTTATACATACGTGTACATGAGTTGTCCAAGTTTTCATTCGCTTCAACTCTCTATTGAGAAACAACAAGTTTTTCCAAGACTACACTCAACCTCCTCCTTATGAATTTTATTTAAAACTGCTTTTCGTTCACAACATTCTGAATACAAGTATCGGAAAAAGTTCCTAAAATGCGGCATTGAATCATCCTAAGCACAACAAAGTAAAGCTTGCTATCCTTAGAAAGAGTTTTAAATTATAAACTGTTTTTAGGCATCCTTCATTCCCCACAAAACCTTCAATCGAAATAATCATAAATATCACTGATTATTTCCGTACACCTTTTTTGTTGATAATGCTTTATTTATTATTATTTATTTATTTTTCATTAAAATTTTATTTAATGTTCTTGCTTTCCGAAGAAAGAAGTAAATTGGTTAGGCATCAAAGTAAATAAATTCAAATAATACTTTGGACGTTCTTCTAGGGCACGCCATTAACCAAAAACATACTTTGGACAAGCCGGAAGGTCTTGGGGTTTACAATTTCCGTGGTAGACAAGCATGAAATATTATAAATACATAAATATAATTTAAGACTCACCCGATCTTCATTCTTTTTTTTTCGTGACAGCTCAAAGCTCTATAGCTCTATAGGCGCAGATTTCCGAAAGTCTTAAGATATGACTTACCGAATCCACAAACTGGCATTGACTCCAGGTAGAAGGTGTTCAGGTATTGCAATCATTGCCGGCAATCATTGAAAGGGAATCGGAAGCTGAAATTTAAATCTTTTGATTAATAATGTTGTAGCATTTTTATAAAAATACAAATTCTCAAAAACAATGTTAGATAGAATTTCATCTTCAACATCTGAAACAAATGTTCTTAGAAAAACTCTACGCTCCGTCTGTCTCCTCGTCTGTCTGTCTGTCTGTGTGCATAACACCTATAATCTCAGAAAGTATGGAGTTTGATTACCCAAACCTGGTATCCTCATTCTCCTATTCCCTAGAAGTGACGAGTTTGAGTTTTTCCCCTTTTGATTCAATTAATTTAATTTTAAACATTTTTGGTTTGTTTTTGTGGGATGGGTACAGAGTATTTAAGAGTTGAGCCCGCTCGTCTATAGCATTCCTTTCGTGTTTCAATCTATATAACTATTCTACATTGCCTAAAAGAACAGCAATCTTGGTTCCATTAAATGATCCCTTGATTAAGTTATATTTACACACTCTTCATAAATGTATCTCGTACGCTCTAATTGAAAACCTTTCAAATATGAATTCGACGCTCCACAATTTTAAAAATCTTTTTAATATGCTTCATGCAGTAATAAAAAAAAGCAAGTTGCCAAATCTTCAATCGAAATAATTATAAATATCGCTGACTATCACAGTAATTCTTTCTTCTTGAATATGCTTTATTTATTATTCAAATTTTATTTAATGTTCTTGCTTTCCCAAGAAAGAAGTAAATAAGTGATGCTTGCTTCCCCAAGAAAGAAGTAAATAAGTGAAGCATCAAAGTAAATAAATGCAAATTTTACTTTGGACGTTCATTTAAGAAACGCAATTAACCAAAAATAGGCCTTGGACAAGCCGGGAGGTTGTTGGGTCTACACTCTGATTTGTAGACAAGCTTGTATCCTTAAAAAAAATCATTTAAACTCTATAAATACAATTTATTTATTTTAGACCCACCTTGCCTTCCTGCTTCTATTTCCTTACAGCTCACACTATCAAATATGCACTCATTTCCGAAAGTTTTATAACATGACCCATTGAATCCACAAACTGGACGATAAATAAGATGGCAAATTTCATTGCACTTGGCGGCAATCATCGAAATGGCATTAGAAGCTGAAATTTAAATCTTTTGATTAATAATGTTGTAGCATTTTAACAAAACTGCAAATACCCAAGAGCAGTGTTAGATAGAGTTTCATCTTCAAATCCAAAATACCAATGAAGAATTAAATATAACGAGATACGTATTTATTTGAAATAATATCAATAGTTGGCGAGACCGTTCGTATTCGATACGTATATTAACCTTAATATCTGAAGCAAATGTTCTTAAAAAACACAACGCTCCCTCTGTCTGTCTGCATAACACCTAGAATTTCAGAAAGTATAGAGCTAGATTAACCAAACCTCGTATCCACATTCTCCTATGTCCCTAGAAGTGACGAGTTTGAGTTTTTCCTGTTTCCCCTCACTCCCTTGCTATTATTTATTTCTATAATATACATTTATTCTTTTGAAACTGTAGTACTCTATGTACATGTTACTTACTTTTAAATGTTTAAATATGATTCAATTAATTTAATTTTAAACATTTTTGGTTTGTTTTTGTGGGATGGGTACAGAGTATTTACGAGTTGAGCCCGCTCGTCTATAGAATTCCTCTCGTGTTTCATCCTATATAACTATTCTACATTACCGAAAAGAACAGCAATCTTGGTTCCATTAAATGATTCTTAGATTAAGTTATATTTACACACTCTTCATAAATGTATGTGGCACGCTCTAAATGAAAACCTTTCAAATTTGAATTTGACGCTCCACAAGTTTAAAAATCTATTTAATATGCTTCATGCTGTAATAAAAAAAAGCAAGTTGCCGAATCTTTAATCGAAATAATTATAAATATCACTGACTTTTTTTTTGGTTGAATATGCTTTATTTATTATTCAAATTTTATTTAATGTTCTTGCTTCCCCAAGAAAGAAGTAAATCGGTAAAGCATCAAAATAAATAAATGCAAATATTACTTTGGACGTTCTTTTAAGGAACGCAATCAACCAAAAATAGGCCTTGTACAAGCCGGGAGGTCGTAGGATCTTCACTCTGATCTGTAGACAAGCATGTAACCTTAAAAAAACATTTTAACATTTAAGTCAGAGCACCCGACTGTAGCTTTTCCATTTCGGCGGTGGATCACTTGATTTGTTTCCTTATGTTCCTCATCTCGACAGCTTCAGCAGATTCTTCATAAATTTATGCTACCGGCCTAAATAATTACCGTTTAATTCGACACTCCACAACTTTAAAAATATATTTAATATGCTTCATGCTCGATAAACAAAAAAACAATTTAGCAAACCTTAAATTTATAAATATTTATAAATATTACTAACTGTCCCAATAAACCTAAACAACTGTTTTTAGAATAAAATGTGAAAATTTTCACGTACTATACCAACCGTATCCTAGGAATAGTCAGATCCTGAGAAAGGAAGAAATTGCAATTTCAAAAGTGCAATAAGTGTAATCAATAAAAAAATATTACTTTGGACGCCCACTAGTTTTTTTTTTTTTGACAGTTTGGACTGTCCTTAGATTTACAGAATCCCTCGTGGGAAATTTTGTATTCTTGAAAAAAGAAAATCAAATAAACTCTGTACACTTTAATGAATTTATTGGTTGCCCACCTGGCTTTCCTGATTCTTTTAGCTTGCTGTTGTCCTTTCGAAGGCTGCACTTATTACCAAATGACATAAAACATATGCCATTGTGTCCACAAACGGGATTTCGAATATAGCTGCAAATATCATGGTGATCTGCGGAAATCGAAGAGATGGCAGTGGAAGCTAAATTGCAAATGTATTATTAAATCATTTCATTTTAACAAAACTGCAATTTTATTGAAATACTCAAGAGCAAAAGGAGGTACAGTGCCATCTTCAAATCGAAAATACCAAATTAGAATGCAATGCCACGAGATGTGTATTTATTTAAATAAAATCAATGCAAATATCTTGTAATAGGCGAAACAGTTACTATTCGATACGTATATCGTATATTTATTCTGGAACAATTGCTTTTAAAACGACCTTTGGATACACTAATGGGCTGATATTTGTTTTCTATGGTATTTGAACTAAATGGAACCACGATATCCTATAGCCATGATATCATGACAGAAGCATAATTGAAAAAATGTCATGGATATCATAAAATTTTATAATTGTTTTTTTTTTTTTTTTAATATCTATATGTTTTTGTTTGCATTTTAAAACCAAGGAATTCACTTTTTTAGTACTTTTATATTTTTGAAGATTCAAAAATGAGGTTTCGCTTGGCTTTTTGCAGATATCACGAATTCTTCAATTTGTGGTAAATGATTTAAAACGTAGGTTTTTTATTGTTCTTTAACCGAATTGTGTTTGAGTATATTCCGAAATTATTTGAAACAAAAGAACTGCTTTCCACTCAGAAACCGAAAAACTGTTTTGTGTTAGGAATGCAGAGTAAGAACAGGTCAGCAATTTTCAAGTTTCAATTTCAACAACTAAGCCTAATTTATATCATAAATATGTTTTTAACTTCATGTAAAATAATCAGTGTATTCTATTATACAAATACTTCCTAATTGATGATAAATTTCCTAAATTAGAAGAGAACATAATTGGATGTTTTACTAAATATGTGTGTTTTTTAATAGACTTGGACTTGTGTTTGATAATTAAATAAAAATGCTTATCCTGTGATGAATGGAAATGGAATGAAAAACCGGCATCTATATTTCATATTTCTTCACTCCTAGCACTCTTCATTTAAATTCAAAAACTGCGACTCAAGTTCTATTAAGTTCGAATTCATAAGCCTTTAGAGAATGTGGAAGTTTTACGCTGCCATGCAGGAACGCATTTGGAATCGCAGCTCGCGCCATTATGTTGGCAGGCCACCTTTTGAAAAACTAGTCGTATGCCCATGGACACAAACACACGCTTACCTGCCATTGTGAAGGATCTTTGAGGCAAGGGCGGAGCGTGAATGGCAACAGTTGCTGTCATTAGAAGGACTCGGCCTGTGAATGGTGACTTAATGGCTAAGGAAAAACAAGCAAACAACCCTCAAATTAGATGAGGTTGCGGTAGGAGAGGCAACTGCACCGCTCACACTCGCACCACCACAGCTAGAACCGTTGTCCAGGGGTGGTGAGCGAACAACCCCTGCCAGAGCTCCGTCTATATAAAGAGAAGGGCGCAGCTTGTCTGTCAAACAGTTCAACTCTGACAGCGATCGTGTTCAGTGCTCGCCCAACTCAACTAACTTCCAGTACATATTTTGCGATTTGAAAAATGTCGCGCTCCTTTCTCATGGACTCTCTGCTCAGCGATATGCCGCCGCATAGCAAAAAGGAGCCTCTACGTTCGCCCACGGCTGCGAGCGCAGCTGCCGCCGCCGTTGCTGCCGCAGCCATGTTGCCGAATATCCCGATGCTGCCATATCCAGCCAGCTATGTGGGCAGCTACCTCTTCTCCCTGGGCATACAACAACAACAGCAGCAACAACAACAGGCAGCCGCCGCTGCAGCCGCAGCCCTGCAGCAGCCCCAAGCATCCTTATATCATCCGTACGCCCAGCTATTTGCGCCCAAACGCAAGTCGAGCAGCTTCGGCAGCTTCGACAACTGTTATCCTTCGCCACCACTCTCCGCAAACGCCACCAGCGCTGCCCCTCAGCTCCCACTGCCGGTGATGCCACCCACCAGCATGTACAGTGGGGCGCACAACCTGCCTCTGCCCGAGCCCGGCAGCTTCTGCACCTCGCCTTCAGCCTCCTCGTGTGCCTCGTTGGACTTCAACAATCACGACGAGCCGCAACTGAAACGCTTCAAGCACGAGTCCTCCTGCTCCCCCGCCAGCTCACCCATCAAGACGCAGAACACAGCCAACCAGCCAGCTGTGGACATCACGCCCCTTATCAGCGACTATGCGGACTCGAGCAAACGCATTCGGACGGCCTTCACCAGCACGCAGCTGCTCGAGCTGGAGCGCGAGTTCTCTCAGAACGCTTATCTGTCGCGCCTGCGCAGAATCGAGATTGCCAACCGACTGCGTCTATCAGAGAAGCAGGTGAAGATTTGGTTCCAGAATCGTCGCGTCAAGCAGAAGAAGGGCGGCTCAGAGAGTCCAACTCTATTCAATATGTCTGCGAACTCCAGCAGTCCGCTCGCCTCACCAAACTGTGCCTGCAAGCCCGATCAGCAGCAGCAGCATCAGGATAACAAATGCTGTGAGGTGAAAGCTAGTGCCTAGAGTTACTCAGCTCTCTCCCAATCGAAATTGTATGATAGCTGTACAGCCAATTAGTCTTAAGTGTTGAGCAATTATACCTAGCCTTAAAGCATCAAATAAACTTTAGTTGAATTAAACAAAGCGCTGATCTTATTATTCAAAACGCTTTTTAGAGTTTTTGATTTACCACTCAAGAACTTGATGTGTCAATGGTAAAGGAACCTGTTTGCACTGTTTAGGTGTCCTTTTCAAGGAATTGTTGTTCTGTGGTGCTAGTATCTTTTTCTCAACTGGTTAATAGTTTGCACGACCCATCGAGAATACTCATGATTAGCTCTGGAACACCACACAAATAATTGGCCAACTCATCAGCGGCTCGAGCAAGTTGTCTTAGATTTTCTTTGACGAATATTTGTAAATCTTTACCAATTCTAAGATCTTTCAATATTTTAACTAGATTATAATTATAACTAAATTATAATTCCGATCCTTATGGGATAAACATTTTTTCATAATCCGAATCATCTCATGGATTCGATCAACGATATGCCCATATATGTACTTTATGGAATGGAAACTTTATAAACATGATACAAAACATATATTTAGTTTTATATTTTGGCTACCGAGTATACTTATATTTTGTTTCTACACCTGAAAGGTATGTAAAATTGTAGCAAAGCCAGCTTAATAAGATTTCATTATTGATGTCCGTTCGTCCATTTGGCCGTCAGTCCAATTGTAATATCATTTGCACGAAATCGAATATTTATTGGATTTCCGTAATGCCTTGCTATATGGTAAAGTCTCATCAAAATCAACTCAAAGTATTATATAGTTGATAACTATTAACGATCGCCGCACACATAACACTGAGTTAAAACATTAAGACATTGTCAAATAAACTCTCCTTAATAAAAGAATAAAACTAGACAGGATTTGTATGATTGACTGTTGGCTGCATTCTCTTGTGAAGTTTACGAGTATGCGCTTAATTTCAGAAAAAAGTTGTACTACAATTTCCTGTTCCACATTTATTATTTTAGTGCAATATTTAAAAAAGTTGACTGTAAATTAATAGGAAACAGCTGTATAGACATAAATCGATAAATCGATTACGATGCAAGCATGATGGATATTAATCGGAATAGAAGTAACAAAAAATGACTAAATCACCTGTCAGCTTTTGTCTTCCTCCTCCTTCCCACAAACAAAGAAACGCCGGCAAATTTACGCGATAGTTCCTGAGCAGAATCCCTCGTGTTAGTGGGACGCGTGCAACCTACTTTGATTTATAATTTTGCGAGCAAAATATCCGTTCAAATTCTGCAGACTGACGAATACGGTCACACAAATTTCTATGAGTAATCCCACCCGCAGGTTAGAGTGGTAGTTTTATCTGCAGAATTAAGTTTGATGTCAAAATATTCTACAGTGTATTGGAGTTTCAAAAATGCATTTTAATTGTCGACTTTTTAAAATGTTTGGTCCGTCTACGGATTTCCAATTGAGGAACATTTAGTGCGTAATACAAACCCTAAGCAGTTGCCGGAATACCCCAATTATTAAAAGCCCAATAAATACTCGTTACCAAGTGACAGGAGCCTGTTCTATTTGTCAAATGGACTCGTTTCGTACAAAATTGTCAATTGCAAGCGACAATATATCGACTGCGCTGGTGAACAAATTTCCAAACACAATTATTCATAAATTTTTCGTTTCTCTTCTGCCATGTCGCATTACTACAAGGAGCTAAAGAGCGAGTGGGAGAAGCGTGCCCCGAATCTGGCTCGGTGCGGTCAGCTGCTGGACGTGTTGAAGCTGGAGCTGGTGCGGGTGGGTTTCGCCAGTCCCCAGGAGGCCCTGCAGCCCAAGTCGCAGCAGCAGATGGTCATGTCCCGCGACATGCTGGAGATTGCTGTCGAACACAGCATCACCGTCAAGGACTATGCTGCCTTTGAGCGCTATATGGCCCAATTGAACATGTACTACTACGACTATGACAAGTATCTGCAGGCCTCGTCACAGATGTACAAGTTTCTGGGCCTGAACCTGCTCTATATGCTGGCCCACAATCGTATCGCCGACTTTCACATTGAGCTGGAGCGTCTGCCGTCGGCTCTTCTGCTGGAGAATCCGTTCATACAGCCCGTGCTGGCCTTGGAGAACTATTACATGGAGGGCCGCTACAACAAGATATTGCAGGCCAAGCGATCCATGCCCTCGGCCATCTATGCCAGCTTCATGGACATGCTGGTGAACACGGCTCGCGACGAGATCGCATCCTGCATGGAGAAGTCGTACGATAAGATGTCGCCAAAGCAGGCGGCCCTGCGTCTCGGCCTAAAGCCCGGTGGTGCTGACGTGGCTGCCATAGCCAACAAACGCAGCTGGCCACTCGACGATCAGGGAAACTATAACTTTATTGGATTGCACACCAAGCCCAAGGAGATGGTCTCGGCCAAGGAAATTGCCGGGAATACCTTAACCTATGCCCATGAGTTGGAGAAAATTGTTTGAATTGTTTCAGAGCGAAATAAAACTAATGTCTTTTCTATTCGCATCAGGCAGAAAATGTAGCCTCGTTATCTGTGCACATTTTTTGATGCGTTGAACCGGAAATTTGTCAGATTTAATTTTCACACATTTCACTGCAAAATTCGTTCGCATAAAATCCGCAAAAATTGAGTTCGCCAGGCAACTAAGTCGACAGGCGTGCCAAATTCCAAGTGAAGGCAGCAGCGTACGGACCAAAGGATCAAAGGCAATGAGACAGCCATAGAATTGCTATTCGTAGGCTTTTAGGCTGCAATTTGAAAGTACGTTTGCATGTCCAAAAATATGTTGCTTCCAAAAATATTTATTTAATGCGCACTGTTGCGGAGATATTCATGGCAAGATATTTGAAAAATAGTTTAGAAAAAAGTTGTTTAACAACGTATCTTTTATTCAACGTATGGCTATACTTTAAACCCATCAATGGATGCGACTGCCGATGGACAGTCGTTTGTAACTGATTTGCAAAATAGTATAGTGTATGAAATAACTAATAAATAAATAAATAATAAATATGGTGTATGAACCTAAAATAAAGCAAATGTGAAATAAGAAGCAAGAATAGCACGCTAGACACAGCAAGATATGCTGCAGGCTTTCAGTTTAAATAGACATAAATCGAATCTTCATACACAACTTATATACAAGTAATATAATTGTTATATGAACAATATAACATAGTGCCCCATGGGGCCCGAACTAACAAAGAATACGTTAACTTAAAGAAAAAATAGCTTACGAGTATATTTCTCTGTATAGCAGTTATCCTTGTAGATTAGTACCCATTCTTTATATTTTTTATCAGGAGATTCGGAAACATTGAGATTCCAAAAATAGCCTAAACCGCATACTCTAGCTATTCAACTTCTACTGCGGCACAGTTTTTTAAAGCCTGGAAGTAATTTGAACTGTTTCTCAAAAATCTTGTCCAAAGCAATAACAATTATTATTTATAATAAAAATATAATAAACGCATTTGTCACAAAATCTGTTTATTTAATCAGTGGAATGCTGAAAAATTAGTTCCGTTTGATTGGCCTATTTGATGCTTTTAAAGGAATCGCGTCATTCGTTTTGGGCATTGCTTCTCCTGTCATACTTGATATTCGTAATTTATTTTTATAATGCCAGTCATGACTGTTATTTTTCCTTATTATATTCCCCGTTCAGCCGATTTTAAAAATAGAGAATAATGTTAAACGTTTTAGGAAATCGACACAAATTCAATTCGGCCTGCGTATTATAAATTCGTCATCAAGAGCAACTAACTTCCCGCTGGCCGAAGACTTCCAGTCAGTCTAGTAACACGTATAAGTTTGAAATTCCAAAAGCCAGAATCATACCTCATATACTTGTAGTATTATGAGAAGATAATGCCATATCATAAGAGTTAGGCTGTCGCCACACACTCAAGATAGAGACGTCGAAACTGATGACACTCCTCATGAAAAGCCGCCTTAGAAAAGCTATTGAAATAATCCTGTCCGGCAATGCGGTGGTTAACTCATTAGTTGCAGTTTCCATTACAGGCTTAAATCGGCTCATTGTCGATTGAAGCATGAGGCTAATTACATAAGCCATTCAGATAGACATTTTTCAGTCGAGAATATGATTCTAAACGCCTGTGAAAGGTCAGTTTATTTTTTTAGTTTGAACTTGAAATAGTGAGTAAAAAATATATTACTTCAAATTAAAAAGCAAACAGTCATGTCCTTCAAGCTGCATGTCCTTTGACATACATATCGAATTGTGTGGTCTGTCTGCTCAACCGCAAAGTTGTCAGGGGCGAGGCATAAATTTGTTGAATCACGGCCATTTGCGAAACATTATTAATCATTTCTGGATCGGCGATTCATTCACCTTTTCCCACGACACTTAAAACTGTCAAACTAACGAGCAAATTGAGCGAAAATCCCCGACCTTTGAAGGAATTGCACAAGTGATATTGCAAAAATCGTGCCTGGATCATAAAAAGCCGCCAATTCCGATGCTTATCATTAGCTTGCACAAATTAACAACGAGTTGTGGGCATATATGTATCTGTACGGGTCGATCAGTGTATTCAGTTGCAGTTGGGACCAACCCAAAACGAATCAAGCGCAACAAACCTGCCCGACAAACTCATCCACGCACTCATTCAACAGAGGGCATTACGAGAAAGAAAAAACTCAAAAACAATTGACAACGATTCTTCAATGAATGGCACGGCCTTTGTGGACATTTGAAAGCGATGTGCGATGTGCCCGATGCCAGGGGTGCGGTGCTAATAAACGCAATTGCACCTACGCCCCTCTGTGTCTCTGTGTCTCTGTGTCTCTGTCTCCGACTCCGTCACCATGTCTCTATGGCCCAGTCGGCGGTTTTAAACGGAATTCCTATGGACTGTTCTGCAACTAATTTTGTTTTTGCTCAGGTAGTCCGAAACAATCTCCCGATGTCGATCGTTATCCACCTATGCAGTCTTGGTGTTTCAAGTGTGCGCCCACTTGAGCTGAAGAGCTCGACTCTTGAGTCTCAAGTGCTGCTGCAGGTAGGAGGCAAGTACACCTACATGGGTATCTTGTCCTTCTGCAATGTCCTGTCTGAGTTGTGCAAACTCATGGCAAAATCTATCAGACGACACACTACTGTGTGACAGATTTTGCTGGCAATTGAAACTACTTTGAAACTCTTTTTACCGCTGGTACTAACTATATGAATTCATATTCATATTTTAGACAACAGAAATGCTTTAAAAATGATGATCAAATAAATTTCATTTCCAAAATCGTTTTGCAAATGAATGCTAATGCGGTAATCACGCCTGTCCGATTCTGAAATTCCAAAAAATAAAAGAAACTCTTCCTTTCTCGGACCTAGGAGAATCTGGATGCTTGCGTTCATCCAGACAGATGGACAGACGGACGGACGGACGGACGGACGGACATGTCTAGATCGATTCGTCTAGTCTCTCTTAAGATTATATATACTGTATGGGGTCGGAGGTGCTTCTGCCTTTTTTACCCTACGGGTATAGGGTATAAACAGTAATTACTTTTATTTTAAAGAAGGCATTTACAACTTTAATAATTGTTTTGACCATCGACATCCTTTCCACGTTAAACATATTTTATTCATGGATTTGATGAGTGCTATAAGTTTAGATGCTGTAGTCGATTCCATTCTTTCAAAAAAAACACTATTTTTAAGACCAACAATACTAATCTAACACCTACATACAAAAGCTTGTTTTAACGGATTCAAGATCCGGGGAGCATGTGGCTGAGTGCATTACTTTAACGGATCAATTCTGAAAAACTCCCATATCTTAATTAGCTCCCATATTTTTACTTAGCAAAAATGCAACGTTTGTGTTCAAGCAAAATTAAGTGATGGTAATACTGTCAAAAATCACGTAATTTTAAATGTAAATTGCTTATAATGCTTTATAAAACACATTTCCCAAATGTTTCCAAAACAAAAGTTTTTGGTATAACGAAGAAACTTAACCTTCATCTATCTACCATTTGCTGGAAAAATCGTGAGATTGTGAACAAAATTTCAACCCGTTTGATATTAAATGCATATTAAATTTTAATGTATATTTAAGGGAACAAACTTGTTTAAATAAATAAATATTTTGTAGTCATAATATTTGCATAGATTTGTACACAAAGATTCATTTCATTCAATAATGAACGGAAAATTTGATAAGTATTTGAGGCTTTTTGGGGAACCAATTATTTCAAACACAAAGGTTCTTTTTGAATATATGTGGTATTAAAATTTTTTTGATAAAACCTTTTGCCAAGATAAGACATTTCTTTAAAGATTTTTATGTCTGTAGTATCCGTCATTATCAACTGAATGGCTTAATGTGCCAATTAGGTGACATCTGTTGAATTTTACACTTTTATTTTTTATAATTTTACGTAACATTAAGTCCGGTTTCTCAATGTCTGTTCAGAGTTTCTTTATAAGATTTGGACGCTTTCCAGATAATTACGTAGTTCATTTTGCAATAAAAATCCACCAGTACTATCACATTAGTTAATTTCCTGTTGTCGAGCCGATTTTTGCAAACTCTCGCTATGCTGCCCGACTTGAATCTCTTCGACCAGATGTCCCATCATTTTTGTCTACTTCAGCACCCGTAGAGCAGTGCACAGGTTGGAAGACTCCCGCGTAGAGAGTCTGTTGACCAGAAAGCACAAACACTTCATGAATGAATGCCAACTCAAGTGCAGGACCTCTTCACTTTCAAGTGCATTCACGCGCTCT
Source organism: Scaptodrosophila lebanonensis (assembly GCF_003285725.1). Lineage (NCBI taxonomy): Eukaryota > Metazoa > Arthropoda > Insecta > Diptera > Drosophilidae > Scaptodrosophila > Scaptodrosophila lebanonensis. The sequence goes on along the minus strand of NW_022060742.1, from coordinate 10,575,738 downwards.
CTCCGGAAAATCGATGCCTTCAGGTTGCACGAAGAGTCGCATGCGGGGTTTCTTCTTTTCTAATTTCTCATGCTCCTTATGAATGAAACTGCACCACCAAGTTGTCCGAGCGGACCTTAAATTGTACATTGTTTGGTGCCGGGTGGGAAATTCCCTCGCCTTGTTAAAAGATCATTAGCCGAGGCGTTGCTGCAGTCAGTCAGTTTGTAATTCCGCTGAAAATGCCCTAAAAAGGCGAGAGGCTCTACCTGAGCCGGGGTTTCGTGTCAGGTGTGCAGTCTGCGATCGTCCAGACAGTCTGTCGCCGCTCAGTTCCCTGTTCTCTGCGATGGATTCGAGCCCGCCCGTCGTTCAACGAGCTGTGGTCTCAAGTGTTTAATTTGAATTTGTGCCTTTTGCGTGCACAGGCAAATTTTTTGGAATTACTCTCGTGGGAATCATAGGTTTGGCATTTAATTCGTATTGTTACTTTTAGGCCACTTGGATGGGGACTTGGCTAACAGCAGTTGAACACCTTAACCTTTTCGAAGAGCTTTTAAGCTGCAGAGTCCTGTACGTACTTTCGTCCTTATTAGGATGTGGCATGTGAAGCTTTTGTCGGAACTTGTTCGGGAAACTTTTGTGCTTGTCAAAGCTTTTTCTTGGCCACTTTTTTCACAATTTGCGCACATTTTGAAATTTCACGGCGAAGCCATTGTAGGGTTAGTTGAGGTAAAAAGGATACACATTTACCTGCTACCCTACAAAAAAGCTTCTTAATAATGCAGCTATAAGCTTGCTATTTGATATGCTTTTGCTGTTTGTAGCAAAGATATTCAATTATTTCGAAGAAAAGCTGAAAGTATTCATTGCTATGCAGAAGACTTAGCCCCACAGGCTGCGCAGATTTCAGGGAATGTGTGCCTTTTGATCTGTTTGTGCATCTGATATCATTCCACGGAACCTTGATACAATTAAATACGAGTATTTTATATAAAGATGTTGAAGTTGAGTGAGACAAGGAAGTAGTTAATTGTCAAATGACTTATGGAACTAGTTATAAAATATCCAACAATGGAGTGTTTTTGGGAGACACTTAGAAACTGCAATTTACAATTTATTTGTTGGTCTCAAAACTTTCTAACGCTCTTGTTAGTAAATATTTTCAGTGTCAGATTGTACGATCTTAGAGTGTCGATAAAACACAGAAAATCTAAATATTTGTATATTATTGATTACATCTTTAAGACTTGAATTGTTGATTTCAAACAATTTATTATTTTCTTCTTATTTTATAAAATCATAAGCGATACCTACAACTAAAAATTTGCCAAAAAAAAAAACAGATAAAAAAAACAGATAAATCGTTTACCCAATTTCTTCGATTTCTTGAAATAAATGAGTCTCATGAATGCCAACATTTCAAATGCCTTAACTTTTAATTCGAACAACAGAATAAATATTATTTTAAAATATATATGGATTTGATTATGTGTTGAAGTTTTTGGCGGACTTTATAAATCACATTCTGTGCTTGTCGAATTGATGCTGAAACTTAATATATTTTAAGAATTTGTATTCTAATTTATAAATAGTAATTCAAACTTGTGTATATTTAAAATATTAAGTAAATGAAATTAATCTCTACAAAAAAAGAGACATTTTGCCGAACATTAGAAACAGAATTAATTTCAAATAGAACCCTGTAGAATCATTCAAAACAAACACCCTTTATATCCCTAAAATGCGATATACGAGTAATTCAAAATAAATGTCCATTATTAGCATTGTCCTTGTTCGAGAACATACGAGTACATGAGCGTAGAGAGTAGGGGCGTGATTGGCAAAACAAGTAGAGTCGCCTAATTATAATGCATGCTTCAGGGCATTTTAAAATGCAATTACGAGCTGCTTGAACCTGAATTAAAAGCAGATAAAGCATCTCAGAGCTGTAGTATAATCTGTTCCAGTGTGTGTGTGTGTGTGTTTGTGGGAAAACAGAATCGCTGAATTATAATTCCAAGTAACAAGTAGTAGAATATGTAAAGGCTTGAAACCAGAACCTTAACAACTACGTGTGTGTTTTACCATCTCTCTCTCTATCTATCTATGTATGTATGTATGTATATGTGTGCGAGTGTGTGTGTTTCTGTGTTGGTCAGCAGCGCTAAGGAAAATGAATTTCCGAGGCATACTTTGTGGTGCTAATGTGCGGCTTTTGTTTGGTCGTTGTTGTTGCTGTTGTTGTTGTGTTCTGCTTTCCTTTGGACGGAGCAAACGGTATATTAATGAGTTTTTATATATAATTAACTTGGGTGGCCATATTTGCATATCATGTGATGGGATTATATGATGAAATATATAAATACTGTTACATACATATAAATACTATACACTTGTGTGGCAACATTTCCGAGGAAACTCGCGTTCATGAATTATGTTTAACTTACAAAGAATTACAACGAAATGGCACGGTAGGGTAACTGCCAGTGGAACAAAAGTGAAAAAGTGAATAATTATTACAATATTCCGGAGCTGACTGTCGTGCCAACTCGCCACATATGTACGAGGTCTGTTCGAAAGAAAAGGAGAATTTTGAATTTTTTTTTTTTTAAGATTTTATTTATAAATAAATATAAATTACCTGTTAATGCCAGTACCAACATAACAAAAAGGAGAAAGGAACGCTAGACTTGAGCGGCCTTTTTTCGGAGTTTTCCTGTAAAAAAAATGTTGGCGCACAAAGAAAACCGCGTGAACAGCCCACAGTCCAAACAGCAAGAGCTAGGAAGTTGGATAATTCGAGCTCTAAAGGGGGGAAACGAGCTCCAAAGTTTGTTTAAAAATTCAGAATTTTTTCACCGATCACCTTTAAATTTGGTTATTATAATCTATAAAAAAAATACAAGAAAAATTGCATACTCGATTTTTTGTAATTACCTTATAACTTTCTTCATAATTGACCTATCATGATGAAATTTGGCATACGGACACATAATCAATAACGAGATTTAGTTACCAAATTTTTCAAAATTCAAAGAATTACGGGAGTTATGGAAAAAACATGAATTGCGAGAAAAAATAAACAAACGTGATCTGCTTACCAAGTTTGGTTATTCTAGCTGTTGTACTTGCTGAGATTTTTGGACATGGCTATATTTACTCGTCTTCTCATACTGATCAATAATATATGTATACACTTTGTGGGGTCTACAACGCCTCCTTCAGGGTGTTACATACATTAGCATAAAACTAAACGAAATAGTGCGTTATAATAATGAACGTGTGGTCGACTTTGTATGGAACAATTTTGCCCTCCCCTGCCTACGCTCTTGGCCTTTTACCTTTTGGGTACAGGCTGTAAAAATATCGATAATCGAATGTACACATCTCGCGAAAATTCAAAATTCAGCATTCACCTATTCCGTTGAACAGACCTCGTATGTATGTGCGTGTGCGAGACCGAATGTTACGCCTGAAGGCAGTTGTGTATGTAACACACATTGACTTCAGCCATTTGTGGCGCACATTATTTTCATATTTTTGGCCGTAATCACGCCGAGCAATCTCGGTATGGTCCCCAGTTGCGAATGCGTTCTCATATGACCACATGTCACGCAAGTTCGGGAGTTTCCTCTGGGGTCAGGCAGGTGTGGAGCTGGCGTTCGCAATATGTGTGTACTTGCAGATTGAAGGCAACCTTGCTTTTCGCATTTCCCAGCGATGCAATCTCTCTTTAATTACCCCATAAAAATCAACTTTATTAAGTTTTTAAAGCTTACACTGAGGCCGCCCCCACCCCACCCCAAACTCGTGGATTTCTTCTATATAGTATACGTATGTACGTACTCGTAGTTGTGTGTGTGTGTGCGGTTGATAAGCATCCTTGCTGTTATTACTGTTCGTGGTCGTCCTTTACTTATTGGAGTTTGATTACCACGCTTTGTTTTACTGCCTTTTACAGCAAATTAAATTTTAGTAACATTTTCATTTAATACAGTCGCCGATAGCACCAACAACAACAAGAAGAAGGCAACCAAAGCCACTGTTCGGTTCTTGGGTCCCTTGATTATCGTCTGCTTCGCTTTTTTTTTTGTTTTTGTTGGCATTTCCAATGATTTTCATTAATTTTGCGCTGTAAAATGCTGGGAGGAGAGCAAACACAAAAGCCCCTTCTGTGAGCGTTAAATGAACTTGCTACAGAGTTCATTACAAAGCTTGACGATTTCAGTAGAACTCGTCTATAAACTTCAACAGACTTGACTCGAGAGCATCTTGACCAGTGGAAATCCAAAGTTTCAATACAGACTCGGCAAAAAATTAAAAAAGCCACTGCTACATAACTTAATTTATTTGACTTGTCAGGAAACAGAAGGTAAGTTAAGCAATGCGAGGAAAACGCAGTAATCGTTGGATAAGTTTCTCCAAGAAGTGCTTTTTAAAATGGTTGAGGGTTGTGTTGAAAATATGCTTGAAAAATTATTTGGGAACAAGTAGCAATACACATCATATAAATGTGAAGAGCTCTTAAGTATTTGTGACATCAATTTCGAAGCCTTTGTTCATAATATTTTATATTTAAAGCTGTGCAAGCTTGAACTGAATTATGAACCAAAACCAAAATCATTAATTTATGTAATTCGTTATGATCTGCTTAAATAATAGAATTATATATTAAAATATCAATCAAATATACCTTATTGCTATTTCAAAAAAGGTTACTTTTATCTAATGATTGCTTTTTTGTTGGTTTATAAATATTAGTGTTATACTTGTAATATAAAATATTCTAAACTCATGTTTAGGCGAGCTCAGATCAATTCAGCGTGTCGGTTCTAAGACGACTTTTTATATATTTTATATATTATTTTGAAACTTTTAATATTTGAATGCAAAATTATTGTACCATTTTTTTTATTTATTTATTGATTTATTTCCATCGACAAACAGTGCAGTCGATGTACAATACAATAAAGAACTTAAAATAGGCAAAACTAAAGAAATCAAAAAGCCTATAAAAATGACGAAAATATCTAATAACGAATCCGACACGGTGGGGGAATTTTATTTGCCAAACGGCCAGCTATGCCCCGATTCACAGCAGAGAGTAGTCAGATACGTTAGTAGACCTATCAAAACAGAAGTGTAGATGAAAAAATATAGCAATAAAAGATAGAATTAAAATACTTAAATAATAAAATAACATCCAAGGGCGTACACAGGGGGGCAGGGGCAGGGGTGGGCCCTTGCGTTGGAATTGAGTTGGATTTGTTGGAGTTTTTTCATTGCTCATATGCATAAGTTATTTTTTAAATGCATCGTGAATTATTTAATCAACATTTTAATTGCATGATGAAAGCAATTAACTAATTAGCTTACCTGTGTAATTGCTAATCATTGTTATGTAGTTGTTGTTAGGAGCTTGTTGTTCAAACAAAGCAACAAATTGCATGCTAATTTGAGATCTTTAAAAGATTTTTCTTGCTGTACACCACTGTTATTGTTTTTTGACTGAAATCCAATAAACTAAACACATATATATACAGAGTGTTTTTAAAGCTGACGTTACCGAGAAACGCACTTTAAGTCGTCAGGGCTTGCGTCTGACCATAGCCTAAAGCTTTCGTTCGTTACGCCATAATGTCGGAACAGAAATTAAAAAGGGGGCTTCAGCAATGCCATATTGTCGAGCAATGTGTAGCTACAGGGAAAGTACTTGTGTAGTTCGTTCTTCGATTAAGCAGCAAGATGGACCACTGTTCTGGCTCGTAACGAGGAGCCGTAGTGTGGCGTAACACTGAACGCAGCGACGGAGCCTCGTTAATGGTGCAGGAGCACAGACTAATCTTGTTGGCGCCAGTCGACGAGTGGCGCCTGTTTCTTCCGCCCCGATTCCCAATGACTTTTGTCGTTACGTTATGCAGCAATTTGCGCCACTGGAGTCGCAGTTAAAGGCGACAGCTGGTCCAACCAACTAGCCAACCAACAATTGTAGCATAGACCGCCCTACGTACATGTACATATGGAGGAGGATAGCTCCTCATGTGTCTGTGTGTGAGTAATTGTAATTATTTTGCTGCATATGCCGCAGCATATGTTTTGGGGCCAAAAACCTAGGGGCGCGTGCTTGAGTGCGTAGCATTCCTCAACTAAGTGCTTGGAGTCCTGAAAAATGTGAAGAATTTTGCACTCAGGTACTTGGAATAAAAATCTTGTTTTAGGTCCAATTTTAAATTGCAATCATAGGCGTTTTGGTTCGATTGCATTTCATTTTGATTTATCTATATTCTATTTTTTAGATCTATATACACGAAATTTCTTGTAAATTATAAAATCATAAAAAAACACAAAGTCAATCATTGAAGTTCACAAATACAGGGATAGGTTTTTGCTTTCTAGTATACTTCATTAAATATCAAAACTCCAATACAAGTATTAACTCATTGTGCTTGGTTTGATTACAAATCAATTGAATGATATTTGTATTACCCCTAATTCTGTTTTTACACGGTCATTTTTATACACGGTTTTAAAATTACAAATTTTATATATGGTTACACGACATTATTCCATTTAGCACGTTTTAAAATAACATATGATCAATGTCTTTTTTTACACAGTTTTATTTTTACACGACTTTTTCTAGAACCAATCTACCGTAAAAATATGTATATAGTACGTGTAATGCTTAAGATATGCCATTAGCAAAAACATTACATTTAACTTTTTAACCGTCTTGTTTGCCTTGACGTGCTCTTTGTTTTAAAGTTTGTTTTAGCTGGCCTACATACATATTTTACTTCTTGTACTTCCTACAACCATTGAATTTGAAACACGTGTCTTCCACTCGACTCGAAATATTCAAATATTTACATGCGTACGCATCCAGGTTGCCATAAAGCATTGACAACACAGGAATCAAAAATAAATAAATTACAACTTGAACTGAATTTACAGCATACCCGATAGCCCCATTGAGTGGCACGTGTTTTGATTTCAATTATATAAAGAGCTTAAAACAACACAAAACTGTTGCCAACACACATACACACACACACACACACACACGTATATAGATATTCCCATATAGAGAGGCCTACATTACACACTTGTCTGTATTCATGTAGGTGCGGGTGTGTGCTTTGTATAAAGCATTTTAAGCATTCGTGAATTTAGAATGTCAACTTTTAGGAGAAAAAGTATAAAATATATAATAAAGAAAATTAAAGAAGCAAACAAATTATTAACATTTTATAAAGTTTGCATTGTGTTTTTATTTTATTTTATTTACTTTACCGACAAACAAAGCTGTCGATGAAAAAAAATCAAATCAATAGAGAATTAAATAGAATAGAGGACAATCGAGAATGCAAAATAAAACTAAACCATTAAAAAGCCTATAGAAATTACAAAAATATCGAATAATGAATTGGAATCGGTGGGGGAATTTTATGATGCCTCGATTCACAGCAGAGAATAGTCAGTACGTTATCAGACCTAACAAAAAAGAACTGGGATATGAAGAAAAAGCAATCAAAAATCAAAAACCAGTATAATAAAATTTAAATAATAATAAATTAAAATGAAAATACTTAAATAATAATAGTTAAATATAATTAAAAGCTCATTAGTGTAGAATCACTGACGCGGTGGGGGAAGGTTTATAAGGCAAGCTGTGCCCCTAGCTCAAAATATACGATTATAGTGAGGGGAGAGAGAGCTCACTTGAGAGTAAAAAGTATAAAGATTATAATCAGGGCATAATACTCGAAATACTCATTTCTATTTCTGTTAAATAGAAGTATTTTAATTTAATTGAAATTTATTTTTATTAGCTTATAGATTGAATATCTTCTAAAACTTATTAGGCAACTTCCTCGAGTTGAAATGCAAATGTTCAACTCATATATTTAAATCATAACAAAAATGAAGTAAATGCTTCAACTAATACTCTGACAATGGAAAACCGACGAACAGCCAAGCTCAGCATATGTATGTATTGCTAAAAAAAAAAAAAAACAAATAACATGAAAGCGACAATAGGAAATATAAATGTGAATCTAAATAAAACTCGACAAAAGAGATAAATGTGTAAAAACGCAACAACAAGACAAACAAAGAAGAAAGCATTTGCAAATGGATAAGAAAATATGCCATCGTACTCCCACTGTACTCGCCATCGACACATCTCTTCCCCTCGGGGGGCTTAGTTATGTTTTTAGATTCTCTGGTGCTTGGCTAACATTAGCAACTTGTTGCTTAAAAAAGAAAAAAGATGAAAGGGTGATGAAAACAAAGTTAGATATGTACGTATATGTGAGTGCCTTCGTGCCTCAATCCCCTACGGGGTACAGAGGTAAGACCCCATATGCAATGAGCAACAAGCTGTCAATGCTGAAGTGCTGCATACCTAAGGGCGCGCAAGCAAACCAACTATACTAAATATATAGAATATATATTTATTCACATGTCTGAGCTGATACTGAAGTTGTCTGCGCATTACTTTGCACTTTGTACATACATACATATACATGAATACTTATTGTCTACATATATACATGTTATGTACATTATGTGGATGGTTTTATGTACTGGCCTCAGCGCAGGGCGGCAGGCATAAAAAACTTATACAGCCGCTTGCTCAATGTCAGCTTTTCCGACCGACCAGCCCGCAACAACAACAACTACAGCTACAGCTACAGCTAAACAGGTAAACAAAGGAGCCAAGGTGTATGCAATAACGATGAAAACTGTAGCATTTGCGTGCGCAACTAGCGTCAATTAAGGTCATTTTGGGGAATTTGAGCAGTTGCGGGGATCATTAGGAACAGTATACAGTACACAGAACACAGTATACAGAAAGACATGGCCAGAGAGAATGCGGCAGAAATTTAATAAAAATCAAGCACACTGCCAGGTAATGTCTGCTGTGATGTAAAATACATTTGTATGAGTGTGTGTGTGTGTGTGTATATATTAAGAGATATGGTCACAGACAGCTCATACACACCCTAACCTTACACTTACGTGTACATACAGTTACAGTAACACAGTTACAGTTGATTGTGTGTGTTTTCAAGGTGAAGTCACGCACACTCAGGTTTCATTCTAAGCAAAAACGAACAGCAAAAAAAAAAGCAAAGCTTCCCAAAGCATTCATCTAACTCGCTGGAGCTTTTTCGAACGTACATATTTGCAGACTGACTTGAGTCGGAGTGGGTTTATGTGTTTGGCAAAGTCCTGTCAATTTGCTGCTCCTCTTTGTTGCGCAGGGTTCAATGGTCTAGAAAATTAAATATTGTCGAAAATGGTTCGTTTGCTTGTCCCTCAAACACAGCTCAAAGGTTGCCGAAATCAAACAAAAAATCCATTGACTGTGACTGCGACTGTGACAGAAGAAGGTCAAATAAAAGCGAGTTAATCGATAAGATGGTACTTAAGAGATATGTATTGGGTTATTATCTAAGGGATATCTTACACATTGTGCACACACAAGCATGTTGCCAGCAACACGTCCCAGTCATGTACTATAAGCAACAAAATGAACTCTACTACGACGACTTCTTCATTATAATTTATGGGCATACACATCATCAAAGGCAGCGCACACATACACTATATATATTGTATAGAGGAAGAATGCTTTGAGACTAGCAGCGCCCAGAAGTATGCAACAGCTGTTTTTTTGTCGCCTCCAACACGCAAGGCAACAAGTTGCGAAAAAGCTTTCGAAATTCTTACACACACACACACGCATACGCGCACACACTTAGCAACACACACAAACACAAGCACAGCTGGCGGAAAATTCAATGCCACAAAGCTCTCGGCCAACAATTTCGGGCAGTGGAGCAGCAAACATTCGGCAATATTCAGCTCATCCTTATGCTCATGCTCATCATCATCATCATCATCATCATCGTCGTCGTCGTCGTGCTCGTCCTCGTGCTCGTCGTCGTCGTCGCTGTTGCTGTCGTTGTCGGCAAGGACAAATGTACGAATTATCCAGGGGGAGACCTGGGACGGGCAAACTCGAATTTTGCAACTTGTTGTGCGTGGCGACAAGCCACCAAATTCAAAATCAGTTGCACGCGCGCCGTCCTAATGTGAAGAACGTAATGTGTCGGAAACACAATTCCTACAAAATGGCCACACAAATCGCCAAGTGAATTCAAAGAGGGAGAAACAAAAAGAAAGAAAAAAAAAAAAATACAAAAAACAACAACATACACAAATTAATGAAAATTCCAAGAAAACGTTGAAGCGTATGTAGCGCGTAGCCGAGTGTTGTGGCGTGTAAAAAAATTAAAGAAAAATTAAATTAAATTGAACTTCAAATGCAATTCGAGAAAGAGACGAACATTTCCGCATGCATTTAAGCAGACGGTTTTTGTTATAGATTTTCCTTTTCCTTTCGTGGTGGTCGCTGTGTTGAAACTGTTGCTTCGTCGCCTCGTCGCAATTGTCTCTTTCAGCTCAGCCGCAATATCAGATTCTATGTGCAACACCTCTTTTATATACATACTAATGTACATATGTATATATGCTCGTACATATTTTGTTATTCACAGGTTGGCTTCAGAGTAAATGCTGCTGTCGAAGCAGCAGCGACTGCTTAAGTGTTAGCTTCTACGAGTACATATACCTATATAGTTATATACGAGCATGTCTGTTGGGTATATGTGTGTGTGTGTGTGTGGAAAGTGTATTCGGGAGCGAGAAGTCATTGGCAGTGTCAGTGTCGTTGGCAAAATATGCAAAAGAGTTTTGCAAAGCGCGTCAGTCTTTCGCTTAAATTAGAAACCGAGAGAAGAAGGAAGGCTGGACCGAGGGTCTGACACGCGTACTCTGTGTATTTGTACTTATAGGGGCTTGTTTGTTTCAAGTTAATTGGCAAGCAAATTGAACAAATTGAATGGGGGTGCGGTAATGTCGAGTTAATTATGCATTAATTAATGTGGTTTCTCGCCGTTCTCGCTGTTGTTGTCGTTGTTGTTGTTGTTGTCACAAATGTGAATGAGAATGTGTGGTGGGGCCTGCTTGGCGCAGGCGGAAGCCATCTATCCATTGATGTATTTCTCCGATTGCAATTCTGATCATTTTCTTTCTGGAATTTCAATTAAATTCCTTATCGAGGGCGTCGATTTCAATCTGTCATGGCCCCTGTCCTATTCTTGTTAGCAATGAATGGGAATGAGCTTTTAATTTGAATTCGAGTCGATTGCTTGGCCTTTTCATTTACTTCTGCTTCATCGCACAATCGCACAATCGCACAATTCGCCTATACTTTCGCTTGCACAACATTGTACAATATTGCACAACATTGTACAACAATGCCAGTTTGCACAAATGTCAGCAGCGAGCAGAGGGCGCATAAAAACTGCTAAAGTTGTTTTTATTTTTCATTTTTTATTTTCTAGTCGCTTGGATTGCAGCACTTATGCCACAGTCCCAGCAGCAGGTAGGCAGGCTTTCAGCTAAATTGAAACCGTAATCGTAGTCCTGAATACGCCAAAGGTCGCCAGGTCGTCAGGACGCCAGTCAGCCAGTCAGCCAGTGAACCAACCAGTCAGGCTGTGTTCAATTTGCATGTGGGCCTCTCATGGACCAGTCTGTCCTTAAATTGTCAACGGCCTGGAAACGGGCACAAGCTGTTAGGGTTAATTGGCCAGGGTTTTGATGTTTCCCTGAAAGCCTCATTTCAATGCAGTAACATTTTTTCTCCCTTTCTGTCGCAAGAACTGGACAAAATACTTGAATCCATATTTCATTATTTGGACCCCATTTTGTATGTTGCGTTACTTTATTTGCTTTTTTTTTCTATATGTAATATTAAACTTTCTTTCGACTAAATCATGAGCTTTGGTTGATGAATTATTGATTTCATGTTATTTTTTAATTTTATTTTATTCTGCTAAAAGTTATTATTTGTGGCTAAATACCATCTACGAACATGTTTGTTTTAAGCCAGAAATTAACTATTTATGAGTTGGTTGATTATTCAATTTCTAATACCGCTTTATATAACAAACGAGCAACAACTTTAAAATAAAATACTGCTCTACGAAATGCACGTTTGAACAATAATTATAATAGAAAGGAAAAGAATTGTTTTAATTTATAATAGAACATAATAATACGTTCGCTTCTATTTGTTTAAAAATTCTACTGAGCACTTTATTTTTGAAATGCCAATGTTTTCTTAAAATTCTTTGTAGAAAAAATATTCATTCTTATGCGGAATAAATAAATTTAAATAGTTTAAGCTTTTCAAATAGTTAAGAAATATATAAATGCAACACCTGGTGAGGCGACGGCTAACAGAGAAAAATAATTAATGAGACAATTTTATTTTAGACAAGAAGCAATAATAATGCTATGCAAGAGGAAAACCTGTCATCACAGATTAGGCGAGTTTGTGGGCCAAGATTTGTGTTATTTAACAAGTAAGCATTCGAAAAGAATGGGAAAGGTATATTTTAGTAATAAATCAATCATCTGCGTGTCTGACCACACCTCTAGTCCAATTGTTTTTCTACTTCTTTTCCTAAGAACTTATAGTATGAGAAAAGTAGCTACATTATTTAGATTAATTTCCAAAAATGCATATATTTTTATTAAACAATTCAAAATCTCATCAGAATAGATTGAACCTTACATACAGCTACACGTATGTATAATATTTGTAGTAGCTCAGAAAATGTAGAGCTTATGCTTTTGGTGGGTCCTTGAGTTTTGGTTTTGTGAGTGTAACTCAATACTTGTATCTACAAAACTGAAGTGAGGCGGTTTTGTGAGAGCAACTCAATACTTGTATTTACGAAATTGTTCCCTTTAGAAGCGAAGAGTTTTTTGTGAGCCCACGCAACAGCGATGGCAGCAAAAAACAGAGTTAATATAATTATATATAGATAACGAATCAAGCGTGTGCTCACACACAACGACTCTAGGCTCCACCATATTGATGTTGACGCTGACGCGGAGGCTGACAAGGTCGGTCGCCCGACGGCGTTTGCTGTTTTCCTTGAAACAGGAACGATGCGCAGACATTTTGCTTTTTGACGCCATCAGAAGTGCTTGCCCCACTGCCGTGCCGTGCCGTGCCGTGTCGTCAACATGTCTGTTTGGGGCTATCTGTTCATTGTTGTTGCTATTGCTGTTGCTGTTTAGGCCATAGCTTTAAGTTAGGCAATCGCATTTATGACATTAAAGACCCTCATGACAGCCTTCATAATGGCCAGAGAGCACTGCCTGGGCAAAGTGTATAAATTACTCATATTTTACCGACTCGATGACAGCGGGCCAAACAGTGTGTAATAGAAAAATATGTCAGCATTTGTGGATAACAACACACACACTGTTGTCGAAGAGAGCGAGAAGCAGTGAGCTGAGGAGTTTGGCACACACGCGCCATTCCAGGCTGCCACAATTTGTCACAATTAGAGATACAAGTAAGCATGAGCAACAACAATCGGTGGCAGGAGCTGGCGATCCTCGTGAGTCGATTGTGAGTCGGATGAGCAGCTGCAACTGTTGTTGTTCCCCAGACTGTGTTTTCTTTCTGGAATTGTGAAATCTGCTGGATAGTCGGCTTCTTTACACATTGAAGAGGCACTCGTAAATTTCAATTTGCCATCAAATTGCATAGAAATGCAATGACAAACATGGCCAAATGCTTTCACTGCTGCTGGCTATCTACAGGCAAGCTGTCCTATGATGAATGTCATTCATTCAAGTAGCTCGAGTGAGAGAACGAAGTTTTTTGTTACAAGTATTTTGAATTTTAGCTACTATTTGGCATATTTAGAAATATGCCAATAAAAGGCGAGGTGACAAAATAGTTCTATCCCATCGGAAATTTCAAATATGAGGTATTACACATGCAATTCTGAATCTGTCTTAAACAAAAATCAATCTTATTACTGTTTACTCACAAAAGTGCATAGATAGATCATTTATTCAAAACTGTACGATATTTTGGTGTGTGTGAACACTCTTGGAAGTTTTATAAAACGATTTCATCTGCCTACCCCGACGTTTTCGATTATAAGTAAGTGATTGCTTGAATTACAAGTATTTAAAATCTTTTGTTGGATGCAAAAAGTGGAGCTAAATTAAAAGATTTTAGGAAATAATATATAAAGCATAATAATTAATATCTTTCATAAATTTACGTTTCCATTTTTTAAGCGGCAAACCCCAAGAAGGTGTTGAAAATTTTAATTTAACAAAAATCAAAGAATGTACTGCTTTAGCAGCTCATGTTTCTTTCTTTCTTTCTTATCTTTTAAGTTGACATTATAAAGTTGCATTATTAAATATCTTCATTTTATTCTATAATATTATATAATAATATAAATCATAGTTTTTGAATTTTGAATAAATAAAAATGTTTCATTTATATTAATATTTAAATCCTTAGAAAACCAGCTATTTCAAATTGGAAATTGATTTTGACTCGAATCTGGTTTTGCTAAAAATTATACATATTCGAGTCAAAATCAGTGCGCCTTTAATAATTACGATGTGACAAGATGTTGTTTTACTTAATAATCTAATAGAACATTGCATTTTGTTATTTTAAATGTTTATAAATATTTACAAAGCCGTTCAACATCTCTTACTCGCTAACATATAGATCATTTGCTATGAACATAAATAAATTAACATTTGCCAGAAATATTTCTCATATATTACAAGAAGAAGAAGAAGCCATTTAACTACAATATTTAAAACAAATATATGTATTGCATGTAAGCTGACATCTCTTTAAATACCAGGCCAGTATCAAAGTATTTGTGAACCTTTTGTAGCAAACATTCGAGTCTAATGCAAAAATACTTATACTTATTATTTAAATCAGTGTCGTCAGAAACTGTCTGATGACTCCAGTAAGTTTCTCTTGAAATTATTTTGCAACTATAAAACCTCAAGCAAGAGCACTGCAATTTGTGGACTCGTGAGATAATGTATGATTTTTCATGGAAATCACAAATACGCGTTGTATAATATTGGTAGTATATCTGATTTGTTTCCCTGAAACAAAGTTACTCAATAAAGGCGGTTTGTGATTTCCTGGAAATTCGCTTTTTAGTGGCTTTACAATCTGGTATGAATTTTGTCGGCATCGGTTTGCCACTTGGAGCTCTGCTCATATGGGCATGAGAATTGCATATGCCCTGATTGCATTAGCCTGGCTCTGATGCCGTCGCTTCCAATGCTACTGGCGTTGCCAGAATAGTCTGCCATCCCACTACCCTGCCATTCTGTGGTTGCTTGGCCACTGTATTTCCGCTCTATAGTACGCTCGCTGGTGCCAGTGCGGAGCAGCTTTTGTGTGCGTAAAAGTGTGTGCATGTGTGTGTGTGTGTATGGCATGATTTATTCAAATGATTGCTGTTAGTGTAGAGCTAAATTAGTTTACTTGATTTCCGGTGCACATTTTGCCTGGTTTGCTAAACTTGTTGGTTGCTCGATTTGATTAAGGAGCCCAGACTGAGGGCATATGTTGAGGCGGCCACAAGGCCACACAAGTACTATGTACGTGTCATTAGTATCATTAGTTAGGCGGTATTTTCAAATTTGCACATTTCTGGTCAGATAAACAGGCCGCAAATACTGCGGATAAAGGACGCATAAAGTGCAGTTAATTAAAAATGCAATAAATAAACAATAAACAAGGCACTCGCTCTTATGCACTCTGTTTACTGGGCCGTGCTTGTGGAGTCGGACTGGATCTGAATCTGAACGTGGCCACACTTAATGTGTTTATGGTCGTTGCAATATGCAAATGTAATTAAGATAGATTGGAGCACGAAACGAATCCCACCGTCCCTCCCACCCACATATGCAAATGAAAGGAATATTGCAATTCGAGAATGTCCATTCCATGCAGCACGAAAAATGCGTAACAATGAAGCGAGACAAAAAATAAATCAATAGTGGGAGTGACGTGAGATTCACAATTAAACGCATGAAGAAAATATTCCATAGAAGAGGTGCTAATGAGACAAAGCTGGAACAAAAGGTCAATGTAATTGATTCCATCAGGAATCAGAGTAATCCAATTTCATCGTTTTCTCTGGCATTAATTGTGCTCACAACGTTCAGTATTTATTCATTGTTTACTTAAATTGTTTATGAAGTTCAATTGAATGAGTCGAGAAATTTATTATCACTTTTCAGAATAATAATAATTTGTGGCAAACAGTAGCGTCCGTGAAATTCCCCTTGAATTACATATTTACATATTTTAAATGACTAAAATAGCCGAAAGAAAACTCAAATGAACTCGAACGTGGCTAAGTAAGAAAAAAGAGAAACGAACGGAACACAACTGTAACATCATTAGATTTTAGGTACTCGATCGACTAGATTTATTCTAATTATACGATCCTTAAAAATATTTTCTAATGTTTTCTTGTGTATGTTTTCAGTGTTTGATATTAAAATGAATAACAAATGTATATTTTGGCATTAAACTCCATTCATTAATTAAGCTGCCTTTGTTCAAAATGTAATTGCAAAACTAATTTATTCATAAATAACTTCATTGGGCAACCATTCCACGGATCTCAAACTTTTTGTATTCATTTTCCACTTAAAGGCTTCTCTAATGAATGCCGAAAATATCTCTAGAGCTTAACTAGCCTCGATGTGGTCAAGTGCCTGAAAAAAGAAAATAACAATTAGAAGCCTATGTAGGTTTCATCTTTAAAAGAGAAATTGAAGCAACATAATTATCTTCAGGCAGTCTACCATTAGGGTTTATTCACCTTTCAAAAAATTCTATTAAATGGATGGATTGTGCCCCTCAAAAAACATCGTTGCTTTGCAACAGTCTTACATTTAGATTTAATTACAAATACAAGAATAAATGGCGAGCTCAATGGCCATTTCAAAATGGGGTAGGAGCAAAAAGTTAAACAAAAAGTTCTATCAAAAGTCAAATAAAACGAGACCAGGGTTCAACACAAAACAGCAAAACTTCAAATAAAATGGAAGAGGAGAAATGCCGTGCCTTTTGTTTTTCGCATTTCTTTTATAACGTTATGCGTTTTCGGTCTTTCCTCTCCTTCATTTTATTATTTTCTTTTGGGCTCCAAGTGAAATATGAACGGAATTTCCATATATTTCTCGTGTGTTGCCACAAAGGCATATTTCTTTTTCACCATAGTCATCAGCTTGTGAAAATCACACAAAAATTTCAATACATTTTCGCACGTAATTTGCAGACAATTTGCCGTTGTTAGGAAGAGCGAAGAAGCCTGCCGGGCACGAGCTGAGGCCGAGGCAGAGACAGGGTCAGAGTCAGAGTCACAGGCAGAGGCTGAGCCTAAAAAGAAGACGAACACACCTACAGCCATTATCTGCATACGTAGAAGAAGCTTTAAATATTTTATAGGCCGTTGACAGCACCCAAAATCGGTCGAAGCAGATGCAAGATAGAAGGCAACGACATCGGCGACAACAACAAATGACTGACAATATTCCAGTCGACCTGACTGACTACCACCCTGGTAGGCATGGCTGCCAGCCTTCCTCCCCAGATAAGATGTTTATGCGTATAGAGACCCATCTCAACACTGGCTGGCAGCCTGATTTGTCACTGACTGATTTTTTGGGCCCAGGAAGTGTGTGGAAACCAAGGGCCGCTGCGGCCGTTGGTCAGCGGCCCGAGGCTAAGCTACTTAATTAGGCATTTGGTGATAAGAATTGAAACCAGGAGCGACCGGGCCTGCAAAATCTGTTTGGTAATTCCTGTGTTGTCTGACCGCATGTTTCCATGTCAACGAAGATATATGTTTGCATAAACATATATACATACTCTTACACATATAAAGTACGCCTTTCTTGTCCATTTTCATGATAATTTATGTGAATAAAATTCCACGAAAAGTACACTTTGATTCAAAAGGTGTTATTATTAATAGTAAAGAAATAAATGAAATGCATTCAGATGTTAATTTTATTCGAATTTGAAATTTCTTAAGAATTGGGAAACTATCTAGAGATTATGATGAAATTACTGATTCCTTTCTTTCATATCTCCCGAAACAAATGATTTATATTTCAATAGTTTCCAAATGACATCGCTAAGGAGACTCTCTTAAACTTTAGAACTGAAGCAGAGTCACAAAATATTTTTTACTTTAAGAATGTTTGTGTGGCCTGAAATAGAAGTAAATATTTCTTAAGAACTGCGAAGCTATCTAGATATTATGATAAAATTACTGATTCCTTTCTTTGCTTTATCCCGAAAGAAATGATTTATATTGCTATAGTTTCTAAATGACATTCCACAGGAGACTCACTTAATCTTTAGACCTGAAGCAGGGTCACATTATCCTCCAACATTCGTTTCGACGTTAAAAATTATTGTGTGGCCTGACCTGAACATCCAGAAATATTTATACGATCCAAACAGAATTTTATTTAAATTAATTTGTTAATAGGCATTATATTTTTTTGAGAATAATTTTTTAAAGAATTTTCTTTTTTTTCAATCCATTAAACGTCTTCCAGTTTAAATTTATATATTTCAGAAACTATCGTTTTTTAGTTAAATTGTGCATTCAAAAAACATGCACTAATTTATTGTTGATTACTTTTTTACTAACCAATTTTGTTGAACAAAAGTTTTGCTTTAGGCATGGACAAGCTTAATGGGGAATACTATTTTTTGGTAGTGAAACAAAGGAAATCTTTTTAGCGGTATGTCTTGGTGTTTTGCCACTGTGCCTTGGGTTAAGTGGTTCGCATTTGTTTTCTGCGTCACGCCAATGGAAATATGGCAAGATAGCAAAAGCACTCAGCATCACATGGCTAACAACTGTGCCGTACATGTATTCATTCCTGAATCGCCGAATTCATCAACGTCGTCATCATCGTCCTCGTCATCGTCATTGTGCTCCTGCTCGTACTCGTATTCGTACTCGTCCTTGTCAGAGCCATTGCTCCTCGGGCACTTTTGACAGGTTGTCGTAGAGTATCCTCTGCGTGTGCATGTTTTTAGTGGCTGACAGCACTCAGCGGCCACTTGGTAAGTGACGATGGCTTATGGGCAGGATCTGCGAGTTACAAGTAAGGTTAAGTCAGCAAGTATCTGGTAGAATAGCCCAACTGGCTTCATGTTAAATATGTTTAGCATTCCTCATCTCTGACTGCTGCAATTTTCATTTTTCTCCCTTTGCACGCGCCAATTTGATTTCTTATGCTTTTCAATATTAACAACTTTTTTATGGGCGAGTCATTAAAAACGAAAAAAGCGCTTTTCGTTATCGTTATGCTCGTTTTTCTTTTTTGTATTCGGGGCTGCTTCTGGCAAACAACAAATATGAGGCAGACTTCAAGTTTTTCGAACGCCTTTACTTTACGGCTGCTGTCTCTACACCCTGCAGTCTTAATCAATTGTCGGGCACGACCCGAAAAGGCAACCGGATAAGCAGTGGAAAAGTTTCAATGAAATTGCTAAGAAATTTAAATTAAGTCAACCCAACTTTCCTTAAGAATCTCTGCTGGCAAATTAAAGACTTCGCCATTGACGTCAGCAGCACCTTAAGAGCTGCTCCCAATGTCACATACAAGTATGTACGAGTATGTGGGCTTATAAATGTATGTATCAGCATACATATGTACATACTCACGAGTATATGTATAAATACACAATAAAACTGTGTGATTGTGTATATATCGATTAGGCGTTTATCTGACATTTATTTGTGTTGTTGTGTGGATACATTTCTCACAAAAAAATATGCACGAACAAACAAGACTGACAGGCAGTCAGCTATATTTTTGTATTTTTTATTTATTTTCACTTTGCAGGCCAATAATTTCTACACACATTCCTCAAATTTGGGGTAGGTAGTCATGAAAAGTAATTCTTTAATATATAAGCAGTAGTGAAGCCAATAAGTTATATACAAGGTTATAATTGTTATTTTTATCATGAACACCAGAAAGTTGTTAGAATAATTCAATTAATTTGTGCGCAAACTATTTTTCTGCCCAAAAGTCAACTTTCCAATTGGGAAATTCCCCAGATAGGCTTCTGATGATGTTTTGTTATTTTCGTTATCAGAGAGTAACAGAAGACTTTTTATACCCTGTAGTTTAAATATTGTCTGTTCAAAAACATCACATCTGGCAAATAATAGTGTTAGAATCACAAAACTTAGAGCGCAAGTTCTGCCAAATTTGAAAAATACGTGAGGCAAACATTAATGCAAGGATATTATCTGAGCTTCAGGTTGAAGGTTTTGGAATGGTAGAGAATTCCATTTGGTTTTATGCAAGCAATTTAGTTTAATTTAAGAAAAAATTATCATTTTTTGTTGATTTTTTTAAGAACAACAAAAATAAGTTAATACTGTTCGATAGTGATGTAACTATAGTTTCTAATTTCAATATGTATACGATTTTTATATTTTGGTCAAAAATATACACATCATTATACTCGTATAGATAAACCAATAATATTGGGAATTCAAAAATGATGTTGAAAAACAGTGTTGAGTTGCTGCTTTAAATAATGTTATCTTAAATCTTAAAGCACATCCTAATAAATGTTTGAGCTTTTAAACAGTTGCGATTGCGCTTGTGTAATAAGTATAGTTTGAATGTAAAGCCTTCGCCATAAACAACAACATGTAGCAACATCCTTGAAGTTGTTATCAGAATTTGCCATCGCCTGGATGATGGAAAATGCATTTGTGCAGATCTCTTTATTTATAACAAGATTTTCACGATGCACAGGACCTTTGAATGCCCGAAGGCACCTCCACAGAGACAGGCAGACATACACACTCATATGGCTCCTCAACAAAAGGACGACAAATCGGATCACGTCAATGCATCAGTGCAAAATTCTACAGCTCTCGATGTTGCCTCCCCAAACACAATGGTCTATTCGCAAAGGGTTAAATGGCCAAATTGTCGACTCTGACGTCGGCATTTGCAGTTTTTGCCTTTGATCGCTTTCGACAATGTTGTTGTTTTTGTTGCTGTTGCCGTTGCTGCTGTTGATTTTGATTGTGAATGCTGGTGAATGGAGGGGCAGAGGAACTATCGAGCATTGCATTTGGCATTTCGCACAGATATTCGCAACACATTTCGTTTTTGTTATTTTCCATATGCTTGTTTGTCTGTTTGATTGTTTGTCTGTTTGTTTGTTTGTTTGTGCATTGCAATTTGCAGTTTGATTTGTTCGCATTTGTTTCGATCCAAACCGCAAAGATACGAGGATACGCGTTTGTTCATACATATGTATCGTAATTGGCAAAACTTTTTATTTGTATCCATTGTTAATCTGTAGCCCCTGTCAGCGCAGCAAGGCTACTGTGCATCTGATATGGGTATAAGAAGAAGACCCTAGAGCACTACATCCATGCTATGTATGTTTTATTTTCATTTACTCTATAATTTGTCAATGATAAGAAAATTTGTCTTGCTATCCACAAGTTCTTCAAAGCTTAGAGCGCATATTACTTAATAAACCCAATCATAAAATTGCCCATCCAATTTTACATTTGATGCATTTAAATTTAAAATTTTATCAAATATTTTTATGTATGAGCTATCAAAGGGAAACTGCGAGTATATGGAAAAGTTGTTAGTAAAAAGGCGATTAACAATTTTGCATAAAAAAGAATGTTCTGAAATATTTCGAAATATGTAAGGACATACACTTTTAAGCACTAAAAAGGAGAACATAGAATTAAAAAATTTAAAATAAATAAGTCACGATTCGAGCAAAGTTCTTCTTATTTATCGCACTAGTTGAGTCATCTTCTAGGATATATATAAGTATATAATATAGAATTAAAATTAAAATAAATAATTCACGATTCGAGCAAAGTTCTTCTTATTTATCGCACTAGTTGAGTCATCTTCTAGGATATATATAAGTATATAATATATAATGATTGAAGGGAGGGTTTTGGGGGGCACTTAATCATTTCGTACATATTTTGATTTTGGCCAAGGAAATCATAGCTTGCCGGACCTCTTTTTTTTCGGCTCTCTCTTTCCACCTTTCTCCTTCCCTGTTTCTCTACCTCTCTTCCCTTCTTTCATTTTCTCTTTTCCTCTTTCTACTTCTTACTTTTTCTAATTTGTTCTTAAATAGAATTAATTTTCCTGCTATACTTACTTTTTGTATAGTTTTTAGGTCTATAATGTCTCTGACCACATATGGCTGGCCAATTGGCAAATAAAATTCCCCCAACGTGTCGGAGGCATTAATAGACGTTATTGTACAGCTTTGTGTTAGGCTTTCTTATCTTTTTAAGTTTAGTTTAAATTGTTATATTAAGTTATGTTATATAATCGACAGAATTATTGTTGATATTCTAAATAAAATAAAATAAAATAAAAATATTTAATGTTCTTGCTTTGCCAAGAAAGAAGTAAATCAGTTAAGCATCAAAGTAAATAAATGCAAATATTACTTTGGACGTTCATTTAAGAAACGCAATTAACCAAAAATAGGCCTTGGACAAGCCGGGAGGTCGTAGGCTCTACACTCTGATCCGTAGATAAGAATGTATCCTTAAAAAAAATCATTTTAACTCTATAAATACAAATTATTTATTTTAGACCCACCTGGCCTTCCTGCTTCTATTTCCTCACAGGTCTTACTAGCAAATACGCACTTATTTCCGAAAGTTTTATAACATGACCCATTGAATCCACAAACTGGACGATAATCAAGATGGCAAACTTCATTGCACTTGGCGGCAATCATCGAAATGGCATTAGAAGCTGAAATTTAAATCTTTTGATTAATAATGTTGTAGCATTTTAACAAAACTGCAAATACCCAAGAGCAGTGTTAGATAGAGTTTCATCTTCAAATCCAAAATACCAATAAAGAATTAAATATAACGAGATACGTATTTATTTGAAATAATATCAATAGTTGGCGAGACCGTTCGTATTCGATACGTATATTAACCTTAACATCTGAAGCAAATGTTCTTAAAACAAGTAAAAAAAGGTGCCCCGACTTTGAAGTTCTCTGTACATATGTTTAAAATAATTATAGAAAATAAAAAAAAATTTAGAAAATGAAAAAAAAAATTGTTGGTCGATTTTACCTCTCTCGGTATTCGAACTCACGTAAAGGGTGTATAATTGCACATATACAAAGCAATGAATGTCTATGCACGTCTATTCGTGTCTGTGTAAACATGTTAGCAGTCAACCAAACAGCAACATCAACAACATCTGCGGGCAGCGCTTGGACAGCAAATATAATTATGGATATAACTTCTTGTTAAATCGGTCTATAATAGTGATACGGACACATAATAACTAACTAGGTGTATTTGCAAAATTTTAAGTCGAAATTCCAAGAATTACGGGAGTTACGATTTACGGTGAAGAGGGGGGAGGGAGGAAAATTCCAAAATACACATTTTCTTCTGGGACTAAAATTTGGTGTTCCTAGGTCTTATAGTCTCCGAGATATAGGCGATTACACGAATGGAAAATCGGGAAAACCTCCATAGTGGGTAGTGGGGGGGGGGGGGGAATCAAAAAAATAAAACAAACTCGTATAGCGTACACATATAAGGCATCTTTGTGCAAAATTTGGTGCCTCTATCTCTTATAGTCTCTGAGATCCAGGTGTTCATACGGACGGACAGACGGACAGACAGACAGACAGGGCTAGATCGACTCGTCTTGTCACTCTGATCAAGAATATATATACTATGTGGGGTCTGCCACGCCTCCTTTTGCCTGTTACATTTTTCAGCTCCCGCAAACCTAATACTTGTATACTCTTGTACATTTCATGTACAGAGTATTCAAATAAAATAACTTTTATCTAAACTTTGTGAAGCTGCATATATTTAAAATGTGCAATTCTGGCTTTTATAAAAACTGTGTAGACAATGTAGATTCTAGTCGAGGTTATTAGCAGAACTTAGTACATATTAGTTATGTCTGTCTCTGAAAGGACATAAATAAAATATAAAATGTTTAGTGTTGGCTTATAATATTGCCGATAAACTAAAGCCCCATCAACCTATGTTGGACGATAGCGCTTATTTTTTTTGGCAATTCAGTTAAACAAATAAATATATATAATATAAAACCTATAAATACTATACTTGCATATTATTTATAAACAACTCCACAAAACTGCTGCAATGTGTTGAGATGCGAGCATTCTGCCAAACATTTCTGATTTTCTAGCTCGAAGGCTTAAATAGATTGTCTAGCATGGACAAGGATATTACTCTACCGTTTCCCATTATCGAGCTCACTAATTTGCTGGCGTCCTCGAAATAGAAAATACAAACAAAATACCCTTTTACTTAAAGCGCAAGGTATAAGAACTGCAAATAGCATTAGACACATTGCTTTGTGAACTCTTTGTGCCGCTCCCCCCGAATATTAGTGTGCGTGTGTGTGGCCCCAGGGCTGTTTACTAAATCGAATTGGAACTAGGAGCAACAACAACAACAATAAGCATATGTATGCGAGCATACTTATAGTATATATTGAATTAAAAGCTGGCTCTGCGTTGCACTCTACCGCGTCTGCGGCTTCTGGTGGCCGCCTTGCTATTGCCACTGCTGCACAATTCCCATTGTATTGGTGATTAATTTTTTGCCTCCGGGTGCGTCTAGCAGTAGTCGGGGTACGAGTAATAGAGCCGAGCTATCACTTAGGGCCGCTGCCAGAGCTCCGGGCTCGAATGCTTTGTAAACACGTTGACAGGCAGCGAGCGCGTTGAATTGACGTTTGATGAGCGGATTATGAATGATGCGTTGTCCGCAATCGCTCCGCAATTCCCAACAAGTGCTTGTTCTCGGTTCCCGGCACATTTCCTCGCCATTCCATTCCAGTCCGCTCGGTCTGGGAACATCTTAATGCGATAGTTGCGCAATGCACGCACATTTCTACAAGTAGGTATGTATCGACGAGTTTTTCTAAACCATGCCGGATTAAATGGCATTTGTTTTGCTGCTCGTCAACAAGTTACGGTTAAATTTGTTCTTCTTCTTCGTGAGTATGTGTGTGTGTGTGTGTGTGTGTGTGTGTAGGAAGTTGTTTATTATTTATTGCCGACGGCTCCTTGTTTCTACTGCGTCATATAATCGTAGTTTGGCTTGCTGCGCAATTCGCAAAAAGCTATGTCGGTTTATTTTTTGCTACAGGTATTTATGCAAACTTTTTTGACGTTCGGGTATTTGTTAAGCTTTTGTGGTCAAGTGGCTGGGGGGAAGAGTTTAAAGCGAAAACACTTTAACAGCAGCAAGCGTGAGTCACGCACAGCTAGGGGGCTTTTAGCTCAACACTGTCGAACCATATTCTATTCGCATTGGTTTGCCATTTTATGTTCAACTTTATTGCACTCGCAAGTGCAACATTGTGAGAACGGGGCACTAAGTCTTCTCGCATGTACCACGGAGCGGATGTGCAATGTGCGGAAAATGTATTGTTTTGCCAGCGCTATTTTAATGGCCAACGTGTTGAGCAGCCTGAAACGCTCTAAACGCCATTATGATGGAGATGCTCATAAATAAGCCTGAGTTACAACAGCAGTAACGGCAAGAGGAACAACAACACTAACAATTGATAGACCACAGCGACAGTCAAAGGCAATTGCCATGAAGAGCACGTACCAATATCCTTAAGCCGCAAGTACAAATCGCAATAAAAAAGTGTAAAGCAAATGTTGGCAAGCGCAAAAAAAAGAAGGGAAGTAAGCGGGCTTGACCTCAAGACGTGGACAATGGGGCATGTGAGATATTTTCAAAATTGCCGCAACTAGAAGCAAAGCATAGACGAAACGTCTTCTTGCTATAACGTAAGCAAATTGTTCGGAAAAACTTAGCTACAGAGTAGAAAAATTTCGGGTAAAGGATGGAAAAAGGCACTGCAGATTTCTTTTAAAAACTAGCGTAGATTTTGGCAATAAATGCCTTAAGTTATGGCGCGCAGATACAAGTTAAAAATTAATTTAAAATTAGGATTAGGTATAAAGCTGGTATAGGCATAACTTTCCAGTGAATAATGTGTTTGAAAACAAGCTTATTTAAGTGCTCTTCCAAAGAAACATTAAGTCTGAGAAGGATTTATGGAAATATATTTATTGACAATCGTTAACTTAAGTTGAATGAGAATTGATGAAATAAATTCGTTTCACGAAGTTAAACAAATATTTAATTTTTGGGATTTTTCGAAGCCAATTACAATAAGAAAAATATGCTATAAGATACTCGTATGTGTGATTCTTCAGTATGGTATTTTTAAAGCTGTTGATACGATTTAAATAATGGATTCTTTTAAATGCTGCCTACTAAACCAAATAGAAGATGATTTTTCAGCCAGATTTCAGGTTTTTGAAGCCAATTACAATCCGAAAAAGATGATATAAGATACTCGTATGTATGTGTAATTCTTCATATAATAATGAATTCTTTCAAATGGTGTCCACCAAACCAAATAGAAGACGATTTTTCAGGAAATAATTGTAATTTCTTTTAACTGAACCTCTAACAAATTCGAATATCACCCGATTATTCAATAATTATATAATGGGATTCAAGCAAACAGCATAACGTGTTTAAATATTTCGTAGTAGAATTATAATTGTAGATATACATAATAGAAAGTCACATGTGACGATAAATAATATACTTCGTCCACTGTGGATTTGTTGACATTTGTTTTCTGGCTATTTGCGTCTAAGTTCTGCAAATTCAACAAGCACTTCCACTTCCGCAAAGATGGCCCCCATTTAAGCTCAGTTCAGTTGCAGTCGACCCGATTTCCTTGTCCTGCTAAAATGTGAGTGCCTGAGCGAGCGTGTGTGAGTGTATATATATATATATATGTGTGTGTGTGTGTGTGTGGGTAAGCGTATAATGAGCTGCTGTTTTACATTTTAATTTCCGGCCGTCGACGTGGACTGCCTTGCAGGGACCGCTCGCTCAGTGCTCAGTGCTCACTACTCTTGGCTGCCCTGCACAGATTTACGGCTTTGGTTTTTGTGTGTTTTGCACAAAAATTTGTGCTGAACTGCCTTTGTTGTGCTGCAATTATTTAAATGAGATTACGACGACTTATGCAGCGGAAATGTCTGCGCAGTGTCTCTGTGGCTCACAGATACACGTTCTCGTACTCGCATATGGCCAGGCTAAGTCGGCGGGTCTGGAAGTGTTCGTATTTTTTTTTCACTTTTATTATTTTGACTGTTTTGTTCTCTTCTCAGCCAACAATCTGGTCCTGCCACAGCCTTCCTCCTTCTTGCTCATTTCGCTCGTGTGGCAGAAGTTAAGCTGTCTGTTGTTTTGGTTTCCATTCTCTGCTTTTGTTTCAGCGAAAACAAAATTTGCCAACTTAATTCGATTGTTAATTGTTTGTTTCTGGTGTGTGTAGGTGTGTGTGTGTATGAGAGTGTGTTTATTGCTTTCTTTCATTATTGTTGGCGGGATTTACCGAACAGCAGCGTAGGCTGATGGCCATACAATTGGTGAACGGAACTCATTGATGGGCGCATATGGCTCTAATTTCCTAACAGCGATGCGCATTTTTCTGCCCACATTAGTAATCCGAGTAGCCCTGAACTATGTCCTATTTCTTGTAATTTTACAATGCCCAAATTAATATTTATAATAAGTATAATAATATAAATGATAAGACTAAACATCCTTGAATATTATTAAAAGAAAGTCATTAAGAAAAGAAATTATGCTACTTACCTTTATAAAGAACATGTCCATACAATATTCAAAATAGAAGATATAGAGCGTCAATATATTAAAATGAAAAGAATTAGGAAGAAGTGGGGATACCTGAAAGAGATAAATGAAATTATTCCTTACATAATCAATCAATAATATTTCAAGAGTGCGTTGGTGGATATTTGCATCATAAGCGCGACACATTAAATATCGCAACATCTGTTTATATAGTTATATATATATATATATATATATATATAGATGCAAGTTACAGCTGCAAAAAGAAACACATGCACATATTTCGTACTATTAGGCATTACTTCCTGAAAATATTAATGAATTGGCTTAAAAGAGTACACATTTTATTTGTATAAGCCCGTCAACAGCTGGCACTTAATGTTGTTACTAAAATTGCTGACATAATTGGGATAATTAAGTATGAGGGGGTCCAGAAGGCTAGTTTCTTATCATTTCAACATAGGAATTAGCAGTTGTGTAAGGGAGTTCTAGTGTCGGCACAAAAGTCATTAAAGAGTGTTAAGTTGTATTCCAAAAATTAGACAATAACATTTATAAACTTTTATTTTCGATGCTCTAAGGTTCTGGTTATTGTTACTTCTTGATCGAATAAATTCTATAAGTATATAATAAATGTAATATATATTTGATCTAAACAAACTGAAAATATGCTTTTAATTTAATAGTTGTCATAAGTATAATTGCTTTTTTTGGGTTTTAAAACCCGAACCCAACAATTTATAATTGCGAACTGAATTCGGATTTCAGTTCTTAAAGAAGGTTTTCTCTTTTTATTTTCTGAAATCCATCAATTGTGCAACGATTTATCTTTAATCTGATTAATCCTATCTTGAAATTTGCTTTAATGCTAAATTAATGTTTCTTCTATTAAGACCAAAATAAATAAATGAAGATATCAGAATAATTTCAATATTATTTACAATTTCTTTTGTCTAGTACAAAATTGAAAATTTGTACAATATTATTGACGTATTTATTTGGCGAACAAGCATCAATCAATGGATTAAAAGTTCCATTACAGCCACTCTATTTTTGTCAATGCAATAATCAATGGCTTCCCTAGTTGGCATATGTCGAGGTACTGTAAGGGCTATACATAGCCTTGAATTTAAAGCAAAGAAAGCCCTAAAATGCACCTTTATATGGAACTGAAATTGAATAGAACTTGACTGAATAAGTTACTGAGTACCAAGTATTTAAAAATTATAAATATTTATCAATTCATCTTCTACAGAATGGTATCTAAGGTAAACGGTCTGTAGCATGGAATTGCAAATCGTCCTGCGAACAAGTGTCCTACTGCTAGTTGGCATTTAAATTGAAGGAGTACAATAACAAAAAATAAAAATTTATTGTCCTTCGAGGGCAACTTTGAAGTGCAGCCCCACTCAGGCGATGTGTTGAGAACGCCAAGCTCAAGGACAGCAGCGCCGCAAGGTAGAAGAGCGTAAGAGAGTGTGGGGGGGGGGGGGGAGGGGAACAAGCTGTAGATGAGAGAGAGAGAGAAAGAGAGGGAGAGTTCTGTGCAACAGCTGAGTGCGAGTGTGTGAGAGTCGACGGGCAGCACATGGTGCGGATTCTGCTGCTATCGTCCAACGGCCGAGCAATCTAGAAATATTTTTACTATATATATGAAAACAACAACAACAACAATAACAATGACAACTAATAGGATTAAAATTCATACACGACGCGCGCTCGGAATGGGACACCGGAATGCTAAGAGGGGCGAGAGCAGATCCGAGTTGGGACAGCGCTGCAAGTGACAGGCAGCGGCGCCTCTTGTCCCTGTGTGTGTGTGTGTGTGTGTGTGTGTGTGTGTGTGTGTGCCATTCTGTGAGTGTGAGTGTGTGTGTGTGTGTGTCAGGCATTTTTCGCTTGACAACTTCAGGTGTCGGGTCCTGTATGAGTTGGTATTAGCTACAGATAAAAATGTATATGCAAATGAATGTATATACTTATGTATATGTGTATCTATGTATGTACACACAATCTACACACACACACACACATACATATGCATATGCATAGAGACAGCCATGCAAAAGGATTTAGCCATATGAGCATATGTATCTACCATTTGGCTTAGTGTGTAATTTTGACTTTTAACATTTATTGTTAGACTCGCTACCGGAAATCGGCTTAGTTTTTTATTGTCAGAGCGGAAATGGTATTCTGCATAAGCGTTATGTTGGAACATTTGTAATCCTGTTGCCACATTTGATGGCGTCATTGCAGCTTAGTCGCCCTAATCGGACTTGCATTCCCATCTAGTTTGAAGTAAAATTACACATTTCTGTCAAAGCATTGTCCTACGGCTTGACTTTTTCTTATCACCACATCCCTTTCAATTATTCACAAAGCGACAGAACATGCAGCTTAAAGTCTGTCAATACGTTAGCAACAGCAAGGATGTGTTCCCAGGCGGCCTTCCACGCGAGCAATGCGTCTTAGAATCTCGCAAGCCGTGATTAAAATTTGAATAGACTGCTTAGGGTAAACTTAAAACGTCCATCATAGTTATTTTGCTTCTCTTTTTCTTTATAAAAAGCTTTATTTTATATGTTCTGCAGATTGACGATTCAATTGTGCAATAAAATGAAAAAAATCACTAACTAACCAACAGATCGGTTTAGTTTTCAGAATAGCTACTAAGTTTTCGTGATTATTGAGTTTGCTGAGCTTGGTAAGCGACTTATATCATGAATTTTAAGACAGGATCTTAGTGTCATTGGCTATAAATAATCGCTGAGCAAAAAGTCAGATTTAGTAATGTTTTCTAAAAGAAAGTTGAGATATAGTCGAACAACATTTATAATGCAGCTGCAGACATAATGATAATAATTAATAATAATGGTACAAAGTAAAAAGTAAAGAGATATAGGAAGTATTTATTGGATTGCTTTCTCACTATCTTTGAAATAAATAATGAATTAAAATATTTTACGTTAGGAAAAAGTCAAACAGGAACTGAATCTAATCGGTTTA
This sequence comes from Scaptodrosophila lebanonensis, assembly GCF_003285725.1. Taxonomy (NCBI): domain Eukaryota; kingdom Metazoa; phylum Arthropoda; class Insecta; order Diptera; family Drosophilidae; genus Scaptodrosophila; species Scaptodrosophila lebanonensis. Next base: position 10,545,028 of record NW_022060742.1, on the reverse strand, counting down.
AGTTGAATCAGAGTTCAATATTGAATCTATATCATTCTTATATTGCAGTGTCTGCCTTTTTGTATTAATATTCTAAAATTCTATTCGAACTACCTTCAATAATTTTTGCAAATCGCTCACTTTTATGTGATTATCTTTATTTTCATATTCTTGAGTCGCTGAAAGAATCAATAACATTTGCTTCTCGTAAGGAAGAGTACTTTTATTTGCAATAATACATTTAGTGGAGATATTGGTATCTGGTGAAATGATTGGAAGTTACTATTTTTCCTCAGTGTACTCTAGAAAAAATTTACAAACTCTAACAAAAGTGTTTTAGGTATTAAAGGCTTAAAATATTTTCAACTAATGCTATGCAAGGGCCTTGAACAGATCAAATGATTACTTTTGTTTCAACATTTAAAAAAAACATCTTTTAGTTAAGAATTAAGCTTTGCGATTAGCACAAAATTTCATTTTTTCTTAGAACAACAATACAATTTGTAAAGGCCCATTTATATTTATGTAACAAGTATATTTTAATTCATTGTTTAGTTTACAGTTTATCGAAAAGCCGATTGCATATTTATCCGCATAATTGTTTGGCAAATCATCGCAAATCATCACCCACGCTCAAAAAATGTAGGAATTTATTTCCAAAATTACTGTTCAATAGCAAATTTTAACAATTTCACAAATCGGTAAAGTCGAAATTATAATATTTTTTTATATAATATCTTTTTATTTGTTCAAAAATGCAATTAAAATAAAGGAAAAATTGGACACAGGATGATTATTTTTATAATAGGTTTTGGAAACAATAAAAAAATAATTTTTCAGAAGCTGACTCTCTATTTCTCATATCTCCTCATCTGTGTTTAAGAAATAATTGGAAGTGTTTCCAACAAACAATAAAAGAGAAGAGGAACATAATTTTTCAGAAGCTGACTCTCTATTTGTCATTTCTCCTCATCTGTGTTTAAGAAATAATTGGAAGTGTTTCCAACAAACTTATATACACTAGTTGTATACGAAGTATATTTTAAAATTGTTGCTAATGGCAAACTTCTTGCCAAAAATATGCTTTCCTTGAGACAAAAAGAACTCACAGCCTCATTAAGTATTGGGTAGTCTTGAGATTTTCTTCAACTGCTTGGGGATATGTACATACAAGTACATTTGGATGTTTACTTTGTTTTTGGAACAATTATTTTCAGCTACTGACGCAACTTGGCTGCAATAATGGGGGAGAATGGAAAGCTGTCCACTTCAAATAATACATTTCGTTAAAAGCGTTCTCGGAGCCAAAGCAAAAACTATAAAATGGCCAACGAGATGTGTCAGCCAGGCGCCAGCTTTCAAGTGAGTGGTGGTGGTCAATGGGAAGACCTCTCCTATTGATCCTAAGCCAAATGGACGTTGTGGTTGGCATGCATATTGATGATGTGGCTGGTGTGTGGGCTGCTGCAGGGCTTCTGGGTGTGTGGGTGGAACAATAACTGAAGCTGAAGCTGTAAATAAACAAGATTCTGCAATTCACACACTCTCCCCTGCCCTCGGCGCCGTTTTTGCAGTAGCTGCCACAGTTTGTTGGTCTTACCGATGCCTTTGTGTCCAGTCAACAAGCTGGTATTTAATGACTTTCGGAACTAATTATTGCAAGTTGTGCTTGCACAAGTTTTTAAAGGGCTGCAAGTTTCGTGCACACACACAGAAATGCATGCAGTTTAATCGAAAAAGTTTTGGGGCCGACCTCCTTTTTTTTATTTCCGGATATTTAAAACTTGTAGCGCTCAAATTTATAACACGCACAAACTTTGTGCAACTGAATAACTTAGGTGGCAATAAAATGTGCATCAATGCCATACGAGCAACTTTGTAGATATTACCCGTAAACATTTACAGCTTTGGCTCAACAATGGCGGAGATTTTTGACTGATGGCCAGCAAAAATATGCTCCCTAAGAGCTTTATCGTGTATTCATGTTTTCCACTTAGCTGCTTCGATCGCATTTGCACAAAAAACTGCCAAGACATTGTTTGGAAATTGTATTATGTATGAACTGTGAACTGTGATTGCCAGTTGAAAGTGTTCAAAGACCCGTGCTCAACGAGCCGTGACGCCAAATATACATACTATACATACATATTCGTACATATGCTCTTATATGTACATATATACGCATGAGTTGGAGGAAGCGCCTGAGCGGCAAAAAATACACTTGCCAACGGCACACGTTATATTTTAATTGACGTCACCGCAACGGATGCCTTGGAAAAGTGTGGAAAACTCACACCGAGAGCCGACAGAAAAACAAGCAGAAAACTGAAAAGAATCACACCCAGCCAGGAATAGGTAGCTTGGTATGAATAGCCACAAGTCAAATGTCAAAAACATTCATATATCCGCTATACTATACTATACACGCAAAAAGTGAACAGAAAAAATGTCAAGTTCGAGTGAAACCGAATAAGGAATGTCCTGCCTACTGATTTCACAGACATGTGAATTGAAAAAAATTGTACAATCCCTAACATTTGAAAGCCATTTCAACTGAAGTGGGCTCATTATCGAAAAAACGCTTCAGTCTTCTTCTTAACCGATCACAAAGGGATATCTATTGTTATTTGAAAGCAATATCCTGGCAACCGTGGCAACCAACTATAGATTGCCTTTAAGTTGGATGTATTGTTACACATTAGAAGTTACTTTAGAATCAATTGACAAAGCTCGGATAGCGGGATAGTTGCAAGTTAAATATTTACTTGAAAATATTATTAGATGTGTGTGGCCTACACAAATTTAAAAGTAAGTAAGAATTTACCAATTTATCGAAAATAAATCTCTTATGCCATTTCGGGCTCAATTTAAATGTAATTTCCATAAAACATCTAAAATGCCGACTCGACTGATATTTTCGTTAACTTAGAAATATATCAAGAATTTCAGTATTTGTTGAAATTAAAAAAACATGGTACATTTTAAATATTTTTACAGATAGAGTTCCTATGCAGATTTACAATTTTATAAAAAAAATTGGAGCCACCTTTATGGCTTCAAAAAAATAATTAGAATATTAGAGGAGTACAAAGTTAATTTAGGTAAATGCTTTTTGCAGATTACTTTGAAAAATAAGCAATTATTCACGCTACAAAACTATTACTCACTGTTTTCTCTACGGTATTACACTTCAATCAGTGTTAATTAAGTTAATAAGTACTATAATGAATTTGTTTTAATGTTGAGCTTTAATTTGTTGAACATTATCTAAAATCAATTTCCTCCAACTCAAAAATGAGTCAAGAAATAAGCTTTTGGTTCAACTCTTGGTAAGCCCTCTGCGATCTTTTCGGATTTGGGTTAAGCATCAAAACATCTAAACTTGTATATAGAGTACTATTTTCCAACTCTGCTATATGGCACATCATAGCTGTTAAACAGTTTCAAAAACACAATTTACTTTCCAATTTTCTTTTGAAATATTATTTAATATATTTTTTTCCATAATTATTTTAAAATTATTATAATTTAAAAAGCTGAAAATATTTAAATTGAGTGAACTGCAGGCCTACTATGGATTTACTCTTTTCTCACATGTACGTCGCAAATTTAAGAAATGGGAGCGATCCCACAGTTGCTTGATTTGACGGCTCTCGAGAAAAAAAAAAACAATCATTGACGTCACAAAAACTTTTACATACTGTTTTTTGTTTGTTTTGAGAACGACAAATATTGATATGAAATGAATAATTTTCATTACCCTTCCCATATTACTAATTCACTTAAAATTCTAAAGCATTGAATAAAACACAAGTTGGCTGTGGGAAAGTTTAAATTATGCAAAGGATACAGGATAAGGGAATCCACGAAGAGTTATTGCCTGCCATTGTATCGGATGCTGTACTTGACTTTGTCATTATCCAACAGCCCATTAACTGCAATAACATAAACATATGTATATCGCACAATAACAGCACAACGATGACAACAAATAGGTCGTATTTTTGTGTCATTTGAAGATTTTGCTGAAGTGCTAACCATGACAATCCCATTAATCAACGCTCAACAAATTAAACAAAGTGGAAAATTTCAATTTAATGTTACGTAACCCCCCAGAGATGTGCAACTTGGCCAACCGCCCTGTTATTGTGCTGCCGAGCCCCGAGCCCCGAGCCTAGGGTTGACATCGACATTCGACACTCATGTGCAGATGCTTTGTGGATATTTGCAACATGCCACACATTATCGAAACGCCTTTTGCATGCCGCAGTGAGCGGGGGGTGTGGAAAATTCAGCAACGTTGCATTTTCTGTTGTGCTTTGCTTTTATTTTATTTTTTGGGTGTTTTTCTGGCATAATTTGCAGAGAATTTCCCTCACTTTCTGTGCATGTGGCATATGCAATCATGTGAGAGTGTGTGTGTGTGTGTGTGTGTTTGGGTTTGGCTGGCGCATTGGCGTTGAAAAAATGGGCTTGCCTGTTGTCCCGTTTATTACAGTTTAGGTGTCAATTAGCGACGGTGCGGTCGGATGCATTTCAATGGATGGGCATCGTACCCAGACAGAGACAGAAGTGACGCTCAGTTGGTGATGATGTGTGTTAAAGGTGTTATTGGTAGGGGTTATTGGTTTTTCCTAGCAGTTGTGCGTGCTTTGTGCTCACACCAGCATAAACGAGTGCCATTTCACACATTTTCACTAAAAATTTGACTAGTTTTCAGCTTATTGCAGACCCTAACTACATTTGACAGAACTTTTTCTCCAACATTTTGAGTCAAGAGCGCACCAGGAAAGTACTAGTCTATGTCGAACTCAAAGGCAATAACTCCCTATCCTTTACCCAAGGCTAATAAAACAAAAAAGTAAATGGGGGCAAAGGTACGACTGCCATTCAGAATACATATTTCTAATATCAATTTGTGCCGAGAAATGAACAAAACCTGCTACTCAATCAAATTTCCAATATCAATTAAGTCGGTTTAATTCTTTTACCACGAATCTAGCTGGAAATTCGTTCATTACAACAATAATTTTTTTGAATAACGCCCTCCACCATACACGTTCGATGTTCAGATTGTGAACATTGAAAACGAATCTCTTAAAGGTTTTTTCAGAATTCTTGCTCGAATTTTAAGAAATCGATGGTCAACTTATTTGAAATCTTTAATATCTTTAACAAATCCAGCATATCTCGATTGAGCAGCTAAGCAAAAGCTTAAATTTAGCAGTTATTTGGAATGGAAGGCGAATCTATAAGATCTAATTTGGTTTTTGCATAGTTTTTGATTTCAATTTTAGTGCTGATTACTAACTAATTAGTGAACAGCAATATAGATTAATCAATGTCGAGTGCATAATAAATAATTTGTATTACTTACAAATTAGGATTAGAAGTTAGTGAATATTATCCAAACGTTTCAATTAAATAATTTCAATGATAGATTTAAATGTGAATATAAATTTGAGAGTGTAATAAGTAGTTGATAGCCAGAGAAATCCATTAAAGCACTAAGTAATCCACTTTGAGAGCAATTGCATTATATTTGTAAACCCGTTTAGTAGACATGTCCTGAAAACATTCAAATTGATTTTAAACCAGAAAATTCTTTATCGATTCGAACCTCATTTGATATTTTCACTTTAAAAATACTATCGCGTAGGATCTTGCTAAAATTGTTAAGTTTTATTAAAAATAGTACTTGTTTTATATAGAATTGTTAATATTTGATTGATTGGAAGTTTATTACTAATTATTTGTGTGGTTTTTTTTTTTTGACATTATTAGAGCGAAAGGTTGTAGGATATATTCAAATTCGTAAAGGACATAATAAAGTTGGTTTCCACACAGGTTTTTATTAAGTTCGAAGGAAAGAAGAAACGCCATCGCATTGCGGGTGCATTATAATTTATTCAAATATATATGGTACCAAAAATTATTATTACAATTTATCAAAAGTTCACTTTTCATATATTTTTTGCACAACTTTTATTCAATTCTGTCCAATACTTTGCAAAACTATTTAAGTACGAGTTTCATTCAAATATACTCAACGGAAAGCTCTTATCCTTAACAATATACAATTCCAGTCAAGATGTGTAATATAAAGCTGCTATATTGAACAAGATTTGGAATGTCGTTGCAAAAAAAAGCAAACAAGTATCGATTTTTATATTTTTACACAGTTACTCTAAGATTATATTATAATCTTACGGTCTGATATCTGAAGTGGATGTTTTCTCGTGCAACCTCTATAACACTCATTCAAATTAAGGATTTGCTATTTGACAGTAAATGCATGCAAAATGCAAAATACAGAGTCGTCTTCACAACAAGGATAACAAAAACAACAACTACAACAACAGGCTGATGAATGGCCAACGTAATCTAATCGAATCAATAAAAATCCTTTTAGCAGCAAATTGCAGAAGAAGGACACAAGGCCATGTCCAAGTGGCTTGCTGGCACACTATAAATATACAAATGCATGCATGTATGGGTGTGTGTGTGTGTGTGTGTATGCACAAATGTCCTGGCAGCCATACAAATGCCAATTAATTGTGTATCTTCCTGTGTGTGCGTGCGTGTGCATTTAGCAACAAAATGACAAAGAAACACCCCACAGCACAATTTTATTATCCCGAACTAATTTGAGGGTTGCTCCTCAACTTCCACACCAGTCGTCCTTTCTCTCTCTCTCTCTCTCTCTCTCCTTCTCTTTTTCTCTCTCTATTTTTGCTCGCTTGTATCCTTACACCCTCCAGCCCTGTTCGCCGATCCCTTGTTTTGATGTCATTCGTTACACGTGCTTAATTTCATTTAATTTATTTAATACTTGAAAAATACGTTTTTTGTTTACTTTTGTATTGAACTACACAGCAATCTCTCCCGCTCTTCCCTCCTCTCCTTCTGTCCCGCTCTTCAGACCTTAGTCCTGAGTGCGTACGAGTATGTGACTGGATGGGACTGCAAATGAATTTTGATTTGGCATTCGCCACGCGGCGTATCGAGTGTTTCATGAAGTACATATGTATGTACATATATATACTTGTACATATGTATGTATATGTATTCATCTATTTTCGACTGTTAAAAGGATTCAAGACAAATGTGTCAATTGGGAATTATCCACAGTGCTTGCTAGTTGGGCGTTTTTATAAAAGCTAGTCTATTGTCTACCACTTTTGCATTTAATTAGTTATTGATTTCTTCGCTTCGAAGCAATATGGGTTTACATACGATATTTATATCAGAAATTATGGCTTGTTTACAAAGCGAATATTCCAATTAAGTTCGGCGTTTACCAACACTTTAAAGCAAGCAAAACTATTCATATTTCGATTAGACTGACCAATTCAGACTAAAAAGATATTAATAAGGAATTTAGAATAATATAAATTCAAGTTACCAAATATCAGAGTTAAAGTTGTGTTGAGACTTAAGACTCAAGAAACATTGACTGTCGACATAGGAGGAAAATATATAAAAATTATAAAAAGCATCTTATAAGCTAGAAAAGCCTAGGAAGGAGAAATCTCATTAAATTACAATAATATCGAATTAACGCCTCCGACCCGGTGGGGGAATATTATTTACCCTTCAACTAGTCAACAAAAAGCGTTCGTAAACCCTTCGAGTTTATAGCTCGATAGCATTATTGTGATGATTGTGCTGCCCTGGTACTTGAAAATAGCCTGTGATTCTACCATTCTGGTTACATCTTCTTGAAAATGAGCTCCCAGGTATAGACTCGAGACATAGTATCTGGTTGGAAAGCCTCTTTAATATACCTATCGTATTGAGTTTGCATTCTATATCGATTGAGGTATTTTATTTGCTCTCAGAAAAAATGTAGTCGAGGTTAAAATGGCTATAATTTGTAGTTTAAAGTGATACTTAGATATCTTTATTCACTTTGTGTTCCCGAAAAATATAAAATATACTATATAAGTCCGCACATTTGTGTGTGTGCTTTAATAGATCATTCTTCAAAGGAAATATGTATCGTTATGTGGAAAGCGATTTTTTTAAAGTTCCACAATTAAAATAACGGGTTAATGAAAAAGAAAATGCTTAAATAGAAAAAGTAGTGCTTTTGACACAACATCGATCTCAAAAATGTTGTGAATATTTTGGAGCAAATCTCATTACCAAATTTATGAGTAACGGACTAACTCTCGCCTCTAAGTTTCTTAACTTTTCAAGATATTTTTTGTTATGATTAAAAATAAGTTAAATTTTGTATAGTTCGTATAGTATGTACTGGCATAAATAGTTTCCACTGAGCGTGACTGCTCTGGATGTGATCGATTCTTTGGCTTCGCACAATTCGGTTTCTTTTTTTTTTTTTAATTTTATTTATTTATTTATTTATAAGCCTTATCCTAGGGTTACAAGTATTGGATTATTTTTAAATGATTACGCTAGTCATTACACATTCAGTGTCATTTTGGATAGAAGCCTGCTGTACACAGGTTTTGAGGGTGGGAAATTTTTAATTTTTAAATTAGAGAAATAAAATAAATTTAAAAAATGTATTTCCACTAAATATTTTGAACAATTTTGATGAGCTTTTGCCTTGCTAAGAACAGTTTACGATACCTTCTCCCTATCTAGCGCGTTTAATCTATTCAAAATCCCAGTGCAAGTCGCAATTAAGTTATCATACAAGTATATATACAAGGATGCATGTACATACGTTGTAGAAGGACCATCTTAGGGCTCTGCGGGTCATTATCCATGTGGCATTCGATACACACGCACATCCTGAAATCATCGACTTAGGTATAATTATTGCCGACTAAAATTAGTCTGTGTTTGTCCATAAATAAATTACGCAAATTAAGCTCACATGCCCCATGAATGATGACCAGTTGGCCGACAGGATAATCGTTGTCAAGGCAAGCTGCGCCCACTTCCGAGTGCGAGTCGGAGCCAAATTTCAAAATCGAATGCTCCGATTTGCGGTTGTCATCGGCAACAATCGATGGGTGGTGGCCTGCATTGGCATAATTAATGCCATTCCTGGTCACAAAATCCAACCGCACGTGTCTGCCAGGACATCGTTCGTCAACTGAGTGTGTTCGGTGTGCGGAATGTCGAGTTCACATGTTGTGTAAATGTCTTAACCTGAGGGCTCGATGCGACTAGCAATTGAAATTATTTGTTGTTCTGTTCATTTTCGCATGACTGGCATTCTCATGCAAGTATTTCAAATAGTAGAGACGAGCATTAACTGATCGTATAGTGAGGGGTTGGAAATATTAATGCTTTCAAATTTGTACAACATTGATTTATTAATACTTTTTTGGCAAACAAATAATTGCTTTCAGTTTATAATTCTAACTCATTATGTGGAATTTGACGAGCTTGCAAGCCACAATCTGCAAAATAAAGCTTCTTAAAAATGTATAACTTCGAAATATATCATATGGAGGCGATTCATAATAATTCGTTTAAAAGTTCGCTTAAAACTGCTTGCCTGGTTTTGATGGAACGGAACTCTTTGCCTAAAATAAAAAAATATCAACTTTTTACATGCTTAGTACAGTTTCTTGACAAAGCAATGAAATTCTATTGAAATTGGAAGCATAGATGAAATTTAAAAGCACATTCTAGGCATAGCTAAAAGATTTAATAATTATACAAAGACCAATAACATTTCTGTGGATAACCAAAATGAAACCAAAATCTTCAAGGTTCTAGAAAATCGCTTGGAATCTAAAAGTAAATTTAGTATTTTTTGGATATATTGATATTCGATTTTTTTTAAATTGTAAAATTCTGAATCTGTTCTAAATTCTTTTCCACTTGCGGCCTGAAGGATAAACCACAAGTTTCAACACAGTTGCATTCTTCTAAATTCCAAATCTTAAACCAGAAACTTTGTTCAATAGGTGAAGCAATATAGCTGATTGAACACTGCAAAGACCAAATAGATTTCTGCGGTCACCCAAAATGACAACAAATTATTCATAGTTCCAGAAAATCGCTTATGATTTAAAAGTAAATTTAATATTCCTTGGATAATTTCATAGTTCGGGTAACCATAATGGAATTCTTTTTTTTTTAATTTTAAAATGAATCTGAATCTGTTGTAAAATCCTTTCCACTTGCGGCTTGAAGGCTAAAGCAAAAGTTTCAACACAGTTGCGACCTTCCAAATTCCAAATCTTAACCAAGAAACATTTGCTCAATAGGTGAAGTAGTATAGCTGATTAAATCAAATCACAACAAATTATTCATAGTTCCAGAAAATCGCTTGGAATCTAGAAGTATATTTTATATTCCTTGGATAATTTCATAGTTCGGGCAACCATAATGGAATTACAATTTTTCATAATTTAACAATTCTGAATCTGTTGTAAAATCCTTTCCACTTGCGGCCTGAAGGCTAAACCAAAAGTTTCAACACAGTTGCGACCTTCCAAATTCCAAACCCTAAACCAGAAACATTTGCTCAATAGGTTAAGCAGTATAGCTGATTAATCTCCTCAGCCCAAAAATAAAAAAATAAAAAAAAATAGATTCTTGAAATCGGAGCTGTGCGTCCTCCAGTAGAATGAGCGGTCTGGGCCCAGCAGCCTGTTGGTTGGCGCACAAGCGCATCGAGTCCTGGTCTCGCATGGCCAAGGAGCGGGTCGGTGCCGTGCGGCGCGTAACTCTCGACCGCAACTCTGCCGACGAGAGTAGCGGTAGTGGCAGCGGCAGCAGCGGCGCCAACAACGGTGCAACTCCTATTGTTGCCATTGGCGAGGTCACGGCGGACACTACATTGCTGCCACAGCCAATGACCCCGCCGCCGTCGGCCTCGTCCGTCACGTCGACTACCAGCGGCATTGGCAGCGTATCGGCAGGCAGTGTCAGCGATAGCTGCGATCTGCCCACGGACTCTGAGGTGGTTAGCGCATTGGACATCATCTGGTACTCCTTGACTTTACTAATCTATATGTCTATCTTGCTTTCTCTGTAATTCGCAGGAGGTTAACTTTGCCAAGGAACCGCAGCCTATACAGCCGGCCCAGCAGCCGCATGGACTTGCCAGCTTGGGCAGCTCCAGCAGCGGAGGATCCACACACGGCATCAATGCCGAGGTTATGCGTGGACCTGCCGAGGTCTTTCACAGTCCTTTGCACTTGCATCACCAGAGTCGCTCGTTTCCGCCGCGTCTGCAACGCACGCCTTCGATTTCTAGTCAGAGCAGCGTGGACAGCGCTCCGTCCAGGCATTCGGTAAGTTGAGAGCCCTCCCCCCTCCCAGTACCCCCTCAGTGTTGTGACCCAGCACGATTCTGTGCTTATCCAAAGTTCAAAACGCAGGGTCATCGCGGCTCCTCACCACAAATACGCACCTTCGGCCCCGACGGACGCAGCTCTCTACCCAGCGAGCCAGCCTTTCCACATCACCTCGCTCGTTCGCCCAGTCCCATGCGCACCATTTCGTTGGATGCCCGCTGTGGCAGCCCGGCCTCGACCGATGTCAGCGATTTGCGCACCCCGAGTCCCTCGCAGAGCAGCCTCGCCTCCCTGGCCGGCGGCTCGGCCTCCAGCATGAGCATGGTCGGGGGTGGAGTCGGTCCTTGCAAGGTTGTGGCCGGCGGTCGTTGCCTCTCACCTCTGCTAATACCGCCGCGTCCACAGCCAGGCGTTGATCCCACCATGGGCCCAGCCTCGCCTCTGGGCGCTCTACAACCGGATCTGTATCGCATGCCGGACGGGCCCGTCTATTTGACAGCTCCCCAGTCTAGTCATTCGGTGGGACGCCTGCACTTGCGAGTGAAGTACGACTACCATCTGTTCGACTTGACGGTTCACTTGATTGAAGGTAAGTCTAGATCGCTATTTGCAGAGCAACTCCCCATAGCCGGACACCCAATGTCGCAGGGTTTGTCTTCACTTAAGGGGGATATTCGCTTACGAATTGTCCAAATCGATTATATATACTCGTAGTATGTACATACAAGGAATAAGGGAGTTTAGGTGTGTAGTGCTTTCAAGAAAACATTTAACGATGTGTGGCCTTTTGGAAAGAAAAATAAGTTCTACAACTAATTTGGCGCGTTCACACAAGTCTTAACCATTTGTGATTTGTGATTTTTGATTATCGATTGTTGATTTGCCTCTGCCGATGACTGTTTTAATAAAACATTCCGATTTTAGCATTTTTGGTCAAAAACTCACAGTTGGCTGGGGTGCATTTTGCCAAAGGTCTCGACAAAATTCTGACTATGTCGCAAAATCGAAAAATCTAAATCATGTAAACATAATATTTTTCCGATTTTTGTTTTGTTATTTCGATTGATTTTTTTACTTATCCGAATCATAAATCACAGCGGTCAGCAGCTGAAATCAATAATGATCGATCACAAATCGCAAATCTGCTAAACGCGCCATTGATTAGGATTTGTTTGAATACATATTTAAGAACATAAAACATTAGTATTTGCGTTTCTGAGTAAATGACGGCAAGCAAAAGAATAGGAAGGAAAAAAGTTGTACTCTCAACAAAAATCAATGTTATTAAAATTTATATTTTCTTGGGCGTCCTTTTGCAGCAAAATCTGAGAGAAGACAATGCAGAAAGGTACAAAAAAGCAAAACTTGCGTATTCTTTTCCTCACTTAGTCTTTAAATTTGCCTAAAGAGAACCCTTTGAGGTTATTTGTAGCTCTCGAATAGTTCTGTTGATTGTGGGAAAGCCATAGATCAGTCACTCTTTATCCAAATAATATATGTTCTTCGGCACATTATCCTTTGAAAGCTGGACTGCACTCTGTTTAAGTTCTGTTTTAAATCAGCCTCAAAAATTCAGAAGAATCTATTACTAGACCCGGATCGTAGCGTGTATCTGCAAACTATATATTAGTAATGTGTTCTACAAGGAAGAATGTTGCAACTAAAGGCATGACATTTTAATTTGTAGTGAGTTGAACAAAATAAGTTAAGTACTTTATGACGAAATATAAGGAAAAGTAATCTCTGTCTCCAAAGGGACAACTTAAAACTTTAATTCCATGCAGTTTACAGAATTTTTTCTGGTGTCATCTTAAGAACCAGAGATAGTTAAAAGAATTACAAAAGCAACTAAAATACGCCGAACTCTTTCAACAAAACCAAATTCGTAAAAAGGCGAATTGTTTAATTGATTGCCCTTTATATTCATTCTGCATAATTTGTAGAGATATTTTATTAAAATAAGCAACCTAACAAGTTATTGGAGCATGTTGAATAAAGCTATTATCCGACTAAGAAAGCTGTCCGGCTTTGGGGCCAGTCTATGGATTCTCACTGTATACAAGTATATTTATACATTATAATATATATCTATTATAATTTTGATCGCAGCGCACAATCTGAGTCCCATTGAAGAGGGCGGCTTTCGAGATCCCTATGTACGCCTGATGCTGTTGCCGGAGGTGGACAATCGCAAACGGCAGACTCACATACATCGTGGCGAATCGAATCCCTACTTTGATCAGCACTTCAAGTTTCCGGTTTCGCGCGATCAGCTGCAAGGCAAGGAGCTGGTTCTCCAGGTACTCGACTACGATCGCTATTCCCACAACGACATTATTGGCGAGGTGCGCATTTCCGTGGACGGCCTCGACCTGTCGAAGTCGGTGGAGGTATGCTGAGCCCGAAAAGGCTATGGCATTCCGTAGATGTCTAACATTTCGGTTCTTCCAGATTTGGGGCGATCTGCTGCGCACCAAGAAGCCCAAGGAGGATCGACCGGAGCTCTTGTGCTCACTAAACTATTTACCACAGGCTGAACGCTTGACCGTCGTCATCATGAAGGCTAGAAACTTGGAAACCATACAAGAGCCCTACGTTAAGGTACACCTATTCGCTTATACCCTATAGAGCTTAAGACTTAACTAATCCACTCTCATGCCCCCCATAGATATATCTTATTCAAAATGGCAAGCGCGTCAAAAAGAAGAAGACGAGCATTACTAAATCAGATGATCCCACCAATCCCATTTGGAACGAGGCATTCACATTTAATTTGCAATCGAATTATCTTCACAATGCGGCCATTGAGGTGAGCTCGAACCTAAGACTAACTAGAAGATGCGCTAAAAGAAGGGTTTAGTCTGTAATTTTAATATAGAAGTAAAAGTTTGTGACGCATCAATATTCGAGATGTGCCGCCTCTATAGTCATAAAGGGATCTGTATAATATGGAATCTATGAGAAGATCAATGCACAGTAAAGGGACTGATGTAATACAAATATTCTTTAAATGGAAGTACCTGTGAAAACTAACAATTCGGACTTATTCGAACGACTGCTTAGAAGCTTCCAAAAGCCTAGAAGAAAACATGTATAGAATGCGAAATATTGGTTTAAAAATATTCTCAAGCTGAGAATGTTAGAAACAAGCAGGCCCTGCGACCAAATAAACCTCCGCCGCTCTGTTATATACCAGAAGCAAAAAGAAGAAGAGGATTATTGGAAGATAATTGTTTCACTAATACCTTTTATTAGAATTTCTAAATCTTAATTAAAATGCGAGCAGAGATAGAGAAGTATATACAGTAAATATAAAAAAAATAACTAATTAGTTTATGCAGCTTCGAAATATAGTCAGGATTGAAGAAATTCTCTAGTCTCCCCAGGGTGTCAAGTTTATAGAAATAAAATAAACTTGTGATGCCTAAAGATGAGGAGAGTCTACTTTCCAAGTTTGGTTAATGTGGCCTCAGCAGTTTCCGAAATACAGGCGGTCATACAGACGGACAGACATATCTAGTTGGTTTAAAATACAGTAAAAACTCCCTTAACGAACACCTCTTTTATCTGGACACTCTCTTCGCCGGACACTTTTTCTAAAACCTTTGAGCGGTGTATAAAGTATTTAAGTATCCCCTTAAGCGGACACTCCCAAGAGAGTTTTCTCTGTACTTGTATAAACTTTATGGGGTCGAGGGATGCTTTCTTCTGTCTGTTCAATACACCCTTTTTAATCCTTAAGTGCACGAAAATAAGTTCTTGAATAGATATGAACTAAAAAACATTTGAATCTCATCAAAAACAATTGTCTAATTGCAATTTTTTGTTCTACATTTTAGATCTATGTGGTCGGGGCGGGGAGCGAGGCGGCGGAGATCGGATGCTGCGGCCTCGGACCTCAGGAGAGTGGAACCGGCTGCCAGCATTGGCACGATATGATAAATAATGCACGCAAGCCGACGGCCATGTGGCATTATATTCGCTAAGCAACGCCACGCCCACCTTTGGGCGTAGGATAAGTGCGCTAAGTGTACAAAAGCATAATTCCAAGTATTTATGTATGTAATCAAAAGGTTTATCAAATTACTAATGGGTTTTAATGTAAATGGAAATGTGTGCGCTAAACTACAGAAATATATACTTGTATACATACATATATGTATAATGATTATAATATAAATAACTTGCATATACAAACATATTCGAGCAAGAAGTACTTACTTAGTTTAATTGTATCTACAAGTAAATCAAAATATTTAGTATGTACTTTACAAACCACACATAGGACACACGGTCTCCGAAATAAAGCTTAAGAGGTTGTGGCACAGGCAAAATATTTGCTAGAAAGGTTCTTCACGATTCTCTCCATCTTTTTGATCTATTGAGCTGAATACAGAAAATTGTTGCCCGCCGACTAACTAGCTGATAATATATACAATCCTATACTTGTATATATATAGTATATTATACACATTCTACTCTTTTCAAGGCCTATATGAAGCAACCAAGCTGGCTGTTGCTTTTTTATGAACATTTCTAATTACTTGGTGGCTTCATATAGGCCTTAAAAATAAACAATTAAATACTTGTATTTATAGAAGTTTTTGTGTAAATAATTTGCCTGTGTGAACACAACTTGACAAATTTAATCAAAACATAAGCATATGTATATTTGTAAACGTACTTGATTATTAAAGTAAACGTCCTTCTACATACATATATATATATATAAATATATATAAACCAGTTAAATATTTTTAACAAACTATTGTATATCCATAAGTATTCATAAACGAAAATCGGTATTCTTGACTGGAACACAAGTTCCTAAAAACATTTCCAAGAAGAATGAAAGAAAGAGAAACGTCAACCCCACTTATCGCGACATTACAACATAATTGTGTATGAATAGCCGACCTTATAGCTAATACTACACATGTATATGAACAATTTATTTGGCACTTCAGTGGCAAGCAAAAAACTGCGCAACTGCCAAGATTTGTGACATTTCCAAGTGGCAGTCGCCGCTAGTGCCAAGGATTGTTGACATTTCAAAAACACGGCAAAGATCCGACACTTGATCTGCCGCCGTCCAAGGCACTGGAAATTAGTCGAGTGTGCATTTCTACTAAATAATTATGAATTTGCACAAAACATTCCAACAATACGTGCATTATGAGTCCCCAGATGAGGAACGGGCTCGTCAATCATGCAGTCACAAGAACAAGACGAACACCAACCCTCGCCTCTCCGACTACTCCGACGATATTCCGACGATGTCCTCAGACGTATTCGCTTTGTGCCCCCGACAGTTGACAAATTGGTGCCCCTGGTGCTGTTCTTTTGAGCGCAGAAACTTATGAACCCTGGCCTGACAGACAGCTAGCCCTAAGAAAAAAACTAAACAAAAAACAACAGCAGTCGGCATAAATGCAAAAAAAAATCCTTGAAGCTGTAAAGCAGGGGTTAAACCTCTTGCGGGGAAGTTAGGGGAGCTACTGTCTCTCTCTCAATTATCTAATTTATAATTAGCATGCAACCGAAATTTATGATCATTGAACAATTTGTAGAGTCTAGCAGCAATGCAGGAAATGTGTCCTCAAAGCTTTGTCCTTTTAATGAAGACTATTCGGACGACTTCTGGGAATCGAAAAGGCAATTAGGCGTTCCTTAAACGAGGGCTACATAGCTGTGCAGACTAATAATTTTAAACTGTCGATGGAAATGAGGAAATAACTATTAAACAAAAATATGTATATCCATCAGCCATCAGTTTTTACAAAGCAAGCATTCAAAATACTTGTTTCTCTAGCTGGATGTTTGCTAGAAATTGTCTAAAAATTAAAAAAAGAAACTGCAGTGCAATCGGATTTGTTCGGATACTTTATAGTTGGGACAAGACATCCATTTTCGCATTCCAAAATTTTTTGTCATCTCAGAAATCCGCAACAATTTATTTTCTTTCACTTGAGGAATTTTTTCTTTTTGAACAATTTTTTAATCTTGAAAATATTTTCGCGTTAAAAAAATATGTATTTTAATAATGAAAATTATAAAATTTCAATTCTTATTAGTACTAAACATTTTTGGCTGAAGAAGGAAGAGAAAACGAAACAAAACTTAGATAAATTAAGATCACAAATTTCTTTAAATAGCCTTTTGTTACCGAAAGAAGTTTTTAAAAAATTTAGAGCCTACTTTCAATTTAGGCTATAACTAATAAGTCCCTACATCCGTTTTCGTTTAGAATTCATGAATAAAAATAAGTTGCAATTGTTCTGAATAGGGTTTTTGAAATTTTAAACTAAATTTTAGCCACTTCTTGGCATTTGTCCGAAGTCCAAATCTGTACTGTAAATGTAGCTGGTTTTTTTTTTCTATTCATAATATCTTGAATTGCTTTTAAAATTGTATGAAGCTGTTGGATTTGTTTTGTCGAGAAAAGCACACAAACAAAGGGTGGCTCTACTTTAAATTCAGGCTACAGCTAATAAGCCCATTCATCTCTTTTCGTTTAGAATTCATCAATAAAGATCAGTTGCAATTGTTCTGAATAGAGTTTTTGCTTTACATTTTAAATTAAATTTTAGCCATTTCTTGACATTTGTCTGAAGTCCAAGTCTGTACTGTAATTGTAACTTTTAATTTCTTTTAAAATTGTATGAAGCTGACAAACAAAGAGTGACTCTTTCTATTAAGAGTATACTTTCAATTCAGGCTACAACTAATAAGTCCATTCGCCTCCTTTCGTTACGAATTTTTTATAAACTTTTCTAACAATGGATCTGGTTTGGCTGAGAGTAGAACTTGACATTTGTGCTAGATCATCGACGCTTTCTTAAAGTGAATTTCGCAATTTTTTAAAAACTAGTCTCTCAGTTATTCACACTTGCAGCATTTGTTGAAATATTTGAGTTTTTAAATTCACAATCGCTTCGAAATGCAATCTACACAACGATAATTGGTTCATAATCTATTTGTTTGTGAATTTGTGCGAATAGAAGAGCTACATATAGACATTTTTCTGATCCGCTATGAGTGTATTTTCGATGTTGTGCCGTGAAATATTGTTGGTAACCCACTGACCTGCTTGTAGCCAGCGAAACCAACCAACCAATTGTGTATATATGTATAACTATGAACGAAATGTGTGTGCGTGTGTGTGTAACTATGTATTCCTTAGATATGCACTCAATTGAATTATACATATGTATTTGCATAAGTTAAAAAAGCATTGCTTAAAGTATGTATTTTGCTCAAATCGTTCCGAAACAGGCATGCATTCAAAGAAGCCCGTAATATTTGAAAGCAACTCTTTAAACACTACTAAGTATAGAAATATGATATAAATGTTTACTTTAAACAAAAAATATTGTAAATATAAAAGACTTGATCGGTTCACGTGTTAACTAAGCAACAAAGCATCGTACAGGCGATTGATTTTGAGAATATGGCAAAAGTGCCAGCCAAGTATCTGAACAAACGAAGAAATCCATATTTCTAAAGTTTCTCAGATGAAGTGTTTTTGGAGCACGAACTCTTAAACTATATCACTGGTTTATTTAATTCCATTTAAAATTAAATTAAGCTTATAACAAAAATCCAATCTATTGCCGCATTCGGGAGAAACACGGAATGTCATCTCATTGCTGAGATCGTTTAATAAGTTCTTGATTACAATTCTTGGGAAGTAGTCCCCCAAAAAATGAAAGGGACATGTTATCTCTGGATTCGTGAAGAGGCAAACATTTCGTCCAACATCAGCAGCCCACAGCTCGACTTTCTGCAGTCCATTCTTATAAACGTATTCCGTTCCAATAATTCCGTGTATAATCCCCAAATTTTGCGACGCTTATAATACTAAGTATAAGCTTGTAAACCAACAGAAAAGTACAGGGAGAAAGTGAAAATTTATCGTTTGAATAATACGAATCTTTTCATCTATGTATATAGTATGTATTGGCAGATGGAATATTTCTGGGGCTACGCACGTTGCATTTCTAATCAAATTGGATTCATTTTTAATTCATCTTACACTTTTTCAAATAATAATAATTCATTCCTATTTGTTATTTCCTTTTTCTCTATATATTGTATACTGCATATCCAGCGAGAATATTAATATAAATATTTATTATCTCACTAAATGAAATCGCGAAAGTGTATAGTTTTTTGGAAGGTAGAAACTCCGAAGAAATAAAAATGCTGAAATACCTCCGATTTACACAGAGCTCTGTTACTAGAAACATGAAATGCCAAGCGCCAAGCAAGACAAATATGTACAAAATAAAGAGAAACAAAAGTCAAGCATGCACCTATCAATATACATATATACATACCACATACATATATATAAATAGAGGCACAAAAACCAACGTTAAACTATGTTGGCTATGAATATACGAATAGTAACGAATAAACCTTAAGTCGATGGCAGTCGATAATTGGAACCTTTAAAAGAAATAACACCAGCAAATTATACAAATATGCGGATATACATACATACATACATGCATGCATACATATGCATTCTATATTCATGTAATGAATCAACATAATGTACTTACATCCTAATGGGTATACAAATAATAATAATAATAATTATAATAATAACAAATGTGTGTATTATGTGAAACCAAATAATTCAGTGAGCAAATAAATACATAGCTAAAAACAAAACATCGCTTTGACTTTTTGTGTAAAATATGGGATGTTTATAAAGCTAGATTTGATGGTAAAAGATTTCATTTTTGTTAAAAAACTATTCCCATACAGGTGCATACATTTTTTTAGTATGAGAAGAAGCTGGTTTTATTAATCCGATGGTAGGGAAATATTAAAATTTTTCAAAATTAAAGACGTGCTGTAATAATTTTCTTAACTATCTCTTAACTTTGTTAAAAAAAACCCCCGATAATTTATGTGAAACCAAATAATTCAGTGAGCAAATAAATACATAGCTAAAAACAAAACATCGCTTTGACTTTTTGTGTAAAATATGGGATGTTTATAAAGCTAGATTTGATGGTAAAAGATTTCATTTTTGTTGAAAAACTATTCCCATACAGGTGCATAAATTTTTTTAGTATGAGAAGCTGGTTTTATTAAACCGATGGTAGGGAAATATTAAAATTTTTCAAAATTAAAGACGTGCTGTAATAATTTTCTTAACTATCTCTTAACTTTGTTAAAAAAAACCCCGATAATTTAAAATATCGGGGTTTTTTTTAACAAAGTTAAGAGATACTTAAGAAAATTATTATTATTTAAAAATTTTTACTACAACTCAGTGGAATTTCAGGAATACCTTCCTCATTGTTGTTGGCGCCACTAGCGGTTATTATTTGTACTAATTAATGCAATGTAATTATATGCTGCATTTAAACAAAATTGATTGTGTTTATCAATATAGTATGGTTTAAAGACAATACATATTTGACATTAATGTGCTATTTCTTTTATTATTATTTCAAGTTAGATGTTCATTACATTATTGTTAGTTGTTAGTTAGTGCAATGCAAAGTACATATGTGAATATTTATGTCCATAGTATGTATGTGAATTGTGTTTGTTTTCAAATGCGCTCCCATCGGCTATTTTTAGAACTTCACATAGATTGCTAAAGTAAACAGTGCTGCCAAGTAAATAATTTTAGTGCATACCTAAACCTTATTGAAATGTTCATCTTCACCATAGATGATGGGAAACCACAGATGGCGTATTTTTGAATTTGTAATTTTTAATTTTCATTAATTCAAATAATTTAAATACACATCTATGATATAAGAATTACAACAAAAATACAAAAAAAATTTAATTTGTGGCTAAGCCCAAAGAAATTAATAAAATAATATATGAAGAATGCAAGCAAACAAGAGCAGATAACCCAATTGCATTCTAACAATAAAAATGTCCAATTGGAAATGTTCACATCTCGTTTCAAATTCTAGTTTGGCAGCTTTACAGTTTTTTACAGTTACTAGGATTATACTGAGAGTATTTTGGAAGAGGGAAACAAAAAACGAATCTATTTATAATAGAATAGAAAATTGTAAGCTTTGATTCACTTTCAAAATTTGATAACTTTTGTAATTTTTGAAAAACAAATAAAACATTTCTTGAGAAAAACGAAAGCATTGATTGAACTAAGTCTATAGAGAATTATTATTTATATCAATTTATGTTACTATTCGCAAAATAAAAATAAATAATTGGTTTGCTGTAATTAAAAATTCTAGTGCTAGTAAAAATGTGAACTTAATGCATTTTGAAACCCTTTAATAATAATTATAAACGCGGACATCTAGTCAATATGGCCAATAGGAAAGAATAGAAAAAAAAAAAAAATTTTAAATAAATTATTTTATGAAATGGTTTTGTTCTAGACAAGCCACTTCTGTATTTTCATAGCTTTGTATAATTAGAGCTTGTAGACATAAAACTTAAGTAGTTTTAGTAGGGTATAGAAAATTCCAGGTAACAAACTGTGTGTCCCTTAAGGCAACTAAATGGCCCTCATTGTAACCAATTTCATTTTTGTACTGTCTTAACTTATCTTTCTTTTATTGTTTGTTTCTTAGCGTCTCATCTCATTTCGTACATTAAAAACAGCTATTTATAAAGTAAGGATATATGTTATAATTTAATTAATTTAATTTAAAAATAATACCAACAATAATTTCCCTTTAGAAACACACTTCTTTTTGCTTAATAACCTTCAATTAACTTCATTTATAATATCTATTCTTACCTTAAAACTGTTAGACTGTTTTCTAACAAACAAATTATTTCTCTGGCAAAATGTAATTATTTAACGTGTAGATTAATTAATTATACAGGTGCTTATAAACATTATATTATTATTATTTCTTGTTAGTATTGAATATTACTTGAAAGCATCATGCAGTTCATTATTTTGTTTACGTCACGTCTAGCTGGCTGGCTGTTAGCGCGCTGTTACTGCACTGTTAGCGCGCTGTTAAGTGGTGTTAGCAGCCAGAGTATCTTTCAGTTAAATTTACGCTTTCAGTATCTGAAGAGTTGTCGCCGCGTGCGGTTAGGTTTCTTTGCGCAGCGCTAGCCGCTTTACCGCATTCAGTTTTTAGATTTGAACACGCGATTGAAAGTAAACGAAATGAAGTGAAATTTAACAAAGAATGTTAATTGCTATTAATAAACAACAATTACAGTGGATGCATAAAATTGAAATTGTGTGAAAATATGTAAGAAATGCAAAAACAAAATTAATAGAAACTAAACACATGTTATGTTTGGAAATGTGCAAAAAATAAAAAAAGGAATAAGTTCGGATAAATGTTTCGCGGCGCCCCAACTTGTGCTCCACTAATTTTTTGTGTCATTTACATTTGCATTGCATTATAAAAATAAAAGTTGCTGTCACCGCCCGTGTGTGTGTGTGTGTGTGTGTGTGTGTGAGTGCGCATTAGTTTGGATGCTTTTGAAAAAAGGCGCCATTTTGTCTCTCTGCTTTTGAGTGCATTGTTTCGCACACACTCGTAGCTGTAATCAAGCCGGAAGTGTAAGCCGCACAAAGGCACTGCAAACATGACAAGCGTACCGCCTCTCGCAACTCCTCCCCCCGCCCCCCAGCACCCACATCACCCATTTCACCCACATGCGACACAACAACAACATATGCAAGTTAATATTTGTCTAGTTTTTGAACGTTTAACTTTTGTCTTTTGACGTTGGCAGCACTTTGTCGGCAACTCATCGCCATCTTGTTGCTGCTTTTGTCTGAAAGCTTGAAGCAAATAGCTCTACTTACACACACACACACACACTTGTGCATGTGAAGGATAACTGCACGTGACAGATATGCATGTGCGAGTGCGCCAGTGTGCGTGTGTGCGTGCGTTTGTGGCTCCTTTGCGCCGTAAAATATGCAATTAGAATGACATCAAAGCGCTGCACCGCTCTGCTGTGCCAGGCCCGCCCCCTCCAACAGCCCGCCGCTGCTCAACTATGCGCTTTGATACACTGAATAACACACTGAACCACTCTCAAGTACCCGGTCATTAGTGTATGCGCTCCTCCGGCCACTCCCCCCTTCCCCCTTCCCAACATCCCTCCTCCTGCTCATCCTCCCATCGACTACTTCGCGTTTGTGTCACTTTTCAGTCGCTTTTCTGGCGGCAAAGTTGTCGGCGCTCACATACCTACGAGCACATACATATGTATGTACATTTGTATATACAAGCATTATTTATTTATATTTTTTCACTTTTAATAAAATGTCGCCGCTCTGTCGCTTTGGCTATGGCTTTGGCTTCAGCTTTATGCTTTTCGCTCTTTCTCTCCGCGCGCCACACTTGCCGGCGGCCGGGCGAGGTCAATTGGCTTAATTAGTGTGTGACAGCATTGAGGGGCGGCCACAGCTTCTTTTCGCCGCTCTCTGCCAGCTCCTCTGCCAGTTTTGAAGGCTTTGCACAAACAGTCGTAGATTTGGTTCAATAATGCAAATTATTCCAAAAGTTTTTCTACTCATTTGGGCCCCTCCCCATTTTTAACTTGCGGCCTCGTTAATTTTAATCGCATAATTTTCTACTATCTGGCGTCAGCATCATCTTCAGCTAACAGTGCAGAAAGGGGGGGAGTACGGGCTCGCACTGAGCACTTTTTATGCCCTTCATTAACAATCCGAGGAGTACATTATTTGTACGATAATGCTTGCAACAAACAGAAACACATGTGTAGACATCTACATATGTATGTATGTCTATCGTTTGACTTAAAGATCCGTTATGCCATAACTTTTCTCAGAAATCAATAAAAATATAAATTTATAAAACTGTTGCCGATTGGCATTTTAGTTGCCTGTAGTCTCTCTTTCTTCAATCTTGGTTTAGAAACGAAATTTATTGTACTGCGAACTGGTCGAACTTCACAAATATACTTATCATGATCTTAACAATTAATTACAATTACCCTTGGTGTGTACTAAGTCATCAAATTTGATCGTAATCGAATTACATTTGGATGTAATTTATTTGTTGGTCCGATCGTCTGATCTAAGCAAATAAAGCTGATCTTTAAAATGTCATCATTGAAACAGAAATAGCTCAAAAATATTAGCTGACATAGGAATGGTGGACTGGAATTTAAAAATTTCACTAACTTTAATTTAAAATAGTGGTTGCTTATGTCACGCATCCCAGATATGGTATTGGTGCTCCAGATGGAACCCTAGAAGTTGACGAAATGATAGAAGCGGGTCATTCCGGTGCATATATTTCGGATTTAAATTGGGAGTTTAAAGCTGCCCATTACGGTGGATGATAGTATTAAATTTACCAACATTTTAAAGAATTAATGATAATTTCTGGAATTTTATATTTGCAAATTTAATCTTTTTTTGCCATATTTTTGAGTAATTAAATAAGTGGACAGGCATAGCGTATTTGAAAGTCAAAACCACTCACCTGTGCTTTTTTTTTATATCGCGTTTGTAGTTTTTGTAAACAAACAATATATAGTATGTACATATGTGGATTAAAACAGCAGCAGATCTGAAATCCAGTACATACAGTATTTGTTCAATATTGTGAAATGAGAATGAAGGGAGCTTTTAATGTGCGCCTACTTAGTAGATTGCAAATAATAGGCGGACTATGATCATTAACTATCGGATAGGGTTTTTTAAGAAAGTGATTACTGATCAGCTAAAATAATAAACAAGTTAAAGTATGAAACAAACTGTAAATAATATTAAGATTTAACATGAATTGAATTTTTATAATATTTGCAGCACTACTTATATTCTAATATAATTAAATTTTTATGCCATGTCTTAGTTTCTAACTTGAATTTTCTATATGAATGTACATTCGTTATTTAAACACCTCCATTGATTTCTGTTTATAAGAAAGTGCATAAATATTGTTTAAAAGTGAATTTGTTATGGAAAATGCCGCGAAAACAGCAATAAAAACAAACACGGCATTGCATTTAATTAACGACAAAAATACAAATTAAAAACACAATACGTTAAACAAAGCAATTCAAAAACATGAAACACAAATCAATTCGAATTCAGTGGAATCGAGCAGTCAATTGAAAGTGTTGAAAAAGGCCGAAAAAAGTCACAAAATGCATTCAAAGTAGACCAACTGATTGAACGCACCACAAACCAACAACAACAACATAAACAACAACGCTGAACGAGATAAAAGTAACAACAATATTAACAACAACAACAACGCGTCATGCGACTGCCGATTGTTTGCGTGACGCTGCTGACGCTGACGTTAAGCGCGGCTGCGCTGCGACAGCCACAGACACCAACAGATGCTGAGGCAGAGGAGAATCAAAGCAACAAAAACGCACATTTGGAGCGCCACGGGCGGCGGCGCAACAACAACAACAGCTCCAGCAACAATAAAAGCAATAATGCAGCGGCTACCAGGCAACAGCTGCGTCAGCCACAAAGCAAACGGCAGCAACAGCAACAACAAAGGCCAAAGCTAAGCAGCGAGGAGGAGGAGCAGCAGGAGGAGGACTACGATTGGACCGATGTGGACACAAGCGCCATGGCGACAGGCGATAGCTTTGAGGCTGTTGTGGAGCCAGTGAGGACACAAAGCGCCCCCTATGGTAAGTGAACGCAATTAGTTTGCTCTCCGTCGGCTTATCAGCACTCGCACTCTGAGTCACAGCCTCTCCACACTACTGAGCAGGCCTTTTTACATTTTATTTTATATTTATATATTAAGATTGTTCTTCTTCTTAGTGTGTCGCTAAATTCAAAAGTTTGCCGACAGCTTATCAGCTGTTGTTGTTGCTCTTCCACAAAATGCAATTGACTCATGACACTTGTTGCTGCTCCCATCAAGCATTTGGCTTGGCAGATGTGAGGAAGAGGAAGAGGCAGAGGAAGTTGGGGAAGCAGTTTTTAAGGCAACAACAACAACTACACACAAACTAGCCACAGAGACTGGTGGCTATAAAATGTTTCACGCACACTCATTCGAATAAATAAACACTTGTTGTTGTTTATAAACAAAGTAGCAGGCAAGACGCCGCGCATGATCGCGTAATTTCAGTTTATTTGTTTATTCGAGTACCCAGCATGATTATTTACGTACAATGTTAACCCATTGATGGGAATTGTTGCAATTCCACAGACAAGAGTGCAAGACCTTCGAAGTCATTCAATCCATAGGAGCAATAAGTATAAGAGAAACTTATTCTAATGGTATTTTAAAATCTCAATCAAAGATCTTTGGAATGGCTAATATGCATATAATATCGAAATATATCTAAATGGCAAACACTTATCTGAATTATACGTTACGTGGAATAACATAAAACCAAAACCAGAATCATCATTTCTAGCTTGAATGTACATATGTATGTAAAATAATTTTTACTGTGTGACTCTGGTAGCAAAATTAATTCTAAATAGTCTCAAAAACAATTTCCCTTCTAATCGCTTAAACGTCCACAATAAAATTGAAATGGACGTTTTCCGTCCTAAAAAGGCATTACTAGAACTAATTTGCTGTCCAGCCAACAGGAAATTGTCGTTCCCATTAAACGTCATAGCAGAAAAATATCTTTCAGGGATATTGCTTACCTGCGAGACCGGACTTCTAATTGCTGATAAAACAAATAGATAATAAAAAAAATGTATGCAAAAAAATAATAGGAAAGCAAGCGGTTGTTAAGGGAACTCAGCCCCAAAATCAAATATTCTTTTTAAGTCTGTCAATCAATTCTAAAATCGAATCTATACAAAAGCAGTTCCCTCTCATAGTTTTTAATAGTTGGGCCTAATTATCATAATCATGGGTTTCTAAGAATTTTTACGATTTACGTGTTCTAGAACATAGTATGGCAAACTAATTAATGGGGGGATCAATTGATTTACCACTTTCGTGCACTAACCTCGTCCACTTTTTAAACTATAAAATATTCTGTAAGGTAAAGTGTAGCTTGCCTTAATGTAGTCCAATAATTTAAAAGAGAAGTCTTCTTCCTAAACTACTATATTTCATGGATTTCAGTATATATATATAGATTTAAATTTAGCTTACAGAATTCATCGAAAAATATGTTGGCTTGTAGATTTAATGCCCACGAAAGAGAGCAAATTATCCAAGATAGCGATTATTATGCTGAAGCTAAGCCCCTTTAATAGAGGCTGTAAAAATAGCAGGATTTGTAAAAGTGCTATACTGGTATTGAATGAAAATGAAAATAGCTAGAAAGCAAACAATTATAGCATTAATTGAAACTCATTACTAAATTACATTCACAGTTGGATGAATTAATTTTGTTTTGAAATTTTAATAAAATAATAAATTAATGTCCCCCCGAGAAAACGAACATTAGAGCTCTTTCGTCCCTGACTGTTAATCAGTTGGCGGACCCCCATCTGTAGAGCTGGCGAGCGTGGGCTTTATTATAATTATTCAGTCGCGTTTATAGAACGACAATTCCCACTTTTCACTTCCCACTCGCCAGTCGCCACTTAATCAAAAGCAATCTCTCGTGCTGCAATGAAGTGCCTTTAATTGAAAGTGCCAAAGATACTTACGAGTATATGTAAGCGCATCATCTATCATATACAGACCTATACATACTTGTATATGTAGAAGTACACATGTCCATATGTCTCTTGGTGCGTGTCTCTAAATTGAAACTGTGTTAAAAATTAGTTTAAATTGCGGTCTCAAGAGGAGGAGCAGCTGGCGCCAGCATATTCAGAAGCCCAAATGCCGGTTGCTCCGCGCTCCTCGTTCTTTGTTCATCGCTCAACTCATAATTCCATTGCCGACTTTATTTGCCGGGTGTGTGGCTGATAAATGTTGCAGATTTCCAATGAAATCCACACACACACACACACACAATCATACGCACAAAATTGCAAATTCTTTTTTGTGGTTTGTTTATGGCCATTAAACGATTGTCGTTTGTTTTTCACAAAAGGGAAATTCTTCAGTGCCATTGGATCTATGCGCTGAATGCTAAACGAGCTGCCTGCAAAGTTGTCGGCGATTTTCCGTTTGATTGGCGGCCATTTGAAATGTTTTGAATACTAATAACAATTGGGCTTAGAGATATATGTGCGCCTTTATTGCTGTTTGCATCGAAGTGTGCATAAAATTGATAATAAAATTATAATTTATGTTGCCGGCACGTACCCAGCCAGTGTCGCCAACTATGGAGGCAATGCGTCATTATTACCTGACAGTGGACAGACAGGTTGTCATCACTTCAAAAATTCTTGAAATTACTCGCCAACACGACTGAATATTGTCAAGTATAATTAAGTATTTCCTAACGAGCTAACGAACCACACAGGCTAATCAAAATTTGCTCAAATATTTATTTTATTATATAAGCAGGCAGAACAACTATCTTCGGGTACAGAATTGGTATTGGGTTTTATTTATGGAATATTACATTCATGATATATTCGTATGTAGTTGTTAGCTTCGATAAATTTGGAGGCAAATAATTTTATGAATACTCCTTCAATCAAAGTAAGCTATTGAAATACAGAAAATTTATAAACAAACTTTTCATTTAAAAAAGTAAAGATATATTAAAACCACAATAATTCAAGCTCCAATTTTAAAAAACCGAGTATGCAGTTTTTTTCGTATTCTTTAATAGAATATAAAAGTTTGAAGCTGATCGGTGCAAAACAAGATTTTTTAAAAAACTTTCGTTTACCTCTTTTGGAGGTAGAATTTTCCAAAACCGCTTGTTATCGCCCACCTTCTCTATAAAGGGATTTTTGAGTCCAAATTTCAATGTCCTAGCTTTAGTCAATCAGTCAGTCTCTCAGTCAGAACAAATTGTTTTATATATATTGCTTAATATAGTAAGAGGTTATTAATTCGATTCAGATACCTGTCATGGACAACATTTTACAAAATTGGAAAGAGCTTAATTTACGCCTATTTTATTGAAATTTTTTAATTTGAAAGTTCAACCCTAAAGATAGTAAAGGCGAGCCAAAGCTCTTTTTAATGCACAAGCTTTTTGATTAGCATTACTTTTATTCTGAAACCTTTCAGAGGAAACTGAATCAAATTGTAAATGATAAACTGTTTCAATATAATTTATTTATTTATCTCTTTTGTAATTACCAAAATGGAAACGGAAAGATTATTGGTGCTTAACTGTCCAAAAGTTTCGGGATTGGATGCAGGTTAGAAAATTCATTAGATACTTGTATTTATTTTTCTAATCGGCATACAAGTAAAACTTTTGAACATTCCTTGACTGTTCGGGTCTTTTAAATTTTCAAGTGTTCTGCAATTGGAATTGAACGTCGCTGTAACCAGATCGAACAGATTGTTTTCATTAGCGCTGGTTCTACAAAAAGCAGCCAATTGCTTGCTCATGCCAAAATTCGCCTACTTTTTTGTACTTATTTTCCATTAGACAAATCAGATCTGACACTTGACATGCACGCACAGACACGCAGACACACTCAAATAAGTTATAGAGGAAGCCAAGACTTGGGGGAAATTAGCTGTTATTGAGACGTTTTCTTTATTTATAGGCCGCATCTGTGTCGCT
The DNA here is from genome assembly GCF_003285725.1 of Scaptodrosophila lebanonensis. NCBI lineage: Eukaryota > Metazoa > Arthropoda > Insecta > Diptera > Drosophilidae > Scaptodrosophila > Scaptodrosophila lebanonensis. The sequence goes on along the minus strand of NW_022060742.1, from coordinate 10,515,263 downwards.
GCTTCAGCCAGACTGGCTCTTCTGGCTCGCTCGCCGTTGACAGCTATAGTAACAAACACACATACTCGTACATATATATTTACTTATAGATATGTGAGTAAAAACGTGAAGATGCAGCCCACACTCTAAAGCCAGAAAGTCGTGAAAATAAATTTGCCCAACTTTGCAACTACATGCAACATGCAACATGCAACATCATAAAAATAGCAACGAATGTGCGGCCGTCCATATAATTGTCGACAATGCATTATACTTACATATGTATATGCCAACCAATTCATATGTATGTATGTATGTCCATAGAAAAAATCAAAAGATTTGTACTCAAATAGATACAAAATAAGTAGGGACAAATGTAGAGTAATCTCGGAAATTTCTATACCAAGTACGAACATTTGACAAATTAGCTCGTTGTTTCATTCTCCAAGATGTTGATTGTATAGATAGGCTTGTTCCCATTTCCGATGTTGATAGAAATGTTTGGAATTTAAATATTGCTGGCTGTTTCGATTTCAAAAAAGGAGATGATAACTGCTTGTTAGATTGGAATCAAAGGCTTAGTTTCAGATATAACTGATTGAACATTTTAATTCTGAAACCTAAACAACAAAATAAGAAATACACACAGCGCTAATACTTTTGTAATCCTTTAAAGATGATATATCTTCCTCTGACTTTCAATAAAATTGATCAGTTCTTAAGTTATCATCATTATAGTGGATTATCCTATCAAGTTCAACGAATTGTTATTTTTAAATTAAATATTAAAGATTGCAGGATGATTTGCATTTTTAAAAACCTTAAAACGCCTTAAAAAATAGTGGCTACCCAAACAAAATTTGATAAATTTATTTTTCATAAATATGTTTTAATATTCTTTTTATAGTTAGATACCACTTTTATAGTATACCTAAATTAGCTTTTCTCGTACTTATTTATATAACATATTTTTTGAAAATTTAAGTGACTTTAATTAAATGTATTTTAATTTAAATGTAACACAGGGTCTTTATTTATGGAGTAATTCATAAACTTATTCAAATTTTAGTTTTAGTTATATTATAAACTCGTATAATTATAAGTATTGGGGGTTTCAATTCATGTTGTATATAATGCCATAATTCTACTTTGAACATATACGTTTGGCAGGCTACCGTAGATAAGCCATTTGGGAATTGAAGTGCAAAGTCTGGCAAACATTTAAAGTCAAAATATTGAGAGCCGCCAACAGAGAGCAAGGGAGAGCTAATGATCTCTCCCACGCAGTATTTGTCTCTTCCGCATACGCTATTCAAGATGAATATTACGGGTTACGGGTTACTATTGGACTTAAATTTGACTTAATTGGTATGAATCAAGTGTATTGGGAACTTTACATTTTGAGGAATGATTGAAGACAAGCAGTTTCTTTATTTTTGTCATTTTTCTAGCAGTGCATAAAAGCATACAAGTATATGAATATTTTGTGTTCATTTGTTTATGTTTTTTTTTTTTTTTTTTAATTTGGCTGAGGCGTTTTCTAAATAGATAAATGCTTGTACCTATTCGTATTAAATCAAAAGCATTTCATGCCAATTTGTCAGGTTGGCCATTAAACCAATGCCAGTGCCCATAATTTGCACAATTTGGCGGCAGATGCCGAAATCAATTTCCATGGCGAATCAAAACCCAAATGTGACGACGGCATATCGTGTAGAAATCAAAGAGCATGTCACTAGACTTCAAAGTAAATGCGCTAAAATTAGACCACAACTAAAAATTGTCGGGGACAGCGAAGAAAAGACCACAACATCAACAACAACAACAACACACATTTCTATATACATTTATGTATACACATACATATATATATATTGAGGTAAGAGGAAGAAATGAAAGAAAATCATGCCACCACAACAACACATATATGTACATATATGTATGTATGTATGTATGTACATATGTGTGTTAGCTAGTATGTATATAGGAATTGCACACTTAATTAATGAGCATGCAGCGCTTTTGATCTCGCCCTGTGAAGTTCACTTCTGAGTTCTGCTGATGGACTGGCAGAGCGAGAGCGAGCGAGAGAGAGAGAGAGAGAGAGAGAGAGAGTTCCCCATTCCCATTCCCATTCGCAACGCACCAAAGTGACAAAATGAAATTTTTTACGCACTCAACGAAACTCTTTGAACATGGTTCCCCCTCCTCTCTCCTCTCTCCACCACCCTCCTGCCTCCTCCTCCACTTGTCGACTTGCCCCGCTTTGGCTGCTCAGACATGTGCATATGTCACACATGTTGGATGTTGGACGTCCCGACATCTGTCGCCTCCCCAAGAAAAGTTCAACACCCAATGAGCAAACTTTAAATGATGCAAAACACACCCAACAACGATTTTGGGGGGAGGGATTGGGGCGCTGATGACTAAACGGCAAGTGCTTAATAAGTAATCAGTCACAGGGACTTATTAGAAGAAAAAGTGGGCTGTATTAAAACAATTAGTTGCAGGGTCTTCAACAAGCCAAAGATCAGAATAACCTCAACAACTTGCACAACTTTTTCGCGCTTCAAACAAATCCACAAGTGATCTGAATAAGTCAGGGAAATGCGAGAAATGCGAACATTAATCACATGGCAAAAATATGTTGGAACCCTACATCAATTTATCTTTGCAAATGGCTGAGCCAAGGCTTTTGATTTATAGGCTGATCTTTGGCCAGATCAACCGAACTAATTATGGCCTTTTTTTCGTTGGCTATAGGGAGAGCTTCTGTTGCTCATATAACTCGGTCATATAATTTCAAATGCGGTTTAATTAATATTTTACTTTATAGCAAGTGATTATATAGAGAATTGTAGAAGTGAATCGGTTGAGGGTGTTTTTATTATTTAATGGCTAAAAGGTTAAACTACATTTTCATTCTCAGCATAAAAATAAATGACCAAATCATTCTACATTATGAAACGTGTTGTAGAAAGTATGTTCAAGTCGATTAACCATTTAAATATATTTTTGATATAGAAAAAAAGAGTTTAAAAGTATAGTATTCTCAATCTATTAAACAAATTTCATCTTAAGAAACTTGCATTTTTTAAATGATTTTTTTTTATAAAAATTGGTCGGTATAATTACAAGCGGTTATAGCCCTAAATAAAATTGAAGATGGCAACTGATTTCCAAAACAATTGCTTACAAACTTAGGGAGATTGGTTAAATTGAAGCTTTGAATTTTTAATTTACCCCAAAGCTGCTCCAAAAAAGTCTTTCAGCGCACTAAATGGTAGTCTGAGATTTGTTAGATATGCACAATTCTACAACTAGCAGAAAATGTTGAAAAAAATTCAATTTTGTAAATAGAGAATAAAGATTTAGAAAAAAATGGGTACTATGCAGAAATAAATACTTGTATTAGGATTTGCGGGAGCATTTTTAGATAGAAATGTAAATTTTATTAAAAAATCTTTTAAAACTTTTTTTTGATGTTGAGATTATATATTTCTTTCTCCCAGTGTTTCTAACCGCAAACAACAATAGGCTTAGAAAAATGAACTGACTCTCTAGATAATCTAAATTTAAGACAGTCTGGACATATGACGTTCGCAAAGCAATGTACTGAGGGCGACCTACAAAGCTCACCCGTTCAACACTCATGAGGAGATTCATCATGAACTTGGGAACTTATAGACGAAATAGAAAGGTTCAACAGCAGATATAGGAAGCGGCTCTCTGACCACCCAAAGAGTCTTCAACCAACTATCCTTCCCTCTTCGTAACAATAAACTAAATATAAGCTAAAAAACTTAAATTATGCTTTTAAACAAAAATATTTAACACGTCAAGGTATTATTATTTGCCATCATTTATTAGCATATTCGTCTAGTGCTATAAAGAAATCCTGCCTCCCTCTACATAATATTCTGGCCCATATAAATACTCGAGAACTCGTCTGTAAAAAAATAAATTTTGTAGACATATTTACACCAAAGAGTAGCTGTTTGGGAATAACTGAAAGAATAGATGGGCACTTCGATTAAATTAATGTGTAATGCTTCTGATTTATTCACTTTGCACTGCTGCCAATGTTAATGCTGATCCTGACCACGATTGCTTTCTTTTCTTGCAGATATCTTCGCTTGCTGCAATGAAGTATTCGGCTCATGTCGTGAATCATGCGAAAATGTAAGTTCTAAACTAATGTACAGACTTTTTATTCACTGCGGCCAGGTATACGCATTTCTCTTTCGCCTTCATTAATGGAAAAGCGACAGACCCAGGTAGCCCAGGTAGGTCGTGAAAGATACGCACGCTGGCAGGGACACCTGGGCGGCTAACAAATGTTTTGATCGTCTCTGATAAGACTTGAACTACTGTTGGCAACATTTCCTGGTATTTTTTATGATTGACTGTGAGTGGCATATTAAACAAAGCGCCAGACATGTGGCAACAGTCGATGCATTTGGAAAATTGTTGTTAATATTTTGTATTCATTGCTACTACATACTTACCCGTACATACATACAAGTATGTACAAGTATGTCGTGGGCCTTTAGGCGGATGGGATTTGTCAAGAACTCTAACTGCAGTTTCCGTTCTTTTGTTATTGTTGGTATTAAAACGAATGTGTTGCATCCGAAAACCGTTTCCAAACCTGCACTACAACTGCAAATGAAAATAAAAACGAAAAATACAAATTACTTAATTAACATAAATGGCAAACGGGTAGTGTGGCAACCAGGCTAACCAGTTCGTTTGGCTGGTCAGTCAAAGTCATTCATAAAGCTGAGCACACAGCTTGATTATAATCGATTTGCGTGTATATAGTATATGCATGTGTGTGTGTGTGTGTGTGTGTGTGTGTGTGAGTGTGTTGGAAACTGCAGTTATAGTCGCCAATAGCAGTAGCGACTAAGTCTGTTAGAGTCCAAGCAGCGACCCCCCGCCTTGTCTCTCCGCTTTTGCTCAGAGAGTCAGCTTATATACTCACTATAAAATCACCGACAACATTTAACTGTGTAATCATAACAATTTCCAAAACCAATTAGTTGCCGCAAGTACGAGTATCTGCAACAAGCCAGCAAGCGCAAGTATCTTACAGCTACAATATCTCGTTTGCAGAAAGTGGGTTGTGTTTTTAATTTAGAAATGCAAATGAAGGCATAAAATCTATGGCTAAATTGAAACTGACAAAGTGACAGCTACAAGCAGGATAATGCCTGAATATACATATACCATATACAAGTAGTATGTATGTATGTACGTGCATGTACGAGTATGTACGAGTATATCTGTCGGTCTGCCTATCCCAACCGGTTAGGTTCATGTTAATGCTCTTGGTAAGCCTTTCAGTCGTCCGTCTCGCATTTGAATGTCGCCGATGGCATAAAACACACTAAATTATGAGAATTGGCAGACAGATTTATTAAAGTGCGTGTCTATCTGCACATTTACGAGCAAGTGGGCGCAGACATGTGTGTGTAAATGGAATCGGAATCAGCAATTCGAGACACTTGTACTCTGACGCGATTTTCAATCAAAGGTTCTCCATACCCATACCCATCTGAAATTCGAGTTGGGCCCACTTTACACAGAGAAGACGTGTGAAAAGTCGAGGCTGCTGATCTCAGAACTCAGATAAGCTAAATTTGTGCCCATTTTATATTTGACAAAATGCTCTTTAGAATTAAATAAGTGCCCACGGAGTGCTGCACTGCAAGAAAATCCTTAATCCTTATTTACTAAACTAAGCAGAACTTAAATTGCATGAAAAGGATTTATCTAAGCATATCCTGAAAGATTACTTGCATTTATAATTCTCGTAATTGTGCCAGTAAATTGGCAGAAGCTGCATTCTACCTGAATTGCTTCAAAGTGGGAAAAAGTGGTTAAATTCAACTCATAGTTGGGTGACATTTACATTAAAAATGTCTATGGAAATAAATTGATTTCTAAACACTATAAGAAAAGTTTAAACAAAAATGAGATAATACTATCTATATCAAACGTTAAAAAAAGTAATGTGTAGTGGGGTACAATTACCTAATTAAATTAATGGACTATTATTTACATATAAGTCCAAAATCTGGCACATAGTTTCAGAAATTAATCAACGTTGAGAGATAAGTAAGATTTGTTTATTTTTAACTTAACAAAATGGGAAATTTCCATTATTTTGATATTCGATATTTAAAATTGTATTTGGAATTTATTTTCTATAGTTGCTGCTGAATTATTAGACAGGTATTTTAAAATGGATATATTTGATTTCTTTAAACTTTACCGCAATTTAACCCATTTGCGGGTGGAATGTCTTATGAGAACTTAATTGTTTATTCAAATAAAATTCAATTTAATATAAAAATTATTTCCAGTGTATGATTGGCATCTTGAAGGCAAAACGCAGGCGTTGCCCAGCAATAATTGCTCGGAGTGCGCATGCGCCTGTGCCTGTGCCAGCGCCAGAGCCAGAGCCATAGCCAATAATCTTGATTAAAGAAACGCGCGCAGGCAGGCAACATGAAATGCCACAGAATGTTGCAAAAGATGCAGATGTGTCGAGTGGGTAGATTGTGGTGTGCTCGTATGTGTCACATGAGATGCCAGAGAGCTCCGCTCCGTTCAGGCTGAGTGCAAAGGAACACAAGTGTGTACGCGTATGTGTGGGAGTGCGTGACAGACCCTGACACTTCGTTGCCAAAATGCAACAGGAAGTTCAGTTTGGCAGCTCGTCTGTAAATTAAAGCGAAGCTACCAGCAGCGAGACGAGTAGTATCTGCTGCCTGGGACTTGAAGTATTTAAGTGAACACTATGTGTTATTGATAGTGGATTATTTTTTATTTTCGGCTCTTTTTTTGATAAATATTTTTTATAAGCGCAGCTCAGATTACTGCGGCAGATACGGAGGCACACAAATCCATTGGTTTCGTTATTCAAATTCTCTTGTCTTATCGAAAAGTACCAGCAATGTAATTTATGATACAGCTCCAGTCCCAATCTTGTTGTTGTGCGTGTCCCAGCAGGTTGCTGGCCTCGGTCGAAGAGCAAGCTACAACAGCAACAACAACAACAACAACAACAGTAAACTACAAATGTAACATAATACAGAGAAGGCATAAACGTTGAATGAGAGATTGGAGGGCAGGCAGACAAACGAAGACATGCAGGCGAGGAGACAAACTGAGAGCCAAATGTGTAATAATCATATCGTTAAACATGCTCGGCAAATACTCCATAGTACATATGGGATTCCAAACGTCAGGAAACATGTGCAATATTTTGCAATCAATGGACAAAGAACACTAGCTGCCATGTGTTTGTTGACAAGTTCAAAGTGGATTCAATTGACTGTTTCTGTGAAAACTCCTTTTTGAAGATGAGAGAGAGAGAGGGGCTATAAACAAATCTACTCTTTAGGATAATGTTAAATATTATGGTACAATTTATTATTTATAAACAAAAAATAATGCTGTCAATACAGTTTACTAATTTGAAGTTACAATTTTAACTTACAAAAATTAAAAAGCCTCTATACGGTAATGTCTATTAATGAGTTTTAATTGCCATTTGGCCAGCTAAACCCCGATCCACCGCCAGTATCAATTATATCAATAATCATTGAAGAAATATATAGACATATACAAAACGAAAATAGGTATTTTATTAATTAAAACAATTTATATTAATTAATTTAATCTGCCACGTATTCCAAGAATCATAAAAAAATAAATAATTAAATTTTGAGTAATCCTATATAGTATAATATAATATCGTCATTTATAAAAACATTCACAAAAGTAAGACTAACTGGTATAAGTTGTATTTTGGAGAGGGAGATTTTATAAATTTTGAGGCGATTTCGGGCAATACTTTTTGTGTGCAGCCGATTAGGGAAATACTGAACAAATGCCCTACTTTTTGTTTTAAATTTTGGGCACTCCTTGTTCTGTCAATTATGAAAATGAACACATTACCATAACTTATCGCGCCCAGTGTGAAAGGTGCCGGCCACTGCTGGACCAGTGGTTCAGAGTGGTGGAGACTGCCCGCTGGGTGCCTCGGTTGTTGCGTCTGTCGGTAAATTTAGTGGCAAAATTTGCATGACAGCTACAGTGGACACTTGACCAGTGGCGAGCGGCTTTTGAAACTGCAGAACAATGCTTAGGTGGAGCGTTTATGTGCTGGTTGTGCATAATTTATGTTAAAGCGAAAAGTAGGCGAGTCTCTCAGCGTTAATGAAGTGCACAATTGAAACGGACCCACAACTGAATTCTCAACCTGTGTCGCATATTTTTAAGTGCGAATGTATACTATATTTCGCTTATAATGCAAATCAGTCTGACGCACAGAGAAGTGTGAGGGAGGGCCCCAGAGCTCGGAAGCAACAGACTATTCAACTTTTCAGTTAATTACGCATGGTGTTGTCATTTTTGAGGGCGCATTAATTTTATGCCTCAAAAGCGCATGTGGCATGCAGCAGAGATCGTTATCGTCAAGTTGATATGCTCAAGGATTACTGCTCGAAACGAGAGTGGTTTTTGTTTTTGGCACATGTAAATGATTTATTTTTGTAATCACATCGAGGCGGGCCGAGACGCAGACAGACCTGACTGGTTTTGGCGCCAATTCCATCGGGTGGACTCGATTCGAAAAGCTGTTGTTGCACCGTTCACTTATTAGCTTTAATCAAATCGCGTTTACATTTTGTGCACTTTGTGTGCCGCAATTCCACTAATGGTTATTTATTGTTCACTATCTGATATTTCATTTCAGCTGTCCCTGGTCCAGTTGGCCACCGACCCTCGTGCTGAACTGAAAAAATACTGCCAATTACATCAATTGGAGTTCTGGGGCTGTCTCAATCGCACACTCGAAGGTGAGATTATCCACGACACAATCAACTCTCTACTGTCAAAATTTAAATCACATATTTTCTCTAATTATTTGTCAATGATTTGGAAAAAATGAACATATATTTTCGTACATTTATAGGGCTTATCTACTATGACTAGTAAGAGTAATTTTCTGGCTAGTATCAATAACTTCGTCGAATGTTTTTGTCATTTTTTCTCTTGCATAAATTTGCAGATAAAGAAAATAATAAATAAATTAATGAAAATGTAGATAAATCAGAACTTATAGCAATATATATTATAACAATAATGCATATAAGCCGTATAGAATAGGGTCGAAGTAATTTCTATGTATTATTCGTATTTAAAATATTCACCCATTTTATTCTATTGAAAAGAAAAATAATTGACATAAGAGACACAAAAAAACATGATTGAAAATATATAGTAACTGAAGAATTGATGGACAATAGATAACTATTGTTTAGGAACCACGAACTTCAAAGCAGTGCTCTTAGCACTATGTTTATGTATCTTTTAAATAATTAATTGTTAATGTCTTTAAGTTTTTGTACAATCGCAAATATTTAGCGTTCAGCATTATTAGAGACATCCTTAAAATATTTCTTTGTGGTGTTTCCAAACTTATTTGACACCCAGTTTCCTTTCCAATCTACATTCCCATTCATGTAATTCTTTATAATCTAATTCAAAAGCAGACAAATATAGTATATACATATATATTTGTAATGAGTAGTATTTGGTATTAGCCAGAATCAAATAATGTTATAACTTGGAATTTAAAAATTAATAGTTTAAGCTCTTACTAGAATAAATTGAAACATATTAACCTTTATTTATAATTACATTATTGGCGTTTTAGTAAGGTTTCCATTCTTTTTTGCAAATGCAATATAGCCCATGTTAACCGTCGATAGTGTAGCTTCCCAACAGTGAAAGAATCCATTAAATTTGTCCAGTACATCCGGAGCCTTTTCAATTCAAGCAAACAAACAGACAAATATACAAACATACAAGTTTTTCCTCTTTATAATGTTAGTATAGATTGAAAATCAAATTAAACTATATTTGTCTTAGTTTTGAAATCTTGTTCAATTACATGCTTTATTCTTCACTTTTCGCTTATTTTCAGCTGTTGCTCGCGGCTCTGATTGGTCGGGTCGACGTTGTTGTCAGTTTGGCGTTTTACAACACTGTCGCAATGCCTGCGCAACGAGCTCTTCAAGCACAGAGTTAAGTAACGGCATTTGCAGGCGTAGTGATGAGCAGCAATTATATGATTGCCTGGAGCGCCAGGACGCGGCAGATCGTTGCTGCGGCCAGGCCCGCACATCCGAGTGCTTGCAGGTGGGTGGGAAGTGTGGGTGACAATCGAAAGTTATGGATGGGACCATGGATTTCAATTTCAATTCACTGTCGCGTTCTTCTCTGTTAAACAAAATTACTTATGTAAACCATTTACAGGCGTGTCGCGCCGTCTTCGAGACACCAAACGAGAACGAAAGCGAGAATGGATCTCGTCCACATCCCGATGATCGTCTCCAGCTGGACCGGGCTTGTGGGGAGCGAAATGCTGATGTGCTCCAATGTATTAACAATCATACGGACATGACGCCGCTAGCCAATGCGCATCAATGTAAGTCTCCCAACCCATACCTCATTTATTCTCTATGTTAGCCACTTGTCTGTCCTTCCAGACCTTCCTTGCTGCAAGTACAGCAACAACGAGCACTGTAGTCGCACCTGTCGGGCGCTCCTTCATCAGAATGTCAGCCAAGTGGAGCGCAGTGATGTGATCTTTGAGCGTCTTCAGGCTGCCGGATGTGGCACCCCATTGCCGCATTTGCCGTTCTGGCAGTGCTTCCTGACCGTCCCCAGGAAGTTGTATGTGCCGGCAGGCGGACAGACACAGCACCATCGAGCACCGAGCTATGCCGGCGCCAATGAGCAGACCAACCAGCTAGGCATAGATGCTGCCAAGCGCCAGTGCTGTGAGTTTGCGAGCAGCCACAAGTGCCGGCGCCTGTGCTCGCAGATCTTCAGCAATGATTGGTGGGAGACACGAGCCAGCTTTGATAGCGAGTGCCTGGAACAGCCCGCTGAGTTGGAGCTGCGCCGCTGCATCGAGAGTGTGGACGCGCCTTGTGAACTGGGCTGCGACGGCCTCAGCTTCTGCACCAACTTCAACAATCGTCCTACGGAGCTCTTCCGCAGCTGTACACCCGCGCATGATGCAGCGGCTCGTGAAGATCTGCTGCTGCTGCAACAGCGCGGCTATGTACGCGTCCTGGGCCAGGAACTGCACATTAAAAACACCACGCGCTGTGCGCCGGAGAAGTGGCAAGCTCTGGTCTGTGCCCTGCAGCTGCAACCCTGCACCCGCGTCGGACTCTACAATGGCATTTGTCGCGAGGACTGCAACGAGCTGTTGGACGAGTGCCTCGACTGGACGCGCCAAACGCAGCGACCGCAGGCCATATGCGCGAGACTACAGCCCACACTTAGCGAGGATGAGGTGCCACCGCCCTGCATCTCTCTGCGCGCCTACTTGGAGCGGGGTGACGCTGCTCCAGAGGCGGGCGGACACTACGGCCTCACAGCCCCCTGCGCAGCCATGCCCTGTAATGGCAGCGAGGTGTGCGTGCCGCAGCGGAATGGCAGTCAGGGGTACTCCTGCATACCCAGCTGCAGCTTGGGTCAGGCCTCCTCGCTGAGTGTGCCCTTCGGCGCCTATTTGCGCGTCGGCAAGACAAGCAGCTCGGCGGGCACTGGCTTGGCCAGTGGACAGCTGCTGATGGCGGAGCACATGGTGTGTCGGTGTGGACGACGTGGCCAGGTGGAACAGTGCCAGCCCCTGCCCAGTTACACGCACGCGCACTGCGTGTTGCCGGGCGGACGCAGTTTTCGGCACGGCGAGTCCTTCTACCTCGAGTGCAATCTTTGCAGCTGCTTTGCCGGCGAGATTACGTGCACCAAGCAGCAGTGCCGTCTGGTTGGCTACACAGACGCCAGCTACACAAGTCTGCCGTGCAACTGTCCGGCTCACTATGTGCCTGTGTGCGGTGTCAACGGAAATACCTATCCTTCGGCCTGCGTGGCCAAGTGTCTGGGTCTCCAGGAGACTAGCTACGTCTACGGAGCCTGCAATGCACGCAATGCCTGTCAAGCTGGCACCCACGACTGTCCAGTCGGCACTCAATGTCTGGAACAGCGCCAGATCTGTCTGTCCAGCATGCAAAGGCCCTGCAGCCAGCATGTCTGTGGTAAGTAACTTGGATAGGGAATAGGGAATTTCAGCGCAAAAAAGGGTCGAAACGAAAGCTATTGTTTTCGTAACTATTGTGTGAAATGGGCGGAAGAAAAAGACAAATCCCACAAAACATTTCTGTAGCTTCTTCAGGTCAACTTACTTAAAATTTGCATAATACTGTGAAAGACATATTTGAGATATAGCTGTAATATTGCTGATTATATCTGCGCCATCTCAGAGATTAGAAGAATTAACATTCTTCGTTAAAAATAAATCCCAAATAAAAAATATGTATCCGTAGAAAAGATACCCAGAGACCTATGACGATTATTATCTATATACTTTTATAAAACATTTTGTCCTGATTGACTGACTGATTGGTGATCAACGCACAGCCCAAACGGTAAAAGCTAGTCATTGAATATACTTGTAAGAAGAAGAAGAAAAAAAATTGGATGTATAATCATTTTCTGGTAAAAGGCTCATTGAATGTTAGACTTAGAATAGATCTAGAATACTAATTCAAATTTTTCTAATTTAAATTTAAAAGACATTAATTCTAATAATTTGAATAAAAACTTTGTAATTTTTTAAATGGGTTTTGAGGTAAATTCTATAAACTTTTGTTGTAGCAGAAAACTAAGCTACTATAATATTTCAGTATAGAATTAATTAAAATAATATTACATGATCTCTAAATTATCATATTTTGGCTATATATGTTTTATTTGAATTATACTTATATGGTAAAGACCTCACTTAGCTTTGTGATAAGTTTTAGCAGGCAGGTTTTGGCAAACCTAGATATGGTGTGCTATAGACATTTGTGGATTTCTTTTTTGGTTAGTGATCCTGAATCGAGAACATCTCTTTTGATGGATGGGTGGAGATACTTGACCCAGAATAAAGCCGTGCAAATGATGGTTCCCACCTATTTGAAGTCTAATGAAATTTGCTTAATAAGTTCGTAATCCGAATTATATTTTATTTTTTCTTTAGTGAATAGCTTGCTTTAATTCTTGATATTGATTTACATTCATTTTTGTTCCATTGACAGTCAACATAACTGCGTCGAGCTGTTCCAGCCATCACTCCCAGGAGCTGTGCGACACCCGTGGCCAGACCTATACCAATGCGTGCGCTCTCTTGCAGAGCAACGGCCAGTTGGCCTATTGGGGCGCATGTTTATCCGGTCGCTGTGCCGCGCAATCGTCCATCACTCCTGTCTGTGGCATCAATGGGGTTACCTATCGCAGCACTTGTGCTGCCTGGGCCGATTATGTGCTTGTGGACTATGTGGGACGTTGTCGGGAGGTTGGTTTGCTGGCCGCCGATATGGGTCGGCGTTGTCGGACGGTCAAGTGTCCGGCCCCTGTTTCGCAGCATTGTCGTCACATTGTGCCTCCCGGCGCCTGTTGCCCCATCTGTGCCGGTGGCGCTTTCCGCATCATCTACTCACGCAAGCAATTGGATCGTGCGATGTACGCGTTGCGTGGTTCTCGGAGCTCCTTGTTGACGTTGCACGGCGTGCTCCAGCAATTGGATCAGATGGTGCAGGTGAGCGAGTGTCAGCTTACTGGTTTCCTCACCATGGAGGTGGGCATCTTTGTTGCGCTGGTGACACGTTCGGCAAGACCCACACGATTGCAGCTGGAGGCATGTGCTCGAGAGGCGGAGAAGATATCGGCTCTGATCAGCGCACAATCGCCCCGAATCACAACAAATTTGGCACTTTCCAGCCTCACTGTATCCCACGTTTTGGAGCCCAGCCTTTATGGTCGTGGCCTAAATCTAAGCCCCACTTTAATGCTCCTATTACCTGTTGCTCTGATAATGCTAATAAGAAGTTTGAAGTAGTGTGTAAATTAGCGTAAAATTGTAATCATAGTCAACTTTTTTTGGTTCTTGTACAATTTTGAACAATCAAGTGAATTCTTGGTGCCAATTTTTTCAGTAGTTTAAGTTGCAAATCGCTTCCAAACACAAAATACTCCTCACGTGCCTTCACCAAATTAGGTGTGTGGGTGGAATTGAAAATGCATTGTGGATCCTTTTATTATTGCATATGTATGTGTATGTGTATATAGACCGGACCCTCTGTAAATTGTGATATTAGCTAAAATATCTTTAAGCACTCATTAAAGACATGTCTCTAGTTAGCACTTATTAATATAATATACTAATAATATTATCTATAACGAACAACCAAAGCAGCGTTCTCTCCTGACGCTTTATTTATTAGATATATCGCTAGTCTAATGCAATGTAATACTCATTCAAGATATTTTGTTATGATCCATTACATTTCGAAACTTAAATTTAATACTGTAACTTTGTTAATGAATTAACTATGTATTTGACTTAATAAAGTAGATATGATCGGTATTTTGTAAGCACTACGTGCTCAATAATATACTTGTCCATAGTCCAGTATCCTTAAGTATTCAGAATATTTTAGGATTAATCGAAAATGATTTTCGGGAATTGGGAAATCGATAATGAACAAATTTTAAAAAGCGGCTTCAATCTTAGGCTTTAAATTCTTATCAGAAATAAAATCAGCGAAGAAGTAAAATCCAAAAAGTTGTACGGAATTTCAAATAAAAAACATAAACAATAGCACGTTAGAACCAGGGCATATAATTGATTTTTAATTTGTGCAAAAATTCCATCGGACATTAACAAAAATCACATATAAATACTGCATTTTTAGGTCAATTAAATCCACAAATAATTTTAATAATAATATTGTCAATAGAATAAACTTCCATTTATGTTCTTGGTGAAGAATTTATTAAAATTACAGGCAATTCGTTAGAATGTTTATATCTGCAATGCAATTGAGTTTCATTTTTTTAAATTTGCGCGCGCATTACTAAACAGCAACACCGGCAGCACCATGACCGCCCACACAACAGTCTGGCAGCACCTCATCAGCTGTTCAATTCGCCATTGCAAGCCTCAATTCGCCGCTTTGCGCCGGCGGCTGAGATTTGTACTTGAACAGCAGAAGTGTTTTAGATTCCAAGTGGCTTGCATGTAAAAAGGTCGTGATTGAAAAGAACGTATAGAACGTATAGACGAATTTCAAAGAAAAATGCGAGCGATTGTTATTTTAACGCTGCTCGCTGGTCTGGCAGTAATTGGTAAGCAACACACATGCATACGAACATATCGCAGGTGAAATAAACAAAGAAGTTCTAACTAAACACAGAAATAACGAATAGTTGCAAAAATCAAGCTTTGCTTTAGATATGTAAGTCTCCCTGTGTGTGTGTGATAGATAGAGAGAGATAGAGAGCATCGTCGAAATTTAAATAAAGCAATAGACAATATAATGGCGGCAGTCGCCGGTTAGCGGCTCTTTTTTTTTGCTTTCCTTTTGGCTGTTCTTCGTTTTGTAACTGTTGTTGTTGTTGGTTTAAACCTCCGTTTCTTTTTTCCAATAGCTCAGGCCACGAATCCG
Organism: Scaptodrosophila lebanonensis; assembly: GCF_003285725.1. Classification (NCBI taxonomy): domain Eukaryota; kingdom Metazoa; phylum Arthropoda; class Insecta; order Diptera; family Drosophilidae; genus Scaptodrosophila; species Scaptodrosophila lebanonensis. The sequence continues at coordinate 10,499,697 of NW_022060742.1, read as the reverse complement.
CCACGTTGGGACCCCAACTACATTGTGAAGGGCACACTGTACATTCCCTATGCCGAAATCGCCGAGCCCTTCTATGCCTGGTACGACAAAAACACGAAACGCTCCCGCATCGATTACTATGGCGGCATGGTGAAGACGTATCAGCTTGCCAATGAGGGCTATGGCATTGCATTGAAACTGGCGCCAGTCTCAACGCGTGACGCGCTCAACAAGGAGACCTGTCTGCAGGTGAACGGCACCGCTGAGCAACAAGTAACCATCCAAAGCATTTTGCCGGATGCCAAACCCTTCAGCCTGGTGGGAACCGAGACTTTTCTGGGCTTTACCTGCGACAAGTTCCGGCTGGAGACGACCATTGGCCAGAAGAAAAATGTGTACACCTTGTGGGTTCGTTACAAGAAGTCGCCGCATTATCCGGCCTCACGTATGCCGATTCCAGTACGCTACGAGATGCGCGGCTATAACACGCTTCTCGGCTCACACTATGATCATTACTATCTGGACTATGATAGCTACGAGCACGACGATATACCGAACGAAGTCTTCGAAATCGACGAGAGCTTGACCTGCACAGGATTCCCAGGTCCGGGCACTGGCCACTTCGCCACCTTCAATCCCATGCAGGAGTTCATTGGCGGCACTGATGAGCATGTGGACGCAGCATTCCATCACTTTAAACGCAAGCATGGCGTAGACTATCGCACCGACAAGGAGCACGAACATCGCAAGAATATCTTCAGACAGAATCTGCGTTTTATTCACTCCAAGAATCGCGGCAAGCTTAGCTATAAGCTGGGAGTTAATCATTTGGCTGATAAAACGGAGGAGGAACTGAGGGCACGTCGCGGCTACAAATCATCGGGCATTTATAACACAGGAAAACCTTTCCCCTACAATGTGTCGCAGTACAAGGATCAAATCCCGCCCAACTATGATTGGCGTTTGTATGGAGCTGTAACGCCAGTCAAGGGTATGTCATCAGCTATTTAACACAACAGTCAATGTATAACCGATTCTTCCTTACAGATCAGTCGGTGTGCGGCTCCTGCTGGTCGTTTGGCACTATTGGTCACCTGGAGGGTGCATATTTCTTAAAGAACGGCGGCAATTTGGTGCGCCTTTCGCAACAGGCTCTTATTGACTGCTCCTGGGGCTATGGCAACAATGGCTGTGATGGTGGCGAAGATTTCCGTGTCTATCAGTGGATGATGCAAGTGGGTGGTGTGCCAACTGAGGAGGAATACGGTCCATATCTGGGTCAAGACGGCTATTGCCATGCCAATAATGTGACATTGGTGGCGCCAATCAAGGGCTTCGTCAACGTCACCTCAAACGATTCCACCGCCTTTAAGGTGGCGCTCCTTAAGCACGGTCCCATCTCTGTGGCAATTGATGCGTCACCAAAGACATTCAGCTTTTATTCCCATGGTGTTTACTATGAGCCGGAGTGCAAGAACGATGTAGATGGCTTAGATCATGCCGTCTTGGCTGTTGGCTATGGCAACATCAACGGTGACGATTACTGGCTGGTGAAGAACTCCTGGTCCACATATTGGGGCAATGATGGTTACATCTTAATGTCGGCCCGCGACAATAACTGTGGAGTTATGACCATGCCCACTTATGTTGAAATGTAAACCGTGTTTTGATACTTTATTATTCTTACTCTTTTTATACGATCGTGCCCCCGGGGCTTTAAATTTATACCAAGTACATACACTTTTTTCAAAACAAATGCTTGGCCTTTTCTTATCGCTATTCTGTAGAGGTTCGTGCGCTTGCCCCCAAATAGACGCAAACATCGTACTATTCATACTATATATAGTATGTATGTGTGTGTATGCTTGTACATTTACTAGTCGCGGACTGTCCGATGTGTAGATTAGCTGACCTGCACTTTGTTCGTGTTGTTGCACTTTTATCTTGCTTTGGTCGCGCTTCGAAAAATTCACGTTTCACTTCATCGGTTAAATAGCGATATCTGGTTCCATATATTTATATTTTTATTTTGAATGGAACTATTTTTAAAACTGTACATATGGGCTATCTATTCTGAAAGGCACATACGCTATAATATTCAACTTAAGAGCTGAGAAAGCCAGAAATATTCAATTAAAACAACAATTACTATCAGATGTTAATGCGTCCGATGCAGAGGAACAAATGTTGCCATTGTTTAAAGCGAACTGAATATTAATCATGGGGTGCTGGTAATTAAAAAACTTTTTCGAAGAAAATAAATTAATTTATCCAATCCAAGTATATTTAACAAGAAAGGAATGATGAAGTGGAGCAGGCTCAACTCTTAAATACCCTGTACCACCCCACAAAAAAAGAAATTCAATGAATTAATTTAATTAATTAACTAAATTAAATACAAAATATTCCATACATACATTTACATCAGAATCGTGTCTATGAGTGTTTGTGTACTTGTACATATGTATGTATGTGTGCATTGGGCCTGGTTATATGGCTATAACTTTCTTTCTGATCAACCTATCATAATAGTATATCAACTTGGTATACGGATATATAATCACTAACTTAATGTGACTACCAAATTTTGGTTCAAAAATCCAAGAATTACGGGAGTTATAGAAAATCGGGAATACGGGGGGAGTGGGGGGGTGCATCGGGAAAAATGAACAAACTCGTCCTTTCTCGGGCTCAGGAGAATCTAGATACCAAGTTTGGTTATTCTAGCTCTTATACTTTCTGAGATCCTTGCGTTCATACAGACAGACAGGCGGACATGGCTATATCGACTCGGCTTGTTATCCTCACCAAGAGTATATATACTTTGTGGGGTCTGCGACGCCTCCTTCTGTGTGTTCCATGTACACTCGCACAAAACTAATATACCCTTTTACCCTTTGGGTACACGGTATAAAAATGTTCATGTAAGTCTCAAGCTGTGTTTCTGATAGGCATTATTCATTTTTACAAATTTGTTTGAAATAAGAAATGTGGTTACACAAATTTGTTTTAATGCGAAATTACAAATGTAAGAGTCGGAATTCTGCAATGACATCATCAGATGTTTATTTATAAGTCGTATTACTTATAACAATTACAATGTTTAAGAGGAAGACTAGGCAATATTACTAAGCATAAAAATATGAAATGTTTGGGTTAAGGCTCAATCATCACAGCAGGCGACTGATGCAGGACATGCCAGGATTCGGAAACTATCCAAAAGCAGAAACACCTCCTATGTCACTGTTCAAGATTTCTAATATCTAGAGTAGAGTACCTCTACATAGGCTTGCATCAAAACGGTTCCCCAACACTAAGGACCACATTGTGTCTATATGGCACTACCAACGGCGATCCAGAGAAAAACTTGTAGACTAACCTATCGGTATTTATGTTATCTGCAGCTGATACTACAATTCTTATGGAATGAGTTTGGGAGCAAACTTTATTCATTTCAACATTATAAGGCATCCCCAGCCCATTGGAATATAGGAGTATATTCTGAAACAGATAACAAGACGTCTACAGCAATGGTACTAAAAAGTTTCATAATATAATGGACTAATGGGGCTAACCATTATTATCTTTAATGCCTACTTTTCAGCCCCGTTTAATGTAGTAGCGGTATTGGCTTTGAGTATATGTTCCTTTTATAGATTGCATAAATAATTTAGCTTGGCCTTGAGCTCTTGCCTGCGTTCACACATAATAATGAAGAGAACGACGCTGTGCACTTGAACTATTTTCTTAAGAAGTCGGCGAGGTATTGGGCACAAACGAGTATGTTGTCGGCGGACAATTTGCTGAACGACATGTGTATATTTGTTGACACGAGGCAGGCGGTAATAAATCAAATGGGACAAAGCTGGCTCAGCCACAGAGTGGCGTAATCAATGTCTCCAATCTGCACACAAAGCTTCAGCTCTGGGCCAGGAGTCGGTGGTGATAGTTGGTGTGTGGTCTGTCATGTTTGCAGTTGTCATTATTGTTAATTGTATTTGTGTAGGGTCAGGCATACATGCGCTGTATTTACTCATTGGTGGGGTTGTGGCTGGGGGTAGACGGTAAGGTACGGATGGTGGAGCCCTTATAGAGTGTCAAGGACTGTACAACTCTAGGTTTAGTTGCGGTTGAGGCGCTGTGGCAAACGGTTCGAATTAGCGTTACCCCCTCCCGACCAGGTGCTCAGGAACCAACTACTGGCTACTGCAGCTAAACATTATGCGGAAGCGAAAAAAAAAATTTTAAAAAATAGAGCAATAGTTTTTAGATCAACAACTGGAATACCCTGAGCTAAGTTAGAAGTAAAATCACAACAAATGGCTACTGGCATTGATCTGCTTGTGGCTGCAGCGCTATGCGTTGCCTGTCCACCCCTAAATACAACCCTACCGCTGGGCCTAATCGTGTTGGACGACGAGGGTATGGAAGTTACGCCGACACCTATCGATACGGATCCGTCTAATTTGGGCTTGGATGAGGATACTCCGGCGGAAACGCTGGAGACTGTGATCAGTAAGAAGGTAAAGCTGCGTGCCCTGCGTGAGTGGATAAATGGCCGCCACCTGCGCATTGCCACGCTCGAGGACTATCCGCTGAGCTATACGGAGCTGCTGGAGAATGGCACGCGCTTGGGCCGTGGCGTCTCTTTTGAACTCCTCGACTTTCTGCAGGAGAAATTCAACTTCACCTACGAGGTGATCGTGCCGCAAGATAATATTATAGGCTCTACCACTGATTTCGATCGCAGTCTGATCGAGATGGTAAACAATAGCGTGAGTACCAAAAGTAAAGTATCTTGAGAATCTTAATTCAATGTCTCGCATTTGTAGAATGTCGATTTGGCGGCGGCATTTATTCCTTCACTCACGGAGCAGCGCAGGTTTGTTTCTTACTCGACAACCACTCTGGATGAGGGGGAATGGATTATGGTCATGCAGCGTCCGCGCGAGTCAGCTAGCGGTTCAGGACTGTTGGCTCCCTTTGATTTTTGGGTTTGGATATTGATTCTGGTCTCGCTTCTGGCAGTGGGTCCGATCATATATCTGCTGATCATAACGCGCAATCGATTGACCGGCGATCGCGAGCAGCGTCCCTACTCTCTGGGGCATTGTGCGTGGTTCGTGTACGGAGCCCTCATGAAGCAGGGCAGCACTCTGTCGCCAATTGCAGGTGGGTTGCATGGCAAACAACCAATTAACCCTAATGCACTGATAAGAATCGGCAATTAGCGGTCGGTCAACGTTCACATGCAATCGCATTTCATTTGTCGTTTTTTAATTTTAAAACCATTGCAGACTCGACCCGCCTGCTCTTTGCCACTTGGTGGATATTCATCACCATTCTCACATCCTTCTACACGGCCAACCTCACCGCCTTTCTCACGCTCTCCAAGTTCACCCTGCCCTACAATACGGTGAACGATATTCTGGTAAAGAACAAGCATTTCGTGTCCATTCGGGGCAGTGGTGTGGAATACGCCATTCGTACGGTATGTGTGAAGAGTCTACAAAAGAGTCTCCAATGCCTACTTCAGGTCAACATAACCCTCTGTTTCAGACCAACGAGACGCTGTCCATGCTTAATCGCATGATTCAGCACAACTATGCCGTATTTTCGGATGCCACCAACGACACTTACAACTTACAGAATTACGTGGAGCGCAACGGTTACGTGTTTGTGCGCGACCGTCCGGCCATTAGTCACATGCTCTATCATGACTATCTGTATCGGAAAACTGTCAGCAAGTCAGATGAGAAGGTGCATTGTCCCTTTGCAATGGCGAGGGAGCCATTTCTTAAAAAGAAGCGAACTTTTGCCTATCCCATTGGTTCCAATCTGAGCGAGCTATTCGATCCGGAGTAAGTATAGAGAATGAGATTTTATACCTTCTAGAAACATTACCCCATGGTTTCAGTTATTTCTGAAACGGCTTTGAAATTAGTTAGAGTGGATCTACTTGCAAGCTCATTCGAAAACTGCCTTACACCAATTTCAAAATTATTTTTCAACTTCCCTACACAGACTACTCAACCTCGTCGAATCGGGTATTATCAAGCACTTGTCGGCTAAGAACTTACCAAGTGCTGAGATCTGTCCGCAAGATTTGGGCGGCACCGAGCGTCAACTTCGCAATGGAGATCTCATGATGACTTACTACATAATGCTGGCGGGCTTTGCTACTTCTATGGCCGTATTTAGCACCGAGCTGATGTTCCGCTACGTAAACAGCCGGAGGGAGAGCAATCAGTGGGCACGTCATGGAGTTGGCCGCACTCCTAATGGCCAGTCAGTTCAACCGTCCCGCTGGTTACGTGGCCTGCGCCGTCTGAATGGGGAGAAGCGGGTGCTGAACACATCAACGCATGATGAGAACATAACACCACCACCTCCCTATCAGAGCATATTCAATGGTAATGGCGGTTCCGACTTACATGGACTGCATCGTTGGCGACGTCCCGGCCCCAATTTGGGCAACGGAGTGCTCCTGGGAGGTGGCGAAGGCAACGAGCGCAGTGGCGTCCGCCGTCTTATAAATGGTCGGGACTATATGGTATTTCGTAATCCGAATGGACAGAGTCAGCTGGTGCCGATGCGAACGCCCTCGGCAGCCCTATTTCAGTACACCTACACGGAATAGGGGACGAGTTATCTCTCAAGTATGTTCCCGTTTTTGAAATCACACTTATCAACACGAATTTTGTGGACGTAGATAAAGTCCTGGTGCAGTTTTACAAGTCCTTTAGAAATCAACATACTATACACAACAATATTTATTACATATTTATATCTGCAATAAAATTCTAGCTTTGTTTCTAGATGTGTACACAACACCAAATTTTTAAGTGGGTCTACTTTTGAACATACATATAGGGGTGCTCTGGTATTGAACAAACATACTCGTATAGCACTAGCTGAGAAGGCAAGATATTAACTGAATATAAGAGTTATTAAGAATGGTTTACGGACGCATGATACTCGTACTATTCTATCTGTACAAGAGTGGGCATATAAAGGCATAGGTTTTTAAAATGGCACGAACTATATCCAATATTCTCATGCGAATGCGTCAAATGTTTCCTCAAACTATCAAGCTGAACGTTTCAGTGAAGAATCATTCGTTCTAGGGATATAAACAAGTACCAGTCTTTATGCATTTTTAAGAGAAGCTTAAATAGAACTTTGAAAATAAATTTGTAGAATATATAGAATATATTTCGTTGCTACCCTTAGTATCTAGGTGATGATTCAGAAAAAGTTTAAAGTTTTTTGTTGTTTCTACATCAGTACATCTACAAGTTTATTTCAAATTCGATTCAAAGAAAGTGCACAGCTCTAGTCAAAAGTGCCTCGCGCATTGAATGTGTAGGCTGTGGAATGTGCATCAAGGCTGCTGTTGGAAGAGCACGAGCTTATCGAGGGTGCATGTGTTGAGCCCATGGAGGCATACGATGAGCTGGAACTGGAAGAACTAACCCAAGCGAGGCCGCTGCGACGACGACGCTGTCTGACCAGTCCCAAGACAGACCCAGCAACTGGTGTTGTGGTTGTGGAGGCTTGACGGTGCACGCCGGCACTCAGAGAGACGAGCACGGCTGCCGATGACGGTCGCAAATTCTCAGTGGCTCCGCTGTCGCTATGGTGTGATGCCGTCGCCGGGCGATAACGTCCTATGGACTCCATGTCCGAGGACAGATCACTGGATAGCGAAGATTCTTCCTCAGTTTCGTTCGTAGCTGCGGGTGGCGACTCATTGGACACCACATTGGTCGGGCTATTCATATCCAAAGGCTGGCCGTCGAGCTGCGTCAGAGTTGGAACACTTCGTCGAAGGGTAGCACGATACAAGGGCAGACGACAGACAGGGTTGCCTCGTAATTCCACGTCCATCAGCTGCGGGCACATGCCCAGGAAGGAGAGCAGGCCCAGCTCACTGATGCGATTATTCCGCGCACTTAGGCGTTGCAGTTGGGACAACTCTGACAAAGGTCCCACGCGTTGGATCATATTACCATCAGCAATGAGAGTGCGTATGGCCGGCAGACCACTAGTGCCATCAAAGCTATTCAGCCCACAGTTGCTGACATTCAGCTGTGTCAGATGAAGCAGTCCGTAGCCGAGATCTCGCAGAGAGCTTAAAACGCTGCCGCTCAAGTCAAGCTGCTGGAGGCGGGGTAAGAATAGGGAAAGACGCGATAGGCTGAGGGTGTAGGAAATGACGCGTAGGCGCACAGTTTCCACATTTTCCAAATCATTGCGTTGCGTTACGCGACGCTGTGGAAAGGTAATGCAAATAAATAATTACAGCTCTGCCGTTACGAGTACTCCTTCGGGATAAGTAATTGGTCTGTGTTTATAAATGTCTGTATTAGGGAAATGCTATAAAATGCTAGTCCTTTCTTGATACATGTTTAAAACTTTGTGGAAAATATGAGACTGCTTTTACTGTAATTAGTAAATTGTATTTCTCCAAAAAAATAATCCTTTTTTTCCAAAGTAGACAGAAAAATGGTTGGTAGAACATGAGTTCTTTCAAGCTAAAGAAATTCGATAATTAACATTTCTAAAATCTGGATGTTGAAGCAGTGCTTTTCACCGATCTGGTTTTAATATTAATCCAGGTTCTACCGGATAAGGGCACTTTTACACAAAAAACCTATTTAGTTTTTTCTTCAACGACACATTAGATCTAACAGACAACAGCACTAAGCCGTGGCTTGGGGATAAATTATAAGGTGAACTGACAGTTTAACCTAAGAGTGCCTTTAAGAGAGCTCTTTCGATTACTTTAAAGTAAGTTAAGTTTTTCAAATGCTAAAAGAGTGCTAAGGTTATTTTTGCTCACATATAGGAACTCTTAAGGGGCCTAATCACACCATAATCGTATTTTACAAATACTAGTATAACCGGTTTAAAATACTTAATGGAGCCTAAAAACTTGGTCCTCAGACTTAAAACAAATTGCAGCAATCGGGTCGGGTAGGAGATATCGAGCGTGCACAGTTACTCACCAGGAGCTCATCGAGTGTTGGCTCTGGGCCCTGGACGGGTAGGACAACAGGTAACAAGTGCACAAAGGCTGGCAAGTGTTGGGATTCCTCATTTAAAGCCAAATCCCGATCGAACGAGTTATTGCGCAGTAGTGCTCGTCGATTATTACGAGTAGTCGGTTGTGGCTGGGGCTGTGGCTGCTGTTGCCGGCCAAGGTTAAGGCGGCCTTCGGGCGGACGTGCTTGCACCTGCGCCAAAGCAGCTGGTCCTGGCGGGGCCAGTACTAGAGGTATTGGTTGCCATTCCGGTTGCAGTGATTGGTCTGGAGAGGACTCCAAATATTCCGCCGGTGCCTGTAGCACGGGCATATTTTTTGAGTTCTACCTGGTGCCGACAATGATGATGTTATTATTGAAAGGCTGTCGTCCATTGATACAACAAAGTTGTGTTGCCATGGGCAACGATCGGTGACAAAGCTTTGGCAGGGTTGTCAATGTTCCATTAAAGCTTTAGCTGCATTTAACAGTACACCAATAGTTGCATATTTCATCGATACGGTTGAGCGAATTTCTGGAAATTTTCATGCCTCTACCTCTCACATGGCCGCAGCAACAATGTATGTATGTAGGTTGAGTCCTGTGGCATTCAACGCTTTTGGCATTCCTTGCTACCTACAGCACTGCTTTTGCCCTTTGGCCGCATTGCTTGATTTGGCAGTTTGCCCGCCTGCTGACGTCAGTCTGACGTCACAGTCGTGACGTGCTCTCTGGTTGCAGAGTCGATTTCGCAGCAGGGCTCGCTCGGATGTCACGCGGATTGGCTGCCACGTTGTTGTGCGGGGTAGCTAGCCGTCCAAATTGGAGGACGCCTCTGCCCGACTCAACATTTTACGATAATACAATTTTCTCTGTCATTTCAGTAATGGCTCAATGGCGGCGACTGTGAGCTCAGAGCTCGTCGTCGTGGAGCTTTGATGGTGCCTTTGCCGGCATTTGTGCGGCATTTGCAAGCGACGTGTTGTTCCACGTCGACGGCGTTGTTGTTTTGATTATTTAAGGCGAGCTTTTTCGATTGACGTCATCAACTGTGTGTACAGAACAAAAGTTGCGCAGTAGTGGCAACCGAAACGCGACGTTACCACGCATTTATTGATTCCATAATCAACTGAGCGGGTGCAGCAGCAACAGAGAGCTTTTAGGGTGAGAGACCAGAGAGAGCGTAGGTGGCGCAACTAGACTGTTGCAAAAAAGAGAAAAAAAAAACAACATGCCAGCTGCTTGGTATTTGTGGCTCTTCTGCAATTTGGGGAGTAGGAGTGGGGTTACACAGCAAAAAAAAATTGCCAAATTCTGTTTGCATTTCTTCGCAGTGCTTGGCTTGTAAATAAACTGAGAGCCAACTCATGGTGATGAGTTGTTGTGTGGCTTGAAAATAAAGAACTTTGTTAGGCACTCGATAATTTCTTTCAGTGCAGGGGCGATTGCATGTTTGGGGCGCAGGAGTTATCCAAAAATTCCCTTTTGCTTTTATTATAGGCATCTAAAAATAGAATTTGTCAATAATGTTGCCTCCCTGCTGCTGCTAACTGCGGCTTAACACCACACTCCTGCCGTTGTGGCAGCTGACTGTGTGTGTGTGTGTGTGTGTGTGTGTGTGGGTGGCACGGCGGCTGCTGTTGGGCAAAACATGCTCAGACATGCCACACACTGCTGACGTCATTGTAAAGCTCAATCGACGTTACTGTTGCAGGAAGCAGTGTGCCAGCAGCAACAACCACCAGCACCACCAGCACCACCTCCGCCAGCAGACGCGCTCAATAAGGCAAGCGAGGCATTTTCTTTTATGCCTTGGCCAGGCCAAGTCAGTCGCTTAGCAGCCGCGAACGCGTGCAAAACACCAACACGGCAAACGAGGAAAGCAGCAGCAGCAGCAGCAGCAGCAGCAAGTCGCTTACACAGCACGGTCGCCAATAATAAAAATAAAAGAATCGACAACATAAGTGTGATTTCATTGCATATGTGTGTACATTTTGTTGTTGTTGTTCTGGTTCGTGCTGCTTCCTTTGTAATTGAGCCAACGGCATTGAATTATTTAACAAGTGCAGTCCGTGAAGACCGTGCAACCCAAATCAAGAGTTTCTGTGTGTGCACATGTGTGAGTGTGTGGGGGAGTTGAAATAAATAGAGAAATGCGTGTGAAAAAATGCAGCCAAAAATGTTGGCATTAAAAAAGGTCGAGCAGCTGAGCGTGTATCTGTGTGTGTGTGCGCGTGTGAGCGTGTGTGAGTGACCAAGCTTGTGCTGCACTCGTTGCTCGATTATTTGGGTCAACGTCAACGCTGAAAAGCTGCAGCTAAGCAACAGCAACAGAAACAGCAAAAGAAACAACAACAAGAACAAGAGCAAATGTTGCAAGTTTTGCTTTGAAGCTCGACATTTCGATAAAGCAGCCAGCGCCTAATCCACCTGTTAAAAGTCGCCCAGCTGGATGCAACGACTATGTAGCTCTGATTGAGGGCACAACACCACCCACAGACTCAAAAACACTGACAACACCACTACAGCAACAACAATAACAACAACAACAACAACAAGTGCGCCAGGGCCACGTCGTCCACATATGCACATAACATTGGCTACCCTTGGCTAATTGAATTAAGTAAGCAGCGTGGCCAGCTAGCGTGGCTGTAAAGCAATTAAGGGACATAGCCACAGCCACAGCCACAGCCATGGAGACCAGCCAGCAACCGAAGGTGCATCGTCAGCATCAGCGCCAGCGTCGCACGGAGGCGCGTCAACGTCGCTTGGAGCGGGAAGCGGCCGCTGCCACCACACCACCCGCCTGCAATGCAGCCACTGCCAGCGATCAGGCGCAACTGCATGCCGCCGAGGAGGGTTGTGCGGCCAATGCGGCCGCTCTTAACGAACATGGCAGTAGCCATGGAAGTGGCTCAAACTCGGTTGTGGCTTCAGCGGGGGTCGGTCGCATCAGTGCACGCTACTCACAAGAGAATGAGCGTCAGAGCTCGGCGGATAGCATAGAAATGGTGGGCTCACCCAGTCAAACATCACAGCAGACAGTGGTGCTGGTCAATGGGCATGCACCGCCCTCGCAGGACACGCTGGAGGAGAGCGCTTCCCTGGGCGCTGACGATGAGCCACCGCCCGATGCCACGCAACTGGAGGTTGCGGGGGCGGCTGCGGTGCAGTCACCCACACAGCCGGCAAAGCTGAGCGATGGCAGTCGTAACTCTTCGGGGGATGCGATGAGCTTGCGTGAAACGTTGCAGCAGCTGCCGGCCACACTGACGGGTCATGGTCATCGCTCACGACGCACACACTCACCACAGTCGCCGGCGCTGCGTTCACTGGAGGCGGATTCGTCCTTTCATCGCGGTATACTGGGCTATATGGATCGCGAGTTGAAGCAGAGTTCGCCCACGCCGTCGGCATTGAGTGTGGGCGCGGCTAGTAGCGGAGGCGGTGGTGGTAACGGCACGGGTGCCTCACGAAAACAGCAATCGCTGTCAGATCCGCAGGCTAGTCCAGCTCAGCGTTCGCTACGTTCTCGCAATAGCTTTGACAAGAGTCCGCGAAGGAAGCGCAGCAAATCGGAGTCGCGACGACGTCGGGAACGCAAATTAATAGCTGCCGGCGAGATGGAAGTGCGTCAGGCCAATGAGACGCTGATGCGTTACCTGAAACAATGCTCCGAGATGAATGACGCCTCGTTGTCCGGCGAACTGGAAATCGATCAGAGCTATGATGAGCGACGTGTGCATCGAAAGACGAAATCGCAGCGGGACAAGCGGGGCCAACTTATCAGTGAGTAACTGTAGCTACCATGCCACCCCACCCACTTAGCCCATGCTTTCATGTCTCTGAAAATACCAACGTATTTTCGTGAGTTCCTCTTGCAACCTACACCACACATTCCATCAACCTCCCTCCTCCAGCACTGCTGCTGTTTTTGTTCATTGAGGAAAAAGCTTTACCTACTTACCCACGCCCGCCTCCGCCTCCTCACTCCTCACTTCTCCCTGGTTCTCATCCCACACAGGACGCGTCTGCGCACTTTCAATAAAGTTGCTAGCTTGCTCTTGCATCGTTACTAACTTGCTGCTTCCCACTCTTTCCCTCCGTTATATCTCTTTTTGGGCCTGCAGGTAAACTGTACTCAGCTGGTGGCCTATCCTCCATATTGAAGGAGCTGGCCGACGACATTGCGCCTGCTGAGGGCGAGGAGATCTACAACCCATTCACACCGGTCGTCTCGCCCACGGACGATGCGCCCGCGCACATCGACAAAATGTTTCTGCAGACGTCATCAGGGTATCGACCAGTGGAGCACAGCTACTACAAACGCTCCTTCGTGGGCGCCGGAGCGCAGCGAGGACATGGAGGCGGCATTGTTGGCAATGGAATGACCGCAGCGGAGCTGGGTGGCGCTGGTCGCCTCTTTCGTTCCGGCGGGGGCGGCAGCTACGGCGATACGCGCTGTCTGCTCGACGCGGACTTCAATCGGTGAGTGAAATGGGTCTTGGGGTGTAAGACGCGCGAGGGTTTGTTCCTATTGAGTGACGTGAATTTATATGAGAGTAATCCTGCTATTGCGTGTCGCGGAGACGTTCGGTGTGGACGCCGGTGGGCGGCCTTATCGACAGTTGGTTATTTTTAGAAACGCGAATGAACCAAGTCTGGAGGATGTGGAGCTGTCTAGGCTGCGTGTTCAAAATAGGATCATAAACAACGCAGAGAACGGGAATGAGGGTGCAGTTCATGAATATTTTGGCACAATTATTATTATTTTCGACCCTACCTCAAGGCATTTGTCAAATGACAGACTGTTGTGTTGAGGGTATTAATGTGAAGGTGGTGACAAAATTGTCAACTCTGCCCCCCAAAAAAACTAGCTTGATGGATTGTTATAAGAAAAACATGACGCCTTTATCTGACACTAAGAAATTCAATTCAAATATAGGAGAAGAAAATATTTTTGGGGCTAATAATGAATGATTGCAAATATCTATAGAGTTGAGCAATTAGTTGACGCCTTTATTTGACACTAAGAAATTCAATTCAAATATAGGAGAAGAAAATATTTTTGGGACTAATAATGAATGATTGCAAATATCTATAGAGTTGAGCAATTAGTTAAATTTGTTTTTAGGGTTATAGCCCGTTAGAAACATTATACAAAATTAATAATGCTTTTCATGATAATCAGAAAAATTAAATAAATTAATAATGGTTTAGACTTTCGGAAAAGGTAAACAGGACATACAATGTAACGGATCTCTACGTTTATAGTTTCATAAAATAAAATCGCTAGAATAGATCTGTCTGCCACCCCATTTCGGGGACCAAATGTATAGCATGTAAAGTTCAAATTCCTAAATTAAAGAAAACATTTAAACATTTCTAATTGATTCATAAGCTGGTCGAATTTAAAAATCTTTAATGATCCGTCCACCACACACGCATAAATTTAGTGACTTTTGTTTCAAAGTCTAAAATAACGTGGAGTCTAATATCCAAGGACTTGCTAGAAAAAGGTTCTAATTTTATTTGAATTCTCGATTGTTGTTGCAGCAACGAGATCTCCAGCAACATACAACTGTCTTGCGTAATTCAACGAATTTGGCTGCTCATCTCAAATATATGCCACGGCCTGCTAGCTGGTCTAGCATTGGCCCATTTACTCTTTGTGCTGAGCAGCCATCCCATGGACTGGGGAAAAGTAATTAAGGATATGAGTCTTGCTGGCGAGACCATAGCAACAGTGGCAGCAGCATCAGCACCAACAACAGCAACCATCACAGCATCAACGGCTAATCTGGGTCTGAAGTTAGGCGATGGCAACGCGGCCGTGGAAACGTCAAGTGCGGCACCAGCAGCGCCCTTTCCAGGAACAACGGGTGGCGAAACGCTGGCGCTGATTAGTGACTATGCGGCTTTTGCGGAAATCTATCTGAACACCTTTTACTGCTTGGCCATCATTTGTCTGGTGTCGGTATTCGATCGGTAAGTGGATGTGTATACTCGTTAGTAGTAATATACATTTGGTTAGTTAGAATGCCGTGTAGTCGAAGGACTCGACCATTACCTTGTTGGCGAATGTGTCCTTAATGAAAGCGAATTACAAGTCAATTTAGTTGGCTGGCAACCTTCGATGTTAGCGCCACTAAACATGAAAGTGAAAGTCAAGCGAAAGCGAGGCATATGACAGGCAGGAGGTCGGAACACATTGACCTCAAGCGACTAGGGCTAGCCTGACCCTCAAACCCGATGCTGAAACCCTTGAAGCCCGAACGCAAACCAAGTGGCACGCCCACTTTGCGCGAAAACAAGTGCTTAGTTAAACACAAAGACGGCCTGTGAAATGCGGCCTAGACAATGGCAACACGCTGAGGGTGAGGCTGGGTTTGAATGATAATTAGGCCCATACTTGGGCCTGCTTTTGTTCGTATTTACGCATCGTGGCAAAGCATACGAGTACTTGTCTATTTTTAATTAGAAATGCGAATTTTTCAAATGCGCCAAGTGGGCCGCCGACCCGCCCACACTCAAGCACTCGCCTTCCACCTTTTTGCAGCGAAATTTGTTTGCTGTCCTGGCTGTTTGTGTCCTGGCGTGGTTGGTTTTTCGTCATCAGCCAAATATCTTAATGCCTTTAAACTTTGCTCTTTTTGCATTGCGACGCAGCAGCGCAACCCACACGAGCATACCCTCTGCCCTATTGGCCGGCCCACACTATTGCCGCCCGCTTGCACTCTTGACCTTTAAAAGTTGCGGCATCGTAGTGTGCGTGCTTTTGTGTGTGTGTGTGTGTGTGTGTGTAGGCGTCTGGAAGCGCTCGCGGCGCACTGACAGACCATCCGAGCTGATGTTCTGTTCGCTTGGCTTCAGTTCTCTGTTTTGGCTTGGCATTTCCCAGCTGTATCTTCAGCTAGGCAACCATCCATCCACCCATCCACCCACCCACACTTTTCCCTGCAAGTGTGAAACTGTTTGTTTGTGACATTTTCACGACTTTATCCTGTGCGCTGATTTATAAACCGCTTGCTGCCTTCTTCCAATGTTTTGAATGGCATGGATGTTGCAAGAATGAAACTCCTTTGACCTTTCGTCGCTGCTGAACAAATAGTCATGTACAAGTAGATATGTACGAGTACTATATGTGTGTATGTTTGTTCGACTACCATTTCAAATTTATTTAGATAAATGTCAACTGGGAAAGCCATTTAATGTGGTTGTTTTCTTTCATCTCTTTCTCTTTCTGCAGGATGGACATTTGCCGTTGGAGTTTTTCAAATGCCAGCGAATTGATTTCCTTTCGCTGGCTCATCATCACCATGATCTATATAGCGACAATAATCTTAACAATCTGCTCCGATTCCATTGATGAAAAGCTGTACCTATTTAATAATAACAACGCAAATCTGACTCTAACGCAACAGGAGCTGGTAAGGATCTGGACCGTGTTTTCTTGAGCTTCCTAATTAAAATAGATGTCGTGTCAAATATTAAATGACAAAGCTCGGAATATAGTTAATATCAAAATAAAGTCTGATGCATTCAATGCAGATGTTATGCTTCGTAATTGAAATTAAAATACAAAGAAGAATTCAATCGTACTGTGAAGACTCAGGCTCGGAAAACAATAAAATATATAGAAAATTAATTTCTGATGTATGCAAAGGTTTCTCGAGCCTTTAGCAGGTTATTCAAAACTCTAAGGCTAGTTGTTTTAGGGTTGATTGTGCACTTAGATTTTGATTTCATCAAAAGTTTAAAAAAATATTACATATATTTTTCGACAAGTTAATAAGCGTTTATTTGGATGCGAAGTTAAGGATAAGGAACCCCTTTGTATTATGAGTCACTAAACTATTTTATTATTGATTTGAGAGTTGATCCGGATCCTTCAAAGATGTTAGGCTAAGAAAGTAAATTTAATAAACTGTATCTTTTAAATATTTGTATTATTTTAAAAATTGTATTTTTTTTGAATAACGTTAAGAGAGGTTTACCATAGAGCGAACGAAGTTAAGAAGTAGAGGGTTGGACAGGCGGGAATTTATTTCAGGGGTTCATTGAAGTAAATGTAAAATCCGTTCCAAGGCAAGAAAAGACTTCAAAACTTTAAATAATTCATACAGTTGTATGAATTGGAATAATTAATAAATAGTGTGCTACCCATTAAGTATTGCCCCTATGCCTATTTAACTGAAAATAAATCCAAATTCTGAGTTCGTATATTCTAATCAAATTCTTTTTGAATTGACGAGAATTCTTCGTAGATGTTTCAAAATTGTAGAAGGAAGCACAAAAATGTAATAAATAATATCCCAGACAGCATAATTCTCATTAATTATCTTATTCTTTACAGCTGAGCAACAGCGTTCAGAGCGTTTGGAGCAGCCTATCGGTTACGCGAAGCATTGCCGCTATCTCTGGATGGATAATGATCGGAATGACGCCTAATGAGGATATGCTGTACGAGCATCTGGTCGATCTCAGCAAATATCAATTGACAAATAATTGAGTTTAAGCTTAGCAGACTAATTGTAAATACGAGTATGTATGTCAGCCACTGTATTTCTAGGTACTTATACTATATGTATATCTGTAGAGCTCTTAGCGCTGTTGTTGAGTTCCCGGCTTTTTATATATGTGTGCGTGTGAGCCTCGTTGTTAACATATAATCGAAACAAGTTACAATGGCTAGAAAACCAACCTACAATAATTAAGAATAGTCTTTGTATATAATTATACGTACAACTAAATAATTAAATGAATTAAGCTTTAAAATTGTTTAAACATCGGCAATTTTTCAATTGCTTTGATGCCCTTCACAGGCCGCTAGAACAAAATTTAGTTTGTTAAGGACGCACTTAGTGTGCGTGAGTGAGTTGGGCGCGTGTCACGAAACGCACCCAAATGCTCGCCAGGAGTAGTGCATAATAAATATATATACATACAGATATAGATACATATATATATACATGAGAAAACCTATATGATTAAATGTACCTACTATTTACTAATGCATATATACGAGAAATAATACATACAAGTATATACAAAATATGAAAATGAAAACACATACATATATAGAGAATTATATATAGCAGTTTTGCATATGTATTGAAATACTTTCGTACACATATCGTATAGAAGAAATCATTGTTTAATCAATTCATGAATCGCAATCGTTGCCACAGCTGGACACAGCGGCTTCCTCATTTCCCAGACCGACACAGAAGTCAACTTGCAGGATGCGCGAGGTATTTAATATACATACATACATACATACAGCAAAAATTGTACATAAATAGCAACTATAAATGCAAATATAAATTGCATAAAATAAATAATCGAATATTATATGAACGTATTGGAAGAGAAACCACGTGCTTTCGTTTGCCTTTCTAATTTTCAGGATATTTGTGTATAATCCTTCCATGTGCTTGCTAAAAATTTCCAATGCCAATGACATTTAAATAACTCCAAAGAAACAATGCAATAAAGATAAATGAAATAAATAAACTGATTTGACGAACGAGCTATAGAAACGACAACCGAACATTGTAAAATTGTATATAAAATATAAATGCAAATAAAAACTGTAAAAAAAGAAGCAAAAAAACCATGTTTATTTACTTATTGGACAATTACCCTAAGTTCCTGTGAACTGACATTTGACATTAGATTGCAGGATATAAGATATTTTCAGAAAATGCTTTTTGAGACAATGTGGGTCTAGAGTAGAGTAGGGTAATAATCGAACGGTTTTCGATAACATTTTCGTAAATTTTTTTTAGCAGTCTATAATTTTGAAATATTAAAAAAGGAAAGAATGCGGGTAAGCAAGAAAGTTACCATTTTTGTTTGGTAATATTTCATTGGCTTTGAAAATAAAATTAGTAGCAACATTTTATAAAGATGTGCAATTTTATTTTTATCATGTTAAAAGTATTTAAAAAACACAATAAGCGACAAGAGAACAAGGACGAAGGAAGCACAGCTGAGACTGTGTGTTTTGCCTTTTTCTTTATAACTCCATTTCAAAAGCGACGTCAGATGATCTGTTTTTTTGCCAAGTGCAATAGAAAATTCCGATCACGCATCCCTCTGGGCAATCGAACAACTAAAGCATTGCGTTTCAGGATCTTCTACTTGTGCCATTTAATTGATTGATTATAGTGTGTACAATTTTAGGTAAAATAAAGTTTAATTCAAAATCAATAACTCCTTAACGACGTTTTCTAAGGAGTTTTGAGTAATGCTGCTTACTACCGTTCATTAAAACATACTCGTGCATTGATTTATGTAATTCACGTTTTTAATTTTTTCTTGCATATTTGAAACATTTGAATTCTTTAAATTCTATTAATACATAATGTACTTTTAATTTAAATTTATGCTGATACGGTATATTTGAGACCGTAACTTTAGTGCCAAGACTGTTACTTATTTCTATTGCTGATGCACTGGTACTCTTTCTTCCTAGTTTTTTTGGTATATCCAATTTAAAAAAAAAAATTAAACTAAAGTTATAAATGGCCAAATAATTCAGTTATTTGTGAAGCATAACTTGGAGAGTTTTGCTGCTCACTGGTTTGTGTCTTTGTTGGTGTGGTGAAATACATACTTTGTATGCATAAGCACTTTCTGTAATGTACCATATGGTAAGTTTTTAGACAGCAAAGTTACGAACCCATGGGGTGTGGTGTTACGCGACATAAACACATATAATACGAGTACACTGTCGAGCTCCATTCAGAGCTTGGATTGGCTAGCTTAAGACCTATTTCTCATAAAAAATTTGCCTTAATTACTTGGCGTATGTTTTAAATCAGACACCACTTGCAAAATGTTTATCGAAAAATTCGTTTGGCAGAATAAATACATGCATGGTTTTCAAGGAGCTGTATTATTTATTTTTATTAATTTCGTTCCGATTTCGTAGCATCCTGAATAAGAATTATAGACCGCACAACATTTGCATATTCATGAAACATGTTCTGCCATAAGCTGTTGTTCCTGTTGCTTTGATTCACCTCTGTAAGCATGGACAAAAACCCAATACTAATTTTTATACCCTGTACCCAAAGGGTGAAAGGGTATACTAGTTCAGTATGTAGGTCTTATGGTACATACATAGATACTATTATTTGTTTTGTAATTTAGGTTCAATTAATATTAATTTAGAGCATTTAATCAATATTGAATGTTTGAGTTTTTGAGAATTGGGCCCAAATAACAGTAGCAATATATTTTTATTCACAAAAAAAAAAAATTGTCCTTTCTCGGAGAATCTGGATACCAAGTTGATTATTCTAGCTCTTATACTTTCGGAGATTAGGTGCCCTATTGAAGCCTTTTCTTATTTTAACTCATTTGTAAGAATTAACGTTCTTGATTTTACTTGAATAATGTTACAAGTTTTAAATCAAAATATTTCAAACTCAGTTTTGTAGCACAGTTTAATAGATGCGGATGCTATATATAGCTATCTCTATAGGTACAACAAGTGGGAAAATACAGTGCTATATGGATTGCTGAACTGATAAGTCGTGCGCGCTCTGCAATGCTCACATAATAGAGAAGGCCAAAAATAACTTGGATATATGTAGATATTAACATATACTTGTTCCGTTTCGCTTTCAACAAACTAAAGGCTTGAATTTTATTGAATATTACCAACATTCCGGTAATGAAGAAACTAAACATAAGCACTGTAACTCTCTCCTTCAAGTGATAAAAATGCGAGAGTTACAGATTTTAGAACTGAACGATGACTGTCTGTGCAATGTGCTGAAATATTTGCAAATGAGAGATCTGTTTCATCTCTCTCAAGCCTCTGCAAACTGGCAACATATTGTCAAAATATTTACGGCTACTATATATCGAAAGATTGAATGGAATGGATGTGGGAAGTTCACAAAGAACTTCAAACAAAAGCTGCTACTTGGCTGTGAACATTTTAAAGAAATGCGCTTGAAGGCTGGCGGTAATCATTTGGAAAGCACTGAAATTCTTTGCCAGAAAATTAGAAAAATGGTAATGTTAGAGCATTTAGAAATAACACCCATAAGTTCCTGTACTGAACTGGACGGAATGTTTTGGAAAAGCGTTCTGCATGCATTTCAAGAGTTACCCAATTTGAAGATATTACATATAATAGGCGGTAGGTAATCAAAATGTGTGCATTGTTTTATTTAAATATTAACACTTAAAAAGCCATTCTTTTAATAGGTAATTCCGTGGGTTTTAACTATCCCATCTGTTTGAGACACCTTGAAGAACTCACAGTAGACTCGGATATTGATGCTCAAGTCTTGCTTGAGTGTTGTATGTCTACTTCCAAACTTAGTGTTTTGCACCTTAATAGAGTGTACAATGGATATTTGGCTAATATTATTTCACACTGCAACAATTTGGAGGAATTAAAGCTCAGTTTACAATCAAATGTTGACTACAAACCGCTCGCAAAGCTGCCCAAGCTTCGGAAACTAATCATCAATGGGTATGAGAATATAAATGGAATTTGTGACATGTTTAGATGTATCAGTTCTGAAAAAATGGAACAGATAACATATTTACGAATAGGACCTGCATATTGTACCTCCGAAATGACAAAACAAATTTCACGTATGAGGCACTTAAAGTATTTAAGCTACAGATGTCCAGATCCGCAATACATGGAACTTCTTACTCAACTCACAGACCTGGAAGCGCTCTGCATTGATTGGACAATTGCCAGTGATTGTTCAGATCAACTTTTGAGCATTATAAGGGCTTCAGAAAAACTAAAGTGTCTTCGCATTATGCAAGCAAAGAAAATGCCTCCAGACTTTATATTCGAAGTCTCTGACATACTTAAGGCAGTCGGGAGTTCGAGAAAACGTATGCCCCTAAGCTTGGAGCTTTTTGATCATGGCCTTGACCTTCCAGCCACAAAACATGTATGTGTATAAGGATTTTTCTCATTTTACAGCTATTTTAATAATTTTGTTGCTTTTATATATTTTTGGCAGATGAGTACCCTTTTGAAGGTACGCAAGTGTTTGAGTCACAGATCTTATCCCGACGTTATTGCCGGAGATGATTATTTTTACGCAAGATAGTTTATACACATAGTTTATATTTACAGATAGCTTTACAAATAATCAGATGAAAATTAATGATTGTGATATTATGTTCTCTAAAGGTACTCTAGACAGCCCTAATTAAGAAATAAATAGCAAAATATAATCTTCAAACTACAAACATTGTGTATACATAATTATGCATAAAGGAAAATTATGCGAATTTCATGTCAACATTTACAGCCTTTTAGTTAAATCTTTTTTTTTTTCATTTACAACATTTATGCATTTATTTTAATTTAAATTCTAAGACAGATTCTAAATTCTACACCCTTTTTAGTTGTCTTCCATTTCGCGAACACTGCAAATTATTTATTAAAGAAGTAGAATAAAAGATACAGTAAACTAAGCCTGAATTATAACCAACCCACGTGATTGTCTTTGCAACGAAAGTTTGATAAAAGTCTATAATGGGCAACAATTTGGAATAGTTCCGTAGAAACAGAGAAAAGGAACTTGGAGATTTCAATTTGATGTACGTTGTACACTACAAGAATAATAGAATTCGGATGCTTAAGGTTCCTTCAATAACTTTAATTCCTAAGACTATATTAATACCGTTTGTTACAAATACGAAGTGTCTGAGCTGCTTGGGCTGCCATTGTGAATAAGATATATACAGGAAATTATTTAATTATCAGTGTTAGTCGTGCTTAAGTAAGAATTTCGAAATACAACAATAGATACTTTAATATAAAGTTTTATATTTATTAAGTACTTATCAACATATTGACACACAGCTTATCAAGTGTTACTAAATAGGTATTGAACATTTTTTATATTTAAAATACCTTTTTTGTCAGTTTATAAATAAGAATTCCTAATTGATATTTTGACGAATTGAGTTTGTTTCTAAAGAATCAGCTACTGAATGAATAAGCATTACGAACGATTATTTCCGTATGATGGTACAAGCCTTTTGAATACAAGTATATATCCCTTTCCATTTCACGGAGTAATATCAGATTACAAGAGTCAACCTATGCGACAATTTTTGTTATCGGGCAACGTGTGCGGAATAAAGCAAGAACATAACATTCGCAGAACTAATTAGCGGGTTGAATTGTAACAAATCGCCGATTTGAAGATATTCAATTCCATTTGCATTAATTTCACGGACATTTTTGTGGCTGATTTTTGATAAAAATGCTTCTCGTCATTCAAGTTTTCACAATCACTTTAGAATCGCGGGTACTACTAGACTCTGGTCTCTGCCATGAAATCAACAATAAACAAGTAAAAAAGCTAAAGTCGGGTTTCCCGACTTTGAAATACTCTGTACATATGTTTACAATAATTATAGAAATTAAAAAAAGTAAGAGAATTACAAAAATTATCAAAAAAATAAAACAAACTTGCACAGCGTACACATATAACGCATCTTTGTGCAAAGTTTGGTGTCTCTACCTCTTATAGTCTCTGAGATCCAGGTGTTCATACGGACAGACAGGCAGACAGACAGGGCTAGATCGACTCGTCTCGTCATGCTGATCAAGAATATATATACTTTGTGGGGTCTGCGTCGCCTCCTTCTGCCTGTTACATTTTCAGCTCCCGCAAAACCTAATATACTCTTGTACATTTTATGTACAGAGTATAAAAATATATACTTGTTTCCTCAATTGAAGCGTTTCGTTATAAGTTTATAACAGAAATAAATATTGAATAGATTATATATTCGCTGAAAAGGGAAGGGCTCAGTAGGAGTAAAGTAAAAGACAATAGTCGCGGACCGCCGTGCGTCTGTTCGCTTTAGAGTTTTATTGGAGACTGACACTTTTGCTATACATATTCTTTATGCTTACATTCGTATGCAACAGTGACAGATAACTTGTAGATAACATAAGATTATTATCTGCTTATATTAACATGCGTGCATTGGTACTTATGTTTGTATTGATTTTCAACACCCTTCCTCAATGCAAACATGTTTTACAAAAATTTTCAAATCAAATTTAACAGCTTTGTAAAATGAACATGCTTCGCTTTAGGGAGATTTTTCGTTAAAATATCAGCTATCATTTCATTGGTTGATGTATACTGTAAAACAATTTGTTCTTCGTTTACAACCTGTCTTGCAAAATGATATCTAATATCAATATGCTTTGTTCTTTCATGGTGTACAGGATTCTTAGCTAATTGTTGAGCACTTAAATTATCGCCATGAAGAATAGTTGGAGTACTCGAGTCACCGCAGCCAATCTCCACTATAAGACGCCGTAGGTATATGGCCTCCTTACACGCAGTTGAAAGAGCCATATACTCCGCCTCCGTGCTGCTAAGTGCCACGCTGCGTTGCTTTTCAGATCGCCAGGATATGGGTCCTCCAGCCAAGTAGTATACATAGCCAGTATACGACTTGCGATCGATGCGGTCGCCACCCCAGTCTGCATCCACATAGCCGGTAAGGGGTTGTCCACACTCTTTGTAGTGCAACTTCAGGTCCACAGTTGACGCCAGGTATCGAAGCACATGTTTTACACCCACTAGGTGCTCTGCATGCGGATCTTGATTCCGTTGAGCTAACTTGGCAACGGAATGCAATATGTCTGGCCTTGTTGTAAGCGCCAGCCACATTAACTCGCCAATTGAAGACTGGTAGGATGCAATGTCAACCTTTTGACAATGCTCGCTGGTACATATCACTTGGAAACCAGCATCCAGTGGGGTCGCTGTAGGTCTACAGGTCTCGCATCCATGTTCACGCAATATGTCTTTGATGTATTGCGAATTGCTTAGCGAAATTTCGCCAAGCTCACCGTCGCGCTGCACTTCCATGCCAAGGAACAAATGCAGCTCTCCCTTGTCAACACATTCAAACGATGTTGTAATGGCTGACTTGATGTTGGCCAAGTCCTCTTTTGATCGGCATGCTATAATTATATCATCAACATAAACAAGGATTAATGATAAGTCACCTCTTCCGTTCCTTTTGTAAAGACACGGTTCATTTTCACATGCTACAAAATCTATGCCTTGTAGTACACAATCGAGCTTGGAGTTCCACTCGCGCCCCGACTGCTTCAATCCATATATTGCCTTTTTAAGCAATAAAGCCTTACTTGGATTATTGGGATCTGTGTATCCCTGTGGCTGCTTCATATAAACAGTTTCATGCAGGTCGCTATTCAAATAGGCGGTACACACATCTATCTGGTGAAGGTACAGCTTCAATTCCGCTGCTAACGCCAAAATAAACCGCACGGTTTCCAATCTGCAAACGGGTGAGAACGTCTCTACATAGTTCACGCCATACTTCTGGGAGCACCCTTTAGCAACGAGTCGTGCCTTGAAACGTTCGACTTTTCCATCAGAGTCACGTTTCAGGCTGTATACCCACTTGCAACCAACTGCTCGCTGATCTTTTGGTAAATCAGCCATCTGCCAGGTTTCGTTTGATTGTAGTGCCTGATATTCCTTTTGCATCGCCTCTTGCCAGAATACTGCATGTGTGCTACCAACGGCCTGATCATAGGATGTCGGAACCATTACGTCACTAGCAACCAATGCTCCAAGCACATTGTATTGCTTTCTTGGACGACCAGGTTTACCATTTCGAACAATTTTAGGCCGGCCTGGCCCAATCTTCACAGTATCCTCGTCAGAGTCTTCTTTTTCGACTGCACTCTCATATGCGTTGGAGCTGCTGTCGTCAGAACTGTGCTCACTGTCATCGTCGTCGATGCTTCTGTCACCATCCGTGTGAGTGACATGCTCTTGAACCTCGCATGCAGGAAAATCTACCGTAACGGTATCTTCATTGGTATGACCACCACAACGCTCATCAAATAGAATGTCTCGTTTTTCGACAATCGTCCTCGTCTCTGGGTCGTATAACCGATAGCCTTTGGCTGCTACCGAATACCCAACCATACGGTACTCATGCCCTTTGGGTTTGAATTTGCCTTTACGGGGACCCTTTGCAAGTGCAACTGCAATGGAACCAAAAACTTTTAGATGGCTAACACAGGGTTTCTTACCTGTCCACGCTTCCATTGGAGTCAGGTTGTTCAGTGCACTGGTAGGTGATCTGTTTCTTATGTATACTGCTGTGTTGACTGCTTCGGCCCACAAAGACTCGCCTAGGCCCGACTGCACCAATAAGCATCTGGACATCTCCGTTAATGTCCGGTTTGCTCTTTCCGCCACGCCGTTCTGCTGCGGAGTATAAGCCACGGTCAATTGCCTTGCAATACCATGGTGTTTCAGGAAACCGTTGAATGTTGTGTTGACAAACTCGCCTCCATTGTCGGTTCGAATACATTTGAGCTTTTTATCTGTTTGCCGTTCAACCAAGTTTTTAAATTCGACGAACTTACTGAACACTTCATCTTTCTTCCGCAAAAAATAAACAAATATACGCCTGGACTTGTCATCGATGAAGGTCAGAAAGTATTTGGATCCAGCAAGTGACTTCGTGTCGAATGGGCCGCATACATCAGCATGAACCAGTTCCAACAGCTCTTCGGCACGGTTAGTGCTTACCTTTGGGAATGGCTGTACATGTATTTTGCTTAGCATACACGTTTTGCAATTCAAGTTGTCTGGGAAAACAACCTTTCCAATACCACGCACTAGCTCTTTGCTGATCACTTCCTTCAGACTGGTAAAATTTAAATGGCCATAACGCTTATGCCACAATGTACCATCTGATTCAGTTGCGGAATAACACCTATTTTGTTTGCCTTGAAACATATAAAGGTTCCCAACTTTATTCGCTTTCAGTATACACTCGCCGTTTTGTATAACTTTAGCAAAATGTGGCCCAAAATGTATAACATTGTTCTTTTGCACTGACCGGCTGACGGACATAAAGTTGCCATTCATTTTCGGTACATACAGTACATCTGACAACACCAAGGTACAAAGTTCTGTCTGTAACTTCACCTCTCCTCTGCCTTCGGCCTTCAGGAAACCAGCGTCAGCTAAACCGATCATTTCAGTGTGCGCAATAAATTTTGAAAATAACGTCTTATCGCAACACATATGGCTTGTTGCTCCGCTGTCCAGACACCACATGTTGTTCTCTATCTTTCCAACGTCCAACGCATTTAACAAGCTGCTCTGCTTTTCCATCTCTTTCTTTGTCGATTGCTTTTTCCCTTCACCGCGAATTTTCTCACGCTTGCACTGTGCCTTGTAGTGCCCTTTTTCGCCGCAGTTGTAGCAAACGACGATTTTTGAATTCCTTTTTGAATTCGCTTTGGAATGCGCGACGATCTGCTGCGTAGCTATAAATGCTCTTGCATTCTCGCTCTCTCCATCTGCATTGCCTCTGCGCTCTCCCTCTTCCATCAGCTTGATACATAACACATCAAATGACGGTAAATTGTCACGCGTCTCAATGGCGACGACAAAATTTTCGTATGGTTCGGGCAAGCTTGACAACAACACGATTGTTTTTAACTCATCATTTAATTCGATGCCAACTGTACACAAACCATCCAGAATTTCGTTAAATTCGTGTATGTAACTTGAAATGCTTTGGCCTTGAAACATGCGTTTGCCTAGCAATTTCTTGTACAGCGACACTTTCCGTACAGGTCCACTCGGCTGATGAACGTCCTTTAACTTTTTCCATGCCTCGTACGAAGTGTTGCAATTTTTAATGAAGCCCAATTGTGAAGCTTTTACACTTAGCGTTATAATTGCTAATGCCTTTTCATCTTTTGGCCTTGAACTCTCAGTATTACTAGGTTCAGCACCTGATGCCACACTCCACAATTCCGCGTGCACTAAGACAGATCGCATCTGTATGCTCCATGAGTCATAGTTATGCTCTTCCAATTTGTCTATTTGATATAGCGCACTCATTTTTTAAATGTTATATTTCTTGAGTCACCAAACGATTACTATTTCACAATACTTTGAACTTCTCCTATGAGCCTATATGCCCTGGGCCCATAACCTATTGAATAGATTATATATTCGCTGAAAAGGGAAGGGCTCAGTAGGAGTAAAGTAAAAGACAATAGTCGCGGACCGCCGTGCGTCTGTTCGCTTTAGAGTTTTATTGGAGACTGACACTTTTGCTATACATATTCTTTATGCTTACATTCGTATGCAACAGTGACAGATAACTTGTAGATAACATAAGATTATTATCTGCTTATATTAACATGCGTGCATTGGTACTTATGTTTGTATTGATTTTCAACAATAAATATTTCAAACGTTATTTTTTACCGATAATAAAACACTGTTACTTTCTGTGGCTTTGCAGTTGTTTATCGTATTACAATTATATTGACAAACGTCAAACGAAATCGACTATATATTCCAAAGAATCCGACTGCTACGCTTCTTTTTTTCGCTTCTAATTGTATGTGAAAGTCGCAGCTCCATTCGTGATTAATTGCAAGCAGGCATTGTGTTCCTTCGCTCCTTATATACATACTGTAATAAAGCAAGCTCTCCAAAAATATATTTACTGGCATGCCCAAACACATGTCCAAACACACATGCACACCACAAGCCATATACATGCACACAATAAAGAAATGTTTAAGTATGTGCCTGATATTTATGGGCCCACAACATTGCCGCCTCGTCCTTGCCATCATAAACTTTTAATGACGCTAAATGGCAACAGATGAAGGACTAAAACAAAAGTCCCCCCCAGTCGGGAAAAAAAGAAGAGGAGCGAACACATGTTTTCAAATTTAAATAAAACGTTGTACTTAAGTTAATTCTTAATTAATTTGTTGTTGTTGTTGGTTTTCCTCAACAGACGGTCCTTCGGCGCACACGGCGTATACGCAATTTCGGCGTGTAAATGTTACATACAGTCTGTACGTGTGTGTGTGTGTGTGTGTGTGTGTGTGTGGCTGCTTTGATATTCAAATGTGAAAAATAATAATTAGCGAAAATTGTGCTGAAATCTAATATTTTTTGTAAGTGGAATTTTGCAGGCAATGCCGGAGCTGGATTACATTATCATAAATGATTTTTAAACAGTTTTTCGTCTTGAAACCGCACTCCCTACACTTCTTACACTTCCTACACTCCCTATTTACCGTTTGTGCTCGGAAAAGTTGTGGAAGTGGTAGTGAAAGTTTTCTCTTCACTTTCTTTGTAGCTTGTTAGCCAGAGCGAGCGTATAAATTATACAAAATGCATAAATCTGTCTTCAAAGCCGGTCAGAGGGCAGTTGGCCAGCGGCTCTTTTGTTATTTGGCCGGACGCATTACAATGCGTGTTTATGTATTTTGAAAGCCCCAGGATACTTGTTCTAAAGTTCTGTAGCATGTAAATTTTCTGTTTGAGCTCAGTGTGCAAATTGAAAGCTCACGGTTGGTGCCGGTTGGGGAACGGCGTGTCAAACCTAATTAGACCAACAACAATTCATTCTAACCGCCTCAGTGCTGGCCCGGCAAGCAAGAGTCGTGGTAGATGAATGGTGGGTAGTGAATGGGAAGGGGGTGCTTGTTAGGTGGTGCGGCGTGGCTCTAGGTAAACGCATTATCATCATTAACCACTTGCAGCAATTATGGCGCTAATTGAATTTCTAAATGAATATAATGAGTCAACAGCGAGCAACAAGAACAGATAAATGGCGTTCAAGCAGGCGACAGGCGGCAGGCATAACAGTAAAATAAAAACAGGCAACGGACCACAACAATACCAACAGCAACAACAACAACAACAACAGCAACAACAATAATAAATGCAGCAATAACTACGCGACGCAGGCTCCTGTAATTAGGTTAAACACACACGTGGTACAAAGTGCCTGCCATCGCTCGTATGTTGTTCTCTATGTTGCTGTTTATGTGTGTGTGTGTGTGTTTGTGAGTGTGTGTGCCAAGATAAAACGCTGTGAAAATGAGGTGAGAAAATGAGAAAAATAAAACAAGAACAGTCAACTGGAGAAGACGACGACGCCGACGATGATGACGACGAGCACGGTAATGGAAGCAAAAATAAAAAGGCGCGTAATTTCCAATGTTTAACCGCATGACAGCGAAAAAATTACACCATAGAACAAAACATTGACATACTATACACACACACACACACACACACACACACACACACACACACACACACCAACACACACATGGTTGAGTATCGGGTTTGGTTGCGGTGTCTAAAGTACAATTACATAGCCATAGCAGCTAGAGGCACTCAAGACAGCAACAACAACAATAACAACTCACTTGGCTCCACGTCCATTCAGCATATGGCCGAATAATTATCCTGTTGCATCCTTGTGTCAGGCATAGCTCAATTTTCGTAGCCTCTGCTCTACGCAACTGCCTGCCCTTAGTAGACAATGGCAAATGTTTGGAGATGCAAAGTATATCCTGTCTATACTTGTATAGTGTATACAATATATTATATATTACATTATATTATTATACAATACATTATCAGATTTTTTTTTATAGAGATGAAGCTAATACATAATTTATTTTCTGCCTACATATTTTTCATTATATTAATTATATCTATCTTTAAGATTTTTTATTATTTTATTATTTTATTTATTTTTCCTTTTATCGCATAATACTACTAGTATTTTATTGATAAAAAGGTTGGTATTTTAAATTTTAACATAGTTGAATAGCATTGCTTATCATAATCACATCCGAATGAAGACGTAATTAATGAAAAACTCTCTCCCCTTCTACCCCAGCATTTGAACTACATTTTCTTGTTTTAAAAGCTCTTAGGAGTCTGGATTCCAATTTTCCTTAACGTTTTTCCATTTATACCTTTTTTGTAGCTCACACATATGTATATGAGTTGGGCCAGCGTTTCCAAAACTAAGTTTAATTGAACTGCCTTTACTGCCAATTACTTTTCTTTTGAGTCGGCTATAGTACAGAAAGATTTTTTAACAAGTTAATTCTGTCCTTTTATTGTCATTCATTCATCACTCGATTAAAGTTTTTTTTTTTTGTGATTTGACACATGTTTCTATAGCCTTCCAATAAGAGGATAGATTTGATTTTTAAAAAGTTGGTATAAATCATTTAGAGAATTCGATGCATCTATGAAATTTAAATAAATAAATTATAGTGGAAAAAGCAAATAAAAACAAATTCGCGTGAAAATTGTTTCCTCTTGCTTTTAATTGTTAGACTTTTTGAAATTATAAAAGCGAAATTCTTGAAATTCTTCCTTTCTCTTCAAATGTTTTTCCACTCGCGAATTATAAAAGAAAAGCTTATTTATAGTTCTTACCTAATAAGTTGTACCAAAAAGGCAATCTATTTTCTAAAGACTGATAAATAAATTAAGCGACGGTTCCGATATTTACAAATATATTTTATGTAAGAACTAATTACAATTCAGCAGTTGGAACCAAACAAAACAGAACATTTAACGTGCGACCTATGAGGACAATATAAATGACTTGTATAATCCAAAATAAAAAGGAAGGAATAATTCGTGGATTGACATCCTGTAAAACAAAAATATTATTTAAAAGCCCCCGACTCATTTATTTTTTACTTCATTTATGCTTGGATTAGTGTTCATAATAAAAGTGTATGAAAGACTTTACCATTCCTTCGGTCCACAGAAGGGTTTCATCAGAAACGATTTGTTTTTCTGTGTACTTGAAAACAGATTAAATCTTGTTCGTTGGAAAAGGGAGAAAGTACACTTGTGAATAGGAAATGAAGAGTACTTATATACGTGTAAGGGTACACACAATCCTTCGAAAGGAGTCGCTGTGCACAAGCTTTTAATTAAGCACCGAACCAAGCTGAACATGTGAGCGAGGCTGTGTAATGTGGACATCAGCATGCGCCATACGACTCCCAACTGTGAGTGTTATTCCGGAGGATGGTCCGTCCAGCTGGCTGAGTGTGTGGGAAATTAACAAATAAGAGTATAAATTATGCGACAACACAAACAGTGCGGGGAGAGGGGGAGAGGGGGAGAGGAAGGCAAGGCGAGGCAGCGGCAAAGGCAGATTGCGGTCATAGGAAGCGGTCGATGTCGATGCCAAACATCGATGGTGTTGCCCAATGGTTGCCGTCGCAGCCAAGACAGGCCATGCCAAGAAGTGTAGAAGTATAGAAATATGAGCGCCATTGCAGCAGCTGTCATTGTTGTCGAAGTACAATGGCGTTTGGTCTCTCGATTGCCCGGACGCTGGTCGCCAAACGACGCGCTCGTGACACCCGCAAAATGGCCAGCTTCGAGTTACAGAAGCTTACGGCCACAATCTGTGTGGTTGAAATAAGGGAAGGGAAAGTGACTCCAAATGGTGTCAACCATTGTTGCTGCTGCTCCTGTCCTCTACTTTTGTGCCCCACACACACAGACACACAAATCATTTGCACCGCAACATGCATCGTCTACGTGATGTTGAGGCAACAATCCTCGCGGTCATTTAACGGCGCCTGCTTCCCATGTCCTCCAGCGGCTGCAGCCAAGAGTTTGTCCGCCTCAGGACCAGGTCAGACACCCGTACGCGAACTTGGATCTCTGCTTTTACAGTTGCTGTACATTTTAAGACCTACTATCGATTGCCTTTTAAAGCACGCACTAAGTTGCATTTTCAAAATAGAACGAACGCGGTCGTTACATTTCGGGACTGGGGTAGACAATCAACATTAAAAAGAATTATGAATGAAAGGCACCTACTATATATGTAGGAAAGCAAACTCGTCAAAATATGTAGTTGAAGGTACAAGAGATAGCCATTGTTTTATGGAATATACTGGATATACTGGAATTATAATACAATCAGTTCGTTAGCTCTCAGATTGCTCCGCGAATAATCAGGAAATTTTATAATATGTAATGTACACTATAACGGATATACAATACAGTATATACAGTACAATTTAAAGATTGTTTACAATAAATGAAGAATAACTAAAGAAGAGAGAACGCTACAGTTGAGGAAGTCCGACAGTGGAATACCCTGTGCCCAGACAAACTTCCGTCACTGAGTTATGTGCACTCCTAACATAAGCAAAAAGGAGAAGAAGAAGAGGGAATTGAATGCTGAAGTTTGTGGGCGTAGTACTGGAGTGAAATAATAACTTTTCTTAGAATTGACCGATTTGGATGAAATTCGAAACAAAAGTAGATATTTGTGAATAGATTACGTGTGATTTGGTTTCCGAAGGTTTAAAAATGTGGACGGTATTGGCGAAATTCTGTAGCGGGGAGAGGGGAGGGAAAATCAAAAAAATAAAATAAACTCGTGTAGCCTAGGGACTAGCAGACGGACGGACATGTCTAGATCGATTTCTTTCTGCATGTTACATACATTCGCACAAAACTAGTATACTGTTTCACCCTTTGGGTACAGGGTATACAAATCAATCACATTTATGGAATAGTAACAAATTAATGTTATTGATTTGTTAAAACCAAAACACGTAGTTCTTTAGGTCTGTACCAAAAGTAATTTTATCTGTGAAGTGAAACATAGAAGCAATTTAAATATTTTTAGCATAAAATACTAGCTATTATTTTATTTTTATTTTTCTGCAATAAAAATGGAAATTAAATTTGCTGAATAGTAGCTGGTCTGGTTTATTAGATTTACCTTTTGTTGGAATGCAATATGTGAGTATTTTCCCCTTTCTTTCCTTTCACAAATTAACATCATTTTACGAACAATAAAGTATGGTACTTTAATGGAGAATTGCAAATAAAAATATTATTCGCACATGACACAATTGCCCAACGATGGCAATGACAATTGTATCGACAAAACGAACCTTGACTTCGGTCTGAGTAGCACGTATATATGCACACATGCTCACAATCATAATACAGAACGCATAAAAAGAGCCCTATTCCAGCTATTGAAATGATAATTATAGTATCAGTTTCAAACTAAACCAAATTAGAGTAAATTCTGTGGAACGAGAGCTGGATATGCATATGTGTTCGAACCTGACTGGCATAGGCAGGTACGTGCTGGATAGCCAGTTGGGATTGTTCGTTCATATTGGGATAGTGTGAGGACAAGAGGCTGCTTTGCATATAAATGACCTACATGTGAATATTTGTTTGTTGGACGGACTTTCACAATCCGGTCGAGGTCAGGTATCAGGTGAGGCAAACCATTTATTACAGATAAGAATCAATTGGAACAAACAAGTTAAAGCCAAGTTGTAGTTGACAATCGGCCTTGACTCGCACTTTAAGGCACTCTGAGGGCCATTTCCGGCACTCTGGAATGTTAGCTTTCGGGCTCATTGCCTGCACGCGAGCAATACTCGTTGAGGTCTGTGCCCGAATTTCTCTCTATTGTTTTTTTTTTTTTTTCTGTTTTGGCTTCATCTCAAATGTGATGCGCTCGGCTGGCCAAGCGCTTAGCTTCAGACTGCACTTTGTCTTCATAAAAGTCTCGTTCAGCTCGAATTTACATAAATTCGTTCGGGTACTATCAAGAACTCCGTGCGCTTCGCGACGCGATGTCTTGGCACCCATCAATAAACGGTCATAAATTTGGCGCTTTCCGTTTGGCCATTTCGGTCTTGGGCCAACACTAACCGACTTCCCATCAACTTCAGCAACGACTCCAGCTCTTGTGCATTACTCTGCCGTTTTTTTCTGCCCATTCCCAAGTTCTTATCGTTGGCTTAGCTCTCTTTTTTCGCTCTGTCTCTTTGTGCCTTTGTCATCCTCTGCTCGGCTTTGTTGTTGTCGCTGTTGTTGTTGTTGTCGTCAGCATCTTCGTGTTTGTGGCATAATTTATTTGCCATAAAACATGAAATGAAACATTTTGGCTCGTAAATTATGGAAAAGGCGAAGGCACACGTGGCAAAGTTAAAGGAAAAGGCGAGCAAAAGTACAAGTAAGTCAAATGGCCCTCCTCCTCCTCCTCCTCCTCCTGATATCCCTAGGAAAATTGCCTACACATTTCAAGCACATGCATGTGGCAGATGTATGAATGGAGTATGGCAATATAAAAGTCCCATATCGGTGTGTGTCCAAAGCATTGGCAATCATTGTCAAACAAAAGCTGGGGATAATCACAAGCAAGGGTGCGACTAATTCAAGGCCGTCTAAGAAGCACTCGAACCAATTAAGCAAAGTCCCACAACTCCCGATCCAGTTATGTACCACCAAATAAAAGTAAATGAAATAAAGTGATCTGTCAGAAGCAGGTCTGCAAATAACAACAGACCCCGACTGTGGCAGTCATACTTGTAGATGAAAAATCAAAAGTTCTCTAGACTGAGATGCGGTCGGATGCCTGCCTTCGGTTGCGGTTCTTTCTCTTCTTGTTTTAACAAATGAAATATCAAAAAATGTGTGAATGAGTTCCAAATTAAATGCTAAAAATATATCAGCACACACAGCAG
Organism: Scaptodrosophila lebanonensis; assembly: GCF_003285725.1. Classification (NCBI taxonomy): domain Eukaryota; kingdom Metazoa; phylum Arthropoda; class Insecta; order Diptera; family Drosophilidae; genus Scaptodrosophila; species Scaptodrosophila lebanonensis. The sequence goes on along the minus strand of NW_022060742.1, from coordinate 10,464,282 downwards.
GAAAAAAAGAGAATATGAGAAGAAAATTCAAATGAAAATATGCGGCAAAGGTCAGAGCCAAGTCGACGCGTGTGCCAGACAAAAATATATTTCAGCATATATACTTACATACATATCCTACATAGTACATACATATGCACACACGAGGGGAAACCCTAAAAGTTTCTGCCATCGATTACTATGACCTGTATTGGAACCTTTTAAAATGCCTCACATCACAGTCTAAGAAGAAACTATTTGATTTTTGTTGGAATATTTTAAGTTGTCGCTTAATTATAACAACAATTTGTTCTACAAAATAACTATACCATCATTTATAATCATTATTTTAAAAGTATTGCAAAGGCCAGTTCATTCCAACTAAACAATAATATTGTATATGGTTTTCATAAATTTATAAAACAACAAGTAATAACAACCTCGCAAATTTTTCGATTGTTTTCGAAATAAAATTTGCCAACCACCTTTCCAACACAATACGAGTATATGCCTTCGTTACCTGTAGAATAAAAAAATGGTCAAAAGTTGCTTGGCTGTTGCTGCTATGACTGCTATATAATTCATGTATAGATTTTGTTCGATTGTATTCTTTTAAAAGTTGGTTGAGTTAGCTTTAAAAAGAAAGAATTTCATATACTTGTATAATCGTATAATCATAAGGAATAGGAATATACTGGTTCATTCCAGCTAATTTAAGCAAATGATTTACTCGTTGCATATAAACAGACATCAAAAATGAAATAATTAATCGTCAAGTTTAATTAACAAATTTAATGATTGTCCACGATGGACAGTTTTTAATAAAAACACTTTGCTGATACAAAAAAAAAAAAAAAAATAAATAAATAAATAAAAAAATATTAATAATAATATAAACAGACAGGCGAGCAGAAGGCGTGCCAGCACTATTGATTCCTTTTGACTTGCTGCTCATTTAAATACCCACAACACGCGCTCTGGCACGCCTTCTTTTTGAATGGAAATTACTAATTTCAAATTAGTAATGGTTCGTGAAAAGGCTTGAAAAATAATTTAGCCATGCATTCTTCATACAAAGTGCTAAATTGTAATAGATAATTATAATAATAATTTTAAAGTAACTTCAAATTATGAAAATCTCAAAATAATTATCCAATTTGATTCTGCTCTATATTTAAAACCAATTGAATGCTTGCATATCGAATTTCAATGTAAGCAGTTGCTGGAAATAAGATAAATAACCGGTTCAATATTATATTCAATATAATAAGCTAAGCGCCAGCTAATAAATCCTTTTATCATAATCAAAGGAACCCTTATTTCTTATATAAGATATTTGGACTGCTGCAGAGTTGACAAACCTGCGTAAAATTATAAAAAGTGTTGAAAAGTATTTCAAAATGCTTTTTTCTTTTCTAACAATAAGAATAGGCTGAGTGTGTTCAAGAACACTTGAAGAAGGATCGAATTCGTAGTAGATTGTTGCCTCATACGACCCTTCCTGTAACACGAATCTTTTCAGTTTGATGCACAGACTGTAAAGAAATATTTCCAAGCTATTTCGTATTGACGAGTCTATGAAACCAAAAAAGTAAGCACTTAATTAAAAAGACTTAAATATAAGATACACGATAAATTTCTTTGAACACATCTGTGATCTGCCTAATGGTTTAGTTCCATTTTGCCAAACCGTGAGTGTTACCCTCGTATGAGAATTATGCGTGTATAGGTAGATGAATATATTAAGCAACGACAAGTGTATATAGTATTTATTAGGCTGCATGGAAGATTCAGGGAAAGGAGCGGGAATGAGCAAAAAGTAATTGACAGCAGGTTGATGGGCGAAACGAGCGATGCGAGGAGTTCAACAATTTCTAGCTGTTGTTTATGAATGAGTTTGCCATAATTTTGCAGGCAGCGCAATTGTCGAGCTGAAAATGTGCAAATATGCGCAAATGAACAGTTAAATCCAACCATATGTGTGCACATACATCGTTGTGTGTTTAAATTAATGTTAAGATTTAAGGAGGAACAACTTTCTGATTGCAAGTCCCCCCGCCACACGCGGCGTATGCGTAACTTGAATTTACTTAACAAAGTCAATAGAGTGGTTGCTCGCCTGACTGCACACACACATCCATAACTATGCACACACTCACATATATTTATACATATATGTATTTAACATACGTTCTCTTCAAATGATGGCAGGTTAGAGCATATAAAAAACGTGTTGGAAATGTCGAACGAATCTGCTACACATTTTTTTTTTTCTTCACAGCTTTAAAACGATTCGAGGTAGCCAAGTGCCTTAGCTTATGAGGGGGCTCGAGTGAAGGGAAGTGGAGTGGAGTGGGGCAAGAGTAAGGGCTTATGCGCATACTTGGCAACATTTATGGTAAGCAGTACGAGCATACCCGGCAACTATTTCACTTCACTCGGCCTGGCATAAAATGTGTCATGTCATGTGCTTCAAAAATATAAAACATAATGTCGAAGAAGTGAGGAAACGTGCGCACTTACCAGAAGGACTACCCACCACAGTCCCCCCTCCTTCCTCTTCCCTTAGACATTGAACTTGAGTTTAAAGTGAAGGCGGGCGCGGGGGCTCAGATGAAGTGCCGCTTTTTTCCCATTCAGCGTTACTTTTGTGTGCCAACTGCCTCAGCCGTTGTTGTGTATAAGGAAAAGGACGAGGATGAGGAAGCGTTGGCTTGATTTGATTTGCCGTGAGGCGCGGTGCGGTGCGGTGTTGCTGATGGAGGCGGCTTTAATAAACAAATTGCAGATAGAGCTGTTGGTAGGTAGGTAGGTTGGTAGTGGCTGTTGACAATGCCGTCGACGGCTGTTGACGGCAACGCGACTTGTGATTTCCTGCGGAATGTAAAGCAGATAACAAAAATTAAAATGTAAAGCTGTCGGCTGTGATAAATGGCAGTTGAATAGCAGGAAGCGATAATGAAAAAATTTGGATTGAGAGAAGTATTTAAGTTCATACACACATGTGAGCATATATGTACTTAATAATGTTTGGCGTTTAGTTAATAAAAAAATGTAAATGTAAAGATACATAAAAATGGTAATCAATTGAGAAATAAATAATTTTAGAAATGGATTAATTAATTAATAAATAAATGTATACTTCTATTTAAAGAATTTCATATCAAGGGACTTCGCAAAACATAACTAGAGATGATAAATAAATAAATAAATAAATTTGGGTTTATGTGTGCGTTTTGTGTGTGTGTGTGTATGTTTATTTTAAAATCTAATTGCCGTGTGTTTCTTTTCGAAGGTGTGCATGCGTATAATGGGAATAAAAACACTTTATACAATAATAGTAAATCTATTAGTTTCATATTATTACAATTTGATTTTTTCTTTGAATAATATGAGTATTTACAATTGGTCAAAAGAGCCATTTTTCATGTAAATGTTTATATTTCTTATTGATTGACAAAAATTACAAACGAAAAAGACCTGAGAAATCGAGGTCAACAAGAAACCGGCAATTGGGCCATAGTTTGCCGAACTGTAAACAAAGCTTCCCTCACCAGGTCTGTGTTTCTCCATTTACAATTTTCCCCCGTCGGCGCAGAGACTATTACAGACAAATATTTATTTATTTGTATCCGTTTTAAATTTTTGTGTTTAGGTTCCAGACATGTCTTTTTTTTGGTTAGGTCTAATAACGTCTCTGGGTGCTGTAAATTAAGGCATAGAAGGTTGGCGGAAAAATACAATTCGCCTGTCGAGACGGATTATTGTATTATTGTAATTTGTACAGATCTGTTTGTCAAGAAATAAATAAAATTAAATAAATAAAATTTCGAAAATGTTTAATTATTTATTATTATTTGCTTTGTTTATGTTAAGTGGAGTGGAAAGATAACGCCATATATTTCATTCTCATCAAATCGTTTAAGCATAAGTACAAGCTAATAAAGCTCTCGAATAAATCAAACACATTTTCAACCAATGTAATGTTTTTTGATAATACCAGAATTGTTGTAAATTGTTTAAGTACATTTATTTTATTATATTCGAGGTAGAAATAAGAATAGTCGTATACATGCAACTGACTGCGAAACAAGAAAATTTACAAACTGCACTCATTTATTAAACTGTAAATGTTTGGTTGGAATCAAAAATTACTCTCAAGTCACACTCACTGCCACCCACACAGCTTGAGCATTCCACTCAACTCAATTGGCGATGTTTTCCCTTTAATGGGAAAACAACTCGGAGACTGCATCGTAAAGAGCCGACAGCAGTATCGCCAGCACTTGACGTTGTCGGCTGTCGCGACACGAGCGCCAGTGGCTTATCAGAGGCTAACCTGTTGTTAGCACGATGCTGGCGTCTGCGGCGGCGGCGGCGCCGACGCCTCTGCTGGCAGAGCGTCAACGCTAGCGCCACACATGGCGTATGACAAATGACACGAAGGCAGCACGAGCAATGCCGCTGCTTCTGCCACTGCCACTGCCACTGCCTTGGCCGCTGCCTGGGCCGCTGCCACGGACGATGTTGGGCATTTGGCATCAGTTGCTTGTGTTTCTTCGTTGACGTTGGACGCATGACGCGGCAAAGTGGCGAACAAACACTCTCCCGCTCCCTTATTCTCTTAGAAGAAGAGGGCCACGGACACAGAAAAGAAAGACAACTGCTCGTCATATAATTTTGATAAACAACCATAAAAACGACAGCACTCAGTGCGTTCGATATTCACAAAACACTGTGCGTGATTCGTGTTCGCATATTCGCGTGCGGTGTTGCGTATACGCCGCGTTGTGTTTGGCCGTCTTTTGTTTGTCGCCCCATGCTTTGTTTTCATTGTCAGCAGCAGCAGCTGAAGAAGGAGAAGCAGAAGCAGAAGCAGAAGACGAAGTAAAAGCGGTAAAATCGGTAGGACGGCTGGTTGTGGCGCGGCATTGTCCTTACCGCCAAGTGCCGGAACGTGCTCGAGTGTGTGCACCGTGCCGTGTGTTTCTTTTCGAAGGTGTGCATGCGTATACGTTTGTGTGTTGTGTGTGTGCGCTTAGGTGTGTGTTGCTGCTCCGGTGGTTGCTGCGTGCGGCTGCTTGCCAAAAAGAAAACTTTCTACCTTTTCTCGCTTTTGTCTATTGCACAACAATAATATTTAACTGTTTGCTGCTGCTGGCGTGCGTGTATGAGTGAGCGTTTCTCACTCTTAGACCTGAAAACTTGGAGTGCCACCTGCCTAAGAACTTGCCAAGAAGATAACAAATAACAACAAAACGGAAAATTGAATCCATTGCCGGGACGAATGCAACCAAAGGTGGGTAATAAAAATGAAATTGGTAATAAAAACAAAGGCATATTATAAATATATTTCATCAATAAGTTCATGAGTTCGACAGACCCTTAAGTCGAGTCGGGCCTGACCTGTTATACACCTGAAGAAATTTGTTTAATTTAAGCAACAACAAAAAACATCACAATTTTAACTCGAGTGTAAAAATTGCGTTGGGTAATTCTGTTTGTTTTTGGTCTTTTCTCACTACGTGCGTTTGCTTTTCGGCTTAATCCTCAATTGAAGTCCTCAATTCGATGAGTATAGCATACAAAATAGGCCAAAACAAATTTAATTCCAGGCAAAATCTTAGCCATAAGAAAAAGTTTTATTTGATTTGCTTTTAGCGTTCAAGCGCCCAAAATACTTTGTTGCCTTTTATTTTTGGCAACAAAACAAATGAGTTTGGGGGGAAAAAAAATATATATATATATGTATAAGTATACAAAAGCTGAAAGCAGCAGAGTCCAAGAAATCATGCTTATTTTTATTAATATAGTCGACACGCTCGAGCACAGGCTGTCAGTGATTTTTCTTCGGTCTAGGACTGTCCGATTTGGCCCCCTTGCCTTGACCGTGACTGTTCTTTAATTAAAAATGCAAATACTCAATTTTAATGACACACTCGCTGGCCCGTAAAAGTCGCAACTCATTGCCTATAATGTTGATGCTGTTACAGGTGGGGCGTGTGGGAAAAATTTAACTTCAGCCACGACCTTGGCAATTTGTGACCGTAGCTCAATTTGTAGCTGTTGCCCTGCTAGCAGTCTGTCAGGCTGTCAATCGGTTGGTCGGTCTGGTCGGGCAAAGCTATCTATTGATTTTAATTGCTCTAATCTGACATTGACGCTGTCATCAATTCCCGATTTGATAATTTATCAATGCGGCCATAGAATAGAGCAGAATGGCAGAGAACAAGTAGAAAAAGCGAAAGCACACTCACACACACACAAGCACAAATGCCAATAATTGTGTTTCATTTTATACGAATGATAATGCAATGACAGTTGCTAGAAACAACATTTATTGACAATTGTTTACATATGCACAATCTCACAACTTTTCCATGACGCATTACGGATTAAAAGATAAATTATGATCTATTCTACCTTAATTAAGCACGAGCAAAAAGAGATTGAGTTGGACGGCAATCCAGCAAGACGAGATGTAATTAATGAGAACCTGTGAGAAAGTTAACAGCTTGCGACTAGTAATAAAGTAGGATTTGCTGAACTGCAGCTCTCAACTCATTAATTTCAGTCGGCGATTCCTGTTAAGCCAGCACAAAATTAAATATATGCCACAGCACGTTTCTAATTTTTGTAAATGTAAAGTCTACGAGTCGGTAAATAAATGCTGCTCATAAAGAAGAGATACAAATTATAGCAGTGGGTAGTCAAAAATTTATGAAAAAATTTATCTTCTTATATAGTAAGTTTGTAACTCAAGGGCATATAGTCTTCAGATGGCGGCAATCGTTGAAATGGCATTAGAAGCTGAAATTTAAATCTTTTCATTAATAATATTGTACTTCTTCTATAAAAATGCTAATATCGAAAAGCAATGTTAGTTAGAGTTTCATCTTCAAATCGAAAATATCAATTCAGCATTTAATGTAACGAGATATACTTATATTTATTTTAGATAATATCAACAGTTGGCGAGACCGTTCCTATTCGATACGTATATTAACCTTAACATCTGAAACAAATGTTCTTAGAATAACGCTACGCTTGGAATTCAGGGAGAGATATAGCCATGTCTGTCTGTCCGTTTGTCCGTCTGTCGGTCTATATAACCTCTCAGATCTAAGAAAGTATAATAACCAAACATGGTATCCAGATTAATCTATGTCCTAGAAGGGATGAATCAAAAAAATAAAACAAACTTGCAAAACAACTTGTGCAAAATATGATGTCTCTAGCTCTTATAGTCTCTGAGATCCAGGTGTTTATATGGACAGACATACAGTCAGACGTACAGACAGACAGACATACATAGATCGACTCGTCTTGTCTTCACCTCCTGCAATCCTAATACATATACTATTCTTCATTTCATGTACAGAAATTTAAATAAGAAATATATAGAACTATTTCTATCAAAATACATTTATTAACAACTGTTTACAGCAATTTACATCAATCCGACTACTTTTCTATGGCATACAGACTATAAGATGAATGATTATTCACAATGTTTCGGCAATGTCTTTATTTTTGCAACTAATATTGGCAATCTCTCCTTCACATTGTCTCTAATGCAGTCCGGTCTTAATTCTCTTATTTTCTCCAAATACTGAGGTATGTCGAGCACTGACCGGCGTCCCAATTGATATTTGTAGGGAGCGCCAGCACATTTACCAACAGCTTTCAATTCCGACCGTGCTAGGTTAAACTCAAGAATGAAATGGGGAATACAGCCAGTAAGATCCACCCCTTCAGGTATATCCTGATCTATGCTCTGCTCACCAGACTGTGAAATAAAAATGTTATCACTATATGCACCATATGCCGATTAAATTGAACATACGACAAAGCAGAGCCAAAATAGCAGAATTAAAGCCCGAAGTATGTCCATAGCAGTCGCTGAATATTCGACCAACAAGTACAACTAATATTTGTTAAACAGATGAAAAATTGCCGCCTTGTATAGAAAATGAATTTGTCAGGGTGGGGCCCTACATATATTTAAGGTAATTAAGCAAGAACAAAACTAATTCCATTATTCCATTGTTTTTCTTCAGTGGTATGCGTTTTATTGCAAAAAACCATTTCTAGATTTAAAGTATTAAAGCTTTCAGTACAATTTAAGTTTCTCTCCATTAAATAATGCTCGACAACGAATTAAAAAATAGAATAGGAAATAAATATTCGCATCTCAAATAAATACATTTAAAAGTATCTAGTTAGAAATGCTCTTTCTTATCTTAAGCTTGCGGTTGAAAGTATTTTGTGTTGCTGCAATGAGTTTTATTACCCATGAACCAAGATGAAATAAATAAAACATAATACTACTGTGTGAGCAGCACAGTTGTTGATTTTATTTGTGAATTGAATGCAACAAGAATTTTTGTTTTATTTTCCGTTTCCAAATAGACAAATTTGACTTAAAGTTTTTTTTTTCGGCAGGAAAAAGCAGAGAACAGAAAAAATACGATAATACGTGTCAAACTGCAAAATCTGTAATCCAAAATGTATGTCCTACCGACTAACAAGAATTTAATAATATACAATTTTACCCATTTGTGGGTGGAGATATGACATTTGCAATGTTTGTTTGTTTTCTTTTAGATTTTCAGCATACGGACTTCGAATGTGAATTTGCATTGATTTATGGTTCGATATCTGTACTGAAAAAGAAGTAAGCGTGGACTCGATGTCCGGGACAACAATTTTTGATTAATCGAAGCAAGTTGAATAATTGTGAAATGTGTAAATCAAATACATATAATTGAAATGCATGGCTCTGCAGTAATTCGTTTACAAATAAATAAATAAAAAATAATTTAAAATCATAATTTACAAGACTACAAGTATTAATATTCAACTAATGTTTAGCTAGTATGTTTAGCCACTATGTTTAGATAGTAAAATTAATAATAAACCTTAGCTGGCAGGCCATTCCAAGTCAAGTCAAGGCTAAAGTAGTCCAAGTTTCAAGTCTGTCATCGATTTAAAACATTTTTTCGCAAAAGCTTCTCTTCAATTTGCATATCAGTTTTAGTCTGAATTGGTAATGGCTGCTGCTAGAATGAAGTGCTTGGGCCACTAAAGCCAGCAATGTCAACGTCAAGGTAAGCCTGAAAGGACCGCGAAAAGTGACGATTGTGGTGAGCTTTCTCGCCAGTGCGAAAAGTGCAATGTCGCACGTTGTCACTGTCATCGTCACTGTCAGTGTCAGTGTCACCGAAACGATCGACCGTATAGATCGACAGTGAATTGACATTGACGGAAAAGGAGAAAGCAGTAGCCGATAAGACTGTCTGCCCTGCCTGCCCCAAACCCTCCGGGGAAACAAACCCATACACTGCCTCTCTCTCGCACACATCGCCTGATATCTGGCAGTCATTTGCATTTAAATCGACTGCGGACGATGCTGCATTTCAGTGGCAACTTTGCGGCACATATCCACTTCCCAATGTCTATATTGTGACTTATACACTGAAGTACAGTGAAAATGGCATAAATTTAACTTGACTAAGATGTCCTTTCCAACAAAATGTTTATTATTTGCATATAATTAAACTGTTACCCAGAAGCCCATCTACTCGATCAAATGAATTTGATAATATTTAAATGTCTAACAAAATTTCTATATAAAAATGTTTTCTATAACCACAAAGTTTATTAAAAGGATTACTGGTAACTATGCGCATTCGTTTATGACTAGTCGAAAAGTCTAATAGAAAAACCTCCACAAACAAAATAAATTACATTTGAAAATTGGTTACAATTGGTACACCAAACTAGAGTTCTCATTATTGATAAATGAGGCAAGTCTTCAAAGCCTGTAAATGATTAGTCTTTCGAATTCAAAAGTCAGTAAGCCCCGTTTTAAATTTTGCTAAAACATTGTTAATATGTGTTTATGCCCTTATTGAATATTCTACATTAAAAAAAAACATACTATAAGTTTGAAAAATCCACTCTCCCAACCATTGTTGCATATCAATAAATGAAAGGTCAGGGCCATGGGCGAAGGATTATGTCTCACTAGAATTTTTAAATAAATCTTTTTATAAAGCAAGAATAATTGTTTAAATTCTTTAAAAGTCTCTAATTTCTCTTATATTTTTGCTAAAGCTAAATCGAAAAGTCTATTGATTTGAAAAATTTTGAAAAAAATTTTATTCACATTAGAAATTGCTCGCGTTTATTGCTTAAGTAAAATAAAAGAGTATAGTATACTTCCGATTGTTAAAAAAGACACACATTTTTTTAAATTTGTTCTTGTAGAGTCAATTCTTTTCAAAAACAGTGCAATTTTTTGAAGAATTCCGAATCTATCTATAAGTGAACTTTAACGCTGTAAAAGATATACAATAAATGCAAAATTAATGACCCCAAGTTAATCTTCGAATGCGATGTAGATTTATAAAGAACCTTTTAAAGTACTTTTAAGGTCAGAATAAGAATATTTTATTTGCTGTATAGAATGAGACTTTTATTGTCAATCTTTGCAGTAAATATTGCATCTATAATTCCCGCTGCTCTTGCCTCTTATTTGTTGCTAAGTTGTGCATAAATTATGCATGATGCTGTACAAGTAGAAGCAGGTGAGCAGAGCAAAGCTCTCGCATACTACGTACAATGTAGTTGGGTGGCAGCTGCTCCAATTTATTTGATTTTGCACAGTCACAAGTCACAGGTGACATTTTTACGGCCAATCTGCGTGCTTCTGCACTTGTCGAGAGCGAATCAAGCAGCTGTGGCACGGCAATAAAACGTTTGGCTCCACTTTTCTTGTAGCTGGTTCTTGTTGTTGTTCGTGTCGTTGGGTGGCAACATCTTTTGACAGTCAGTCATACGATTGCCAATTTACATGGCCATAAAGCGACAAACACACACACATTCGTACTCGAACAAACAGACAAACTCACATACTCATATAAATCTTTGTGAGTGCTTGCTTACATATGCTGCGATAGAAACAGGATTTATAAATTTCTCTAGAGAGAAGCTCACACACACATACAAACACAGATGCTCAGCTCACAAGGCAACCAGCACAGCAATATTGAGAACGGTGTTGGTATGTATGGTTTATCTGTATGTATGTGTAATGCGTTATCAATTTGTTTGTACGCAGAGGTCGATTCGTACTAGTATATACGAGTATTGCCCCCCAGCCGGCCCCTCCCCCCTGTAGGGAGGAAGATAAGTTAGCCTGCCTGCCTTTTGCTTTGTTCAATAATTCATGCACCGCCACAGCCCCATCATGGCATTGGGGCCAGCTGAAAGAACATTGGAGTGATTCAAGCGTGGCCCTAGCCCTTTCAAAATTTAATTACTTTTCAATTAAACGAAAAACCGACTGCACACCATATACTTTCATTGGCAGTCCCAAAAAAGCCACAAGGCCCCCCGCATGCAACGCTTTTTGCATACTCTTTGTTGCTGTTTCCTGTAAACTGCACAAGTTCAACGTTCCACAATGGTCATGAAATCAAATGTAGGTGGGCAAAAAAAAAGTTAGCAAATCAATAAACTTACAAAATCGCATATTATTTCTCCCAGACGTTATTTCTTAATAGATTATTAAAGTTTATCAATCAATGTATTACCATTGGTACTTTAAGTGACATAAGTTTATAAAATTGATCGAAGTATAGATGTGAAAATGTGCTCAAGACAAATATTTACTTTTCGAAACAGTTTTCGGGGCCTGGATCATTGAGCTATGGGAGTTTGTTTCTGAGTAGGCACTCGTTGTCTCCTTAAATTTAATCACTTTTTAATAAAAGTTGACGATTTAAAAATAAAATAGCAGCTTACACGCATTAGTTCTTACGCAATCGAGTACTCTGCTGAATCCACAATATTAACGTACACATAAATGCATATTATATAGTTTTATGTTTTATAAAGCAGCTTAATAAAACACCAATTATAATTGAAATATAGACAGGTATTGTCAAATATAAAAATGAATGAAAAAGTATTATTAGCATGCATTTTATCAATGGTTCTTTAAGTAAAAAAATGCAGTCCTGGAAAATGCAATAGTATTATTAATTGTTCATTTCAGAATACATTGGTTTCTGCACAAAAAAAGTTTCGCTTGATTGTGAAACATAAAAGTTATGTTCGGCGATATATTCCATTTATTCATATTTTCGGTTTTTATCGTCGTCATTATGCATTTTTCATCTACCTTATGAATATAATAGTCTACAATTTTCTTAAATACGATAATGATTTCATTAAACAAGAAATTAATTCGTGATTATGACCCAGGAACACAAATAAAGTAATAATTGCGGATGTTTTATTTCTAGGTATTTTAAAAAGTTATCCATTGTCAACCCCAAAAAGTAGGCAACAACAAAATAATATTGAATGCGTTACCATCATCTCTATCCTCACTTATCTTTGTTGCGGCCACACCGCGGTTCAAATATCATTAAAATGCAAAAATTGATGAGCGTGGCGGCTGCGGCAGAATCCGTGGTGGTGGCGGCACCAGCGGTGGCTGTTGTCTGGGCAGCCAAGTGCGACGAGAGCGCGAACGCGAACGCGAATGGGCATGTGGGTGGTGGGCGGTGGGCGGTTTTTGGCCGCCCATTTAGCGTGAAGTGAACATTTAATTAATGTTGTTTGTTGGCTACGCGCGCCGCTTGCTGACGTTGATTAAAATGCCATTTATAACATTTTGCCTGCATTTAAGTCAAGCATAAGTTGGATGCTCATTAATTTGCACAGACATTGAGGTCGTTCTTGGGGTCGATGGCGGAAAACATGGGGCAAGAGGGAGACGAGTGCTTGTACGCACGTTTTCAGATGCCAAAATTTATATTAACTTGTTCAGCTTTAAGGGTTGAGGGACTTTTGCTTATCTGACAAGCAGCTATAGTGTGATTATAAATAAGTTAATTGCAGGCTAAAGTGTGCCAGAAATAAAGCTAAGGTCGAGCCCGCAGAAAAGCAATTACAGTCGCTTGGAAATTGCCATTCTTAGATTGTAAGATAACGTTACAGCTCTTTTGTGTATTTGTACATAAAGCATTATGAAAATCCTAGCAAATAAATACAAGTGAAAATGACCTACATTTGAGTATTTTTATGAGCCACTCTCAATCTCTATGTTTAGGCGGATGTGAAAACACACTGCTCAGCAGTTAAGGTGACTACAAAATACTCTGTGAAGTCGAGAAGTAGAACGCCAGCAAATTGCATACGAACAGTTTTTCAAACCTTACGTAGCCGAAGAACTTATCTGAGAGAGTAGGGTATCCAAAGTACTGGAACTTGAAGGCCATTCAATTAAAATAATAATCATACTTGTAGTTCTAGTTAAAGCATTTAATTTGGAAAAAATAATTGGAAACCCTTTCTGTTGAATATTATTGTTTGTCAAAACAAAAGCTTTACGATATATTAACATTTACATACGTGCGTATAAGAAAGTGTTGATTAAATGGAGCTTCAGATGCAGTTATGCAAAGTAAATATTAGATTTCTTGAGAATTAAGTAAAAATATTAATTTAAATAATAAAGCATTTTGTCTTGGTGTTTAATATTCAGAAATTTCTGTTCAATATAACAAAAAAAGCTATTTCTAGCAATCAGAATTTATGTATTTATATCAAATAATTTATGGTTAAAGTATAAGGTATTTATAAAATATATACATAACTTACGATGATGTTCGTGCATTTTAGTCAGAAATAGGCACGTATCATTTATTTTCTTAAACTAAAATTGAATTTTTGATATACATTTAAATTCGCTCTTTAGTTAAAGTATAACAACAACTGCGCGGTCACAAGCATGACATCGCAGTAACAATAAGATCACATACCTACCATTTCAAACGAGATGCCTAAAATGTGCGACAGCTTAAGATTAGGAAAAGTAATGTTGCACACTAGAAATCACAGGCCGTATACTTATCTTACACACGAAGGTCCAAGGAGATTCTCGAACCCATGCAAAATCAAGCACGCACTCAAAAACAGACGCACGACCACTTTTAAAGTTGTCACACAGATTTGCCGGAACATTGAAAACATTCCAGACTGCCAGAAAGAAACCGACCGAGAAGTGAAGAGAGAGAGAGGGAGAGAGTGAGAGTGAGAGAAAGGAGTGGAAAGGACCATTTCTGTAGCTTTCACTATCGTTTTGCCAAGTGAAGACATTTGCAATGTGCGCTGCGCTGCTTGCTTTTGATAAAGCGAATCAGGCACGCAAAAGGACAGCAGCAGCAGGACACAGAACACAGTGATAAGGCACTGAAAGCGAAAAGGTTGCGAGCAGGCAAAAGTACAACAAACCCTTCGCACTTGGCCGGGCCAAAAGGCAAACACACGCCAAGCACTTTCAGATGTGATAGCCATGGACATGGACATGGACATGGATATGGAAATGGAAATTGAGGGCATCGTGTGTTTGTCTCACACAGAGCTACACAATTTATGAAGCCATTGTCTTGTGCTCAGACACAAAGCTTTGCACTGTTAGTGTAAATGTGAGAGTCTCTCTTTGAGTGTATGTGTGTGTGTGTGTGTGCTATATAGTTGCAGCAGTCCGTTACTGCTGCTGCTGCTGCACTAAATGGGGGCTATTAATAATGGTCGGTGGCCTCACAGAGGGGGTCACATAAATGCAGAAGTGCGCCGCGAAGTATGCTACAAAAAACATCTCAGACGCCTCCATTAAGTCAATAAATATATACAGCTAGGAAAAATATAACGGGCACTACTTAAAGTCGCGTCTAGGCGGCGGCGTCAATGCATCGTCAATGTCTGCCACAATTTGCGCAATCGAATTCATTGATTTTCATGCAGCAATGTGTACGGCAACGAGGGAGGAGTACGGCTTGGATTGCTTTTTTAGGGGCCTGAGTGCTAGGGTGCTTGGCATGTCGTGTTGCGATTGGAACTTTCAGCTGTATTAATATTGGTTTTGCCGCGCTGTGACGCACAGTGGCTCTTGGGGACACTTATCTTTGAATAAATAATTTCAGAGCTATTTAAAAATGTAAAAAGCATATAATGGCGAACTTTTTATTTATCGATTTAATGGAAAGTTTCACAATTGAACATTTTCTGAACTAAAATTGCTCAAAAATATTATTCATGCCATTTTTTTTTTAGTGTCAATCATGCTACAACTTTCGATTGTTGCACTTTTATTTAATGTGTTCATCTACAATAGGGAAGTATTTTTATAGCATCAAACGCAACTATGAGTTGAAATTACAATTTGCATTAAAGTTGTGCACAGATTTATTTCAAATTGAAGAGAATATAAAAACAAACATTCATTTCATATTTTTTTTTTAGAAATAATAACGAAATATTTGTTTTCTCTTTTAAAATGCTAGCTCAAACAGACGAATAATATCAACTAAGATGATGAAAGTTTTATAAATTCAATGCAAACATTTAAACAAATGTTTTTTATTTTATAATTATCTGTAATGATCAGTTCTTTTTTGAAGCCCGTTATTCCTTACCTAATTTTGGTTTGATTTTTTTAAAGAAGGGCAAGATATCTATAGTATAAACAAAAACACTGTAGCAATTCTCTTTCAAAAATGTGGAGAACGATCCACTGTGCGCCGGATGTTGCGCTTGGCAAGGGTTTCGCAAATAAAACGGCATCAAAAGGCTAAAAGGGACAATTTTTGTAGCCAGTTTTTGTGCCTCTATCGGACTGATTGCCGAATGAAATTTTTGGCAGGCAGCCTTCAACTTGAAACAAAAGGATGAACAATGTTGCTGATGTTATTGAACGGTTTCAGGTTAAATGCCTAAAACAAGTCAACAAACAAAAAAGGACAGGCAGCATTAGGATTTTGGCAAGCGGTCAACCACTCGACCATGTCTGCCGACAGCTGCCCCAACTTGTAAAATCAAAATGGCTTAAACGACACTCTCAAACATCAGACAAGTTGAGGGCACAACTGAAAAATTGAATTGCGACTACTACAAAAACATACGCCGAGGTTAGCAACCTAGACATCCGAATGGACAAACAAATAGAGAAAGCGTGCTGACTGTATTCAGTTAGTCTGTCAGTCAGTCATTCAGTCAGTCATCCAGGCAGTCATCCATGCAGTCAGTCAGTTGGTTGGCAAATTGTACGCACGCCTCCTGCCCAGCTGGCGTTTACTTGAAAGTTCAGCGGTGGCACAATGTCCTTGAATGCTTTTTGTTTTTATTCCTCAGTTTTGTTTCATTTTAGCCTACGTTTTGGGTTATTACTTTTGGCGAGGTCATGACAACTCGCTGACAGCGATGACACAGAACGCAACATTTGCTGACAGTTTAAAAGAACTTAAGGAAAATTATTCAAAATTTTCCACACGAATATCCGTAACGCTCCCAGCCAGTGGCAGAGACAGTAGCTTGAATCAGAGTGCCTCTGTATGTGTGGGTGTGGTTTCAATCTGAATTTAATTTCAGCAACTTGCGGTCGCACAACTGAGACTGTCGGCAACTTGGCTTGCCTTGAATTAGCAGCTTAAGCCGTCTCGCTTACACAGCTTAAATGCCAAGGTGTCGTTAAGTGGGTTGAGACGGTTCAGGGTTGTCAGCTTAGCTATATTTAGCTATTTTCCTAAACCGATTAGCATCACAAATAAAGCATTTCTAAAGCAACGGTATCAGAATTATTTAATAGAAAGGCTCATATCTTTGATTTCAAATAGGAATGAATTCAATAGTTTTATGACACATGCTTTGTACAATAATTTGAGTTAAGTAATTGCAATGTAATGTATCGAAGTAAAGGAAACTGCAATTGTGATCTGTTACATTGATGTCACATCAATATGTATCAATGGGAGTTGGCAAATGTTGGCAATGTCTATAACTATCAGAGGCTGTCTGGCAAATCCTAAGTAGTTTTGGAAAAAAGTTATATTCCATATACCTCGTTAAGTTGTGGAATCAACAAAGTATGTAAAGTAATCTAGACCGCAAATTAAAATTCTTGGCATTATGCCAATACTTGCATTTTCAAATCTGTAGGCCGTTCTTAAGTACTGTATTTACTGTATTTATTTGAAAATAATTTGTTATTTGTTAATTTGGTAATATACTATGTGCCTAATTGGAAATCACTATGAAATTTCTAATTTGGAATTGACACCGGTAATTCGGTATTTCCGGTATTTAATATAAAAAACATTTATTTGCCGATGGGGATATTTGGAACTACTTGTATGTATTTAAAATTAGGTATAAAATACTTGTTTCTCTTTATTTGATCAGTTATGTGATCACTATTTATCATTAATCTCTCCTTAATTGTGATATCGTTTTGTTAAAAAAAACCTGTCAGTAGGTTGTCCCACTAGCATTATAGGAATTGAAATTAAATGCGCTACATTAATTAATTAAATTCAATACAAATCAATAATTTTTGTTAACTGATTAAAACTGTTATAGAATTGCTTAGAAAAACATTGTTTGGAATACATAAAAAAAATGAAATCGGATTCTTTTAAAATTTCTGGCTTTAAAGAAGAACTAATAAGCATCTTTGAAACTAATGTGGGAAAATCATTAGAGCATTTAACCCTTACTTGCTCTTTCTTGTCTATAGCTTTACGACGTCTGTTAAATATAAATATAAATTATAGTATTATTTAAAAAAAGAACTTTATATGAATCGTAAACCTTATCTAAAGTAAAGCTATAGTGTGTAGAAAGGAAACATTTAAAGGCATACGCTTTCGCTTTACAAAAGATACAAAACGTATATTTTGAATGCAATACTTCGGGCATTGTTCTCTTCTACCTATTAAGCAGAATAAGTTTGTATTACTTGTGCTATTGGCCAATATAAATTATCATATAACATGGCTTAATTGTCTTGATAGGACATTTATTATAATTTATATCCGTGCATACGAGTATATATTACTGCGAGTCTTTAGCATAACGAATTTTAGCAACGATTACACGAAATAATAAATTAAATTACACGTAGTCCTTGATTCTGTGCAGAAAAGTTGATTAATGCTTCTGCATAAATGGCTTAAAGGATTGGAATAGTAGATGAAAATACTACAAATATACAGTTTGCATAAACAAATTAAATAAACAATTGTTATGTGTTGTTCTTCAGTTCGTAGCTGTATTTTGTTTTCCTGCCATCGACCATGATTTCCTCTTTTTACTTTCACAGCATTTCTCTGTTGAGTTTGATATTTGAAGCATTTCCGAACGATTCGAGTGCAAAGCAAACGGCAAACCCGGCTTCCTAAAAGCCCATTGTGACAAGTTTTGAGGTACGGCCTGTCCGGCCCCTGGCCTGGCACGCCTCGTTGAATGTTGGCCAAAAGTGGCCATTTAATTTGTATAGCATTCGTTCGGTGCTCGGCCGGCAGTTTAAGCGCCGTTAGCAAACATTTTAATTTTTGAATGGACCGCAAAGAAGAAACCGTATCCTGGCCATAAGCGCCAAAGCTATGGCCAGAGCCTGTCGCTTCTCAACTGCCACAGCATCCGCCTTGTCTTGTTTACATTTTTTTACTGCCATTCTGTTTACTTACTTATGCTGTCGAAATACTGAGTGGTTTGGGTAGATGAGGAAAGGGACGATGCTGGGTCGGTGTCATTCAGTACTTTGGCATGCCCTAGGCCGTAAATTCATGTTAAAACAATCTTATTAATGGCTATAAGGGCGAACACACGCACTCATACACGCACCCACATCCGGGCTCAGTGAAATTGTGTTAATAATGCTTAACTGCGATTTTTATATACGATTTGGTTTTTTTGTAGCTGCCGTTTTTTCGGTGTTTTGGTTTTGATTTTTTTTTAGATAAAATATTGCTATTCAGCTTTCCTGTTGCTTTAACCGTCTTTCTCACTCTCTCGCTCTCACTGCGTGCCAATTCTAGCCATTTAGTTTGATTTCTGTTGTTATCTTAACGAGTATGTGGCCATACATTCGCTTATCGGAAGTAATGGGCTTAGCACAACGCCTGACAGTTGGCACGACATTTATCAGCCCGATCCGAAGCCCTCTGCCCATCACATGTCAAAGTAATTCACTGCCCTGGTTTCACTATTTTCCCCCCTAAATTCCCGCTTCTTGTTATACTCTGTACATGAAATGTACAAGAGTATATTAGGTTTGCGGGAGCTGAAAAATGTAACAGGCAGAAGGAGGCGTGGCAGACCCCACAAAGTATATATATTCTTGATCAGCATGACGAGACGAGTCGATCTAGCCCTGTCTGTCTGTCTGTCCGTCTGTCCGTCTGTCCGTCTGTCCGTCTGTCCGTCCGTATGAACACCTGGATCTCAGAGACTATAAGAGATAGAGACACCAAATTTTGCACGAAGATGCGTTATGTGTGTATTCTATACGAGTTTGTTTTATTTTTTTGATTTTCCCCCCCACTTCCCCCCTATGGGGGTTTTCCCGATTTTCCATTCGTATAATCGCCTATATCTCGGAGACTATAAGACCTAGGAACACCAAATTTTAGTCCCAGATGCCTTATGTGAATACGCAGAAAATGTATATTTTGGAATTCCCCTCCCTCCCCCCTCTACCCCGCAAATCGTAACTCCCGTAATTCTTGGAATTTCGAACTAAAATTTTGGAAATACCCCCAGTTAGTTATTATATGTCCGTATGCCAAATTTCATTATGATAGACCGATTTAACAAGAAGTTATAGCCATAAATATATTTGCTGATGCAGCGCTGCTGCAGCGCTGCTCAAGCGCTGCCCGCGGCTGTTGTTGATGTTGCTGTTTGGTTGACTGCGAAAATGCTTACACAGACACGAATTGATGCGCATAGGCATACATACACTCACACAGACGCAATTGCTATGTAAATGTGCAATTATACACCCTTTACGTGAGTTCGAATACCGAGAGAGGTAAAATCGATCAAATTTTTTTTTTTATTTTCTTAATTTTTTTTATTTTCTATAATTATTGTAAACATATGTACAGAGTATTTCAAAGTCGGGACACCCGACTTTAGCTTTTTTACTTGTTTTTTGCATATGTTTGGGACTGACAGCAAGTTTGTTTAGCTTGCGGTTGGCCATTGATATTATCTGAAAATGCGAACAATTTCCGTCTTCCCTCCAACTGTTCCCAGTGTAAATATTTTCCTTCGATTGTATCTCGGATAAGTATTATGGCCAATTGCACGTGACAGAATCAGAATGCACTGAAATTCGAGGGCATATTAAGTGGGAGGCGTAATGATCAGCTATATGCGGGTTTGGGGATCTACCCACACACTCACACCAATCCGTAGCTGGCAGCACGCCAAATGGCCATGCCTCAGCGATTTTGTTTCGCTAGAGTACATTGGGGGCTTATCTGGAAATACATTTCTATTTCTAATTCGTTGTTATGCCATAAATCAGCGCATAAATATATAGTGTACATATATTCGCCACTGATCGCAAACTATGTTGTTTGTGCGCAAACAGTCCACACTCGCAGGCATACACTCGCAGAAAAAGCAGCGAGATAAGCCTTTTTTGGTAACTTTTTTTTTTAATTTAAAACTTTAATTATACTGTTATTATTTATAATAACTTAAATTAAACTTAAAGAAAAACTAGGAGTTTAGTCTTATTTAATTATTTATTTCAATTAATTATTAATTATTTATACTTTATATAAATCTATTGTATTTTGATAACAGAAATGCATTACAAGTTTGGCAATACACAGCTTACAAGTAGAAGGAAATACACGGCTGTTTCATAAATAAATGGAATGTAAAGGAAAAGTTTTAAGAAGATATAATGTAGAGAAAGAATTTAATTCATTTCTATCTCATGCCCTGCAAAAAGGAGTTTAATAAAAACAATAAAATAGTTTTTCTTTTTTATGTCAAAGTTTTCACCAGTTTTTTGTGCATAAAAGGAATTTTGCTAAGATATCATATTTAAACGAATTATTGTTTCTAGCTTTGTAAAATATCCGATAAGATAAGATTATGAATGAGACTAACATTATGTTTAATAATTAACCATTATTATTAATTATGTTTAATAATTAACTCCTAGGCATAGCTTTAAAGTCATTTGAGAACATTTTCTCTGATTAAATATATATGTATTGTTTGTGTATATTTTAATCGAGAACCATTAAGTCTTTGGGATAGTTCAGGAGCAGTACTCGAGCTCTCGAAGAATTTGACACAATACTTTCATTTGAATGGCCCCAGTTAAACCAATATGAAAGCCAAACTAGATTTTACTCTGGAGGAAGGTGCTGTTTCAACAAGATAATGCACCAGTTCACGTTCTCGTTATCAATGAGTTAAAGCAAATGGCTAGGTGGTAACCGATTTTCCTACAACAAAGTGGTGGAGTTTGTGGTTGACAACTCATTTGAGGTGCTCGACTTTTCTCATTATAAACAAAGTAATGAAGCTATCGAATATCGCTGGAAAAGTTTGTGTTCATCTGTTCTATCCTATTAACTACAATCTTTGTACTTTTATTAGTATTTTACATATTTTTCTTCTTTTATTCGTACAACCCAAGTAAAGAACTAATCAGGTCAAATGGCATGATATTTAAAATTGAGAAAAATTATCATTACATAATGGTTTATAAGTATAAAACAGTTTAGCTGTAAAAGTTGTGTAAATTGAATTTTATAGTAAGAAATGTTTCTCACACTTTTTCCATCGCAACCCTTCGAGTTCATTTATCTTAGCTATAACATTGAATGGCGTATTACACATATGCTATATGTATTCGAATGACTATATTTAAAAAGTTTTCAAAGAGAATACTTGACGTCGCGTCGTCAATCGACCATGTGCGAAAACAATTTTAAGTGGCTGCCAGCAATAATTCTAACAATTTCGATTTATTAAATGATTTTCCGTTTCCATAAGTTGTAAAATAAAAATCAATGTGCACAGCATTGACACTGAACATATGCTTCGATTTGAAGCCACAACATCAATAAACAAGCGATTGAGTGCCGGCTGCCAACTTTGGCAGACAGACTGATGAGTAATCTCTTGATGTTCCACTTCGATGTTAATGCTGATGTGCGCTGCCGCCGATCCGGCTGCGTGCCAAGAAATGAGGGGGAAAAGTTTGCAAGAGTTGTGTTGGAAAAACTTTGTAATTGATTATCGTGGAAGTAGCCATGCTACTGCAATTAACACAAATGCAAATGACTGGCATGGGGCGGGTCGTCAAAGAAGGCCTGTAAATGGGCGTTGGTCAGCGGACCAGCTGGCAGCTGGAGCAGTGGGCGCATCATTAGGGAAAGTTATGTGTAAATTAATGGGTTTAGTTTTCGCCGTCGGTTAACGAAAGTGCTTTCAGGAGACGGTTAGTAGCTGATTATCTTTAAGAGTTACATACATAATTTTGTTGCGGCTCAAACAAGCCGTAGGCTCGTTTCCTATTGAGTCATTAATTGATTGCAGAGGCATTTGGTTGATGTATGTTAGGAATATGGAAATAATACCACACTATAAATATCAACTGGGTGCCGAGACAAATGGGTATCTTTGAATTGATAGCTTCAAAACCGCCCCAATATGATGTGCAATGCTTCTGTATCGCCTTTGGAATGAAGAATTAACTTTTATGGCTCGAAAATGATTTAAAATTTGATCAGCGGATCAGCGGAAGTAACGCTTCAGTTTTAATAAATATACATATTTGTAAAAATAGTTTCAGAGGATTCTTTTGAAAATACAAGAAAAATTTATTGATTCAAGAGAGATTTAAGAAATATATATAGGGGATTATGAAATTTATGACAAGCTTTTGTAATTTGAAAATAGTTAAGAAGCGTTTATAAGAGTAGATATCTGCATTTTAATTAAAACGTATTAGAAAATACTATACAATTAAAATAAATGTAATGTTAATATGAAAATAAAATATATGTAAAATGTTTGCAAATTTATGAAATTATTTGGATTTCATATATAAAATTTAAGAAAATGTTTTTTGAAGTATTTTCAAGTATTCAGAACCACTCTATAAATATCTTCAGTACTAACAACATACTAGTAGACTCAGCAACTTAAAGAATTTGTCGACTTGTTTAAAAAGTTGTATAAGCTCGGTTTAAACTACATTAAACAAGATAGAACGCTACAGTCGAGCAAGCCCGACAGTAAAATAGCCTGTACTCTCCACAAAAAGGAAAAAATTAAAAAAAAAAAAAATTTTTTTAAAATTAAATTATTAAAAAAATGAATGAATTAATTAATTAAAATAATTAATTAAATTAAATTAGAATACATGTTTATGTTCAGTTTAAACAGCATACATTTACATCACGTACCTATGCGTGTTTATATGCGTGTATGTATGCAGCACAAAGTTAAACCAAAGCAGCAACAACAACAACAGCTGCGGGCAGCGCTGCCGACAGAGGCAGCGCATGAGCAGCGATTTTACTTATGGCTATAACTTTCTTCAGAATTGACCTATCATGATGAAATTTGGCACACGGACACATTAGTACTAACTGGATGTACCTACCAAAATTGATTTCAAAATTCCGAGAATTACGGAAGTTATAAGAAAAAATACGAATTGCGGGGGAGTGGGGGGGTGTATCAGAAAAAATAAACAAACTCGTTCTGCCTAGGGCTTATAGGAACCTTGATACCAATTTTGGTTATCCTAGCTCTTGTACTTACTGAGATCCTTGCGCTCATACAGACAGACGGACAGACGGACAGACGGTCAGACGGACAGACGGACAGACGGACAGACGGACAGACGGACATGGCTATATCGACTCGTCTTCTCATCCTGATCAAGAATATATATACTTTGTGGGGTCTGCCACGCCTCCTTCTGTGTGTTACATACATGCGCACAAAACTAGTATAGCCTTTCACCCTTTGGGTACAGGCTATAAAAATGTAAGGCAAAGAATTTAACCTACGAAATATAATGAAAAAAAAAGGATACTTTCCATATACTTATAACACAATCAATCATTGAATTCAGAGCAATCCTAAATTTTTAAGCACGCCCTCAATCACCAACTAGTCATTAATTTCGTGCCGTGCACTGAAGACTAATGCGTTGGTTTTTTTTCTTGCAAACTTTTTGGCGCCCTACCTATTCGTTAAAGTAGCTTAAAGTTTCATGGTCTTGGACATGATGTCATGGCTGATATTGGTCTGGTACATAAGCCATCTTATGAGCACATTAATGCCAGCACCAACACCTACAAGACATGTCTGTGCAGACGGCGGACCGATGTCTCGACTGGTCGTGGCTTGTGTTGTTACAAAGAACAGAAATCCCATTAAATTGAGCGTCAGCTGCTGCTGTGCCCGCCCCTCAGCTCGCCACCATCTTGTTTCATGGCACGCCCTAAGATAAATCGCTCTTAAAAAAAGTGACAAATGCATCAAAATTAAAATTACGAGGTGGCATCGCATGGCCCGAACGACGGGCAGGTTGAGAATAAAGTATAAAGATGAGAATGACATACTCAAGCTGCTTTGTGTTTTGTGCTTCGTGCTTCGAGCTGGTGATGATGATAATGACGATGACGATGAAATTGTTGATAACCTGCCACACGATGGTGATAACGAGGCAGCGAAGAACAAATGATGCTGCCACTGTTCCCGCGGTCCCTCGCTTCCTGCGTGTGGTGCTGATAATGATTTTGATGAAGTTTATTGCTCGAGTTGTTAACGTTCTTTGGTGCAGTATTTGTTATTGTTGCCGTTGGTTGTTTGTGCGTCAAATGCGTTAATAAAATTTGTTAACTGCCATTTTTTACACAATTTCCGGCTGTCGCAGTTCGTTTCCTCATGGCCGTGGCCATTGTGGAACTTTGTCCGCTCGCTGACCCGCGGATAACCTGTGGGCCAGGCAAAGCATTTTCTTCCACCAATTTTGCGTCGCCGCTTCAGGCATCGCCGCCTATTAATTTATCTAAATGATTATGTATTTTCCGGACATTGAAAGTGAAAGCGCGTGGCGAAAGTATTTGCCTTTCATTCGCTTTATTGTTTCCTATAATTTCCATTGCCTACCTTCAGGCGTTGCCCGTTCTGCTCGTATACGCAGCAGAAAACCGTCCGCATCATGCTGACTCGTCCTTCGTGAAATTTGCATGCCAACGTTTGAAGACAACAGCAGATCTCCTAGCAAAGATAACCCATCATTTCGACAGATTCACTCGAGCTTCAGGCATTAAAACTATGCAGAAAAAAAGCAACAGCAACAGAAATTCAAAAACATCTCCTTTGTGTTGGAATTTCAAAAACTGTAGGCAAATAATGCTAAATAACTGTGACGCAAGGGAAAGATTTCAATGTGAAAATAAATCAATACACATAAACCATTCGCTAAACGAGAAATCATTCATAAACTCATTATACTTTATACTCCATGCATATTTATAAAATTACGAGCTATTTGTTATTTTTGTGCATCATTAAATATACTCCAAGAGGAAAATGAAAAATTTTATAATGCAGTAAATATTTATTTATTTATATTTCTACCTTCCTGGTGCACGAAACATTTTCAATAAGTTTTTAACAAAATTCAATTGAATTTGGATTTACATGTTTGTGGGCCTGAATTAATTTTAAGTTACTTTTCGGGCCATGAGTGCTTCAGAGTAACAAAACTTTGCACTTTGGGCCAACAATACAATTCCGTTTTGCGACTCGATGAAGAAAGGAAATAAATTAAAATCGAATTAAGCTTAAATGTGGCTAAATAAATTATTGTTTGAATATAGCAATGCCGCCGTCCACATGCCCATACACATTTTTGATTGGCAGATTGATTTAGAAAGCCACACCAAACACATCAATTGTTGCAATCGGTTTGAAAATATATACTCCATGCTAAATATTAACAAAATAGTTAATTCATTTTGATGATTTGCCTTACTAAAGTATTGATTTTACTTACACTAGAATATCAACATTATTTAAATTAACAAAAATTTGTGAGAAATAATAAATAAGAATGTGAAATTTTCAATTTTTTTTTAGCTTAAATGTGGCTAAATAAATTATTGTTTGAATATAGCAATGCCGCCGTCCACATGCCCATACACATTTTTGATTGGCAGATTGATTTAGAAAGCCACACCAAACACATCAATTGTTGCAATCGGTTTGAAAATATATACTCCATGCTAAATATTAACAAAATAGTTAATTCATTTTGATGATTTGCCTTACTAAAGTATTGATTTTACTTACACTAGAATATCAACATTATTTAAATTAACAAAAATTTGCGAGAAATAAAAAATAAGAATGTGAAATTTTCAATTTTTTTTTAGTTTTCTTGCTATTAACTGTGTTTAAATTTATTTCGAAAATCGAATAAAATTAAGCAGGAAATGCAAAAGAAGGATTTAAAGAAGTTATAAGTAATATTTAGACCAAAAAAATTAAATTATTACTAGAATTAATCAATCGTAATAAAGTGAAGCGATAACAAAAACTACAAGTAGCTCGCTTTAGCTGAAGAGTATTTATTTGCTTGTTATTTTAGATTCATTGGTTATTGAATAGCATTGCTGTTAAATTAAAACAAAAGGTTTGCATGCTTGTTTAATTCACATGAAAACTAAGTTTTCTAAGTTTTACTAATGACAAATTTTGATGACAATAACAATCCAGCAATGTGTAAGTAATCACATTCAAATAATTGAATGGCACCCAAATTTTCAGGCAAGGTTGTGCTGATTGTTTACAACTACATCAGATTATATGGATGTTTCCAAGAATAATGCTTTGTTTAAAATACTGTGTAATTTTACATTGGTGTGAAGATTTTTGTATAAATACTCTTCCGAAATAATGATCAATAACTAGGCAAAGCGTAGGAGGTATTCGTTACTATGGAATCCCCATAGTTACAATGGATATAAGAAATGAATAGACAAAAGCCAGATTAGGCTAGCTGCTCAATTTCTTAGTGCCTGAGAAGAGAACTTTTGGCAGCTGCCCAACGCAACTTTAATGAAATTTCTGAAAGTAGCTTCGCACGCAGCCAACTGACTGCCATTTGCAATATTTGCGACGAGAATACCGACGAGGACGACAATTCAATACCACACTTTCATTTTCACTTCCGCCTTGCTGCACTTCCAGAAGGAAGTACAATAAGTACAATGAGAACGACAACGAATTCGACGCGAAGCGACATTGTTTTTAATAAAGCGACGGCGTCGAGAACCCCAGAGTGTTGCGAAACAACACAACAACAATAACGGATGAGCATCGCGTGTAAAGTGGGGGAGACAGAGACAAATTGGGAAGTGGCTCTTGGGCGGATGGTTGTGGGGATGTAAGAGGGGAGGGGTCATATAGATAGTGAGTGTGCTAGCAAGTCAAATAAAAGCGAGCAACAACTTAATCCCTTTGGCAAAACAATTGCCAAGATGGCAAAACTCTTAAGTTGCTTGTAGATACTTTTAAATTCAAACTAAGAGCAGATTCCCCCAACCCCAATACCAGCCCCATCGCCTTTTCTTTCTCGCTCGCTCACTGGCAAAAGTTTAGACAAATCTAACTTATCTTTTTGTGTGATTTTCTCTTTACAGTTGGAGACTTGAAGCAGCAGGAGGGGAAGTGAAGCTGAACGGTCACGCAATTAGCAATGAACAAAATATTAAGTCAAACTTTAGCTGCATAAAGACACACAACGGGAAAAATCGAAAGTGGAGACGTCTGAGGAAATGTTTGCCTAAGTGGCACACTTCCGCTCAAGCTTGCCATGAATTGAGCAAAAAGTAAACATCAACAACAGCAAGAGCAGGAGCAGGAGCAAGAGCAGGAGCCGACTCATAACGAGGCGGCCAAAACAATATCTTAGCCATGGCCAATCTTACGGCAATAAATGTCTGGTTATCCACAACCACACAGATGCCGCTGCCGCTGCCTAACGTAACAATGCAGCCGTATTTCAATTGGTCCTCCACCACCAGCACCAGCACCACCACCACAGCCCCCTCAACAACAGGAACAGGCACAGTGCCACTCACAACAACAACAACTACCAATGTAGCAGCTACAACGGCGACAAGTATAGAGAGCGAATCGGACAAGCTAATCAACAACGAGCTCGTGCAAATCTTCTTCTGCGTGCTATACGCCACAGTCTTTGTCCTTGGAGTATTTGGAAATGTCCTTGTTTGTTATGTTGTGATACGGAATAAGGCGATGCAAACGGTGACGAATATATTTATCACAAACCTGGCATTATCGGACATATTGCTCTGTGTGCTGGCCGTGCCATTCACTCCACTCTATACGTTCATGGGCCGTTGGGCCTTTGGCCGTACATTGTGCCATTTGGTTTCATATGCCCAGGGCTGCAGCATTTACATCTCCACCCTGACGCTGACCTCGATAGCGATTGATCGGTACTTCTTCATCATATACCCATTTCATCAGCGCATGAAACTGTCCACCTGCATTGGCATTATAGTGGGTATTTGGGTGATCAGCGCATTCGCCACCTTACCCTACGGCATGTATGTGAAGGTCGTCACCGAGGTGGACAACAGCACAGAGATCATCGGAGCGAGCAATGAGACGGTAATAATAGGAGCAGCTGCGGCAAACACCAGCTACGAGTCGACCTTTATAGAAGCTCCCGATACCACATCGGCGGCTCAGGCCTATCTGCAGGTGATGACAGGCGGCTTGGGCGTGACGCTGCCCCCAGACTTGGCCATTACGCGCACCTACTGTGAGGAGAACTGGCCCTCGGAGCAGTATCGCAAGGTATTTGGTGCTATTACCACCATGCTGCAGTTTGTGGTGCCGTTCGTCATCATTTCCATATGCTATGTCCTCATATCGGTGAAGCTGAATGCACGCGCTAAGGCTAAGCCAGGCTCGAAATCTTCGCGGCGCGAGGAAGCGGATCGAGATCGGAAGAAGCGCACGAATCGCATGTTAATCGCCATGGTCGCTGTCTTTGGACTTTCGTGGCTGCCCATCAACATGGTGAACATCATCGATGACTTCTATGTGAAGAGCAATGAGGGACGCTTCTACATACTCTTCTTCTTCGTGGCTCACTCCATAGCCATGTCCTCGACATGCTACAATCCGTTCCTCTACGCCTGGCTAAATGAAAACTTCCGCAAGGAGTTCAAGCATGTGCTGCCTTGTTTCAATCCCTCCAACAACAATATCATCAACATAACACGTGGCTACAACCGAAGCGATCGAAACACCTGCGGTCCCCGACTGCATCATGGCAATGGCGAAGGCGGAGCTGGTGGCAGCCTGGATGCCGATGATCAGGATGACAATGGCATCACACAAGAGACTTGTCTGCCCAAGGAGAAGCTTTTGATCATACCGCGCGAGCCCACCTATGGCAACGGCACTGGAGCCGTCTCGCCCATTCTGAGTGGGCGTGGCATTAATGCAGCCCTGGTCCATACGCGTCAGGCACCGCAACAGGTGGACATCCTGCTGAACGATCGGGATATGAGGCGTGTGCGACGTCGCACCGATGACGATACCGACTACTCCGGCGATGAGCAGACGGTGGAGGTGCGTTTCCGGGAGACCCCCTTCGTCAGCTCCGACAATACAACAGGCATCAGTCTAGTGGAGGCGGCGACGAGCGAGAACTATGAAACGGAACTGGCTGCCAAATTGGTCGGCCAAGGTGCTGCGACAAGTCGCGGCAGAAGCAACTGAGGAAGGGTAAGTTCCACAAACGAATTATTGCAAAAACTCAGTCATTATTTATCTAAAGTTTAAATAGGTAACTTCATAAATTGGGGTAACACGAAACTATGAAAGAATATTTATTGTGAATATTTAATCTGAATTCATGATTGTTTTCCAAAACTATCAAAAATATTGTGCAAGTTGCAACATTGTAAGTGGGAACTAACGTAGCATAACTCTAGTACAAACATTAGTCAGGTAATCCGGCACCCCTGAGAATGAAACGCAGGCCAAAGCCAGTTCAAGTGTTTACTTTGACTTTAAGCAGGTTGCTTTTGCTTCTTGGAAAAAATGGACAGTTTTTTTTTAATTGTTGCCTCCATAATTCTTCTAAAAAAATGTTGAAAAAGCTTTTAAAACTCATTAAAAAGTGATGCAAAAAGTTTAGTAAATAAATATGACCGCCACAACCTACTTAAAACTTGTAGATATCACAAAACAAATAAAAACTTTAAACTATTATTTACCTATTAACTTTTTAATCTGTACTTATGCTGCGTTTTGAGATAGGGGTGTTTAATTTTTAAAAACACAAAAGATCTAATTTTATTCGAAATGAAATTCTTCTTATTAATTAAACAATTTAATAGTTTGAGTCTCTGGAGCCTAGTTCGACTTGTATAAAATATATTATAAATACAATACTTTGAATACAAGTTGTACAAAATAAATCTATATGAAAAATCTAGGCATCTGGCTTGTCAGTTATGAAGATCTCACGTTAGCAATAAAATGTAATTTCGTTCTTATCTGTTATATCGAAAATATTATTTTCATAGTTTACGTTGTGGAAAATAATTCTCTATAGTGATTTCCGCAATAACTTATTTGTGTAATTTGTCAGATTACAATTCCGAAACAACTGTTCCTTTATTTCCTGATAAGTGCGCTTTACAGAAGAACATTTTAACATTTTGTACTTTAAAAAGAAACCAAGAAGTGCGTTTTTAATAATATATAGATTATACTATATAGATTATCATGCAAAATTTAAAAATGAGAAAAATCGAAAATTTTAGGAATATCCAATTTGAATGTCAACAACTATTTGTTCTAAAATGTATGAGAATTTATATTGGAATCCGAAAAGATTTCTGCTTAAAACAAAATGGCAGTGCAAGCTGTTTCCAGACTTACTCAATACTCTCAAAATATTACTTACCACAGTAGTTAAAAATAACAAGACAAACTGCCGATGTGGAAGAATGTAAGGTCCGCCACTTAGGGTTCGTCCACATGTAAGAGAGTTGTACAGATATTACATAAATTTCTGCCAAGTCAGGCGGTATTGCGTTTGATTTTGTGTGCGTGTGCATGGAAAAATGATTCATGAGGAAATGTGCTGAGCAAATCTTTTTGACAAAGCACAACCATTAGGGGCCAGCAGGTGGAAGAGAAGAGACAGACAAAGATAAATGTAGAAGAATTTTATGGCATTTCAGCATATGTAGTTGTATTCCTTTCTGCAAATGTAGCCATCTCTGTGGCACTGCGCATCTGTGAGTGAAATAGAGTTACAGGCTGAAACAGATTTGCAGGCTGACGCAATGCATTGCGAGAAGGGGGAATAGTGCTGCAATGATGTTTACAACAAAGCCGCAACATATGGCAGCACATTTGGCTCTAAATTTTCTTTTTTTTGCCAAATTTCATTGGCGCTGTGCGCATTTCTTGCGGCCTCCACAGCAGATAAAAGCGAGGTTAGTTTAGTCATAAAAGAATTCATATTTGCAAAGTCCCAATTATATACTCGTACTTGTATATATATTTTTTGCAGCTTTTAAATTTGGAATTTAATTAATTTTTAATACCATTGTTAATTCGTTTGACATTCAAATGACATTTTTATTGTCTTTTTGAGACCTGAATTATTTTCAATGCAATTAGGTATACATGCTTGTATTATTGGATTATATAAATTTTTGAATATCCATTTTTTCAATGCCATTATTTCGAAGACAATCAATTATTGCAGAAGCTTTTGTCAAAACATATCACCTTTTCTTATTTAAGTAAATATTTTGGCATATTTAGGTTTAAAACCAAAAAATTATACGAGTTCTAATAAAAATATACAAAAACATAAAGCATCAAAGCTATTAATCGTAGCCAATGTACTCGAAAAACAAAATTTAATGTTTTCATGTGATTGTTAACGAGTCTACAGTCATTTGGCTTCTCCAGTTAATGAAAAGCAGACAACAATAGTACGCTGGTTTCAAAGGTGAAACGTTTTACGAAGCCATATCAGATATGGCAAGAATATGAAATAATTTTAATTATTTTAAATACAAGTTCGAGAAAGTTGCAATTTTAAATCATTGACTATTGTCAACTCGATTTGGCAAAAACGAATAATCTACAACAACAGATCGATCATTAGCAGGAATAAGAAAATATTTAACAACAATTTAGTATTTACTTAATACGCTACCTTTATCTGGGCAGAATATTTTCATTTTATATTTGATTTAAAGTATAAAAGAAGTTTGAAAATGTTTTAAATTAAGCTTGAAAATATAAGTAAATAGAGTCTACCTTGTCAAGCCAGTACTTCTTAGCCTTACCACTCCACCTTACTTTCAACTCGGTTGCGTGTGCAACAAGGCGTATACTTGATGTTGTACACCAAAGAGAAGAAATGTGTAGTAAATCAGCTGCCACGGACGCGTTGCTGGCATTGCCAAAGTTGCCAAAAGTCTGTGCCGTCATCGCATGTAATCTCAACTGGCTCTGAGCCACATAAGACGAAAATACTGTTTTCCAAGCTGGTAATAAAAAACCGGGAGCACCTTGTGTTCGAAATTACTTTGTAGAAAATTCTTTATAGCAAGCACGTTAATTTGTTCTAAGTTTTCGCCCACGATGGCAAAACTTGAAGGTCAGTTGTTGTTGCTGTTATTGTTGTTGTCTGCTCTGGCTTGACGAATGGATGGATGGCTTATAATGGATTGCGGAAATATGAAAAGAGTGTGCCGACAGTTAAGCGACCCTTGCATTCAGATCGGCCGACAGGTGGTCGCCATTAACAAAGGCAACAATAACAAAAAACCATTATCGGCTGAAGTGGCCAGTCTGTTAAGCTGTTTAGGGAGCAAGGAGAGATGGAATAGGAGGATTGCTAAAACAAAGAAACACGAACGCCATCTTAGAATCACATTAAATTATTTGCGCTAAGGCCAACCGTTTATAATAATTTATGGAAAAAATATAGCATTTTATATTATACTATGAGAGGGATTGGCCATATGCGACGCCAATTTAATGGTCACACTCGAGCAGAAACGGGTCGCCATAAAGTTTATAAATAAACAGCGGAATTTAAAATGAATTTACGATATAAATTCCAACAGGCCTCTCTGTGTAAGGCTAATCCGTGCTGGCCTTGGGCAGAATCAATTTCAATTTCATAAAAATTACCTAAATATGCAGATGCTTTGGAAAAAAAGCGACAGTACAGGGACTTACTTAAGCAAAAATATTTACATGTTTCTACATGAATGGCCGCCAGATAAAAAAGCAGAGGCGCATGTTGTAGATGTTGTTTACCTTTTGGACATGTTTGTGGTTTACTTTGAAGACAGACATATAAAACATTTTTGCTGTTGTTTTGCGTATACACGTATAGCATGGAGCGTTCAGTAAGCGTATCATTAGAGTAAGCGAGAGACATGAGAAATGCCTTTAAGTTATGAATAATTCAGCGTAGTCGTTAGTGGCACGTTGGCTAAAGCAAACAAGCGCCAGGGATGCGGCAATAGAAACGAGCTGCCTAATTAGCCATGCAGGGCACTGGGCCATCAGCATCAACATGATGCCCAGGCTCCATGTCCAAAACCCCAGCTAAACGTTGCCACTACCTATGGGCCGTCGGCACTAAGCTCTCGCTTAAATAAACGACAACACCGACAGACAAACACACTTACGCACATACATACTATATAGCTGCACTCACAAAAAAAGTTTCTAGTTTAGTATTACTTAGAGAAAGAAAAGGTCAGTTGCCGCCCACTTTTTATTTTAATCAATGGTCGATATGAACATACTATAATTATTTGAAGATATTTTCGCTTTTAATATGCTTACATAAATATTTTAAGGCATTCATTCGTAGTGTGAATTAAGGCAGTTGTCCAGGTATGCTTGGTAAGCAGTATGCTACCGAGAAATTGAATTCAAAATATCAAAATACCAAATACGAAATAAAACTTTTGAAAGGTTATAAGAACAGCAACAGATAAATTAATTAATTAATTAATTAATTTTTGTTGGTCTTAGTCACAGGGATCCAATACAATGAGTAACATTAAAACAACATTATATTACATTAAAATTAGGATAATTTTTCAAGTACCCAACATTTATGCCATACGTTCGATCTACATATCATTGCCAATGATTCATTGGATAAGCAATGAAGGCATTGTAGAGTCTTTCCCAAAATATACCAGCATCATTTGTCCGTTAGAGATCGAAGTATATTTTATGGAATTGTTTTTTCTAAGCAGCACACGCACAAGGACGAGTTGCATATTTATTTTAATAATATTTTAAAAAGTATATATATTTATTTTGGTTTGCAAAGCATTGTATTAATAATATTCTGATTATGCTACATATTGTACACTCTCCGTTTACAATCACTTATTAGAAAACCTATTTCAGTTGGTTTTTTTTTGGAGTGTACGGGTATCTGAATGCAAAATAAATCTACATACATACTCGTATATGCGATACTCGTATCTATGAAAACAGCCGGCTTACAGAGCAGGGCTTTAGACTGAATCACGAGTGAACGGTAAGTGATATATTTTATGACCATGTCTGTATGCTCTGTGCAACTAATGCTGCATTATGCATGAGAGCTGAAACTGCGAATGGCAATTGTCATGGTGCACATGACTTGGCAGGAGTTGCAGGGAACGCAACAGCTTTAGCTGCCAGTTGGCACAAGTCCATCTTATCCCGCACTACCCTTCGCAGTCTGCCTGTCTCCGTAAACAACATGCCCGTCGAGTTCGGAGAAAACTTTTGTGCAACTAAATTGTTTTTATTATTTAAAATGCAGAGCATCGTGGCAGACCACGCTCACTAATAGCATCCCATATTAAAGGCATGTCAGTGTAGGGCCAGCAGCCCGGGCTAACAAAGTTGGTTGCCCAGATGGATGACGACTGAATTGCATATCAAGCACTTTTTTTTTGCTGCCTTTTGTCAAACTGTCACCAGTTAGTTGCAAATTGTGATAATTCCTGTTGGAACAAAGCAGCGGCGGCTGATAAGCAAGCAACTTGCCAGATTGAGACGCGGGCGTACGGGTGCCACCGAGTTTCTGCAAAAGTTTCATTTATTAAAATATCACCATTTTAAAAAACATTCAACACTCGGCGCAATAACTTTGTCACTTTTATAACTCCGCAGGGGAGTGGTTTTATTTGTTTTTGTAGAACATAATTATCGTTGTTTGTAAAGCCAAAGTTTCTATTTGTTACTATTGCATTAATGGGAGTATATCAGTTTACATGGCTTGAACTTTTCAGTAAATCCAATTAGTAAGTTAAATGAGCAACTCAACTGAATTGAAAGTGAATCATTCTGAGAGCTGTATGTCTAACTACATATTCCATTTTTTGTTGCCAAATAAAGTCAAAGCATTGCAGTGCATCTCAACTTCTATCAACTGTAAGAATATTTAACAATAATCACACAATATTCAAATATATTACACATTTCAAATAAATTGTATTTTATTGT
Source organism: Scaptodrosophila lebanonensis (assembly GCF_003285725.1). Lineage (NCBI taxonomy): Eukaryota > Metazoa > Arthropoda > Insecta > Diptera > Drosophilidae > Scaptodrosophila > Scaptodrosophila lebanonensis. Next base: position 10,428,837 of record NW_022060742.1, on the reverse strand, counting down.
TCACAAAAGCAACATTTATTGAAAATAAATACTTGTACTTTCACACATACTTGTAAAAGCAGAACTACTTGTATACTCGTATGTATAAACTATCCTTTTTAGATTATTGCTTCTTAACCTTAATACTTATAAAAAAATCGTTTGCTCTTATTTTAGTATTTTTTAAAGAAACAATATCAAATACATGCTCAAAATATTGTTCCTTCAAAGACATATTTTTGATTTAATTTTTTTTTTTCAAAGAATACATTTATAAATTAAAGAATTAAAATAGCTCAACTTGTTGTTGTTGTTTAACTGATAATCAGTTGAAAGCAATGTTTTCTGGCTGTGCTGGCTGTTTTAGTAGCTATTAAAGGATAGTCCACTCATACCTACAGTCTGCTAAAATATGAGTTGACATTTATAAATATTGTAGTGTATTATTATTATTTTTTTTATATAGATCCAATACCTACAAGTATATTGAAAGGAGAAAGTTTTTATCTGTTGGCATCCTTTTAGTATTGGCGGTTTTAAATGTTAAGCGACACATTTCCTCCCATGAATGCAAAATATAAAATTCCATGGCACATTTGAACTAAAAGAGCCACCACAGCTTTTAATCAATCACACTAAAAGCACTAAAGCGCGCTGTAAAATCAGAAAGCCACTGTAGTAGGTAGTACGAGTATAATGAAACGGCAGTAAATCAAACACAAGCGTGCCAATGACTCCCGACGAGTATCGTAATCGCAACAGAAAGTGTTCCGCTATTCATGATACCCTTTCCCCGTCAACCAACCACCCGCCAAAACCGACTAAGCGGCACAAATGTTGCGGCATTATTGTTGTCTTTGTGTTGCTTTGGATTTAAGAGCAACAGTAATGGCTGCTTATCAAGCAACACACACACACACACACGAACATGCATATGCACATAAGCTCGCACCCACATACATAATACGCACATACGAGTATATAGAGAATAACATTATTTGAATATGTACTTACACTCGACGCGAAATGTGTTCGACATTGACTTGCAATAAAAGAATTATTGCCTCGCATTATTTTTTGTCCGATCGCTTAGGCGGATTTGAAGTGTTATGAAACATGTGTTTCTGGCTTTTGGGGTGGCTTATGTGTGTGTGTGTGTGTGTTCGTGTTTGTGTTGGTGTTTGCCATTGCCAACTTAATGACATGCATTTATTTTACAATTGGCTGCCAGCTTGCGGATAAAGTTGTACAGGCAAAGGCCGAGTCGGGTCATATATCAAATGGGGCTGGCTGTTAAATACATAGGTCGACGGGATTGACAGTCGGACAGTTGTTGAAATAAATACGTTTAATGAAGTTCCACAATGGCAAAGCCAACGACAACAGGAAATGCCTAATTGATGGCTGAAATATCCGAAGAGTACGACTACAAGTATATATATATATATATGTATATATACTATAGCCTCACAGACAGACAGACAGTCAGTAAGTCAGTCAGTCATTCATACAAGCTGACAGACAGTTGATGTTGTAATCGATAAGCGACAGCTGCTGCTCGCCGATTGTGTAATTAGTAGGAAATAAATACTGTGCTGAGTGCTGAAAATCGTACTACCGTGTTACTCTGTGTCAATATGAGTGAGTGGAACGATAAAGATGTGCCGAACTGACTCCTGAATACCCTTCTTCCCGCTACATCCTTTAAAAGACAAATAATTTGTTGTGCCACTCATTTCTAGGTTAGCTACTAGGATATAACCGACAAATTTTGATCAGCTTGTGGCGAGGTACTTTAAATACTATAACTTATATCGGACATACAAATTTTGGTTACGACTAACCCGATTTCGCAGACAGGTATTCTGAACCATTATATGGAATTTGTATAAATGAATGAGTTTAAATAGGATTTCTAATAAACTTGCTCTCAGGCAAGTCTACACACCAAGTTTTGTGCCCGTAATGGCTGTGACTGTAGTGGTTCAAAAGTTTAAGCCTACCTTTTTGCAAAAATCTAGATTATTAGTTAGCTTGAAGTATTTAAATCAAATGGGCGGTAATTGGGATATATTGGGTCCTTTGGGTCTTACTTTTTGGAAAACCATAGACTATTATTATTGTATTAATTTATTACACACTTTGTCAAAAATGTATTAAGCCATTTCATATTTCTTATATATTGTGGGAGCACTTTGAATAATTAAATTTACTATCAAACAAATCTCGTTTTTCTTCTCTGAATTGAAATTTCTTTGAAATATGTACTTATTTAACGAAACTTTGTAAAATGGATTTTTTTAATGCATATAAGCCACCATTATCCGCTGAATCACAAACAGCACAAGGACAACATTAATTGTGCATCCAGCAAAAAACTAAAATGAATCGATAGGAGATTGCAATTAAAATGTTTTTTTTTTCGCACATTCTCCAAGCGGTGTTAACAGCGGAGCAGAGCGAAGGGGGAAAGCAAAGCGAATAAATTCTCTTTAAGCTGGCAAGCCGTCACGTTTCAAATACGATGGCCACCTACCAATATATTCTCGTTGGCGTTACCAGAGCTAATCAGACTAATGTGTGCGCCAGCAGCAGTGCCAACAACAGCCTTTCGCCAATTAAGCAATTACGTTAACAAGCCTTTATTATAGCACAGCCATGTATATGCTATGGGAAGTCAGGAGGAGGTTCACAAATGCGTGCCTAGGTGTTGAGCAAACAATTAAGACAAAGTTGAATGACAATAATATGGGTATAGACAAGGAAAATTGCCAGCTGACAGAACTGCGGGCTGGCAGATTTAAAGTGTTCGGCATTAGCTGAAAAGCATCTATCCTGCCCACGTCGAGTTGCGTGCCCAGCGGGATGCCAAGTTCGGCGATGGCCAATTTTTCAAGCAGCTTGAGGTTGTGGCCCCATTTCCTTGAGCAGCACGTGAACATAAATTTTCATACCTACTCTTTGTTTGACAGATCAGACAATAGAGGACGAAAACAAAAATAAAACAAAACAACTGGGCCAAGCCCCAAGGAGTTTCAACCCGAAGAAAAGCCCTACATACGTCAAAATGTTTTGTTTTTGTTGTCTTCACACATAAAAATAAAAATGAGGGCCATAACATTTATTGACTGTCGTCCGGTCTCGGCATCGGCATCGGCTTGAATGCGTTTCTAACTATGTTAAATAAAGCATAAAAATTACAGCAGGACATCAAATAGCAGCAGGCGAGCTGCCTAATCCTCCAAAACAACACTCATAAACACCCATACACATCAACAGTTCGGAACCATTTTTTTACATTTATTTTTATTTTTTTTATTTGGGTTGCCGTCAATGAGGCAACGATTATTGCAACTTTGACAAGGAAAACAGAAACAGACAAACAAACCCGGAAGACAAACAGACAGCATCAGTGATGATAATGATGAGGAATTTCGATAATAAAGCTGATGGAAACGACAATATTTCTGGGCTTAAGTAACCATTTCGAGCCTTTAACGCATCAAAAGCCTTTAGACTTATGTTCGCGTTCGCGAGCAATTCATCCAACTTGACGATTGAAGATTGTTGCTAGCGTATGACATACAGGGTGACCGACTATCTTCAAAATTCTCTGTGCATAGGTAGTAGTATTTATAAACCTCCAGCCGGTTAACACTTAAACATTGACTGGTTATTTGAATGTGAAAAATTTTAATTTTAATTTAGTCCTCACCTCACAGAAAAGAGTAATATAAAAACGATGTTAAAATAAACTTTATATATAGTATATTGCGGATGTAAATTATATGTATTCAGAACTGGAAGTATTATTAATATTATTATTATTAAGTGAAAAGTTAACAGTGATATCAATAGATTCATTTGCATAAAAACTTCTGGGGCAAATAAAACTCACGCCAGCCAATTAAATATTGTATAACAAATATCTTGAAAATAGCGAAAAACTGACTAAAAATAAGATTCAGATATTAAAAAGTATTTGAGTTTGAGACTTATGAATTTATGTGGGAATTATTTCTAGCTATACACTATACAATAGCTGCAAATTTTGCTTTCACATTTGTCGGATGTAAATTATAAGTACGAACTCTTCATGTTATTAAATATTTAAATAACTAAATTAATTATTATATTTGCATATTCTAGGATATGCCTAGGATATAGCCTTGACATGAAATATAATTTGAAATGCTACAATTATTCGCAGCAATTCCATATTTAGCAATAGATTTAGTACACTTAGTATTAGCAGTGTTTCCGGTTGATTTTTCATTTAAGAATATTATTTATTGTTGTATTTAGCTACAACAGCACATTATTATTCAAATGAACCATTTCAATTATTAACAAATATTTCTAAATTCCATTTCATCCATGCTTTTCATTCAGGAACATTGCAGATTTATTACTTTATTGTTTTTACGAAGTTGTTTTCTTTTAGGAATCAGATAGCTTTGATATTCTCTATACAAGTTCATCCCCCCCTTTAATTTTTTTTATAAATAAATTTTGCCACGCAACGTGACCTAATCTTAAATCTTGCAAATAGAAGCCATAATTATATCATTTAATAATACAAGTATTTAACATTGTTGTTCAATACGCTATTAATCATATAGTTGGCATGTAGATAAAAGTTTATTTTGTTCATTTTAATTGCATTTATTGAGCATACAAACAAGAAACTAAAATCTCTGAAGCTCAACATAAATTCCAGGTTTCTTGCAAATATTAATGTTTTTGGTATTTTTGCGTCAGCACATTTTGGTCACCCTTCCTTTTTGGCATACCCCAGACAATGAGAGGATGTGGAAATGTCCGTGTCACGTTCCCATTGCTATGCCACGCACGTAGCACAACAATCGCACAAAATTTTTGTTTGACTTGACTTGGTGGTATTTGGAGGGCGGGTCGGAACTGTTCCTAATGGCAGATATGGGTGGCGGCTTTGTTTATTGATGAAAATTGTCTATAACTCCGAGTGGCGTTTATGTGCAATTAAATGCTGTAAAATGTAAAAGGTTGAGTTCGAGCTGCCCAGTGGCAGGTGACAGACCAGGATAAGGCTGAGCACGTGCCCTGCTCATGCCATTATACCATGATAATTGGAGTATAAGGGATGTGGGGGCCATCTTGGACAAAAATAACGCACACACTTAATTTATGCATTACGCGTTTTTGAACTCTGGCCACAACAGGGACGAGTCATGGTTAATGCTATGAGACAGCAAAGTCAGTCTTCTAGCCAAATTGACTGCTCAGCCGACTCGGCCGAGGGCGTAGTACAGCCAGTCGGCTGCCTTATCTATTGTGACGAGAGCGTGTGTGTTTATGGGAGAGTGTGGGTGTCTGATATGCTGTTATCAGAGTCTGCATTTGTGTTGACAGCGCAGCTTAACGCCACTTTATATGAGCCAAACGCAATCCCACACTTGCGTACACACCTACAAGCGTACTTCCCCTCAACTTGACAGAGACCTCACAGCTGTAGCTCCGGCTGTGGCTGAAGCTGACAGTAGCCGGCTATATGGCTTGCGTCGTCATTAGGAACTTTATTAACAGTTAATTAAATTTTGTGTTTAATGATCGCAGTCGAGGCGTTACTGCCGACGGCTATGGCGGCAGAAGCTATGACTATGGATGCGGATGAGGTTGAGGATGTGGCTGCGACTGCGTCTAGGCAAGCACTTATAAAAATGCTTGCGGCTTTGCCTTTATTAAAGTTGAAAAGGCAATTGTTTAGCTGTCTAGCTGAGATTAGCGGATACTCGTATAACAGCGGGGGCTGTTTCTATTGCTCCTTTTCGTTGCATACGCATTTAAGGCAACAATTAAAAGTTTAATGAAACGGAAAATGTTTCAGTGTTGTGATGAAACAATGGCTCTCTGTTCAAATAGAATACGAGCATACTATGAAATCGATTCTACGTAAGAATACGCCATTGCTATAAAAGCGAATAAGCAAGTCAAGAAGTGCTCAAGAACTTGGTTTTACAGAAAATAGTTGTTACGAATTTGTTACCCCTAAAAAATTGGAGTCTTAAAAAAACCTTTGGTTAACAAGACAATTTTCAGTAAAATTTTTCAACAAAGACAAACCTAACGTATTTATGCAATCACTTGAACAACTACAACCTATCTTTTATCTATAAAATGCGTTGATTTTATCTCTCCAGTCCAGACACACCAACAATGAAATTGTTGGGAAAATATTTTTAAACATATAAACTTGTCTGAACGCCGCCTTGGGAGTGCGCCTTGTTCATGGCTTCAAGCGCTAAGTGGCGCCACTTTAAGTCGCCTTTAAGCAGCAGCAGGCATTGGCTGTGGACCTGCCATCATTCACATAATTATGCCATGGCAAGTAGGAAAACAACACGCTCGTAAAAAATAAAAATGCCTAGCAAACAACTTTGGGGAGGCAAAAAGTAAACAACAAAAGAGAGCCTAAGAGGCTGGGCACCCAGCCAGCCAGCCAGCCGTTGTAATTGCTGTAAACAGTTGGCAGAGGCGGCGCACGAGCGGCAGACACCTGTCAGCGGGTTAGGCGTGGGTGCGCGTCAAACTTGCCTAGATCCACTCGAGAGGCCATGCCGACAGCTACAGCAGCGGCAATAACAAGAACAATGTGGCCTGCAAACATTCCGTTGTTTATTCTTTTCAACGCCATTTCTTAATTTATGTGCAAAGTCGACAAAGCAAAAGCAGAAAATATGAATTTGGATAATAACGGCTGCAAAGGCACAGGCAGCCATAACTCTGAAGTCTAGAGGCGTGAGTGAAGCAATTTTATGGCACTTGAGAACCAACGCTTTAAAGAAAAATGCAAAATATTTAAGAGTTAAAATGAATCTCGGAGTTAGAGTTTGGCATCCAGCTGAGCATCACATACGTGATGTTCGCCAAAAATGTTCACATGTCAAAGTTTTCACACACGAAGAAATAAAACAAACATACTCGTATAGGAGGCAAAGAAAGTTGTTAGACAAGGCTGCCTGCCTGCTCGCAGGCACATAAAAACACATGGGCGTGGCTCAAAAACCTGACAGCTGTGCGGCTTATAATTTATGGCCAGGTTGCTTTTGCCGAGGCGGAAGTTCCATTTGCAGCACTCAGCTGGGAAATGACAAATGGCAAGAAATAAAAGCCCACGCAGACAGTTCAGTTCAGCCCAGTTCAGGGTATTTTTCCTAAAGATTGTGTCATTAAAAATGTAATTAAAGCACAACCTAGCCAGCCGGCAAGTCTCTCCTCTCTGGCTGTTTGCATGTTGGATAGACTGGCAAGCAGACAGGCAGGCAGGCAGACAGGCAGCTTGCCAAACCAAAATCAATCACATTAAATCAACACAGGGCACAAAAAATGTCATCAAAATCAACGCAAAGCAAACAAGTCGACAAAGGAACGCACCCACACCCGCCCGCACACACACACACGTGCACGGAGGGACAAAAATGGCAATAACAACAACATTGCACATTATCATTATTTTAATCAAAGTTGACTGCACTTGTAGCGCGCGCGTCTGAGCGATTGATATCACTGTCAGACACAAGCACACACACACACGCGCAGCCTGAACTTTCCCTCAGCCCACAAAAGTATGCTACACATTTTTATATAGCACAGACAGCGCGTTGAGGCGACCGACCTGCATGTCATTAAGCTATACGCAGACTTGCTGAAGACAACCCAAATAATCATTCATTTTGCGCGGATTCCTTTTTCCTCTGTCTTGATTTTCTGTTTTTTTTTTTCTCAAGCCAGCAACGGACGATAATCATTGGCAAGCACAAAGGACAGTCGTATGTGGTAAGCGGGAGTAGAAGGTATTACACCAATCGAAATGTCTGTGCTGGAAATAAAGCAAAGCACTCGCTGCTAGTAGCTTTAAGTATTCCGCTTTAAATATAATATATGTACATAAAAGGGTTCACTTTTGATTTGCAAAGGTAACCACAACAAACAAACATACAAACAAGAAAGAAACCAGCAAGTACTCTACATATAAAATGAAAGAAAAACTCTCAATATAACAGCCCAACTTAAGCTCGTTCGGCAACTGCTCTGGCCCGCCCCTTAATGACAACGCATGGCATAAAGAAAAGGTACAAATTAAGTAGACTTAAATGCGCCCCAAAAGCTTGCCTTTCCGCCTCCCCATCCACCTCCTGAAGACCACGAGCTTGGCGTTGATAATTGAAATGAAATTTTCTGCCAATGTGGCTTGGCAAACACCAAGCATAGCAACAACAACAAAAGCACAAAAACAGCAGCAACCACAAGCCAGGTAATCTTTGCCAACAGCCAAGCACAGTATACAATACTGTTTAACTAGGTGCATAAAACAAAATGTGGCAATTTTTAGAATAATGATTAAGAAAAAGAGAACCCTTACGAAAGTTAAACAATGGGAATGAAATGCAATTCAATTGCACAAATACATTGAAACACTTGAATTTAGAAAGTAAAGCAGGTTTTTCAAATTGTTCATGAAGATTCCATGTTTTTTCTAAGAATTAAAGTGTTTCTTGGACTCGATTTGAGCCTTTAATACACACCTTCGCTTAATAGTTACGGTTTTTCAATTTAAAAGCATACAGCTTAAATATATTCAACAAAATATATTGTGGTTTTCTTTAACCTAAATAGTGAATTGAGAAATACAAGTAATAATTTGCGTTAATTTTAAATATTATACGAATGACAAGCTCATAAAGAAGTTAAACCCGTAATTTATGGCATATTTTATCCTCAAAATTGAATTATTATTATTTCTTTATTTAAGATCCTGGGTTGGCCAATTACTACATTTTATGATATTGATTAATCAATCAATTATAATGATTGCGGCACGGCTCGAAGCCAGAGAACATACTCTGGACCACATTATTTGAGTATTTTTTGCACAATAACTAAACAAAAATGTCTGCACTTATATAGACACATTTTTCCACTGTACCTTGTGCTTTGGTCTTTGTTTGTTTCTACATCTTTTGTCGCCCTCTATGGCGTGGCAAGTGGCAGGGTTGCCACTACATTGGCAGGCGCAGGCAACCGCTTTATTAAGTATTCATTATTGTCAACTTTGATTGTACTTTGTGACTGGACTGACTGGTGGAGGAGGATGAGGAGGCGGGAGGGAGGGGCAGCTACATAGTAAGTAAGCGCAATGAGTGAAAAATTACTTTGCGCTTTGTTAGCTTTTTGTTGCTTTGCGACAGGTGCTGAACTTCCTTGTGGGGGGAGTGCGGTTTGGGGGTTGAGGCTGAAGTTCTGTGGGCTACTTGGTTAGGTAAAACATTAATTGCCAACAGCATTAATGTTTATGTAATTAATTTCAATGACTGGATTTAGTTTCTTATACGTTTGTTTCCCCTAAAGCGCAAAGTGTTTCAAAAAGTTATGCTTTTCTAAATGTTGTTGTTGGCATTGTGGTCGCTTTATTGCCGTGTTGTTAGTTGTAGCACTTAAGGAACTTTTACGCAAAAACAGAGAAAATCAATAAGCAAAGCCATAAAGCATTCGTAATACGCAATAAATAAATTCATGAGCCTAGCCACAAAGGCGACCATCCAGAAACATTGCTTGGAATGAGAATTGGCAGGATGTCTCCGTCTGCCTCAGTCTGCACTCCAGTGACATTTCTCAAGTCGCTTCTGGAAATTGAAACCCACTTCAGCTTCTTCTGACTCCCCACTTCCAAAATGCGAAAAAGATGGCGCGCCGATTTATTTGCCCGGCTGCAGGCAAAGAAAGTTAGACAGCCGTAATTTACTGCCGCTCGCAATTGCGATGCTGAGTGGCTTTTAAGTTGCCGCAATTAGTGCAAGCGCCCGGCATAAGCAAATTCATAACACACTTGCCTTTCGTGCCCCATGGAATTATGTCCACAGAAACCAAAAACAACACCACCGCCTCGCAGACAGACTATGCAAGTTGACTCGACGATGAATGTCTTCTTTAATGAATTGCATTTGGCAGATAAAAGTATTTATATGTACGAGTATATAGAAAGCATGTACTCTGCTGATTAGTATACGCTAATTAGGCGCAGCATTGACGGGCGGGTAACCATAAAAGATTACTTCTCAGAGCGAGAAGTTCAGCGAACACAGCATGTATAAAGGTTAAGAATTACTGAGTTCAACACAAAGATGAAGAATAATTGCTTGGTTCTAAATATTATGTTGCATTCATAAAGTGTACATAAAGAAAAGAAATAATGAGAGAGAAGGTATATTAACATTGAAACTCTAAATTAAATTTTAAAAACATTAAAAAAAGGTTTAAGTTATTTCTAAACAAGAAAATAATGCTAAAGTCGAGCGGCCTCAACTCTAAAAAATTTCATTAATTAACTTAAATGTAAAATATTATACAATTTCAGCAGCATACATTTACATCAGAATCGGGTCTATGTGTGTTTATATGCGTGCGCAAAGTTAAGTTAATTCCCCCACCGTGATGGATTCGTTATTAGATATTTTTGTCATTTTTAAGGCTGTTGTATTTCTTTAGTTTTATTTAGTTTAAGTTCTCTATTGTATTGATTTTTTTTATGTACATCGACTGCATTGTTTGTCTATTAAATAAATAAATAAACTGAAGCAGCACCAACAAATACAGCTGCGGGCAAAAACAATTGCATACTTTTTTGAACAATTTCATAAGCTATTTCTTCAAATTCTCAACTGGTTAAGGCCACATTCAATTAACATTGCGCCCATAAAGTTCATTTCCTTAAGAAAAATTCCAATCTTCATTTATAAAGTACTTTTTTTTTCATATAATTGCTTTTTTTATTTTTTGCTTAATCACAGAATTTATTTTCTTGTTTGTTACGGATATAAATGTTTTTTGTTGTTAATTTGCATCTTTGTACAAAATTTGGAGTCTCTAGCTCTTATAATTTCGGAGATATAGGGGGAACCCGATGGAAAGTCAAAAAAAATAACAAACTTGCATAACGTACACACATAAGGCATCTTTATGCAACATTTTTGTTCGTTACGGATATAAATGTTTTTATACCCTGTACCCAAAGGGAGAAAGGACGAGTTTGTTCAGTTTTTCTGATCCACCTCCCCAATCCCCCCCTATTCGTGATTTTCTATAACTCACGTAATTCTTGAAATTTTGAACTAAAGTTTGGTAGACACATCCAGTTAGTGATGATATATCAGAAAGAAAGTTATAGCCATATAACCAGGCCCAATGCACACATACATACATATGTACAAGTACACAACACGCAAAGACACGGTTCTGATGTAAATGTACGTATGCATGTATCGAATATTTTATATTTAATGTAGTTAATTAATTAATTAATTTAATTTATTTTTTGTGGGGTGGTACAGGGTATTTAAGAGTTGAGCATGCTCGACTTTAGCATTCCTTTCTTGTTTGTATTCTTTTATATATCGCAAAAAGCTAAATTGAAGTTCGGTGAAGAACTGAAGATTTTTCAAATAAACTTTAGACATAGTTTTCCCTTCATTGGAGCTTAAATTTTCAAAAATTCCTTCTTAGTGCGCACCTACACTATGATAGGATACTTGACCCTATTTCAGCTTTCTAGTTTTTACCGATTGGACTGTGGGCTGTTGACGCGGTTTCCCTTTGTACCACAACATTTTTTTACAGGAGAACTCTTATATTTTAGGCCCCAAGAAGAACTTCAAAAAACCAAGTATGCAGTTTTTCTTGAAATTATTCGGAGAGTATACAAACTAAGTTTAAATCGGTTGGAAAATGCAGATTTTTCATATAAACTTTGGAGCCTATTTTTGCCCCTTTGGAGCTAGAATTTTCCAAAAGAGTCCAAATTTGAGCTTCCTAGCTTTTACCGACAAACTGTTTTATATATATATATATATATATATATATATATATATATATATATATATATATATATATATATATATATATATATATATATATATATATATATGCAATACAGTCTTATAAAATCCAAATAATCCCACAAACAGTTTAAAACGAAATACATGCTTGTATGAATAAAATGTGTAGGCGAAGCAGCGCAATACTTTACAACAAATCCAGTCGAAATTTCATCTTAATTATTTATGTTTTTACAAATATGATTTCAAATCATCTTAGAGCTTATGGTTTGCCATACAACTGTCTATTAAATGCTGTTGGAAGTTCCAAGCTCTGTAACACTCAAACAAACAATAAGTTAGTTCCGTGAAATGACTGCTTTCGTGTTTTAAATTGTCAAAACATATCCCTGAAATGGATGTCAGTTATCGAATATCAAGGCTGTGCCAATTGCTCGCCTTTGCCAGCAAATGTTTTAATTCATTCGAGTCTGACGCTGACAGCGATGACATCATCTTCAAATACGTACACATTTACGACCGAATTATTCTTGAAAAAATAACAATCGAATAATTCTGCAATAAATAATAATACTTATGTAATATCACCTTATTGCTAAATATGCGAGGCATCACACTAAGCACTACAAATGCTGAGTGTTTGCATGAGAAAAACATTTAAGAGCAATGAAATTTAATGAGTAAAAAGTGGGGCATGAAAATCGATGAAGCCACTAGCTGGGGCAGGCGGGGAATTGGCGGTAGCCGCATGCCTAAAAATCTACTATACTCGTATACTTGATGTATTTTTAATTGCTGCATACATTACAATAGATTTGCATTACATCATGACCATATGATGTAAGACACAAAAAAAAAGAAGCCAAAAACTGAGCAGCTTCTACGCACACAGATACACACGATGGCATACATTTGTGTGTGAATAAATATTCATTACTGTGTGATATTGAGGCACATGCAAATATTTGTTGTTGTTTTGCAGGACACAAAAAAGGGCTTCAAGTGACGCCCACGCAATGAACAAAAGCCCTACACGCTCGTGTCCGCAACTCACGTCCAACGAGCTTTGAATGAACTCATTACTTCGCTATGGTCTTCCCCCTCCAGCACCCCCTCCCCACCTTCTGAAAAAAAGGCAAAAATGTTGACACTGATTTCTGTCTCTCGCTACAGCGCCCAAATGAATGGCTTGGCTTTTAATTTGATGACCCACTGAAAAATGCGTGCCGAAAATGATGAAAAATTTTGCACGCGACTCTAAAGAGTATGCGTACTAAACGCAATGACCCCTCTAAGCCACTCGACTTAATATTGTTGTTGTTCTCAAGCTCTTGAAATATGTTTCGTCATAAATTTGTTTGCATATCGAGGGGCTGCTTGACGGTCATGTCCCAGACTTATTTATGCGCACAAATTATGTGGCATTATTTTAAAATATTAACTTAAAGTTATATAATATTGTTCACCACCACCAGCACCATCAACAACAGCATTAACAACAAGTGGCCTCTGGCGCCTTTAATAATTGTTTTGTTTCCTTTAACTTGCAGTTTTAGGAGCCACTCGTCATGTTTGTTTGTTCGCGCTAGGGATGGCCAACCGAATTGCAATTGGTTTTAAAGTATAAAAGTACAATGAAAACACCCATATAGAATATATATAAATTGAACATAAATATGAATGGAATAATAAAAGAATTTCTTTATTATTTTATAATATAAGTAGATATCGAGTATTGACATTTTCTTGCAAGAACTACAACTTTCTATTTAAAAAACAGGAGTAGCAACTAGAAACTTGTAAAAAATTCGCAAAGATATAGAAAAGTTTTAAAGCATATGTAAAATATGTGTCTTAATAGAAAACATAATAATATAATAAGAAATTTTTTATCTTTATTAAAAAACGCACATTTTTTATAAGAGCTCTCGAAGTAAAAAAGCAAACTAGTTTTAATATTTTGACAATTTTACGATATGTAAGAGAACAGATATTTTCAAAAACAGCTACGTTTGGACTTTGAGGACACCAGTCCATCCTTAAATGTAATAGCTTTCCCGTTGAACACTAAACAATGACGATAAGAAATGTCCTTTAACATTTGTTAAACATGCCATCACCTCTCTTATAATTTCATACTAATATTTGTTTGATTAGATCAGGATTAGCTTTGGTGATTGAAAGAACAGAATAAAATTACTTGTTTGCTTTAGAGCAAAAACACCTCTCTTAATATATTTCAAATTATATATTATCTATATGCTTTTTGCGTTTTTGATAAAGTTTCAAGACTTTCTCTCAATACTCAAGGATTAATCACGCACTTCGTGCATCTCTAGTCCACATTGTCTGTTAAATAAAAGTTCAGAGGGTACTTTGGCGTGTCGTAGGTTCCCCAGCGCGCATTTTAGACAAAATTAAATTTTCAATTTCTTTTTTGTAATCATTTCTGTTGATATCCAAGTTTCGTGCACGCACATACATACGCACGCGCAAATAAAAAACGCTCACTCATACCCACACACACACACACGTGCTGATGGCAGCCACACATTACTGTGGGGAATCGTCCTCCCACATCCACCCCATCAGAGTGCTGCCCGGTCTGTAGGTTTTTGCTGTACATTTGTTCGAGAGTTTATAAAATTAATTTGCTTGCGGCGAGCACCGAGTCAGCTCCATTAATAAGTGGCCAGAGCACTCATTTTATTTTGTTTTTAAAAGTGCTGTTGCTTTCATTTTTCCATTCGCAGAACAGAACAGACGTACGGTGTCTGTGTGTTTAAAAGACAACGAAAAACAGATTTCATTTCTATTGACTTTCAACGATTTAATAATGTATAAATTGCGTCGCTGGGGACTTGGATAGCGACTCGCATATCAGTCGTTTCTTATATTCATTGTTAAAGTGTGTGTGTGTATGAGAGAGAATTGATTGATATGCAAAACCTGCGAAAGGAATCTGCACAATTTTTTGTCTAACGACGAAGAGAAGGAACAAACAATCTCCTAAATTATGTATACACGTCGGTAGTCAATTTAAGCAGACTTTGAAGAAAGTACGTGAGGAAAATAGAACAGTACGATTGCAAAAAGGCCGTTTCCTATTAAACAAATGGAAAACTTCATCCAATCTAAAACATACAAAACAAAAACGCTGTCAATTTTTTTAGCTGTTGCGAATTTACGCGAATGAGCCGACACAGTTTCTTTCTCAAAGTCGTAAAAACTTAAGAGTATAAACCTAGATAAACAAGTTTTTTTTGTTAGCGGTGGAGGTTGACTCTTAGTTTGTGAGAATATCAAAACTTTACGAGATATTATGCCTATAAAAAATGATTCTTTTTATTGATGACGCATGCGAACCAATCAGTATTAAAGTCTTTAAAAATACACAAATAATTCTACATTGTACCTACCCAGGAAAAATCCCAATAGAGCTAGTGGCCAAAAGTAGTAATGCCAAATATTTGTGCTTACCTGGTGATCTGGTTAATATCCTGGAAGAAGATTAAAAAAAAGTGCATTTAATACTATTAATATGTTAATTAATGCAAATGAGTGTTTTCATTTAATTCAGTTAAACTTAATTAGTGTTTTAATATCCTTAATCTGTTCAGCTTTTAACCAGAAGCAATTAAATGCAGAACAAAGCAGCAAAAAACTGAAGCTTAATACACATATAATTCTCTTCTGTTGCATCAACAACTGTAATAAAATGTTTTGATGGAAAAATGCTACTTATGTAATTTTTATCCCATCGACATTGCAATTCCATTAAAGGATAACAAATATGTAGAAACATTTCGCTCTGCTCCTTCATTATTAAAATAGCATGCTGTACAAATTTTAATCAAGTTGGAATTGCAATGGCATCATGTTTCATGACGTCACGACGAAGAGAAAACACCATTATATAAATATATCTACATTAAGTAAATGTGAAATTTCTATGCTATTTTGGGCCTCAAAATTACAACAGAAAATTCTATGAATTTTAATTAATATTAGGCTAAAGCGAAAATCGAGCAGAAAAATGCACAATATGCCGCACAGAGCACAATCCAAAACAATAATGAGCTAATAATGACAACAGGAAAATCAAAGCATGCGTTATTAAAAATGCGAAACGTACAAAAATCAATTGAGCGTAAATTGACAAAATTTTTGCACAAGCCTGTTATAATAGACGGCGGATTAATAAAACGACAAAAGCGGAAATCGAAAAAGGGGGAAAAAAATTAGGTGATGAAATAGACAAAACACGTCAATATACAAATAATCAACTCTTATCGTTTCCGTTTATATGTGCCTTTGGAAATTTGATGAATAATAACAATTAATTTATTACCTTTGATTTTGTTAACGAGTTTATTTTTATTTATTTCGCCTAGCGACGGGGCTTTAAGCTTGATATGTTTGAAAGAGTATTATGTACATTTTAGGCATTTTCTTTTAACGATTTTGTATTTAGTTACTTATTTAATAAATTGCATTTTTTAGTGAAGTGTATGATTGGTTTTAAGTTGTCTATAGTTTGGTTTGAGCGGATTTAGTAGATTAGAGGCAAATGCTAGATTAGAAGTTTAAAAATATTTTTTTGACGCAGCTTTTTTGATTCTTTTTGTAGAAAATTCATAATAATACTATATTGATTATTGTTTGTGTTTATATTGTTCCAATAAAAAAAAAACTTGTTCGGTTAAAAAGATAATGATTGTTGTTGTCATTTGTGTTGAAGTTGTTTGTAATGAGGGAATTTGTAAACAGACTTGGGGCCAATATAAGTTTACTTTAAGAACGAAAAGCGATGCATCTGATCAAAATGAAGTGTAAATCAGTCTTGTTTTAAGAACACCAAAATAAACTTACTTATTTTCAACAATACGATAGGCAAATAAATATAAGATAGTACGGAAACAGTACTGTCAAGGAGGAATTATTTTGTCGTGCGAATAAATGCCTTTTTAGCTCTTTTCTTATACGTTGTTGGATAACATTTTCACTTAAATAATATCAATATATATTTCAATTTAAACCCTGATTCGAAGCGTTCAAAACATAAATAAATTAACTATATATCCATTAGTACTAAATTGCCAAAATTTTTCATCAATTTATAATTCTTATGAAGCCTTTTAAAGTACAAACAAAATGAATTAGAATAAAAATCTGTTGTATTGCTGAGTGTAGTGTAAAATGAATAATGCCAACTATTGGAATTCTCACTTTAAAAATAATCAGTATATCAGCATTTTTAGCGCCAATTAAAATTGAGAGGAGCCCTTCAAACATTTAAATAATGTATATATGTGTACTATATGTATTTAAAATGAATATAATTAGTTTTTGTTTGCTTTCCTGTGGCTATTTATTGCGCTTAGTCAGCTATGAAAAGAGAGGGAATTAAATTATTCATTTAAATGAGGGCATTAAAAAGTTAGTTTTAATGGTTGCTTTAATGAGTAAGCACATATTGACATTGCCACGTAGCGTATACGCAATGCATTTGATTAAAACTGCGCTTGCAACGACCCAGCCCCCAGCACAGCCCGCCCCCTCGTCAGCACTTGAGGCACTCAGCGAGACGAGGCGCAGCAACAAGTGGCTAATGCTAATTACAACCAACGGCGGTTGGTTTTGTGCGCAGCAAGGGCGGCCTTCTGTGGCCGACAAGGTCAGTACAATAATGGCAAAGCAGCGACAGCAGTTTGTTTGCCTTGGCAGAGGCGTGTCAGGCGCCATGAGTGTGCCAGGCAAGACCTTTACGGGACAACTGTTGGCCAACAACAATTTATGAAAGCTTATATATGTATATAACCGACAGTTGATCTCGGTGCATAGCAAATGCTAAAAGTACATACAGTATATCGAATATGTAATGCATGCATATTTTATTTGTTGCCATCATCTTGTTTGCTATGCAAAAAGAATTGGCTCAATAAGCTCAAGTAAATGCGATTTACGATTGCAAAGAACAAAAGTAAACTGCAGACAGAAGGCAAACGCATACACACACTCACACACACGCATTCTCGCAAAATACGTAAGATGGCAGCCAAATTGGCATAAGCTGCTTTGGCAACAGCCACTCACACACATGTACACACACGTACACGTTTGTGCCTAGAAGTATGCAAAGTGAAAGTATCTAGGCGTAGAAATACAATAAAATGGTACAGAAACATGGAAAGAGAAAAACCAACTGAAATTTATGTACACATGTATATTTATGCTCACACCTATTCATGCCTGCCCCCCGTCTCTTTTATTTTATTTACAGATTTTCGAAACGCATTTCTAGGCAGCGTCGTCGCCCTCGTCGTCGCTTGTCGTCCTGGAGAGTTTAAAGGAAACGCCACCGGTAGAGCTGGGAAATGCGATATAAACAGCACCTTGGTTTAGGGAGTACATAAACAAAATGGAGTCTATTGTAAATATGCTGATAAGTGCCAAATCAAGTGACAACGATGTGAAAAGTGAAAAGCGCCGCGAACGTTATAGTAGTGGGTGGTGGGTGCTGGCACAGACAAGACGCGCCTTTGCTACAAGCAGGCCCTAAGCAATCGGCTAAAACTGCTTGTCAAATCGTTGATATCAAATATTTACAACAAATTGTGCGTGTGTCCGTACGTATATGTAAGTATGTATGTGTATGTGTGTGTGTGGGTGAGGGTGTGACTGAGCCGCATTCACAACGCCTCCGGGCGAGCTCTGGGAGAGCCAGGCAGCAAGTGCGCCACATTGCGCGCTTTATTCGCGGCGTGACCAATGCGGGAGGCGCGAGAAACGGGGAAGCATCAGTTGACATTCAACGAGCGGCAATTTCTAAGACATTTTGTCATTTACAATTTGTATGCGCGTCCGATGCGACAACTAAAGCTAACAACTGGGCCAACAATGGTAACAGGGACAACAGTGTAGTTCGATCAACATTATTTCATGAAATTGCTAAAACAAGAACCAAAGAAATGTTCCATTAGATTTAATAGAAAAGCCAACTTACAAAGGACAAATCCGATTTAGACTTAAACTTGGAGTAGCTGAACACTTTTCAAAACATTGCTTTAACAAGCTGCTTAACATTCATGGAATAATTTGAACTTTCTACCGAATTCGGGAAAGTTTTTCAGTTTAAAAAATGCAGAGTTCGAAAAAATACCAATTCAATTTTGAAAGCAAAGATTGACATTCTTTGAATAACCATTTCAATCCAAGCATGATTTTATTGAAACCTCAAAGGAACAGACTGATTCTTATCGCTGGCAGGCAATCTAAATTATGACTAGGGAACATTTTTAATTCGACTTTTCATTGTTTTAATTTATTTATCCTTAATAGCATTTTAATTTGAAAAGCGTTTCTACTTGTCTGCAAAAGTGCAATTCTCAATTGCTATTTATAATTTATTCCAAGTACTTGAGGAAATGAAATTGAAATGTAAGATGATATTGAAAAGTGGCATACCTATGTAGCGTCTGATTGCAGTTTCTGGTACTTCGGATATACAGCAGTGCTGAAGAATGCGTTTAAAATAATATCTATAAGAATCAACAATCGACTTCGATCATCTACTTATGTGCTGAAATATGTAGTTTTATATACAAAAGCACAAAATGCATGAACTTTAATAGAGTTGAACCCATTATACTTTACAGAATTTGTGCTCCGAGTGTTGCGCCCACAAGAGCTGCAAGAGGAGCAATAACATCTAACGACTGCCAAAGGCGACAATTCGCATCAATTTATGGCCAAATGACACAAACACACATACCAGCTCGTACACAAATATTTCGCACTGTTATGCCGAATGATTTGTCCTCCTTTCATTGCCAATTCCGACCCGTATCGCAAAAGTCTGAAATTCCGTCTGTCAATTGTGCGGAAATATGTACGTAGTATGTATATATGTTTGTCACAGTCTGCCTTTTTTTGCTGTCATTGACAAACCAAACCGCAAAAATGGGTGGAAAACAAGCGAAAGAGTAAAAAAGCACATATAGGAAAAAATAAATTGACGCCGTTTGAAAATGCCAACAAAAATGGGCGGAGACAAATAACAACAACAACAACAACACGGAGAAAAAACAATCCTAAGCTGACATTAATGCGCCGATGGCGAGATTTACGTGCCACATCGAAGTGGAAAATATGTGGAAATTAGAAAGGGAGAGGGAACAGTGGAGAAGAAAAAGCCCAAATGCAGAATTGACTGACAGTTGAAAGTTGTTTAAGGCAGCTAATTGAAATTTAGCTTGGGATTTTATTGGCCACAGCATCTGTGGTTGCTGATGACCCAACTGATTGGGCTGACTTGGTGAGACGTTGGCTGGGCATTACTTGATAATGAATAAAAAATAAAAAACGCTTTATTGCTTCTTAAACAGCACATATTTGACTAATAGCTAAGAGTTCCTTAAATCTGAGCAGGACATAAATTAAGATTCAATTAAAGAAATAGCAGAAACCCAACTTGGCTCATTAGAATTTTGAAACAAAACTTTCGGTTTGCCGTTAAAGATGCCTCATAGAAGTCAAGTAATTCTAAAAATTTTTTTTTTTATTTTTCTTCTTTGGAAATTAGTCCCAATATAATTGGTTGCTTTAAAACCAACAGAGTGATTATATTTCTTAACTATTTTGTGATATTATTGAATTAAGTTCTTAAAATTTTTCGCTTTTAAAGCGACACACAATGCAGGAGTCCTCAAATTCTTTTTCAAAAAATTCATGCGCCATCTGATTTAACTTGTCGATGAGATCACAATATCAAAAAGATATGTTAGAAACTTACTTGAGTAGATTTGTGGATCATTTTTAGGGAAAGAACTGGTGGAATCGATGGGTTGGAAGCTCTTTTAACAAAATGTGCCAAGATTTTGTTTTAATGGTTTTTTTCAGCTGACTTATTTTTATAATTACTGTTACTGTCCGCTGTTACCGGGTTGGAAGCTCTTTTAACAAAATGTGCCAAGATTTTGTTTTAATGGTTTTTTTCAGCTGACTTATTTTTATAATTACTGTTACTGTCCGCTGTTACCGATTAGTTGAACTAATTTATTGAATAACGAGACAGGTATTAGGAACTACTTTGTTGGTCAGCGACTGCACCCATTCTGTAATTGCTGGCTGCTGTTGGATGCTTGTGTCTGTGTGTGTGTGTGCTCGGTCACAAAAATGTAAATGTGTTGGTTTGTATGCATGTCGTGTGATTGAAATAAAGAAGTTGCTGCAACTTCAAGTGTAATTTGAGCCACATACATAATTATGTATGTACATGTTAGTCATAGGATACTGACAACTTAGCCTTAGGCAACTCGTGTACACATATGTATATTACCAGCACCTACAAGTATTTAAGCATTAACATATTGGCAAACCCGAAACAAACTGAGTAGCTTAAAGCGCTTGGTAAGTGTTTTTGCCTGTAAATTAAGTGCTATCACATAGGAGAGAACTTAAAGTATAAATAAGTAAATGACGAGCGCATTTAATGCAGCCACAATTTTGAGTTTGTCGCTCCTGTCAACAACGACAACCCTGTTGTTGACGTGTGGCAAGGAAGCAAATAGAAAAGAATGAAAAAAAGAAGATAGAAAATCCAGGCGAAGCAACAAAACTGAAGACCAAAAGTATGCAAAATTGTGTTGACCATGAGCCCCGCTTTTGAAAGCTTATGTCAGACGACGTTGCAACGATGCCACACATACACACACACACACACACACTTACTCACATACACACACTGATTTACATACGCAAACACGTGCGCTTGCAGTGTCGTATATTAAGCTTTCAAAAATGTGTCACAGACTTTCGTTTACTTTTGATTGTTGCCTACCCCCCCATTTGTAAAAAGTTTCTTTCTACACGCAACAGTGCGTATACGTAATATTAGCAATGGTAAGCCAGAATACACAAAAATTGTTGACAAATTAAACATTTGTTACTTACATATATTACATACATACATAAATAAAGTATATGTATATACTGCTTGTAAATATATAAATGTGAATACTCATAAACAGTTTCTGTGTTTTATTTCGTGTGCTGTTGGTATTTTATCAAATGGATGTTTGAGAGCAGTTTTAAATTGCATTCACAAATGTGTGGGAGCGTAAGAAAGGGTATTTAAAGAGCTGCTTAATCTTACACTTAAATCAAATTAACGTAAACATATAACAGTATAAATTGGAGCGAAGACATTTGTAATAGGTATTTACATATTTTAAGTACGATATAAATATACGTTTTGTCAACTGAGGCAGACGAAAAGCCTAGAGACTTAAGAAAACTGGTGGTTAGGTTAATCTTTGAACACAATTCGTGAAATATTTAAGCTATTGTCGTAAATGTTGATAAAAATAAGCAAATTTTAATTTAAGAATGAAATAAGACAACCTATAACTTTTATAATAATCTAAAAACAATATGTGTATGTATTGTTGGCTTCTTTGTATGTATAAATAAATGAAATTAAATTTAAATGAAAATAAGCAACAAATTATGAAAAAAAAAAAAAAAACACAAACTACTAGCTATTACTGTCACTTAGCATGTGCCTCTCAGGCGTCCCGGTTAATTTAGGAGACCCATCAAAAATTCCTATAAATATAAAATCAATTATTAGCGAAATTTAAAAAGAATAATTTGATGTAAAAAGTGTGCTGGAAATTAGCCTAAATAAATACAAGTAAAGTGTGTTTTTGTGTGTTAAATGTGTTACAGAACTTATGGCATAAGCCGGAAATCCAATTAGAGGGCAACATTTTTAAATTAATGCAGCAACTATAAATCAACTACGAGTATATATGTATGTACATGTATGTATGTAAATTAT
Source organism: Scaptodrosophila lebanonensis (assembly GCF_003285725.1). Lineage (NCBI taxonomy): Eukaryota > Metazoa > Arthropoda > Insecta > Diptera > Drosophilidae > Scaptodrosophila > Scaptodrosophila lebanonensis. The sequence continues at coordinate 10,406,145 of NW_022060742.1, read as the reverse complement.
TGGTGAAAACCACAAATATAAAAGGCCATGGCAGCTGAGATGTAAAATTGTTTGCCACACAAACAAGAAACGAATATGCTGCATATTAAAAATAGTTGTAAAATAACTTTCAAGCCAAATAAAGAATGTGTGTTAAAAAATAAAAATTCGTTTTTCAACTTCAGAAAAAGTTCATAGCAGCAATGCTTCCATTTAACTTTATGCGAGTGGGTTGAGTTGGGCGATACAACTTTCGAATATTCACCTACTTCGATTTAAAAAGAATTTGCTTCAAAAGTTAAAAGTGATAGCTCTGATGATTGTTTTTAATTTGGGATAACTTTTTGTTAACGCAAAAGTATTGAGATTCTACCCTTTCAGTCCATTGTTTCGACTGTTTTTTTGTCTCAGGTGGAAACAAATTGACACATATTTTAAAATGGGGAGAACCGAACAACCTAAAAGCGGATGGATACATATAGTGCGAGCAAAAGGATTCTTTAATAATGTGAAATATAGCCCACTGCTTTCCCTTATCCGAATAGAACCCTTGCTAATTTTACTTACTAAAAAAAAAAAAATAAAAACAATTGCTTCAAGTTTTAAATTTAATTATGTTTATGCGACGCCTGGTCTCTGCGGTTCGTATTTTATATTTTAAATGAACATATAATCGAGCGGTACTTTACGAATCACTCAGTCATTTAAAGGTCATTTTTAAAGCCTAATTTTGTGTCGTCTAAATATCTGAAGTATTTGCTTTGTAAACACAGTTTTGAATTATAAATAATTTGCCACGAAATTAAGATATCGTGCATTTCTAATGCTTTTTTCAGCCCAAAAATTCGATTCGTTTACATCAATTTGTACTTTAAAATACAATTTAGAAAACATTTTATTTTTTTTTATAAAACTGTTTGCGGAACGCTTGTTATATTCCAGTAAACGCTAATGAGTATTTCCTTGTTGAGTGCGCTTATTGGCATTCCAAACGTCAACTTAATTAATTAATGTCACGAATTCCCGTCCGTTGCATAGTTATTTTCAACCTGATGTCACTTCAAGCCACATTAATGCGAATGGGTCAACACCACAATTTTCTGCGGTGTCCTTTAGAAATGTTCGCATACATATGCAAAACCGATTTTCTGCACCCTCTGTCAGCCATGGGCCAATTGTTGCGTGTCGAACCATTGCTTACATTGTTGTTTGCTTGGGAGTGCCGAAGTTGTTGTTGTTGCCTGTATTGTTACAGCTGTTGTTTTTGTTATTGTTGGTGGATATGTCATGCCAACACTTTGAACAACAAACAAGTGGTGGCATAAGGACAAATGTGCACACAAGCGATTTGTCACTTAGTAATTTATAGTTTAAGTCGAAGTGCGCAACAAACAACAAACTACTCCTAAGTGGACAACATGAGCAACTTAAGCAACAACAACAGCAACATTAACATTAACAATAAGTCGCGCTCCTAGGTGTGTGACATGTTGTCTTCCTGTTGGCTTCAATTAAAATGCGGCCAGGCACAAAGTTTTCCTCTGTATATGAAGACAGAGAGAAAAAAACTTTTAACATGCATCACACGCGGCGTATGAGCAATGTAAAAACAGGGAAAGTTTTGGTAAGACATAAGGACAAAGTTCTTGCTGCCAGTGGCAGAAGTGGCAGTCAAGCTGTCACGCCAAGTGACAAGTCAATGAGCTGACAAAAGTTTTAGCAGCCAACAGAGTGAATGAGACTCTTGGCGTTTATTAAATAATTCAAAACTTCAATCAAATTTTCAATTTCACTTATCAAATAGAAATAAGCCAGTGAGGACAACAGGAACAACAAAGCAATTATGAATTGGATAGCTTTGAGTTTTTTTCATTACATTCTCATATTGGTATTGACAAAGAAATCTTTTCAAATCTCTATGCTGTTCAATTGGGGAAGTAGTTCAAAAGTTGATAGCAAGAAGTGTTAGCTCTAATGATCAATAATATGTCAGAATGGTTCTGCCATTCGATCTCATTTTCATGGATTTTCGATACGATTTCAATGATGTTTCCATATAACCTGATTGATTTATGAATACCCCAATGAAAGTAATATTTTCAATCATAATACAATGGGTATAAAAAATACATGTGGTATTATGTTCTAATTTCATTTATCTGCATTTTGTCATCGAAATATCGCAATGTTGATCAATTTTCTCAATGTTTAGACGAAGGCTTTTTGCCAACCCATAGTTTATTATAATATTATGTCATTTTTTAAGGATCAACCATAAAGTGTGTGTCCAAAACATACATTGCATATTTTTTCTTCAAGTGGCATGGGTTTTAAATCCAAAAGAGTTCCAAGACGTACTACGGAGAAGCGAAATTTTCACTTTAAACACGAAATACTAGTAAGTTCACAAGCAGGCAGAGCATGGCAATTGAAATTAAAAATCGCAGGCGACCACTTATTGGGCCGGGGGTATTTGTAAGTGGAAAACACGGTTATGTCCGATATAATATGATTGATACGCAACTGTGCGCTCCATGCAGGAACATGTATGAACATACAAAAACATATATGATAACACACAAAACACGTGTAATGAATGGTCAAGGACTTGAAATGAGAAGAACAGGCAACGCCAATTCAAGTGCATGGCCTTGGTTGATTGCAACAAATTGTTAAGCCATATCGAAGCTATAGCTAGTGATACTGAACTGTGGATTCCAACTAGCTGCCCTCCTGGCTGCCTGGCTAACAATAACAAGGACAACTTTTGGGAAGCGGCCGAGCTGCCTCGTCGGTTACATTGACGGCTGAAGAGGAACAGGTAACACTAATCAATTATTGATGCAATTTACCAAATTGCCAATACCATGGCCGAAAGTTTTCTCCGCTGAGTTGATTGAATGTTCATAAATAGAAACAGGCATTGATTGCTTTTCGAATTATAGTCGAGTGTCTGACAAATGTTTACCGAACAAGCGAGCTCTCAAAACCACTTTTCATTGCTATGGTGACTAATTAAAACATAATGCATGACACAAGGCTGAACACGAGATTCTTTTTTGCCGCTGGCATTTTTAATCTAATTTATTTTTCTCTTTTATATAACATTTTATTTAATGTGTTGGTAATTTTCATGGTTTTTCAATTCTAACCACAAATTGCCAATAAATGGCGCGAGGGTTTTGAGTGGCGACTAAATACATAATTATTATATAATTACAGACTGACATTGCCGCTGTGAATATGAGCAGCCACTGTTATTTGCAACTGTCTATGTTTGCCTTTTTGCAGCTCTGACGCACTGCAAATAATTATTATATCGAGTTAAGTTGAAGTTTAGGTTTCTGTGAAAATTCTCAGTTTAAAATAATATTCAAATTCTGTATTGTTTTCATTTTTTACATAATAATGAGCTCTTTCATCCTTTAAGTAAAACAGTTATTCATCATAGATACATAGAACTTTAAACTTATTTATTCAGAATTTTGTATTGTGTTTTTTTTTTTTTTTTTTTTGTTGATCGCCTTTTTTATAAAACCTTGTTCTGTGTCCCGATATAAGTATTAACCTCATCCATAAAACAAAATTAAAGAAAATTTAACAAAATTAAAACATACGTTTCCCCTTTTTGTATGTATTTCCTACTACTTATTTCATATATAATTATTTTTTTAATTTTTCGAGTGCATTGGCAATTAAATTTCACAGTAAGTTCGTCGGTTCTTTGTCTTTTTTATGGCTTACTACGTTTTCCCCTTGCTGCTGTATTCGGAGGCTCCCTAGTATCAGCCTTTTTATCCTTTTGGCTCCCAATGCATAATATTTTAACTTGTCCAAACCTGTATAGCCTGTGTTTGTCATTTTGTCCATCTTAGATTTTTATTTTGCGTACAGAAATTATTTTTAGTTTTTTTGGTTTGGTTTTTGTTTTAAATAACTTAACATTCAATTGTTGTGCAAATTGTAATTCATTCAATAAATTCATTCATTCATATCACTATCTAAAATTTAAGTAATAATTGTGTTAAAAATAATAAAAATTCACTAAAAGCATTTGTAAGAACTTAAAATTTGCCCATTAAATAATCCACCATATTAAATTAAATTAGCTTTAATTTAAATTAAGCCTCCAGCATGCTTGGCTTGGAAGTAGTGGGCAATAGAAAACAGATTAAAGGGCGGAGTGTAAGTGGAGTGTAGCTACGCATGGAAACAAAGTTTCACATAAACGGCGTTACACTTGAGCGGCGTGTCCTTATACACGATTCTTTACCGCTGTCTTAACATGTTGGGTGTTCGCTCTAACGCTCTCGACAAGGCGCACGTCGCACAATCAATAATCTGCAGATCAGTGTTGCCAATTCCAGAGCGTCAAAAAGCTAGATTCGCATATTGAAAAGCTAAATGCAGCTTAATGCAAATAAGTGCTTTTGACATTTATACAGTTATACATATATGCATACACTTGAAACTGCAATGATACTTTATTTTTAAAATAGCTATCATCACTAGCCGCATAATAATGCTTTTACCTTAATCGACTTTTAATAAACTACAAATCTGGCGGACAAAATGGTTAAGCTGGCAGCACTGCTGCTGACATTCGCAACGAAAGAGAGAGAGAGCGCTTTGCTCTGATGCGAATATAAAAAGGCAGAACTAAGAAAACTGTTATAGATACATACATATGTGAAACATTAGGCTTAGCCAAACAATTATGCAAAATACAAATTATTAAATATACAAACGTAAAACAAATGCATTTAGTTTGCGTATTTTAATTTCTCTTTTAATTAACTGGCAAATATAAAGCCCAATTGTCGTGTTTTTTAATAATTGCGGTATATAAATACATGTACATACATACATATGTACATGTATAGTAATTATGTAATGCGCAATAAAAGTGTGAATAAAAGCAATGAAAAAACATTAAATTAATGCTTACCTACTGATATGTAGGTACATAATGATCGATTTGATTGCTATTATATTTCCATATTGAGTAATGCAAAAAACACTTTAACATAAACACTTGAAAAAAAAACACACACACAAATCCACGTGCAGGCGACAATATATTCTTGCGACACTACATAAGCAACCGACGCGACGCGCTCAACAGTTGAAAGAAAACTAAGCCTATCTCTTTCGCTGCACAAGCACGAGCTCACGAATGCTCTCTTGAGATGATAGTGAAAGGAAGAAATTAAGAAAAGATAAATCTTATTAGATAAATAACTGTAAATCAACGTAAGGCACTTCATTTTGATATTTGATTTCATAATTGTAAGGCAAAAGTAAGAAGATAACAAAACAAACTTTTTTCATAACTCAAACTCACGATCAAAACAATTAACGGTTGTAAAAAAAATGTACACATTGGCATTTTATAATGAATATGAAGGGACTACCAATTTGAAAAAATATTTCATAGGTGGCGCAGCTATTCATAAAAAATGACAAAAAATGACAGCCGATATGAGGCGCTTAAGGCCAAACGCAATTATTTTAAGAGAAATCAATAATTAATGTTGCCAAAAGAAAAAATTGCATGCAGCTATCTTGCCGAAGCAGCTAATGAGTATCGAGGCAACTAAGCAAATTATATTGTATTTATAATAAACTATTTTCCAGTGTAAAATTTGACGGACATGTAAAGGCAGTTTGAGTAATTGCGCGATAAATGGAGAATTCATAAATATTGTGCGGCTAAAGAATGTATTTCATAAAGATGACGTCAATTACTGAAAAAATGCGCAAACAATAAAAAAAATGCGCTGAGAAAAAGGATGTCAAAACTCATGGCCATCATAAGCTCTAATGCCTACGAAAACATGACAACAAACATCAACTTCTGACCAAAGCTCGTGACCAGGACAACGGCATTAGGCAGGTGTGGGTTCTGACTGCCAAGTCGCCTACAATCAGTCTGTCGATTGTGTGACCGATTGTTATTGCTTGGCTTCACAACAGCGAAGAGAATGAAGACAACGGGAAGGACAACGTCGAGGGCGAGCTCATTAGGCATTTGAATTCAATCAGTGGCAACGGTGGAATTTCCATGGAAAAATGTCGATGCATTTTAACGTCTAGGTATTGGCAATTTCCAGCTAACAAGTCTGTCAGAATTTGTGCCGAAAAAAGGAAAAGACAGAGCATTAAGCATTTTTTACACAAACAAAGCTAAATTATTAAACAGACGGGACAGGCGGCTGCAGAGCCGGTACCCTTGGGAAGTGGGTGGTCAGCGCTGATATTTCTGCATGTTATAGGCAAGGACTGCTACTCCAGCCTGGCAACTTAATCATTACAAATGTGCGGTCATAGCTCATGCGGGCGGGCAACTTGTGTCAGCATCAGTGCTGTCATTTTAGCTTTTTTCCCGCTAGATCTGGTTTTTTAAATGCCAGCGCGGGAAAAATTCGAAAATAGCCGATTGCGGGAATTCTAGTTTGAAAAAAATTTATTTAGCCTTTTTCTATCCTTACTTTATATTTCACCATAAACTGTCTTCCTTAGCTTTGTCAACACTTAAAATCATGAATATAAGCAGTGATAAACGACTTTCGATAGTAAAATCTATCAAAATCACTCCCACCCTCGAGCATAAGCCGTTTTTTTCTTCTTCGCTGAGATAAGATAATTCTAAAGTGTATAAACAAAGTGTTCGCGAAGTGGAGCGGGTCTTCAGCCAGGTGAAGCGTAAGGTATGTTTTTTGGAAGCAAATAAACCATATTCATATTAATTAATTTTCAATTTAAGATACGGACTTAATCGTAACAACAAAATTATCCTGACGAAGAGGCAGTGAGTTTAGATGAACAACTGTAGAATTTTTAGCTTGATTTTAATGTGCATTTTATATTATTATTTTTACAAGAATCTCATATTATTATTATAAATTATTAATTAAGAATATAGAATTAATATGAAAACAGATATTTCCTTAAATTAAACCAAGAAAATAGTGTTTTTAAGGCCGGCTCGTTTTTTAAGCTTATTTTAGCTTTATTTTTTTGGCTGTTTTTGCTCAAAAAATTATGACAGCACTGGTCAGCATGCCTCCCAGCAGCCGGCCAGAGAGTGCATTACAATTCAGCTGCGAAGCAGAAACCATAACAGCGTCATCTGTTACCAGCACAGTACATTCACTCTTCTGATACTTTCCTCCCCTCTTCACCCCCTCTCCATGGCTTTGTTTGCTTGCTGCAAAAGGACGAACCACAACTTTGGATTTGGTTACATTATTTGGTTGCCCAATAGTTTCCCATGTACCATGCAAAAAATCACACAGACACACAAACACACATTCTATATGTCCAAGGAACAATTTGTCACTGTGTGTACGGGTTGTGCATGCGTGTGTGTGTGTGTCTGTACCAAGTTCTAAAATATCTCACTATTTGCTCTTAACTGGTTGCAGCATTTCCTGCGGTCACATCGGACTGTCCTGTCCACTGAAATGTTATTTGTGTGCCAGCTTGGCATTTGCGAAAGCAATAAAAATTTTCAGTGGCATAAATAATCAGACGGATGCCGGAATATTTGTGCAGGCATGCTAAAAATACATAAATACTTTTCCACTATTATTACTTTATTTACGCAAATGGAAAGAAAACTGATAGGAATAATTCAAATATTCTGTGCATTTTGAATAGTTTCCACAATAATGCTTCACCTTTAATCGACAAATGGGTAAAGGCTTTTAATCTTGTCGAACCTTCAGGCAAATTAAGCATCATTTGATGAAAGTAATGCAAAAATTGTTCGTCTCTTAAAAGTTATCTCATTTTTGTTACATGAAATGTACAAGAGTATATTAGGTTTGCGGGAGCTGAAAAATGTAACAGGCAGAAGGAGGCGTGGCAGACCCCACAAAGTATATATATTCTTGATCAGCATGACGAGACGAGTCGATCTGTCTGTCCGTCTGTCCGTCCGTATGAACACCTGGATCTCAGAGACTATAAGAGATAGAGACACCAAATTTTGCACAAAGATGCGTTATGTGTGTATTCTATACGAGTTTGTTTTATTTTTTTGATTCCCCCTTCCCCCCCCCTTCCCACTTCCCCCCTATGGGGGTTTTCCCGATTTTCCATTCGTATAATCGCCTATATAAGACTATAAGACCTAGGAACACCAAATTTTAGTCCTAGATGCCTTGTGTGAATACGCAGAAAATTTATATTTTGGAATTTCCCTCCCTCACCCCTCTCCCCTGCAAATTGAGATTTTTTCTAACTCCCGTAATTCTTGGAATTTCGAACTAAAATTTTGCAAATACCCCCAGTTGGTTATTATGTTTCCAAGATTTACTATGATAGACCGATTTAACGAGAAGTTATAGCCATAAATATATTTGCTGCTGCAGCGCTGCCCGCGGCAGTTGTTGATGTTGCTGTTTGGTTGACTGCGAAAATGCTTACACAGACACGAATAGATGCGCATGGGCATACATGCACTCACACAGTCGCAATTGCTATGTAAATGTGCAATTATACACCCTTTACGTGAGTTCGAATACCGAGAAAGGTAAAATCGATCAAAATTTTTTTTTTTTAATTTTCTTAATTTTTTTATTTTCTATTATTATTGTAAACATATGTAAAGAGTATTTTAAAGTCGGGTTTTTACTTGTTTAGAGTTGAGGCCGCTCGACTTTAGCATTATTTTCTTGTTTAAAGTTGAGGAGCAGCCTAAATTCATGGACGAACTCAAAGCGACGAGAAAAACGCTGTTATCATGACGTCGAGCGAATGGCGTGAAAAAGCAGTATTCATTGGAAGCGCAGAGAAAGTGAGAAGCGAAAGAGAAAGGGTAGCTGCAGATAAATTAACCAAATACTTCATCATGGTGCAGAAATAAAATAAAATACTTGTAAAATGTAAATAAAATTCATATTTTCCATATACATGTATTTATTTTCGTTCTTTTCCAAGAATTTCAATTTCTGGCTTCACCAGCTCGCCAATTATTTTCACCTCGGAACTATAGTACACACAGTTTATTTTATGTCATATATATTATCGTCCAAAGTCGTCTATAACAAAAAACCTACTATGGCTCAATGAAAAATTGTTACCATTTGAAAGTACATTAGCTCTAGTTTATGATAGGACTTTATTTATCATTTATACATTAGAGTTATATACCCGAATAGCTTATATTGGGGAATCTTCCCACACAAAAGTGTCCGCATAAAAAAAGCTGTGTGCTAGCCTTTTACTGAGCAATCAGTTTTCCTCATTTATTGGCAAAGGCGGTACCTATTTTTTAACTTTGAAATATTTTTAGATATGTTAATACAAAACTGCATATCAGTTTCAACATTCTGCCTATTGAAGTTAAAGATAGTTTGCTTTGAGGAAAAAAGCATGCACTGCACTAAAAAAGCTGTATATTTGCGAGTGGTGCTGATAAATTTAATTAAATAATAGCATAAAGGCAAATATGCAAAAGATTAAAGGCTGGAATTTGTACCTAGATACTTGTATAAGCTATTGTTATATATTTAAATGCTTTCATTAATTAAATAATAGCATAATGGCAAATATGCAAGAGATTTAAGGCTGGAATTTGTACCTAGATACTTGTATAAGCTATTGTTAACCAAATTTCATGGCCAGTGCGGCAAATAAAGACTATATTATATATATATATATACAAAATTCTAGCAAAGCCCTTACATATAGAACTTTTTGATCAAAAACATTTATAGAAAAAGTGCTCATCTACAGATCTTAGGAGTGTCAAAAATTGCATTTTTATACCCTGTACCCGTAGGGTAAACAGGGTATATTAGGTTTGTGCAAAGTATGTAACATACAGAAGGAAGCATCTCCGACCCCATAAAGTATATATATTCTTGATCAGCATGACGAGAGAAATCGATCTAGACATGTCCGTCCGTCTGTCCGTCCGTCTGTCCGTCCGTCTGGATGAACGCGAGGATCTCAGAAACTATAAAAGCTAGAATAACCAAAGTTGGCATCCAGATTCTCCTAGGTCCGAGTAAGGACGAGTTTATTTTTTTTTTTTAATTTTCCCCCCCTTCCCCCGCTACAGAATTTATCCAATAGCGTCCACATTTCAAATGCTACCTAAACCAAACTTTGCACACATAATTTATATATAATTGTCTACTGTTGTTCAAAATTTTATTCAATTCGGTCAATTCTAAGAAAAGTTATTAGCAAAACAAATTCTCGCCAGTACAACCCCCACAAACTGCAGCAACAAGTTCGCTCTTCTTCTTCCTCTTTTTGTTGCTGCTATGGGCGCATATAACTCAGTGACGGAAGTTTACCTGGGTACAGGGTATTACACTGTCGGGCTTGCTCGACTGTAGCGTTCTCTCTTGTTTTAAATAAAGTATTGTATTGATATATCTTACAATTTACTTATAATAACAATTATTAATTGTAGCATAAAGTTTTAAGCAACGAAATACATGAATTTTGTATTAAAAGTATCAAACTTAATTCATTTTAGAAAATTAAAGGCGATAAATGAATTAATACTTGAATAATAATTTGATTAAACAAGTTAATCTGCAAAATTATGTCATCTCCTTAATAATTTTGTATAATATGCCTATTTTAAAATCTTTTTGATAGCAGGGCGCCCACTAATTGTCAATTCTAAAAGGAATAATTATTCTAAGTATGGAACTAAGATAAAAACAAGAAAGAAAGTTCCACTGCTATACAGGAAAGGCATAAGGAAACGGCCCACGTGTGTAAACTTTGTTAATCGTTTTCTTACCAACTAATCTGCTACACCACAATTTAAACTAAATGTTGAAACCATTTGCAAAAAACCAAAAAACAAATGAAGTTCATTTGAATTTTACGATCATGTGGCTCATGTAAGCAGCCATTCAACCGCCATGCTAAGTGCAAAAGGCGTGCATAACCACTTAACCAGAACAACTCAAGGCACACACACACACACACACACACACACACACACATGCAGAGAGACAAACTTTGATAGAATTTGTGTGTAAAGTGTGTGCCTTGCGAAGACACTTTTTGTGTGAATACTGTCACTCAAAGACTGGAGAAATTTACAAAAGTGGCTGCAAGCGATGTGCATCTACACTTCCCAGAAAATAAACAATGGAATAGAAAAATGAAGAGTTCAACATTTTGAAAGTAGTTTTAAGGATTCACTAATGTAATGTGTAATTTAAGGCAATAACTTCCAAACTCAAAGTAATGCTAAGTTTCCGGACATCTAAAAAAAATAATAAAATGGAAATTCAATTCAAATAGGCTTCTGGCATGAATTTGTTTAATTGAACAGAAACAGAAAATTATTACGCTAGTTACAGTTTAACCTCATTTGCACGTTGAGAAAAAAGCTCATTACAGTTAATCGAGAATTCTGGTTGACATATGAACATAAAAAATATCCTCATTTGTAGTATTTATTTGTAACTAGAACATAAAAAGCTTCATCTACTCATGTAAACATATAGACATTTTATACTATTAGATTAAATATATTGATTTTAAGGATTTATTTGCGATACATTTGTAGTTTGTCTGGCTCTAATATCAATTTAACTATAGTTTTCTGTCTTAGTTAACATAACATTAACAGCTTCTATTAATTTCCGTATTTCTTTTATTTGATTCCTTAGAAATGGAGGCGGATTCGTCCTCCTGGGCTTGATAAATCACATTTACGTTGACGACTACAGATATAATAGCAGAAAATATATAAATGTTTGTCAAAGATAAAAGAGCTTAATCATGGTTATTAGTATATAGTATATAATCCGAATCATGAGTGATAGAGATAAATGTCGTTATAAAATCAACCACTTAACAGAAGTTTCTGGCTTAGAGGTATTCAGCTGTATTTCTGATATTACTGGTAGTATATTATGAAATAACTGAATAAAAGTTACAAGTTTCTACATTTATTCATCTTCAGCCAAGAAAAAGTATTGAAATCAGGTTATTTTAAATAAATGCAGATAGTTATTGAAATTAATATTGCCTTAAAAATGCATATGATTTTAAAACATATCCATTCCAATATAATGGCATTTTTCATTTCAAGAAAGCCAAACCTTTAAATATTAACAAGTAATATATGAATTTTTTATCCATATTTTAAAAATTCACTTTTTTCACTTTTTGTAAAAATTTTCTACACTTTACTCGTACCTTAAATATTTCTAAAAGCGGCACAGTTATTTGACTACCTTTCTCTTTAAGCCGATCATATATAACTTGCAGTTAATTTATTTATTTATTTATGGCAACAAACATTGACTGTCGACATAGGAGGAAATTATATAAAAATTATAATAAGCATCTTATAAGCTAGAAAAGCCTAAGAAGGAGAAGGTGGGGGAATATTATTTGCCCTTCGGTTAGCTGTGCCCCGTCTTACAGCCAAGTGTGGTCAGAGGCGTCAATAGAGCTACCGGTATAAAAAAAAGAAAAACTGAACAGAGAGAAGAAGGAGTATGACTATTGATGACCAAGAAATAATCCTCCAATATGACCACATCAGTTCGTTTTGTTATTCTGATGCCTTCTATAATATATAAAAAGCACAGAACATAATAGAGATATTATTGGAGAACCTGCTTAGATAAAAAACAAATTTTAAATTTTGGCCGAAACGCTGACCATTTCGTCCAGAGTGCGCACAATGTTGAGTGTATTTGCTTTGCTATAACATTACTTCTAATAACTGTAAATGCAAATTTGAAAACGTTGAAATTGGTTAATAAAAGTAACATTTTTGCATAATTGCTAGAAATGCAACCACATTGTCGTAACCAGAGTACAAATGGAAGGTTTTTTTGAAGAGAGAATGGTTCGATAACCATCTCAGACAGCAGGGGAACTGTGTTTTCAAAGTGGTTTCCTGCTTCAGTTTGTTGCTATGCAACAATAACAACAACAACAATAACAAATACTAGCAAGGCCAAACCAAAATGCACTGAAAAGTGTATGTGTTGAGGGCACGACTGTATCTGACTATTCGGTTACCCAGATTTGGGGTTGGAGTCAAGTTGTAGCATTGTAGTTGTAGACTTTAAAACTAGTTAAAACTTATGCAACAACGGGCAACATTTGTGTGTGCAACAGCGTGGAACATTTTTGGCTCAGCTTTTGTGATGTGTGGCCCCGGAAAAAAATATATTCCGAGAAAAAGTATGTAAAACGATTCCTTAATGGCCCGTATGGCAAATTTATGCAAAGGCATGCATCTACATGAAATGTGCGGCATGTTTTTTCATTTGCTGTGCTGCAAGTTGCAAGTTGCAGAAAAAATGCACAACATTTGCAGTTCAACTTTTTTCGCTAGGTTTTCGAATTCTTTTTATATTCAAGGCGCGGTGCAATTGCTTGCTGAAATGGAGAAAGTCGGAGCCCGGCAAGCTGCTGCCTATATATGTAGCTCTGGTACGTGACTGCAATGGAAACATTGCCAGAGCTAATAAATTTGGAGTACACACATACTATAAGTTTACATATTATGGAAAGTGCTAACATACAAGTATGTTCAATATACCTTTAATGCATGTTATATATACGCATTTCAATCAGTAAATGATTACTAGTATTTTTTTAAAAGGGCCATCAAATAGCTGAGTGTGATGCTGACTTTGCTTTCCAAAACAGTTAATACATATATCATGCTTTTTACGAGACTTACGCTTTCAATTATCCTGGCTTTTCAAGAAACCTCCGTATTCAATGGAGTCTGCGGAGCGGAACTCAACTGAGCATAGACCGCTGGCTACGGCACTGGAAAGCCTCAAATACGGGCTGTTAGACATACCGCCAGACATGGACGATTTATTTTATTAATACTTAGGTATTCAGCGGGTACGACTGCTTTCGGGCATACCTCCATTAGTTCGGCCATGATGCAGTATTGAGACACGTGTACCTGCAGTGGAAACGACATCAAAGAAGATGCAGATCACATTTACCAGACCGTGTAAAAACAGAATTAGGGGTATACCAATTAATTACTAATACAATTGACCATATGTCAATGTAAAGTGATTTTTGCATTCAATCTTTATATCTTCTCATCTGTAAACATAGCTGAGCTTTCATATAATACTTGTATTTAACAGGAAGCACTTCGCTAGCAATCTTTCGTTGTCGATTAATCGAAAGTTTAAATGTTCTTGAAAGATCTGTACTTTTAATTTTTAGTGCCTGGACAATCACCAGGTCCACTGACAACAACATGATTATGGAAACTTATACAAGAACAAACGAACCCAAAACGACTCCACTTCGATGTCGATGTTAAGGATGGCGCTAGACTGGAGGAATACGCGCAAGGAAGCAGACCTAAAGACGACAACCTGGCGGCGGACTACCCTTCAGGAATTACCCAGAAAACAACACCACATGGGATACAGCCAAGACAGACAGACGGCTGGAAGTAGAGAGTTAGATGGAACAAATATTCTTATAGAAGCTGCCAAGTGTAGTTAAAAAGAATAAAATAAAAAATAAAAAAATTGACTAAAAATAAACCATTTCACCATTTCAATTATCTGTCTTCCTTACTATAATTTAATTTATTAATTTTATTTGTAAAGATTAGTTTTTGTTGTTTAGAGCTTTTGCATTCCTTTACATTTGAAAGTGCTTTTAAATTTTTCTCGTCGTAAATCGTCACACCAATTAGGCACCAGTTTCACACGAAAACCTGCTGTACATAGCCTATAAATATGCCAACAGCTCATTATTTCATCATGTTGATAGCTGCTGTCTAAATTTTAGGCATCATTTAATTTTTAAACAGTAAACGATGAGCAAAAAATTATTTTCAATATTCTTTACAAAAGAACCAATTTAATGTAATCAACGAAGAAGAATGTGCAACGATTTGCCTTTGTAAGGAATATCAAAAATCTATGAAAATTCCAACATAGCTGAGCAATGTTAGCAACAAAAGAAGAATCGAAAATGAAGTTAAAGATGACCAAGGCTTTAACTTATGTGAATGAAAAAGTAACGCTTTCATTTGAATTAAAACCACTCTAATTTCGTAAGTCCCTAAATTGAAAACAAAAACTAAGCTACTCGCATTTAAGGCTGCCTAGCATGTATAGTGTAAATCGCCAGCACCAACCACTGCAGCATTTTCCTAATTTAATGGACTCTGGGCATGGCCTCTCTGCAGTTGGTTTTATTTTTGTTTTTGTTTTCTGGTTGATGCTGCAACTGCAGTTGCGTGTTTACTGCCACTAATGACTTTTAGCCGAAGGATAGTCTCTGGGCGCAGTGTGAATCGTTCTCTGTCTGTTTGCGCCCAGCTAGCCGCCTGTGACACTGTCAACCAAAAACAATGCCGCACAAAGCGCTCGAACACTTAAGTGCAATGCAGTCTATGCTACGCAGAGGCCCAGGCCACATTTCAGTTTTTCTGGCCAACTGCTGTTGCAATTGTTTATTTCAGACGAGCAGCAACCTGTGCCAACAACAAGAGCAACAACAAACAAACGCTGTCCAACTGTAAGGGACGGGCGGCTTAATGCAGCTCAGGCCTTACTCGACTCATATTTGCTCGTTGCCGTTTGAATGCAAATGCCAAAAGTAGCGCACATTTGTTTGCAAAAGAGCAAGCGACACACTTATTCTGGTACGAGTACATACAAAAATTCCATGCCACATACACACACACACAGAAACACACATGCGTGCACACACAGGCGTATTAGCATAAAACACTTCCGCTTCATTACACTAACAGCCAAAGCACAGACGGGCACTGGCCCCAACTATGTATGTGTGTCACCTTCCACCATCACCAGGGTGACCAGCATTTCTCAATTATAATAAATTTGACAAAAAAATCAAGAACATTGTTATTTCACATTTTGGGCTAAAATCAAAGTGTGAGAACAGGTTTCAATGGAAATACATAACAGATTTTGCAAAACTGCTGTGAAATTCTGTTGTTGTTCAATTCTTAACTTGCGTTTTAGGTGCATTAAACACCACACATTTCATCATTATTTAGTCTACAACTAATATTCCATTTTGCATATTTAATATTCCCTATATATGTATACTAAGTTGATTTGTAGCAACAAAAGCATTTATCGGCATTATACTATGTATATCCCCTTGAATCTATTTCCAATTCGCCGTGTTTCTCAGCAAGAACAATTGATTCAATTTTAAACTAGCACAAAATAAAAGAGCAACAAAATAAAACATGAAATACAAAAAAGATATCCAGAGACATAGCAACAAGAATGAAAATGGTTAAAATAAGATTCCGATAGAAAATGCTGTTGATTACTAAAACCAATTAGCTATAGCTGTTTTCTTTAATTGTTATTTTATATTATAGTGAGATCGAATCGAAAAGCTAATTAGTGACTGATAATAATCAGTGATCAATAATCGATCATAGACGATAACAAATAATTATAAATTGATTGCTATTGGATATTGATCGAATATAACTGAAATTACAATGTTTTGCCTATTGTGCTTTAATTCACTCAACAATATCTTATGTTTTAATACAAAATACATAATACACAACTACGTTGCACTATTCTCTAATTTAAAATGTTTATAATTTATTGGGTCGTTCACTAAGTAATTTCGTTTGATGACAACAACTGATCTTATTGAATTTTTTCGCAGCCAACTTCACTCTTAGTCGCTTTACAGTTATCTATTATAACAGCTGACTATATCAGCAAAGACTTTTTTCTAAAATTGTTCTTTTAAGTTTTCGAAATTGTTTTTGTTTGGTGCCCTATCGGAGATGGAAGATCGAAAACAGCATTTTCGGCATATTTTTCTGTTTTACTATCAAAAGGGTAAAAATGTAGTTCATACAAGGCGAAAATTATGTGAGGTGTACGGAGAAGAACGCCAATGCCAAAATTGGAAGGCCTCTCGAAGCCGTTTTGGATAAAATAAATTCGTTGGTCGATGCAAATTGTCGAATAATAACTCGAGAGATTGCTGAAAGATTAAATTTGTCTAAGCTTGACATATGGGTTCCTCATGTTCTTACAGAACGAAATTTGCTTCGCTGCATTAACCGCATAACCACTTGGACTAGTTTTGCGCCTGCAAGGATCAAACATTTTATGAGCGTGGAATCAATTTTTTGCCCAAAATATGGCAAAAGGCACTAAAAACGAAATTACTTAGTAAACGATCCAATAAAAAGCAACCAGGAAGGGCATTGAAAAGTCGCACATCACAGGAGAAATAACAAAGCTCGATTTTAAAACCATTCAGTAGAACTAATTAATGTAAACATATTTTGTTACACGATTTTTTATTTTGTTATTTTGTTAAGAGTTCCATACAAAACGAAAAACTCATAAAAAACGCATACAATTTATAATTTTTTTTCCAAGAAGTACTGAATAGGAATTATGGTCACCCTGACCGCCGCTTAACTGCGTCTACATGGCCGAGCATCGACTTCGAACATATGCATATGCATGTAGGCGGCGCGCCTTTCCCCACACTTGCTCTCTACTCTCCCGCCATCTTCACAGACAGATGCTCATGGCGCCATTTTACTTTTTGCTTTCAAGCCAAATTGATTTCAATGCAAAGGCATTTGCATATATACGAGTGTGTAGTGAGGCGTATGCAAGCAGCACTAGAATAACCAGCAGAAGAGGCTCTTCACCCAAACCCGGATTGTTCAGAGGAGGTCTCTATTCCCAGTCCAAATGAAGACATCACATTCCCATTACATACAATATTTACTTTTATTCTTCCAATTATTGCCAAATCTTTGTTTCCCACTCATTTCTCCTTATCTGCCTCAGTTTCGTTGGCTCTGAGCTCTTTTCACACATTCCGCATTTGTCCAATGCAAAGCCAGCTCAATGCCATATGCTAATTTAAGCGATTTGTTCAAGACGAACATATGTTTTATGTTGATTTTTCATTTGCCTTTACCAGCCAGAGCGAAGTGAATGAAGCATGCGTATGGGATTTGCGGGGCAAGCTGCTTGTTGAGCTTATATTGCTGTTT
This sequence comes from Scaptodrosophila lebanonensis, assembly GCF_003285725.1. NCBI lineage: Eukaryota > Metazoa > Arthropoda > Insecta > Diptera > Drosophilidae > Scaptodrosophila > Scaptodrosophila lebanonensis. Next base: position 10,388,138 of record NW_022060742.1, on the reverse strand, counting down.
CAACTCTTGGTGAACAAACAAAAAAGCGGCAACAACAAGTGGCACCACAACAACAACAACGACAATGGCAACTGCGAAACCAGAAAAATGGCAACCCAGCCAAATCAAATGAAACCCTTCATCATATGCAAACACATTTTGGAGCACGACGGTGGCGACGTCGACGGCAACTGTCGAAAAAAGGATTTATACAATGTATGTACAAACTCGTACAAATACATGTGTACTCGCATATGTGTATAAGGGATAGCGAGCGGGAACAGCGGCGGCGACAACAGCGTTCCCCATGACAACGACACACCGACGACAATGATGGCGACATTGTAGCGCGGACTAAAACAAATCCCATTGACTGTCAAATACTGACATACACCACAGCTCTAGAGATGAGATCGTGACACAGTTCCCGAAACTATGGAAGGCACTATAACCTTATATTTATCAATTTTGCACTATTTTCTTTGGAGTCATACCAAAGTCATGTCAAAGTTAAAATGGTGCCAATTTTCTTTCATTTTATGGAATCAGTAATCATCACAAAATTTGTCACGTAAAAAAATTAGTTAGTAATTAGTTTTCGTAGCTGTTACTTTTATTTTCAATTTGTAAAGTCAAAAAGTAATAGAAATATTTGAAATGGGAAAATATATTTGAAATGAGAGAAATGACACTAGTTTAATTGTTTTTAATATTAACAATACGAGAAATGGCACTAGTTTTATATTTTTTAAATAATAATAATATTAACACTAACAGACAAACAACCATGTTAACGTATTTTATTTACAGCACTGAATGGAAAAAACTATTAATACGGATGTATATTATTTCAATAGGTACTTCAAATGGCATAAATAAGATGAAAAAACAATTTAATTACCATAAAAGTGGGCCTATTCCGCAGTTCATTACGATTACCGATAATAATATATAATTTCTAATCAGTCTCTACTAGTAGTATTAATTTTGTTATTGGAAATTTATTCACGTTCTGGTAGCCCTGCAATCAACAACCGTTGTCAGTAATCGTGTCGTTTATTTATTTATTTAAGAGCTAACTTAATAATAATAAAATTATAGGCTAGCTTATTTCTTAGCTATGACAGCAGAGGCCGTCATCATGTACTATACATCCCAATCAGAAATAATAAAATAGTTCCTACAATTTGAAGTTGTCTGCTAAATGTGGCGTATAATAACAGCGGTTGAAAAGAGAATTCTTTTCTCTTTTAACGATTGGAATATTAATGTCCTGCCAGCCCGTCTTTTAAATATCCTGCGCCTCCTCCCCGATCATTACACTTATACAAACATTGCTTCATCAATCATTAGAATGTCAGCTTTATGATTTCGTAATCTGATTTTTATAACACTAGGTTAAGATGAGGCACTATAGAAATCTCAATTAGTTAGGTATCTTAGTAATCAAAAAACATGACAATCATCAATTTTAGGATTTCTTCACAAATTCTTCCTATGTTTGCGAGATTATATGGATTTTAATGAAGCTTCAGAGTTACGTAACAGATTTGTCAAAAATAGCCCTATCAATAAATACAAAATAGAGATATTTCAACCCCAATAGATGTTTTAGAAGTACCTTAGAATATGATTTGAATAATACATTAAATATAATGTTTTACACAAGATTTTTGGTCAATTATGCTTATCAGAAGAATCAGAAGTTCAATTGCCTACATACATACAAATTTTCTTATTAGCAACCTAAAAATATCATATTTGATCATTTTTTATAGACATGCTAAATTAGAGAAATTAAATGATACGAGAATTCTCTGTAACATAAACATCGCGATTGATTTTCTTAAGAAATTTAAAAAGTGGCGATTGTATTCTTTTCAATGATTTGCCCCTTCACCATAAATATTTCGAAGGCCATCTCTAATCAGGCCTGATGGTGAATGTCGTGTGCCCTTAGGCCCGCACCAAAAAAGAGATCAACCATTTCTACATATTTGTGGATTTTGCGGTTTACTGCATGTTTTCATTTTTTGTTATTCAGTTTTTTTTTTCGGTAGGGGGTAAAAAAAAAACATGTTGAAGCAAGCAAGTTGCTGGACGGATGCCTTTAAAAGCCAGCCCTGAAGCAGTGGAGCGACAAAGGGTACAACAACAAGGACATGGGGCTCTGTGTTGCCTGCATTGCCATGTCATTGGCCTGCTGACCGGAATCCACAAAATCAGGCTCTTCATGACGGAAACGCTTGATTTGTTTTGACTGTTTGTCACACGAAACACAAATCAAATCATATCAAGTTTTCCTGATAATTTTCAAACTGTGTGATGGGGCAGCTTGACATATTTCCAGCATTAAAGACTGACTCACTGAATAACTGGCTGACTGAGCTTAATGAACTGGGACATGCCGCAGGGTAAGAGAGCGAGGGAGTTAAAGATATTTGAGCTGAGAGTGAATGAGTCGATTATTGATTGCATTGGCTTGTCTACAAATTTTTGTGAGCGGTCTGGGTCTCCATGTGGGGTGTGGGCGTGTCAGCTGTCAGAAAACGATTTCAAATACTTGTGGCAAATGATGGCTTGCCTGCTGAGTGGACGACACTTTTGTTGTATGTCATGCTCTATAATCTCCGAAATGAATTTCAATCGAAATTCTAGGACGGCCACGTCAAGTTGACTGAATTGAAAGAATATTACGCATACGCCAAGCAGGCCTATTATGTACATATAAAGCAGGTGAGTTTATTAGACATTAAATAAAAGTATTCCAGCTGCAATAGAATGCACTGAAAATAATTTGATTTAATATTTGTGTAGTAAACCTTTGCAAGTTAGTCGAAGTTATTCTATTAATTAAGCCTCATTTAGATATTAAAAATTGCGAATAGTACAGAACATATATTTTCTGTACTTTTCGTACTTTTTTTTATGAATAAAATGAGCGTCAAAAATTTTATATTTTATTCTATCAAATCTAAAACAAAATTAAACCATTTGTGGTAACCTACTTTTGAAACAGTAAGTGGTAGAATTATAGATATCAAATCAAATCTAAAACAAAATTAAACCATTTGTGGTAACCTACTTTTGAAACAGTAAGTGGTAGAATTATAGATACTGTCAGGGGGTGTCAGATGTCCCAATACAATGTGTATGTACGTGCAAGTATGTATAATAAACAGTGTCTTTTCAATAGCGATATACTTTATTTTAATCAGCGGTCTTTTACACTTTTTAAATAGCTTTACTCTGTACTTCACTCTTCACACGTGTGGCTTCGAACGCTGCTAAGCTCAAGACTAGTTACATACTCTTTCTTGTCGCTATTCTTTTAAAAATCTACGATGTGTTTTATTATTTTAGGGATGCCATACAGGTGGCATATCCTAAAATTAAAATTTCGATTAAATAATGCACAATGCATTTCAAAAATAATTTGTGCATATGATGAATGAAAAAACTTTAACCAAACCCAACTCGGTTTCATCTTAAGGCGCAATAGTGTGTCATAATAAAGAACGTGTGGTCGATTTTATACGCCCTTGTATATATATCTTATCGTTTTATATATCCTTATTTTTTAGGGATGCCATACAGATTATCTTATGACTAGATTTAAATATTACCGTTCGCTTATGACTATTCGGTATTATAAATCTTAAGAAAAAAAATCTTCAGTTGATTAGTAATTCTACTAACATGGAAAACTCTTTAATTACCACTTCACTTTTTTAAAGCAACTTATATGAAAATGTAGTTTTTCTTACTGCTAAGCTAGTCTTATGTATTCATAAATAGAAGAAAACTATCATTCTGCCCACGGTATAGCCACTATCAAAAGGTACCTCTTCACACCTTCTTGAAAGCGTTTGTAGACATTCTATAGGGGAGTTGAAATTTTTCTAAGTGTGTCAGACCTGTAAGCAGTAAAATCATTTGGTAATTTCACGCTAGTCGTCCGTAAACAATAAATCAAAATATGTTTACGATTTGCGTCTATAGAAACGAGCACAGCAAAGCGTATTTCCCAATGTATATACACATACTATACTATATATGTGTATATATGTATGTACTAATATGTGTGCCTTTACAATATTCATAAGCATGTCTGACTGCTTCTATAAAAGTGGGTCTATACATATTTGTGAGTATGTATGTGTATGTGTGTATTTGTGTAGCTGTGCCCACATGTGACATAAACAAATATTTGTGTGTGAAATGCGTTGCCATTGTCGCCGTCGCCATTTCCATTTCTCCATTTCCATTTCCCATTTCGTCATTCCCTTGTCGCCATCGACTTGCCAATGTTGTCGCCGCTTTGTGTGGTGTCGCATATTTTGTGGTTTATTTGTGTGTGAGTGTGTGTGTGTGTGTGTGCGGTACGTAAAGGCAGCCACAATAACAACAATAGCAACAACAGCAATGACAACTACAAAAAAATCCACATAAAATGCATAAATTGAAAATTCAATTTCAAAAGGAGCCCACTGCAAACGTTTCATATTTCTCCTTTATTCTTTTTTCACACAACAGTAATATGATGTGTAAATTGCTTAAATCTTCAATTAAAGTGCCATAAAATTACAATGAGAAATAAGCGGCTTAAAGTTTAACTTGCTGGCCAATTGATTGCCCATGGCAAATGGAGCTTCTGCATAAGCTAATTGCAGTAAGCGAATAAAAGCTCGCACATACACTTAATTGTATATGCACTACTGAAGTGATATCATATTGAATTTAAATTAATGCCAGATTGTGCATACATCAGCCTTAATTAATTGCATATATCAGGCATTGTCGCAGTGTGTGTGTGTGTGTGTGTGAAAATAACTGAGCGGAACTTACATACATACAGAATGTGAACACCAGTTGAATCACATGTTTCCAATTTTGTGTGAGCTACGAAATGAAAGCTAGAATCTTAATCAGCCTGACTTAAACGCAGTTAAACTATTTTACGAAACCTTTGAGCTGATTATATTTAAGTAAATATTAAGCAATGCAGAGTACTTGTACATAAACTTTTATTGATTCAAATATAACGGGCAGTAATAGTTACTACAAGTATCTAATGTTGCTTTAGCAGTACTATTAAATTTTTAATAATGCGTCATTTTATAATTTGCCTTACGATAAGTATTTGAACACCCTGACCACGTCTTCTCTGAGCCCAGTCTTCAGATAACTACTTTCTTTACCAATGACTTCGTTTCTGAGCTGTCTATCTTTTATCCATTTTCTTCAGTTAAATTACATTTCGATACCTCTTTCCTGTTTAGTAAAAAGGTTTGTGCAGAGTATGTAAAAGGCAGAACGAAGTTTCTCTGACCCAACTAAGTATAAGTATGTCTGGATGAGCACCTGAATTTATGCCACATTAACTATAGTCAAGGGCGTAAGCAGCTTTTGCCAAAGGGGGGGCCAAAAAATTAAAATTTTTATTAAATAATGCACGATGCATTTAATGAATAATTTATGCATATGATCAATGAAAAAACTTCAACAAATCCAACTCAGATCCATTTTAAGGCGAAATAGTGCGTCATAATAATGTACGCACTTTATATGGCAAAATTTTTTGTAGGGGGGTGCAACGCCCTTGACCACACTTGATATGAAGACTCTCCTTAACCCAAGGCCACACGAGCTTAATTTTATATTTTCCCTAGTGTTATATGCAATACAAAGTTTTTCAATAATTCTAATTAATTCTAAATGTAAATAAACAAAACATTACACACGTACTATAATTAATATATAATTCTCATTTAAATCGGCTAAATAAAGCATTCAAATGATACAGTTAGTTTTTATATTTTGTTTATTTTTCTGTGCAAATAAGGATGATATCCATCCATTACCTTAAACTATACGAGTAGTCTTATTAAATTTCCAAAATATATCACATAGTAAATATTAAATGGATTGAAATAAAGTAAATGTTGCTTATTAAATATTTAAATAGCTTGTCTAAAATTGACAGCCCCAATTACATCAAAAGCCTATATTCTCATAGATATAAACAAACAAAAAATCGCTCATCACTTAAACTTTTCACTAACACAATGATATCAGGAAATGTTGTAAATATGTAACTATTAAAGCTTTTATAATATACACATTAAAATGCTTCAAAAAAGGGAAGGATATGAGCGAAAATAAACAAAACTAACACTTATTCTCTTTTCATACAATTTGTGTGCTAAATGTATTTATATTTGTGGGGCACATGAACTCAACATTTTATGATCAGTTTGTCAGTTTCCAGTGCCAAGTGAAGCTGAATACCAGAAAATATTGCTTTAAATGTTGAGCAATTTATTGCACCACAAACACCACTTAAGAGCAACAAAAACATGTTTAAGTGCATTATATTTCATACCAAATGTGTCTTTGTAGATATATTTTCAACGCAGGCGTCAAGTTGTCACTGTCCTGTGGGCCACACCCAACTCAACCCAACCCTCAATGGCAGCGACTCAACGCCATCATCCCCACACAGTGACTGGCCTTTGGCATGGTTGCCTCTTTTCACGCTTCAATAATTTATATTTCAATTTTGAAAATTGACTTTTGAATGCAAAAACGGCAAAAAGGCTCGACGGTTGGGCTCACTCAGTTGCCTTGGATAAAACATAGCATACTTTTGCGCGCATAATTACTTTACCATTTCACAGAGTTTACCAAACGATTGGGTGAGTGCGAATATAAATCTTAAACTGAATTTTATATTGAAATTTAAAATCAATTTTTACGCGCACTTCTTTCTTCTAATTTATTTATTTTTTGTTAATAGCAGCTGTGCAGGTTTTTTTTTTGTTCTAATTAGGAAGGGAAGAATGTTTCTCGAAAAAACCTTTTGCAACAAGGCCAGCAAAAAGTTTATTTGGCACAACTTTGCAATCAATGGGCAAAAGGTCTGTGTCCTGTTTGATGTTGCCGCTGCTGATGTTGTTGCTTTTGCTGTTGCTGTGGCTGGGTCTGTTTGCCTTCGAGTGTCATTAAATGCTTTAAGCGCTCTTAAATGAAATTCGACCGAACTGCATGACACTTGGTGTTTCATGGCCTTTGGGCAAAAACAGACAAGTTTCCGGCTTATTACCACTTTGGCCCAACATATTAATTGCGATTTTATTAACGGCTCTGCGCACCAAATTAATTGTCACAAAAGTTTTGTGCGCATGTAATAGCAAGTGCGAGTCGTAATGGAAATAAATACGTTTATAGCCTAACGCAAATAACAGTTAAACCATTGCGAGATAGACAGATAGACACACAAATGACAGACAGATATTTGTAGATGAAAGTGTGTTATATGGTGCTTTTAATTAAAAATGTTTAATAGTCCTTTTCCATTTATCATTTTTCATATTTTCGAAAGTCAACAGAAAGTAGCGCAATTTATCAAACAGGCTGCCTCTTCACAAAAGTTTACACACAAAACAATCTCGTGGTTGCGAAAAAAATACATACGTTATAGTCGGTCATGCTCTATAAGCTTATACTCTACAATCAAACACAAACAATAGGCTTACATACTGGTTAATTCAGCACGCTGCATCAACACTCAATAAGACAAAAATCTGTTTAGTGCTAAAGACAAATCTATCAAGACTCCAATAATATCATAAAACTAGGACTAGTTGAAGACCAATGAACCAGAGGCCTTATCAAGCGTAAAAGATAAAAAGTGAATCTTGCTAATAAAACTTAAATAAACTTACTTAATAGTAATATTTAAAAAAAAAAATAAATAAAAATTTAAAAAAATGTGTTTGTCCCAATCTGTGTATCTTGCAAATAAAACTTAAATAAACTTACTTAATAGTAAGATTAAGAGAAAAATTTAATGAGAACCAAATATTTAATTAAGAAATATGTGTGTCCTAAGTAGGGGCAAAATTATGAGCCTGAATTGGCACAAAACAGAAGTTAAAATATAAATTGTATTATTTTTTAATTGAGAAAATATCACTACAAATGACACAAACATTAACTTCCATAAATCAGTCCTTGGGAGTTTGGTGGATTTGGATCCCAACGCTGCTAAAAAAAAACAGACAATCAGACACTCAAGCGAAACATTCGAGTCAGATAGGAAGTCATGTCATATCTTCTCACCACACCTACCAATAATATTTATGCTGTTTGCCACGCCTATTTAGTGGTTGTTACATACAGCATAAATAATTCGTTGTCTCTTTTATAAGCCTCGGGTACAGAGTACAAATTATTATTGCAAAAATGATGACATAAACAAAGTTGAGCTCAACATGAATGCATTTCCACATGAGTGGTCTAATTTAGTACGCCCACTTTTTGCACAGCTATGTACTTCAATATTTTCAGCACAGTTTGTTTATATTATCATTTTTTGGCACCACATGACGTATGCGAATTATATATGAATTTATACGTATATTGCTTATACGACATGGTGTGCGGATGCTTATCGAATAGAAAATTTAAAATTTATTCATGTACAACATATACAGCACGCTCAGCTCGCCAAGTATGCAACATGCTATGTACCTAGCCATTAAGGCCAAACACCGTCTCCAGCGCCATCTCCGGTTGCAGGCGGATCCGTTAAGCTGCCAACACCAACGCCATTGCCGACGCCATTTTGGCGCAAAGCTTTGCCGCTCAGCAACAAACACGTGCCATTTGCTGCACTTGCAGCTTCCTCGATTTGGCCATAAAACTCGACTGCGTGGTCGTTGTTGTCGTCGTTTGGCTGCTCGACATGTTTAAATGGCGCTGTGATGTTGTGGTGCTTGCTCGCTTTGCAAAAACTTAAAATATCTAAATGGATTTCCTGTGGCAGCTCCAAGCTCCAGGCTCACCCAGAACGCAGCGTTGACATTAATTGCAAAAGTGCAATAAATTTCATAAATGGAATGGAATGGCGATATACGATCAAGAGAGGTCAACATATGTACATATATAAGAGCAAAAAGCTTTAAGATGATAGCTGGAAACACGAAATAGCAACATTAAGAATGCCAAAAAAGATATTAAACTGATTTATAACATTATTTTTTGTTCAAATTAAAATTATCTTTATAAGAATCTATCTATCTTTTTAAACTTTAAGAAGAGTTATATTGATCTCAATGTATTGCCCAGCCATACATGTATATCCAGAAAAGCATTACCAATTAAAACGCTTCAATGCACATTTAGTTTTAATTTTAATTTTTCATTATTACTATTATAGAGCAGGTTTTTTTTTTCATTTTTTCCAAAGACTGCATTTATTTTACACTTTTCAAAGGCAGTGCACTGCTTCCATTCCAGTGTGTTCAGTAGAAATCATCATCATGCTTAATTATGAAGTTTATTCTTCCCTTACAGCAGATGCGTCATTGCTAGCTGTTCTGCTCTATTCCACTGCCCTGAGGTTTTTATTTAGGGACAGGTATTATACACAAAGTGCACATACTATTGATTTCAAATGTGACGAGCAACCAAAAATGGTAACCATGAGCGTTAACCAAAAATGGCTTCCATGCTTTGAAGTAATCAGCACTGAATACCCGTTTCTATGCCATGGATTGTTGCCACATTAATCGTCAATCGCAACCGGCAACCACAAAACTCCGGCAACCTCAGGAACAACTCAATTGCTTTGCCACAAAGCACTTCCCACTCATACGCGCACCGACAAGTGCTCTAATTAAACTTAAAAACCCACAAGAACACACACACACCAGGCACATACATATGTACATGTATATTGAGGAACACATATACCCATGTGTATACGAGTATACATGGTGCCACATATTCATATGTAATGCTCAATGGAAATGGCCCACACGTCGTATGCGTGATGTGGCTGAGAGTGTGTGGGAGTACTTGCCATAAGGCGGACTTTGTGTTAGCTTTGCGGTGGTTCAGTCGATGCAAAACAGTGCTGTTTGTCAACTTACCGCCAATATTGCTTAGTTCTGTGCATACACCTAGAGAAAAATTTAATGAATCTCTATATAATTTTATGCAATTAAATTGATTGTTATGTGTAAAATAGCTTTAGTGTACTTGAATCATTTTTGGCAAATTATGACAATTAACGAAATCAAATCTGATGATAACATTCTACAGGTCAAAAAATGTCTATTCAAAGGCAGCAAAGAGCGTTAAATAAATTATATTCCATTATCATTCAATGTTTGATTAATATTCGTACATATTCCCTTATAACCATGCTCATATTTTCGAATAGTCTCATAGCTTATAGTAGTAGTCAATGACAATTTATAGTATGTCTTACTGAGCGGCTTAAACAAATTTGATGTCTGTTAAACAGTTATAGTACTTTACTTATACATACTTACTATATTATATACTTATTTGAAAATAATTCTTTATCAATATGTTCATATTTAAATAAATAAAATAAAATATGTATATATTCTATGAAACCTATTTAAAAAATTAGATCACTTTATGAGTCCGTTTGACAAAATATTTCTTTATGATTGCAACGAAAAAATTGGACGATCAATTTTAAATAATTCTTCAATCTATTTTTTCTTTTAATGCATGCATGTTTACGCGTGCATATATTTGTGGAAGTGAATGTTGTTATAGCGTCGTGTCCTGGAGGTGGGTGTGGCACAAGCAGCGGCATTGAAAACAGCTAAATGATAATGTTAGAAGCTTATAGTTGGCTTGCACTTAATTGTCAAGCTGAAGTGCGCTCGAAAATCAACAAGAGCATGGCATCCCAATTCTGCATCAGGATTATCAGCGGAATATTATTATTTAACTTACAGTCATTCAAGGCATTATGAGTGGCATTATTGTTATTAAGAGCCAATTAGCAGTGGATTGCTGCTGCAAGAAAATCGGGTTATAAAATAACACAGCACATGTACTATATACCAGTACGTAAAGGATAAACAGCTTGAAACGAATGGCCTGAATGAAAGAGCTGTCATAATATGTTTTCATATGTATGCCTTGTTAAGCGCAAATGTTGTCAACACTTTTTTTTCGCCAAAGAGCACAGCCGCAAGCTGTACACATGAAATATTGTTTAATTTTATGTTCGCGTATAAAAAATGCCGTGCGCGATATTCGCAAAAAAAGTTTTTCGCCTGCCACTGCCCAGAAGCTGTCTGCATCTGACTGCATCCTGCTCCTGGTGAAAACAACCAACGAGCTTCTAGGATTATATATAAAGGCTGGTTTTATGGCAGCCGAGTGCAATGACATGTTTAAAGACATACACGGACTTACTGTGCCTCGCGGCCCACTTAAGTATGCTATAGTTTTTATTTGAATGACTGCCACATGCAGCTAACCGTCTTGCCAGAACTTTAAATGTGCTTGCACATCGAAAATGTAGTGTTATTTAATACAACTAGGCAGAGGCCATTCAACATTTACAAAGCCGTGTAATAGCACATTCATAAACATTTTAACGCAGCTACATTATTCGTTACAATTGTTAGCATCGCCATTCATATACATATAGTATGAAAAGATTACTAAATTAGTGGAAATTATATAAAAAGCTTTGGCTAATTCATTAAAAACAAGTTTGAATAACAACTCTACATACCAAAAAATAACTTTCGTTACATGTTTAAGCTAATGGCATTTGATACAAAAACAATTTAATTATTATATAGACAGCTCTTACATTTTCGGTTGTAAATCTTAATAATCCAAATTTTTAATAGTATTTATGTAAAATCATACAAATTCGTAAAAAGGTATTTTAATTTATTCCTAATTACTTCATAAATTCAAACGGGGATTATATATTATTTTAAAGTAAATTGAATTTATTTACATTTGTATCTTTTTATATCGACGATTCATCAACAAAATAAGTGTTTCAAATCAATACGTGGCTTTAAGTGATCAACATTTGATAATCTATTGTTTTTCTTGTGATATTTTGTAATTTCATTTGAATAAAATCTCCATTTTAGTTTCACATATACTTGTATACATTTATTTAGTTATACATTTCAGTATAACATGTTAAATGTATTAATACTCTGTTACAATCAGTTAAAAGCCACAATCAGCAACGAATTTTAAAATTCTGAGCGTAAATTATTATTATACTGATCAAGTCATTTATTCTTTTGAGCATTGACCCATTTGCCAATTTATTGTAGTCCTGAAACCGTTTACTTGCAATCAAATTGTAATTTATATCTTGACCTTATTTGGCATTTAATTTATGCGACATTTACTCAGGCACACGCGATCCTGGCGACAAGTACATGTGTATTTAATGCAGCCTGATAGCCTTACATGGACTACAGTTACATGGCCAGCCATAAAAGCCACATTTATAACAAGGACAACAACGGCTAACTGCAAGCTGCCATCGAACAGTGTTGTTGTCATTCGTGTTGTTGTTTCTACTGCTGCTGAAGCTGCTCTCGCTTCAGGCCAGTCGCAATTTTTCCAATCTCCACTAATTTATGTCAATTTGGATATTTATGTGACGCAGTGGGCGTAACCCACAGCAGCCAAACTCCATTAGCCGCCCCCGTTGGTTGGCCCGGTAATTGCAATTTGTTATCGCTTTAATTTAATACTGTCCACGCATCGCAACATACTCTTGCAACCTTTGCCTTTGTGCCGCGCAGTGGGAACATGCCAATTGAATTCCTTCGTTGTGTCGCTGCTCGGATAATGACGTCTGTGCCAGGCTCAGCCCTTGGCTTGTTAGTCCGCACGCTCTTCGTGCAATGTCAATAATTAATACCCATAACTATTTGGCAAGCTTATAGCATGTCTCAAGCATATTTTTAGTTAAGGTTGCACAGAGTTTTACTACAGATTCGTTGTTTGCGATGTGGAATGCAGGCAAGTTGTTAACGCGCTTCTTATTACACAAGAAATTAGCGTGAATCTTGACATCTGATGTTGCCAAGTAAAGAACTTGTAATATCTCTCAAACATATACATAGTTATACCTTGTACCTAAAAGGTTCAAAGTAAAACAATTAACAGACAAAAGAAATCACTTTCTTGATCAGCATTAACGGCCGAGTCTATTTAGCCATGTCAGTACGTCTGATCTCAAAGACGATAAGAGCTATAAACATCAAATTTTGAAGACAAATAACTGTAGGATAGGCAGAAGACGAGAATTGTAGTCATAATAAGAGAAGTGAAATCGACATTGCCATTCATCAGACGATTACACGATTTTGATATAACACGGTTTGAAAATTAAAAATTGCATTTATATGTCATATAAAAAAATATATATTTATATTTCATATATTTTAGAGATAAGGAACCAATCAATTTTTGCATATGATCAATGTCTTATTTACACGGTTGTTTCTGGAACCAATATACCGTGTAAAAACAGAATTAGGTGTAATCCTTTTTTGAAAACGTATACTTAATTACTAATTATCATTAAATAATTAAAGCACTGATTCCATTAAATAAAATACATTTGTGTAAAACCCACATATTTTATCAGTGTTTTTAAAATTCTTACTCTTTTCCCCCTTTCCTTAATTACACTTATAGTAATAGACAAGTACTTTCTTACAAAGAAATTTTTTTGGAAGTACCAAATTGTTTCCAATATTCATTTTTAAATTTTGAAACGATAGTCTGAAACGAAATACTTTCTTGAAATAAGCAATTTGTTTTCTTAAATCCAGAACATTATTTAAAAGTCATTGCGAACTTTTTCCATCTATAATTCGCATCTTTGTTATGATGAATAAATTGTTTGTGGCGGAGTGAAATGGAAATTCATACTAGACTATCTTATTTACCCAGCAGACGCGCCACTTCACAAGTTTTAAGGTCGACTCGACTGAATGTGACAATGAGAGGGCTAGATTTTTTACTGCCCCAACACCATGTCGTACCTACTTAATTCAATGCTCCGGCGTCCGCCCCTTGGAGTACATTTTCCGACCTACCCACCAAACTTGGCCAAAGTTGTAAAAGTAGTTTTGATTTGTTTGCCTTCTTCCATTTGATATTTGCAATTTGATTTTTTTTTCCCTGCCTCTTCTTTGCATGTGTTGTAGATTTATTGCCGAAAATTTAAATGGCTCGTGCTCGTGGGTTCTATAAGCTATGTAAATGAGGCCAGACCAACACGAGTGTCTGCCCCGACGAGTGCCTGAAGAAACTTTTAGATGTTGACAAATATTGTGTGGCACTTAGCCGTGGTCCACATCAACGTCTTGCACAGAAAGCGACAATATTTGAATAAGTTTTTCGCTATTGGATTGAAAGGCAGCAATGTCCGAGCCATAAGCTTGCGCTTCAGCGACAGTGTTCGCTAAAATTTGTATGTGGGCTTACGGTAAGTGCGAAAATTGGCAAGAAGGTCGTTTCCCCATCACTTGTGCTGGCATCCACGAAAGCGTAAAATAAAATGAATAGCTAGTAAAGTGAATACTCGGTTTTTGGCCAAAATCCAACCGTGAGTGTTAAAGCCCAAGCAAATGTATATTCCTGCTTACAAATTAAATTTCAGTTTCGAAGGAGAAAAACTTCAATTATGTAATTGCAAAAACTCAATGTTACACACTCTAAAAAGAAACAACTGCTGAGTACACTGGGGAGGAACAATCAAAAAGTTTTCACAGTGAACAGTTTTCGCAACAGCTGTCAAATTTTGCACTCCAAATATTTAAAATGCACATTTTAATTCAGTTATCAAAGTTCGGGCTGAGTTCAATTCAACGTTGTACAAAGAAATAAATGCATGACAGCCCGATAAGCCAGCATACTTGTATATACTTGTATGTACGTGTACTGTATATAAGCAGAAGTGTGAGAAAGTAAAGTTGAAAGTAAAGTTGAAAGTTTTCTATGTGTTAAGTGTATTTATTTATACGCCAATCAACTCCAATACTAATGTACTTGTATGTACTTTGCAATCAAGTTATCATCACAAATGTTTCGACATGCTGTTTTCTTTTCCCATTTCACCAGCATTTACATGCAAACTCACTTAAATTAAGCAAACAACAATGTTTGAGATATGGAAATACATTTTATTGAAATTTGTTTCCTGCCCAATTAAAATTATTGATTTAGCTTCATATATATTAGGGCGCTACTATCATTGCTCAACTCGGCGCTACAGCGTTTATTTCCAGTTTATACAAATGCTGCTAATAAATTATAGTAACCCAATTTTTCCATTCAAATATCCTTACAAATTGAATATTGAATACAAACGATTTAAATATGTGTTTAATGTTGCCCACAAAGCTGAAAGGTTAACATTTATCTCTCAATAATGACTATTACTAAGTTCTAGAACTGAGCAAAAGTTCGTTAATATTTAAATTATATTTTATTTGGTTTTTTTTTAACCTTCAACGAAATATAATATTTATCTGATTTTCAATAAACTTGCAATGATCGGTGATGTTCAATATCAGAAAAGTTTTTCTTTTATTATTTTTTTTCTCAACTGGCTCGATTAGAAAAAAGATTTCAAAAAAAGAACAAATAATTGTTATTTTGGTAAAATTAATTTATTTTATTTATTTATTGCCTTTCTTCCCTTTTAAGGTCGTCGGCCGGCATGCCGCTCCCTTTTCCCGAAAACTAAAAGTCACACAGAGCCAAATCAAAACATCAATAAAAAATGCAACTTGGACAGTATGGCCAAGTGGATCAATAGTTTCCGATTAATAATGTTCTTCGAATCGTAGAGCCAAATCAATATTTTAATCTTTTTGACTTCTATAAAAGACTTTTTTCGGTGTTTTCAATCGAGACTCTGGTTTCAGGATTGCTTGCTAACGCTTCATCACTAGTTAAAACAATATATACATGCAAGAGTTTTTGTAATTTTTTTTAGCTCTTTAATCATATTTTAAAACGCTGAATTCATTTTTGAACCGACAGCATCACAAAGTGTTACATTGTTTGCGTCCTTAAGTACATAATCAGTATATGTATTCATATTCAAATATTTAATAAATACTTGTATATCTATCACAGAAGAACACCCTAAATATAAGTACATTGGTATAATCACAAACAGGTTCATTTCGATCCGTTTTAGCTACTTAGTAAATTTTAAATTGTACTATTTTGCATATTAATAGTTTATTTGCTTTTCATCGATTTAAAGTTTCCTTAAATATATTCATTAATGAATATATTTTATTTGCTTCTCTGTCTGTTCTGTTACCTCATGGCCCAGCAAATTCCATTTTCAACAGTTGTCTCCTCCCGACTCGTTTGTTGTTTGCATATTGCAATCAGTTAGTTATATATGTTGTGTACAGAACAAACTCATATGTACAAGCAAACAAATAGTACATATGAGTACATATACGAGTACATCCATGTACATAATACGCTCAAATCAAAATGCATGAAAAGCAGTCGTTGACTAGTTTTCGGAATTAGGCTTTGTCCGCTGCTGCCGCGTCGCCCACTTGGTTATATGAACTAGTATACTATGTATATGTTTTATAACCTGCCGCAACACATTGAAGACTGATGCAGCCATTTCACATTTAAAAATACAAAAAGGCAATTTTCAATATGCATCAAATTGCAATCAATCATTCAAATGCACAATGCACACAATCAACAAAGACAGGCGGTTGCGTAGCCGCCCAGGTGGGAGTTCGAACACTGGGAGTGGAGCATCAAGGAAGGACACACCGCTGTGGTCAGGCCCAGTCCCGTTTCCTCTATAGGGAGACGACGTTGACAGTTGACAGACAGCCGACGAGTAAATAATGAAAAATATTATACAATGGAATCCTTATTGTTCGTAGGACTTGTTTAAGTCACACACGGTATACTATTAAGTACCGTTGAGGCACCTCTATGCTGTGTCTCCTGCTGACACAAAAGCCAGAAAGTTGATTTAAAAAAGACAACTTACTTCTTATTAAATTCCTTTTAATTGAATGCAAGCAAAAAGAAAAAGAAGACATACCAATTTCTAGGATACTGAGTTGAATCGTATAACATTTTCCTTGCACCATTCGCCCTTGTTTTTGGGCATCAGGCAAATTGTGGGGTATTCAACGTGAACATAATTTTTTTGGACAGAAAAATGATGATGCATATACTATATATGCCGATCTGCTCTAAGCATATGATCTCATCGGTCGACCTTCACGAATTCATCATTGAAACTAGCACGACCTCGAATTCGGTATAACAATTATAAATTGTTGTTTGGGATAATACTTCATCATTAAAACCATACAACTTTAAACTTTAAAAATTTAAATGTTTAGGATATATTGTGCTTAGTTGTGGTTTGTTAAATAAACTTTTCAAGGATACACATGCATGTACAAGGATGCATCAGTATCTTGAACCAAGTGTGTATTGCTGATGATTGTTTTAAGCGTGCTAATTGAGACTGAAGCCCAGATGCCCGTTATTGTCATCCTAAAAAGTGTGTGTGTGCTGCCAAGTTGTGTCCGGGGCTGCCGTTGTTGATGATTTTGGGCGAAAGCTCCATGATGTATGAAGTCGCCATTGATTGCAGCGGACGGAGAGGCATAGCAACTTGAAATGTATTCGATATCAAGTGATTATTGAGTTATTTGGTTTGAAACATATTGTTTCAATAATTCAATCGTCTTGAGAATTTGGAAATATTCACTAATTTAAATTCCGCATAATTTAATCGAATTCAGTTGTGGGAAAGAGTTTGAAAATGAAATACAATGAGGATATTATATCCATGTTTAAAAAAAAAAATAGAAATCTCAACAAGCATTTTTTAAAGTCTAACCAGGGGCTTTGAAAAAGGTCATTTGTTTACCTAGGGCGATGATTGTTAAGTGGCATGTGTAGGGTTTTGTAATAAACTCCAGACTCATGTTTTATAAATACTTTTCTTAAGAATTCTCAACTATTTTTTATCCTCCTCTCTGTGCTTTAATGCATTGTGCGTTTGAAATGTCATAATTTTTAGCCGCTGTCAAATGGATCCATTTCTGTTGCCAACTTTTACATTTCTCCATATATAGTAAAGCCCTACTCATCCCACTTGTCATTCTAATTAGGAGCTCAATTACTGGGCCAAGTCGTCGACTCATTAGTTAAATGTCAGTTTATTGCCCCCAAACTACATACTTGACATGCCGGAGCTGTGCCCAACCTGAAGTCCCAGCACCAACCAGTGACAGGCAGCAGAGGAATCTACTCTTGGACGCAATTTGACAGCATAACATGGGTGCCTTTCCCTCATCAGTCCTGGCGTCGCGCCGGTCCCCACAGAGTGGCATAGAAGGGCAAGAAAAATAGCAACTTCCCGTAATGAATAACATTGGCGCACTGACAGACATATCCGTTACTATTTTTTCCCCACTCCTGTCTTCCCCGCTTCGTGCCTTTGCATTTCCTAACAAAATGTTGCATATTAAAAATCCTTTAACTTTAACGCCTCATCATCGTTGTCGTCAGCACATTGTCGCTATTCTTGTTGTTGCTGGCTTGTTAAAGCCGCGCCCGTCGCCATAAAAAAAAGTGTCATTAGCATGCCGAAAGGCAAAAACCAACCACACCAACTACAACGACCGAGAAGAATAAAGGCGAAGGACAATGTTGGCCAACAACAAAAAGTAAATGAAAGCAGCATGTTAAAATATGTACTACGTAACGAAAAAAAAAGAAGCCAAACGAAATGAAGTGAAGTAAAGGGACGCGAATAGTGAAAGGTAGACGAAAATGTCCAGCCTGCTGCTACTGCTGCTGATGTGGCAAATAATGGCAAGGACCAGAGTGATGGCCATGAGAACGGCGGCTGAGGCAGATGACAATGCGGTCAGGAAGCTGAAGTTGGCATTTGCATTACACTAAAACAACTTTAGCAAGAAACTAATAAAACGGAAAGCGCGTGAGTTGCAGTAAAAGTTGCCGGAAGGCACAAAATTTAGACTGCATTGCCGGTTCCAGTTGCCACAAAAAAAAAAAAACGTTCATTAAAGCGAACTCTTGCGGATTTGAAATGTTCAAACAAATTAAAAAAAGAAAACTATATGATTACAGAAAACACGAAAATCTAAGAAATACAGGGTGTGCCATCTTTTATGTCGGTATGTAAATATTGAATAACTTTGTCATTAGTGAACCGATTGACTTGAGTAGACCAGTGTTGAAAACCTCAGTTCAAGGAATTGTACAGAACCAAATTAAATAAAAATATCTCATTGAAAATCGGTTGTTTATTTTCAAGGATATTCAATGTTTGCATACCGACATAAAAGATGACGCACCCTGTATGTATGTATGTAACATACAATTTCCAGAGGTCTGATCAGCTTGAAAATTTGCACAGGGCTCAAGCACTGATGACAATACAATTACAATGTCCGTCCGTCTCTCTATCTGTCCATCTGTCCGTCTAGATGAACGCCTGGATTTCGGAAACGGCTGAGCATAAATTAAATTTTTTACTATAATTGAATTATTTTATTAATATTTTAATTTTTCTTTTTTCCTGTTCCAAATTAATTAGTCGTAACTGATTGTTCGAATTTTCTATTTCTGTAACACAAGCGCTTGATACTTAAAAGTTAGTTTCTACTTTTTAGTTAGTTTTTTTAAGCCATAATTTATTTTCATTAAATGGTTGTAGCTGGGAAAAAGGGTTAATGCAGGGTATTCAAGAGTCAGACAGACAGTTTCATGGTTTCTTATTTGGCTGTGAATCGATGCATTGTTGGCCAGAGAGCCAACAAAAATCCTTCAACATTTCGAGACGTTTATCTTTTATTTCTAATGATTGCTTTACAATTATCTTGTATTGTAGTCCATATTTGTCAACCAAACAAATAAGTAAATCAAAATGTCATAAAACATTTACTTCTCCAGCCAGATCTGATATACTTTTTTGCGCAAAAGATGTTTAGATACGTAACGTGTCGTCTGTTGAAGTGCTTCTATTTACTCATACTAAGTAACTTTTATTATTGTTAAAGTAAAATATAGCAACTGTAACGGTTTAAGCTATGAAAGCATTGATCCAGGTTCGAATATTGGATGGCTTGATTAAAACCGGTTGATAAATACATTCAAAATAATATTATTATTCTGTAACTTAAAAAAGTTGCTCAGTCGGCCAGAATGAACGAGTTCGCATTTTATTTATGCATTACACATATACTCGTACACATGCAACGCATTTGAATTTTCTACGTTTTTTATTACCAGCCCAAAAGAGTTTCAAAACAGCGAGCCAAGCAAAAGAAACAAACATTTTATTAATCCCTCAAACAGACGAAACTGTCGGGGTCACCAGTCGGGGACGATTACTTATTTCTTTTTCCTTTTTATTTATTGTGCTTTGTTTTAGTCGTAAAAATGAAAAATGTAAAGTGTTTTCCTTTTTCTTGTTTTCCCAGAAACAAAACACTCGAATGGATAACAAAGCGCAATCCCGCAGCACGGCTGAGCGGACAACAAAGGAGCGCCAGACGAAGAAGAAGTCCAAGTTCAAGCAACCAGCTGATATATAAATAATGAAAGAGTGCCCTAATGCCGAATGACAACATCAAGCATTAGCATCGATATCGACTTCCTTCATTTCATATTCAAATTTGTGTCTTAAGCTTTCGCTAACAACAGCAGCAGCA
Organism: Scaptodrosophila lebanonensis; assembly: GCF_003285725.1. Lineage (NCBI taxonomy): Eukaryota > Metazoa > Arthropoda > Insecta > Diptera > Drosophilidae > Scaptodrosophila > Scaptodrosophila lebanonensis. Next base: position 10,367,568 of record NW_022060742.1, on the reverse strand, counting down.
ACGCTAATAAGCGTGTCAAGATGAGGCGACACGCTCAACTCTTTTGCATAAATCAGAGGTGGAGCATGCCTGCTGCAAGCCTCTTGAGCTTGCCACAACACCGTCAAAAATGTCAAATTAATTTATCACACCGAGAGCCAAGAAAATGGCTGGCATTTTTGCCTTTTTCAATCAGTGCCGTGTGGCTTATTAAGGTGGCGGGGAAGCCCCGCCTCCGCCAACCATTTTGCGTTTCTTGTCACGTTTTATGAATTTGCTGCGCTTGCCAGCAACAATTTGAGGCGACTGCTTGGCTGCCTGTCAGCCTTTTGTTGGCCCTCTCCTCTCAAGCCCCACGGGCCTGAGTAACTGAGCCAGCAGCTGAGGAAAATGAGCTGACTGGCAAAATGTCGCATTCACAGAGTAGACAGCAAAAGCCGCCAATGCTTAGATAACGGCAACGGCTCAAGCGGCTTTTGAGCTCAAGCCACACAAACATATAGTACAACAACACCCATATATTGGTATACGCCGACATGCAAACATACAGTCAGATAGACAGACAGACAGATGAGCAGACAGATAGAATGCAAAGTGTCTTGTAGTTTTGGGTTAACGGATACGCAACGACAACAACAACAACAACAATGACAACAACAAGCGGGCATAAATTACTCAATTAGCTGGCATGCTGGGTGGCATGGAAAGGAGTCTGCGTTGTTGCCGGAAATGCTGCCATCGCATTTCATACATTGAGTAATCAAATGTCAGGCCATTAAGCGCGGCTGTGTTGTCGGTGGTCCTGCCCATAAATCAGGGACATGGCTACAGCTGGCTGGCTTGATCCAAAATGTCATTCTATTAATGAGCTGTTGAGATTTTCTAATTACAAACGAAGTGCCACAAAACACAACAAACTCGAGCATATGGCCTGCAGCGCCTATTCGCAACGAGGCAGCAATATTTCAAAAGTCAGTTTCAAGCAAGACGAGCAGAGGCTGGTTAGCCGCCTAGAGATGGGCGTGCGACATTATCGTGAGTGAAAAATTGTCTTCAAAATATAGAAATTATTTAATTGAAACCAAAAAAACAAATATTGAAACTTTCTTCCATAATTTGTAATTCAGAGAGGACTCTCTCGAACCTCTATAATAAATATGTGAAAAACTGAAGAACACATATATTATCGACAAAAAGCTAACTTTAAGGTAAAAATGTTGGGAAATGAGATTGGTTTCAGAAAAAGTTGTGTAAGCAACTGTGTAAAAAAAGACATAGATCATATGCAATATGAATCGTGCTAAATGGAATAAAGTCGTCCAAATCATATATAACATTTGTAATTTTCAAACCGTGTTAAATCAAAACTGTGTGAAAAGAGAATTAGGTGTATAAATATGGAACCAGCTGTGTTAACATCAAACAACAAAACAATTATAAAAGATTTCAAAATCGGAATAATCAAGTTCTAAGAGGGCGTTCAATTCTAAAGGCGAATAACTTTTAGATTGTCTAGGTAAGAACATAAATTCTCGTTCAGTGATTCCAATTGGTTGGCTTAAGTGTATTATAAATTTACTTAGTAATACATATACTATAAACTTTCTAAGAACGCATCTGGCTTCACTGCGAATTCAAGTTTGAAAATATCATACAATTTGAACCCAGAAATGTGCTCTAAATTAATCTATAAATAAAGAATCACAACTACCTGCAGAATTAATCTGACACTTTTTCTGCGGATCAAGGAGACAGTCATTATCGCTTGATTGAAATTGAACATTCGAAATGCTAACTTGTTTTTTACCTAATTGTTATTAAAATACTAAAGTTTTAATGCTTACATAATGTCTTCAGCACTCGATTATCATAAGTACATACATAAGTCGTATATCCAATATATTATATTGGATAGTTTATATACAAGAAGCAGTCTGAGCACTTTTTTTTGGAATCCGAGAAAACCCAATTTTTATAATGGCAGCTCGTAGCTGACAAATCAAATAGTTTTAAAGGGAAGAAAATTAAGATTGTTTTTGATGCTAAAGAGAAAGGACACTCGAAATAATAAAAATGTAATAATAATAATGCAATAATAATAATGTAATAATAATAATGTAATAATAATAATGCAATAATAATAATGTAATAATAAGGACCTTCTTGGGTTTACTTTAAATCAAGAGGCGGCAGTAAGTACTTGTAAATGCTATAATTTTTCATTATAGTTAAAAAGAATACAAAAATCAGTTGTTTTTCATTAAAATAAAGTCTGCGGAAAGGTGCGGTCGTCAACCAAGCCTTACCTTCTCATATGACTTACGTGAAAAGCAGAACTTGTCAACTGTCCATCTTTGATAAGAAGAGGCGTAGAGTGCAAATGTTACACAAAAGCTTAGCAAACAGGAGGAAATGAACGAATTTTTGAGTGAAATGGCTGAAAGGCAACATGCAGGCAGACGAAACCCCCAACCCACGTATAACACTAAAATGTCCACAAAAAGTATAACAAAGTGCTGCACATGAACGACAGTCAGGGGGAAATATTTTCTTTACACACTTGGTGTAGTGCCCTCGTGTGTATGTAAGTAAGTGCGTGCGTGTGTGCTTGCGTGTGTACGTGTGTGTGTGCGTGTGCGTGTACGTGAGTAATGCCATTTTCGGAAATATTTTGTTGATAATTTCTAACAAAATTTGTTTGCTTTGCCCAAACAGCGTCCCTTGTCACAATTGAAGTGGGCCTGGCACCACTTGGCCAGAGTCTTTTCAATGGTCCTGGAGCTTGTTGTGCTGTCGCTTTTGTTTTTGTTCCTAATAGTGTTGTTGTTGTTGATATTTTTGTGGTAGCTTGGCATAAACAATTAGAAAACGCGCGCACCTTTTTGTGTTTTCACAGTTATTATTAGAAATGCCTAACGGCTACTTCATGGCTACTCGTCCCGATGTTTACTGAAAATGAAACTACCTAGTCCTTTATATTAAGTGAGGCTAGCTATCAGTTTACCTCATGCAATTACGAGTTATTAACAGTGTATATTAGAGTGCGAAAAGCTCTTACAGTAAACACAAATACCCATACCACAATACCACATCAACATTGAAAAGAGGACCAGGAAACGCACGTCTAAACAAAAGCAACAGCGTTAATGTAATAAGTTTATCACAAAAATAAAATTTGTACTAAAAACTATCATTTTTTCATAGATCAGATACTTCAGACATGGTTTTCAACTGAACTGTTGAAATTTAAATTTATTTTTAAAAGTAAGTTATGAAAAAAATAATATTTTTTAATGTTTTTATTTATTTAAAAACGGTTTCTAGAAAATTGTATAATTCAAAACAGCGAGTGGTTTTCGATTTAAAATCCGAATATATTTAAGGTTCAGTAATGAAAATAAATAAATAAAATAAATACGAGTATTTCTAATAAAAACGCTAATGCGTCGAAAGATTCCGAATAATCCGTCAATACAATTTTTGTATTATTTTATCTGTAAAAATATATTACAACCTTCTTAGGCAACTAAAGTCATTAAGTCTTTTTTTTTAAATAGTTTGTCAATGCCTAATTGTTCGTCTTATCATCACAATCTGTTCTTCAGATTGATTGTGTTATTCTAGAAACTTTATTGGGTATAAAAAATCAACATTATTTAAAAGATTAAATGCTATTAAACCCCAAATCAATGGTTACATGCAACGCAAAAGAAAATTAATTAGTTCCCCATGCGTTCAACGAATCCTTTTTAACAAACTCCATCGTTTCATATGAACTTATATTTAAAACTAAATGCGAATGTTTGAAATAAAAACGGACATGAACTTAAATAAAATGAACTTGAATAAACATGCTCTGAATACAACAAATGTGCTTTCAATTTTTTTTTAATTTTCCACACTTCATTTTTGCTGTACTTGTGGGTCTACGCTCGTATCGTGACGGGTCAATGATGTATTTGATGCATTTTCTTGCGCTTCATCAATCACGGCGCTGTTAAAGGCGCACCATAAAGCCAGAAGCCGTCATCAAGTGCATGTAGATCAAAGGACCCGCAGGGAAATGATAAAAACGCTGGCTATACTCAGAAGACTTCAAGTGCAGGTAATGTCAGCGCAGGTTGCGTTGACGTACAACAGAGCGTATGATTGATGTTACTCAATGCTTTTTTGACAGTACTAGACTGTGTGCGAGTGGGCTTTATGAACAACATTCACCTTTGAGCTATTGGTCTGCATATAACAAATTGCTTCTGAGCGAAAAGTATGAACAGAAACTGCCTTTCCATCACTCTCTTAATTTCCTTTCTGACGGTGCAAGTCCGACTATGAAGGACTGCAGTACACCTGGAGGCTCACAGCTCAATTCCTTTACTAGGAAGCACCAGGAATGGTAATATGTAATTATTATTCGGCTTCATTGTAACAGGAGCAGCAAAAAAAGTAACACCAACAAAAATACTAAAGTGAAAATTAACTTTTCTCCAGTGCAGCTTGTTAATTTTCCTAGCGCTTCACTTGCTAATGAATAAAATAATAAATTAACCTTCTGGTTGTGTCAGAAGACCGCGAGGGCAAACATAAAATTGCATGAATTTTTCATTTCATGGAAGCGCTGGACGCAGACCCTGGCCCTCATTCAATATTTAAATTGCAGTACTTAGTCAAATGTGCAACTGACCTGACCTCGGCACATCCTTCTTGAATGCGCATATCAATGTTAAATAATTTCAATTTACTAACTGCAACAAAAAACAGGCATAAATAAAATGCAAACAAACAATTGTCATCAGCAACTTTTCTGCTTCCTTTGTTGCTATTATTAAGGTTTTTTTTTAATTTTTCTGGTGCCCTTTCAGTTTCCGCGTATTTTCATTAAGCCCATTTGCCGTTGGCAATAAATGCTGCTGTTTGTCACTTTTGTTTGCATTTTCCACTTCATTACAACAGCAAAATGGCGACAAATATTCCTGTAAACAATGAGGAAATGTCCCCAATACAACAAAAAAAAAAAAAAAAAACAGGAATAACAACAACAGAAACACATTTTTAAGCCGAGGCGCGTGTGCGTGCAGTTTCACAAAAACAATTGCAACAAATAAGTATTGAAACAAAAAATTGAATACAAAGGAACTACATCAAAAAGGAAAAAATGTTCGAATGTTCAACAATACGTGAAAAGAGCAAGCTGCGAGTGAATTGCTTGCAGATAGGAGGGACACGACAATTAAATAACTTTATGGCATTACATATTTTAATAGTCATTTGAAAAAGTTAAAAACCACACGACTACGATACGGCCTAGAGAGATAACTTTAAAAGACATTTTATCTTTATTTTTGAAGAGTTCTTGAAAATGAATCCGCCACTTTCTAAAAATTATGTGGTGGAAGGTTTAGCAATTATGGCTTGAGAGATGATTGAAGATCCAAAACTAAAATTGCAGACTAGAACGTATATAAATAAAGGCAAGATAAGCCATCAAGCATTATACTAAGATTCAATATAAACTTCCAATTAAGGAATATTTTATGCAATCGATTAAAAAGAACACAGCAAGGCCAGAAGATATTTATTTTATTTGTCAGAATACAGCACTTACCACTTTCGTTCTCTGTGTAGTCATAATTTATCTCATTCATTTTCAAAATTGTTACACGATTCAACTGTCAACAACAAACATAATACCAATAATGCTTCAAATTTCATACTGAATTAACTCTCTGGCATTTGAATTTAAGAACATACTGATAGGAAATGGCTTTCTCCATTTCCCACTGAATTCTGCTTACAAATTATAAACAGCCCAAAAATCCACATCCACACATATACATGTACATTCATTAATGGCATTTAAATTATTGCAAGGCCATTAAGCTGTCAGGCATAGAGCTACAAATTGTTGCCCACTTTGACTGACATGTATTTAAAATTTATTCCTTACTTGATTCGTAAAATCACGACAAGCTCTGTTCCATTGTATATACAACAATAAAAATAGTTGAGCCTTGTTGAAACGAATTGATGGAGATATAAATACTTAAATATAACTATAGTTAAGATAGACAATAATATGACATAATAAACATAACTGGTGGAAGTGCGAACTAAGACGTAGCTTTAGAAAATAGTAAAACAATAGTTTTAAATACCAACTGTTTATGAACAATGAACTCAAAGAAAACATAGCGAAGAAATATAAAATTGTAAATAGTATGAAAATCCTGAATGACTAACCATCGAACAATATTTTGCAATTCAATTTTAGTGCAAATTTTGATATATAACGAGATTACTAACTTGTTTGAATGAATGAAGAAAAAACAAGAGAATTTCACGAAAGTCAACTAAAATTCTTCGAAAAAATGGCCACCATTCTTTAATTGGAAATGCACAAAAATGTGTAAAATGTTTATCTAAATAAAAATCTCAGCGCAATCAAGAAAGAAAATGTTTTCTGCACATCAACTCTCGAATTTTTAACAACTTAAGAAAACATGCAATTTACAAAAATTGTGTATCTTACAAGTAAGTAATAGAAGTGGCCTGTAAAGTGTGCCTAAACTAGTATTTGCTCTGCCTTCAAAAGAAAAACTGAAACTGTTTTTACATTTTGTCGTCCATGGAGGCTGCAACACCAACAACAATCTCAATTTTCAACTTGGCTCCAATATCTTTAAAAAGAACAAGTTATTCAAAAAGTAACCCTTTCTACAATATTATGTCATACAGCTACATAACAACTATATGATGTAGGCCATGATAGGCCATTTTAAAAATAAGTCTCGATGTGTGGAAGAAGTAAAGATTAAAAAGCCAGTTACTGATGATACTTATTTAGGGCATGAAAATAAATTATTGAAACAATAGATCTCGAAAAAAATAGCGGAAAGAGGGAAAGCAACATTCGGAATTTTTACTGCATGCATATACAAGTATGTATATATTTATGTGAATTGGGGTATTGAAGACAAACACATCCATCTGTGCACGGCAATAAATGTCAAGCTAATATTCAGCACATCCTACGATTTATGCAGAATTATACACGCACACAGCCCCATATCCTTTCAGAATAGCATTAGCTTCATGCACTTGTTGTTTTGTTTATGTAAAGCACTTTGCAAGCAGAATTCGGCAGCTGTGGCTTTTGCTGCTCATTGCATAAATTATTTAATTAAACAAGTGGACCAAACACAACACACAACTCATGCGCAAAATATGGTCAGCAGATTGAAAATGGAAACAGACCTCAATTAAATGTAAACTAAGGTACCACCAGATTTTCCAATTGTCTGCGCGTATGCTTTCGACTATTGTTGTTGTGCCTAGGACCCTGGCGAATTGAAGTGCGGGATTGGCACAAGGAGTGCGCCCCACATCAACTAGCAATGCTGATATATGTATTTACTGCTTACCTACCCTCTAACGAACTTGATTTGGCCAACAGTCGTTTGTGGGCCGGCGGCTAGCTGGCCATCAAGTATTTGCAAAAGCATTTGATGGGATTTGTAAAGTGATTTGGCAGCCAAGAAGGCGCTTCGAGTGAATTGAGCGTTTTGAAATGTTTCTCTTGACAAAACCTCAAAGGAATTGTCCAGACGTCGTTGGCCACAAAGCAACAGGGCCACAAGGCCACAAGCCAACTAAGCGACTAAGTAACCAGTAACCAGCATTTCGGTTTTGGTTCTCAGGCAGCTGTTTGCCACGTAATTGGCGTCGCTTCAAAGAGGTTGACAAGAAAAACAAATAAGAGCGACCAGGCTTTGAATGACAAATGAAAAATCTAAAATAAATATCTTTGTAACTTCGGAGAATAGCTTATAGCCATTGACTGAAAGATGAGAGCCATTTGCTTAAAGCTAGAATTTAAATATCATTTTTCATAGTTATGGATTTTATTAGGCATGAGTTCATGCCAAATAGCATTTGCTCTTGTAAGACAGCAGCTTGGGGGTAGGATCAAGCAACAGGTTTGTTGTTAACTTGAAAAAAACATAGAAAGTTGCGCAACATATGGGCCAGAACGCGGTCCAAAATGGGCGGCAACTTGACGCATGCGTCAAATATTTTCACTCGTATTCAGAGCATCGCGTCTGAGTGCAGAAATTATGGGTGAGTGAGTCTTTTTGGCAACTCATAAATGAATAAATGCGATTATGTTTTGAAGACACTGAAAACACGCACTTCAGAAAACACTGCACTTGTTGGCCAAAAAAGGGCAACGCCTCATTCCATTTGGCCACTGCAGTTATTTGTTATTTCCGCCACATTTAAGTGCCAAGTTCTAAATGCCAAGTGAGTGGCCACAAACAAGCAAGCATCTCCAACTCGAGTACCAGCTCCGTCGATCCCATAAAACAAACGAAATGAAGTACATGGCTTTGTGTCTTCTTGTTGTTGTTGTTGTGGAAAGGGGCCAAAAGTATCTTTCTGATTTCCGCAACAAATTAAATTAAATGTGGCTTGTAATATGATTGCATTGGACTTACTCTGGCCGGTAACTGTGGCCAATGGCGCAACTGTTTGGGGCAGAAGCGCTGCAGGAAGCGAGCAATAACTATACAAATTGATATACAAACCTACACTAAGTAACACAAAAAATGACATGAAGCAAGGAAATGTAAGGAAGGCAAACGAAGATGTCACCAGGAAACGGAAGTGTTTGGCATTCGGCTAATGTCCGGTCAGTGCGTGCTCCAAGTCCAGAGTCCCGGACATTAAAGTGCGCGCCCGTGCTTATGTGTGTGTGTGTGTGTGGGAGAGTTTGTTGTGGCCATCGTCCTGTCTTTTGACATTTCATTGAATAGCTATGGCGTACTGTTTGGAGCTTGTTTGTTGTCTGTTTGCTTTTAACTTGTCGCCATGACGCTTTGTCTTCTAGTCGTCGCAGTCTTGCCTTATCGCCCAAGAGCCAACCGAACAGTAAGTTGGACAAGCGTCCGGCTCAAATGCCACAGCACAATGCAATCTGCGTCTGTGTGAGTGTGAGTGCGAGTGCGGACTGTCTTTAGAGTAGAGCGCGGCCAAGACCTTAAGAATGGCAAATTTTCCAGTACACATTAAAACTACACTTTTACCATAACCTTCCCGCTGCTTCTTTTGGATTCGGAAGATCTTATTTCTTTTTTTTTTTTATTTATTTATTAGCATTGTTGTAACTTAGAACTAGTCCTCAATTGCAATATTAATTTAGAGCCAAGGCAATGAAGGGTAGATTCTATAATTAACTCCATAAATTTGTCTAAATATTTTTCAAAATATTAAATTTTTAAATTATTAAATTATTAAATAAATAAGAGCACAAAAGTTCCATTGGAGTAACACAAAAGAGTTAATGTATAATATAAAAATTCGAGTATGTGATTAACTAAAAAGTATAGTGCATCTAAATATAATAATCAATGATTCAGTTAATTATTGTTGTGCCAAAACTATGAGTAATATAATTTATGATTTTTTTAAAATTCAATTTCTGCTCAGTTTCTGTGTGAAATTAGTAAAACACTACATCAGTAAAATAATTATATGTGTCTTATATTCTTGTAAGTTTAAAAAATGAAATTACTAATAGTATTTTTATGACGACTACGTTTTTTAGCAATTTCAACATTTTGAGAACCGCTTTCATGCATTCCAATGATTATTCCTTGCTCATATTCCGAAAGGCTATTTCCACGAGGCATTTTCCACAGTCTAATACACCAATATCTAAGCAAATGCATTTTATAACATATGTATATGTATACTCACGTTTAAATTTAGAATAAAATTCTTGTAATTAAACCTTTTAAAACCAATTAACGAAGCGGAGCAGCGAGCGAATTGTAAAAGACACATATAATTATTTATAACCAAATGCCAAAGGGACTTTTTCAGCTAATGGTAAACCAAATATGCAAAGAACATGGAAATGATAGTTGTGTATACATACATAAGAAGAGATAAACAAAACAGACTGCATTCCCAAAAATAGTTTGTCACATAATTATACCCTGTACCCAAAGGGTACAAGGGTATATTAGTTTTGTGCGAGTGTACATGTAACACACAGAAGGAGGCGTGGCAGACCCCACAAGTACATTCTTGATCAGCATGACAAGCCGAGTCGATATAGCCATGTCCGTCTGTCTGTCTGTATGAACGCAAGGATCTCAGAAAGTATAAGAGCTAGAATAACCAAACTTGGTATACAGATTCTCCTGAGCCCGAGAAATGACGAGTTTGTTCATTTTTCCCGATGCAACCCCCCACTCCCCCACTATTTAAGATTTTCTAAAACTTCCGTAAAATTTGGTAGACACATCCAGTTAGTAATTATATATCCGTATACCAAGTTTCATTATGATAGGTTGATCAGAAAGAAAGTTATAGCCATATAACCATGCCCAATGCACACATACAGGGTGCGCCATCTTTTATGTCGGTATGTAAATATTGAATAACTTTGTCATTAGTGAACCGATTGACTTGAGTAGACCAGTTTTGAAAACCTCAATTCAAGAATTTGTACAGAACCAAATTAAATAAAAATATCTCATACTTGAAAATCGGTTGTTTATTTTCAAAGATACTTGTATTCAATGTTTACATACCGACATAAAAGATGGCGCACCCTGTACATACATATGTACAAGTACACAAACACGCATAGACACGATTCTGATGTAAATGTAAATGTATGTGTGCATTTATGGAATATGTTATATTTAAATTAGTTAATTAATTAAATTAATTTAATTAAATTAATAAAATTAAATTAATTTATTATTTGAGGGGTGGTACAGGGTATTTAAGAGTTGAGCCTGCTCGACTTTAGCATTCGTTTCTTGTTCTTTTACTGAGGTAGTGTAAAAATTATAAGTATATTAATTCAAAAAATGTTCACTCAAAACCTAACCTCGATAAATCAAATAATTTATGAAAAGTTGGCCCACAATGTGCATATATTTCGGGCTAATTCATAACTTATCACGCTCCCACCTCTGACCGACACCTGTTAAATGATAGAAATCTTAAGCTGGGCAGCGTATTGCACAACATGATGGGCCGACGGCGCTTAAGCTCACGGCCAACTGAAAGGGCACAAGAAATTGCGGTAAAATTGCTTTTAACCAAGTGCTCACCTCTTCTGATTGTGGGCAACAAAAGTGGATGGCCTGGGGCGCAATTTTAATTGCTTGTTTTGTTGTTGCAACAGCTATTGTTGTTATTGTTCGTCCTGCGGGCATGTAACGTAAGCAGAACGACAAAGTAAATCCCAACTTCACGCAAATATAGTAACTTGACTTGAAATTCTCACAATTCCCATTTAATTCACGACCTTTTCATTCACTTGAACAAATTCAACTTCATCCATAAGTACAAGTACTCGTGTATTCGTATATCCCATGAGCTTTTAAAACTTTTGCTCAGATCTCAAATGCAATAAAACGAGAGTATTCCGCTTTAGTTTTCTATTCATCGCCAATTGTTTTGGCCATAAACGCAGAACGCAGCGGATCTTTGGCATATAAATAGTAACATTAGTGGAGTGCAACAGAAACTGCCACGCCCGTCACAGTCTGAAACTGGCATTCGAGGAAAAAGCCAAGACATTTAACTGCACCATGTTTCCTTTATGCTTCTGTGCGTGTGTGTTTGTGTGCGCTTGAAAGGATTGTAAGTGTCTGTGTTTCTGCATTTCACACCTTGAAAACAATGCTTTTCAGTTAATTGAGCTATAAAAACAGTTAAGCAAAATGGCAAAGGCTAACGGAAAAGCGAGATCATGCCGTTGGTCATAATGGATGCACTTGGATGGTTCTTTGACCCATTTCTAGTGAATCATTTGAGTAATGGTCTGTAAATGAATGGGCAAATGCACGATTACGAAGCTATTGCAAAGAGTGAAGCTAAAATTTTGCAGCCTCCAGTGCCAGTTCTACTCAAAAAGCTTGCGTCTCCTGACCTGCAGTCAATCATAATCTTATCCTAAACTTTTCCCTATAATTTCCTCGACTTTTTGCATTAATTTTTAATATTTTAATATTAACAAGTAAAAAAGCTAAAGTCGGGTGTCCCGACTTTGAAATACTCTGTACATATGTTTACAATAATTATAAAAAATAAAAAAATTAAGAAAATAAAAAAAAAAATTTGATCGATTTTACCTCTCTCGGTATTCGAACTCACGTAAAGGGTTTATAATTGCACATTTACATAGCAATTGCGTCTGTGTGAGTGTATATATGCCTATGCGCATCTATTCGTGTCTGTGTAAGCATTTTCGCAGTCAACCAAACAGCAACATCAACAACAGCCGCAAGCAGCGCTTGAGCAGCGCTGTAGCAGCAAATATATTTATGGCTATAACTTCTTGTTAAATCGGTCTATCATAGTGAAACTTGGCAGTCGGACACATAATAACCAACTGGGGGTATTTCCAATAGAGACAAGTCGATCTAGCCCTAGTCTGTCTGTCTGTCTGTCTGTCCGTCTGTCCGACTGTCCGTCCGTATGAACACCTGGATCTCAGAGACTATAAGACATAGAGACACCAAATTTTGCACAAAGATGCGTTATGTGTGTATTCTATACGAGTTTGTTTTATTTTTTTGATTTTCCCCCCCCTGATTTTCCCGATTTTCCATTCGTATAATCGCCTATATCTCGGAGACTATAAGACCTAGGAACACCATATTTTAGTCCCAGATGCCTTATGTGAATACGCAGAAAATGTATATTTTGGAATTTCCCTCCCTCCCCCTCTCCAATGCAAATCGTAAACAGTTTATTGTTTAAGCTAATCATCGTAACTATTGCAAAAATTGTTGTACCCTTTAAGTCGACAAGCATTATAATGCAATATAAATATATTAAATATATATTTAAAGCACACAAGAAGTAGCAATAATATTATTGCTGCAGTTACTTCACCCATATTAATGTGATTGTATATATGTAAGTCTGATTTCACGTTGCTTTCAATAGCTTTTGCGCGATCCTTTAAGAGGCATTGAATGCCCTCCACCACAAGTTATTAAAAAATGTCGGCACAGCAAGCAATACGTCGCTCTTTGATAAATATGAGCACTTTGGCCATATGAGATGCTGTTATGTGCAGGGGGCAATGGGAAAATTATAAACATATTGAAAGCCAAGCGATTGCGTTCAACAATCGCAAGTTGCGCCAAGAGTGTGCAGTGGAAATTGTGCAAATAAAATGCGCATGAAAAAGCGCAGGACATAAAACGCAATAAAGCGGAATCGCCAGACGATGCCGACGAGAAGGACGCCAGGGAACGCCGAGGACAACTGTGACGATGTTGTTCGTTGTCAATAATTGTGCACTGAGGAGAAAGGGAACCATCCTGCAAACAATACGGTGCAACAATAAGTTCAATGAAATGCAACTGCGAGGTGGAGCCTCCCCCCAGATATCGACAAAAAGTGCATTCGCTTTTCATTTTCGGTTCGCTTTTCCTGACTTGCCAGCCAAAATACGTACCATATACTTGTATGTCTATGCTGTTTGCCTTTCGCCTTTCGGGTTTGGTTTTCTGCACCTGCCTGCCAGTCAGTCACTCAGTCAGTCAGTCAGTCAGTCAGGTGTGTGTATGTAATTCCGGTTGCATCAAACGGAAATTGCATTTACACGCTTGCTCAGCTGGGCGTGCCATATGTTTTTTGGGCTTGGCATTGTACCCAGTGTGCGTGCTGGCAATTTTTTGAGTATACTGCCAATGACAGCAGCAACACCCCTCATACTCTTACATCAAATGAGGAGCGATTGCTTCTGCAGTTGGGGGAGGGCGGTCTTATTGAACTTTCCAACCCGCCGCAAGCCTTGATAGCACTAATCACCTTGTCAACCGGATAAGAACAACATCAACAGCAACGATGCTTTTCCCACCAACCGTATCCGCCGCTGTTGATGTTGCCGACGACAAACTAAATGCGTCATGAGGCATAATAAGCAATGTCTTGGGCAAGGACTCGAAGCTCATAAATAGTGGGCTCGAGTGGTCGCCTGTTGTTGTTTACCTTACGCTCATCATCTGCACCTCATATTGGTGTGTACATGTCTGTACTACACGTACAACCTATAATAATATAGGTGTGTGTATATCTTCGGCTGTGGTGGGCGTAAACATTGGCATTGATGGCCAACGTTGATTGAAAAACCTTGAAAAAGCTCTCGGCCTGTCCTGTGTTGTGTTGACTAAAGCCTTGGCCGCACAGGTGTTAGTTGCAGATTGCGGTGAGCGCGTGAGTCGACACCAAAAATATCAAGAGTGTACATTTACACTTGAGTTACACTATAGCTTAAAAAGTTACAATTCAGATTCAGATTCAAGGCAGTCAAATAATTGAAAATAATCAAATTTGAGGCTGTACTGACCATTCAGCTTAATATCCTACTCTATAACTCCAGAAGACTGTCTCAATTTAAATATATGTATATACTTCTATATATGTATCAGAAAAAATTAATGAAACCAATCAACTGTATTTAAAGATGATTTTACAAGCCCATTAATATACTCTATATCTTCAGAAGACTGTCTTCGTTCAAAAACAAATAGAAATGGCTTCTATATGAAACAGAAAAAATATTGATGAACTGAATTAACTGTATTTAAAGATGATTTTACAAACCCATTAAAATCCTACTCTACTATATAATTCCAGAAGATTGCCTCAATTTAAAAATAAATATAAATGGCTACTATATGTCTCAGACAAAATATTGATGAACCAATTAACTGTATTTAAAGATGATTTTAAAAACCCATTAATATCCTACTCTTCTATATAACTCCAGAAGACTGTCTTCATTAAAAAAAAAAATGAAAATGGCTTTTATATGAACCAATTATTATTATTTAAAGATGATTTTACAAACCAAATCACTTAAATCCGAATTGAATAATATAGTTCAGCAAAAGAATTCATTTTAAAGCTCAAAATTAATCATTAAAATTTGAGGAAATGACTACAATTTGGATTTTTTCATAAAAAAAAAAATTGCAGTAATAATATTGCATTTTGATTTAAATTTTTAGCTCTCATTGTTAATGAAAGTCACGCCCACGTCTCGAAGAACAGCAATACTTGTATACGAGTAGGCGAATGCCAAAGGTCGTATGGCCCAAGTAAACAAAACATTTACGTGGCTTATATGTCGGGGTAAGATGATGAAGAGACAGCTTGTTGCTTGATAATCAAACGAATATGTGAATGCAGCCGGGCCCAAATGGTAACTTTTATTCACACATACCACATATGTACGTGTGTGTAGAACTTTCTTGCAAAACAAAATAGCTCGTCAAAACTCAAATCAATAAGTAAACGCCATACACCAGACACTTCATAAAACTGAACTGAAAACTTATAAGTGGGAAATATCTATTTTGAAACTGTAAACAAACTAAGCAGGCTGCCCACACAAGATTAATCGCAGGGCAAGGCGATATGCGATAGCAACGAAGCAACAAAATCGGGGGCATAAACAAATGATTTGTGGCAAGCAAAAACAAACAGGCACAGGCACAGACCCAGACCCAGACACACATACACATACACACACAGACACAACAAACAAAACTGGAAGAAGTTGACCAAAAGTTGGCGAACATTTTACAAACTAGCTGTGCCCATGAGCAGTAATGGCGGGGGTTGAGCTTTGGAACCCAAAGGAAAATTGTGTGCAATAAAGAAAATTGTAGCATACATCAAAGCGCCAGCAGAGCGTGTGGCGACGCGTCGCGTCGGGCAGATAAAGACAGCTGTCGGTTTGTTTGATGGCCAAAGTTTTAGCAACTTGAATTACTTTTCACTCAGCAACAACAACAACAGCAACGGCCGCACACCTTGGCAGACTAACAGCCAATCGGCAGCCGCCATCCGTCAGCCATCTTCTAACATTTTAATTGTGCGGCAGCGCAAGTTTTTCAATCAAATTCATTTACATTTTAAGCTGCAAATGCAAAAACAACGATATTGACTTTTCTTGTTGACAGCAATTCACCTGAGGGGCTAAACTGCCGCTGGCCGTGACACTTGCAAATGAACTGCGAAAAACCGCGCCAACTTCGTCGACAGGCCAAGTGAAGCTGCTCCCTAAATTAATCAATAACTAAACGACTCCCTCACCCAACCAGCCACCAAGGTGGGTTGGCATTCGCACAAAGTAGATGTAGCTGCGACGACAGCAAAGGGAAATTGAATTGCATTCCAAATGCATTTGGCGCATGTCGTGGCACTTACGTGCTCTAAAGCATGACTGCGCAGCTTTATAGCCCGGACTAAGGCGACTTAAGCGCAGGTTATAAAGTCTAAAGGGAAGGGAAAGGAGCTCGAGCATGTGTGCTAAGCTTAGGTACATATTGCCTGTCAAATGATTCGCCCAACTAGTGTTGATATACTATTACTCTGAACGACTACTTTTGGAGTGGGGTTATGGGGGCATAGGACACATGCGATTGTCCAAGGCGAAAATTATATCCTAAAATGTTATTACTAGGAAAGGCCAACACATGATGACAGCACACGTTAATATTCTAGCTACATTTGTGCTGAATTTCCTATTCCGTAAGTCCAAGGTCAAGATATTTTTAATAAATTGTATGATTGTCCCACTAAGGGTTAAAAGAAAAAAAATATCCCAAAAAAAAATGTTAAATGGTATTTTAGCTAAGATAATCAATTCAACTGCATTCGATTCTTTGTAATGAATTAATAGGTGTTACTAAGTGCCCTCAACGAATTGCGCTACAGTATTGTAATTAGTGTTAGAAATTCCTAAAATTCCAGACTACCGAGCCATGAAATAAATGTTTAAAACATTATTATAGCAGGATAAGAACTTATAACTCTTTAGGCTGCATCTATTAATTTCGCACTAACTCGTTATTTCAACAAACCGCTACCTAGCTTAGTCTTTATCAAATGATTGAACAAAGAATACATAATATCAACTCGATACTGATAGAGCATAGCAATATCGATAGCACTATCGATAGTTTTAAATTTTTGCAACTATCGATGGAATTATGGCCACCAACAATAGTTCGCTCGTAGAACTGCACGTTAAAAGGAATAGTGCAAATTGGTAAAGGCAATTTTTATTTATTAATATTTATATAAATACCATAAATATAATATTTCTGGAAGTCGATTGGTGGTGTTGGCTACGGCTGGAGTTGGAAAAAAAGTGGACAAATTTCTCAAAAGTGAAAGTTAACATGTTTCACATGAGTAAGTCCTGTGTTAATAAAATGTGTGTTTTCCTTCTTCTTTTTTTTAGGAAAAAGTCTTTGAACCCAAAATTGAAAGCGCCACAGCAAATAGAGAAACATTGTGGAAACATTTTAAGGAAAAAATGCCTTTACAACAAAATACGCTTGTTCAACCCACTAACAAAAATTTATCTTCTCATTAAATAATTATGGTTAAAGCTCTGATGCGTATGATCGCCTTGGATGTGCAGCCTTTGAGCATTGTATAGGATCGTGACTTTAAATACATTATAATGTTTTTCTTTAATTCTTTTTATTGCATTCAAACTTCGATGGAACTATCGATAGTGTCGATGGATTCATACAAAACTATCGAAAACATCGATGGACTCTACTATCGATAGTGACCATGCTCTATTTAAACATGTGAAGCTTAATACTTGTAATCATCTTTCGATATTTTTTTATTTTCCTGCATTCCAATAAACGAACTGACCTGCCATTCTAATCAATCATTAATCAATCAATCTTTGTTTCAAAAGGGCCTACAATAAGTATGAAATTAATTTTGGAATTAAGGCATTTTCCGAACTATGAAATGTCTGAACTGTAGATTTAAGAATATAAGACACCTGATTTATCTCCTAACTTCGGAAGATATCCATACAAAGTAAATGGAAAATAAGGCCCACCCATCGTAGACAAGAAACAGTAGAGCTAATGTCAGAGTTCTTCACAGTTCATTCGCATCCTCTTGTGTGCATATCCACGACAAAATTGCTCTATTTGCTTGCTCCACTCCATATGATGTTTATTATAACTTTGTGTAATCGCCCGTTAACCCACTACCAAACGGTAGACAAACACAAACATCCGACCACGGTGCTCCAAAGTCAAGCAAAACAGACTCCACAAGGATGCACGAAGACAGAAGAGCTGAAGCTGGAAACGGAGCACACGACACGTTGCCAGGCTGGTCGAGGGCAAAAGTTTTGTTAGCATACGAGTTTGTGTATAGAGTGAGGGCAAATATTATCCAAGTGTTGTGCATACAACTTTTTTCGAGTGTAGGGGCATGAAGCGCTTCCTGAGTCCCTCTTATGCTGCACATTAGAAGTGCTGTCTGTGCATTTTGCGGCAGTTGCACGGGCAGCAGGCACCATAAGCGACTTTATGCGATAATCTGTCGATATTCTATGTAAATTCGGTTTTCCGGCTGCTAGGATTCTGCTTTCATTTAGCCGAGCGGCGCACAAAAGGAAGTCGGTTAACGGCGAGGCTTAATGTAAAACCAATACGTGCTCCGGCAGCTTTAAGGCCATTTTTTTTTCCTGCCACTAAACTCAATCACGGCAGCCATGTTGCGAGTCGAGGCCAAGGCATGGCGCGCTTTCTGAAATCATGCACATGATTGAGCTAATTAAGTTAAATTAGCCACTGGCGACGCCACGCGACGGGAGGTTAGAGAAATTTGATTTGTGGCCTAACCCTGATGCCTGATTCCGGGCTTTTTCGGCTAATTGAAGTGTAAAAAATTGTCCCGAATCGAACGACAGCCAGCTGGTAAGTGGCAAGTCTTTGCATCGCATACTCGACGGGGGTTCATTAAATTGGAAATGCGGTAAAGTTTTTTTCCTTCTTTCTTTCTTTTTTATGTTTTTGTGTGGGGTACTGGGGATTGGGCTTCTCTATGAGTCGACTGTCAGGCCGCACGTCAGTGCCGTACAATTGAACATGAAAATTAAATTTTGAAAATGCTATAAGGTCGTATACATAAATCAAATGGTGGCCCACATAGGCGACAGTTACGTTACATGTATGGGTGTAAAAAAAGAGACAGCCACAAGTACAGTGGAACTTCTATTTAAAGAATTTGTTCGTCATAGGATTGCAGGTAATTTTCAGCTTCATATTTTACATTTGATAACCTCCCGTATAATTTTGATTTGTTTTGAAAGTAAAACACAAATTAAGAAATAAAGACCACTAGTAGTTATGGCTACCTAAATGATCATCACCAGCCCAATCCACTAATGTTTTAATCACTATTTTTAAGATTGACCAATTGCACGTAGTACGGTTTTCGATCAAAATGATCGAAATAATGAAATATCACTTAAATATAGCCACACTTTTACTTGCATAGACCTTTTCACCAATTCCACGTTGGGTAAAATATATACTATATACTTGTAGATGATTAAATATATATAATATTTATCAAAAATCAATATTTCCCCCAGATATTTCGATGAGATACTTAGCTTTTAATGTTACATCTAAGATATGTTTTCACGTATTTTAAATAGGCAGTCGTATGGCAAAAAAAAAACGCATCGTCAATAAAGTATAACAAGCAAACCTTTCGATATTCAAAATATCAGACTATACTTGTACCACATAGAAACGGTTCCAAGAATTACTTGGTATTGTAAGTGATGACAGCAAGGGCGTAGGCAGCTTTTACCAAAGGGGCGCCAAAACATTAAAATTTTGATTAAATAATGCACGATGCATTTAAAAAATAAGTTATGCATATGATCAATGCAAAACTTCAACAAATCCAACTCAGATCCATTATAGGGAAAAATATTGCGTCATAATAATGAACGTGTGGTTGACTTTATATGGCAAAATTTTTCCTAGGGGTTTGGGGCAACAGCCCCCCTTCCTACGCCCTTGGATGACAGTGTGAAGGATATAAAAAGATATTGTTGGGTTGCATATCGAAATAAATGGAGGAAAAATGTTAAGAGTAGTAACTTCGGCTTAGAAAGATCCCTTCAAAGCTCATTAATAATATCACCAGCTTGTAATAGCTTTAAACTTTACATTGAAATTGAATTTAAAATTACTTTTAAGAAAGTTGTAAAAATATAAAGACTTTTAGAAAGGAGATGGAAAATTGTAAAAAATATCTTCGAATACCAATGGACTTCATATTCTTTAAAATAGCTTGTTTTTAGCTTTACGCTTTCCAGAGAACAGCTTTTAAGTCACAGCATCCATAGAGAAAAGGCAATTAAATTTGAGACAAAAATATTACCAAGAACCAAATATTTAAAGGCTTTTTCGTACTTCTGTAGTCGAGGCAAAGGCATTGAGAATGAAGTTAGTAACATTTGATGAAAAACGTTTGGCAAACATAGAAGTTATTGCCACTTACAGTAAGCAAAGTACTTTTTCAAAAACGTTTATTTTCTAAAATTGTGTTGTTTTTAATTTATTCCATGTATCTTTAAGCCCTAGGAATCCCTAATTTGTTTGCGACCTACGTTATTAAATAATACAGATGCAAATAGTTCTTACAAATAAGAGGGAAAGTATAATGTTGTTTGGTAAGAAAATCAAGAAACTGAAACGAAGTGGAAAATAAAATTTCGCGCGATTTCTTTTTAACGAATTTCTACTGCAGAATCATATGTGCACAGTCTAGTCAACTGGCCGACAATTTTATTAAGGCAGCTTGTGTGTAAGTTATGAAATTTGCCGCAGTAATTCGGTCGCTTCCGGCACAGCCTGCGGCTACATCAGCAGCCAGAAAACAAAACGGAAACAAAAGATGACGCACACTCGTTCCTTCCTTGGCAGCCGGTAACTGGAGCCGAAGCCATAACGAAGTTAACAAAGTTGTTGCTATGTGGCAGCCACATCATTCGTTTTGATGTTGATGTGACTGTCGATGTCTTCCTCATCAGCAGCACACACATACATACATATGTATCTGAAAGGCTGACATTGAACTTCCGTTTCAGGTTGGATGACTTCCACATTTCCACACATCTCAAAAAATTCGGCAGCTTGCCTCATTGCTCCGACATATTTTTTGTTTGATTTCGAAACGCGTATCTTTATTAAAACATTGCAGCTCAATTAATTTGATTGACATGTCGGAATGGCCAAATAAAAATGTTACAGGATATGGAAGTCGATGATAAATGCAATTTGCACATAAATTGCTAAACTGACAAAGATTGGGATATCATATTATTATCCGAAGTTAGTATTAAATAAATTATTATTAAGAATATCAGGATGAATATCCAGCATTTGTCAAACATGATTATATTTATAATAAATGCTAACGCGCCTATGTAACTCCTAACTTGATAGTTAGGCGTATATTGTAGCAATGAACGAGTATTTAAGGTAAGTACTCCCAGATATGTAGACATACAGATTATTAACAAAACTTAACCACGCAACATTGTTCAGTTTCAGTAGCTTAGCACTGTGGTCCCAAAGTCAATGAGTAGAAGGTTAGAGTCGGGTGCGCCCGACTCTCGTATACCCTGTAATCTTCCCATCTCACAAAGCTATAAAACTCTAGAATATGGTGACTCTTCATAAATAAATACCAACTTTGTTTAAGGTACTACTTAGGTAAAAAATGTGTATGGTTTGTAATAACCTTGGTGTGCATATGGATAAGAGGGGAGTGTACATACTTGTATTAAGTTTGGTCTCCATAGCTGTCACAGCTCAAAAGTACAGGGTACAGGGTATAGGTAGACGGACAAAGCGACATTCATGTCTATATCGATGCGCTTAGTAAAATGGAAGCTTCGGGTACAGGGTATACAAGAAGATGCCGCCATTGAATATTGCCTTTTTTGTGATTAGTTTTAAATGTATATATTACATATTAATGTATCTTATAACAATACTTTACAATTCCGTAAATATATTAAATTAATATCATCATTTCAGCCATGTTAAACCGAAATTTCAGGCTTACTGCTGATTTCAAAGAACAAACAACGCGCAATAATTCTGCCGACTTTCGATTTTCAGTTTTTGTACCAAAGAATTTGTGTTGTTTCCGAAAGATTCAAAAAGGCAAAAGTATAGGAAACTCAACTAAGCGAACAGTCCTTATTATTTATAATTATGTATATAAATAAGTATATAGTGAGGATATATGTAGGTAAATTTCTAAATGGGTGAACAAATGCAGAGCGCCGCGGAGGCCGGGTATATTAGCACTAAAATAATTAACTATAGCATACTGCCAGGCGCTGGTAGCCGCATAGAGCAGCACGAAGAGACTGTCATTCGCCAGCCAAACTGGCCAGCAGTTCCTCATCGATGCCATCGTTGGCAACGGCACCGCTCGTCAAATTGAGCAACATATCGGACGCGCTTGCGGGTGGTGGTGGTGGCTTCTGTGATGTCATTGAGATGCCAATTCCACTCCCACTCCCACTGGTTGAAGGTGTGGCCGCCAAAGTGGCAGCCATTGCGGCTATATCGCTAGCGCTCGGTACCTGTGGTGGCTCCGTTGCCCTGTGGCTCTCCTGAGATGTTAGTGGAGTGCCCGCAGCTGCTTCTGTGCGCCCAGTTGTGGTGCCACCACCGCCTGCGCTGCCACGCTGCGACAATTTGGGTATTTGGAATTTGTTGTGCAGGCCCTTGATGAAACCCTCCATGCTGGCGGCCATGCTAGGTGATGCATATTGCAGTATGGTCATCATATCGGTGTGATGGTCGAAGCGCGGCGGCGGCTGTGACATGGAACCGCTTAATGCCGCCGGAGACACGGCACCCGAGCTGGCTGCCGACGAGCTGCTGCCCTTTCGCACGCCACCAATGGCCAAACCCCCAACGCTAGGTCGACGACGTGGTGGCGCATGCTCCGACCCAAATGAATTAGTGCTATTGCTCTTGGTTAGAGGCACGCCACCGCCGGTGGTGCTCAACTTATTGCTTAAATTGCCGGACGAGTTGGCCTTTTGAAATACATGCTTGGTGCTGGATGATGATGACGATGAAGAGGAGGAAGAGGAATTGCCCGACGCTTTTTTTGAAGCTGGACCACTGTTCACTCCCGGTTTTAAGCCAGTGTGCTGTTTCTTAAGGCTGCTAGTGGTCGAACCACTGCTGCTCTTCGTCTTACTGGCGCCACCACTGGACGCATGTCCAGCGCCCCCGCTCTTATTGTTATTGTTGTTATTGCCACCTCCAATACCACCACCAGCTCCACTACCACTATTGCTCGTCTTATTTATGGTCAGCTTTAGGCCCTCCTGACTGCTCGTCTTCACCATATATTCCGTTGATTGAGCGCTGCTGCTGCCGATGTTGCCGGCGGCTTCGGTGCAGCCACTAGTGACCAATCCGCCGCCTGCGCTTGTGCTACTATGTGGCACTACTGCTGGCTGTTGGGACATTTGCATTGCTGCTGTTGTTGCTGCTCCCGCTGCTGCTGTTGCTGACGACACCGACGCCGACCCCGACCCCGACACCGCTCCCGCTGCTAATGATGTTGATGTTGCCAGCATTGATGAGGCCGCTGTTCCCAGTGGCATTGTTGTTGCTATTGATGTTGCTGCTGACGCCGACATTGTTGCTGTTGCTGCTGCTGTTGTTGCTGCTGGCACTGCTGTTGTTGTTATTGTTGTTGTTTGTGCTGCCAAAGCTGCCGTCGACGTCATCAAACTAACCTGACAAAGTAAGCGTGTGTTTTTTTGTGTTTGTGTGGAAGTGCGAAAAAACAACGAGGCAGTTGATGACAAACGATTAAACCAAAATTAAAATCAAAATCAGAAATCATAGCCACAGTTAAGGCAGCGTCGAGAATAATATGTAAAATTATCAAAATATACAGCATTAACAGCATGTGTGCGGGAGAGAGAAGGGGGGAAGAGAAAGAGGGTAGACACGTTAGTAATTAGTCATTATATCATACACATTACACACACACGTACAAACACGCACACACCCCCGTACTCGTACCAAGAAAAGAGGCTTGGCAAAAGCTCGCTCAGGGTTAGAATGGCAAACAATTTGCGCACAAATTTGTGTAGTCTTGTAAAGTTATTCTCGAAGAAGTTTGTTATTTAACAATCAACTAAATTTTAGTATAGAGTTTATATTAGTTTTAATTACTTAGAATGTATTTACAAATATATGGCAGCAATGCATTTAGAGGATTTTTCAAATGTAGATAAGAATATTGTATAAAATACAAATAAATTAACAGCCCTATCTGCAGAAGCTTCATAAATGGTACCGAAAATAATTAAAGAAAATCTCTCAGCTCGAACTAAAATCAAGAAAAATTTGAATGGCAATTGAAAACCGAAATGATTGATTGATTGTATGTTAATGACAAATCGAAACATGAAATGATAACAAAAAATGTGAATCCAGTACCAATTGTAGGAATGTCATTCTATTACGGTGATGGTTTTTTTACTCCAACCCGATACTAAACCAGACATCTTACAAAATCAACAGATGCCAAAAGAAATACGACTTTATTGGCAATTTAAATTGTTAATAATAGTAGAAGCAAAAACGATGCACAGAATATGTCTAGTCGCCTTTTCAATCTTGTAAAGTTCTTTTGTAAAAGTTGGATGTCATCGAACCTAGGTCTGACCAACAGGACCCTTGTCAAAATATGTTCAGCATATGCCGCCAACAGTGAGGAATGAAAGATGAGTTTTTTGAGTTTAGTAGTAACAATAAAATATCCCCAACCATCCGTGTTTACGAACGCATGTTTTGCAGCTATGCAGTCGGTTTGAATTTAATTGTATTAGTTTTTAGTTATCCATTCGCAATATTTACAATTCATTAATTTAGCTAAAACTATGCATTGTTTAATCTAGAAATCGTGAATGTATTAGATGTTATTACGTTTTGTGCTAACAATGCTGATTAATTAATTAATTAACTACCAAATATTGCTCTTAGCCTACATATCATACCGTAATCCGCTGTTGGGACTATTTACAGTCTGTGTTGTTAAAATGTTTGAAATCACATAAAGGTGAGAAAATAATAATGGAAAGGTAATGCGAACTCACAGGGAGCTCATCAAATTATCTATAGCAAATCAGCGAATCGAGCCGAAACTAAACAAGGAAAAATTCAAAACTATTGTTTAATCGAAACGGTACAGTACGTTCCAGTATAAAGAACAAACCGAAAAAAATGCCATAATATTCCATTTTACCAAAAATGGAGGGATATTCAGATGAAAATTTGAAGAGACATCTCCAACAATTCTTTGAACCAAGTGAAAATTGATACAGAAACAAAATTATTAAATTGTATTGAAGATTTAACATCAGGTAGATTCACAGGACTTGGCCAGACATGCAATCATAATCGAAATTGAACTTTCTTCAACGACTGGCAAAGAGACAAGGAAAGTCAAGAAAAAATCCTGACACCGACACCAATGAGACACACCCCTTGACCAAAAATTTTAATAAATGTGCATGCGAGAAAGGGCCAACGTTGCTTATATTAATA
The DNA here is from genome assembly GCF_003285725.1 of Scaptodrosophila lebanonensis. Classification (NCBI taxonomy): domain Eukaryota; kingdom Metazoa; phylum Arthropoda; class Insecta; order Diptera; family Drosophilidae; genus Scaptodrosophila; species Scaptodrosophila lebanonensis. The sequence continues at coordinate 10,342,102 of NW_022060742.1, read as the reverse complement.
ATAAATAAATAAAACAGGCAGAGGGCATAAGTGCATAATGTACATAATTATATATTGTATTTACAATCAAACAGAAAATACAGAACAAAAATAATAAGAATAATAGTAAAAATCATGACTACTGCAGAAAATCAGTTTAAATCAGTTAACAAGTTATTTCATCAGAACAAAGTGCATAAATTTAGCGTACAATTTATTTAGAGTTGCTGTTTTGGAGTGCATTTAACCATTTCATGATGTTATCGCAATAGGCTGGTTGGTTAGATGGTCGAGCCAAAGTGAAGGGTGTACTCTCCATGCACCTATACACACGCACACACACGCACACAAATAAAAGTTAACTACGGGTTAAAAATTCTAGAGCTACAATCTAAGGGCTACATGTAGGAGGTGGCCAAGAGCGAGAGCTACGCATTATGAAAACGGACTTACCGCACCTCCTGCCATGCCCTTGCGCAAAGCGCTTAACTCCAAGGCAGCTGCAGCGGCACCTGCCGCGACAGCATAGTCGTTCAAATTACCGCCCGCCGCCAAATGCGATAGACTGGCCACTGAAGATTTTAGTTGCTGTTGTTGGTGTTGTTGCTGCTGCTGTTGTTGCTGCTGTTGTGAATTCTTAAGGGCAGCTGCCGCTGCCACTGCAGCAACAACGCTGGCTGCAGTGGCTGGCGATACGCCTGCGACATTAGAAGCGGCATTAACCACATTCGAAACTGATCCCGTGCTTGCGGAGCTGCCACCCGATTTATCCTTGTCGCGTTTAACACCGCCACCAACACTGCTAGCCAAAGGCGGCACAGGGGCGCCCACACTGGCAAATGAACGCACCATAGAGCCGCTGTTGCCACCAGACGTAGCCGTCGAACTAGAAGGTACACCTGCCGTTCCACCACTGCCTGGCTTCTCACCCTTGGGACTGAGACTAGTGGCTGCTGTAGCGCTTTTTAAGGTGGACATGCTCGGCTTCCCCGAGGAGCCGTGCTTGGGTGAGTGCGTTCCAAATGGAGATTTGGGACTATTCGAGGCAGTATTGTGCTTGGGACTGCTGTACACCGGTGAGTGCTTGGGGCTGGGTCGTGCTGAGAGTGAGGTGCCAGGTGGTACTCCGGCCATAAGACCAGCACAGCTGGCAGAACTGCTGCCGCCGCCGCCACCCTTAGGCGAGGATGAGGGCGAAGAAAACTTGCGAACTACACCACTAGCTGAGGTGGGATCGCTGCCGGCAGCAGGTGAGTTTTGACGCGAATACACCTTCTCGGGCGGGCCCATAGGAGAATCATCTCGTTTCTTTTTTCGCTTCTTCTCCTTTTGCTCTGACGAGCCTGTGCTGGAACCGCTGACACTGCTGCTGCCACCGCCATCGTGTGGTCGCTTTGTGGCGCCGCTGCTACTGCCCCCCACACTTGAGGAACCGCTACTACTGCTACCAGATTTTTTCTCCTTAGAGGAAGTCTCTTTACCCGTTATCGGCGTAATGGTGATAGTAGTAGCGGCTGCATTGGAACTTGCTGCACTGTTGTTGCTCGCCTGCGCATTCAATGGTATGATTTCAATGCCACCCGTGCGTGTTACATCCATGGCGTTGGGCACCTGTTGTTGCTGTCCCTGCGACTGAGATTGCAGTTTTCCATCGCCTGGAATGGGCGTAATGCTGACACAGTGTTTTAAATTAGGTGTTTTATCCTTCCAGATATTTTTGTATTTGTCCGCTATCTCAATGTCGCTACTTTTGCCCTGCCCCGCAGCCTGTGCCCCAGTTGGCACATTGAGGTCCATTTTAGACACCGGCGGCGTGGCTCCCGATGCGCCAGCTGTTGCATGAGGATCCGTTTCACGCTTCAAATTAATCAGACCTGCTATGGCTGCTGCGGCGGAGGTGGATGCGGCAAATGAATCAGCCAGCGAACGCACCTTGGAGTCCATTTTAAGGCTACTTATACTCGTAAAAGTGCCACCGCCTTCTCCAGAACTGGCTTCCATACCAAACTGGCCGAAGCTATTGCCGCCAGTGTTGGGCATTGAACCGCCAGTATTGCTGCTGTTGTTTCCAAAACCTGCGCTACCGCCGCCACCCCCCACTCCAGTGCCAATCACTCCTTGCAATTTCTGCTGATGTTCTTCGTCCCAACACTTGAGCAATTTGTAAATAACCATTGGAATGGATAACACTTTCCGCACCGTGCGCGTTAGCTTTTGCGAGAGCAGATCATAGTTATTGCTCAAGCAATAAATGGTACATGTGGCTTGACCCTCCTCGAGCAGAAAATCCACAGTAGCCAACGACTCTTCGTAGGGATGCTGCAATTCTACGGTTATTTGGTTAAACGACACGGCCGTTACTTCCAATATAACAGTGCTGTCCATATCTGGAAGACATGCCCATTAGTTTCTGTGCCTGTAAGGAATGGATCAACTCACCATTATATTGTTTCTGCTGTTCGCGTACGCATGACGAAAGCAACGTGTAGAAGAGTGCCTGTTTTTTGAGGAACGCTATAATTCTGGGCACTTGCGATGGCTCCGTGAATGGAAGAGATGAAATTATAGTCCCCTGCAGCTTTCGATTATCAGTAAAGAAGTAGCAATGCGTTTCCTTGGGCAGATTTACATAGAGACCCTTTTGTGTGTTTTTAATGGCATTTCTCGAGGCTGTTTGCACAATTAAGTTCATAACCGTTGTCGCAGGCGTCGTTTCAACGCCGCTGCCCGCCTCTCCCGTCAGTGGCAAACCCAGAGCACGCAAAGTCTCATAGCAAACGGGCATGGGTTTGTTTAGGCGTAGCACATAAGTTGCTGGCATCAACATCGAGTTATTCTGTGTTAGTGGCGCATATGTAGGCATATCCAAGCCAGTCTGGGCATCGCGGGAAAAGGTCACGATAGGCATTATTTGTAGTTTATTTGCCGAGGAGCCTTCTAGGTTGACTGTAGCACTCAATCCGTTTGGACTTCGCATCACCTGCTCAATGGTAAAGTCGCATGTCGCTTTATTCTCGCCTTCCGGCAAATGTATGGGCGGGCAGAAGTAGGTGAGCTTCATGGGATGGCCACCACGACGCTGGAGCACCAAGCCAACGGCTGAGTTACTCATAATGTCATAGCTGTCCCCCTTGTGGTTTTGAGTTTGATATAGATTGTATATGTCCGTCTCCATGGCTTGCAGTGCCACAAATGCCTTCTTCTTAACCTTTGGCTCGGCATTTAACTGATAGATCGAGGACAGACCCTCCAGCTGTACAGTGAAGTCGGCAAAATCGCCGCGTTTAAGGCAATTTACCAGCTCACTCGACTGCTGGTCTATTTTGCACTCGTGGTGCACCTTAACGTCAGATAAATTGCCACTGGCATCTAGCTGAATCTCTACGTAGAACATGTCTGTCGAAATAAATAGCAACTGCTGATCCTCAACGAATTTCAAGCCCAACTGACGTGACAAGCTCTCCAAGCGCTCCACCAAACCATGCCGCGAGGTGACCTTAATATAATGCTGAAGCTTGTCCAGCGCTGACTGGAGTGTCGCCTTGCACAGCGGATCAAGCGGATAATGCTTCTCTATGAAATACATGCGCACCGACTTTTTTATTTCCTCATAGGTTTTTGGCTTATTCCGATACTTGGCACGCAATTTCTCCATCATCGTCTCCTGCTGTATCTGCTTGTTCTTCTCCTCAATGCTGGGTATGTGGCTGACAAAGCCGGCTATGTGGTAAAAGTCCATTAGTAAAAATACAAATAGATATATACTCAATATTAGGTATACCAGCATTTGCCGCTGATCTTGCGTTTGCTCCGCTCATTTTTGCGCCTCAATCTGTCGCTATTCTTTGAATTGTTGTCACCCCTAAGGAGCCGCAATTATGCGCATATACACACACGCGCGGCACTTTTTTTCAATAATTTTTCGCAGTCATTTTTCACGCTTAATTCCGTTCTAAACTGTTGTCTTCCACTTTTTTGTTGCACATTAACATTAGATCAGTACATTTAAGCAATAATTGATTTTGTAAACCATGTTTATAACCACAAAATAACAAATTTTCGGTCTTGAAGAAACCAACGCCGCAACGGCAAAATTGCCATTCACAGTGTTGCGCAGCCCTTTGGATAGCACTACAGAACTTTGTGGTTACTTTTTACGTGTACTGGTATCGGGTGGAAAAGTACTACATACTCAAACAGCTGATCGGCTAATTTTCTGCAAATAAACAAAAGTCGGTCATCACTCAAACCGGAGATTATAAAACGCACTTAAAATGACATCAATTGCTGGCGGTCATGGCGAACCCAATCCAAATAGCTCTTGGCTACGTGCACGTGGTCTATGGCTGACTTACTTTCTTGGTGTGCTTGGAGTGCATTTAGTTTTGTTATCTGTTCCGTTCATAAGTATTCCCTGGGCTTGGACTGTGACCAATTTGCTGCACAATGCGGTAAATATTAGTATTGCGCATTAACGGAATTAATATACAAATGTCGATGCAATAATAATATTTATTTGTCAGGCACATCTTTACTTTCTGCATATAATAAAAGGCGCACCCTGGTTGAGCATTGAAAATGATAGCTCTAGACGTTGGACCCACTGGGAGCAGATTGACGATGGAGTGCAGATGACGGGAACGCGAAAGTTCCTAACTGCCGTGCCTATTGTTCTGTATGTACTATAGATACTTGATAATTGCAGACACCATAATCCCTATGAACATTCACCTTGCAGCTTCCTGCTCACTTGTCTGTATACTCGAAATAGTACGGAGCACTTTATCGCTAATTTTATATCGCTTGTCGTGGTCACGCTGCCAAAGTTGCCGCAATTTCATGGCGTACGGCTATTCAATATAAACAAATACTAAGAAGGAGCACTTTGGATAGAAAAGGATTTGAGTGCCAGCCTAAGGCTTACCATCTGTAGACTGAGCAAGTGTTGCTTGTTATGAATTTCTGGTGCAGGTACTACTCTTAATACCTAGTTTAATATATTATTTCTGCTGTATATAGTATACTGAAAATAATACATTCGCAAATGTACAATGTAAAAAACAAAAACAACAAGAGTGTTAAAAGTCAAGAGCTGTGGCTGTTAAATAACAGAAAGCTGATAGCATTTCGCTGCTGGCAGAGAATGGGCGCGATTTATATGTAAGTGTGGATCTTTAAATGTATGTATATGATAGACTAAGTAAAATAGCTAAACAACAATTGGCAATGCTCGAGTGCATTGAGATTTGCGCTACGTCGCCAACTAAATTGGCAGTAGCCAGACATTTGAATCTCCATGCGACGCTCTCAGGTCGATTGCTCATTTTGCTGTCGTCTAATTACTACCCATGTATTATAAACTCTGTGGACGCCGTCGACGTCGCTGCCCACTCACACTAAGCCATCGGATACGTGCCATTACTAACAATAAAAGCCGCTCGCACTACAAAATTAATCAGTTCGGTGTGCCCTCTTTGACTTTGTGAACATCGCCTGCAAGCATCAATTGACAAGACGCGCAGCACAGGTGAGCAAACTATATACTCGGTATTATCTGTCTTTAAGTCAAATGAACTAAAACAATTAAATTTTCCAGCTGACAACTACACTAAAGACACTATCAACAACATGCCCGTGACTTTGGAGGAGGAAATCTTCGGACTGGCCGTCAATCCGTACACCAAGGCCCCGGAAATGGTGCGTCGTTATACGCTAACCAACTCCAACCAAATGTCTGTGTCAGTGTTAACGCTTGGCGCGATTATCCAAAGTGTACGCATGCCAGATGCGTTTCAGAAGGTCGATGATGTTTGTCTCGGCTTTGATGATATAGCTAGTTATATATCCACACGAGCTGCCTACTTCGGTGGCACCTTGGGTCGCGTCGCGAATCGTGTAGCCAATGGCGAGTTCATGATTGGTGACAAAAAAATTGAGGTTACCAAAAACTTCCAGAACACGTTTCAGCTGCACGGCGGTTTCATTGGATTTGATAGCGTCATTTGGGAAGTCGTACGCAAGTCCGAAGATCGCCTAACCTTTCGCCATGTATCGCCGGATGGGGATGAGGGCTATCCGGGCAAACTTACCACGCTAATACACTACTGGTTGGACAATCAGAACCGTTTTGGGGTGATTTTCGAAGCATCGACGGATAAGCCGACGGCAGTGAATTTGTCCAACCATGCCTATTTTAATTTGGCTGGGCATGCAGCTGGCCCCAAAGCTTTGGCCGAGCACACTGTGGAGATCATTTCTGAAAAGATTATCGACACGGATGAGGCGCAGATACCAACAGGGAAATTCCTGCCCGTAGACGACACAGTATTCGATCTGCGCCTGCCTGTTCTAATGGGCGATCGCCTCAAGCAATTCGAAGATCGTCCAATTAAGGGTTATGACAATTGTTTTGTTGTGAACAGTGATCCGGACGTAAAGGGAATAAATATGGTGGCTAAGGTACTACATCCTCCGAGCGGACGCGCCCTATTAATCTGGACCAATCAGCCGGGAGTGCAATTCTATACGGCCAACAATTTGCCGGATGAGTCGCGTGGCGATAATCCTGTAATTGGCAAGGGCTGTACACATTATGTGAAGCATGGCTCCTTCTGTTTAGAAACAGAGAAGTACCCCGATTCTATGAACCATCCGGAGTTCCCATCGGTATTTCTGAGTCCGGGCGAAAAGTATGTACATGAGGTTGTATACGAATTTAGAGTCGAAGAGTCATGGAAGTGTTGTTGCGACACCAAAAATATAAATAAATAAAGCTGGAAAATTTAATTGCAAGATTATCGGATATAGTTATTTACGTGTAGTTCAAAAGTGACACAACATTTCGATCCTTGTTCATCGGAGCTTTCCGGTTTTCATTATCACCTAGCGACGGGTAATCGTATATTTTTATACCCTATATCTGTAGGGTTAAAAGGGAGAAGGAGCCATCTCCGACCCCATAAAGTATATATATTTTTAACGAGCCGAATCGATCTCGACATGTCCGTCCGTCTGGATCATCGCAATGACCATGTAAACATGTCTCAAAGCTCAACACATTCGCTTAGACCCAGCGACTGCAAACGACACTTAAGAGGCTGCCATCCGGGCGGTCGTTTTCGAGGATAAATACGATGCCATTGATATCCAATTTACAATTATAATAAACGTTTATGGTAATTGTATCCCAGACTGTCATGTCAGTCTACATCTTTTTTTTTTTTAATTTCTGCAGCGAGACGGGTTTCAATTAAAAGATTTCGTCATGTCGCGCACAGAGGAGGCTATTTTTGAGCCCAGACTATGCGTTGTAAGTAGCTGCTGAGTAATCAGAAGCACATCTTGTCTTAGGGACCCTTTACCTTAATAGAAGGCCGTAGTGCAGGCCATGGGTATATTGAAGAAGCCTGCCGCCGAAGTGAATAAAGAGTTTGGCTTGGATGCCAAGATCAGCACAGCTATATCCAATGCAGCGGACGAGGTTATTTCGGGCAAGCTCTACGATGAGAATCACTTTCCTCTGCCGATTTGGCAAACAGGCTCCGGTACTCAGACCAACATGAATGTGAATGAAGTTATAAGTAATCGTGCCATTGAAATGCTCGATGGGACCTTAGGCTCCAAAGATCCTGTACACCCCAACGATCATGTAAATAAGTCTCAGAGCTCGAATACACATTTCAGTTGGCATTGAACTGATGAAGCGTCTGAGTCTGAAGCGGCAAGATGCCGTGCCTCTGACCCCAGGCCAGGAATTAAGTGGATACGCACAACAACTCACTAACGCTCTCAAGCGCCCCGATGCTGTCTTTTAGCTCTTGGGGGTACAGCTGTCGGCACTGGTCTGAACACACGAAAGGGATTCGCGGAGGGATTCGCGGAACTGACGTGCTTACCTTTCGAAACAGCACCCAATTTCTTCGAGGCCTTAGCTGCCCGTGATGCCATGGTGGAGGTTCATGGTGCACTAAACACTATAGCTGTCAGCATTATGAAAATTGCCAATGATATCCGTTTCTTGGGTTCCGGACCACGTTGTGGCCTTGGTGAGCTCAGCCAAAATTTTAAATTTAAGTAAATTCAAGAATAATAAAAGCCACTCGCACTGCAAAATAAATCAGTTTCTCTTTACGTTTGTAAACAGCTCTTTCTGTTCACAAATAGATAAGTATCCCCGTTCCCTGAACCATCCGGATTTCCCAAGTATGTTCATAAGGTTAAAGTGAAAGCGTCGAGGAAATATTGATGCGACACCAAATAAATATATTTAAACACTTGTTCCTCAAAAGTGTCACATCATTTCGATCGATTCCGATCGCAGTTGTCTGGCTTTCATTATCATCTTGGGGCGGGTAATCGTATTTCATATATTTTTAAACTAGACAACATGTCGTTCGACCAAAAGGAATTGCTTTGCTTGATCTACAAGCTCACGCGTCTTGTTGTGCCCGACACACGCGTGGAACACGACACCATGGGATCCGTAAATGTTCCGCTAGATCGCTATTTTGGCGCACAGACCATGCGTTCGCTGATGAACTTTCCCATTGGGGGTATGGAGGAACGCATGCCTGTAAGTTTTCATCACTTTCTCCAAACCTTCTGTCCCTACTTACTACATCCTCAGCGTGCTATTATAACGGCCATGGGAGTATTGAAAAAGGCAGCAGCTGAGGTTAACAAAGAATTCGGCTTGAACGAGTCCATTAGCTCGATCATTTCAAAGGCTGCCGACGATGTGATTTCTGGAAAACTCTACGATGAAGATCACTTTCCGCTGGTAATTTGGCAAACGGGATCCGGTACTCAGACAAATATGAATGTGAACGAGGTTATAAGCAATCGTGCAATTGAACTACTTGGTGGCCAGTTGGGCACCAAGGATCCTGTTCATCCCAATGACCACGTAAATATGTCACAAAGCTCAAACGACACATTTCCATCGGCCATCAATATAGCTGTGGCCATAGAGCTGAAGGAAACCCTCTACCCATCACTTAAAGTGGTCATTGCGGCGTTGGAAAAGAAGGAGAAAGACTGGAAGGACATCATCAAGATCGGGAGAACTCACTTAATGGATGCTGTGCCATTGACACTAGGCCAGGAGTTCAGCGGATACAAGCAACAGATTTTGAATAGCTTGAAACGTCTAGACTCAACTTTGCCTCGTCTCTATCAGCTGGCTCTAGGTGGGACTGCCGTAGGCACCGGTCTCAATACCCGAGCAGGCTTCGCGAAAAAGTGTGCCGAGCGCATTTCCAAGCTAACTAATTTGCCTTTTGTCAGCGCCCCCAACTTTTTTGAGGCTCTTGGCGCTCGTGATGCTATGGTGGAAGTGCATGGCATACTGAACACCATCGCCATTAGTACCATGAAGATGGCAAATGATATTCGCTTTTTGGGTTCCGGACCGCGTTGCGGGCTCGGTGAGCTCAGTTTGCCCGAGAACGAGCCCGGTAGTTCAATAATGCCGGGCAAGGTAAATCCCACACAGTGCGAGGCTATGACCATGATTTGCGCTCAGGTGATGGGGAACCAGGTCGCCGTCACTGTGGGTGGTTCCAACGGACATTTTGAGTTGAACGTCTTTATGCCGCTTATTGTCTCGAATGTGTTGCGTTCTATTACACTTTTGGGCGATGGTCTAAATACCTTCTGCTTCAACTGCTTGGAGGGCATCCAAGCAAACACGGCTAAAATAAAACAGATTATGAACGAATCCCTGATGCTTGTCACGGCATTAGGCCCACACATTGGCTACGATGCCGCGGCTGTAATTGCAAAGTCGGCTCACAAAAATGGAACGACACTGAGAGAGGAAGCCATCAAGGCGGGCATTTTCGAGGAGAGATTCGATGAATGGGTGCGACCAGAAGATATGCTCGGTCCAATATAGTATGGAATTTATTTAGTTTGTTTGAGAAAATAAAGTCCCACTTCAGCATGTCCAATACACAAGTATCTGTGTGTTTTGGTAGCCATATCCCAGACTGTCAGTCCCCATTTACATAAACATACACATTCTTTTTTATGCTAAAAGCCCCAAAGTGCTATTGGTTACGAAGGAATTGTTGCCGCCAGGAAGGTTCCAAGCTAAAAGATGTCGCGCATTGAGAAAGACACGCTCGGCGCGATGGAGGTGCCCGTGGATCGCTATTTTGGAGCACAGACCATGCGTTGCGCTCTGAATTTCCCGATTGGCGGCATAGAAGAGCGGATGCCAGTAAGTAGTGGTTGGGTTATTGAAGCAGATCATATCTAACCGACCCTTTACGTACATAGAAGGCCGTAGTGCAGGCCATGGGTATATTGAAGAAGGCTGCCGCCGAAGTGAATAGGGAGTTTGGCTTGGAAGCCAAGATCAGCACAGCTATAGCGAGTGCTGCGGACGAGGTTATTTCGGGCAAGCTCTACGATGAGAATCACTTTCCTCTGCCGATTTGGCAAACGGGCTCCGGTACTCAGACCAACATGAATGTAAATGAAGTTATAAGTAATCGTGCCATTGAACTGCTCGGTGGGACCTTAGGCTCCAAAGATCCGGTACACCCCAACGATCATGTAAATAAGTCTCAGAGCTCGAATGACACATTTCCGTCAGCGATACACATTTCAGTTGGCATTGAACTGATGAAGCGTCTGAGGCCGGCAATCACAGGGCTGCGAGATGCCCTTGCTGCCAAGTCGCAGGAGTGGAAGGACATTATTAAAATTGGACGAACTCACACACAAGATGCCGTGCCTCTGACCCTTGGCCAGGAATTTAGTGGCTACACGCAACAACTCACTAACGGTCTTGAGCGCCTTGATGCTGTCATGCCACACGTCTATCAATTAGCTCTGGGGGGTACAGCTGTCGGCACTGGTCTGAACACACGAAAGGGCTTCGCGGAGAAGTGTGCCCAGCGTATCGCGCAGCTGACGTCCTTACCTTTCGTAACAGCACCAAATTTCTTCGAGGCCTTAGCTGCCCGTGATGCCATGGTGGAGGTTCATGGTGCACTAAACACTATAGCTGTCAGCATTATGAAAATTGCCAATGATATCCGTTTCTTGGGTTCCGGACCACGTTGTGGCCTTGGTGAGCTCAGCTTGCCCGAAAACGAGCCAGGAAGTTCGATTATGCCGGGCAAGGTTAATCCAACGCAGTGCGAGGCCATAACCATGATCTGCGCCCAAGTAATGGGCAATCACGTGGCCGTCTCTGTGGGTGGTTCCAATGGCCACTTCGAACTAAACACCTTTAAGCCACTCATTGTGTCGAATGTGCTGCGTTCCATAAAGCTGTTGAGTAAGTAGTAAGGAAACCTGCGGCCTAACAAGTTAACTAATAATATTGTTCTCAATCCCAGCCGATGGCAGCATAACATTCACAAATAACTGCGTCAAAGGTATAAAGGCTAACAAGGAAAAAATTGCCAAGATCATGAACGAATCCTTGATGCTAGTGACGGCTCTTAACCCACACGTTGGATACGACAAGGCGGCTCTCATAGCCAAGACAGCGCACAAAAATGGCACCACTTTGAAACAGGAGGCTATCAATGCGGGAATATCAGAGAAGGACTTCAATGATTGGGTGCGTCCGGAACAGATGTTGGGACCGAAATAGAACGGAAGCGCGCCTTATTACTTATTACAATCATTTTTTGAGAAAATACAAGTATATTTATAACCTTTATATATTCTTTTAAAAAATTAAATGGGAGCATCAATTGGACATAAAAACGTTTCCCAATATTTTGAGCAACTTATGAAAATCCCTTCGGGTTGAACTAGACCAAATAATTCTGCATTTTGATTTGTTAAAATTCAAAATATCGAACACTGGCTGTGCTTTTCGGTTTTAGCATTGGATAATGGAACAAAATTTAGGCACTAGCTTCTTGGCAATAATTTTGAAATGCAATTACTCTATTGATTTGTAAAACTGAATGAGATTTAACCATTTCGTTATCGAATTAGTTAATTGAGTTCAAAATCGAAAAAAGGCCTGCATATTAAAAAATGTATTCATTACTCGCAACTTTCTCTGGGAGAAGAGCTTCTTCTACATTTAATTAAATTCGGATTTAGGTTCGGTACTCGATTTCGATTTAGTGTTTATTATATATACTTGGAATATATACATATACTAATGTTGCTTTCGATTTTGTATTCCAGTTGGCTTTGATTTTACTGACTTATAGCATGTAAACATTATTTATCAATCTTTTGGGGCCTTAACGTACATTCCAAAAATTTTCCTTTCGGATCAATTCATCAAAAATTTTCAGTTAATTCTTAACCGTCTTGTTTCAGCATGGTGCGCGTAACCGAAGACATGTTCGGCATAGCCGTGAACCCCATGTGTGATTCCACTGCCAAAATCCGCCGATTTACAATGACCAACGACAAGGGGATGTCAGTTTCTGTGCTAACCCTGGGAGCGATAATACAGGCTGTGAAAGTACCGGACTCAAATGGCAAGGTGGAAGATGTCTGCCTGGGCTACAACGATGTGGTCGGCTACTACCAAAACCAGCCGGCCTATTTCGGGGCAACTATCGGACGGGTCGCAAACCGGGTAGCCAACGGTAAATTCAAGCTGTGCGGTCGAGAGATTGAGGTGACGCGCAACTTTAATGACAAGTACCAGCTACACGGTGGGTTTGTTGGCTTCGACACCGTCATTTGGGATGTTGTCTGTGTACAGAAGGACGGCGTAACAATGCAGCATGTCTCGCCCGATGGACACGAGGGTTACCCTGGCGAGGTGACTACCAATATCAACTTCTCCCTGAACGATATGGGCAACTTTACTATGCGGATCGAGGCACGTTGCAAGGCAATGACATGCATCAATGTTACCAATCACGCATACTTCAATTTGGCCGGTCATGGTACCGGCAAGGAGACGCTCCATCAACATATGTTGATGATCAAAGCTGACAAAATAGTCGACACTGATTTAGAACAAATACCCAACGGAAAACTGACATGTGTACAGTGCACTCCATTCGATTTCAACAACTTGACGAACCTGGGAAAGCGTATAGAACAGGTCTACAATCGTCCCATATGCGGTTTCGATTGTAACTACTGCGTGGACGTGCCGCCCGGACGTGTTCAATTAGTGGCTCGTGCAGTGCATCCTGGCAGTGGTCGGTACATGGAGATTCTCACCAATCAGCCAGGTGTCCAATTCTACACATCGAACAATCTTCCGGACGAAGCACGTGGCGATGATCCAGTCATTGGCAAGGATGGCGTACATTATGTGAAACATGGATCTTTCTGTTTGGAGACCCAGAAGTATCCCGATTCCATGAACAATCCAGAATTTCCGTCGATTGTTCTAAATCCCGGCGAATTGTATGACCACCAGGTCGTATATAGTTTTGGGGCGTGTCCCAAACAGAAGTAGGCGGACGCAGCACCAGATTGATACATTGCAATACATTTAGAGCTCACCATTTTAATGGAAAATTGAATAATAAATAAGAGAAAACAAGTTGTGGTTTCTTCAAATTACTTCATTATTTGTTTATTTGCTTATTTTTTTTTATCTAGTTCGTGATTGTATGTACTATCCTTCTTTCTCAAAGTAAAGTAAACTTACGAAGGTATTTTTCGTACTTCGACAGTTTTTTTTTTTTTTTTTGATAATCTATTTTCCAACTACATTTATTTGGCTCGTTTTATAACTGGAAAAAGCCGTATCTAGATCTAAATAGCCAGCAGCTCATAATTTGAGTAGATTGGCAGCACCAGTTAATTAAAAAGAAGAAGCGATCTATGGGGACAATAAATTCAATTCGAAATGTTCTGTTATAAGCAACATAATTAAGAAATTTAATTTTTATTTATAAATAATACCAAGGACTTTTATTAGCTAACAGTCTAAGAACACAATTGATAATGCATAATGCTTGAAGTACAAACAAACGAAATATATTTATGTGTGGAAGGAACATAAGGAAGTAGGCATGAATATGTAGGAAAAACGTTTTTGCTCTTTCTCCACTCTATACTTACAAGCCAAAATTTATGTTTCGGTTCGATTTATCAAAATTTTCGGCTAAATTTTCAGGAAAAATTGCAGCATGGTGCGCGTAACCGAGGACTTGTTCGGCATAGCCGTGAACCCCATGTCCCAATCCACTGCCAATGTACGCCGTTTCACCATGACCACCGAGAAGGGAATGTCAGTTTCTGTGCTAACCCTGGGAGCGATAATACAGGCTGTGAAGGTGCCTGACTCCAATGGCAAGTTGGTTGATGTCTGCCTGGGATACGATGATGTGGCCGGCTACTATCGAAACCAACCGGCCTACTTCGGAGCCACCATCGGTAGGGTCGCAAACCGCGTGGCCAAGGGCCGATTCAAGCTGTGCGGCCGAGAGATTGAAGTGACGCGTAACTTTAGAGATAAGTATCAGCTACATGGTGGATTCGTCGGCTTCGATAGCGTCATATGGGATGTGGTGGGCATACACAAGGACGGCATCACGATTCAGCACATCTCGCCAGATGGCCACGAGGGTTATCCTGGCGAGGTGACCACCAACATCAACTTTTCCCTAAACGAAATGGGCTGCTTTGGCATGCGCATCGAGGCACGCACTAAGGCGACGACTTGCATTAACGTGACCAATCATGCCTATTTTAATTTGGCCGGTCATGGCACCGGCAAGGATACGCTCTTTCAACATATGCTGATGATAAAAGCCCACAAGTTAGTCGACACTGACCTGGACCAAATACCCACCGGCAAGCTGATGAGCGTGCGTAACACGCCTTACGACTTCACCAATATGTCAAATCTAGGCAAGCGTATCACACAAGTCTACAACTGTCCCATAAGTGGTTTCGATAACAACTACTGCGTGGATGTGCCGCCCAACCGTGTACAATTGGTGGCACGAGCCGTCCATCCATGCAGCGGACGCTATATGGAGATTCATACCAATCAGCCAGGTGTCCAGTTCTACACGTCGAACAATCTTCCTGATGAGGAACGTGGCGATGTGCCAATTCTGGGCAAGGATGGCGCACACTATGTACGCCATGGATCTTTCTGTTTGGAGACGCAAAAGTATCCCGACTCGATGAACAATCCAGATTTTCCAACAATTATTCTAAACCCCGGAGAATTGTATGATCACCAGGTCGTTTATAGGTTTGGAGCCTGTCCAAAGCACGTGTAGGCCTAAGCAGCCACCACGAGAATACAAACACAATACTTTTAGAGCTAATTACTTGATTGGAAAATTAAAAAATAATGGAAATTTTTAATTAAAGGCGTCATTAAACTTTGTTTTTATTCATTTACATACTTTACTATTACACAGATTTGTTGTCGGTAGAGTGTCTTTTATATTAGACGTATGTAGACCTGATGTGACGGACTTTTAAAAAAATTAAAATTAGCGCCAAACCAACAGCGGCAAAGAATTACTTCTAATACGAGTAGGTTGGCAGCTCTATGTGTGTTTTCCTCATGAATGAACTGAATGGTGAAATTAATAAGAAGAAGAATCGCATTCATTTGACAACAATTTCATTTGTAACTGTTCTGTTAAAAGCAACAGATTTTGTGAAGGTGTTAGCCACGTCTGCTCATACATATATATAAGTGAACGCCAGCGTTAACCGTCAAGCTGTTTAATCTACCAGAAGTCTATAAGCACACGACGGCCGAGTCGAGCCGTCCCACCAGTAGTTCTATCAGAATGCCTGTAAGTACACACATATCATTGTGAGTATGTATGCATGTATACGTGTATATACAAACATGCAGTCTAATTAGAACAAATTTAAAATGGGTAAGCATAAATAATAAATACCGTTCTTTCTGTTCTTCTCCACTCCCCCGAAGGTGCACGAGTTTAAAGTGGAAATGACCTGCGGTGGCTGCGCCAGTGCCGTGGAGCGTGTTTTGGGGAAATTAGGCGGTGCGTATGATAAATGGCAGGCGGGGGTTGGTGGTGGTGCTCGTATTATGGGGCTTCACTTTTTAATACAAGCGTAGACAGAACGCTGCCGACTGACGCTTATCAGCCGCCACATTTGTTTTGCCAATGCCAAACTAATGTTTGCTTTGCTTTGTTTGCTTTGTACAAACCATTCTTACAGATAAGGTTGAGAAAGTCAATATCAATCTGGATGACAGGACAGTGAGTGTCACATCGAACTTATCGTCTGATGAACTGTTGGAACAATTGCGCAAGACTGGAAAAACTACAACCTATGTGGGTGTGAAGGAATGAGATGAGTTTTTCAGCAAGTTTCGGAAATACGGGAAACTGAAACTTGAAGTCTAAGTTCCCGGAATCTGCCGAAATTGCTGAGAGACGTCAATGGAAAAAAGGACGGATATGACGAACCATTCAAAATCTAGCGTGATGCTAACGTTCAGGAGTTTACAACGTACGCGATATTTAAAACTTAAACAAATTTTAACTTAAATATGCAAATTTTTTTTGGCATTACAATATTTAGTGCGCGCCAAGCACAGTGTTTCTTGCCCCAAATTTTGAAGTAGTTTACAGTAATGTCAGTGCAGTTTATCCAATAGATATATAAAGTATAAATCAATAGATTTTAATCTTAATGCTGCCCAATCTGAGTTCACACAAGCAATCTTGAAAAGTGTGTCTGTTTGAACTCACCTTAGGCTAATTAGTAGTAGCTGAAAGTTTTGCCCAATCAAAAAGTATAATTGAGAACATTTTAAATGTGCGATTAGTAGAGATATAGTACATTATATGAACATACTTACATAGGTACGTATATGCCAATTATCTTCTTATGATTACTCATAAACAATTAAATATTTAACAAATTTACAAATTTTAAATAAATATCTATCTAATATTTAAACTATATACATATAATTTGAAACTAGTTTGCTATTATTATTAAGCGAAAAGGTAGCCTGAGACTTGACCTATTAAGCTCGCCTCGGGCCAGATGGTGTGTTGCTCCATGAAATGAGAATGCGGGCGGTTGTTAGTCATGCCCGGCATGGCTGTCAAAACCAATCAACTGACTAATTGCAATGCGGCTATAACAATAGACTAATGCCGTGCCCCCTGCCTCATAACCACTCACGATCCGTGGGACATGTCATAAATCTGAGCAGCGACCCAAAAGTAATCAAAATGAATTTTTGTTTCTTGTTTTTGTGGGACATATTCAACGCGTAACGAAATTATCAATCAAACACTGACAAATGCCACTTTGGTATGCAGAGAATGCAACTCCAACTCCACACAATCGCTCCCCTGATTGAGTTTTTCAACAAAAACAAAACCAGCAACAACAACGCCAACAACTACAAGCGTGCATGCATAAAACAGTTTCATTGAAACGGAACGCACCGTTTTTTATTTTTATCTTTTTTTTTCTTGTTTTGGGGCTTTTGTGTGTGTGTGTGTGTGTGGAATTTTATGTCGTGTGTCGCAGCTACCTGCTCTGAGTTCAGCTCACCTTTTGCCCTCCCTGCTCAGTTTCATCGCTTCCTCTGCGTAATGTTCTCTACCTCATTGTTGTTGTGGTTAGCATTGATTTATGGTCCATGCCGTGCTCCTAACAATACCAAAAATCCCTGCCAGGCAAGGACGCTTCACCGGCACCGTTTCAGCTGTCACAACAAGCATCACGTCCTTGCCTGATGATTTTTTAAAACTCCCTTTATGGACCACAGTGATAATGAGATTTGAAGACTTTGATTTGGGACAATTCTATGTGTGTGTGTGTGTGTGTGGATTGTGGTTAAAGCAATTCATTAGAGTTAATGCCATTTAATTTGGCGCCGCCGCAATGCGACAGATGTTGCAGCGGCTGGCAAATGCATTTGTCCACTCGGCTGAATGTAGCAGCGAAAAATTCCTGACAACAATGTTGCCTTCACTTGTGCACTTCACTTGCAACAAGAACAAAAAGAAACACTAGAGAACAGGTAATTCGTTTTACGTTGCAACATTTTTCTAATCTGAAAAAAATCACACTTTTTACTCAAAGTCTTTTTATAATAATGCATAATTAGAGTTATGTTAAAAAATCATTTTACATTTCACCAACAGTTTTACTTTTATTTACTCACATATTTTTTCTACAAATGTAGCCTCTAAGACGAGCATGTTTCTATATAAATTATGATTTTAGAAAATAAATATGTTGACTGATTAATGATTTACTCTAATCATTATTTTGGTCAGTTAGTTGTTCAATTGAGATACTCTAATCATTCCTATATAGAGTATACTCATTTTCATCAGATTTTGATCGTTAAAGACTTCCTTATTTTATTTAAAAAAAGAAAACACCAATACACCTAATTCGGTTTTTACACGGTCTTTATTTGCATGGTTTTGTTTAACACGGTTTCAAAAATTACAAATTTTATATGTGGTTACACGACTTTATTCCATTTAGCACGATTCATTTTGCATATTATCAATGTCTTTTTTACACGGTTTTTTTGCACGACTTTTAGGAATTAGGTCTTTTTTAACACGATTATGATAAAACAGGGTTTGAAAATTAAAAATTTCATTTTATGTATTTTTTTAGAGATATGGAACCAATCCCCTATTTTGCAATATCAATATCTTTTTTACACGGTTGTTTCTGTAACCAATCTACCGTGTAAAAAAGAATTAGGTGTATATTAAAGTGGTGACTGCTAATATTCTGAGCCAAAACATAAATGATTAAGACGACATTCTATGCACACTAGTCTAACGACTTTGATAGCTTCAAAGATTAAGCTTAATTATTGACGTTACTTCTTATTACTGTAAGCAGGCAATATGTTGAAACCAGATAGGGTAGGCTGAATATCATAAGTATATCATTGGAATGATTGCTCAATTTTGCCATAATCTCTTAATTTCTAATCTATCTGAAATAAATTTGAGATGGGTTTTATCAAATGTCTCAACATTCTAACTAAATCGGACTATAATACATATATTGAGCAATACCAATACTTAGACCACTTATACAAATTGAATTCACTTTGGTAGGAAAACTAACTAACTAAACTATAAGCGAGGTAAAAAACATTTGGACAGCTCATAACAATTGGTTAGCAAACATTAAAAGGCAAGCTTGTACTTATGGAAATATGGGAATTTGTTTATTACTGCTGTACTAAATTTAATTCAATCTAGTTTCTATTTAAATATGTATTAGATGTAGTACTTTGTATAAGTTTGTTGGATTTTTTATTTTTCAAATTTTTGAGCCCATTTCCTCCTTTGATGTTTGAACATTCCAAAACTGCTTCCTACACTGTGAAAGCGAACTAGAGTCCAAATATCAATTTCTTAGCTCTCACCGTTTAGACTGTGGGCTAAGCACAAAGCAGTCAGTCAGAAAATTCATAAATGCTGTTTATAATACGAAAATATGATAAGATTTCTAAAAAGTCTCCTCATATTTTGTTGGAATATCACATTATTATGAAAGTATGAACATAACAAATCCAGCACAAGCTTAATTCATATATTCAGCAAATCTTTTCCAAACTTCTCAGTAAATTAATCACGCTGTTGCTGACTTTAACGTCTTTATAAATAATTAAATGGTGAGCTGAAAGCTGGGCCGCACAATTCAATAATAGATTTTTTAATTCTCCGAAATATTTAGGTCAGACATTGAGTTGTGATTATTAGAATATTTGAGTTAAAAAAGTGTTATCTTGGGCAGTTAAGTTACAAACTGTGCTTGGGTTCGTTTTTCTCTTAGTCAGAGGCGAAGAATCGATTACAAATAAACAGAAATTAACCTAAAACCAGCTTTGTTGACTAATATAATTATCGAGCTCCGTTGCGCTCACATTTGGTTTGTCGAACTTAAATATTTCGAGTTAAAAATGCAAATTAGGAGTTTCAATTACCGTGAATTAGAATAGATCATCGTCAGAAGAGGCCTTAACTACTATGTTCAAGCGATGGGGCTAGCTTTCTGCTCAAAACTGTTGCTTGCCCATCGAAAAATGTGTTGTATCTCTAAACTGGCAACTTACTTATGTGTGTATAATCCAGACCCAGGACGCAGCCCTCTGGAAGTTTCAACAAAGTTGCGCGGTTGCCACCGACCGACAGCCTCCGCGCCACTTTGCTCTTAAAGGTTGCTGTTGTTGTTATTATTATTGTTGTTGTATTTTTGTGTGAGCGCACTTGGTACATTGAAGCATTCCAAAAATCGTTGGTTAAATTCTTTGGCGCATGCTTTTGGCCAACCCGCAACCAGTTGCCCAGTTGGTCGTGGTCAAGTGGTAAGCGGGCATTGGCAGGAGCGCACACGCAGGCTGCACATACCGAAGCGGCAGCACCAACTGGTTGCGGCTTAAAGCAACCAAAAAAAAAAAAGGAAAATATGAAAAAAAAAACAGAAAAAATTCTCGCTCTTTATTGTTAAAAGATGGCAAGAAGAGCCGCGCCGACGATAGGCAGAACAATGGCACACTAAACTAAACTAAGCGTTGGGGACGGGGGGCAAGGGGAGAATCTAGAAGCCAAAGGTAGTATTGTAATAAATTCCAAAATAAATTGTGAAGACAATACACATTCAATGGCGGAAACATAGCAACCCCATGATTGCGAAAGCTAAACAAAAGCAACACACATACAAACACAAACACACACATTTATTGGTATTTTTGCATGCGCATGTATGTGTGTACACATGACAAGGTCGTTTCATTGCCTTTTTGTCAAAAGGTCTCAGGCCAGCACTCGTCTGGCCAGATTCCCTCGCTGTGGCTGTGGCTGTGACTGTGATTGCGACTCTGACTCTGACTGTGACTAATTTGCCAAACCTCTGCCATATCCTAGCCATAAGTCTCAGCCGACAGTTCAATGAACCAATAGCGCTGACTCCTACGCTGCCACAACGTGCCACAAACGAAGCGAGAGTGCTAAGGGAAAGGAGTGTGGCAGGAGGAGGGGGACCAATGAATTTCTCATAACATTTGTACAAATGCAAACAGTAGCCGATATTTTGCTGTTCACGCCAAACGCGCAAATTGCATGGCAAGAAGTCCAGAAGAGTGTGCAGCAATGGCCAAAAGGTAGCAGCAGCGTTAGAAGCAGCAGCAACAACAATAACAACAACAACGAGTTGCTGGCAAAGACCAACAGCGCACAGAAAACCGCAAACCTGTCGCAAAGTTGGCAATACAAGACATTCTTGGGCCGAACATTAACCGAGGCTGAGCGTGTGCCAAGCCCACGACAAAGCCAAAAAGCAACAACAACAACAACGACGACGACGACGACAACAAACTTATGAGGCAGTCAACAAAAATTCGCAACGTTTAAGTGCAACGCAAAAATTCTAAGCGAGGCAAAAAAAAAATGTAAGAAAAAATAAAAAATAAAATTGAGCATAAATATGTATCTCTTCGATAAAAGCGCGCCTGCCTGCTTGCTTGGCTGGCTGGCTAGCTCGCTGGCTTGCCTTGCAGAGCGAATCTAAAACCGATTGAAAGCAAAACAAAAATTCAAGCAAAACAAAAGACTTAGGACACGAACTTGCTGGCAAGGAGCAGAGCCGTTTGTAAACAGACGACGCAACGTCGTCGTCGTCGTCGCCATCGTCGCCGTCGTGTAAAGCGCAGTCCGCTGCCGCACTCTCGAACCAAAACAAGATCAACTGGTTTGGCCCACGACAACGGCAGCGTCGCTGCCACAGCGACGCCAACTCACACTCACGAGACGCTCACGAAAAAACGCTCAAGACCTGTTGTTGCGGCAGCTACGAGCCTCGTTGGTCTATTGCGCGTGCCTGACAAATACTTTTTCCCTCGGCTGGCCAGTTCAGTTGTGTTTTTGACTTTTCGTCGCGCAGAACGATTCTTCGAACGCTCCGACACGGCTATTTCCCAATACCAACACCAGCCGCCCGGCCCCCTCCTGCCCCGCCCGGCTCTTTTGTTGCTCCTTTTAGTGTGTGCGCTTTTTATATTATTTTTTGACTGGCCGCGGGCGTTAAAGCTGCAAAGCGCAGGAGTCTTGCGAGTGTGTTCGTGTGTGTATGTGTGTACTTGTGTTTGTTTGCTTGTGAAAAGTTGCTCTGCACAGCAACAACAGCAACAACAACAACAACAACAACAAGCAAGTCAATTTTCCTGTTAACAAAACCTGCCAAAATTGCAGCAACAAAAGAAGTGTTGAGAAATATGCAAGAAAAATAAATTTGGTGTCGACTGTGCTGCTTCTTTGTGTGCGAGTGCATCTTTATAAATATTCGTGTATGTGTGTGTGTAAAATGCTTTGCATAAATACACACACACACACCAACATACACACAAATGGTATAACAAGAGCTCTGTAATTGCACAAAAGGTGAAAGTAAAACAATTTGCTTAATTAATTGCACGCAATCTTTTAACAAACCACAAAGCGATCAAGCCAAGGCCGCTTGACGACATTAAACAAACATCAGCAACAACAACAACAACAACAATGCAACAATAGAAGTGCAAAGCCAACAAAAGCAACAGCAACAACAACAACAACAAGAGCAACTACAGCACAGCAAAGCGTGTCTAATTGGAGTGCGGGGGCAACACATAAGTAAATAAATACTCAGCGCTTGCTCAATCGCCGTGCATTTTCTTTGGATTACCATTACCTTTGCAGCTGCCAATCAATTTGTTAGAGGTAAGTTTTCTAGATGCACTAATGGGTAAATATTTGAATTGGGGTCACTCATAGAGTTTATCGACTCTAAAGGAGTCTAGGGGCCACTACTTAATTTAAAATAACAATTTAACATTCTCTGACAAGCACTTTTATGAAATACAAGTAGTATGGCCCGCACAAATGCTATTTAATTTATTGAATGCAAAACAATGATTTCTCTAAAGAGCCATTGTAAAAGTTTTCTGAAGTCTAACACTGTATCTGTTCTTAGCGAAGAAATGTTGCCTTATTTGACACATTTGTTCTGAAAACAGCTGTTTGACTTGCAATATCTTGTAAAATAAAAGTATTCAGTAAAATTAAAACAAATTACGCTCAAACTTTTTCCTCCTTTCAAAACGTTTCAATTTCACTATGAGAATAAAGTATTGCCATTTTCGCGATGATGTGAAAGCAATTATAATTCATACGGAATCATAGAAATGTTCCAAAGATCAGCAACTTTTCAGCCTTACACACCATGATTCTATTTAAAATGAATAATTTGTTGGTTTTAGTTTAACACTGCGATTTGAAAATTTGGCCGGTTAATGCGTTGTTGAAAATACCTTTCGCTGTTAATTTATACTTCATATGTCAAGCAGAGGCATGTGGAGAGCCGTCAGGTCATAGCCCGATAACGGGTTGGGGGACCAGTTAATATTAAAATAATTATTTATGTGTCATGATTTATTCTATACGATACCAATACAATCATACACTTTCTTTAAAGAGTAACAAAATTGTATGGATTTCCTTAAAATTTGATCCCTCAAAAGGGTATTATGAACTGTCTGATGAAGCTCGTGGAAGTAAATAACATGGCATTATATAGCATAAAATAATTCAAAGATACTTTATACAAGTATGTTATTCTCTATAGGTCCTCTGCTAATTGAGGCAGTTGAACGAATATAAATATGTATGTAGGTTCTGCAACAAATTTGTATAACAGAGCTAAATTCGAAAACTACATTAATAGTGACTTTAGCAGAGCATTTGTTTGAACATTTGTTTGATTCAATGAATATTTGAATACCACTTTTCTGAAAGGCATCACATTATTTTGAAGCACGCATACTTCCAAACCCATTGACTTTCCGATCCTAGCATATTGGAATCGTTAAGAACAAAGATTTCAATAATTTCAATAAAAAATTTAAAGTATTAAGGCAACGAAAATATTTAAGGAATTGTTTTTTTTTTTTTTAATAATATTTGAGCTTTAACTGTTTTGTATTAAATATGAAAGTTCTATAAAGTTCAGTCCCTTTATGCTGCGATATCGATTGATCTACTACAGATTGCTTTATTCTTTGTATTTGTTTGAAGCTAACTCTAAATACACGTTTTTGTATAAAAAGATACAAAATACCGTTTTTGCTTTAATATTAAATAAAAATCAAAATATATATAAACTCAGTCTTACATGCCTGTTTTCAAAACATTCCCACTAATTCCATTTGAAATATTTGTGTAGTAGCCAAATCGGTTCCACACCCAGTACCATTTGATCGGCAATCAAATGGCTTTTTTGTTCATTAATTCGCTTAAATGTGAATATGTTTATGCTAATTTGGCAACTTACAGCGCCGGCTAAATGTTCCATAGTATTGGTTAAATATGATATTTTTTTTTCTGTGCCGCAACCCAGATCTACGAAATGGGCACAGAGCCTGGTCGGTTCATGTCAAGCGTTGTTGGCAAAGTTCAGACTCGGTTTCAAACGTTTGTTGTTCTTGTCGAGAGTTTTTTCTTTTTCTTCGAATGTGACAATAGGTCCAAAAGCCGCCCATTGGCAAATATCATGACAAAAAAAAATACATAAGTAGTATGTCTTGTTGTACGAGTATCTGTGGGATACTTTGGCGCTCGCTGTTCTTGTTTAAAGCATACAGCAAACAAGCTCGTAAATAGCCAACACAAACACACAGACACTCTCCCAGCTATGAGTAAACTATTTTTATTGACTTTAGCTTTGACGTTTGACACCTTTGCGCTTTTGTTTATGAACTGGCCCAGAGGGCCAGAGCGAGAGGGGCAGAATACATTTTTTAAATTTATTTCATCTCGTTTCTGTTTCTATTTAACTAATGCTATGTAAACTAGTTATAATAAAAAGGGAACTAGCCAACAAAGGCGCTTTAGAAATATTTGATTGTGCATATAGCAGCTGATTTAGTGCGTGCCAACGCTGCAACAACAGCAACAATTACAACAAAAAAGCAACGGTAACATTCCTTCATGTCTGCGGAGACGCGAGAGAGGCAGGGGAAGCTTCAAAAGCGAGCGATGCATAGTGGACATTGTTTCAAAATAAATGATCAAAATTTCAAGAAAAAGCAAACCAAAATATCTAATGTTATACTATATATTACATTTGATTCATTATAAGATATGTAGGAACTAAAAGAGGTGAACTATTTTAGAGCCTTCCAATCAGAACATTGAGGTCTCATCCCAAGAGCTTCGAGTGAATTGATTAGAACATTACTAAAATAAACAACTAACCTAGATATGGAAATCAATACATCCAAGATCTTTGCAATCTTTAAAAGCAGCTACATTAGTCTAGACTTACTAAATGGTTCATTTTGTTATAATCGGTACACAATTTGTGCGTTTTGTTGGTCTAGCTAGCTTAGGAACGGGATCCTGGATTCTGTGAGAGTGAGGAAGCGCACGCAGAGTTTTTTAATTTTAAATGAAACACTTGTTAAATTTAGATTTAATGTGTTGAGAAGAACGATCTCCATACTAAGTCGGATTATTGAAGGAAAAGATACAAGTATTGCACAAGGATGATGAGATTGTTTCTATTTGCTATTTGAGTAATGCGTCTTGTAACAAAGTTAGAGATCGTGCATTTAACGGTTCAGTTATTTTGAACAAAACGAAAATACACCTATACATACTATATATTATATTATTGGCGTATCACAATCACATAGAAAGAACCCAACAATATGCCGCAGCATACCAACTCATAAATTTTCCCTTCCTTATCTACTCTTTTAACACCACCAGTTACTTATATTTATTTCGTTTTTATTTTTTATCAATTTATATGTAATGTTTTATTCTCTTTAATTATTAACTCATCATTAATGCGAAATTCTTTGAAATACAATTTCATTCTTGACAGAAATAAAATGCTCTGCAGTTTCGGAGCATTTTATGAATTAAATTTCTTCCAACATATAATAATTGATCTCCAATTGATCTTTTTTAAAAAATGTCATTAGTATTTAATTTAATTTGTAATTTTCAACAAATTGCCTACTAAAGAATTTCTTACAAACGACCATTAATTTCTCTCATTTGTCCCACTGTTCCGAAACTTATCAATAGACACTTGGAACGATTGACAGTGGCCTTATTGAAACATTATGAGACCATTTTATGAACTCAAAGCGAAAGCAAAAAGGGAAACAGCGACACAGACTGAGACCCAGACTGAGAGGCCAGATAGGAGTCGAGACAGAGCTGCAGCATTGTTTTAATTATCGGCTCCATTAGATGGTGTTGTTGTTATTGCTGGGGTTTTATATTGCTGGGTGTTTGATAGGCGCATAATCGACACCGTTATACTCGGCTAGCCAGCACCACAACTGGTCAGTTAAATCTGTAGTTCGGTTTTTTGGTGTGTGGAGTGGTTTTTTGTTGACTGCTGGCTATTGGTTTTGAATTACATTGGTCCCATGGCACTAATCGCGCCAATTGTTGGGCCAGCACTGAGGCAGCTGTTTTTTCATATGCTACGGCGATTGCATAAGTCAATTGAACATATACACGTACAAATACATACTTGTATACAGACACAAATCACATATTTGTACAAAAAAAAAATTGTTGCTGTCAGCTTTGCCCCTTGGCTGACATCACGTGGCAGCAATTGTGACTCGATGGCATTTTTTCGCTGCGACAAAGAAATGCAAGAAATCATTTAAATGTCAATGAGGAAAAGAGCAGCCAGTTAGGCAGCTGGGCTGTGGCATGCAACGCCACCACCACCACCAGCAGCAGCAACAACAATAACAACAGCATCGCAGGCACATGACACGAGTGACCCAATTTAAAGGCACAGCCGAAACACTTTCTCTTGCCTCTGACTGAACCTGAAGTTTGGAACTCAGACTATGACTGAGTTCTGTCTGGGCTCAGTTTGCAATTAAGAGAAAACTTAATATGGAATTTATTAACGAGCCAGTTTTGACATAAATCTTAAAAGGAAAATTTTTTAAATACAAATACATACTACATATTGTAATCATATGCAAGACACGCAACGGCCGAATGAGTGAGTGGAGCCACAAGTTCAGATTGTTTGCATTGCATGCCAGGCTAAAGCGCTCTCGGCCAGAAAAACTCAGGCGCAACAAAAGGGTCAACAAATGGGAGTATCTGTTACAAAACGTTTCAATTTCTGCTGCCTCACTGCAGCATCGAGTGGCCCGAAGTAAAGAAACAATTTCAGATGTCTTCTGCACTCAGAGAAAGAAAAGTCACTTCTTCGAATAAAATTCCAATATTATTCAATTTCAAGAGCTGTTTAGTTCAAGAATTAGATTATTTGTCGATTTAATTTTAAATATTTAATTTGTAATGTTTGCTTGAATAATATGCGAGCAATTACAATCACCTTTGAAAAGCCCCTTCCAATCTATAAGCTATATGCATTTTTCTATTAAAAAAAGTTCATAAACTTATCACACAAGTTTCTTTTTAATCATTAATGAAGAATAATTCTTTTGAGAATATTATCCTTACGAGGAGTTTTTGTGAATAATAATTTTGTATTGAAACAATTATTTTGGAATAACTCTGCTTTTGCGAAATATAATAAAGGAATGGAAGCTAGGATCAGCTATGTTATTCGAAAAGCGGCCAAAAGAGATGTGTCTCGAATATTTATAAAATAAATTATTTTTTTGTTACTTACGAAAAAATATTTTTATTTTTTAATAAGAGTTTTTTTGCGACCCGGAATATGCCTATTTAAAACCCTCTCTTTCGGGGTTTTGATCGAAGTGATATTTACAATACATACATTAATGTTATTCATTGTCAAATCGTCCCTAGGTGCAAATTGATTATTGAATATGTAAAAATATAAGTCAACATTCAACTTTATTTTATATTGAGTTGCTATCTTGATTTAGTATTTTTCAAATTATTGAAGTAATTCAACATTCTTAGACTTGTGTCAATGAACTCTAAAATTACTTATCAATTTTAGTCGACATTTTTCTCTCAGTGTGCTCGCCCTATGCTGTTGTTTGTTTTGGAATATTAAACACGCACGCGCTGTGGCAAATGAATAAATGAGTTAGGGAGTGAGGCAAGAGTAAGGGCAAGGGCACGGGCACGGGCACAGGCATTGGCTTGGGTAGCATTCGGCCTCGAGGCTGGCTTAGAATGAAAGAGTCATAAAGCCATAGATATGGAGATGACGACAGTGCTATAGACAAAAAAATAATGCCTGCAGGTTGAACACAAGTCGAAAGAAACCAGATACTTTTGGCACATCGTTGAGCACGCAGTTGAATTGGTTATAAATGAATCGATGAAATTGTTTAGATAAAACAGCTCGGCAAACGGCGCGTTGGTCAAACAATCATAATGGCCCCAAGTCGAGCGCTTTTACTTTTGTCGCACAGACTCACGAGTAGCGGCAGAATGGATTTTAAATTAGCATTAGCCGGGGGTGTCGTGTAATTGCCCAACTGCCTGCCCGGCTACCTTCCAGCACACAGAAGTAGCTTTCAAGTATGCACCTTCTTATACACATCTACATCTACAGGTAATGTTAGGAGGAGTGACCATTCGGGTTGACGACCGGTTTTTCAAAAAATGCTTTTGAATATTTAATATTCGAAGTGAAAAACGCATACCTTTTAAATACCTTAAAAACTTGTTTAAGAACTGATATTAATGGCCGGATCTTATGAGACTAAAATATATTTAAGTAATTATATCTCAATTGGACATTTTCCTACATAATACAAGTATGTCGGAAAATTCTACAAGTATAAGTAATATCCGCGCTCTGATACTTATATAAAAAATCGAAGCTCCTAATACCAGTTTGCATTCCTAAAATATCCCGCATGTTGGTAATCTACTATATGACTCTATATGGGCCACAACTGTCGGACTTACAATTACCTTTGGAAAATGTTACCTTTCCAAATATACACCCTTCAGCCATGCTCAGGAGGTGTTAAACAAAGGAATTAAATAATGTCATAATTTAATTTAATTTCACATTGATTGTCCATTTTATTTTAGTCTGAAAGCGTTTTAATTTTATGAATTTAAAGCCCTACTTAAGACTTTTATAATATTGAGCTCTCCTCTGTGATTCTCATACAAAGCACTTTAGCAATGTTCCTGTTAAATAATAAAAATCGAATATTTCTTATAATACTTCGTATTAGTTTCTACTTTGAGTTGAAGCCCCTTCCAAAACCTTCAGTACGCTATAGCGAGTAGCACCTGTATCGCATAAACACGCATGTGTGCATACTTCTGCGTACACGTATGTTAGTTGGTTGGTCAAATGCCACCGCGATTGCCTATAAAAGGCTAATGACAATGGATTAGCATAAGCGACGCAATTAATCTTCGTTATAAGTGGAAACCAAACCAATCCGAGCCTAGCCGAACTGAGCGCCGATCGACCAGCAAAAACAACAGCAACAACAACGACAACAAAAACAAGAGCCAAAGCAGCGTAGCAAGCCCAGCTCGAAGCTCGAAAATTGTTGGAAAATTTCAACGTTAATCTTTAGTATGATTAATGAGTGCATCGTGGCTTGCCACTGAGTTTGATGACTAGCCCGGGGTGGGGTGGGGTGTGGGTACGAGCTGTGTCGGACTTATCTAAGCCGCCAAGACATATGCTGCCGCATTTGTCGCCACTAGCTCTGATCTGAGCTCAGAGCTCTGAGCAGGGATTCAACGCCAACACGAACAGCGCATCAATGACCAATGACTTTGTTTTATTATGTAAATTATTGTTAAGGGCGTAACAGACCGCATCGATTAGTGTCACGTCCAAGCGGCAGAACACGAATATAAAAAATATAATATTTAAGAAGAGAAAGAAAAAAAACCACAGCTGCAAACACGCCAACGCCAACTTGTTGCTGACAATGAGGAAGGTATAGAAAGGCAATGGGGGCAGGCGACGAAGTGCCTCGCGTTGTTGCATTTTAATGTGGCACAGAGGCAACGAATACCTTTATGTGCGGCATATTAATTATGAATTTTTGTTGTTGTGTGAGAATTAGATTTATATACATTTTACATACTTATGTATGTGTGATCGTTGTCTGGCTGGGCCTCTCGGCCTTTCACTTTGGCAAATGGGACAACCACAATATGAAGGAACGGGCAAAGGAATGCCCATAGGAGTACATACATATCTGTGTATATATTGTATACATATACAAATAACACTTTAAGCTACAACAAAATTACTTAAATAAGTGGTTTCTTCAGTGTTATTATAGTTAAATGATTATTGCTTGAACAACACTAATAAATAAATAGACGTTCCAGAGTGCCTGTCTTCTGCGTAAACCGAATCTACAGGTTGTTAATTAAATTGAAAATATTTACCAGAAAAGCGGACTTGTCGATTACAAAAAAACAAAAATTAATTTTTTCAATTACGTTATCTCATAAAAGAACAACACATATTCCTAAAGAAAACAAACTTATTTAGATCCTCCGTTCTTGAGATAATTAAATGCCTTTTTTGTTAACCCTATTTAATATCATAGAACTAAGTAATCGGTTAAGAGGGGATAGATTGAAATATCTTTCGAAGTAAAAGTAACTCACTCTCTCTCTAGTGACTTGGCCTAACCCAAATATTTGTTTAAAATTTAAAACCAAAAACTACTTTTTTAAACTGAATAGTATTTTTTTATAATCCATTTTGATATATGCATATCTTTTATGCTGGTCTTCTAAATTCTTTTCGTTGAGTTTTAAAAGTTAGCTAATCGAAGCATCGCGTGTTGATGAAAAAGAAATACAGACACTCGTAGTTGAGTCGCCATCAACTGAGGATTGTGCCATGTAGCTTCATCTTAAAGTTCTTGTAAATGTAGGACCTCCACTAGTTCTATGACGCGCCCTAATGAGTGTAAAAATAAGAAGACAAACTAATCTGTGTACATTAAGGTAGGTACGTGGGAAAGACACGATCTTAAAGGTTACTCTTCGCTCTGCACCCCCATAGCCCTTCTGCCAGTGAGATTCGAAGTAGCAGCATTCTTAGGCAAATCGTATTGGCCAATCAACTGGTTTTAGCTTATAGATTGATATTTTTATTTAACTGCGGGTATTAAGGCCCGAATTGAATGGTCCGCAAACATTAAAAACTCACAAATTCGTCGAGTTCAGTGCGCTTTCACAGCGGCGCATCATAAATCTGGCACAGCAGTCGATATAATCTTAGAGCAGCTGGCTAAGCAAACTCCGCAGAAGAAGCGGGACAGATGCGGTAGTTTAGCTGCCATTTATATGGGTATCAATCGCTGTCCAGTGTGGTCGATATTTGGCCCACTATCAGGTGAGTTGTCGATGAATCAAGTTAATTTATGCGAATAGAAGAAGACATAAAAAACAGTAAAAAGAAATCTAAGAAGCGAACACTGAGGGAAGATCTCAGAGATGACCCCTTTCCAGCATTGAATTGATAAGGCTGTAGAATTCAACTTTGAGGAAATACTTGCTATTAAAACCAATCACGAAGTTGGGCATCGAAGCCGTTATCGAAGTGCTCTTCACCAGCATGATCGGCATAATGAGCATAAAGACAATGCCAAACTATCAAGCCATGCATACGACTATGTAGTATATGTGTATATGTATGTATGTATGTATAGTATAAATCGACATGATGATCTGCAAGGTTGAATTTGAGTCAAGTGATTGTGTTTGTGAGCCCATAAAGGTAGTTAACTTTTGGAGAGGAGTTGTGGCAAGGCCCATCGCATTTGGAAAGGTGTGAGCATCGTGTATTGAAGCAACTGACAGCACTTCCAGTCTGAATAGAACAGGCAACACGGTATGCCGCCTCGAGCACTTCCGATAAGATCGCTATGCTTTCAATAGAAACCTCATCAACAGCACAAGCCGCACACCTATTTAGCTAGCGAGTATTCGAGCCAGCCGGCTGGCCAGTCGACGCTTCCCATTCGCCACTTGGGAATTTTTACGGGGAACGATAACAAAACTAGCTACAAACTTAAGAAAAAAAATTGTTTTTATAGCAAAAATGTCTGACATTATACAACAATTTCCAGCGAAATGAAATCGAACGGCATTGATTGCATGCCAATGTGGCTCCAAAGTTCTTTAACGCACCTTGATGACACCTGCAGACCAGCAAACCAACAGACCATCAGTTCAGCAGACGCAGCAGCAGACGTTGCCGATCAACTAGTCTGTCAGTCCGGCAACTATTTGGTTGCTGGAGTTGCACAAAATTTCAATCTGAACTGGTTTTAAAAATCAAGTGGAACTACTTGTTAATACACTATGTAACTCCAGCGATACAAACAAAAGAGTTCAGCAGAAAGCGTACTCCAACATTTAGTCCAGTGTCTAGACATAGGAAGAAATAGCAAAACTTTCCAAGAGTTCAAATATATTGAACTCGTCGAATACTTATAATATTCTCGAATGGTGTTAAGTGAGCTCCGTAAAATATGCCATCTTTTAATTTGAAATATTTAAAGAGAGATTTAGAGACTTTCCTAATATTTTGGTCAGGTCATCAACATTGAAACCATTTAAAAATTATGTATCGATCATTGATCAAGTTGAGTTGGGGGGTTACCGATTTTTATGATAACAACCGGTTCAAAGAGGACTCTTCAAATTTAAATGCACAACCTCAACGTTTACATGATTATTTATTTCAAATCCATATATCTTGATCGAAATAAAAAGAAATATAAAAATCCAAATACTCTGCTAATGAAAATAAGACGTGTTCTATTTCGTATATCGACTTTGTTTAAGTATTCGTAGTCCCTAAAATTCTAATTACTAGTACTGGCATTCAATTTGAAGAATATCTGATTTGACATCTCATTTATTTAATAATTATTTTAACTTTTTAAAAGAAATTTATCACTAGCGCTACAAGAAAAATAATGATGCCTGAAAAATATTGAACTAGTCTATGTATGTTGAAAAGAAAACCTAATTTCTATTACCATTATATAATAATCACTTAATATGGATTGAAGTGATTTCATAAGAAATGCGTAAAATGATCGCTAGAATATAGGTCTTGCCTGGGAATGTTTGTTTGGGAAATTCAATTAAAATGTAACTAGTTAAAGATCGAATATATTTATACCATTAATTTGAAAGAATTTTATTTATAAACTCTGAAGAGCTTAGCCATCCTCATGCTTTTATCAAGGGCTTCCATTACTGTCAGTTCTAATCATAAACGTAATCTCTGCTCATGCGACTAGTTCACCGAATCGAACTAGACCGCGCAGCCTCTCTGGTCAGTCAGTCAGTTAGCCGGCCAGTGAGGCAGTCTCCAGCTCAGGCCATTTATGTGCAACATATTTTTGTGGAGTACAAAGACAAGCTGCAGACATTCAAGGCAATGACGCAAACACGCAACACGTCGGTTTAGTCGGCACAGTCAGTCGTCGTCGTCGTCGAGGTTGAGATCGATGCCAGGCCCGGGGCCCTCTTGGCTTTCTCTGGCGACGTAGCCTTAATTATTATGAGCAGAGGAAGTGAAGCAGCGGCGGCAGCGACAGCGGCATCGGCTGTGGTAGCAGCGGCATTGGCTAATTGCTGTAGGTCTATGTATTTTGACACTTTATTGAGGAAATCTTGGGCTCGCTTCTTGTTTCTTGTCTGCTGCACTTCATTTTATGTTTTATGCGCTCACTAATCATATTTGTTTTGCTTCCTTCGACAGCAACATGCAACGGCTACCAGAGTAGGCGATTCTCACGCACCATTTCCATATCCCCGACTTCACTCATAGAGTGCCAATCATGCCCGCTCGCCATAATTGGGATACAGATCGCGTGGGCGTGGCACATTTGGCCGGCGCGCTCAGTCCGCTGTGTATAACAGATGCCAGTCACGAGATTGTGCGACCAAAACCGCGAAGGTAAGTTTAAATATCAAGTGTGTAGTTAGGGTTAAACGTTAAATATCAGGGAGTTGATCGGAATAAAGCCTTTTCTTCTAATATGTATATTGACTGAATGGATACGATTGTCGATAATGAGTTTTCAAAGCAAATATGTTGCTATGACAACCTTCATTAATTTAATATGAAATTTACACAGAGAAGTTAGCGTTTATCCTCAATTATAATGATTTCACAATGTAACCTTAAGCAGATGAACAAATTATTAATGATTATTTAATTATGTCGCAACCAAACTAATTGATTTTGACAACAATTTAGTGGCTCGTTTGGATTAATTGAAAGGCATCATTACTAACACCCTAAAGCACAAAAAGAATCAGCGAAATTATTTATAACTGGGTGAAGGCCTTTAAATTGGCAATTTCTACGCAATAATAATTTAATTACAAATTGGGAGTGCTTGAAAAAGTAAAACGCTTATATTTAATTTTTGAAGAGTCTTAGGCACTTTGAATGCAAAATCCCAATATTATTGTGATAAAACGTTTTTTCTGTGCTAATTTTATTCCACTTTAATTTTCAATGCCCGATTTCAATTATTTATTAAATAAGTCACGAATTAAATAAGTCTTAGTAAATAAGTTTGGGATGGTGATAAGTCTGAAAACGGTTGTCGTCGAAAAGAGTTAAAAAATATACCAATAACTACGAGATATCTATGTTCGCCATATTTCCCACTAAGAACAGATAGCTATTTAATCAACTACTCGTATGTGAAACAAATGTTATAAATTAATCCCAGATCGCTATCATTTAAAGCTAAGTAACTAACTAAAGAATTTTTCGGACAATTATAGTACGAAGTACTTACTGCCCTATTATGATGCCTTGTATCTTTTTTGAACCACCTTAAAATCAATCAAAATGGCCAAGTTTCTCAGTGGCAGGTTTTGCCCGAAAACCAAGGGGTTTGCTCAGATACTGAGATCATTTTCAAAGGAGTGCAGGCTAGTAATATTGAAGGTGTTGGTACTTTCTATTTATTCCCTATCTTCGCAACTGTTTAGGATTGCATTGTGGGTTCTTAAGGTTCTTAAGGGGCCGCCCACTATCGTTCCACCTTAAAAAGGCATCTTAAATGACGAAGCACAGCTTTTTATTTGTTTTTGTTATTTTGTAAA
The DNA here is from genome assembly GCF_003285725.1 of Scaptodrosophila lebanonensis. Lineage (NCBI taxonomy): Eukaryota > Metazoa > Arthropoda > Insecta > Diptera > Drosophilidae > Scaptodrosophila > Scaptodrosophila lebanonensis. The sequence continues at coordinate 10,307,108 of NW_022060742.1, read as the reverse complement.
AAGTTCGTTTCTTTTAGCCTCTGCAGCATACTTGAAAGATGTGGCAAAATGCAAAAGCCTGAAAGTATGCAGCAACATTTCTCAACCATTAACACAATATTACGCTAGAGGGCGCCAGCATTCCCATTAATTTCAATTTCTTTTGCAGTTCTGACCACATCCAAGTACTGTTAGTTTTTGCTCTTCTGTCGGGCTTTTATTGGCGGTACCGAGCCAAACAATGGGTTCTATTTTTGGGCACTCCTAGGCAGGTGCGTCGGCACTCGTTCTTAGACAGACTTAACACTTGCGTGCATAATTGTGCACAAAAGCGTGAAAGGTCCAAGCTCTGACGCCGGCCGACAGTTAAGTTTTGTTTTGTTTTGTTCTGAGCGACCAACTTCTTCTTTCGGAAGCGTGTAAAAAAATGTTAGACGCTAGACAGGTTTAGGAAATATTACTTGTTTGTTATTGCTGTTGCTGAACTAGAAACTGGCAAAAAAAAAAAAATGCGAGTAAGTATGTCTTTTCACATTGTGATGCCGGTCAAGGTTAATTTGAACAAAATAATGTCAAATGTCGGCTAAGAGCAGCGGATGTGTGCCAAAACTTGGTTTATGGCCGACTATAAAGATATGAGGCACATATTCAAATTTGCAAATGAAAAGCTCAGCACATCTGCCCAAAGATTCGATTCAATTACAATGGTATTTAGGATTGAACAGAATTGAAGAGCGAGGGCTTGGCCGTAGATTAGATTGGAGGGCGGCAATTAATGAGATATGGAGAGATTAATTGCAACACATGGGCTGTGAAATATGAAGATTGCCAGTAATTGGCATTTGAAAAAAATCCACGTATCAGGGCCTGGGCTGATGGAAAGGCAAAGCCCACAAATAATTAGAGTTGCGAATAAATATGTTTGAGCGAAATAAGTTGAAAAATAACAGCAGCTTAGACAAGTATTATATAGTATTTGTATGTATGTAAGTACATATATATAACAATGTGTGTACATGACTGTAGAAATTCACACAAATGAAAGTGAAAATGGCAAAATGTGAATAATTAGCTGCGAATACGGCCCAGCAGCAACAGAGCAACCAACAACAATAGCAACAGCGACAGCAACAATAATAATATTAAATGCATACAACGAAGGTAGCGACCGAAAACTTCATATAGGAAAATAATGTACAAAAATTTGCTACAATTGTTGACGCTGTTCGTAAATGATGATGGTGATGGTGATGATGATGATGATGATGGAGAAGGGATTGGGCAGCGGTGTGCAGGGGGCGGGGTGGGTCTTACCCATAATTTGTAGCAACGACATCCAAATGACAATGGCAAGTGCAAGTGTTCGTCGCAGCTAGGTTGAGTTCAACAAACCCGCCAGCGTTACATTTTCTGTAGCATCTTCCATGCCCGACGACGATGGCAGTAATTTTTAACGCAGCTCTAAAAAGAAACACGTAAAGGGGAGGGGGTAAGGGGGCTGCCTATAAGCACGGGGCAGATGGCAGGCATAGTGCAGCGTATGGCAAGTGAAAATGTAGTTACAATTTTATAAACAGCGCGCGGTCACGCTGTGGCTTTCTTTCTACATATACGAGTACCCGTACTCGTAAAAGACGAAGCGCACACGCTTCTACAGCTGTGACTTTGACTGTGTATCTATCTTTGTACTCGTATATCTGTGAGATACTTTTAGCGCTTGTCAAAATATGTACGGTGAAAAGCGTCGAGAGCCCTCAGCATTGGCGGCACTGCTTAAATCACGCCAACCATTTCTTTAATTTCATTTGCCCCGCAATCTTGGCAATCAGGCGCGAAAGTGTGGGAGTGGAAGACAGAGTGTGATCTGAAGCTGAGACTGAGACTGAGACTAAGCCGCCTGCCAAGTGTCAGCTGTTGTCCATGCGACGGCACATGCCGCCAGTCTGATGTTATCAGAGGCACTTAGACGATGGAGACCGACAGGCATCAAATTGCCGACTTTAATTAGTCGTTCGCTGCGGGTGCTATTAACTTGGCTTTGACGCTCGTCAAGCAAGCCAAACGGAAGCCACAATAGTCCCATCACTACCACCAAACAACTCACACGGCTCGCACAACTCACAATTCGAACTTCAGGCGCGTGAATGCGGAAATCTTGATGATGCGTCGTCGTAAGTAATCTGCGCATGCGTATCTCCATCTCCATCACCATCTCCATCTCTTCAGCGCTATCTGTATCTGTATCTGAAGTGCTATTGCGCGACATGAATTGGTTATTTTTATGTGGCGACTTCAAAATTTCAGTTTCATAAGGCACTATAGCCTGCAGCCAGCAACTCGTACATACAGACAGACAGACGGACATTTGAATGTATGTAAATACTGTTGATTTGAATTATTGGTTTAAGCTGCGCGTTAGCTTCAGCTAGCCTTGCCAAATTCATAAATCGTTCGAATTCATGTAGATTCATGCCATTGCAGCTTGGATTGTAGAGCGATAATATTGTTAACTGAACTGAAAATCATTTTATTAAATTGGAATAATTTACTTTCTACATTTATCTGTATTTCATTGCGTTGTAATTAGAGAGCATTTTTGCATCAAGCTGATGCTTAAAATAAATAGTATATTAAGGAAAATCGGCTTTATTTTTTAGAGACATGAAATCGATAATTGCAATCACTTTTCGTGTGTATATTAAGACTTACGCGAAACTTTGATGTTATTTTAATAAATTATAATTCTACTCAACTAATAAGTACTAATATTGATATCTGGATGTTTTTTATTCTGGAAAATATTATCTTTAAGGCTACAGTTTGTTTATTTTGATGGGTTCCTATTAAAAGCCAAGGAATATTTTTGTTATTATTAGAAGTGTGTGAGCCGCCCGTTAGAGCAGAAAACGCTCTGCAATCTTTGATAGTCTTTTGTACTCAAATAGATTCTTCAAGAGTTGATATACTTCTCTTGTTTGCGTCTGGGTTATTAGCTCTTGGCGAAAAGTACTTCCTTCTACTACAGACTATGATTGGACTAAAATCGTCTTACCCACCAGAGCCTGCATTCTCCTTTATTGATAAATTAATAAAGAGACTTAATACTTCTAATAATTTAGAATATATTCCGAGATATAGGGTTTTTCTTTAGAATTAGAACAACACAACAGATTGTTGTCAACCAAACGTAGCCATATCTGATCAAGAAGAGATCCACTTAACAGCAGCTCACATAAATATAACCCACAATACAGTAGCTGGTCAAACTAGTAGGAGTCGTCGAAGACAGACTACCTCTCCAGTTTTATGGAATAAAATACGCAGAGTATTTAAAGTAATTAATATTCTTCTATGCTTTTAATATTGTTAAGGTTTAGAGAATGGGATCTAGCCATATCCATCTGCGAGCCAGTTGGATACTTAACCGATTTCTCTTGGAATTAAGATCCCCTTCAATTAGGTTTACTCGTAAATGCCAGAAGACTGGCCAAAGACTCACTCCAAGACTAGTTCTAATGACCGGCAACAATCTGCGGGCCTTTTGCCTAACTGCGGAAAACGAAAGTTGCATGAGCTTTGGCCATTTTGCTGACAGCGTTTGTGCTTCATTAGTGGGCCAGCCTTAGTGACATACTTATACACGTTTACATGAAAATATTTAGTACATACATATATGTATATTAACAGATGGCCACAATCGTCCATTCATTCATTCGTTCATAGGAGCTGGATGCAGATTCATAAAAAGTGCTAGTACGAGTATATAGGTAGACAGTCAGGGGTGGGACTGCAGACGTCAAAGGGCCGGCAAAACTATTAGGCTTTTAGGTTTTTGTGCGATTGCCTGTAAATGCTGTGAATGCTGCTGGCTTTGGCCAGTTTTTCCACTTGCTGCACACACACACACACACACACACACACACACACACACACAAAGAAGCACCCATGTAAGTATCTGAGTAAAGTCTTGGTAGCATGAACACGCAAATATTACATTAAACTCCTTCACAACTTTTGCTTTTTGTCGTGCCTGAATCGCTCGCTCTGCCTCAAGTGTGTGTAATGGGTGTAAGCATATTTATAGCTCGTCATTACTTTTCCGTATACGAGTTGTAAGTAAACTTTTTAATGCGAAAATTGTTTGGGCATAATTTTTTTGTAGCTGTTGAGATAATTAACTTAGAAATCCAAAAGAAGGCAACAAAGAAAGTGGTTGTATAATCAGAGAGCGAGTGAGGCAGTCAGTCAGTCAGTCAGTCATTCAGTTAGACTGTCGCGTTTTGGGTTTTCCGCATTAAGTGGGCGTTTTACTGGAGGGGTAGTTCGATTAATGAACTGACATTTCATCAAATAGCCGCTTGGACTGCTTTTGGGCCACTTTCTAATTGGGCAGTGGCTTGTGGTCTGCGGTTAGGATGTGGCCCAACTGTGGGTCATTTGTCTGCGACAAGATTCTAGTGGTCAGAAACAAATGAAACCGTTAGGCTTATACACCTTAAGTACCGCTATCAATCATAGGAAGCAGGTAACGCTGCACAATTTATTAGAGCCTCACACGAAACGTATCTGCTCGATCTCAACGATGACGATGAACTCAAGTGCGCGCGCGTGTCTGCGCATGCGTGTTAACAACAGCGATGACGATGACGACGACGGTTACGATGACATTTAGAACAAAGGTCTCTACACTCTAGGCCTGGGCCAGGCAGTGGCTGTGGCTTGGTCTTGGTTTTCGTCTTGTGCTTGTGCTTGGGTTTAGGCTTGGGCGCGGAAGGAAGCTGACAAAACGATCTGATAAGTGTCAAGATTGTATAACCTTAGCCACTGCCACAGCAGCGGTGGCAGCAACAACAACAGCAACATCATCATCATCCGACCCTCCTGCACGTCTCAGTATGACTCCCTATCTGTTATACATAATTAAATTCACACTGCCTTCAAGTCAAAATCTGCTGTTACAGTTGTGCCATTGTTTGAATGCAGCTGAGAAAAAAAAGCAACAACGGCAACAACAACTCACGATGCGGCTGAAATAGAAAAGATTTACCCAGGCCCGAAGCCAAAGACCTGCAAGGTGGCATGGGCATGAGTATGGGCCTGGGCCTGGGCTCAACAGCAGCAGCAGCAGCAACACTAGCAACAAACATTGTGAAAATGAGGAAAACCAGACAGAGTCAGCGCGTAGACAATGACTGGGCGGCGAAGCCAGCTGCGACGTCAGCGCTGTAGCCGAACCGCCAGCTTGGCCAACTTCAATTGCCTAGGCCAAGCTTCAGTCGGGCTTTGAATGCGAGCGCGCGCGCTTCAGACGCGGTCAAATCGGTAACAAATATCACAACAACAGCTATGTATACCACTACTCTGGGCAAATGTTAGCAAGCATTTGGCCACGCACCGCTGCGCACGGAGACGCTTTGCAATAGCAAGCCAAAAAAAAAAAAAAAAACAACATCAACAAAACAAAACAAAAATAAATATATAATTTGAATAATTATTGTGATTACTTTTATTTGTGTAAAATTATGCGCAACAACTAAAATCAAATTTAAAATTTATAGCACCAACAACTCCAACAATTGCTGGAAAGTTTACAAAATCTGCCAAATCTATGAAAAGTGCTGTGCAAATGTTCGAGTGAAAATAGTGACCCCGACCTCCCTCCATCCACACCCTTTGTTTTTTTTTTTGAAATCTTTGTGATGTACTGCAGCAAGGATTGCATTTGCAGCCTTTGCCGCGAACTGCGCGCCTACAAGCTCGCCAAGCCAGCTAAGCTGCCGCCCAAACGCAGCGCCCCCGCTCCGCCCAGCTCCAGTTCCAGCTCCCTGCTGGGACGCATGCTAAATGAGAATTTCATACTGCGCAGACGTGGAGGCGGCAGCAGCAGCGGGGGCGGTGCGGGCAGCGGCATCAGCTCGTTGAAATCATTTCAGCCACAGTCGCTGAGAAATAGCGAAATGTTCCAACAATCGGCAGCATCGACGCCAACTGCACAGCTTTTTCAACGCGGCAACCAAACACCCTCACCCACGCCCATCGAAGAGCTGCCCGACCTGACGCCGGCAACGTGCAAAACGAAGGCCCAGCGAAAGGAAGTGGCAGCCAACAGCAAGCCCAATCACAAGGTGGTGATTTATTTCGGTGACTCCATGGCCCGCGCTCCACAATCTTCGCCACCCCAGAAAGATGCGGCCAAGCTCCACTCGCAGCTGCTGCAAGAGATGTCCCAGAAACTACGGCGCAGTGACAACAACAAAGACAAAGAGACGATCAAGGAGGAGGAACCAAAGCAGCAGCAGCCGCAGTCGACGAAGTCGCCGCAGAGCGATGAAGCCAACGCCGCTGATGATGAACTGCCGCCCTACATTGAGAGCGTGCAGAATGGCGTAATTAATATCAAAATTGAAGGCAATTACCGACGCGCTAGTGCTCTGGTGGAAACGGTGGCAAAGCCAACGCTTGCCGTCGTGGGTCGGCCACCGCTTGAGCTGAAATCCGACGCCAACAGCAACAGCAACAGCAACGGCAACGGCATAGATGATGACGATGAAGATGAAGACGATGACAGCGACCCTGGCCACGATGCAGAGACGGCCAGCCAGTGTGATTCGTGCGATTGGAGTTATGTGCAGGAGTGGCGACGAGCAGCGAAACGGTAATGAAACCAGCTCCCAATACCATTCCCACTGTGAAAGTGGCGGGAAGCTTAAAGAAAATATAGCCAGACAGAACTATGAGTCTATGAACTGCCTCAGCCCAGCAAAGCGTTGAGGGCACTTTTCCATTTGTAATTGATGCAAATAGTTCCTAAGATCAATTCTTCTGATTCTGATTTTGTAATAATAGCTTTTGGTGTTATTTCACGGGAATTCAATTCAATTTAAACCCCCCATTCATTAATCAGATGGCGATAATTGCCAGACATATTTTGTGAGTAACTGTGCCTATCGAAGCCACTTGATACAATCAGCACTTTTTTTAACTTCTTCGCCACCTTCTGCAATGGCGGCAGAAAGTGTGGGATCCAGGGATTCAAAGACAAGTTAGCAAACACATACATATATTGAGGTCAAGCAGATGACTCGGCTGCTGTGTCAAAGGGTCAGTGTACGAAAACCAAAGAGCTTAGATCCATAGCTTAAGGCTGGCAAAAATGTTTTATTGTTACAACTTCTAAAGATTTAATTCTGCATCAGTCTGTAAGTGGGTCGATCATAGTAAATAAAAAACCATAAACACAAACGTTTTGTGTTACACAAAGAATGGGCAGGAGGTAAAAAATATTAACGCGCTCGTAATTAAATCAAAAGCAAAGACTTAAAGCTGGCCGGGAATCTTCTTCTTGGCAGCTCAACATGCAAATGAGCGCTCATAACTGACTGTTAAAGCCGCCAAGCCCATTGTGAGAACTGCGAGTGGAGCAGCAGCCGACTTTCCAACAGGTTGACAAAGTTTTGCACGACAACCAGCTGGATAGGGGTCTTTAATTAACTGCCATACTCGTACTGCCCAACTATCTTGAGCAGATTTGTCGACACGCTGCGAAAGATTAGCGGTAATATGACAGATGTCGCAAGCCCCGACCGTTAGGGACGCTTTGTTTGTTTTGACTTAGACAGCCAGCCAGCGTCTGCGCACCAGGCTACCTTGAATTCTTTGTGAAATCTGCTGAATTTTAATTAGTTGCATAATTTATGACTCAAGAGCTTAGACGCTTGGACATGTAAAGCAGGCGATACATTTGTAGTTTAGTATAAGGATTTATGATAAATATAAAGCGTATTAACGACATTATGAAAGAAGAACTAAGCAACAAAATGCCAAAAATGCTTGCCACATCCATAAAATCGAAACTTTGTGCGAAGCAGAGCCCAATACGTAAAGAAGTATAATTACAACAAAATATTGACATTTTTATTGCGCTTGGAATTTTGGAATTTATTGGATTTGAAATACTCCGCATTACATTAAATTTCGTTTAACCATAAAGGTCCATTTTAAGGATGGACCGTTTATCACAATTAATTGTAAGAGGAGAGAGAATGTTCTTTAGAAGTGTTTGGTAAACAGATGATTGGACAGATCTGGACAGATCCAGAAGATTGAATCGACAATAGTCGACATTAGTCTAGAAGCTTAGCAACCAGAATGTTGGAGTCGGACTCTAAACAGATAATTTGACTATGCTTGAGAGCACTTCTAATATATTCTAGAATTAACGCAAGTATGTAGTTACTAGTGTGTGTATTTAATACTTAATTATTTAGGTCTGTGCTGCTATTTATGAATATTACGTTTTAAAATAGCAATTTCATCTCTCTTCTACAATGCAAAATATTATCCCCAAATTATATATTTAAGTCCCCAAATTTCTTTGCTTTGGCTAGAACATAAACGGAACTAATTACACAATAATTTTTTTCCTCCGAAAGCTGTCCAGCTTAAATACCTGAAATGCCTTTAAGTAGCGAGCTGTTGTTGTAAGCGCACTGGTTTTTAAATTACTAATATCTCAATTGCAGTAGAGAAATTAGGGTCTAGTTACGTGGCTAATAACACTAATAAAGGAGGAGTAATTAAGATTTTTGAACAAACGTTTTTATTATACGCATTTAACTACTTGTAAGCCTTAATTGTGCCCTTATATACTAAAAAGGTTCTGTCGCTCATATGTCTTATTATAGTAAGTTGTTAATTCTAATAAACTTAAACATAAATTGTATAATTAATATGAACCGAGAGTTAAGGCTTTTTTGGTTATATAATCATTTATTCCATTTTATTTTGCTTACTTTCTAGGCCAACGGCGAATATGCCTCCGAATTTTGTGGCCCAGCAACCTCCAACGCAAATCACAGGACTGCCACCTCCGCCGCCACAGACACAGCAACTGCAACCGGTTGGAAGTCTAAACAACGGTCCACTGCCAATGCAGTCTCAGGTTGGACTTGGACTGGCCGTGGCGACACCAGCGCCGCGTGTGTTTAAAGAATTGGCGCATCAGCCGAACAAGGGTGGTAGCGGTGGACCCTCAACTGTTGCAGGAGTTTTCCATAAAATGGGTGCGTGTGCAGTGCCGACAGTTACAAGTCCATTGCCACATCTTACCAAGGCGGCAATGCCTCAACGAGCCGTTGCGGGACCAGCACGTTTGACTGTACAAAGCACGCCAGTGAAATCACAGCCGCCCATGCTGAGTGGTAGTCTCCAGCCCTCACCCAATCGGCCCACTTTAGGCATACCCACAAAGGCACCCCCTAACGGACACAGCGGCACACCAACGCAGAGCTCAAGTGGTGTAGGAAGTGGCGGAACTGGTGATCCTTCGCCACGCACACATCATCATGAGTTTCGAGCGCTGCAGCGGGTCCAGGAATGTCACAGCTCCTCCGATGAGAACCGCTCCTCAGGCCATGCCAGCATGTCTGACACCGGTGGTCATGGCAGCTCCTCACCAGCGGGCGGTATGACCCTGGGACCGTTGCCAGAGGACCGTTTGGCCGCTGGCGTCACGAACCGAAGCACACGTTCCCGCTCCAGTCAGCAGCATGCACGACCACGTCATCGTGGCATACCCGCTAAGGCACCCTGGAGTGGTAGTGGCCTGGAGGACATCAAACTGGCTATACAGCAACTGACTATGCGATCCCAGACCAGCACCAGTACCTATAGCAGTCTGAGTGCTGGATCTGAAAGCTCGGAACCGGCCCGTCGACTGGGTCGCTACTCCTCGCTAGAAACAGTGAACACAAATGTAACCAGTGCCGATGAATTCGTTTGGGTAGACTCCCATAATCGACTAGTGGAGCTGCAACATCCACCCTGGAGCCAAAACTGCATTATGCGCGTCATGCGCAACGGGCGTTGTAAGGAGCAAGCAGAACACATGGCCGCCGACGTCACCCCACGTCTCGGCTATCTCCTACAGCGCGCGCTGGTAAGGATTGCTCGCGAGATACAACGATTCTCAGCAGGATTGGGTCTCTGCTCGAAGCAAGAGGTGGCAGCAGCCTTCAAGGTAGTACTCTGCTCCTCACTGGCGGACTCCTGCACGAAGGCGTGCTTGCGTGCTGCCGCCATGTTTGCTGTGCCTGGCGAGAGTGCTCTGAAACAGAGCAAGTCGGCGCGTGCCGGTCTACAATTGTCCGTGGGTCGTTTTTATCGTTGGATGACGGATGCCCGTCTGGGCAAGTTCATACACGAGTATGCGGCCGTCTATTTGTGTGCTGGGATCGAGAATCTGCTGGAGGAAATCATGCTGCAGTGCAGCAGCAACTGCACGGTACAGCAGCCACTGACAGCGGCAGCTCTGGACCAGAGCATTGCCAGTTCGGGCGATATGTGGGGTCTGCTACAGCCCTTCGCCCATCTCAATGCCGGACGCATAGCCTCGGGTGCCTTGACCATGCCGCGCTGGGCTAGCCAATCCTCCCTGGCTACCTGTGTGGGCAGCATTAGTGAGCTGAAGGAGAAAGCTTTGCGCACCCAACATCAAAAGTTTCAGCATGCTTGCTTATCTGGCGCCGCATTGACCGCTCTCTTCTACTTCATGCGCTGCTCTCAGTTGGAGCACACGGAGTTGACAGCTCAAACGACGGGAGGCCAGGGTCAGACGGTGGCTAATGGGGGCAGTGCAGGCGCCGCGACTCAGAACGTCCAAGAATTGTGCTACGAGCGTGCCTACGTGGTGCTACCACCGCTTGTGGAGTGGTTGCGTGTGGCGTCTGCTCATGCCGAGTATCGTAGTGCAGTGATGATTGACAAGGATGATATCATGCAGGCGGCGCGATTACTGTTGCCCGGCGTGGACTGCCCCATTCGACCGGTGGCCCATGATGAGGAGCTGCCCACCAAAAAGACGCACTTCAACAGTGGTACCGCAGGCTCCGTGTCGGGTACCACATCTCCGCCGGCTGTCACGAATATATGTGAGGACACCTCAGAGCTGGGACGCAGAGCAACTATCGGTGTGGCTTTTAAGTTACTCTTGACAGGACGTGCGGAGCTTCTGGCTCAGGCGGCACAGCTGTTACCTCCAACAACACGCTACGATACACAGAATCATGCGGGCATGACCGCTCTAATGATTGCCAGCATAAGGAATGACGAGGTGGCCATTCAAGCACTTCTCGATGCTGGGTGCGATCCCAATGTGGAGGTGCCACCAGCAGGAACAGCGGGCCATCCCGCAGTACAGGCAGATACGCAACACTGGACTGCAGTCACCTTTGCCGCCAGTCGCGCCAACTATGTGGCCCTGCGCATTCTTCTTGAGCGCGGCGGCAAAGCCGAGGGCGGCGCCAGAGCTAGCGAAGAAAAATGTACGCTGACACCTTTACAGGTTGCATGTGGTACGGGAAATTTGGAAATTGTAGCGCTACTGTTGGCCCACGGCGCCAATGCTTTCCTATCCACACAACAGAAGGACTCCATGTGCGTGGGATCCGCGCAGAAGGGCTGCTTCTGTGCCATATCTGTGGCCGCTGCCCATGGCCATCGTTCGTGCCTCCGCAAGCTGCTCACGCACCCGATAGCACCCAGCACTCGGGATCGTGATGTTTTGTCGCTAGAGGAGATGTTGGCGGAGGGCGATGTAACAGTCAGAGGACCAGGTGTGCCACCTGGCGCTTCGGACCGAACAGCTGCACCGACAGATCTGCTGCCCTTGCTAAACAAGACACAGATCAAGCGACTACAAGAAGCCATGTACCATAGTGCCGAAAACAATCATCTGGGTAAGTAAATTCCTAAAGACATATTATATACTTGGCAAGAAGTCAGAAAGATTAAATAAATTGGTTTCGAAAATCGCATATTCATATCAATAAATGCTCAGATTGTAATGTACGAGTATTCGATAACTATTATTTATATAAAGCGAGCTATTGACAATCTCTGTAATTGATATATTATTCCCATACTCATACTCCCATCCTTCCACCGCTGCTTAAGGTTTTTAGTTCTAAGGCTGATGTTTATTTTAATCAAATAACTTAGTACCTCATAGCTGATAAGTAACATTATTTAAGGTCCATTCTCGTATTCTCTCTCTTAAATTTTCTTTCTTCCTGCACAGATATTACAATAGAGCTGCGAAAATTGGGTGTTCCGTGGACACTTCACTGTTGGATGCATGCGCTATCCGCCGCCCATGAACTACGCCTGGATGTCGTCATAGATCAGTTGTTGCAAGACTTTCTGCAGGTCTGCCCGGATGACTATAGCGCTCAGTTTGTAAGCGAGTGCCTGCCGCTGCTATTTAACATTTTCCGATACAACAAGAACGAAGGCACCACCCTGCTCTTGGCGGATATATTTGCCACCTGCTTCGGTTGGGAGACACTAATGCCGCTGAAGGAGCCTGTGCTCCAACCCGTGCACAGTTCGCGCATCGATCCGAAATTTGTCAACAATCCAGAGCTGAGTGATGTCACCTTCAGGTGAGTCATTACTTTTACCTTTATAAGAAGCACACTAACATTATCTAATTTCCCTTTGCAGAGTCGAAGGCAAGGTGTTTTATGGCCACAAAATTGTTTTGGTAACCGCCTCGCCACGCTTCCAGAGCATGCTTAGTTCAAAATTGAGCGACGCGAACACGCCCACTGTGCAGATCAATGACATACGCTACCACATCTTCCAGCTGGTCATGCAATTTCTCTATAGCGGTGGCTGCAGCTCCCTGGATGTGTGTAACAGCAATGTATTGGAACTGATGGCTGCCGCCAGTTTCTTCCAGCTAGACGGGCTGCTCCGCTACACTGAGGCGCGTTGCTCTGAAATGGTTGACATCGACAATGTTGTCGCCATGTACATTCATGCTAAGGTCTGTGAATAAGCCGTACTAAGTCATAAATGCAGCTTTCCTAACACCTTCCTCTCCTATACTTTCAGGTTTACAACGCAAACAATCTGCTCGAGTACTGCCAGGGCTTTCTGCTGCAGAACATGGTCGCTCTGCTGACTTACGATGATTCTGTAAAGCGTTTACTGTTCGCCAAGAAGATACCAAACCATGATGTGCTCGCTGGCTTGCTTCTGACATTGCAACAACGTCTGAAGACCCGCAAGCCCAATGGCCTGGTGGCCGCTTTTCGCACGCCACTGCCAACCACGCCCTCAAAGAAATAGCGAGAGACCGATATACACAATGATGGGGTTCACCGACAATCACTTATCAGTACAGCATGCTAAATATTAAATTCAGTAGATCTGCTAACATATTTCCAGATAAGTTCTTCGAAAACGTGCATTCAGTTAAAGCTAACTTTCAAATATGAGTCTGATTTAAGACTGCTTTAAGAAACATCCGACTTCTGGCGCTCAGAATTGCTCTTCATTATCCGTTCATCATGATCGTTGAAGGCTATATTTAATCTGATAGTCGGCTGCCTTTGTGAACGCCCTGAATATTTATTGCTTTGCTTAAGACCTTTAGCGACCTTAAACGTTTGTATCGTATAAACTATGTATTATAACCTACCCAGTAACTGCCAATACCCCTAGCCTATGTGACGCCCAAATCAATTTATATTTACTTTTGTATGTAGTTTGTATTTGTATTTGTATTTTATTCCCCAAATTGTTCAGCGCACTGTTAATTTTTAACTTATATGAGAGTGAGGACGATCAAGTGTATCCTGTAGTTAGTTGAAATTGTTTCTTCATTAAAGGAAGTAAAAGGAAATGAAAAGACTTGTCATGTTTGCTTTGAATAATAGATGCTGGTGTGGTCGACTCTTTATTGAACTTGTTTAGGCAACATTATCAGTTTTGAGCGTGTTGTGCGTCATTGGCGGCTGCTCGGGTCCCAGCTCGCTAACGCGCTTGGCGGCCACGGCAATCTCATCGGGAATATTGCCACCTTCGGGCACAAAGCCATGATCATCGGCCTTGTAGTGGACAACGACCTCCTTGCCATTGGCATCGAAATACGAATACGAGCCGTTCACCTCCAAGTGCTGATCCTTCTGGCCCTGGTTGCGGACCACAGCGCTCTCCTCACGGAAGGAGCCATCCTCACCACGGAAGTGGAAGCTGTAGGAGCCATCCTCGTTCTTCTCATGACCCGATTCTAGGATAAGCACCGGCGATTGTACGACCTGTTGTTCCTGCGGCTGATGCTGCTGCTGATGCTGATGTTGATGTTGCACACTGCCGATGATTACTTTGGGGGGTGCGGCCAGAGTGTAGGCGATCAGAGCGAATAGTAAGAGCTGGGAAATGTTCCCATTAGTCAGATTTACAGTCGAATGTCGCTAAAAGTCTTCAATACTTACCAGCTTAAGCATGTTGATTGTTGATCTGAGATTTCCGATTGCTGGCTTGAGAAGATGAGCGAAGCTGAGCTGATCTCGTTGTTGAAGGCAAGGAGGTTGAACTCGAATTGAGTTTGTCAGCGCTGTCATCGTCTTTTATAAGTCGCCGACAATTAAGACAATGCTCAGAAGTTTGTTGCCGAAATTCAGATCGGGATACCTACCGGTTCTAACAATTGACACATATATGGAAACCAGTTCTTGGTATAAATTAAAAAGCGCAAATTACGGATGCACCTCTGGATGCCCTGCAATTTGTTCGTTTAATTTATGCCCAGTTCACCACCTCGCCAACTCATTTGGCAAACATTTTGGACTGCATTCCTCCAGGCGTTTGTTTACTTAGTGCTTAACGCCACGTAAACTGCGGTTCAGCATCATCATGACCATTATATAGTAAGTATCATCATCATGATGATGATCATCATCTCGGCACATACTCGTACATATTCGAATTAAGTATGATGCGGTTGGTGGGCCGTTAAAAGTATTCCCGCTTCCATGCACAGATGCACTTAATGCCGCATATTTCAGGTTAAGCATCGCGCAAGCACTGGAATTTTATTGGATGTATCGATTTGGTCCACCCGACTGCAATTCAATGCACGTTCCATGCCCCTGCATATTGTTACCGCTTCGATTACTTTTCACATTATTATTTTCTACTCAGACGATTTTCAAGGAACGATATTTCTCGAACTCGCCACAGCCAGGCACGGAACATGGCGAGATTTTTCTTCATTTGCAATTGTTTACATGAAAACTATAAACAAAACGCTGCGTATCCGCCTTCATCGTGCCCGCCTCCTACCGCGCCTTCAGCTCCACCAGCCCCACCAGCCCCACGAGCTGCCGTTGTTGTTTCTGGCTGTTATTTTTGGCACCGGCCGTGCCGGCCGCGCACTGAATTCTCCAGCTAGAACATCGACTATATTCGATCTACATGCATAGTTTTGAAAAAAATAGGAAAAATGTATAGTATATAAGAGAGGAGAGAGAAGAGAGGCGGAGACAAAGCCAAAGGGGCAGGGAATGCACTGCAACGGGCGAAGGCAATATGTTTTGCCTGACTGCCAACTATGTTAGGCAGTGCCCGAAAGGAGGGAGGTGGAGGTGGAGGGGTAGGGGGCGGGGGGAGGGGGGCGAAACATACTTAAAGGTGGCACATGCGCTCCACTCCAGATCAGTTCTTTTCTTGCCTTTTGTTTATGCAACAATAAATTTTGAACATTTAATTCCATTTCATTAGAAATGCTACACAAACATCAAAATGTACATATGTAATTATAAAGCTATATACAAGTATACAGATGCATGTGTTTGCACTTGTATGTATGTGTATTTATGTGTTTGTATGTGTTTGTGAACATTTGCGTTATACCTTGTGGCCGACACTTCAAATTTTGAGCGCATATCGATAGAAGACAAATCAATTTATAGGCTTTTCATCTACGAACACAAAGCAGATGCTTCAGTTTCGGTAGGTATGTATGTACTCGTATGTATATATACAGAGGAATAGCCAGGAATGCCAAATTAATATTTATAATAATACTATATGTATTATAAACATTTAAACAATGAAATAATTAATAAGTAAGTCATTGCAGACAATTTCTATTTCGATTTCACTTTAAAACCACTTTTAGTTCAAAGCATAAAACACATACTACGAGTACGTATTTGTTAAGTTCCAAAAACCTACAAAATATTGTAAAAGCCGCTTGTGCTAAAAGTAAATTGTTATGGTTTTGTAATCGCTTTAAAAGTAATCACCCATCATTAAAATTTAATCCGATACATCATTTGAGGTATGATACGTAAACTTTTATTGCAAAATAAAAAACGATTTCAACATTTCAGAGTAAAATTTAAAATATCTGTTACAGATCAGCAGTAAGTGGGTATATCGTCGCTGTATATATATTCGTATAAATGCAGTCAAAATATACATACATATATGTACAAGTATACTCGTACACGACAAATGGTATATAAAGCAAAAATATATATACACATGTTTGTTTGTTTGTTTGTTTCAAGTGTATAGCTAAACAATTAACGAAAATTGAATTTTAGGAAAATTATTACATTCTTTTCGCATTGCATCATACGTAGAAATGTCTATTCGCCTAGCTATCTTTAATGATATAATTGATGGAACTTGTTTAACACTCACTCCTAGGACTACTAAAGGCTTACTAAACTATATGTACCGTACTACACATTTTTTAAACATACAAGTACATCGATTTTACTGATCTGAAATGTTAAATGTAGTAGTAGAAAATCTCTTTTACTTAAGCAGAGAGATGGACGGAGAGATATCGAAGAATGGATTCGTCGCTTGGTGCTGATCATGGTTATACTAAAGTATTCTAATACTAATGCTTACCTTTTCACTCACAGTAAAAAGGGATATCCCTATAACTATAAAGACTTCCAGGCGATTAGTTCTGGTATGCATTATAATTATTTGAGATACAGACTAATGAAAATGTTCTCTATTTTCAAAGAAAACATTATGTACGAGATTTTGACAAAATTTTACTTTTACTTACCAACAGCTGCCACTATATACGATTGTAGGCGCTGTATCTAAGTAGCTATAGTATTCAGTCACGTTCAACATCTGTACAAGTTGGTTTAATTCTTAGTAAATATGCCTTTTTCCCTTTCCTGTCTTTGTCAAATAAAACGACAGTAAGCGGAAAAAGACAAATCGACTAAAATTTTGTTGCACACACATCACATCATACATCACTTCAAAGCGTACATACATACATATACATACATATGTACTTGTATGTAAATGGAATGGTATATACATGTGTACTATATACACGATATACGCGTATTGAATAATTTCTTTGGATCATGACGAAGGCAATTCGGGGGACGAGTGGCCGATTTTTGTGTCTATAACAAGTGATTTCGATTTATAATCTAAATTGAATTGAATTAATTTAATTTCTCTCGATTGATTTATAGATGTCTGGAAAACTGTGCCAGGGGGCGGTGCCTAGCAAGGCAGGGCAGGGCAGGGCAGGGCTGATGGCTGATGGTTGACGGCTGATGCCGATGGCAACAGGCAGGGAGAATCTTTGAAATCGTCGTCGTAATTTGGCTCTCATCAATGATCGCTACACATGGTACAAAAATAGTTTTATTTTTATAACTGTGTGCTGGTTCCTTTTTTGTTTTTAATGGACTTCCCCCACATACGCAACGTGGCATAGCCATCGGCATCTGCCAATGAACACACACAGAGACAGCGCCAGCGCCAGCGACAGAGACACGAATATATGAATAAGTGGCACACAAATTGAGCCAACAAAGTACTCGTAGATGGCGATTTGGCCAAGGAAGTTGTAAACTATGACAGGCCTCGGCTGGGTCGCCAGGAGGCAAGTGGCAAGAGGCGAGAGGGCTGCAGCAATTATACAGTGATTTGTTTCATTGGACCAGCAATTAATGACAGCCAAAAAGGCAACAGGCAGCATGGCGAAGACAAAAGGCCCAACCCGGCCCGTTCCGAGCCATTGAGGGGGCGGCAATGAGAGAAATGTGTGTGTGTACATATGTACATATGTATGTATGTACGTGCGTGTGTGTGGGGTAAACAAAAATGACGACATGTGCACATTGTGGGGCACGAAATCAGAGGAAAAATAAGCGATAAATAAATTAAATAAAAATATGAAAAGCAGACACTAGCAGCCGCAGCAATAGCAGCGGCTCCCCGCACACCGCCCTCCGTCTGACCGACCCGTGTTTTTGGACTTCAACGTTTTTAACGGAACATATTTTTAGCAAAATTTCGCGAGACGAGTCAAAAAGCTTTTGCCATTTAATTTGCATAGCGTTTTCGCCAGCCAAAAGCAGGCAGCGGACTAACTTGTGGAATCAGTTGAGAAATGGGGTGTGAATTTCTGATATCCTTCCCCATCCACGCTGCATGCAATTGAATCGGAATAATTCAAGTTCAAATGGCAACTTTTCCTGCTCCAGATGGTAGACATTGCATTTAGTTTTTGCTTCGGAAAATTTTACATCTGTACACTTTTATTTTTACAATTTAATTGATCACCACACCCCAAATTGAAAGCCAAGGTATTTACTTATATATTGAATACTTATTGGGAATTTGAAAATTTTTTTTCGAGCGAGCTGATCCGTACACGTTGACGCGTCGCGACGCACTGCACCTACGCTCCAAAATTTCGAAAACTCAAAGACAAGACGGCGATCGTAGGAAAGTATTTGTTTCTTTTCTCGGTTCGGTTTTTTTTTTTTTTGTTTTTAGAAAATATAAAAACCAAGAAATATACAAAAACCTATGCACTGACGTGCGCGACTGGGATAGCAACAGGCAAACGGCCATAAAAGAGAGGCAATGGCGAGTTCCAAGTGCACGCCGGAGCACGGAAATTTGTGTAGCTCAGCAGCTGCTGGTGGCCAGTACGAGAGCGGAGAGCGATCGTGCGCCCCATGCCTCATAATGTAAACACCCACACACATTTCCTGCTGCTGCACGATACGGAAAACTGTTTCTAAAAACGGATAAAATAGCTTATTAAGGAAACATACATATATACATATATACATACTCTCATAAGCCCGTCTCCCCACCAATCCCCAGCCCCACAGCCACAATGAAGTTTACATCAAAGTTCAATCAAATATGCCTGTAGTATTAGTATCCGTGTAATTCCTGCAATTAGAGGCCGGACCCCAAGCGAATTTCCACTTCCAATTCTTCTACTCTTACTCTAATCACCACGGTTAGCCACACCCTGCACATCTGTCAGTCAGTAAGTCGGCACATGAGCGAAAATAAACAACAAAAAATGTTCGAGTTTTTTTCGGAATATGATTTTTGAATCTCTAAACATTGGGGTATTTATGTATGTGTGTGTGTGTGTGTGTGTGTTCCTTTGTGTGTGTGCTGTCAGGCTGCTGCCCACTTGAGCATTTTCGAGAGGAAAATGCTGCTGCTGGTGCTGCTGCTTCTGATGCCACTGTTGGAAATTCTAAAACGCTTAGTTAGTTTTATTTAACTTTCTCACATTGTAAACATTTCACTTGACGCGCTGCTAATTTTAACTTTTTTCGGTCGATTCGAAGAAGGGAGGGAAATAAATTACGGATATAAACAAAAAATATATGCTTATAGTTTACCTGTGCTTGCATTGCGGTTTCTTTAATGGCTCCAAGCTGAAAGGCGGGTGGGCTATGAACTGTAAACAGAGTTCAAACAAGTAGAGAAGCTAAAGTCGGGTGTTTCTACTTTGAAATACTCTGTACATATGTTTAGAATAATAAGAAAACTAAAAAAAAAATGTCGATGCATTTTACCTCTCTCGGTATTTGAACTCACATAAAGGGTGTACATTTATTTCCACATTTACATAGCAATTGCGTCTATGTGAGTGTATGCATGTCTATGCGTGTCTATTCGTGTCTGTGTGAGCATGTTTGCAGTCAATTAAAGCAGCAACATCAAGAAAAGCTGTGGGCAGCGCTTGGCAATTATATTTATGGCTATAACTTCCTGTTAAATCGGTCTATCATAATGAAACTTGGCATATGGACTCATAATCACTAATTAAATGTTTTTGCTGAATTTCGAAATTCCAAGAATTAGGGGAGTTATCACTAATTGCATGGGATAAGACATAAGACATCTTGGACTTCAAATTTAATGTCCCTAGATTTTATAGTCTCCGTGATATAGGCGATTATACGAATGGAAAATCGGGAAAGCCACAATAGGGGGGAAGTGGAGAAGAAAATGGAAAAAATAAAACAAACCAAATCGAATCGTATTGTCATGCTGATCAAGAATATGTATATACTTCGTGGGCTCTGCCACGCCTCCTTCTGCCTGTTACATTTTTCAGGTCGCGCAAACCTAATATACTCTTGTGCATTTCATGTAAAGAGTATAAAAATAGTCGCGAGGTTAAAAGAGGTCGTAGCGCACTTTTCAGTACGGTCTACGAGTATCTTGAAGCAACTCCTAAAATGAGGAAATAAATGTATTGATTATGGAATTAAAGGTATAGGGTTTGAGCAAATGATCATATAATTTATTGAAGAAAGCATTGTAAACTTCAAAGATAACCACTCTTTAACTTGAAATACATAAGCCCTGCATCTTATATATGTAACTAATAAAATTCATCAGCAAGCAACAGAATAGTGCAAGAGGTCTAATTGCCCAGTCTAGAAAAAGGCGTGGCAGACACTACATTACAGGTAATACTCGATTGTGAATAGTATTGCGAAGTGAGTCGATAAAGATAACACCGTCTGCCCGTTTGCCTGTCTGTCCATTCGTATTAGCATGGAGAACTTGTGCACCATACCACTTATCTTTACCCTACACAGAGAAAGTTTATTACAAACCACATACAACCTCAATATATATTTAAGTAAGCGGTTAAGTAGTAGTTGGCATACAACCGATCGGTGCAAAAAATTTTAGTATCGTACCATTTTTGTTTATAAATATATCGTTAATAATTTTAGTATTTATGAGTGACTCATGATATTCTGAGGCTCGTAAATTGTGCACTACAAGTATAGTATATCGTATAGCTGCTATTGGAATAAATATAATAATCAATGTTTGTGAAATTCGTGGAAAAGAAATTGGGTTTTCTATTATATATTATTTCTATTATATAAAATTGTTGTAATTGGACTTGTGTGAACAAATTACTCATATTAACAAAATCACAAAACTTAAACATATCGAATTCTTTAGATCAAGAACCGGAGCAAGCTCTAAAAACTCTAACTAAAAACTATTGGAATCATACAAGAACTTCTTTTTAAAAGACAGTATTGAAGCATATGCTTTACGTTGATTCTTTTCATTAAACTGATGGAATGGTACTCAAAAGTTTTCCATTATGTTTTGATATTTTTGTATTTTTAACCGATTTCAAAAAAGAGGAGGTTATCAATTCGTCTGATAATTCGTTTGAAAGCTGGTGCTTCCAGAATGGTCCCATATAAATTTAGTCCAGTTCTGACAATGTATTTTGTAATTTGTATTAAGTATGTGCAAGACAAATGAACGAATAACTTTTTATCACGATAACCGATGATTCTTTTTTTATTGGAAAGGATGTACTTTAAGGGTACTTTGATGAGAGTTTGGTTAGGTTCTGCAAACGAGGACGTTCTCAATTCGACTGTATTGTTCATTGTTACCTCAGAACTTTAGACAGTGTAAACCGATTTAAATGATTCCTTTTGTATTTAAAAGCTGATGATTCCCATGTGGTCCCATTGCAATTTGGTCCAATTCTGACAATGGCATCCATGAGAAATCCATATAATTCTTAAAACATACAAAATGTTCATGGGTTTTAGATATCATTCGAAGGCACCCGGTAGATGAGTATCAAATTTAAATGAGATATCATGTGAAATAGAATTTCAATTTCAGTATAATGCCGTCGAAAAAATCTAACCGTAACAATGCGTGTAGCAAAAATACACGACCCCAGCGTTCTAAAAGCTCAAAAGTCAGAAGAACAAACTGCAACAAGAGCCGCAACTCAACAAATCAGAACAGAAGATATTCGCAGACGACAGACATACAGTGTGATGAACGTTTTCGACAAAATATATTGAGAACAAGAGTGGCGCTGTCTCATATGAGAAACACGTTTATTAGGTCTACCCATATTCATACAGATTAGTTAGTGTACTTCACATTCACTAAAAATCCAAAAATAAACAACAATTTAAACAAAAAAAGAAACCGATTTCAAACTATTAACAGGCACTAAAAAGTAAAAAATAATTACGTATTCTTCTACAACTTAATATTCATTATATAATGTAGATACAATTATTGTTATTTTTGGAGTCGGTGTCAGCCAAGGAAACCTTACAATATATCAATCAATCAATCAATCTACCAGTAATAATATGAGAATACTTTAAGAAATACTTTTTTTTACAAATTAACTTCTATACGAACGACAATATACTGTGACAGATTACCAATACCTAATTAAACCCAATTTCAAATTAACTTTTATACGACAATACACGTATAACTAGAATGACGTAAGAATGACGTAGTAGATATAGAAAGAGAAAAGAATCTGAAATGGTTCGTAATGAAGGGCCTCTTTCTCTTGACTGGCGCAGCGCGCGACCGCTGACACCGACTCCAAAAAAAAACAATAATTGTATCTACATTATATATTGAATATTAAGTTGTAGAAGAATACGCAATTATTTTTTACTTTTTAGTGCCTGTTAATAGTTTGAAATCGGTTTCTTTTTTTGTTTAAATTGTTGTTTATCCAGTTTCAGTTTCAAGAGATTCTTAATTTTTCGAATGTTTTCTGTCATGTGAATGATTTGACCATTTCAGATAAAAAGTTTTGACAGATTTTATATTTAATTGTATATTTTCTTAGTTTTGTACATTATTAGGCAACATGGACGAAATTCGCGAAACAGTGGTGCATACAATGGATGATATCCTGACGAATCTCTGCAAACGACTGAAGGCCATCTCCGTCGACGTGGAGAGACTGCAACGTGTGAAGGAGCAACTAACAACAATGCAGAATCGCCAGACTCTCGTCAATCTGCTGGGTGTGGATGATAACGATAGCTTAGCGCAGAGTGTAGATCTGCAGAAAATGCAGTCAAAGCTAAGCTTTCCCATACACAAAGATCCGATACTGCCCATTGCAGACACAGGTATTGAGGACACCGAGGATGACATTGGGGAGGAGTTGAGCGAGGATCTGTGTTTGTTGCCATTTGATGATGAAGATCGCTGGCATAATTTTTTCAACGGCTTCGAGATCATAAACACGCCCGACGCAGTGCTGCTGAACGGGAACAGCAATTGCATTGAATTAACGCGTTGCCAATGTGACCAGGAATTGAAGTGCTATTTGCGTAAGACAATCTTGGTATATGGTAGCTAAAGATCCATTTTCTCAGAAGCTGCTTCCCTCCCGCAGTGTCAGGCGTGCGCTGTTTTATGATCGATCTCTTTACGGGTACCATACGGGATAATCAAACAATGATGTTGCAGATCCGCGAAGCAGAGCTTAGCACTTCCAAAGAGTACGGCTTTCCTGTAGTCTCCACCGTCTTTGCCAAACTGTCGCCACGCTACCAATACACAGGCTACCTAAGCCAAAGCTATTCGGAGACCTGCAGCGTGGAGCTGAAGCGGGGCTATAAGGTGATGTTGACCGTCGACCGCCAATACTCGAATTGCTGTACCTCGCACGTTATTTACGTCAATGCGCGATTTCTTCTCTGCGATGTCAAGGAGTTCGACTTTATACTCTTGGGGGAGGACATACAACTGATGGTGAAGAGTGTCGGCCAGGATCATATCAATTGTTGTGTAGCGCGTCCTGGACTGCTCACCTCCTACATGCCAGTGCGGTTTCCCTCACGATGCCGCAGATTCCGTGTGTCCTACGAGGAGCTGGAGGACTTGACCTTTTCCCGTGAGGTGGGCATCAACGTAGTCGTGTCGAATTTTGTGGGCACTATTGAATATCTGGACGATCTAGAGGAAGCTATGGCGATGCTTGAGTGCGATCATCTCCGTCTGTATGCACGCGTCGTGCTCAATGAAATCCTGGGCTGCGATGGCGATCTCAATTGGGTGATGACACGATACGATGGGCTTTTCGTAGAGCTCGCCCGACCCAAACCCACAGAGCCCACGCCCAACATCATGCATTTGTGCCCAGATGCCGAGTGCCTCATGCAGCTGGCCCATGATGCGAAGAAGCCAATTGTGTTGGACGCAACCCTCATCAACCAGCAGATACTTCGCATAGATCCTGCCCATTACTACCATATGTTCTACTTTCCCGACAAATATCTTATCAAATGCGACGATTCACTTAAAACCTATTACTTCAGCCTACTGCAGGGCGCCATTTTCGATCAAATCGGTCAAGTGGCGCTGGCTAAGATGCCCTTCTGCGACAGCTCCCATACGGGCGCCGACACCCTGGCCCGCTCAGTGGTAACCGCCTCGTACGAGGTTCAGGCCGTAGCCATTGTGGTGTGTGGTGTTACCACCCGAATGGTGCAGAAAATCTCCCACTTCCGTCCCAGGGCCCCCATACTGTTCATTAGTCACATGCGCTCGGCTGAGGACTATGTGTCCTTGTACCACAATGTGACGATGCTCTCCTATCGCACCAGACACTTTATTTCGCATCGTCGGAACACATACCGAAAGGCCATCTATGCGCTGGCCTACTTGGCTGCCCGGAAAAAGCTGAAACACAACGATCAGATTATTTTGGTGTACAACTACGAGGCGGGCACATCGTTTCCCGAGAATTATCTCATCTATAAGTTTGACAAACACCACTTCACAGATCATATGGCCTCATCAATGTTTCCCGTGCAGGCGGATAAGGAGGATAAAGATACTAAGCCTCATGTTCAACACATCGGCACTTGAAAGCTCCGTCAAATCATTAGGTAGTAAATATATTAAATCATTTAAAATGTAAACATTCTATTTTTCTTCCATACACGCCTTTGTTGGCCTCTGTCGGTAGTTTATATGGTTAGTTTATTTCTATAGCAAATTGTGGGAATGTGTTAGGTTTCGACCAAAATTTATAACAGCGCAGTCATTCATAAATACATAACGAAAAATACATACGACTGCATAATATATACGATGACTTGAACATAGGATACAATTACATACTAAGTGCATATATATATGTATATAAATAAACATTTTAGGTACACCTTTGGGTATGTAGTATGTTTAAACTAACATTGAACTGATCGTTGCATAAAAAGCTATAACAATAATAACAACAACAAGTCATTTACACCGTCCCAATTCGAATCACTTTCTCGATCCGTCTCAAATCACCTAATCGTTCAGGGTCTGAAGTTCAGGGTGTCTTTTGCAGCGCTTTTGAGGTAACATGCTCGTAGGCCGCCTTCAGTGTTGTGTAGCAGTAGCCCGCCAGGCCGCTCATTTCAGCCTTAAAATTGGCGCCATCCGTGAGATCTTCAAGTAGCGCCAGTTCCGCCCCCAAATGTGGCACGGCAGCACGCAGCACTGCCAGCATAGTAAGGGGTATCATGTTATCGCCATTCACCTGCTCCGAATTGTCTGAAATTTGTTTAAAGAATTTCAATTAATTTGCTTTTTTTGTAACAACTCGGAAGGTGGGCTTACCAGCCGTGGCGCTATTGTAGGCATCGGTTAGAAGTTTCATGCACTCTTGTATCACAGTTAGCATGCTCTTGGGGCTGAACTTTTCCTGCAGCTGCTTTAGCATTTGTATGGCTTCGTCAAAGTAGGCGTCGCTCATCACAGCATTGAGGTTACTGAAATGGCAAACGAAACTTGACATTATTCAGAAATTCATCCCACAAAATGAGAATTATTGAGCAATAATAATCTGTCATCGAATATCCAAATAGAAGTAGCCAGCAATTAGGGAAATGTTGGAAAACAAATTAAACTGTTATCATAGTGGTATTTATCTTTGATCGAATGCCGGAACGGAAACAGGCATGAATACAATAAAATTGTAATATCTTTAGAAGCAATACCTTATTTGAATTTTGCTTTGAATCGTAAATTTTTAAATATTTTTCATAGTTGACAATCAAAGTATATTTTGTATCAACTACGATTGCTTTTATCCCAACATATAAACGTTTCAAAATTTGGTATCAACTTCTGATTAAGCTCTGTTGTAAGGTATATTCGAAATGAAGATTAATATTTAAATTATATTTCATTTAGCTTACTTACCGTTCGAGCTCCAGCAGTTCGATAAGATCCTCGTTTTGTAGTCTGTCTACATAGTTCACATTCTGCCTGTACATCTCATCCTTGGCGCTGTATTTATTGGCGTACAGCACGAAAAGGGTGGAGTAGATGCCTTCAGAGAGCACTAAAGGATAGAGTAGAGTTATATGTGAGACGACCTCAGTGGAGCCCTCCAAATAACAGTAATCTACGGGTAGTGCAGGAAACATCATGCGCACAAATCGATACATTCGCTTTGAGATCGATTCCCATTCACGCATCGCCTGCTTGGCCAAAATAGATGTCGGTTTCACCTTCCAGTACCCATATGAATAGTGAAAGCAATTCGCAACGCGTTCGTTCAGTGCATAGAGCGGATGGTGGCGGTCCTTGAATGCTTGTTCTAAGTACAGGCTAATGGCATTTACATCTTCATTGCTGAGGGTAGAACCCATGCCAAAGCTAGGCACCATTTCCAGCGTGGTCGATGTTGAGGCAATTGAGCAACTACTGTTGTTATTGTTATTTGGTTTTGAGACATTGTTGTTGTTGGGAATGCTGCTGCAACTTCCATTTAAAGTACTCTGCGACGATCTCGTAGGATCGCCATTGAAGCTGCTACTGAGCAATCCATTATCCAGCGGAAAAGTCGCAGCATATGAGCCCACATTTAGATCGCAATCCCCACTGGCCACTCTATTGTGCCCCATTGAGAGTAAACTGTCTGCGCGCTGCAATGCATCCTTACTGCATAAAGCCTCCTGCGACTGAATGCGTCGTGGCGGTGAGAGCAGGTCCAATGCGTGATTCTTTATTGGTGCCGTCTTCTGAGGCAACTTGTCGAAACTGCTGTTTGCGAAGCTCAGAAGAATGTTACGCTCAAAGAACGATGTGTCCCGCTGTAGCTCGGACACTTCGCGGGCGTGCTGTCTGCTCATGTAGGCGCTAATGCAGTTCCAGAGCTGGGTTGTACTCAAAGGCGCTTTGGATTGTTTCTTTCCAGTCCCACTTGTATTTATATTCGCATTGTAATTCTCTAGTTCCGACTCGAAATTAGTGAAGAGCGCTCGCCACTTCCGGTTATTGTCTACGACAAACTTTTCAATCGATCTGTAAAGACTTTCAATAAGCGAATGTATGAGGCAATAGGAATGTAAAACTTACTGTGGGTATTTGGGAAAACGTCGATTAAGGCACAGCTCGCCGGCTTGTATGCGAACTTGTTTCCAACTGCCGCTCAGCTGACCGATCATCTTGTTGCCACTCAGCTCGTAGTTATCTTCTTCTCCGATCACCCGAGAGCTTAGCTGATCCTCAAGTTTTAGAACCGCGCCATTGGGCATATAATACTCGCCCTTACCGTTTGGTCCACGCAGCGTTAGTTCACCCTCGTAATAGTACTCGTTTTCGAAGACCGCCACACCAGTGCTCATGAGCTCGTCTCCAATGAAGGTACCAGCAAAGTAGTCTCCACGGCCCGTGATACATATGCCCACCCCCATGCGCTTGTTATCCGCAAACATTCCCATGTATTTGTCACCGGTCTGCAGGTCCTCCAAAACACCATAGCCGCAGCGTACATTGGCCTGGTATTCTCCCACATATATATAACGATTGCTGCGAAACGTGCCATGTCCGTGGAAAAGACCCTCAAAAAAATTACCCTCATAGACTTCGTTGCCATTCATCTCGTAGCTACCGTGGCCGTGAAAGCGTCCGCCTTTGAAGCTACCCACATATACTCCATTTGATGGAATAACCATTTTCCCATGACCTACAAACATAAAGGAGAATGAAGCAGAAGCGAATAGTTATCTTCGCAAGTTGTATCTCATCTCTGTAGACAAAGTGTATAAAAAACATTCTATCTTTTGCTTCTAACTGCGCCATTTTAATTTCTGCAACACCCGCATTACTGATTATTAAAAATAATAATGAATCTCAAGGAAGGCAATTAAGATTCATTTACAATCAGCATGGACTGCAGTCCATGAAGCAGCGAAAGGTGTGGATAAACTACACTAACATTAAAGCACATATTGAAGGTTTTATTGGCACTTTAGTGCGCGATACGTCAATCGAATGGTGTTGAACCACAATTTCAATTTATATTAAGTTGACCATAATGGAAGTTATGCTACTTTCATAGACATAGATCCAAACAGACACAACTTGATAATAGGAATATAAAACTTCTTCAAGAGAAAATGTTTCTTATAAATTATAAAATAGATCTGCTAATAAGGAAGGAGATAAGCTGTCAACCTATTAGTTTGTAATAAATTATAATCAATATTTTTATTTGATAATAAAAATTTGTAAAATCTTATCGGAATGTTAATCACACAAAATTGAACAAAGAGGCATATACTATACATTTTTATATATTTTTTTTCCAATTACTCACCTTCGATAACGCCATTTAAAATGCTTCCGAAGTACACACTCTCATCGGGGTATTGTAGATAGCAGTTGCCTTGCAAGACACCCTTGCGCCAATTACCGCAGGCCTTGACTTTCGCGTATTTAGGATGATCTCGGCTATATTCGTAGCTGGTGCAACGCACGCTCGGCACTCTGCTGTCCCTTGGTCGACCCAATGCAGCCAAAATGCTGGACTGTAGCTGATCGTACCAGACTTTGCGATTTTCATGCGTGCGCGTCTGTAGCGAAAAGCTTTTCTCGGGTGTCGTGATACACAGTCCCGTCTCACCCTCCTGGCGCACCCAGAGGGTGGTCAGCGGATATGTGTAAAGAGAGTGACCTCCGACCTGGCATAGGCAGTCGGAGAAGAGTATAAAGGTGGTGCTGGACATGCTAATGCTTGCGAGCTTTAGCGGCACCATCGAGGACGTGAGTATAACGCGTCGCTGACGTCGCCGGAAATGCTGTATGCGCTGATTGCGCTCATTGCTCCAGAACTCTTTTGTACTGACGGCCAGCTCTTGGCTAATGCAGCTTTGACTTGCGAACTCGGCCCAGGCTACACGATGCTCCTGGTACTCGGGCTGCCTTTTGACCAGCATCTCCATGAACTGTATGAACACCTGATAGATGTGAAATGGCTGCTGAAACAGACGTGTCAAAAAACTTTCTTCCTTGAGTTCAGCTAGCGGGCTGGGCAGCAAGTCTATAGCTCTGACAGCATCTCCAAAACCATCAACCGAATAGATGTCGCAATAGCTCTTAACATATCCGTGCAAGAGCTCGATGTATTCCCGATGATAGCACACAAATAGCAGATCCGCAGCTTGGACATAGTCCGCCCGATAGTAGCCTTCAAGCGAGTGGAGTGATGCGGTTAATAGGCACAGCATGCGCTCCCAGTTAACCAGCAGAGGCTCGAGAGCTTTCAGAGCAGGGACCGCCGCCGACTGACGCTGCCACATCTGGAGCGTTAGCACCGCCACTCGATCCTTGAGCAATAGCTGCATCTGCGACTGCAAATGACTCAGATAATAATGGTATTGACGCTGAAACTGGCGATGATTATGCAACGTAAATCCTCCAGCGCTGTGAAGCAGTCTTAACTGCAATGGCCAGGCTGCGCCGAGTTGCAGATGAAGAACCGTTTGGGCGTAGGTGGACTGTTGCTTGGGCGGCAGCGTCTGAATGTGGCCACTGGCATTGAGTAATATCGTGCGGTAGTCGCCACAGCAAGCCTCTAGTGCCATATGTTCCTCCTTAGGCAATGGTGTCTGATCGCTAATGGTGATTTCCGTGGGTACGCTGAGATCCTCGCCATCAATGCCCAATTGCATGCGACTATTTAAGCCCCAATGGTAGAGACGTCCATCCAAAGTACGTGCCACCGTGTGCTCGCGTCCAGCACCAATGCTGCAAACGCCCATGTTCTCAAGTTTTTGCACGCGTGTTACGTTATCGCGTCTTATATGATCACCTACACCCAAAAGGCCGTTGTTGGAGGCGCCAAATGTTAAAAGTTGGGTGTGGAGCAGAGCATAGCCCTGGTGCAGAAGAAAGCGCGCGTTGGCAGCAAAGCTTCGTTCGGTATGGTTGCTATCGGTGGCGCTGCTTAAGGATTTCACTGACGCGCGGTCAAGGGTGGCCATTGACGATACTCCACTGATATGCTCCATCAAGCTGCTACAAGCACCTTGTGAGCCACCCAAAGCCTCTCGGTCCTCTTTAGAGCTGGGCAGCTGCAACAGATCTTCTCCAGTATTCTGAGGCGCCACCAGAAGTACGAAATGCTCATCGCCGGCTACCAAGTCAACTAGTTCTTTGCCCTCGTCATAGAGGCGCATTTGGAAAGGCTCCGATTCCGCATTGAACACATCGCCACAGGTGCCCATAACATAGCATCCACTGGTGCTCACAAAGACTGCACCTTGAGCCGTGCAGCACACGCGCCTTATTCGAACGCCATCCGCACACAGTCCTAAGGGATCGAAATCAAGCGTTTGCCAAGCGCCTGGTCGGCAGGTTTGGTTTACAATACACTGACGCTGTACTGCGCCATCTTTGGTAACCACAAACAGTTCCTGGGTGCCGCGGCAAAAGGCCACATCGATGACATCAATGCGTAACAGTTGAAACTCAATCGTCGTCTTCTTTAAGAGTAGTTTGCCTAAATACAGTGAGTTATCGGCTGTGAGGAGAAACAGGCAATTGGTTTCCTCTGGCTGAGGGTGGTGGGGGTGCTGCGGAGGTGCCAGGCTGCAAAGGCGCACAGCGGGCGATCGTGTTAATGACGGCACTCCCTGCCAGTGCAGCTGCAAGGTCTTCCCCTCATGATAAATAACAAAAGCCTCGCACTTTGTCAAAACATCTCCGTCCCCACCCCCACCCACAGACGAATAGGAAGAGTTGCCGTCATTGACGTTGACTGCGCTGCCGCTGGAACTGGACATTTGCGTGGTAAGGCCGCGGACGCAGATTAGAAACACGATATTTCACTAATTATTTTCATGTACACATGCTAATTGCATTGAGCAATGGCCAAAGGACGCTAAAAAAACATTTTTACACTTGTCGCACTAAATATAAACAGTTCAATCTCACTCACTGCGCATTAGAGATGTTGGTATTCATCGATACATCGATACCCGATTGGTGATACCCCTAGTGACGGTGCAATCGAAATTTGTCGCAAGTCGTTATGAAATGTCGTACCACATATTTATATATGGTGCCCGCAGCTACAGTTGATTTCATTAAACAAACTTTCAAGTAATTGACTTAAGTTAAATTTACTTTGAAAGGCATTACTTGGAATTGTAATATAAAAAATCAAAGATTTTAATTTATATTTAAT
This sequence comes from Scaptodrosophila lebanonensis, assembly GCF_003285725.1. Taxonomy (NCBI): domain Eukaryota; kingdom Metazoa; phylum Arthropoda; class Insecta; order Diptera; family Drosophilidae; genus Scaptodrosophila; species Scaptodrosophila lebanonensis. Next base: position 10,275,724 of record NW_022060742.1, on the reverse strand, counting down.
ATAAAACAATTTAAGCAGTTAGCTGTTTGTTTTTTCTGTAGGACTGTAAACGACGGTCCTAATCGTACTCTAAATACCGTTATTAATCTTGTATTAGTCTTGCTCAACTTACAACTTATTCTTACATTGAACTACAACTTTTTATTTTCATTTTTCAATTGTTAGAAAGCACAGTGATTGTATTCGACTTGAATGCAGATGTCATTAACCGCACATCCCTACCACAAATCGATTAGAAGCTCATGCGGCTAGTGTGTACACACTTACAGCTGTTTTGTGTTTTGCGTGCCAAATATGTTGTTTTTTTGTGCATTTGTTATTTATGTGGCACAATATGCGTATAATGTAGTTAATTAAAGTTGTATAGTTACGGTATTATTGCACACATAGTTGGCCAATGTCCGCGCAAATAAAAAAATAACAGGTAAGTTAAACCGCCCACTGCAATAGCAGTTGCTAAACCAGTTTGTGTTTTTCGTCGCGAGTTTTCAAGTTAATTTGTTCTGCAGAGAGCCAATGGATTCGGACAGTGCTGCCGAGAACAGCACTGCTGTGCTAGCAGATGACTCTGGACACTACAGTTGCGCCAGTGACGATGCGGGTTCCAGCGCAAGCATCTCCAAATCCATGTCACATGTTCGGGAACACGAGCAATCACTGTTTCTTGCCATGCAGGATCTGCGTAAGTCGCGCAGCGAGGTGGAGCGTCTAAGCAAGTCTGAGCAATGGTATAAGCAGGAGCTAAAATCTCAAAAGCACAGCAGGCTCGAAACATTGGAACGACTGTACACACAGGAGCGTAAATATATGCAAGAGAATCAGCGTTTACAACAGGAATGTATGCAGCTCTACGCCAAATGCGCGACACTTGAGCGGCAGATGCAAACACCAGCGGCTGTTTTAACTCCACTGGATGCCGAAGCTGCTGTGCATGATATAGATGCCGTCGATGGGTTCGAGGCGCAGCAACAACAGACGCGGCTCACAGACCAACAGCGATTGATTGAAGTTTTGCGGAAGCAAAAGAAACTGTTGTTGGCGGACATAGAACGGGTGAGTCTGGAGCATGAAGACAAGATGTTGCAGCTGCAGCGCGCCCTCGCTGGTCTAGAACTGGAGAACAAACACGTGACTGGAAAGTGCAAGCAGCTGCTGGATGAGAAAAGTGCCTTGGAGCACAGCCTGGAAACAAAGAACTCGACATTACGGAGCCTAACAGCAGAACGCGAGCAACTGCGTCAAGTCGTTGGAGAGTTGAACAACACGCTGCAAACGCAGGAACACCTGTTGGCGCTTAAGGAACAGGAATTCATGGACTTGAAGCAGCATTACAACGACAAATTAAGCAAGGAATGCAGTGTAGATGCCGTACATAATTACAGCCTGCTATTTCATGAGGAGATCAATGCAAAGACTAGTGAGATAGCCGCTCTGAAGAACTCGCTGCATGATCTTCAAAATGAGTTGTCGCTGATGTCTAAGCTAGAAGCACAGAATGAGGAGCAACAGCGGCAACTGGAACAATTAGGCTTTGCATTGGAGACGCAGCAATTCGAGCATGAAAATCTAAAGACCAAGGATGCTATAAAGTGCCAACAACTGGAAGAGCAGGCCACGTCAATAGGTGAATTGCAGGAAGAAAAAAAAGACCTTGCTATGAAGCTGCAACAAAGCCAAGCCCAACTACAATTTGTGGAGCAGGAACTGATCAGACTGCACAAAGAATATGCAGACATGTGTGCCATATGCGAGAGCACAAAATTCCGATTGGAACTTTTGCAAATAGAGCATGGGAAGCTGGAGTGTGAAAGTGACAGCCATCTGCAAGAAATCTCGCAGCTGCGCAAGAAGCTCCGCAATTATGTGGACGAGTGTGCTCAGCTAAGTGATGCAATGGCCGCAAAGGAAGCCCAATTGGACAGCCAAACGCATCAGGCCGAAATGTGGCAACAACAGTTAGCCACAAAAACGCAACAACTGACGAGCATGCAGGAAAAACAACAGTCACAGCACCTCGCTGCGGCTGAGAAAGTAAATAAGTGCCAAAACGTAGAAGTCCAAACCGAGTCAATCAGTGCAATAATAGCTGAGCAATTAAATCCTTTGAAACAGCGCATAAATCTCTTGGAGGATCATCTAAAGAGCGTAGAGTCTCAAAAACAACACACAGTTTCGTTGCTGCAGAAACTGCTGAGGCAGCAGGATGAGAAGATCAGAAACACCGCTGCCACAGAGGCAGACTGGATGCAGCTGCTTGAAGCCCTGCAAGCAACGCAGCAGCTGGAAGAGCAACGACGCACTCAGTTGCAATTGAAGACAGACGAGCTAGAGGAATTAAACAAATTGTTTGCCGATCAAAATGAGGAACTGCAGCAGCTACAACAGTTTAGCTGCGCTCAAGAGTTGCAGCGCAGCACCGAAGTCGAGCAACTAAAGCAAACATTCCACGAGAGCCTCGCGGCTCAAGCTAAAGAGGCGGCAACTGTGAAAGAATTGGAACGACAGTTAGCCGAGCTTCTGTCGGAGCGTGAGAAGAACTTGCAACAGGAAAGTGCAATTCCAAAGGCAGTGAGCCAGAGTCCTGAAATCGAATCTCTTCAAATGCTAATCAACGTTTTGGAGACTGAAACAGGCCGCAAGTTTCCGAGCACAAAAAGTTGGCCTGTTTTCGCCAAACTGCTACGCAAGGAATTGCGTGCCACAAAACTACAGCGCAGAAAGTCCGAAGAGTTGCCTGCACTGCGCCGGGAACTAGCCGAGGCTCGCGGGAAACATGAGCAAGCCTTGGAGCGTATAAAGGTAATTGTGATCGAGTGTATAATGGTGAAAAGATAGTATTAAAAGTGCAAGTACATTTTGTACATTCGTTAGCTGCATTTTTAAAACATCAATATTGAAATTTTTTTTTGAATCTCTTCATAATTATGTGGATGTGTCCCTAACAGCCAAATGCAATGTTTTGTGTTGAGAATACAATTACATTTGAACTTATTTAAACTTAATTTGTAATAATTATTTATTTTTACAGGTGCTGGAACAGAGTTTAGCTGCTGAACGCACTCGCTTTGAGGCATCGGACCTGGGAAAATGCACAGCGAATGCGCCGTCGATGGAGCCAGCTCATGAGGTGGCCAATTTGATTGACGATTACAAGAAGGCAAGTGCAACTAATGCCAATTGAAATACAAATATAAAACAACAATTATCTATATAGTTAATACAACAAACCGCCAATGAGACGGGCCGCCCACGCAATAGCTTTGTAATGGAGCTGATCGAGCGCAGTCAACGCACTCAACCGAATATGTGCCAACTGACTGAAGGTATAGCCTCCTGTCAAACCGATGTTCGGCAACTTAATGAGCTGCTGGTCCAGCTGGAGCAAAGAATGAGACCACACCGAGAGACTATGCCCTCTTTGATGGAGGAGCTGCAAGCTGTCGCAGAACAATTCTAGACCCTAGAACAGTCAACACCCACCATTTGAAACCTACTTACTGCCCCCACTATCTTAAGTTGAATATGGTAACGTGCTGACCTATGTTTATGTATTGTTTTACGTACTTAATTATTTTGTTTTCTTTTTTTTTTTTGTTATGTAGCGCGAATATTGTTTTTTTTTTTAATTTATCCCCGTTTATCGCCTTTTGCGAGTGGTCTATTTATTAACAAACATATATACTATTATATAGCTGATAAATATATATTATTGTGTGTATAACCATCATTTTGGTTTAATTAGCTAATATTTTATGTTCCGCACATTTTGTGTATTGGAAATGCCATTCCGATGGAGTTCCGCTATTATGTGGATCTGTTCGTATGGCCTGCCTTTTTCTAATACGCTTTTACTAAGAAGCACTTTCTTATTTTTGCCAAAACAGGTATTGCGACGTTCATAATAATTCTTCTTCTTTTGACTTGTTACCTTCATGGTTTGGCAATATTCCGTTGTGGCGACGGGACAGAGAATTTTATCGCAACGCCAGAATGCTGCAAATGGAGAAGCCGACATTCTTCCGATCTGAAAATTTGATATTATATTAGATAAGGATATACTCACAACGGGTTCGTTGTATCAGCATGTCGTCGACCTTCGTAAAAGCCGGTGTAAGCACGGCCGTATTTTGACTAAATATGGGCCGCAGCGGCGGAAAAGTGAAACGGAACCAGGGTCGCTTAGTGGGTGATTGTGGTGGAGACATTGACTGTTTAGAAACTTCGTCCTTTATCAATTTAGGATTTGTTTTCAAGAACGTGAATGGTCTAAGTGCGATCGCAGCCGCATTATTCACAGCTTGTTGTGCAACTTCGAAAGCCAGCTGTGCAATATTTTTGCCGGATTTATCCGATTGGGTAGCCACAGGAGGGGAACAACAGCCCAGCAGGATAATCAGAGCCGCCACAACTTGGTGTAAAGCCATGTTCAATTTGAGATGATCTGCCACTGAAATGTGTCTATCTCTTGTTTAAAAAGACCGAAGCCGTTATGGCGAATTAAATGCATCCGACTTTACAGACATTTCGACAAGGTTGTTTAATATACTCTGTTATATATAGTATATATAAGCATAACTGGAATTGATTAGTAACGATCGATCTGTTCAGATTCTTCTTTCAAGATTAACTATCAATTCTATACTTATAGAAATATCAATAAATTGTCATTTACGAAATCGGTTCTGAGAGGAGTTTCTAGATCTTAAGAGGCAGGCTGTCATGTCAGACTTGGAGTAGCTGAATCCTCTTGTTTTAACGCTTGGACCAGCCACAGTAATGAAGTTGTTCGGCTTACTTACGATTCACTACAGTAATGATTCCTTAGAAACGCCATTTCGCTTAATAACTTACAAATATAAATTTCTTATCCTATTCCGGCCTGGGAATTATTGCTGAACATAATTAGAGAAAAACAGAAAAGTTACCATTTTCGGAGAATGCTTAAGAATAGCCGCGAAAGACATACCTTTATTCTTATATAGCCGTTTCTTTCAAAAATATAATTCAAACGCGATAGTGTTGTAACTTTCGAGTTTTGATCTGCTTACATAAATGTATGTACATATATATATATATATATATATATATATATATATATATATATATATATATATATATATATATATATAAGTACCATATAAAGTATCCGCTTAATCTTTGGCCAATGGATTGTTCTCGCTAAAAGAATTTCCATTCCGAAACGTAAACATAGTCAGTCGGCCGCTCAGTGACAATCGCCTATCTTCCGTGAATGTTTTCTCAATTAATGTGTTATTTTTCTCATCGAGGCACATATTAATGCGTATAGCTTTTCCTTGATTGGTATTATCGGGTCGCACCACCACTCGGCAAAGTGCAGTTGGCAAAGGACATGTAATCTTGTCGCAGTTCCAGTCATCTATGCAAAAACCAACAATTGATTATGCACTTATGTCTATCACTTTATAATCCCTATATACATATATATGTATGAATATATAGCTGATTTACCATTTGTGACTAATACAACCACATCGTTGAGTATAACATGGATCACGTGAGCGTCCTCATGACTCAACAGTAAGAGAAACACGTTGGCCAGAAATGTAAACGTCAGCATATTCTAACTGGAATGGTTCGACTGACGTCTGGACTTTAGTTAATCATAATTTACTATACTCGTATTTCGTCAGGGTTATTGTTGATTATTGTAATGTCCGTAGCTGATGCATTTCCCTACAATAGCTTTCATTTATTTTTGTACAATAGCCCCACATTTACTGAGCTGGAATACTACTTATTCTATATGTTATGCTCTATTCTATTATCTATTCTGTTCTGTATTCTATTCTCTATCTTAGTCTGTATTCAATTCTCTATTCTGTTCGCTATTCAACTCTCTATTCTACTCTCTGAAATTCAAAAATATTAAATAAGGAGAAATTAAGAAATTATTTTTAAACACACTGCTGTGATGGTTTGCGTTTTCACTATTCCCTGCTTGATTGTTGTTTGCGCTCTTACTTTTACTGCTTGTTAGTAGCTAGTCAATGCACCTGCTTGTTTTTTGGTTGGGATCTTTGCTATTCGCGATGCTAGCTGGCATTTAAGAGACGGGTTTATTTTGAAAGTACTTGTAAAATATTTTCTGCTCAAATATAGTTTTATTTATTAGTAAGGTGCCTTTAAATTTTAATTTTGAAACATAGACTCAAATACTTCAAGAAATCATTTGTATTTTGTAAAAATACTTGATTTCATGATTTATATCCTTTTTGAAGTTCCAACAACTCGCCAAATGAGCAAAGAAGAAATTGATTATATTTTTGATTATTTGATTATTTTTTTTTTTTTGGGCTGAGGAGGAAAAGTGCTTTATGCATCTCTCGCTCTGCCATCGCAGAGAGGTATGTGGGACATGCACCTCACTAAAACCCCCCTCATCAAGGGCCTATCTTCACTTCGGAAGCGCTATAAGTATTATAATAATAATAAAATGTATTGTCATAAAATTTATAATAATACCATTTATAAAAATACAACTTATAATAATACTTATAATAATAATGAGATGATGTCCTTTTGGTGTCCTTTTTCGTGTATATTTAATTTTCTATGTTTAATTTTTTCTACGTATGTACAATTTACATGAATTATAAAATTTGTAAATAAAAGAAAATATAAATGACTTAAAATAAATTTTAAATATACTTTTTATTAGTGTGATGGGTGAGGGGGGTGAAGAAAGTGGTTATAGGAAGGTCTCAAATAGACTCATAAATAAAAAAAAGCAGTTTGGCCGATGGCCAAAACGCTTGCAATTGCTAAACCCCCAAAATCTGAAGTACCAGGCGAACATAAACCAGCAGCAAGATGAATTTTATTTGAAAATTTGAAATTAAATTCGGCCGCCTAAAAGATACCACGCTTTTCTTAATGTTAGCCGATCTTCACACCTTTTAGCAGCCGGTCTTCAAACCAATTTGGCAAATTGGCTTGAGCCCCAGCTGCAAAATGGTTTAAAGCCTGGCTTAAATTATTTTAAATTTTTTTTAAAAAATTATCCTCCTGCTGCATTATGTTCGCCTAGTACGTAGAAAATATATTACTTTGCAAACTAAGTACGAGGGCAGCTGCGGCTTCCGTAAAATTGATAAAATCGCCTGCAAATGCTAAAAGCCAAAATCTGAAGTACCAGGCGAACATAAACCAGCAGCAAGATCAATTTTTTCAAAATTTAAAATTAAATTCGGCCGCCTAAAAGATGCTACACTTTTCTTCATGTTAGCCGATCTTCACACCTTTTAGCAGCCGGTCTTCAAACCAATTTGGCAATTTGGTTTGAGCCCCAGCTGCAAATGGTTTAAAGCCTGGCTAAAATTATTTTAATTTTTTTTTTTAAATCATCCTCCTGCTGCATTATGTTCGCCTAGTACGTAGCAAAGAAGCCAGTTTGCAAACTAAGACCGAGAGCAGCTGCGGCTTCCCTAAAATTGATAAAAATCGCCTGCAAATGCTAAAAGCCAAAATCTGAAGAACCAGGCGAACATAAACCAGCAGCAAGATCAATTTTTTCAAAATTTAAAATTAAATTCGACCGCCTAAAAGATGCTACACTTTTCTTAATGTTAGCCGATCTTCACACCTTTTCTCAGCCGGTCTTCAAACCAATTTGGCAAATTGGTTTGAGCCCCAGCTGCAAAATGGTTTAAGGCCTGGCTTAAATTATTTTAAATTTTTTTTAAAAAATCATCCTCCTGCTGCATTATGTTCGCCTAGTACGTAGAAAATATGTTACTTTGCAAACTAAGTACGAGGGCAGCTGCGGCTTCCCTAAAATTGATAAAATCGCCTGCAAATGCTAAAAGCCAAAATCTGAAGTACCAGGCGAACATAAACCAGCAGCAAGATGAATTTTAATTGAAAATTTAAAATTAAATTCGGCCGCCTAAAAGATACCACGCTTTTCTTAATGTTAGCCGATCTTCACACCTTTTCTCAGCCGGTCTTCAAACCAATTTGGCAAATTGGTTTGAGCCCCAGCTGCAAAATGGTTTAAGGCCTGGCTTAAATTATTTTAAATTTTTTTTAAAAAATCATCCTCCTGCTGCATTATGTTCGCCTAGTACGTAGAAAATATGTTACTTTGCAAACTAAGTACGAGGGCAGCTGCGGCTTCCCTAAAATTGATAAAATCGCCTGCAAATGCTAAAAGCCAAAATCTGAAGTACCAGGCGAACATAAACCAGCAGCAAGATCAATTTTTTCAAAATTTAAAATTAAATTCGGCCGCCTAAAAGATGCTACACTTTTCTTAATGTTAGCCGATCTTCACACCTTTTAGCAGCTGGGGCTCAAACCAATTTGGCAAAATAAATATAAGCCAAGCTTCACACCATTTTGCAGCCGGTATTTAAACCAATTAAATTATAAATTTAATTCCACCCCTATATGATATGCTACACTTATTTAACGGCAGCCGGTTCCAAACCAATTAATTATTAAACAAATAAATAGAAAAATAGGTTGCAGCGCTACAACTACATACAAATGAATGCAAATAAAAAAGGAGACTTTTTAGGACTTGCTGCTGATTTATAAGGATAAGGATCAGATCCTGCTTCCTGCAGAAAATCAATAAAAAAGAGAAAGGTTGTTATATTTTAAAAGTTGTTTTATTTTAAATTTAAAAAAAAAACTATAAAAAATTTGCCTTATGGTAAGTGACGCGGTGCTGCGTAATCAAAAAGGACCAAGGAGTATCCAAAGTTGGTGACTTCCTTAACGAGCTAGCTGCGCAGTACATAGGGCGGGTACGGACCCATGAAGATGTCTTGCCATGGCATATGAGGAGGAGTCTGAAGACGTCACATCCGGTCGACCTTGCCATTAGATATTTATGCACTTAAAATAATTAGTTAATTCCATAAGCTTATTATACCATGTACCTGTAGCGTAAAAAGGGTATATGTATTGCACCTAGTATGTAACAGCCAGAAGGAAGCATCTCCGACCCCATAAAGTATATATATTCTTATTCAGCATGCCTAGAGAAATCGATCTAGAGATGTTCATCTGTCTGTCTGACGGTTCTTGCCAAAATATTTCGTTATCGTTAATACAGATGAGCAAAAGATTTTGCAATTAGTAGCCCCCTTAATTAAACAAATTGCATTTTATGTTTTATTTTGTTTTGTATTTTGTTTTGGGATTCTGAATGTAAATAGCAATAGTTATAAACATATTTAAATTAAAACAAAATGTACAAAAATTAAATTACTATGCCTTGCTGCTGTTGCGGAAACTCAAATACGCCTGCTAGTGATACGAAAATCGGAAATTAGTTGCATATTGTCTATGTTGTGTGTGTGTGTGTGTGTGTGTGTGTGTGTGTGTGTGTGTGTGTGTGTGTGTGTGTGTGTGTGCGTATATATACGTATATATTTGTATATTTTGGGGAGCTATATTGCTCTAATGCTGTAGTATGTAGAAGTAATCGTAAATGATATGACGTGCTTGGAGTGAATGCGGTGGCCTTGGCGTTTGGTTCTGTCCTGGTTATGGTTATTTGTTCATGCAAATACAATAATGTGTGTAAATAATTCGATCGTTTCTCTAAATACTCGTCGTTATTTCCTCAATATATGTACGTATGTATGTATGTGTGTATGCACTATGCTTGTATATCTGTGTTGCATTATTAAAATCGTTGTAAATATGTTCTTTTGCTTCTGTAATAGATGATTCTTGTCAGCTTAAATGCTCGTAAATTAATTCAAAGTTGCAGTGTAAATATTTCGTTTTGTTTTCGTATTTTGCTGTATAAATAATATGTTATATATATCGCTCGTATCGCGAGCGTACAGATACTTATAGTTTTACGTTTTGTTTCTCATTTCTCATTGGGGTACGGATGCTACTTTAGATGCACTCTCTGCTAAATGTCAAAGATGTTTTCTGTTCAATTCTGTAAATTGGCTTTCACTTCAAATGTTTAACTGCTGTTTTCTCTTTAAGCCGCCTTGCACATTTTTAGAAAATGTTAAAGTACATAGAACATAAGAATATAGCGTATTTAGGCTAAATATCACCCACGATTAAATCGTTGTTTAACACTATATAAAAACTAGCTTTATAATTTATGTATAATACATACTTGTATACATAATATGCATTTATCATCATCGTCATCTTCATCGTCATCATCATCATCATCATCAATCATTCTCAATTGTTATCAATCTTTATCCTTGCGTAACTCTACAGACCTAAATGCCTACTAATATTTTACAAATCAGACAATTAACCAAAGACACAGTAGTGTGTATTTACTTGTATATCGTATCGTATGTGTATAACCTACACACTAGCATATTTTATATGTTCTATATAGATCTATCGTGTATATATATATATGTGTGTATTTATGTGTATATTGTATTAACATTTTAAGCTCGCTGAACATTTCACAATGCATTTCTGTTCACTTTAGAAGTCATACATCCCTCTGTTTCCCTCCATCTATATATCTTAAATAAATTACAAAATTGTCGAGCATTCTCCCTTTGCGTCTCACACATAGTCCGAGGGCACTGTTGTCGTGCTCGTCTCGTTGATGGCCGCCAGTCTGGGCATACGTCGCTGTGTCATTGCATCTCCAGGTCCCAGCCCGGCGGCCACAGCAGCGCCGGGCACGCCTCCAATGCCAACTCCGCCCCCACCGTGATGCTCCCAATTGGGCAGAGGCTGGGACATCACATTCAGACCCACAATCTCGTAGGCCCCCTGATTACTGCCACTGGCACCGCCCGGCATCGCTGTGACCGACAGATCCGAATAGTAAGCACTGCTGGGCGCCGAAGAAACGACCATCGGAATGTCTTGTTCGTGGGCCTGGAAATTGTATTTCTGCGAAGAAGAGAGTGCCAGTGAAAGTTATTGTAGTTGTTTTCGCATTATAAAGCTACTATTACGGATAGATACGACGGAGAATAATGGGGGAAAGAAGTTTGAAAACTATTGCGCTTTAATAGTTGAAGAAACTTCATAAATATATTTCTAAAATGAAAATATGGTTGACATTGTAGCATATTTTGTGAAAACGTGATACTTCTAGAACTCTTCTATGTTCCCAAAATATGCCTTAAATTCATAATTATCTTGCAAGATATCCACAGTACCGCTTCCGTCAATCCTTCTTCTTTACAAATAATTTATAAATGTATGTACTTGTCCAATACTTTTTTTATAGCCTGTACCCAAAGGGTGAAAGGCTATACTAGTTTTGTGCGCATGTATGTAACACACAGAAGGAGGCGTGGCAGACCCCACAAAGTATATATATTCTTGATCAGGATGAGAAGCCGAGTCGATATAGCCTTGTCCGTCCGTCCGTCTGTCCGTCTGTCTGTCCGTCTGTCCGTATGAACGCAAGGATCTCAGAAAGTATAAGAGCTAGAATAACCAAACTTGGTTTCCATATTCTCCTAAGACCGAGAAAGTACGAGTTTGAGTTTTTTTTCGATGCACCCCTCCACTCCCCCGCAATTCGTGTTTTTTCTTATAACTTCCGTAATTCTCAGAATTTTGAAATCAATTTTGGTAGGTACATCCAGTTAGTACTAATGTGTCCGTGTGCCAAATTTCATCATGATAGGTCAATTCTGAAGAAAGTTATAGCCATAAGTAAAATCGCTGCTCATGCGCTGCCTCTGTCGGCAGCGCTGCCCGCAGCTGTTGTTGTTGCTGCTTTGGTTCAACTTTGTGCTGCATACATACACGCATATAAACACGCATAGGTACGTGATGTAAATGTATGCTGTTAAAACTAAACATAAACATATATTCTAATTTAATTTAATTAATTAATTCATTAATTTTTTTTAATAATTTAATTTTTTTAAAAAAATTTTTTTTTTTAATTTTTCTTTTTTGTGGAGAGTACAGGCTATTTTACTGTCGGGCTTGCTCGACTGTAGCGTTCTATCTTGTTTAAAATAAATAATGTATTTTGCTTGTTTGTGAATATTTTACTAGTTGCTGGGGCAGATTCAGATGCCAATATTATTCATACACTGCTTCAGGATCTCTTCAATTTTATTTGACTATCTACTTTATTGTATGGTGTCGGGAATGTTGGGAAGATAAAATTATTCGCTAATTAAATGGTTTACTCTATTGAAATGTTTCTTAAAGTCAATCAGTATTATGATGATTTTCTAAATTTTTTTTCATTTTAAAATGGAAATTTTAGGTGTCGAAGCTAGACTCTATTATTATCATTTTTTCTTTTTAATGTATATAGAATTCTGCTACCAAAATGGGAGCTTAAGCTAGTTGTAAATAGAACTCTATTATAGAAACACATTTGAGTTGTTACTCTAAATTAAATGCTATTAACAATTTCTTGGGATATTTTGCTTGAAATGAAGATCAAGGACTTATATTCTCTCTTGTTTGAAAAGTTGTAGAAATTTCATGAATTAAAATTTGTATTTGCAAAAAGAAAACTTACCTCGCCACACTGACTGTAGGCGGTGTTCTGATATGAGGGATTGGCGGAGCGCACCGATTCGCGATCCAATTCCGCATAGAGGGCCTCGCTGACACCCACCGGACTATATGCATCGTCCATATGGGTATAATGATTCTCGGCCGGCGATGTGGATGGCGGACCGATCTGATCAGGTCCGGCCGATGAGCGTCGACTGCCGCCCAGCCAGGTCCACACACCGGAATTACTGGTCGGTCGGCGAATGCTGTCCGCTGAGTGCTTGATCGATATTGGCGAACGATTCTGGCCGCCATTGCGATTGTTGCGACACCACCACGGCTGCGGGCGACCACCTGTAAGCAGACCAATTGAATGAAGCGTGAATAGTTGCTTTGGTATTTGTATTTTAAAAGTAACCCCCCCCCCCCCATTCCTCCACAAAAAAAAAGGCACAAGAACCCCCAGTCCAGCTCACTTGCGTTAGCTTTAATTCTAGATCGGCGCATGTGCAACGGCTGGGCTTAGGAAATCGTTGACATTTTGGGCATAATCGCACGATAAATCAAACATTCACCTCATTGACTTTTGGGCAGCCAACAACGAGAGGCAACGGCTGCGACAATTGGGCAAACAAAACAAAACGAATCGAAACAAAACAAAACAAGGGAAACAAGCAAACAAATGCGAGTAAACAAACAAACAAACAAACAGAGCGTAAATTAAACGGCTGTCAATGGCATCGGGCCGAGGTGCCGGCGAAGTGCGCGAAAACTATTCGTTTGGCTTGTTTCCTATGAGTAATGGCCAAATGCCAAATGGCCGGAATTGTGTCTTTTAGCCACTGCAGTTGTGAGTTCGCAACAAATTGTGCAATCAAATCAATGAGAGCGGAGGATTCTTAGGCAACACTCTAAACTAGATTTGAAAGCAATTGAGAATTGCGTTTTATGTTACCTTAAAAAGTACTTCGATTTGAACATAAGCAGGATCTTTTTTTTTTTTTTTTTTTTTTTTTTTACATATATACAATTTATTAAACTAGTTTTCTACTACCAATATGGCAGCTTAAGCTAGTTGAAAGTTAGGGAATACAAAAGTTGTCTATAGTAAGCATCTATAGGACGCACTTATATCTATGTACATATATACAATATTTACAATGTTTTACATTAGAAATGAAATTATATTTTATGATATATATTATATATTTTATACAAGGGATCTTGTGGGGAGATCCTTTGGATGGCACTTCTTCAATCTTCTCTTCTTAGGTTTGGACAGGAGCCGCCTCGCTAGTGCGTTGGGGTGACTGCCGAGTCGCTTCTCGTAATTGCTTGCGTGCATTTGAATGACATCGCCAACCTTGGGGACACATAAGTCTCTTTCGATGTCCCTAGTGCGCATATACCAGGGAGCGTTGCATATTTTTCTGAGTATTTTAGCTTGCGCAACTCTTATTTTATTTAGGTTCGATGCAGCGGCAATGCCATAAATTGGTAGCGCATACTTCCATATTGGACTTAATATGGACTTGTATACTGTCACCTTACTGTGCAGAGACAGCTTGTTGCAGGGTGCAAGCAGCCATGCCATCTTTCCGGCTTTTGCCATGACCGATCGCTTGACCATTGTTGTATGCTTGCTGAAGTTGAGCCTTCTGTCCAGAATGACACCAAGATATTTGTGCGAATTTGTATGACTGAGCGTGGACCCCAACATTGTGATATCTCCGCATGACGACGGCCTTGTTGTAAATGTGACATTCGCACACTTGCTGGCGTTGATACCAATGTTCCAATTCAGAGCCCACTTCTCGAAACTACTTACATACTGCTGTAAGGCTTCCGAAGCTACATCGATATCTCTGCATCTGGTAAGCACCGCAGTGTCGTCTGCGTAAGTAGCTATTAGTGCGTCATTCTCGTCTACTCCAAGGATCTCTTGCGGTGCAGGCATATCAGCAGTAAATAATGTATACAGGGTAGGACCGAGAACACTGCCTTGGGGAACTCCTGCACAAATTGAGCGCCTCGTGGATTTCACTCCATCAACAGCAACTCTGAAGCTTCTGTCCCTTAGAAAGCTTTCGATGAGTTGAAACAATTGAGGAGTTAGTATGCCTTTCAATTTGCAGAGGAGACCATCATGCCACACTCTATCAAAAGCTTGTTTAATATCCATAAACACAGCCACTGAGTACATCTTTTGCTCCATGGCTTCCAGGGCGAAGTTGACCACACGGTGGAGCTGTTCCGGTGTTCCGTGACTTCTTCGAAATCCAAATTGCCATTTTGGAATTCTGCGCGTCACGGCTTCGAGCTGGAGAATCCGGTCCAGAATCACGCGTTCCATCATCTTCCCGAGGGCAGGTAGCAGACTAATCGGCCTATATCCATCTACTTCAGTATGCTGTTTCTCTGGCTTTGGAATCATCGTAATTAGCGCCATTTTCCAGCAGTTTGGAAAGTGCCTCAGCCTGAGTATGTTATTCATGAGCAAAACAATATACAGCAGAGCCCTTGTGGGGAGCAGTTTCAGCGTCCTGTTGTCTAAAAGGTCTTCTCCAGGCGCTTTTTTGACCTTTAGATTTTTTATCTGCTGTACCACTTCTTGCAGTGTAACTGGGCTTGCAGGCAAGGCCATTTGGAATGGCATCTCCAGCCTAAGCTCGACTACCCTTCGCCTATCTGCTGATGTAAAGTCAAAAGGCTTAAATCTTTCCTCTAGGCTGTTTGCAAAGATTTCAGCTTTCTGCTGACTGGAATAGCTCCATCCACCTGAAGGATCCTTAATTGGAGTCTTAGGGATGACCAGCCTCTTGAATCGCCTCGTAAGCTTCCAGAGCGAGTAATTAAATGATGCATCTGGACCAGCACTTTCCAATATGTCATCAATTCTGCCTTGTCTGATTTTAGCAAGCTCTTTTTGCAGTCGATTGGACAGTCTTTTGTAGATTTGATGAATGCGAGTATCTCCAGTTCTTGCATATTCTTTCCTGACTCTTCTTTTCAGGCTTAAGAGCGCAGCAGCCGTTGGTGGTAGACTAGCTTGACTATGTTGGGTTGGCAAGCGTAAAGTTTTCGGTGCAGCAGAAGACGCAGCCAGTGAAATGTTCTTCATGAGGATTGATATCGCGTCTTCGATATCCTCTGGGCTGTTAATTTCGACGTTCAGGTTAATTCTTCTTTCGAGATCGGCTTTAAAAACATCAATACGGGAGCCAGGTGGTAGAATATATTCCCTCTTGGGATTATATTGCGGTGCATGATGTAGCGTCGCTACTACTGGAAGGTGATCCGATGCGAGCTCATATTTTGTTTCAACGGTGAGTCTGTTTAGGGCAATCCTGTTGACAATAAAGAAGTCTAGTGCAGAGGGGTTAAGCCGTGTGTTGTAAGAGTAGAAAGTTGGCTCTCCAGTAGCAAGAACTTGGCAAGTAGTACTAGCTATGGCCTCTTGCAAACACCTTCCTCGCCTGCAAGATCTGGAATTACCCCACCATTGGTGTTTTGCATTAAAATCACCGCCTACAATAAACTTATCTCCTAAGGTTGCAAGCAATAGATCAAAGTCGGCCCTGCACCAAGCTTCATTGGGAGGAAGATATAGGGAGGAGACTTTGATGCTTCCACCATTCGTCGGTATAGTTACGCTGGCCGATCTTTTAAAAGCGGATAATAATAAAAATGGGAAAAATTCATTTCACATAGCAACCCTTGAGCCTTTCTGTAGCTACTTTACATTAAGCGTAACTTTTAAAAATATCAGCTTAAATATTGTATTTCAAAGGTGTTTTCTGAACGAGCCTTTTTAATAAATATTGAGCAATGCATTACTCCGAAAAGGTAAAAACTGCTGTCCAATCAGGCTAATATGGGCATTGATAAATTATAATAAATATACTTTAATATTTTACTTTTTAGGAACTCAACATTTCTGACTTCCAATGGATAAAATGTTTCAAGTACGTGTTGAATGAAATTTTAAAATCACATTTCTAGTGATTTAAATAAAATTTTAACGAATATATATACCCTTAGAATGCTATCGGGTTAGGTCTGTGAATCAGTTTGACAGAAGGATCAAAATATTTGTAAAGTAGCTTGTTTGTTTTATTTGAAAAATTACTCAGATAGATGAAACAATGCTTAAAGGAAATTATGTTCTGAAGCAAAAAAAAAAAAGCACGGAAAACCATACCCCTTTTCAATTTTCCATTGTTTAAGCACAGAGAGAACATGTGACAACAACGAAAAGTTGATTAAGTTATTCACTTTAGAGTCATGTGGACTGAAGGTATTATCATTTGGCGGACCTGAAGCTTTAATATATAGTGTACATGAAATTGAATGTGAACCCAAAATAGGTAAAAAATTTTGCATTGAACGCCCTACTTAGAACGGATTACAATAAATGTGAAAACTACAAGTATCTGTATATTTATACAAGTACATAAAATGTTATAGTATCTCTTTGAAGCTATCAAATGAAAATATTTAAATGAAATCATAAAATGCAATATTAAGCAATGCCAGATCGTTAGAGTAAGAGTATCATATTTCAAGCCAATTTGTGCTCACATTTCGACATCGTTAGCCAGTATGGATTTCATTGCAAATGCCGCCCAATTAGCAGCACCTGAAACAGCAACAGTAGCTGCGAGCGACAACGTGTCGTATGCGTAACATTATTTTAATTATACATACGCGAATGCGATAAAAATTGAATGTGACATTTTGCATAGCCAGAAACAAATACAAACACAAATACAAATACAAATACGTATACACGAACAGCAACTATCGCGCCTCTATCGCAACTATTAAGACTTCATTACACATGTCATATTTGCCATTTACTCGCACAGTCGCTGCCATCGTCGAGCGCCGACGACTTGTTTCACAAAACTGCCGGCGACGCAAAACACACATTATTCGCCAAACGCAAGTAAACTGCTTGAGACGCCAGTTAATATTTCCCTCTAGTCACAAAAAGCGCAACAAAACACTTTAAATACTCTATTCAACAGTTCGCAGCACGGGTAACATGGTTTTCTTTAAATAAAAAAGAAGCCGCGCAGAAAATCAAACAAAGCATGGAAATAAGAGTTTAGGGGCCATTCAAAAAATAAGGTAAGGCAGATGTAACAAAATATAAAAGTGAATTGGTCAGATAAAGAATAGCACATACACATACATATTTCTGCATTTACACGGTAGATTAGTTCCAGAAAAAGTCGTGTAAAAAAAGACATTGATCATAAGTTGTTTTGAATTGTGCTAAATGGAATACAATTTTTAATTTTCAAACCGTGTTAAATTAAGACCGAGTAAAAACAGAATTAGCTGTATTTGGTTTAAATATTTGCTTGACATAAGCTAGAAAGCATGCATAGAAATACATATTTGCATATCTTGCAATATCAGGAATATTTTGCGGAATAGATCTTAATTTTCTAATCAATATAACTACCATAATTAGTCTACCATCGTAATGGCTTAAAGAGTAAAGTTAATACGAATATACTATATTATGTAGACATTCCCTGGAACACATTTTTTAAAATGAAATATCTATCTTATTGGACTTTATTTTTAATGGCCTTTTGTTTTATAAGTTGGGTTAAACAATAACTGTACTGCGATTCTGATTAATAAATAAGACTAAACTCCTTGTTAACCTGTATTTGTATTTTTCAATAAGTTTAATTTAAGTTATTGTAAATAATAACAGTTTAATTAAAATTTTATTAAATAAACTACGATTTTTGTAATTTTTAGCTGTTTTCTTTCAAAACTCTTTTACAAATCATAAAAATTTCAAAAAATATGATTTTTTATTATAAAAGAATATTAAGATAAGCAAACAATTTCAACACAAATTTAAGAAGTAGGTAATCATAGGAACATGTTAAATAGTTTTAAATTACATAACTTAATATTTTAAACAGAAATTAAATTATTTTCCTGGCATATTTTGCAAATTGCACAAATTGGTTTGCAAATTATTTCACTGTCTGTCTGTCTGTCTGCTACAGGCAGTCTACTGGTTAGTAAAATAATAAAATAGGCACATTTTTTCAAAGTTCTCTAGGTTTGTGAATAAAGAACACTAATAAAAGAACAATATAATTTTGGGGTTTGCTTTTCGGTTCTTTTCTATGCTAAAAACTAATGAAAAACAAATTTATCCTTAGTTTTAATATAAAAGTTGGATTGTAAAAAATGTATTTATATTTCATTCCGCTAACTGAAACATAAAACTTATATAAGATGCCGAAGGAACTATCAATATAGTGCTTTGTTTTCTTGAAATTGTTAAGTTCGTTTCCGTTAAGTAAAGCTAGAATTGGAAATAGAAACAGCCATACCAACCCATAGAAATAAAAAGCATGACTGGTGGATATAAAAAAATATTTGAAATATGGTCTTTTAGCAAAAGACAATCGAGTTTAAGATATATATATATATTTGATTGAGATACATTTGCATCAAAGCGATACATTTCCTAGTTCGACATTTCAAAAGTTTCATTCAAATTTGAGAACTTTTGATTGATTTAATTTCTTAAAGTTGTACTCTTAAGTCAGTTTAATTTGTTATTAATGATAACATTTCTTTTACATATGCTTGCTTTATAAATAAAAAGTTCGTTAAGATAATGTGAATATGATTTAAGATTCTTCTTTCTAAATATTCTTAAATATTTATCAAATTGGCAAACATATTTCAAAGAGCATAAAGTATTCGCAGCAAGTGACTTGCAATTTATTGTTTAATTTTTCGTTAAATTTTTGCCACGAAAGCTGCTGCAAAATATTTTGTTAACAAAATTTACAGTCACTGTCTTTGTTGTTGTTGCTGCTGCTGCTGCGGCTGTGGCTGCTGTTGGAATTGTGGCTGGCAGGCATATGAGCGAGATAAGCGTTGGCAGATAAGGCAGCAGCAGTAACAGCAAAAGCAGCAACAGCAGCAGTTGCTGTTGCTACTGCGGCTGTTGCTGGCGATGTTGTTGCTGCAACGCCAGCGGCTAGAGTCGAGCAAAAAGCGTAAGTGCAATGCCGTTGGCCGTTGGCCGTCTATTGCTCCGCTTGTCGTTTGCCGCTTTTTTTCATTTTATAAATATATATATATATATATATATATATATATATATATATATATATATATATATATATACATTTTCTTGTTGGTGTTGTTGTGCAGTAACAGCAGCAGCGGCAGCAGCGGCAACATCGTTAACACTGCGCAAAAACTGGCCATTAAAGCCAACTACCATCGCCTGGTTAGCCTGGTCAGCGGTCGGTTGGTTGGTTGGTCTCTGGCTCTGGCTCTGACTCTGACTCTGGGCCTGACTCTTACTCCGAGTCTGTCTGTGGCGTTTGTGACATGCACAAAATGCATGTATATGAGCACCTATGGACGATAAGGTTTGGGTAATAATCGCCACTGCCATATAGCTAGCTATATGGCCATATACATAGCCATTGCCAGCTGGAGTAGGTATGCGCCATTCACACGCGCGCTGCAGTACGTAAATCATAAACATAAAACAAACACACACACACACATCTGTACATACATATACCGGTATATATGTATATAGACAAAGCACACAGTGGGACCGAAATGACTAAATTATGCATGTGCATGCATAACTCGGGAAATTGGCAAAGAGCCGCTGCTGCGTATGCATTCGGCTAATTAGTTGGATCGCCAATTTGGTTGAGCTTCGAGGTGCGCGGCCAACTTTCCGAACCGACTAATGAGAGTGAAAGGTGAGGCGATGCTATATAATGGCAGTCACACACACACACACACACACACACACACACACACACACACAAATTCACGAGTCAGTTGAGCAAATGCAGTTAAAACAGCGTTTGAGTAGATATATGTTTATGGTGCAGTTGGGTTAACAACTAAATAATTACGTGTGTGTAGAGTATTTATGGCGATGCAGTTGGCATCTCTGGAGGGTGCAGCTAAGCTCAAATGGAGCTAATGTGCAACATTAAATTTTGAAAGACTTTTCAAATTGGGGAGAAAATAAGTGTCTTGTTATGTTAATTGCAGCGAATTGTACTTTAATTACAGTTTATTCTAGAATACAACAATAAATGTTACGCACACTAGCTCAGTAGTTCTTTCATACTCTTCTACCCAGTACTAGAAGGCTGCCAGAGTAAGCGTATAAAAATGATAAGCATGAAGATACGACTCGATACTGACATGCCTGTCTGTCCGTGCGTTCATCTGTTCGTCTGTATGAACACTGAAAACTTTGAAACCTTAACAGCTAGCGACATCAAACTTGGCATGTAGACTTGTCTTATCTATATGTAGTGAAAGTTTATAATAAACCATATATAGCCGTATTATATAGCTGTCATTGGAACGATCGAACAAATCAATCCCAGTACCAAAAACTGTTTTTTTTATTACGATATCGGAATCAAAAAAGTTATTTTTAAGTTTGGTATGGCACTTCACCATCATCTGAAGCTTTATCAAAATATGTGCACTATATAATTTACCTTAGAGCTGGTCTTTGACAAAGTCGTGGTGAAAAGTATAAGATTTTCCTTAGTTACAAATAATAAACATTTGATTTTCTCCGGCTACATATTTGTTTACTATTATAATATTAGTCCAATGGCATTGATATTGAAACAAGTTATATTAAATTTGCCGGGAAAGGATAAGGTTTGTTTCGGGAAGCACCAAAGTTTTTACGGATTTGGATAAAGTTAAGGATACATAGTTCTAAAAGTATTAAACTTTCTTCCTAACACGAATTTAAATTCAAGTAATTGTTTTCAGCTGTTTATTTTCAACATATTTCTGAATCAAAGTGTAAGTTTATTTTTTGGTCATAAACTTACTTTTTATTTTCCTACATAGGTGTAGCAATAAAGTCTTTAAAGATCGACATTCTATCGTTTCGTTTAATTAACTCATAGCCCAGCTCTCGATGCCTTTTTATTTATTTTTTGTTTGTGATATGGAGCTCTTCTTCTTATTTTTAATTGCATAATTCTGCAGAGGCATGCAATTCAGCAGAAATCGGGCGATCCACTTCCGCAAACGAACGAAAAATGCAATCCAGTGAGCGGCAAATTGTAGCAGAAGTGGCAACATTTTAATTTGTTTTCTTGGACGAGAGGTGGGAGCAGTTGAAGAAGTCTTACAAATTTTGATGATGCATGAACTTCACGTTCGTGCAACAAATCTGCTGTTGCAGCGGCTGCGGCTGCGGCTGCTGTTGAAATGGAAACCACAGACACTAACGTGCAACTGCCGCACATGCGCAAAATGCTCGTACGTGCCTCCGGTTCCCCCAAAATGCATATGGAAAGCTAGCCAGGCAGGCAGACAGACAGACAGACAGACGGACGGACGAACGGACAGGCAGATAGGCAGCCAGCCAACCCACTTTGAAGAAATTTGTAGACAAATTAAGGCAAACAATTGTCATGGTCGGGTCGCGAATTTCAACTTGGCTTTTCATTCGAATTTGTTTGGGTTCTGTGTGTGACGACAAACTAACTTCAAACACGTTCGGAAATCGTGCAAAAAACTTTTTGTGATTTAGTTGCTGGCCGTTGCTAGTTGTTGTTGTTGCTGTTGCTGTTTTTGCTGTTCTTGTTGCTGTACTTCAGTAGGCGAATTATTGACAAACGATCGAACGAGCGCCCCCCAAAAGCGATCAGTTCGACCGCGACCCTTTAGCCAACTCTCTCTTTTCATTTGGCGCCAATTTCACTGTCTTCTGTAGCTGTCGGAGTCAGCGCCGTCTCCATCCTCGACATCGACATGGAGGACAAATTGTTGACGGCATTTAATGTCACAGCAGCCAATTAGTTGTCCCATGAAAATGCCTGTTTCGTTGTTTTTTTTCCTCCGTTTTCTTTCTGACTGTGCTTTTTTCGGCGCAAGTTTTTTTGTTTGTTGCCTGCTCCTCAGACAAGAAGTTTTTAAGTTGCGACATCCATTGATGTTTGTTTGGTGTATGTATGTGTGTGTGTGGTGGCATTTCTTTGCCAATACGCATGCAGCAGCCGTTGCCAAAAACAAAAGTGGGCGCAACTCTTTAGCAAAAAAGTAAACATTGCAACAAATCGTTAAACTGTCAGCGGCTTTTAAAGCGCGTGATTATGTCGCCGTCTTCCCAAAGCCCGCCAATGAAGTAGGTGGTCGCGACAAGCGCCAGTTTCCAGTTGCGAGTTGCCAGTTGCCAGTTTCCAATTGCCAGTTGCCAGCAGTTCAAAATGTGCCTGTCTGTGAGAAAAAATTTCCCTCTTGGAAATGCGCAAAGTCGCATGTAAAAATATTTGTTCACTCTTTAGTTTATTTTTGGGGCATTGCAGTCAGCGCGGGCCAAACAAACTGTTGTCATGAACGTGCCTCTTTTTTTTTCATAGCTCTGCAGCTAATTTCCATTATCGACTAATCCTTAAATTAACAGGAATTGTTGGTGAAACGTAAATAAACGTGAAGATGTCAGGGTCAGTATTGCTACAACAAATTTAGAAACTTGTGTCGTTGATTCCCTATTCAATGAGCCGAAGTCTGATAGAAAGCCTGATTGAAGGAAATATAAGAAACATAATAATGAATGACTATTTCAATTTCCATATTTAACGCCTAACACCCCTGCTACACTTTAAAGAGCAAAAATATCAGAGCTACCTTAATTGACTTCAACAGTCTTAGTTAAAAGGCGCTTACGTTCGATTGTCAACTGTCACGCGTATACTTTACTGGCGGCTAAATAGCTCAAGCAAGTTGTCACTCGAAAATAAAAAAAAACTATTCATTAAATTATAGTTTTCCACTTTTGTGGTTGTGGTACAGATAGGAGATCTTGGAAAAAATATTATACTAAAAAACTGTATACATTTTTAGAAAGAAAGTCAATTAAGAAGGGGTGCTTTTTGAAGTCGAACCAGTATAACAGATTGTTCTCGGATTTGAGAGCACAGGAAAATTGGAAAGGAGACGAAGTGATAAGAACGAATTGTAAAAAGGTATCCTACGACATTTATCAAGTATAGGTTCTTTCATATAGGTAGGAGAGTGAGAAGTGGAACTGGAAACAAAATAAAACCACTCTCTTTTGTTTTGAAAGCTAAATTCGCGTTATAAAAATCTGATAGAGTTTTTTTCTGCTAGGATGCTACTCGACTAAATGTGTGGAATCATAGTTATCAGGATAACAAATGTCGAAAATACTTTAAGCATTGGCTATGCCGAGAAATACATTTAAATGCCCATTTCGAACTGTGTCAGGTCTGCAGTCTAAAATAAAATTAATATTAAAATTTAATAATGTATGTATGAGCACGAGTATATTATACTACGAATATAACTCGTATAGTCAAGAAAATATTAAATGCCCATTAAAGTAATTTTTGTCAACTTAATAAATTAAATAGAAAATGGCTGAGTTGTTAAAACAGACAGCAACACCTGACACCTGTTGAGGTTTCCACCCATCTCAACTTTATAGAGAATTTAAATGCACTTACTACACTAGAGTTTTCGTCTGCTGGGATGCTAATCGACTAAGTATGTGGAATGATAGTTAGCAGTAAAATAAATAAATAAATTACTTTTTTCATTAGCTATGCCAATAAAACACATTTACAAAATTAATATAAAAATTGAAATTTGTATGTATAAGCACATAGTTATATTATGCCTTGTTCGAAAAATATTAAATGCCAATTAAAGCAATTTTTGTCAACTTAATAAATTAACTGGAAACTGGCTGAGTTGTTAAAACAGACATCAACACCTGACACCTGTTGAGGTTTCCACCCACCCCAAACTTTGTATAGAATTTAAATCCACTTACCATTGGCATTCGCTGATTTAATTCTGCAAAGATAAAGAAATAAGAAAGAAAATGTTGCAATTAATAATCGAAATTAGCGTAAACATAAATTTGTACAAAGTAAATGTCGAATTGTCAATGCCAAAGCGTTACAAACGACAAGCGTCAGAACGAAAGACTTAAGACACAAACTTGCCAGCGAGTCAGACAGCCACGCAAATAACTTTACTCAGCTGG
This sequence comes from Scaptodrosophila lebanonensis, assembly GCF_003285725.1. Lineage (NCBI taxonomy): Eukaryota > Metazoa > Arthropoda > Insecta > Diptera > Drosophilidae > Scaptodrosophila > Scaptodrosophila lebanonensis. The sequence goes on along the minus strand of NW_022060742.1, from coordinate 10,251,174 downwards.
CTGGCTGACTCGCTGACTGGCTGACTGGCTGGCTGGTTGCCAGCCTGCCTGCCTGGCTTGCCTGTTTGTTTATTTGTTTTTGCGTTTGTTGCATTTATGTCTGCGTGTGACGGAATGACACGCAGATAAACTACTGCAAAATATAAGCAGATAACAATTCCATTTGCTGTGAAACAACAGAATTGCATTATAGCAGCATTCAATTCAGCAAAAGCAGCAACAGCAACAACAACAGCAACAAGAACAACGTCGCCATTTGTTACGACACAAACGATGTGATTAGATTAGCAAAAAAATCGTTGAAAAGTGAAGATGTTGGCATTTAAACCGGATTGCCAGCACAATTTGTGGGCTGCAGACATCGCCTGCCAACTTGGGGCGTCTATTGATCTCGCTGTGGATGTGGATGTTGTAGTTGAAGTTGAAGCTGAAGCTGAAGCTGTTGTTGATGACGATGACGATGATGATGTTGATGTCAGCCTGCAGGTGTTTGTTGTCCTGAACAGCAGCTAGGGGCGTCAATCGCTCGTCCGTTGAACAATTTGAACTTTCTAACGACATCAATTTTCATAACAGTTTTCCATCGGTCATCCATTAGCGCGAAAATCGATTTTTTCTCTCTTGTTCAGTGAAAATTCTTTATTATCTTTGCCTCATTTACTCGCTGCACCGAACGTTTTCTGGGTCATGTGCAATCATGTGCCTGCAATGTCGAATCAAATCGAATGCAATGGATATTCGAATGGATGGAGTCTTAGTTAATGGATTGTGCGTATCAATTAACTGTCGGTCCCGCTGTCTCAGCCGCTGTCTCACAATTGATTTCAGGCAGCACGCGGCCCAAGTTTCTCTCGTTTGCTTTACCTTGGCTGATCGATTATAATGTTAACTTGGGCCGAACTGCCGCGCACGCTTCTCATTCGCATTCGAATTTTCAATTCAATTTAATTGAACAAGCTCACCGTTCATTTTGCTCGCTCCCTGCCTGCTTCCTGTCTGCCTGCTTGCCTGCCTCTGTGTCTGTCTGTCTCTCCGCCCGTCTGTCAGTCTCTGGGGCTGTGTGTTTGCCTTGCCTGAGCTAATTTTCCAACTGTTTTTCCTTTTTTCCACAATGTAGTGGTTGGTGTTTTTGCAGCATTTTCCTTTTGCCAGCTATGTTCAATTTTATGCTGCGCTTGTTTTTCGCCGCTCGATTTCTGCGCATGCTAATTGAACACGCCTTTTTATGTTTTGCGTCTCTATGGGGCCGCAATTTAATGCCTTAAAAGCATTAAACGCTTTAAACTTGAATCTGTGCGACGGCAACACGTTTGTTCAATTTAACAATGTTATTGTCAAATGAAAATTTTGTTTCTTTGCCTGAAGGCCTTGCCCCTAGGTGTGGGCTAAAGTCTTTGAAAGCTGAGCTGCAAAATCAGTGGAGGCTTGTGCCGTGATTTAAAGTCGTTTAAAACAAATGCATGTTCAAAATATATACTCGAGCCAGTAAATTGCTAAACAATAGACAACATTGTCTTTAAGCACAAACAAAACATGTATAAAATCTAGATCAAGTGCGTAGAACCACAAAGTTGTTTATATTTACATTTTATTTAAAAAAAAAGACTAACAAATATGTTTCTTATTAACATAAATAAAACAAATTGGCTCTAAATATTGTGTTGAGTATTAAACAATGTAGTACTGCAGTTGATCACCATTGTTGGTATATGAGCCATATCAATATTTTATATCTTTAAGCATCCTAATGTGAAGAGCGCTTAAAGTTAAAGCTCATTGATTGTAAGAGAGCTCCTGGGCACTTGCCCAGCGCTGCACAGTGGTCGGTCTTGTATGGAATCTGCGGCCAAAAATACTTACAGTGGACCTATCGTTCTGAAACTTTTGCCATAGGCTTATATATGTAGTAAGATAACAATAGTATGTCCAAATATGTACGACTTTATTATATTGATCCCATATAACTGACCGATTCAAAATGAACTCCTAGTAAATAATTTTTTGTATTTTTTATCCGAACTGAAGTTTGTATCCATTTAAGCATCCAACGAAATTTCATTATAGCTCCCATATAACTCGGGGGTATAGTTACTGATTTAATTTAATTTGACTTCACTTTCGAGTCCCCTACACTGCTAATTCAACCTGTCAAAATACTCTTATTTTTGAAGCTATTCGTAACAAATACAGATGGAATAAAGAAAAAACTGCTGGTTCTTTTGTGAGATAGTGATGATACATTTGGCGGCAAAATTCCGACATTAATTTCTTTATTTTTGGCCTATGGAATCGACCACTGGGCGCTGCTCAAAAGACGAAACAACTTCACAAATATAAAAAAACTTTTCTCTACGTTTTTATTATTTGGCTTTAAGGAAGTGGAGAGCTTAAATTCAAGATTTGTTCGATTATTTATTAATATAAGTAATTAAGAAATGACCCGCATTTAACATCGAAACAACAGTTAAGTTTTAACTGTATTGTTTGACGTCCAAGAGTGTCAAAAATTAAGAATAAATATATGAATATCTTTAACAAAAAGGCTTAGTACCATTAAAAAAAAACATTACTTTATATCTAATTCTTAGAATATTAACAAAAGTTTCATTTATAAGTTGAAAGAATAAGAAATGTTTCTTTTACATTACATCAGAGTAGATGTTGAAGTGTAGACAGTAAACTGATTCTTTAGAAATCTAGAGTATATAATTGCCCTGATACGAGTAGCCTCATTTCTCTAATTAAGAGTATCAAAGATTTGGCTCACAGTATTCATATTGATTTGAGACAAATTGCCTTAAGCAAATATTTGCTTTTACTTTTATCCTTCCGTAGTAAGGAACGTTTAAAAAACGTTCAAACCAACTCCTCGATTCATAAATAAACACTACTTAGGAGCTGTGTCAATAAATAATGGAATTGTTTGCATACTTTTATTTCAATTACGAAATATCCTCCGTAAGGTAACATTTTATGGCCATATATGAAGCTATTTGTCCCAGACTGACCTCAAAATGCGCTCAACTGCCACTGCGAGCTTGAAAAGCCATTCAGGTGCACTTCAAATCAATGGCACTTTGGAATTGTTGTTGCTTATTTTCGAGACAAGTAGCTCAAAAGAAACGCTGGCCATTCAAATGGCAACTCAATCCAATGGCCTACAGCATGTGGGTATTTAAATCATGCTGCATAGAAACACAAATGCAACTTGCAACACGCTAAATTTATAGCGCCATTAACCGGCCAAGAATTGCCCCGATATGCAAATAAGTGTAACCGATATTACATGTAATTGCTGCTAATTTGGCAGCCAACACGTCATGGCGACGGCCGCAGTGACATAAAACAGTTGCGAAAACAAGTCAAGAGACCGACGGACTAATGGACAAATGGAAAAACAAACAGACAGACAGACAGGCTCAGCAAGCTGACAGACTTAGTCGACACAAAGCTGACGGCAAGGCAAACAGCGGCCGAGTGGTGGGGGGATTCGCCCAGAGAGGAGGCCAGGAGGGCGGCTAAATGCAAAAATTGCCGTGTAAGTTGATTTAAGCGGCGTGCGAATGCGTACAACAATAATGTCAAAGTTGTTGAATTGCCAGACACAACCACAACCACCGCCACCACCACCAGCACCAACCCACCCCACCCTACTTAGTTGTGCATTTAACATCAGCACTTAATGCTCAATGCCTTGTCACTTTTTGAAACCTGCATTTGGCATTTACGAATAATACCCTAGCGAAGGGTATGACAATTTACTGATGATTTCCAGCTTAGAAAGGATAATCTTTTATCTTTGTAGATAATATGCATAGACATTTAAATCTTTCAATTGCAATAATAAAGAGAACGGGCTGCTTCAAGTAAAGTCTTCAAATGATCTGATGAGCCCATAGATGAGCCCATTTATTTATTGAGTAATTATCTTTTAAATTCTATTGGAGTGCAAAATATTAAGAAATATCAATAGAGTTGTCAAATCATAGAGTTGTCAAATCATAGAGTTGTCAAATCATAGAGTTGTCAAATCATATTTAGAATTGGTTAGATTTATCGGAATATAATCGTTTTAGTGAATACGAATAATTATTAAAGAAATACTTTTATAATATTAAGGATCTATGCAGTTTAAATAAAAATGGCGGTCCCGATTTTGTACAAGTTGAAAACTGAAGTAGTTTTACTGAGGAATTATAGTAAGTACTTAGTATAGGGGTTGATAGAAATGGAATATTCTAAGCATCCCATCAGCCACTAAGCTTATGAAATTTTAATAGGATATGGCTTTATAGCTCAACAAATTCTGTGATTGGTGGACACTAAAGCTATAACATAATATTCAAATCAATAAGTACTTGGTACAGGGGCTTATTCTACAAAATCTGAAAAGCTTCAAGCGATATTTCACACATCACACATTTGATATTAGTTTTCATTAATTAAATATATTTTTTTTAATCTTTATTCTTTATTTAAGATCTGTCCTATTTGGACAATTATTAAATCTTATGATAACTTTGACATTTTTGTAATCATGCTTCTTGTCAAGATGTTTGCGGGGTGATTCGAACCGAGTGCCTACTCAAGGAACGAATTCACATTGTGAAATGGAAAACCTTCTTAGCTATTCATGTATGATCATGTGGAAGTTCCCATTTTTCTTAACAAATTTGATCAAGGGAAATGGGCGATTGTCCAATTATTTGCACAATTATGGAGAGTATGGAAATTTCGGTTTGCCAATGATAGTTTTAATTTTTTGCTTTTATTGTTTGTTTGCTTGGCAAATTATTCAGAAATTAATTTTATGCAAACATGCCGCCAAATGCGACTCGACGACGAACGACGACGACGACGACATGACAATTTAATTGGACGCGACGTACGACGCGAACATGCCACTGCCACCAATGGTCGCCAACGCCACAGCCACCGCCTGCCAGCGAGCGGCCCCCACATGACCGGCGGCGCCTGCGCGCTGCAAAATTTCTGTTAATTTTGGGCTCGCGTGTACGCCAACTAGCGCCCCCACCCTCGCAGCGGATCCCTCCCCCTCCCCAGCAATTCCGAAGCACATGAATGCCCATTTAAATGTATCTTGTCGCGATTTGTGTGTGACCCACTCTACACTTTTTTTTATAAGCCAAAACGCTTTTGGCGAAAATGTGGCCGCCGCCACAGCTGCTAATGTTATTGTTGCTATAATTGTTGCTGTTGTTGTTGTTGCTGTTGCCGTTGTTGTGTGTTTCTCTTAAAGAGCAATTAAGTAATAAAGCAATTCCATGTTCTTTTGTTTTGTTCGTCGATTATTTTTGTATGTGCCGCTATAAAGCATTTTTGTTGCTATTGTTGTAGTTGTTATTGTTGTTGTTGTTATTGCTGTTGTTCTTGCCTCACTTTAAAGGTTTGGTGGGCGTTTAATTGAATTGTTGTTGGTGTTTAATAGATTTGCCACAGTCGCTTTAATAGTGTTTTTTTTTGCGCATATTTCAACATGCCTTCCACACATGTATGTATGTATATGTGTATGTGTATGCTTTGTGTGCGCGTGTATGTGTGTGGTGTGGGCTATGCGTTGTAAATCTTACAGATAAACACAGTCAGATATTTTTACAATATTTTCCCAGATATTCAATTTCAGCGTCTCACTTGTAAATGTCGCGCTGGACCCCGATGACGGATGGTCGGGGTCGCAGAAGGTTGAGTTGAATGTCCCTCCGGCCCATGTATGTGTCTATTTAACATGCCTACAAGTACATGGCTAGCCAGGCTCCGCGTACACAGTGCTGCTCATCTGAATAGAATTTGTGAAGAATCTACTCATATTCTATATGTAGGGGTGTAGGCGTTAGGCGTTTAATTGTACGGTTTGGTTTATATTCCAATTTGAGAATTACTTTATAAGTACAAAATAGTAACTAAACCATCATATCTGGAGAATTACTTTATAAGTACAAAATAGTAACTAAACCATCATATCTTTTGTTGAGCAAATTTATAGAAATAACTTCATTATTAAGTATATGAAATAGTCAATAAAATTTAAAATGTATTGATTATTGAATAACTTCAATGACTTTGTAAAGTTTTTCGCGTTAGCACTATCGATTCTATGATAGTTTTGTAAAATTACTAATATAAACAGTTTCTTATACACTCGATTTATGTATAAAGTAGAAATGGAATTGCGAAGAGGGATATCTCTAGGTTTTGTAGTTAAAAATATATCGATGTTCATACATACAAACAAGTCGGAAATCAGACAGACTGCTATACAACTATAATACATAATACTAAATTACTGTACAAATGATATTATGAAGAATAAAGAGGACTAAAATGTTTGGTATTGGTATTATTAGTTTCCTATATAGTATATCACCCTATTCAGATGCGTAGCAGTGTACTATATGTGACTAATTACGGCGTTTCTCTTTGTAAATGCCAAACTGGCTATTTATTAAAATGTCTTTGTGTTTGTTCCTTTTGGCAATTTGTATATAGCAATTAATTTTTATGGCAAAGTTTGTTAACATTTTCTTTCTCTTGATATGCGTATTCACGTTGCCAATTAGTCAGACAAATTTATCAATTCCATCTACACATCTATGTATGTAGTTATGCGGAACTCGATATTATAACTCGATAATTGTACGTTAATTTCACATTTGTCACAAATTTCAGAAGCAACCCCACATTTACGAGAATACTATATGTTCTAAGCGGGAAGTTGGCATGTGACTATATACTATATACATTGAGTTTGATTGACTTACCTTCTACATCTTAGAACTATAACCATTACAATAGCACCTATAAGAGCTGATATGATTGAAACTATGATTAGGGTGAATGTCCAGCCCAGTTCGCCAGCGGTATCTGCAAGAATAAAGGAATAGGAAGAAATAAATACGTGTAATGAGCATAATAAAACTACAAATGGGTGGGTAGATGAACAGCTGTTGCTGTTGGCCGCTAACTGTTGGCTGTTGGATGTTGGCTTCTGGTTTCGGGCCATGGGCATCCAAGTTTACCAACCGGGCTGTCCAACTCTTGGTGTAATTTTTTATGATTATGCAACTTTTATGGCGCGATAAAGATGATGAATTCATAAAAAGTTATGAATATGAATATGCATGGAAGATGCGGACAGAGATAGCAACAAACACACACACACACACACACACACACACACACTACTATATATTCACACACATACTCGAATACTATATACTATATGCTATATTCTACCCGCGAGGCATAAAAGTGTTTTGGCGTAGCTGTAAAAGGCGCAGTCTCTGAGGAGTGAATACCAAACCGAACGCAAAAATTCGTGAGTCGAGTCAATTAGGCGTCATCAAAAGCTACAGCAGTAATAACAACAACACCAACTAAACAACAACAACAACAACAACAGCACACATGGCAGCTGGCCAGCCAAAGTCTGGCTAAAGAGTGCGATGAACAGGCGATTAAAAATGCCAAAGTGAAATTAAACTAGAGAAGAGAAAAATTAAAAAAAAAAAACAACAAAAAAATGAAAGAAAAGAAGCTCTATGGGCAGCTCGGGCGAAATATGAGCAGAGTGCGGTGGAGCAGAGGGGTGGCAGATGGGGCAGAGGGGCGGAGGGGTGGCCGTGGGGCAGGGCGTCGCTGGCTAGGTGTGTGCTGCACATTTAACGATGCAAAATTAATTACAAAGTTTATTATCTTAACAACTTGATGCTGCCGCTCGTTTCTCGTTTCTCGCCGCTTGACGCTCGCCGTTTGCCGTTCGCCGCTCGGCGGTGACTTAGAATATTTATAGCCAAGTTAAATGAGCGTGCATTTATCAAGGCGAGCAGCGGTACTTGGGCATGGGTATGAGCTCCGTGCACCGGCAATAATTTGGCACAGTGGGCGAGCAGCTTTATATTTAAACACAAGGAACGTTACTTTTAAATCGACAGCTTAAAGTTTATCATTGTTGTTAAGCAACTTGATATCAAAAAAGGAAAAAAACGTTTCGGCAACGTTTTAATGTCAGTTATAAGCACAGTTCCTTAATTTAATGAAAAGCTCAACGAGGACGACGCAATATGCCTTGAAATCTAGTAAATCAAAAAGCAAGAATACATAAAAGATATAAGATTGATAAAAACATCACTCGCAAAAAACTACAGCACATAACTTTCCTATACACAAATTTTTAAATTCTAAAAAAATATAATAAATGGAGGATTTTACAAGAAATCAATAAACTTGTTCAGCTGCTATTACTTTATTATTTTTACTTCTTATCTTTTTTTTTGATAAAAAAATAAATTAAAATTTAATTTAAATCAATATTTAAAGGATGTAGAGTTAAAAATGTGATGAGCAAATATTTAACAGTCGATATTACGGGAATGTCCATAAGGAAGGACTTTTGGCATTAGAACAGTAAAGTCCGTTTGTTAAATTTTATTCTGCAATCTTAATTGCCAACCGACTTATGTTACTTTTCATTAAAAAGCTCTCTAATTCATAAGTAGTAGTAGTAATATTCTAGTATTCTACTATTAAGAATAACCATTTTAGTTCGATTTATAATATATAATCAGGAGAAATGAAATGATGATCAAATCTAGTCTAAGAAGTTTGTTCTATTAAAATGGTATTAAAAAAAAGTTTTTTGACCAAGTTATTCAATTGCAGATATTTGTTTCTCTTCTTTCTTTTAACATTGTAAAGACGAATATACCCTAGAGACTGATTTATAACAGCTCGCATAAAAATTTATCATATTTTTGTTGTTCAAAGATCAATACAAAAATATTTATTGTGTCCCACTGTGCACGGCTTAGAGTGGAGCAAGCAAACAAACACACATTCGTTCGCTTTTTGACCCTTTTCGCTGCTTGGGGCTGGGTTGGTGTTATCACAAAGTGGCCATCTTGTGAACGTGGCTCCCAAAAAGGGGTCGAGCCGACTACGCCGACGATGTGGACGATGTGGACGATGTCGACGACTACGACGAATGCCAAAAGGTTAAATCCAGCAAACAGAAATCAACACGCATATAAATATTTCAGCCTGTTCCGCTGTCTGTGTCATCTCTCGGGCGTTTTATCCGTTGGCTCTGGCTCTGGCTCTGACTCTGTTTGCCATTTGCCGGCAAAAGATAAAAGCTCGCGAAATTGTAGCTGAAATAAACAAAGCGCCACCAACAACAACAGCAGCAACAACAAGAACAACAGACGTAATTTACTCGCTGCTGCTAACTGATGAATGGACTACTAACATTTGCTTGGCTGCTGTCTGAGTGCCTGCCCGGCTAACTGGCATAAAAAATTTGACCTCATTTTGGCTTATAAATTTTAGTTTGCTCCTCGCTAGCTGCCACCCGCTTGCTCGCTTGCTCGCTGGCCCGCTAACCCGCTAGTCCGCTCACTTGCTACCGTTTTAACTTGTTATCTCATTGTCAGTTGCTTAAATATTTATGCGGCTGCTGGTGTTGCCGATGATGGTGTTGCTGGTCCTATAATGAAAGCAAAGGCCATTATGCCATGTTGCCTCTTGTTTTATCTTGCAGCCATTTTGATTGTTGTTGCTGTTGTTGTTGCTGCTCCCTTTCAGTGTCTTCGCCATAATTTAATTCCCCAAAAAAGCTGAGGAGCCAACAACAGCAACAGCAACAACAACAAACTAAAGTTCAAAGCATAATTAATAACCAACCAAAAAAAAAAACAAAAAAAACTAAAAAAGTGTGCGAGTGAGTGAAAAACCATTTTTCGTTTTATATGAAAACTGTGTGCGAATTGAGGAAGCTGCCACGCCCACAGGAAACGCGTTAATAAGCGGGGCGTTCAACGTCGCGTTGTGGCTATTAAAAATGAGAAAAGAAAGATGGGGCCAGCATGTGAGGCGGCTAGTTGGGGCGAGTGTCCAATGGGAAGGCGCCAACTGGCAGGCGTCTGTCTGTTAATGAGAGCAGCTCGCCTAAGACAAACAAGCACTGAAAAACAATTACAACAACCGTAATTACAACAACAATGGCTCTTTAAAATTTGATGACTCATGCTGCGCTGTTGCATGCGCGCACACACACACACACACACACACACATACTCGCATGTATTTCGAATGCTGCTTAACTGTTAATAAATTATTTAGCGCTCAATTATGGCGCAGGTTGCACAAAGATCCTGGACACGCATCCATTATCCAGATGAAGACGATGTGGCGTAATTGTTGTAATGTTGTTCTGCATATCTGAGTACGTGCTTAAATACAAGTTCCTAAAGCCTAGCATAATTGCGATGAAAGAGGGCTCAAAGCCCCGCTCAAGCTAATTATGATTGCAAGTGCTAGAAAAGCCAAGCCCTTCAGCAAGTGGAAATGATATAAGAAGCACAACAAGTCATGGCCAGTCTGGCAAATGTCATAATTTCTAATGTTTTCCATTTCAAATAAATTCTTTAAGATTTGCTCTTCATGGTTTTCAAGCATTTTATGATTTTGTGTGAAAATATTTGGCCTCTCTTTGAATATAAATCGGAAATATTTGCAGGAGTATTAACAACACAGTTTGGTTTGATGTTCTCACGATGGCATATCCAATTGAATAATTGATAAAATAATGTCTATACTTCTAAGTAATACTAATATTATTTATATATATATAATAAATGATGATGATGAACAGTGAACTCAATTAATGGACTAACCATATCAGAAATGAACAGAACAACAATTCTTAGCATTCCAGCGTCAAATAGGTTTCTTAGAATATTTCCTTAAGTTTATTAATAGAAAGTGCCAACTCTTTTAATTAATTACAATTGACAAAGTGTCGAAATTAATTGAACATAAAACTATAAAACGAATGGGGAATGTGTTAAGACTTTGTTATGTTCTTGAATTGCCTTTAAGTTGCGTTTTAATTTAATTCACAAAAAGTATCATCAAGCCTTAATTGTATTCGAGTGTTATTTCCATTTAAATAATAACTTTTTAAAATTGTTTGGAATAGAAAACACAACAGAATTTAACAAATGGTAGACAATTATAATTTAGAGGGAATCAAGTAATGTGAGCTTCTTCGAGAGAAGTTTCTCTGGCTTCGAACCACGACGCAGTCATCATCGCAGAAACATGTTTTTAAATCAAGAGTTCTCATAAAATTAAAATTGTCCAACTCTGGACAGATCCTAAATAAGGAAAAGCACGAACAAAAGTTTTTCTTACAATTTGTTGGAACAGACTTTTTAAGAAAAGAAAAAAATTAGAATAATTAAATTCTGAAGTTCAATTACAAAAAACGAACTCTTACAGAAGGAATTCAACTCAGAATGTAGAGTCAGTTTTGAATAGATGCAGAGATCTGAAAGCTTTAAAGAAGTATAAGGAGTTTTTATTAACCATTACCTCTAGTTGATGTTGCTCTGTTTTTATACCTATCTGTTTTTTTAGAGCCTGCCTCTCAGTAGTCTTTCATTGGAGTAATTACACTCACTGGCATACGCAAATTTCACATGTGGCCATCAGAAGGCTCGTAAATAGTTAAATTACTCTAGAATGGAGCACCCCTCCTAAGTGCACCGAAGATGGTTGGCTCTGACTGCCAAATGGGTTTTGTTTTGGTCTTTAGGGGGAACCCTTGGCACAACAGGTGTGCTGCTCTGGCTGCCAACCACGTTTTTATTAGCCCGAACAGTGGCGATCTATTTTAGTTGCAGTTGCAGTTGCAGCTTCAGCATCAGCTTGTCTGCAGGTTAATTGGCAACTCATTAAAATAATTTCGTGGCAACTGCAACTGAAACTTTAACTTCAACCAAGCGTTGGACATTTGACAGTGCGGTCGGCATTTAAGTTGAAGTTTGTTGCTTGTTGTTTGTAACTGGCTCGTCAATTTTGGCATAGAACATAGCGAGTTCTTGTTTTCTTTGTTTTGTGATTTTCTTGGAACTTTTAGGACTTAACACGAAACACGAAATAACAACAACAGCAAGAAACAATAACAACTTGAGAGTAATGCGCGCACAGCTGCGCTAAAAGTTTTCAGTTTTCAGTTTTCGCTGTTCCAGAGAACTCGATTGCATGTTCGAGTGACAGTCGCAGTCGCAGTTGCAACAGCAGGAGACTGGTGCGCAGCCTCTGTGAGCTGCAAGCACATCCATCAGATACAAATGAGCCCACATTTGGCTGCCGCTGTCGCTCGTTTGAGCGTTTGGGCGTTTTGGTGCCCGCAGATGCAGATGAACGCTGCAGTCTGTCAGCAATTGTAATAATCGATCTGCAAAAAATATGATTGATGGCACATCGGATGCATTGCGAATGAGATTTATGGCCGCTGCTGCAATTGCGAAACTAAAGACAACAGCTTAAATGTATCTAGTACTCGTATCTACAAATATGCATTACACGTATCTCAAACGCTGAAAGCTGTCGCCATTACGAGCATAACAGCACACAGATTGGCCCAACATTTGAATGACATTTATTGGGCATTATCGCATATTTTCTATATGCTAATTTCGACACTTGGAGCAGCATTTGGCAGCCAGCCTCCTTGCCTGCCTGCCTGCCTAGATGCCTGACTGTTCGCCATTATCGGCGGCAGGTGAAGTACACACGAGTACAAGCTGCAAACTCCCAACCTGCTGCCCGTTGGTCTCAGTTTGTGGGCCAAAACGGTTGTAAATCATTAAAATATAAAAATCGCATAGCTGCCATTACTGTTGCCTTTGGCGTTGCAGTTGCAGTTCCAGTTCCAGTTCCAGCAGTTGCATTTGCAGTCGGAATTGCAGCTGAGCGGTCGCATTGTGCCGATTTTGGCAAACTGTCGCGTTGCAGTTGCACTTTTTAATTGCCCATAAAAATGCTGAAAATGAACAACAACAACAACAACAACAATAACAACAGCAACATGATTTCTTGGCGCATTATCTAATGCCAAAATCAGCTCAGGGGGCGGTTCGACAATTTTGTACATTTTGCACATTTTGCACATTTCTGTTTCATTTTGTTGCCACAAACATCGAGCCGAGTGGGTTTGGGGCACGGTTTCGAGTACGAGACGACTGACTACGACTCAATTAACGGGGCACACAATTAAATTAAATGGTCGCATTTGTTTTCAAATTGAGCAATTAAGAAATGATTTAGCGTGCCGTGCCATTTTTGGTTCATTTTTGTTGTCCCCCGTCCCAGTGGGCGACACAATTCCAAATTTGATTTAAAGTAATTAATTAATTGAGTTTGGCAAATGTTTGGGATTAGTCAGCCAAGGCATTAGGCATTAGGCGTGACAAAGTAGCGTTAGCCTTAAGCTCATCTATAAAGACACCCAAGTACTGGTTTTTAATGAGATTTTCTCCGTATGCTGGCAGTAGTGACAAAACGAGTGATTGTGCATATTTAATTGAAAAATTTAGCTAAATAATTGCTGTATTTATCAAAAATCGCCATCGTTGCGTTTAAGTTGGAGATATGTTTGGTTTAAAACATTTGTTGGAGAAATTTTACAAAATTCAATCCAAAATGGTTAAATAATTACATTTTGAATGAATTATTTTCCAAATAAGAAGCATAGCCAGTCAAACAACGTATGTATATATTTATTTAATAAATAATGTGTCCTCTCTATGGAAGGAGCATTCAGAATACACAAGAAGGATATCGAAGATGCCGTTGCAGTTAGTCTCTTATTTCCTCGCTCAATATCTTTGCAGAGTTTCAGCTTGCATCTCTAAAATTCTCAAGACACAAACATTTTGAACAAAAGAGTTCGCTCCCTGTACTAAAACTAAATGTGGAAAGTAAAATTAATTGTTTTCAAAATTCAATAACATTGCCTGATCTTACTATATGCGTGGGAAGTTATCGAAATTATTTAATATTAACCAATTCAGGAAGCCTGTTTTTCAAATAGATTTCGTTACTACTTATAAGGGAACTGATTTTTGTTGTTGAATAAAAGACATGGAATATTTATTTGATAGAAAGATAATGAAAATATTAAGGATGACATAAAACTACACAGACATAAGTCTTCTCAGTCGAAATGGAAATCTATGACCGATTTATTTTGAACAAAAAACAAACATTTTTATTGATTTACGAGGAAGAAAAAATAAAATAAAACAAAATAAAACTGAGAAATTTACATATACATACATAAGTCTTATCAGGATTGGTGGAGGGCCCTTCTGTTGAATTGTTTTCGATTCTTCAACAGACCTACTTTTTTTTTCATTCTACAATTTTAAGTTATTTTTATTTTATTCAAAACAATTAGCAGAAAAGTAATGTTAAAGTTGTGGACATTTTTGGATATTTTCAAAGACTTGTAATTTCGGGCTATATTGTGTTAAGTGGCTTACGAGGCCTAGTTATAGGGATTCTTTTTTTTTGCAAAGAAGAATTTCAAAAGAATTTTTAATTGGTTTTAAGTATAGCATTGGATACTATAAATAATGTAAACTTTTTGTTTTTCATTAATCATCTCGTAGTTACGTTTAAAGCTGTCATAACTAGTGCTTGATAAACGACAGCTGTGGGTCAAGGGTTATCAGCCACACACACACACACATACACATGCATACCTTGAACATGTGGCAAAATTTAGTTGACAACCAAAAGGCAACAACGAATAAAAAGGAAGAAAATTAAATGACAAATTAAATAATGTCAGCAGCGCGTTGGAAGCGAAAGGTTGAAGCCATAAAAATAAGGGTCTGGTTTTTTTTCGGCACACAGCTATGTCACAAAAGTCAATATAATAAATTACACGAGGACGGTGGTGATAATCAAATGAACAACAGCAGCAGCGACAACAACAACAACAACAACAATAAGTGCAACATGCGTTGAGCAATTCTTCAGCGGCATTTCTTCCGTTGTCGTTGTCATTGTCATTGTTTGTGTTGTTGTTGTTGCTGTTGCTGCTGTTGTAATTTTGAGTTGGCCAAGCAAACCGAAAGTCGTTAAGAGACGCACAACATTTTTGCAGCGCCTGCAAATGTCAGCGAGTCGAATGGGGCTAAAGGCTTCTGGCCGCTCCGTGTGGCAGGCGAGTGAAATAAAAATTAAATTGAATGCGCAAACGCGGCGACAGCGACAGGACCCCCAGCGGCGGCGCCACCAGATACCAGAGATACAGATACCGATGCCGATGTCGATGCTGATGCTGATGGCGATGGCAATGCCTTGCGTATGCGGCGAATGCCGAAAATTTCAACAGAAGTTCAACGATGGCGACAATTTCACGTGAAATTGCCAACGAGAGAAAAAAAACAAACACAATAACATATATGTACATATTACACATACATAGAAGTATATGTATGTATGTATGTTTGTAAACATAATATGTGTGAGATATATAGGAGTATATAGTCGGCGCAGACGATTGCGTTGAACTTGGCGGCTTGGCACTTGACTGGAGCAGAGGGCTGAGGCCATTTGGGACCCGACTTGAGCTTTGTTTGCACTTCAGTTAATTACATGGAGAGGTAAGAGAGAGAGAGAGGTAGAACAGCAACAACAACAACCGTTGGCTAATTTTTCGGTTGTTTGTAATTTGTTGTTGCAGGCAAGTTTCAGCTGTTGGCAAGTTCGCTGAACCCGCCGGCTGTCCCAAGAATTGCAAGTGAGTAATTTGTGTGGCATCATTAGCGCATTTCGCAGCGAAATCCTTTCTGGATTGCCATAAAACGCACTGCCAGGGTAGCCAATTTCAATGTATTTTGTTTCCGATTGGGCCACAAATTGAGGGAGATGTAAGAAATTGAGAAACAAAGATGATTACAATTTTTGCAAATTATTTAAATTAAACGAGCAAAGAATCAGAAAAGTCACATGATATTAATAAAATCTTCGTTTTTGATCGAAAAAATATTGCTTTAAAAATATGAAGAATTAGTAAAGTGGCTTTAAATGTGAGTCACTCAATTCGATTGTTATTATAAGCTAGAACTTTATAAATATCAGAAAATAACACAAGCAAAGTTTGGAGCCATCAGCTCTTATTGCCTTCGAAATAGAAATGTTCATACAGACAGACGTTTTCTAAATGTTAATGTTCCTTTCAAGTAAAAAACAAATCGGTCTTAATTAGTCGCAAAAGTGTAATTTATGCTCAAATATTGAAGCAAGTAAAACATTTATTTATGATAGCTATAAAAATTCTGAAGTTCAATTAAGGATGGATTTGCAAGTGAACTAATATCGCTAATATTAATATATTTACATCTTAGTCGCAAAAGTGTAATTTTTTATACTTAAATATTGAAGAAAATAAAACATTTAAATTACCGTATTGCCATAGCTACATATATAAATTCTGAAGTATGGATTTTGAGCTAACATTGCTAAAACCAAATGGTAATCTCTAAGAATAAGAATATGAATACAAAATAAACTAAACTAGCTTGGGGGTTTTTTTGTGTGTTTTGTAAAACAACTACTCCATAAGGGGATACGATTTTGAAACTTTGTTCCTCTTCAACAGCTTTTGGCAACACTCAAAAGTTGCCAACACTGTGCAGCCGTCGGGGGGCAACTCTGCACCCCAGTCGGCAGTCAGCGCGGCCATAGAACAGTAAGCTACTGCAGCAGCAATTACTCGCAATTAAGCGAATTGAGTCGTTAAACAGTAACCGACAGAAACTCATGTAAATGCATTTGAATCGAATGCTTGTGAACTGCGCTCTCGGCCATTGTCTGCCCTTTGTGGGCAAGTGTGTGCATGAGTGTTTGTATATGTATATGTATGAGTGTGTGTGTGTATGTGCCGTGTGT
Source organism: Scaptodrosophila lebanonensis (assembly GCF_003285725.1). Classification (NCBI taxonomy): domain Eukaryota; kingdom Metazoa; phylum Arthropoda; class Insecta; order Diptera; family Drosophilidae; genus Scaptodrosophila; species Scaptodrosophila lebanonensis. Next base: position 10,234,407 of record NW_022060742.1, on the reverse strand, counting down.
GTGTGTGTGTATCGGGTACACCTTTTTGGTCTAATTAAGCGCCACAATTAAGTGCAAATGCGCACATGCACATTGTGTTTGTAATGTGTACCGTAATTACGCACTGAATGAGTCCGTACCGTCCGTATTGCAGGTTCACCCAATGGAAACCAGGCGCCGCACAGTGGTTCACAATCAATCTTTTCATTAATAAATTAAAATAAATAAATGAATAGATTTAAATAAAAAAAATTAATTACTTCATCTAGTTTTAATCACAAAAATGTTGTAAAAAGATGAATTTTCATTATTCATTCAATTTATTTCAATAAATAATTCAAAAAAAGATAACAGGTATGCAGATTTGTGATATAATAATTGATCGGCCGCCATTGAGTTTACAGAGTTATTCAGAAATTCTTTCAAAATCGATTTGAATAAAATACTAGTCGTTAAAGTAGGGAAGGTTTCGTGAAGAAGTTTCCTGCTAAGGTCGAATATCAAAGACTGTTAAGATATTATTAATGGTTGAATAAAATTTAGAAACTGCGAAAACAAATTTTTCAACAATTGGTGTTGTTGTGTAGAATACAATTGTAGCATAAATTACTAATTAGCTTTTTAAATGAACATTAGCAACGAAAATCTGGAATATATACTATTATTGCAACATAATAGTTAAAATTTATTTACAATTTTGATAAAATTGTGCATTGAATCCAAAGCAAAGAGTTTGTAATATACTTTAAATTATTTTCAAATCAAAAATAAAGAAAAGTAATTGTGAAATGGAAAACTTTCGAATTTAACCCATTTTCAAAGACTGGCAAACCACAGTTCGGCCGCATTTAAGGCAATTGCGAGTATTTTTTCAATGTTTTACATAAATTGTTCAGGCGAACACGCTGCTGGAGTTGGAGTCGGAGTCGGAGCCGGAGTTAGAGCCGGCGAAATGCTACAACTGTTAATTTGTGGTCAATACCACACGCCGGTTTTACATTTCCACATTGCTGGTTGTACGAGCATTTGTTGTTCTTCAGGGCTCGGTTTGCGTTTGAGTTTGAAATTACCTTTTGGCAGGTGAGCGCCTGGTATGGCTACTGTGGCAATCATTAGTGTTGTTTATTCAGTTTGGACCAACACTTTTAATGACTTAATTTTACCGCAGAAACACATAGAAAAAAGGGCCAGCAATTGAATGTAATTTAATGATTGGTGCCTACATAGGGGGAGATGCGATGATGGAACATTATCACTTCTCTATGTGTAACAATAAGGGCATTGGAATGCTGAGAACAGTTGCTCATTTACAAGAACTAACGAGATTCTATGATTTCGGTGATATCAGCTTTCAGTCAATTAAATACTCATTTTCGACACGAATACGCTCTAACGGGCCCTTTCGCTCCCATTTAATGCATATTACAAACGCCCAAAGTTATCTGAGAATCGAGCTAAAGACATTCAATAAATTATTTAGCTTTTTGTTGTATAAGAGCAGTTATATGCCAACAAATCGAAACACCTACTAGTTGTATACATATTTAGAGTAATGGCGAATGGTATGTTCATGGTTCAAGACCTCAGGGTGGCTGCAATAGAGGACCTAATTGACTTTTTCTTCACAATATACAACAACCCAGCTAGACAGGTATGACCAGGTTTATTATTATTGAATTTATCTTTTTTTAGAAACCTACTACCTAAAGTTAATTTTATTCAATAAAAATTTAACGGAACTCTTTTGATCCTTCAAATCAAATGAAATATTCATTACAATATTGTTGTGTGATCCGCTTTTTTTATAGTTTCGGTTTCTTTGTTTCTACTTTCGCTCACAATTCTACTTAGTCTTAATATCATATTTGGAACCAGTTTCGTGAGGCTCCAAACAAAAAACATTTAAATTTCATCAAAATAGTTTTAATATTAAAGATAGAAGTTTGGTTCAAAAAGCATTAAATTTAAAGAACTAACATGTTTTTGTCTTAAAAAATATTAATCTACAAGTAGTAATCATCAACTTCGATTTAAGAGCAAATGTATTAATTTTAAGCGCTTTAGGTTCATGAATCTTAGATTGTAAATTAAATTTTGAGAGTCTTGAAAATACAAATTGAAGTCAACAATTATGTGAAATTCGTATACTAAATAAAAAATTAATGGTATTTTTTATGGTTGATTAAGAACAGTAGATGCTTCTCAGAAATTGTAGCTTCACACAAATCCAATAAATATAATAATATTGGTTTTTTTTAACTATATTTAAACTTCTTATATGACGAAATGAATGGTTAATTAACAATGGTAGATGCTTCTCAGAAGCTGTGGCTTCACACAAATCTAAAGCGGTCAAAAGAGTTAAAAGTTATTTTTTTGCACGATAAGATCTTCAAAACTTTCCATGCCTTACCATACTTTTTTTTCGATCGATCATGCCTACAAATAAACATGTATGTATAAGTTCTTCTAAACTCAAGTGTAGCTTAAGGAAGCGTTTATCGCACTTCTACGAACCTGACAGTTCTCAATATTTATTTAATGATGAACACTCCCTGCAGCGTTCAAGTCATCGTCCCCTTAAGCTAATTACAATATTTCTTTGCTCTGCTTTAAGTAGAAGATTAGAGGAACTTTTTTCTAACCTGTTTGCGGTGGAATGACGAGCGAAAGTTTATTTGTTTGTTTGTTTGAGTGAAAAACCTAAATGACACTTTTTATCTAGACCAGATGTATGGGCAACCTGTCAACAACATAAAAATTGATCATTTTCTGCTTTGTATCTGTAAGATGCTTGAATTTTAAATGAGCTATCTATTGTACCTCAAGAGGTCGGCACATAATGCGCGCTCTCCTCTAACGATCTAACAAAAGTCAATGTCAACTCATTTCGAGAAGGAAAACAGTAAAGGCGACGACAATCAACAGAGAATTACACAAAACATTTATCACCCGCCATTAAAAGGCAGGAACTAGCGGTTACCTGCGAGCCCGGCCCTCGCCTACCTGCCACAAAAGGACAAAAGGTGAAATGTTTGCTTAGTACGCGTGTGATAAGTCTAATGAGCAGCGCGTATTGGAACTCTGCCCCTGATAACGATCTGTTGGTCGATCGTTTGGTGGCTGGTCGGCTGCTTGGTCGCTCGATCGCCCGATCGCCCGATCAGTTGGCGACTGGCATATAAAATGTTGTCACCTCTTTCACAGCCACAGAAGGGAATGACATTTCAATTTCAATTTGGGCAACAGTCCGAGCTATGCGACAAAAGTTCTTTGGCTGCCGCTTTAAAAGGTTTTTTTTCCAAAGAAATAATGCCCAAGACATAAAATTCAATTAAGACATTTGAATCGCAGAAAACGAAAGAAAAGCCTAACAAATGAGGTGCTGGCTGTGTTGCCCAAGAGGCGACGATGAAGACGACGACGGCTCTGAGAGAAAAATATGTAAGAAATATGCATGAGTGCATAATTCAGCTTCTAAATAATTACATAAATGTTTAGTAGATAATTTGTTGGCATTGTTATGCAAATTCAGTTAACACGAAAAAACGAACGGTTTAGGAAAAAGCCGCCAACACACACCAACGTGCAGCTGGCGCTCATAATTGAGACATTTGGCTTCGCCACCGAACCATGTACAAGACTCTGTATGTACGCAAGAATGCTGATACAGCATTGTCTCGATAATGGGGACAATCGAAATTAACAGCCTATTACATATTGCCAAATCGTTTGTGTTTCCAATATGACAAAAAAAAATTTCATTTCATATATATTCCAACTAATCCTAATAGATTTCTTAATAACGGATATTATAGTTATTTTTTAAATAATTTAGTTGCATTAAAAATAAGTTAACACAAAACATGGCGTTCTAATATTGTTAGAAGACATCTTAGATGAACAAATATTTTTTAAACCCCAAATCCATATACTTTTCCATGGCAATATTGTAGCCGCAGAAGATTAAATCGGTAGATCATCATCTTGAGCCTTATTTATAAATTTTTTTAATAAATATTTTTTGTAGAAATTAATAGTTTGCTTTATTAAAAAAATATTGGCTTGCAGGACAAGACACAGCCGCGAGAAATTCATAGTTTCTGGATGCTACAACTGAAAAAAAAAACTATTTCTATAATAACATCGTTTTGTAAATATACGAGTAAAAAATGTAGTTAAAATATTTGCAAAAGAAGCAATTGTGTCTTAAACGTCCACAAATAAAGAGTGTCCGAATCACCGCCTCGCCTGAGCTAGCGAATATCGAGTCGAGTTTCTTTAACTTTCACTGTACTTTATTAAATATTTGTATGCAAATCTCACGGCAACATTTTTTGTTTCCATCCGTTCGAAATACAAATACAAATCGTATTTTTCTTAAGAACGTCGTCGGCTCACTTCTTTTGCATTCATTGAGACTTTTGCATATTAAATGAGTATTAAAAGACCATTGTGGTTATATGAAGTTGTTGTTGTTGTTATGTTGCTGCTGCGCTGCTGCTGGCATTATTAATAACTTATATGTAGATTTGATTTTAGTTTTTTTGCCTCTTGGAACTGCTGCTCTTGACAAATGGAAATCTATTGTCTGTCCCTGTTTTACACGCACGGTGATTCGTTGGTTGGCACAGCGAACGATTTTAATTTGCTTTGCTCCTCCTTTTCACCAATTCCGAAGCGGCCGATCTCTATCATCTGGTAATGCCTAATTTATGTGGCAACTCTGGCAGCCGGCGTTAATTTATGCACGCGACTTAAGTGATATTCCCCGGTCCCCTTTAAACGCAGTCGTATCATTTTTCACAGTCCCTACAACGGTTTCGAACGCTCCTCACTCCCCGCCCTACTGGCTTTTCCTCTTGCCAGTTCCAGTAAGTAGAAGCGTGTTAATGCACTAATTGTTTGGGGCAATTAATCAATGTTTATGTAACTAACTTTGTTAGCGGCATGTGGGAAAAGTTTCATGCCTGAAATTCTGGGCATATAAATAATAATTTACATTACGGCCGACGCCCGACTTGGCCCCGAAATGATGCCTTTTCGGTGTTGGTGTTTCTTTCTGTGTGTGTCACCAGCAACGCGTGTGAGCGCCAAATGGAAAATTGAATTTTCCTACATTCTTAGCATAATTGAATCTATGTTGTTTTTTTTTTTTGTTTTGTTGGCAGCCAACAGATTTTGGCTTTTACTTGCATTGATTTTTCTGGCCTTACGCCAAAAGAAGGGCCCTGAAAAAATCAGGAAACAAATTTGGCTGAAATGCAAGAACTCGGAGAAAACGCAAAAAAGTTGGCTGTAAGTTCGTTTGTAAATACGATTACTGAGATGACAAAAAAAGGAAGGACAATGGTAGCAACTAAATAGCGCAGTGAGTGCCAAGAAACCGTTGCAAATTGAATTTCCCTACAACATAGCTCATATATTTATGCTAAAAATGCAATTTAAATATTGTCACGACTGTCATTATTTATATCGCGTAAGGAAGGCGTCAAGGAGATTGAATTCAGAAATATAATCACATTTGCAACCCAAAAGAAATTGTGCCACAAGAGTTACAATTTTTAGAATACCTTTAAGAGTATTCCAATAATTCGTATATACCTTTAAATAAACTTTTAACTGCTTTGCTCCAATATAATGTTTCCAGAATAAATTTCTGAATAACTCCGAACCCAGAACCTGATATATAAGACCTTACAAAGATAGCTTATTAGGATAACTTCTGATTATTTAGAAGCTAATTCTGCCATCTTATTGGCGCAATCAAGCAACCAACATAAGCAAGAAAGGTATATTCATGTCTATATTAGTATAATCGTATAAAATACAAATTACAACCAGATGGGTCCATTTAAGCAGCGCGCTTATAACGAATCGGTTATTGTTCTCCTAGGTAGATAATTGTGCGGGATAGTGATTAAGTTAAAATTTTATGTTTACGACTATGGAAAATGTTGCAGAATTGTTGTTGAGGAGTCAACCCTATCGAGAATGCAATTAACCCATGAAAGTTGTCCCTCCCTCTTTACTAGCGACGATAACATCGGAGAAGTAGGAAAGTAGCAAAATCTCTCAACATCTCTTATGCATCGACTCAAGACATTATTTTCGATGTTTTGGGAATAAAACACATTCCAGCCTAATTGTGACAGAATTTTTGGCCAATCGCGCTATTAATCGATGTTATTTGCTGAAGGAATAAAAGGCCATCAAAGGGTATATATACTTATAAATATATATTGTGTACGAGTATATGTCAAGTTTAAATAAAGTTGGCAAACTTGTATTAGCTCAAAAGCTCAAAGAAGTCGATAGTACAGATTTGTATTAAAATACATTAAAATGTTAATTTATTTAACAAGTGCGGGTCAAATTTAATCAGATGGTATATTAAACTACTCCACTACGTATGTAACTAACTATCTTTTAAGCTTTCTCTTCAAGTGGGTTTTTTTTTGTATTTTCTGTCCACACTATTTTTCAAATGTTTAATAATTTGTTTGTTTGTAATTGTTTAAATGTTCTGCTTTGAACCTTTCTTAAATCCTTCTCAATTTGAAAATCAATAATCACATTGCCATTCATACACCTTATGGTTCCTTTCTTATAAGAATTTGTGCTGGAACTTAATCATCAAGGAGCATTAAAAAAAAGCAATTAAATAAATAAACAATAGTATAAGTTTGCTCGTACATTTCCATTTCCATTTACATAGACATGTCCTGACAACTTCTACTTCGGCTTTTGGCTTAACTTAAAAAAAAGTGTAAATTTTCCAATGCACTCTGGCAAAAATATTTCGAAGCCTTCAATTGACAGCTATTTGGCATAAACCCACAAAGTCGCATGTGTTTGTTAACCTTTGAAGTAACCTCGCGTTGTTGCAACTTTCTCGACGTACCAATTTCAATTTCCAGGCAGCTTGAACGACGACACGCGACCCGCGACCTCTGACCCGCGATTGGCATACGGGGCCTTTGCCCTGACGCCACAATTCTTGCACCGAACGAAGAGCAAAAACTTTGGCAGGCGGGTGACAAATGGAAGTATTTTCGGGCCGCAGCGGTGGGCGCTGTGGGCGCCATGGGCGTGCCAAGGAGCATATTTTACAATATTTATTGCTTAGGCCAAACTTTTTGCCAAGTTGAATTTTAATTAGTTTTGTATATTTGCCTTTTGCATTCGCATTTCTATACCCTCCCCAATGCGGAAGGGAAATTGCGAACTTTGTCCAAATACGTAAGGATGTATGTACTATACTATATATAAATCTTTTGTTAGCTGTTGTTGACTGTTTTTTTTTTTTTTTTTGATTTTTTTGGTGCAACCACCGAACCACCCACGCCAGCGCCTTAATTTGTGTCGCGAACTTTGTGAAGAAAGCAATTAACGCAAAAGTTGCGCCAATCGAAAATAAGAAAATGGCGTCGTTTGTTCTTTGGTTAGCATAATAAACAAGCAAAAAGTGCTTGGCTCTGATTCAATAAAAATTCAAATGTGCCATGCTTAACCCAAGGCTGCCCATGGCTACGAATATGACGAGCGCATTAATTGGTGCAGAAAGCTGCTTTGTTGTCAACTTTTTAATGTTTAGCCATAATCTAGATACAACATTTTAATGTTTAATTTATAGGCTGGCGTTCGCCGGGAATTTATAATAACGCACATTGGTATTCCGTACACTGAGAGCACAAATCTAAGCATATAATTTCAAAATTAATATCTAGTCAAGATAAGTTCTTCCAAATCCACCAAAATAAAAATCTTGAAAAATTGCACGAATATTTTCCGTTGTTTACTAAAGTTTTTCTTTGTTTTAAAAGTTGCAATAAACAGAAGGTATTTGTTCGAACCCGCATTTCCAGTCCAGTCAGATATTATTGGAATTTCTCAAGGGCGAGCCAAACTACTGAATTTTTAGCTCTCACTAGATATTGTGATATACTTTTCGAACTAAAGCTTCTCAGAGAAATATTCATTTATTTGATTTATTAGTTATTTTAAGCCCAAGCAAGTTCTGAATTAAATTAAGTAAAAAATCTTTAGCAAGTTTATCGATATATAGGATTGGTTTAATAGAGCTTCTTCTATAACATAATGATTGGAACAGTTAGTTTGTTTCACACAAGCTTGTCTCATTTGGCAGCAAAGAAAATTAAAATAATCTTTAGAGATAAATGTTATTCAAATGATTTAAATTATGGCTAATCCGAAATCGTTAAAAACATTCTTGCAAATAATTTAATATAATTTAATACAATAATATAAGTAGATCGAAATTTACTTAATAATGTGCAGATTGGGATTCATTTTCTACTTATAACCTGAAATATGACGTTGAGAAGTCCTCTTCGAGATTCTATCCGAATTCTCCATTTGATTAACATTGAATAAACAAAAATTGTGGCCTAATAGATTTTTTCTCACAGTGCACATATATGCACATTGAGAGAGACGGCCAACACCAACTATCAGCTAGTTGGTGGTTTATTTTTGGCAGTCTGTCCAAGTGTATGCCAAACTATCGAAAAATGCATAAACACACCCAGGCGTGTGCAGATGTAGGGAAAGGCGTCCAATCAACGCCCCCCCTACGCGCTGGAATGGAAATCGCTGCTCTCGACTGATAATTTATGTGGCACATTAGGCAGGCGATATGCTAGATGGCATATTTCATTTAATTTTCTTGTAGGCCAACTTAGGCATACATATATGTGTACAAGTATGTGTGTGTATGTATATGGATGGATGTATTTGTTGTGGCTCGTCATAAACTTGTTTACACTTTACACCAAACTGAGCAAATAAGAGGCAACTTAATGTCGCCTAAAGACCACAATAAAAGACAATTAAACAAACAAGGCGCATCGTAAAAACACGTAACTATAACTCCATGTCTATACTCGTATATACTATATGTGGTTTTACTGTTGCTGTTTCTGATCCATATCGTTATGCAAATGCAAAACCTTACAGAAATGTGGTTACATTTGTGAAACTTCCCGCTTCACTCCCCTTCTATAAACTCTATCATCGACTTGAAAAGTCAACAGTTACTATACTTGAGGGTTTATCTATGCGATGCGTCGTCTAATCAAAAATTAAACAGTAGAACATTTGGGGTACGGCAGCGAGTCATAAAATAATTATGAACAAGGGGGCAGACCCTGCCAATGGAGAATGTCGTCGTCGTCGTCGTCACACTCGAGGAATAGTCGCAAGAGTCGTAAAAATATTTCGAATTAGTCAAACATTAGGTGTTACAGTAAACATGGCCAGAGTCGAACAGCAGCTCGACCCACAGTCTGCTAGATATGACCATGCGATTATACGACTATATGGCGATACCTACAGCTATACGTGTCCAAATAGTGTACTCCTCGTATGTGGGTAACGTGAAGCTTGTACCCCTTGTGCTTGCCTTTCTTCGCCGCCAACATTATCTGTCTTCGTCGTCATTTTCAGTTCATAAAATTTTAATGCTCTTCTGGCCAAAACTCGCGTGCATTTTATGAGCTGGCTGCAGCAAAGCGGCGGCAGCTTAGGGTTAATAAAACAACGAGCAATCGCCTCAAGAATGAACGTTGAACGTTGACGGCCCACACCTGTTTACGTGTGTTTTGTTGTTATTACTGTTGTGCAGAAATTAGAAAATTCTACGGTGGCTTAGCCTGGCATTGGACACGATTCAGGCATTAATGGCTGGAAAATGCTATTTCGGCTTCTCTTTTCTATTGTAATTTATAATTTATTTGATTGCACGTCAGATGTTTATGCAATCCCAACTTTAACTTCAAATACTTTCATGGAAATTAAACAGCAGCATTTAATTTTAATGGCTCCTCGTCGGCTAGAAAGCTCTGCTTAGGCTTAACATACATATGTATCTGCATATACTATACTATAAATGCAAGTCGCCGCGCATGCGCTGCTTTTTATGACTCTGCATTTCACCTACATTTTAATTTAATTTGTGATGTACATTTCCAATTGCAGGCTACACCGCTCCGAGGTGTCGACTCAATGGGTTGAATGGGTAGAAAGTCCGCTACACGATCGTAAAAATACGTATTTGTAAAGTTTTGTGAGCGGAATTTCGAGCAGTGTTTGGAAGCTTTTGAAAAGCCCGACATCCGAAAGCAAAGTTAGAGTGTCCGCTTTGGGTAAGAATACAAATTCGAGAACGAGCACAGAGTTTACGACAACTCATAATGTATTTACAAAATTGTCAAACAAAGCAGAAAATCAATATAAAACAATAATAAAGAATTTTCAAAAAACCTAACCCTAATTGTAGGTTTTTTTCTATAAATTCCTAAGATATTAATAATTTGTGTAAGTATAGTAATAGTTTACTGAAAATAGTATATTAAATTATTTTATTAAATTACAGTTAATGACACGAAGAAACTAGATTTTTTAAAAATACTATTGCCATTGAATTTCAATAATGAGTTACTATTTGTTCAACAAAAAGTTTTTAGATAAAATGCGTTAAGAAGAAAGATCAAGTCTCAAATCTGATCTAAAAAGAATCATCTCAGTTAGAGACAAAAGAAGGCTCTCCGTTGGCTTAAAATCAATTTTCGATACACGGTTCATACCCTACCCCCTCCTCTTATATATTTTTATTATATTTATTAGTCGCGTCTTTAGTCCTAGCAGCTAATACGTTTTTTGTTTATAATAAATAATTATTCGTAATATTTTCATAATAAATAATTATAATAACAATTAAGCTCAATTGATCCTTTTTCTTATTTTGTAAAAAGAAGCTAATTGTTTCGCAATAGTTTGATTATTTTCAATAAGTTTTATTTTCCAGTGAATACTTCTTTGGCTTACGCTTTAAAAGTCTGGAACATATATTCAATAAAAATTGCCATAAATTCAGGACCCTATTGTTTGAATTTTTAAAACTGTAACAAGATTTTTCTCTTATCTGTTTTAAGCGCCTAAAGCGTCTTTAAAGCTAAGAGCGCTCTTCCTTAGGGCGATTTATTCACTTGCAGTGCGAAATATATGTATGTATAGTACTTGCATATATACTTGTATATTTTCAGAGTTTCTTCCATGCCTGACCTCATCCACGAAATCAGAGCGATTCGCCGAGATTCCAGGTAGTAAGAAGCACAGCACAAGTTATGAAGTGCTTCGACATCGCCCCTTAACTTAATGCCAACTGACGCACATAATTATACGCTCATGGCTTTTCAATTACACGAAATTTATGAGCATTTCTCGAATGCTCACGGCTCATTAGTAAATTAGATTTTTTGTTGTTCGCTACTAAAAATAAACGCCCACTTGGTTGTCTGCATTTTGGTCGGTTGGTCGGATGGACGGTTGGACGGCTTGTCGGATATTTCGGCCTCGTTGTCGCCCATTTGGAGCAACTCCCCAGTGTATTTCGTAGGCAGTCGATGGCGGTTGGCAGCTTTTCAAAGAATTTGTCGCCTCGGTGCAAAATTTCGGAAATTCTCTCCCGCATTCTCACATTGAAAATGAAGTAAAGAATAAACGTTTGAGTTGATGCGATGCTAATGAGCTGCCTGAGCAGATTTGTGGAGGGGCCAGTGCACAAGAAATTGATTTTTAATTTTCCACTAAATGCAGAGAAAATGTCTGCCTGGCTGCCGGCCCGGTTGGCTGCAGTTCCTGGGCGGTGGAAAGCCGAACCGAAAAAATAAGCAAAGCAAAGCATAGGCAGGAAAACCAAACAGGCACATGTTTATGTTTGGGAAGGAAAACTGCGTCTAAGATTTCCTTTGATGTTGTCGCCGCCGCGTCAAGTCGCTCCGATAGTGCAACAAAGAAAATGTTTGGCCGCGTCTGGATTTCTTTTTGCGATGGCGTTGGCGTTGTCTGTATGTGTGTGTGTATGTGTGTATATGTGTGCGTTGGTGTGTGTGTGTGTGTGTGTCATGTTGCGTCTCTTTGATCTTCTGCCCCTGCCTCGTATTTGCCACGCTTCCGTCTCACTTCATTTCATTTCATTTGATTTCGTTTCGTTTAGTTTTGTTGTTTGTTTATTTGTGGCATGTTGTTGGCTGTGCTCGGCTTGAGCGTCGCTTCAATAATTATAATTAGCAGCCAACGAGCAGGCAAAAAACGCATAAATTGTAATTAAAAAGTGAAACTATTTTAATCAACATTTCAGCAATTCTATTATATGTACCGAGTAGGTCCTGTTCAGAGCTAACTTTGTGGTTGCGGCTTGGCGCCCGCATAAAGGCAAACATTTAGCAGCTGTGTGTGGTCCGCCATTCACCAGTCATGGAACTGGTTGCCACGCACAAGGGCGTCCCCCCATCGTCCTCATCTTCATCATCATCATCATCACAATCACCATTACTGAGCTGAGCAGAGCAGCCGCAATAATTGATTAAAAAAAGAACACAAAGCAGCGCAAGATGCAGCGAAATAATGTTGAAGGCACCACAGACGTCGCCACAATAAAAATGCAAAATGTAAACAAAGTTAAAAATATTATGAGGCATCCCCTGCACTGCCAACAACACAAATAATAACAACAGCAACAGCAACAGCAACAACAACAACAGCATCAGCACGATCTCCATCTTCATCACACGCCCACACACACCAATCGCTGCAATATTTCACAAAACGCTTGCGCTCGAGTAATAATAATTTTTTCGATCTGTTAAAGACTGTCTCGGCCCGGCTCGGCCCGCTGGCCAATTCCCATCGCCCATCGCCCATCGCCCCAGGTCCAGCGCTTGTTTATTTTTTACCATTCTGCCATTTGTTTGCACTCCCTCCCTCTAGCTACATACACTCGTATATATAGTATGTATATACATATATATATAGTAGTGCAGTATAGTATGGGGAGCAGATAGTAAAAGCGACAAAACATCGCACAATGCCCACATAATAGACGAAGAACTTTAAATCTCCGAACCGAAATGAACAAACGAAGCAGAAATTATTATGAAAATTCCATGAAAATGGCAAATATGTTACGCCAGAGCCCCTTCCACCCGCATATACTACTCCTATATATATATATACATATATATTTTTGTGTGCATGTTTACTTTTTATGGCTTTAGGCACAGTGCGTTTCCACAATTATACGAGCGAGTGAAAAGCAGAGAAGCAGAATGAAGAAGGAAAAACAATTCAAACAAAGCTACAAAACATGAGAAGAATTCACTCATTTCCGTTTACAATTTTGATTTTTCCAAACAGACCAAAACAAAAAAACAAAAACAAAAACAACAACAAAACTCGACGCCTTGCATCACAACGTTATGAACAAAAATTCATTGTGGTTTTGCATAAATTTTACAACTTGCGGATTTTTCTTGCAACCAACAAAAGGTTAACCAACTACCACGAACCCCCCTCCCTGTCCCTCTCTCTACCACTCTCCCTTGGATTTATGTAGCTGTGGACGTCATTATTGAGAGATGCGTGAGTTGGGAGTGGAAAAGGGTTTACATTTGTTTCCGCAACTGGCAAAATAACCAAAGACATTCCAACAAAATGCGTAATCTGAAACTTAGTCAGGGGTCTACTTGTATAAGCATTTTTGCTAAGAATGTCAGATAATAAATATTAAGAGTACTCGCAGTATGTCAATAAATGCATAAATTATTTTACTTATCTCAACTATTTTACTATGGGAAGGTTTTAATGTTTTTAGTCTCATGATTTGCTTTTACTGCCTTAGTGGAAAGTGGAGGATATAAAGGCTATTGTTTGCTCTACTTCTAGTAAGAAATATAACAAAATAACGTACTTTCGCCGACAAGTATACCTTGGCCAGATCTACACTTAATTATAAACAACAAACATTTAGAGATCCCAAAAATCGTATAACAATTTTAAGTATATTTATGTTAAATCATCCACTAACTCCAAAAACAGCAATACACAAAAAAAATTAAAAAAAAAAAACAGAAACAGAAAAATATATTTTTAAAAGGTTTGCTTGAAAGTGTTTTGTTATAAATGGATTACTTTTTAATCGGAAGATTTGTTAAGCCCTTTTCAAGAATAAATTGTCTTCAATTTTGAGTTTATTTCTAATCTCGAAAATGTATAGTATTTATTATAAAAAAAGTAATCAGATTCAGATAGAACTAGAAATGAGTTAACATCGGTGTAAGAAAATTCATAGAGAATTTAAAACCAATGTTTTTGTTGCAAGTTATTCACAATAAGATGAGAATTCGCTGTGATTTGTGTGTGAAATGTATTCTCTGATTTTCGAGCACAATTACAGGTATTACATTGATTTACTTTCAAAAAATACTTTAAAAAAAAAAACGTGTATGCCAAGGAAAACACACATACTTAGTCTACTCTTGTCTGGTTCAAAGAGCAGCCTTAACATAAATTTTCGGAATGCCACTTACAAAAGCATCAGCTGTTTCCAATGCCCAATACCAATCTCGTTTTCCAACCAAATGGGTAATCTGCCACATTTGGGGGCAATTCAGTGAGCAACTTACAATTGCGTTTTGCGTGCATAAATCTGTCAATGGATATTTGTGGCTTTAGTCGCTGTAGTAACAATATTTACGAGTACTCCTATATTCTATGGGGCTAATGCCATTCTGATATTTATGACACAATCAATGGCCTGTGTATTATAACAAGTGTTTGAGTTGGGCCGGACTTTTTATTTTCGTATGCCTGCCCCATCCTTTAGGTTGCTTTTTATGCTTCAATGCATACGAAAAAAACTTGAGTAGCGGACAATAGTAGGTGTGTGTGTGTTTATTTGTATACTTCATGCTTTATTACACCAAAATCAGCAACTTAAATTTATTTATTTGAATTTATTTCGCAGCAACAATAAAAATATCAAAAGCTTTCAACAGAGAACAGAGGAGGAAAGCAAGGCCAGGCAAGGAAGTTGACGGGCAGGAGAAGGAAGGGGAGGAGCAGCTGCTTGGACCAGCTATTGTTATTATTGTTGTTTTTGACTGAAACATGTAATAAAACATTCAAAGCCACAAAAAGTCAAATATATGTATAAGCCAGTCCTTTTTCCTTCTTCCTTTGTTTGAAGTTACGGGTCTGGGATCAGCGTTCTGGGATGTGGGATGTGGGCTCGGCATTTCATTTCATTTTTATTGTGCTACAAATTGCTGTAAATATTTGTGGAATACACGCATTAGGTACCCTTTGTTTGTGTGTGTGTGTGTGTGTGCTTGTGTGCTTGTGGGTGCTAATAAAAGGCGGAGGCCAGTCTGCGTATAAATTACGCAAAACATGCCGTTGAAATAATCAAGCGGTGAACTTAATTTTCCACAGAACGGCAGTCAGGAGTCTGTAGAGTAACCCATGGATAAGTTATGGAACCCTAACGAGCTACGGAATCTGCTACGCTTATAGTGGAGAAGTGTTGGCCAAAAGTCGTGCGACTCGTAATTTAGACATTTTGCGGGTCAAACCTTTTGATAATTCGTTGCTCGAAATTCTCGGAACTGACTCTCGCGGCCTGACTAGCCCCAAATGTGTCGCGACGGCGAACAAAAAGCGCCAAATGGGTTTTGTTTGTAGACAACAACAAAAAATCACTAGAAAAAAACTGAAAAAATTTTGCATGCCATTTGATTAATTGCCATGCAAATTATGGTGTAAATATAATAACATTTTATTCAGCTGTCAATTCGCCAGCGAAGCTGAGGGAAAAAATGAGGCAAAGCCCTGCCTGCTCGGCAACATGCAAAAACTCAATTTAGCCGAGGAATTGTTTTTGTTTTCTTGCTGTTGTTGGTGGTGGTGGTGGTGCTGGTGGTGGTGTTGGTGGTTGGCGGGCGAAGTGAATGGCAATTCGTTGCAGTCTCCAGCCGATCTGGCACGATTTCGTTGCCGTAGCGCACCGTAAAGGTTGCGCTGGCCGAATTGCCAACACCTAAGCACAAAATTAAGACATTAGTCAAAAGTGTATGTGTTTTTTTTTCGGTGCTTAGCTGCTAAATATGCCGCAGTTAAGAGCTGCAGCCTATAATCCCTACACACACACACACACACACACACACACATATGTGTGGAGGCAAATGGCAGAGAATTGCTAAAGGCAGTCGCTGGCCATGCTCAGGTACTTCCAGGGAACTTTGGGTCCCAGCCTGTGAGTGTTGCAAATTAGTTGACACGTTGTTGCCGCTGCCGCTGCCGCCAACACCAGGGGGGACCCGTTCTGTCCTGTCCCCTCCAGTCCCCTCCAGTCCCCTCCCCTCCGCGCAACTCCAGTCCCGTCTCGTCTCGTCCGGCAGACGTCGCGGCGCAACAAACAGTCGCACAGACGACTGCTGTGGCAGACTGCTATGAATTAAGTCATTTATATATGTACATTTGTATGATGAAAAATGTTGAAATGTTTGCCACTAGCAATCCACTCTATAATTAGCCTAATAACGCAGTCGTCCAGCCAGCCAACCAACCAACCAACCAACCAACCAGCCAGCCAGCCAGCCAGCCGGCCAAGCAACCCAAACCAACCAACAGTCGTACCGACAACATGACAGACCATAACCTGGGCGCTCCATTTCGCGTTCGGTCTGGTACGCTCTCGGCCGTAGTTTTACAATATATAAGTAGTATGTATAATGACTTCAATTTGCGCTGAAAGCGATTCCTGGAAATCAAACGGCTAAATGCCATGCCATGTGTGCGTTTTGTGCATTCCCATCCGGGCTATGTATGTGTATGAGGCCGGAGCCCTGAAAACTTGTTAAAAGTTGTGGGTGGTGCTGAAATTCTTGCCATTGCCTTTTCCCTTTATTGCACACTTTAGAGGCTTTGTTTCAACATTTGCTGACTAATGTTAATAAATGCCTTAATTATACTGCTGGCTGCAGTACAAAATTATGTTGCAAACATTTCTTTTTAATAAATTGTCAGGAAAAGTTTGATTGCTGTTAGGAATGGCATGATTTTTTACAACTTGTGGCTTTTACTTAGGCCTTGAATTTAAAAAAAAACCAAAAATAAATAATTGAGTTCAATATTTGATAAGAAATGATTTTTTTCATTGTGTGGGCTTCGGGCAATGCCTTTAGTAGCAAAAGGGTTTCGAAATCAGTTTGAATTTATTAATAATTTTAATAAATAAATTGATAAAATTTTGAATCAGAACAGATATTAATATTGCTTGAAATTAATTTTTGAAATACTTATAAAAACAATCACAATATAATAATATAAACATTCAAAAGCGACAATATTTGGGTTTATTAAAATTCCTCACAACTATAACCACATCTTATTTAAGTTGAAGATTTAGGCCGCAATACAAGTATATAATTAAATTCAAGATTTTATAACCAATTGACTGCTTTTTTATTGGATGGCCGATGCGTTTAGTCAAACGTAGATGATTTTCAAATTGCAATCAGTTTAAATTGATTAATAATTTCAATAAATATATTGATATATAATAAAATATAGTATATAATAAAAATATAGAATATCTAATAAAATTCGATATTGTATAAAAAAAAGTTTGTTTTTTTATTGGACTTCCGGCAATGCCTTTTTTGAGATGTAGAAGGTTTTGAAATTGCAGTTTAAGCTTATTAATAATTTCAATAAATAATTTGATACAGTTTTGAAACAAAAGGAGTGTTAACATCGGTTGAAATGAATTTTTGAAAAACTAAGTGAAAATTATATACCGTTTTAATGATTAGATGTTGAGCTTATTGAGTCTAATATTTCAAAAGCGATCATCATTTTATTTATTCCGATTATGTTAGACTTTATAAGAAACGAAGTTTTTAATCTGAAATCCCTCTCAACTATAATTTTTGAATGTTAATTGCAATTGCTCTGTGAAACTCAAATTACTCTCGTGCGGCGACAAGATCTTGTTTAAGTTGAAGATTTAGGCCGCAATATATAATGACTAATCATTCAAGATTTTATAAACAATTGATAGTTTTTTTATTGGGTGGGCAATGCGTTCAGTGAAATGTAAAAGGTTTTGAAATGGGAATCAGTTTAAATTTATTAATAATTTCAATACCAAAAGGAGTGTAAACATCGCTTGAAATGAATTTTTGGAAAACTAAGCGAATACCTTTTCAATGATTGGCTACACTGTGTAAGAAGAATGTTAGTCGTTGATCTTATCGAGCCTTTTATTTTAAAAGCGACAATTATTTCATTTATTTCGACTATGTTCTTTTTTATAACAAAGCAAGTTTTCAATGTGAAATCCCTCACAGCAATAATCCCTATAGCAATTTTTGAATGTCAATGGCAATTGCTTTGTGAAAATCAAATTACTCTCGTGCGGCGACAAGATCTTGTTTAAGTTGAAGATTTAGGCCGCAAGCTCCACTTCTTGCAGTCCTCTGCAAATAAATTAAACAATAAGCGAGGCAGACGCACCGCCAAACCCACTGGAGCCGATATGGTCTAGGCAGAGCTTCCACAGCCGCGCAGGCGCAGACTCACGCCCACTGCCTCATATTTTCATAATTTTTTTCGTCTAACCCCGAGCCGTTGCTCTTTTACGAGCGCAGAGACAAATGACTTGGTCGGGCGATGCTCGCGATAGCGCAGGAAGCCAGAACGGGGAGACACGAGTTGGGGGCTGTTGTAACGCCTAAGCCGAAAGTTGCCACAAAGAGTTATGTGCACAATTAAATTTGCTAAAAGTAATAATGCAAATGTAGGAGGGAGAGAGACAGCGATATGGCGAGGGAGGAGGGAGGAGGGAGGGAGAAAGGGGGACTTGTCTGGAGCAATGGATCTTGAAAAATATTGCGCCGAAAAGCAATCGCGGAACGCACGCCCAACATCAGTTTGATAAATTGATATCAGCGATCGATGTGTTGTGCAGATATTGTTGCGGGGCCTTGTAGAACTTTTAATTGAAAAACACGCCACGCCACCAACAACAGCAACAACAGCATCAGCATCAGCAATAGTAATCATAGTGAGAGCGACTACAGAAAAGCGGAAGTGGGAGCGAGAGCGCAAGGATCACACAAAGTGATCGGGCCATTTTCTTTTTCTTTTTTTTTTTGTACTAGCCTAGAGCTGTGTTGAGCCTACCCATCGATATCAGCACTTACCTATCGAACCATCCAGAGAGTAGGCATTACGCTGCCATGCCCATGTGCATAGATCACAGGTGGTGAGCCCATCCGCGGCGACGCTTTCATCCAGAAAGGGCGGACGTGGCGGCGGAGGCACAAAGTGCCCGTTCCATAGACCATTCTCGCTCGCATCGAAGGCCAGCGGCGAGTCGAATGTGTCCACCTCGATGGCATTGGCCCACCAGTCCTCGTTGTCCTCCAGCGGATTGTAGGCTCCAGCGGCGCCACTGCTGCCCAACTCGGCAGCACCGTCGACGGCGGCAGCGGCGGCCGAGGCGGAGGCCACATCGTCATCGATATAGGGCGCAGGCAGCTGACTGTTGCTGGCATGGGTGGGCGTTGGATGCGCTGCTAGCGAGTCCAGTCGCGAATTTGGAAATACTGAGCGTAGCGTCGTCGTTGCATCCTGATAAATGTCCGCCCCGCTTGGACCGGGCAGACGTGAGAACATTTTCCAATCCTGCTCGAAACTCCTACTCCTAACGACCAGTCCCACCAACCCAGGTCCTCGATTGAGTGCTTAGCAAACTATTCGTCGACGGCGGTCGTCGGTCAGTGCGGTGACAGCCACATGGGATCTGAATGTGTTGCGTGGTCGCCGTCGCTATCTGGGTGTTCCGAGTCCAAGTCTGCCTCTGCAATGAAAAAGAAAAAAAAAAAAAACGCGCACGAATGGCGGTGGACATTTATTAAAATCTGTCATAAAATATTAAACAAAAGTATTACTTAATTCGATATGCAGACCAAGTTGTAAGACATGCAACGACTAACAACGAACAGACAGACAGACGGCTTGGCTTGTTAGCACTTTTTTGAAAGTTGTCCCCCAAATAGTTGATCGCATTTGATATGCTAAGGCATTGTAAATGGTGGTTGTCTATGCTCTGTAGGCAGTTATTTATTAGTTTAGTTACTAGACTTATATAGTATCTCAGGGAATATGTATATATGTATAGTCAATATCATAAGCAAATGGAATATGAATTTGGACTAACATATTCGATGGTAGTATACATACATACAAGTATATGTCTATAATAGGTATATATGTGCGAAATACGTTTAATAAAGAATATGTTTAATAGTGTATGAATTAATTTACTTATTGAAACGATATTTGGTAGATATATTCTATATTCTATATAAGCATCTAGAATAACACAAAATACTTTGTTTTCGCTTTCAGTCTACATCGCAATTCAGTTCTAAAACTTTTGAATAAAAATCGGGAGATTTGTTAAGATATTTTCATTTGATTCTTTTTATAATTCTAGGGGTTGGGGAAAAAGGTTCTTTTAGTAATATTTTGCTATTCTTAAAGTACCTAATTCATTCTTGGGTTTACAGAGGTGCTAAATTCCCCTCTGAATCAAAAGATCTCCGTAAGTTCTTTATGGTACATCGACTTCTTGTGAGATAAATTGTGCTGAATGCCAAATTTTTTTATAGTTGGTTGGAATTTTAAATAGGGTTTATTGCCCCTACACTGCCTCAGCTAAATATAGGAAATCCTTCTAAATCGTCTAATCCTAATATACAAGTATGTATGTTTCTCTGTTATTTTTAAGCAGTTACTAAGGTTTAGCGAAATATAATTTAGATATATTAAGAATACATAAAAATAACAAATCCTTTTTTGCAGGGGAAAAACAAACAGTACTTAGAAATTAATGAATATTTGTAATTAAAAGAAACAATATTTCAAACAGTTTTTATTTCCAGAAAACACTGTTTCTTTTTAATATATACACCATAGCAATAGTTTTTGATATTTGTTGGAATAAAGAGCGATTCAGAATCAGTATTTATTTAGACTTAAAAAATTGTATACATATATTATCACTACAATACGATATGATGATTGACAAAATTTTCAATTCGAAATATCGAGATTGCACTTTTAGGAAACAATTCATTCTAAAAGACATCCATCTGAAAAATTGTGTAGCTTATGTAGACCAGGTATCTAAGCAATAATGTAAGTATTTGCTCTTTTTTTGTGAACGCTGCTGTCTTATTAAAACTGTGCAAAGACTTCTTTAGGTTTATTCAATAAATTCTTTCACGCTCCACTCGCTTAGGAAACTACAACAATAATAACTAATGATAGGAGTCTGGTACTTGTATGTTGTTCGATTCGACAACACAAGTGGAGTCTGTAAATTGCACACGAGGGAGGACAACAGCAATTGGGCGTGGCTATGCAAACAACTCTCGGAGATAGTGGGGCGCAAGTGGTTGTGTTGTGGTTGGAGCTTGGGGCAGCTACTGTGGCAGCAACACGTTGCCCGTTTCCGACTGACACACATTAATCAATGCAGGCCACTCATAGAGCGGCGTTGCATATAAGAAAGAAAAAAAGAAATAATAATAACAAAAAAAAACTTTGACACTAATGAAGCTTTTTAACAAGATTAGAAAAATGCGATAAGCGCGTAACTGACTTGGCCACAACAACAACGTCGGTGGCGGGTGGACAACTGGCGAAGAAATAAATCAGCTTTATATACAATAAGTGCCGTTATGCGACGGACATTGAATAAATGGTGAGTGAGAGAAGTTCATTGGGTCAACGCTAGGTTGGAGTTTCATTTCATTTCGGTGGCTTTGGCCAAATAATTCGCATGGCAGAAAAAGTGAAACTCGCTGGGAAGAGGGACAGACGGACCGACAGATAGACAGACAGACAAATGCGTTAATCAAAAGACTCGTTCATACTCATAACAGAAAATTATAAAAATGTTTTCTATGATTTATAAACCAACAATTACAAGCAACGGGCCAGTCAGCCAGCCAGCCAGCCAGCCGCTAAAGCCAGCGAGAAATAGCGGCGCAATAACAACAATAACCAAAAATAGTGAAAAATCAAAATCATTTATCATAATCACTGTGATTGATTCGTTGTGAAAAACAAAAAAGTATTACAAGTGAATAAAAATTTATTTCGTGGCATATTCAAAGGCGCCCGCGCTCCACTCATCAGGCGTATAAACGGCGTTGTTGTTGTTGTTCTCATAGTCGTTGTAATTGTTATTATTGCTAGCGGTTTTTTTTCTTAAATATTTTTTTATTTGTCTCACGTCTCTGGGCTCACGTTTTCATATGGCGGGGGCAGCAGGCCATTCAAAACACTCACTGTGTTTTTCTCATTTCTTGGCCGCAAGATCAAGAAATTGTTTTGATTCGGTCGACTGACTGACTGACTAACTGACTAACTGACTGATTGACCGTTCCACCATTGAATGCTGACCAACAATTGGCCATAGCCAATGCTGTTATTGTTGTTATTGCAGGGCACTGAACAAAACGCGAATTTTTTCGTTACCTTTTTGCGGTCAACAGTAGAAATATTTGTACAGTTTCATTTTTTTCTGTGGGTTGTTTTTTGTATTTCTCTTCGACTTTTCGAATATTATCAATCAAGCGTGCATACATTTTACGCCCGATTTGTTTTATGTCGCAATCGGGACTTTTATTATGCGGGAATTGTGCTCCAATTGCTTCGCATATTGAAAGTTTTTCTACCTATCACAATTTGATTTGGTCGAGCCAGCATAAAAAGCTTAATTGTGTTTAATTGTAATAAGAATTCAAATGTTTTAATGCCATCAGGCTGCTTTAACTACATTAATTTGAAACCTAATGAGAAGGGATTTAAAATACACATTACATAAATACGGAAGGAGTTAATTGGATTTGAACAAATTGCTTTAAGAAAAGTAGTTGCTTGTATTTTTTAGGGAATATTTTAGGGAATTTTATAGTGAAACATATACATATATATATATGGCCGATTTTCGCTGCAACTCCAGTTCAGTGCTTACTAGCTGCCCATGTTATGAAGATTTTTTAGCACAGCAGGAAATTCAAGGACCCGGAAGCTAGCGAAACGCTGAAGCAACTGCTCTGCCATTCCCTAGCACTCGTAACATACCTTAAGGCGCATAGGCTTGCAATGCACATGGCAAGATGCTAACGGATCTATCAGACGCTCTTCCAATTTCTATTTATAGGTTTTACATATTTATTTGCGACAGATATGTTCAGACAGCTATCTTTTATAATCAAAAATTTAGATGCAATTTTTCTTCTAAATATCGGTCAATTAAAGAGACTAAATTTTTGGCATTTCAATGCGAAAGATAAGAACAGACTAGCTTAAAAATATAAAACATCCTAAATCCTTTTACCTTTTTTTTATTTTTGCACAATTTAGAACCCTGATCTAAGCCAATTTTTAAGACCAATCTAAAAAATCGTTGCTAGTCTTTTTAACTTGTATAAGAAATAACAATTTGTCCACAAATTATACAATATATAAACATTTTCAGATAGCACCTACATAGTTAAAATATTAATTCTGTTTGTCTTTGAAAAGTATTTGCTGGCTGTTTAAAAAAACGAAGAATTGCTAGTTAGTTGAAGCGGACATATGTACGCGGATATGTGTGGAAGTTGAAATAATATCGAATCGAGTTAGGGCAGTAATAATGACAACTAACTTAGCATTCTTTGAAAATGTACTAATTCGAATGAGGGAAGGAGTTGGTTTTGTCTATTTAAGAAGTGACAACTTTAAAGATAATACAAGTTGGCATATACTATAGCTTCTATTTGGTGTATCTTGAGTTCTGCAGCCAGATATGTAGCTGGCGGAGTATGTTTATGCGGATTGCACTTACAGTCTGCTCCCATTTCTTGGCCATCTTCCATATTAATCACGCCGCATGGGTTGCTTTCAACAGACAATGGAGCACTGTGGTGTGTCAGCGCCAGACAAATGAGTTGCCGGTAAAGTGCAATATTTTGGCAACATTTGCGCAAACCAGAAACGGGTGACCAACTTTTCACTTTTCAGTCTTTGGCACGCGGTAGTGGTCGCATGTACTCGTACTCTTACTCGTACTGGTAGAATGAACCAACGCACTCATGTTCACGTCGTTGTGCGTTAGTCAAGTGGCTTAATTTATATTTATGAAACACAGCACGAACATTAAACTGTGTCTGTAGTCTGTGCTTTGGAGCAGTTGCATGCCACAGCCACAGTCAAAGCTGCTGAAGCCAAAGGCAAAAAGAACTGCCGAACTTGTCGAAGAATTATGGCTTTGACCCACAACAGACCAATGGAGGAGCTGGACAGAGCGAGACACACATGCGCAGTGTGCTTTGCAATTTTTATGAACTGCACAATAAACGAAACTGAGCCACGCACCACAAAACACAAACGGGCGCCCCAAGCCCACAGACGACAGCGTTGGAACAGGCGGGTGAGTGGACAGGGACAGGGACAGGGACATGGACTTGGACATGGAGGTGTACTCGTATGTAGGTATGTGGACCGACCTGTGGCCGAACCGGTGCGGAGCCCATAATAACAATTTAGGCTTGTTTGGCGTCTCAGGCGGCAATTTTTCACATTAATTACAAATTACAGATTTATTAGGTATGAGCGACGTTTCTTAAAGCCGGACAGCTTGGCAACGCCCCTGCCTCTACCTCCCAGACTAGCAACACAGTCGGTACACGGTGGGCTAAAAAAAGCATACCTTAAAACTAACTTCTTTATCAAATCGGATAACAATAATTATTTATTTTGTTAGAATTAACAGTTCAGTTTGTCTTTGAAGCTATGAATGTGAAAAGTATGCTATATCTTTGAAAAATTCGCAAAAATTTATTGAAATTAGTGATGGGATCACTATTTAAATACTTTCATTAATTAAATCTAACTATTTAGATTATTACACTTAAATTTTCGGGATTATTGATAGAAATTCGGCTTTATAATGTGAAGAAAAACTGTTTGTTTAAATGGGACCTAATCTTTGTAAGTCACTTAATAATAATGCACAGATGTACAAATTTTAACTATTTTGGTATTGTTATCGATATGTGATATCGCTGCCAGATATGTTTTGAAGTTTAATTTCTTATCGATGAAACGAATTATTACGTTTGATTTAAATTGATCTAAATCGAACCGATATTCACAACGAGTCTGTTAGATGCTTAGAAATTTAAATTCCTCAATCAAAGCCGCTAGCGAGGATGTCCCACTGTACAGCGAAGAGTTGTCAACGAGTTCGGGAGCAAGTGGTGCGCAGCTTCCTTTTTGTGTAGCCAGCAGTGTAGTCGAGTTAGCTGGTCGCCCGTTTGGCCACTTGGCAAGCATTCGTGTAGCCCATACGTTGGCTGGGGAGGGGAAGAGGAGGCGGATGAGAAGCAGGCAGCTGCTGCCCAGCGAACGCAACTCTTGACTAACTACGCAAAACTTGGCTAAAATATTAATGAGTGTTGTAATTTGTTGCTTTGTAATAAATTAATTTCAACGCAGCGCACTCGTGAGAGCCGCCTGCTTGTAGAGCTGGTGGCATGAAGGGCATTTGCATATATGAGCGCAACAACTTGGAACTTGCCGCCAGCGGAGGCCGCTGCACCTACTCCGCACACACACACACACACACAGGAACACACACACGCACACATACACACACCATACATACAGGAGTGCATGAGTAGACACTTGAAGCGTACTTGGCACTAGACTGATTATAGTCAATTCGTTGAATTGGACCACCAAGTGGCAGAGTGGCAGAATAGCAGCAGCGGCGGCATTGGCCCAACACCAACTTAGGCAGCCAGTCAGCCAGTCAGCCAGGCTGCCAGCAACTCGTCCAACCTGAGCCAAGAGCCGAGAGCAAGCCGAGCACAGTTGGCCAGTCATCGCCATACACCAACACAACAACGTCAATGACGATTGCGTGGAGACTTCTAGTGCCCCCCACACACATATATACATATATACAGTAAATATTATAACTTAGTGTAACTTGAAAATATTCATTCAAATATATTCTATATTCTATATAAAGTAAAGTCATTTATGATCTCCAGTTGGTTTAAATGTATTTTAATTAACAATGGTTTGCTAAGGCCGTAAGTAATGCTTCGAAATAAAAAATAATTCTAAAAAGTTTGACAAATCCTTTTAGCAACTAAAAGCTTTTGATAGATAATAGTTAATAGCGTTTGAAAATTCTTCTTTGAGAATAAGTAAGGATATGAGAGGAAGTCCTTGATCGTAGTTATACAGAAACGGGTTATTCCAATTATATTTTAGGCTCTGCTTTCGAAACCACTTTAACACTTTTAAGAATTTTCTCTCTCTTTTCTAAAATGTGTTTAGGTTGCTTAAAGAAAATGTGATAAATATAAAAATTAGCTGACTATATAATTATATAGTGAGTATTGGTGAGTAAATGCAAATAAGTTCTTACTTAAAGTAAAGATTCCATTCCTCAATTAGTAATTTGTTTAATTAGATATTATTGATTAGATTTCTCCTTCTTAGGCTTATAATTTTTATATATTTTCCTCCTGTCGACATAGGATTGTTTGTTGACATAAATAAATAAAAGTAAATTACCCAGGTCAGCATTAGTGACTTCATTAGCATAGCGATATAATTGTAACTTTTTCAATTTGAAATTTAATATTTCTGCTTTAAATAGCGTTTACTGTAGACGAATAAGACAACACACACACGGTTACAGGCACTTGAAGATGGCCACAAGAGTAGCATCTTATTTTGTTACCTTGGCTTCGATGGCGGGCCCGTTTTCAGCTAGTGGCAAAAGAAGTTGGCCGGACAGCGACAGCAACAGCCAAGGCAACTTGGCCAAGTTGGCTGAGTTGGCTGAGTTGGCCAGTCAGGCAGGAATGGAGCACATAATGAAAAGAGTGTGTGAAGAATTTTAAATTCAAAATTGCATGAAAAGTCGTGAGTCGCAAATAGCTTGTTGCTGTGTTGTTGTCGTTGCCGTTGCCGTTGCTGTTGCTGTTACTGTTGCTGGCAACATGGACAGATATCCTACTCATCACTTGAGAAAATGAAAAAACAATCATAACCAGCGAGCGGCAACCACAACCACAGCACAACAACAACAACAACACACGCTCAAGTGTGTGTACAGAGTAAAAACCACTCAAAGAGTCAGACAATCGTTTGGTGGCTTTGGCTTGGCTATTGGTTCGTTGGTTGGTTGCTTTCTTTTGAGTTACGAGTAGTATAAGGTACCTGCACTACACCTGTTCAACTGCCTAGGCAGTAGGTTGTGTGTGTGTGTCTCTGTGTGTGTGTGTGTGGTTGTCTCCCGCCAAATTATGGGAAATGGAAGAGGCATGCGCGCACGCCTGTAACTTGAATTCACTTTTGCCCACTCTGGCAGCTCTCTTAATAAAGTTATTATAATTTAAGCGTTTTGATTATGCGCCTGGCAGTGTTTAAAATACCACTACAATGCTCGCCCGTTGCCTGCAGGGCCCATAGCAAAATGCTATATCTATATACATATATATACTATATGTACTTGTATATAGTATATACTCGTATAGTGTGCATGAGTTTACAAGTTTTCACGTTGGTTTTGGTAGGGTAGGGTAGGGTAGGGAAGGGGACGGGCGGGATGGCTTGCTGCTCCTTTTGAAGTGCATTTGAGTGTTTGTTTCTGTGTGTGGGGGTAATCTTTGTGATTGGTTGCGATTTGCCTTTAATTTCGCTGTGGCTCTGGCTCTGGCTCCGACTCTGGCTGTGGCTGTGGCAGCCTCAACTCAATTCAACTCTACTCTACTCTACTCTACTCTAAGTGTTGCATGCACGATGCTCGCATGCATCCCGTTGGCAAAATGTGCAACCATGTTAGGTTACAAGAGTTGCATTTTGTTGCTGTTGTTGTTGTTGTTGTTGTTCTTGCTGCTGGGCTGTAGCACAAATAAGCACGAACCACCGATGCGGGGGTGCTTCGCCGACTTTATTAAGTCATACGAGCTCGTATAGGCCTCGCACTGGCGGTGCAACATGGAAAACGGGCTTGCAATGCCCATAAAAATATGAATTGATGTTTGCAGATGATCATCATTATCGAGCCAAACAGTGCTGTGCTGTTTGCTGCCGTGGCACTCTTAAAAACAGCAA
This sequence comes from Scaptodrosophila lebanonensis, assembly GCF_003285725.1. NCBI lineage: Eukaryota > Metazoa > Arthropoda > Insecta > Diptera > Drosophilidae > Scaptodrosophila > Scaptodrosophila lebanonensis. Next base: position 10,206,363 of record NW_022060742.1, on the reverse strand, counting down.
TGTCTTCATATACTCGTACCACTATATGCAAATAATTCCATGCAGAAAATTAAGTGGAAATGCAAATAAATTAAGTGCATTCAGCGTGAGTTATAAAAAGTTTCCCATTTAATTCAACTGCTAATTACAATAGAATCCATTTCTGCTTCCTTATTTGCAATTAAAGAAGGCTCTTACGATTAGAGGGGCATATAATTTCTGCTACAGCGATTCGTTCTTAAATATATTTGTTGCTGCAGAAAACTATAATTTTTGTATTTTATATAAATACGGAAAAATGATTGTCTTGTCCCTTGAAATACAATGTTCTCAAGCGTTTTAGGCTGGCAACGAAAATTCAATCTGAAACAGATTTATGTAGTACTGTTGATCATTATACTTGAACGAAAAAATTTGTATCTTATCTAAATGAATGATAGCTCTTAAATATATGTGAGATGGTGTAAGACAGCTCAGGACTGGCTAACATGAAAGACTGAAACTTTATTATTTGCATTCTTATTTTAGGAGAAATCATAATAAATTTGTTCCAAAAAATAATAATGTGTAAGTACGGTTGGAATTATTTATAGTTAAGAGTTCTTTTCCGCTTTCTCTCCTGCTCGTTCCTTCGAATCACTCTACCGCTATCGGTTACTTCCAAATATCCTATTGAACACTGCTGTCCTTTTATTTTCATATTATTGTTCAAAAGACATAAATAAATGTTTATAATTTTAATAATTTAAAAGTAACCTGATACTTGTAATGCTAGGATAAGGTTAAAAAATTTAAATAATTTAAAACAGCACCACAAAATACTTGTAGATCGAATTTTCTGCAAGACCTCAACTTATTCTAGAGAGTTAAAGAATTTTATTGTAACTAAAAGCTAATTTTATAGAAGCTTGGTATAATGTGTTTAAATATCTACATGAGTGTATTCCAGTATATTCTTCACTCTTCTTTACTTTCTTGTTTTTTAGAGGTTTCTTTTAACATAAAGTTATGCCTAAAGAAGTGACAGACTTTTTCGTCACAAGTCTAAGCAAATCTAAACATATTCTCACACATTCAATACCACTCTACACTATGTCTGATTTAGATAAGCAAAATGCATCTTTTTCACTTTCGTGTAGCACCTTTCACTTGCCAGAACACATCGGTAAGATAGTTGTCATAGTTTCGCTTTCTTCCGCTCAACTCAATCGCAATTCATGGGTTAAAGTGTAGGAGAGGAAACGAAAGGAGCATGGAGGTGACACTTACTTTCAATTTTTCTTCTTGACTGACAGCATTCATGTCGCCTTACAATCGACCTCTCTACTCTACGCCAGTCTACTGTGGTTGGCCGTTTATGTTGCCGACTGTGGCGCATGTAGGCAATATTTTAAGTTTATTGCCACAACCACGCGAAATCTGTTGCAGCAACGTGATGCAAAACAGCTTCAGTTTTAGCTTTGGGTTTAGCTTCAGTTTCACTGCCACAGCCTAAACTAACCGATCCGCAGGCGAAAACTGTGAAGAATAGCAAAAATATTTTCCACAGTCACAATTTTCTGAACTCTTGCCCTTTATGTCGGGCATTTATGCCGCAGGCGTCTGCAGTCGCGATCATACCACTATTGGAGCCGAAGCTCGAGCTGCAGCTCAACTTGCCCCTGCATACCTGCCACCCGCCTCCTTCCTCCTGCAATTTGAAATACTGCAGCGGCCGCAGAAAGTGCAACATGATCAGCGCTGCTGCGGCCCGATGATCGCAGCTTCGATTTGTATCGCTTTGCATCGCAGCGAATTTTTAGCCACCGCCATCACCGGTGTGCGCCGCCGCTTTCATTTAACAAAATCATTGTGGTGCTTATGGTGGTGGCGGTGCATGTCTTGTGTCTTGCCGCTTTCCTTTGGCACAAGTGGTCTGTTTTATGCCGCGTGCTATAGATTTGTAAGTCGCCAGTCGCCAACACAGAGGCCAAAGCGACTTCGACTTGCAGCGAAGTTTCAATATTTCATAACGCGTAGCTGAAAGTCAGGCCCGCTTCTGGACAACTATGCGCCCGGGGCAATGAAAAAAGTTATTCTATTTAAATAAATGAACCATTTCGATGTAAGTGTATAATTGAAATGTTTTTGGTTTTGAGATTGGCATGGAAAGAAAATGCAAAACTCAGAGAAAATAAAGCAAAACATGCTTAAAATTGTATTATAATATTAATTTCATATTAAATTTATACAAGCATGAAAGACTAAAACTTTAACCATATTTATTAAATTTAAATTTTTTGATTTTAATTAAAAATGTGATGAATTCGAATTCGAATTTTGTTTATTATATTTGAATTATAATTGTAAAACAATCATTGTTCAATCATCATCAAAAAGTAAAATTTAATTAAAATATTGCCATTATAAAATGTACATAATCAATAAGTTATCGAAATAAGACTAGTCGATATAAGAGATTAAATAAGTCAATAAAAATTAAAATAAAGTTGAATTTTACACCATATTCATTACATATTTTAACATTTAAATTTTGAATTAATTAAATCGCTATCACAATTTCGCTGAAGTTTTTAAAAGAGATAAAACAAATTAGATATTACTTCTTTTAAAGTTCCAATACTCAAAGAATTCCATTCTTTAATAAGTAAGCCTAACTAAAATATTCAAAAAATGTTCATTATTGTACTTTTTTTAATCTAAATAGAAAATATTCAATAGTTCCTCAGGCCTTTATACTTATATTTGATATATTCACCGATACTGACTAAGAGGAATTTAAGGAACAGCACTGAAGCTGGTGTTTAAATATGTGTGTGTGAGTTTAGGGATTTAGGCCTCCAAATATAGAAATGCCACCCTGTAGTGCCAGTCTGATGCCAATTCCTATTGAACATGCATTTGCTGTCGGTTGGTGTTCGGCTCAACGGATTCGACCTACAGCAGCAGAAAGCCTTCGATCTGACTTGGTTATGTTACGTGCGGTTTTGGCCAACATGCACGGCTTGGCTTTCGTTTGCAGCGAACCAAAAGCGAAAGTCATAAAAGTTGCTGGCGCATTATTTTTTTTGTTTGTTATTTTTGTCATACTTGTACACAAATAAGTATCATTCGAGACTTCCACGGCATTTTATTATTATTTACAAGACCAGTGAGAATACATTTAAAACAATAGACGGCCATTTGGAATGGGCACATAAAATCAAATCGCGCCGCTCTTCTCCGTATACAATGATGAGCACCGAAATTTTATGACATCTTCGACTCACGCGAAAGGAAATTATTGGCTGGCCATCGTAAAAAACCAACGATATTTGTTGAAATTTTTATTAGCTCTTGGCTTTTTTGGCATCCGATCGAAATCGCGCATGACAGATGGCCTGGAGCTGGACATGGGCGCAACCAAATCGAGTTTGGTCCAATTTTATGGTCCGTAATATTTCTAAAATGTTTATAAATTGAGGAGGAACAAAGGAAATCCATTTATTTATTAGTTTATTTGGCATATAAGCGTGGTTTTACGACCAGCTTTGCTGACTAATGCGCACAAGTGTATGCAAAAATGTAAATTGTGGATTTTATTAAATTGAAATCATGTTCATGTAGAACAAGAAAACCCAACTGATTTATGTATGCGAAAAGGGGCTAATTAATTGGAATGCAAATTTTTAAATAAACATAAAACACAAACTGTAGAATATTGTGCAAGCCTGCCATGGCATTTAGTAGGTATGATTTTATTTCGTATTTTACGGGCATTCCACGTTTTAAAAGCGCCACACTGGGTATACCTCTTTCATTTTAAAGCCGGATATACCCATTTTTTTTATGAGAATCGCTGTCAGGGACAAATAAACTGGTGTAAAAGAAACTATTTAAAGTAGCAGGAGTATAAAAACGACGCTTTTTACTCATTTATTAGTTCTCTTTCGAGTCACAAAACAAACAATGAATTTGCTAAGCCGTAGTCATTATTGTTTTGATTTCAGCGCGAATATACCCACCTTTTTATGAGAGGAGATTTCAGTGACCAAGAAGCTGGTGTAAATAACTTATAGAGCGTAATAATTCTAATATGCTTAACAAATTCTTCATTTTAATTATCCCAGTCACAGTAAAATAAATAAAAGTCTCGACAGTGAACTTTGTGTTTCTGTTTAAGCTAATTCTTTTAAGATATCAGAATTATCATTATTTGTATTCCCTCTTAATATTTTTCATATCTTGTTTGTTTTAGAAATCATTCTGTTTAAGGACTTAATTAATAAAATTTTTCAATAGTGAACTTTTTATTAAATACTACCTTATTTTTAGTTTGTTTGCTTTTTGTAAGCACGCCTATTTTTAAACATGCGTCAATAGTTATTAAATTACTGAATTATTTTGACATATTGCTTCTTTAAACAAGAGAGAACGCTACAGTCGAGCAAGCCCGACAGTGTAATACCCTGTACCCAGGTAAACTTCCGTCACTGAGTTATATGCGCCCAAATCAGCAGCAAAAAGAGGAAGAAGAAGAGCGAACTTGTTGCTGCAGTTTGTGGGGGTTGTACTGGCGAGAATTTGTTTCGCTAATAACTTTTCTTAGAATTGACCGAATTGAATAAAATTTTATACAACAGTAGACAATTATATATAAATTATGTGTGCAAAGTTTGGTTTAGGTAGCATTTGAAATGTAGACGCTATTGACGAAATTCTGTAGCGGGGGGAGGGGGGGAAAATCCAAAAAAATAAAATAAACTCGTCCTTACTCGGACTTAGGAGAATCTGGATGCCAACTTTGGTTATTCTAGCTTTTATAGTTTCTGAGATCCTCGCGTTCATCCAGACGGACGGACAGACGGACAGACGGACGGACAGACGGACAGACGGACGGACATGTCTAGATCGATTTCTCTCGTCATGCTGATCAAGAATATATATACTTTATGGGGTCGGAGATGCTTCCTTCTGTATGTTACATACTTTGCACTAACCTAATATACCCTTTTTACCCTACGGGTACAGGGTATAAAAACATATATATTTCGCATTATTTCTTCATTTCAATACCATGAGGAAATTTAACATAGACTTTGTGTCATTTTTGTTATTTTCAATACTGAGAAAAGGGTTATTCGTTTTCTAAATAGTTCCTATTTGTTTTCTTTACTTTTTGATTTCCGCTTTGAAATTTAAGCATTCATCTTCTTTTATAATCTGTCTATGAAATGAACGAGATTTTATAATAGTTCTCCAGGTGTAACATGGAAAGTTGATTGTTTTAAAAACATTCTCTGGTTTTCCCTTGGAACTTTCTTTCAAATAAGGGGCTGCCTTGTTGGGATTCCTTTTCGGAAGTTGGTTTCTCATTTGCTTTCCTAAGCACAAAAACTAAGCATAGTCGTACAAAGTTGTCTATCTGCTTACTACATAGCCGCATTACAAACATTCCACAAGTAAAACAAAATCGTGCTGCAACATCTAATCACAAATAGAAAACAATATCTATGCTAATCTTAGTACAAGATCATTGACAATAAAATGAGCTTAGTAAAAGGACAAGCAAGGTAAGGAAAAAAAAATGGGAACAAGAACCTGTAACCTGCAGTCGCAACCGCCGCCTCGGCTCGACGAAACGAACAACAAAAGTACAAGCTGCAACAACAACAAGAACAACAGCAGCAATAATGAGCCGTAATGAGCAATTGGCCATGCAGGCGAATTTGCGGACTGATCCCAACAACAACAACAAAAACAAAACTGCCAAAAACTGCACAAAACCCAAAACCCAACCGCTCGCTCCTCGCAATTAGTCGAATTTTGTGTGGACTGCGCGGCCAATTTTTTGTCGACAAATTAAAACAAAAACACACGAAATTAAACAAACATTGAGATTTATATGCGACCGGCAATCGAACTCCAAGTAGGTGGCGTTCGAGTCGCTGTCGGGCGCGTGTGTTGTCTGTGGGTGTGCGGGTGCGGAAGCGGCGGAGGGGGAGGGGGAGGGGGTGGGTTCAGGCCAAGCCAAGCCGGGGCTGGCCAGGCTGCTGACGCCGACGTTGCCGCCACCGACGCCAGCGCCGCCACATAGCTTTAAAAGCCAAATTGCGGAAAATTACAAGAAAATCGTGCAACTCTTGTTTACTCAAAAAGGCATGAAAATCCGAATGTGTTGCGACGGCAACGACGGCTGAATTGCACAAAAGCCAACAACAACAAAAAAGTGCAAGGAATAGTCAAGAAAACAGAAAACGAACAAAACATTAGAAACATTGAGGAGCTGCACAAGAAATCCACGCAGTTCGGTGGCTTTCCAACGGTTTCAACAAATTTAAACGTTACATGCGAGTAGATCTCGACGCGATCATCGATATTCGTCGCTTGGCAAGTTGCTCACAGCGATTGCTCGTGCAATTTTCCAAATGTGGCTTCCTTCGCACAGTGGCACACACACAATGATAAAATTACACGAAATGTGAAATACCATTCTGCAAACTATGGAACTTCTGCATGACTGTTTCCTTGAAAAAATAAAATAGCCAAAAAATCAAATAAGCCCATTCAAAGTATTTGTGGGATATTAGCATGTTGAGTTTACTCCGATAACAAAAAATATTACAACGTTTTGGAACTCAAAAAGTCGATTTTAAATGAGTGGAATCAACGAGAGCCATTTTTACTTTAAACGCTCATAACTATGAATAAAATAATTTTTGCGCATGGAAAGACCCAAGATCGGCATATTAATTATATAAAATTGTAAGGTGCAAAAATTACTTTATATTTTTAAGCAAAAAATACTAATATGTTTTATCATTATTTGTCATATGCTACTGTATCGCATATAGGAAAAATCTGAGCTTTCTTCACAATCTTATCTCAAATAAGGAAAGCCTATACCCTATATAGCTAAATTATTTTTATTTACAAAGGACAAAGGCGTGATGAGGTTTGAAAATCAAAAGTTTGAATCGTTTTATAATTATGGTAAGTACAGTACTTTACTATATAAACGGGACATGTAAATGAAAATATGGCTGACAGGTTTAAAAACGAATAGTTGGATTTATGGTGAAGTTGGTTTTTCCCATTTTTACTTTTGCTGGATGATATATTGTAATATGAACATACTATAGTTGGAAACACAGAGTGAAGACATTTATTAAACACAGAAAATTAAAGCGAATGTTTGTCTCGTGTATTGTTTTCAGCATCCGTGTGTAATAAATACTGTACTATATATGTATATAGCCCAGCTTGGGAGCTATTCGGACTTGTTAAAATTTTACAGATAAGTACTATGAATCGATTTAATATACAATAAAGAGCTAAGGTAGTATTAATGCAGAAAAACCCCGATTTTACCACTCAATATTGTTATCTTTTGATACAAAGCAAAAAAAAAAAAAAAAACTATTGCAATGGTTAGCCCAAAGTTGAAAGTAAGCTCTTTCTTTAAGTTTGGAAAAGATAACGTTTACTTGGTCTTAAAAAATTATCAAATTATCTGCTAGTGGAATGCAAACACAAAAAATTTGTTGATAGCTCATTTTTAAGATGTTATTTAAAAGCCTATAGATCAATAGATAATATTAGTAATGTGACTCTCATATAGGAAATAGGAATTTGAAATAAATAATAAAAACGAAACGATTTTACATGATGACTTTACAAATAGAAACCATAAATTCAATATAAATATGAGAAGATGTTTAAATCAACAATTTTAAATTGAAACTAAAGTAAATTAAATTGAAACTTCAATTTTAAAGATGTACAAATCAACAATTTCAAATTGATTGGACTTATTCTAGGAATTCTAATCCAAGGCGGAATTTCAACCAACTTACCACAATTTATATTAACTATGTAATTAAGATATATTAATTATAGGAGTTGGGTAAGTTTGTGTATATGTATGCTATTATTGCTTATATAAGTTTTTGTTTTAGAAGAAGAGTAAACCTTATTTCGGATATTATATGTATAATCAAGCGTTCCATATACTGTCACATTTCTGACACCATCAATGGCAGAAAAAAAGAAAAAAAAGTAAACTTTTTTTTAGCTTTGCAAAACCAACTGTAGACCACTGTGCGGTTTGGCGAGGCACCCACACAGCGCAGTCGCAGCGACGGAGCAAAGTTGACTGCGGCCGTCACCGAGGGGCATTTTGGTTGTGGCAGTGAATGACGTAACTCTGCAACTCCTTGCCCTCAGGTGTTGGCCACTGCGACTGACTGTGTGTTTGTGTATTGTTGTTGTTGCTGTTGCTGCTTTTCACTTTCCGGCTGCCAATTGGCCAACGTCGCGTCGCCGGCAATCGTCGAACAAAGTCAGTCATTCAGTCATTTAGTGACGGTCGATTTTTTTCTTGGGGGAGGGGGGTTTTGTGATTACGATTTGTTTGCCGTTTGATTTTCGAGAATAAAACGACAACAAAAATAACTGCAACTGTCATTTTCGATACGCGCAACTCTTTTGTGGGGAGACCTGCTGGGCTTGCCACACCGCGACACAGAAAACATTTTCTTGGATTTTTCAGATTTTCCAGCTGTCTGTCTGTCGGTCTGTCTGTCTGTCTGTCTGTCTGTGTGTCTGTCTGTATCGATCGAAATTTTTGGCTGTCTGTGGCTTTTGAATTGCATTCGTCGCACCTTCAATTGCCTTCCCCGCCCCCTCCTTACCGCTTGATTCGCCGCGCTATTGAGTGTTAATTAAGCGTTTATTCAGCGTCCAGTGTCAAAGTTGCTTTTAAGCCGAAAATTAATGCTATTTTGTGTCGATTTTTCCATTGTTATCAATTGCTAGCTAGCTGGGTAGGAAGGTAGGTGTGCATTGCAAGACTCTGACTCTGACTCTGCCTCTGATTTCGATTTGGATTTGGATTTGAATTTCGGCAATACACGTAGCTGTGTAGTAGAGCTTGTGCCAATGGGGCCAGGCCAGGCCAGGGCAGACCAGGGCAGACCAGACCAGACCAGGGCAGTGCGCAACTTCATCATCGATCATTGTCGGTGGACTGTCAAATAAAAGTGCCAGCGGGCGGTTTGTTTGATACAAGCCTGATATGATTGAGTTGCGCATATTAGATGCTTGAATCATGCCGCAACGCTCACGAATTTGAATTTGGCTGACAAACAGCATTGGACAGAAGCGGCACTCTGCTAATGACAGAGGAAATGCCAAAGAATTACTGTTGCTGTATGAAACAAATTTACATACTCGTGGCATTTATCAGAAGCTAAAAGTTTTTTCTTTTAATCGTTTTTGACTTACAATTTCAATAGGTATGTCTGCATATTTGAATATTTAATAAGAGCCTATAATAATATTTTTGAGTTCAACGAGAGACTGTAGTAAAAGCACAGGTTTGCACGAAATTTAAGTTCCTTATGTTCCCAACAGCTTCAAGCTTAAATTGTGTTATTTATATGAAGAACACATAGATAAAGCCCATTTAATAATTAAAAAAAAAAAAAATGAAAAAGAATCAAGAGTGTGGAAGGGTGGACTTAATGTAGGGGCCTCTGATTCTGAAATGAGTAGATGGCTTGTGTTTTTATATCCTGCACCCAAAGTTGATCGTTTGTATTCCGCTGCTAGTAAGACATTTGTAAAATGTATGAGTGAATTAATTAACAATTAACAATTGAAGTGAGGTGTGGGAGAAGAATTCTTTATAACTAATGCGAACATATAGTATAACCGTCCTTTAAAGAAATCATGTGTATTCAGTCATTTTATTTTTACATCAACTTCAACTTCAATAAGCAAGCGTTGGACATATATTCAGCTATTTTCCCGTTTCTGTTTTAGAATTACTTTAGATGCGTGAATATATATAATTGACCATAAATAATGATAAATCATAGAGGTTCAGTAATTTTCTGAAGTTACATTTTAAAATGAAATTACACTATTCAATTTTTATAATTTTCAATTCAATTCAATTAAATTTCTGCACTTTTTTAAAAAACATTTTGAATGTACAAGTGAGGTGAAGATATCTTAATGTTAAGAGTACAGCAGGCAGCTTAGCCTCTTCTAATTAACTGAACAAAGTTAAACAACAATTGACAGTGTAAAACTGAAAAAATTATAAAAAAAATAAAAATCATAAAGCTTAGATTTTCAATTCAAATCCAACTGAATATTCTGGAAAGGAAGTGGCTAAGCAGAAGAAATAAATAAATTCCTTGTCACCTACCTACTTGTATGTTTTTTTTATCTTAAGAAAAATTGAAGCTGCATTTCGCAAACCCTTCCTCTTAAAGGGATTCTGTTATTGAGGTTCTGCTGAAGGAAATCGACAAAAGCTGTAAATTAAATATGTTAGCTACTTCCCCAAAATGCAATTAGCTTTAAGGACTTTCGTGCGTGCCATAAATGAATATGACTTTCAGTCAACTGTTCCATTTACCCGTCCATTTACTCTGGCCATAATAAATGCATATGGGTATCATAAAGATGTGAACCTTCAACAACTTTAAAGAGGAGGAATGCCAGCGGGCCATCTGAAATGGCGCGGCACCATAGGAAATGCAACGGTAAACTGTAAACATTATCAACGGCAAGGCTGCGTGTTAAAACGAAGCCACATCAGGCGACATGAGACATGCGACGTGCGACGAGCAACGTGCAACGACGTCGACAAACTGATAAGCATCGCTGCCACAATGGCACACACTCTGCCGCACCTGAGCAGCTGCTGGCTGCTGGGAGCTGGCTGCCTTGGCAACGGAAGCAGGCGCAGAAACAGAAACAGTCAATGTGCCAGTTAGGCACTCAGCGAGTGTGTGTGTGTGTGTGTGTGTGTGTGAAAGTGCGTAAGTGTGCGTGTGTGCGATGCGTTTGTGCAACAAACTGCAACACTTTCAAACAACTTTATCACGAACAAATCTGAGAGGCGAGTTACTAAACAACTGACTGACGGCCTGTCTGTTTCACTGACTGGCTGACTGCTTGACTGACTGACTAGCTAACTGGCTGACTGGCTGGCCTGATTGAAATGCGACGAGCGCGTCGACGTGCAGAGTGGGTGGCACTGCCAGTGGAAGGTTGCATGTCTGCCTGTCGGCCTGTCTGCCCCCTCCCCTCCCCAGCCCCACCAGCCCCTTGCCCAGTGCGTATGTATTAATTAGTGTCAAGTGTTGTCGCTTTGAGTTACGCGCCCGGGGAATCGGAGTGCGTGTCTCGTCGCGGATACAGAAGCTGGAGCTGGAGCTGGTGCTACTGCTGCTCCTGCTTCTCATTCCCCACCCCCCCCCCCCCCCCCCTCGTTTCCCCTCATATCCACACCTCTTCTTCTTTTAGCAGGCGCGATAATACAAAGCGATAGCGGCGGCCACTTGTTTGCACTGAACGTTGACGTTGACGTCGACTTCTTGCCGCTTCGTTGCAGCTGCACTGCGTAATCGATGATGACACGTTTTGCCTTTGCCTATGTACATTAAATACATATGTATGTATGTACATACATCTACATACTCGTATGTGTATACACTGGAGAAAAATGCTGGCTGTTCCCATTCAAGAGAACCTTAAAGCTTAACTTCCTAAGACTTACGGAACAATTGCATATTTTTTAGTTCCTTGAGTTTTTGCTTAATAGACCAATTAATTTTGTTATATTGAACAAGAACTTCTATGCACGTTATGGTTCCTTTTTGGTGTTTAAATGGAACAAAACAAACAGGTACAGTCGCAATCGAGTAAACGAATAAGAAAAGCCTTTGAAATGCCAAATCTTAGGATAAGTGCTTAGCTGAATCCTTCCTAGCCTCCAAAGCAGCCAAACTGCGCTTCTCTTTAGGGTCGATAGACCCCTTTTCAGATACCCCGACTTCTTACGAAACACCTGAAGAACAACTTATATTTCCAGCTCCATAAATTCTTCTACATTTTGACATTAGTCTTCATCAGAATATTTACCACATTTTTAATATAAATATGACATACATAATTCCGAAAGCAAAATTTCATCTTAAAGAACAAGTAAATCTACGAATAAATGTTCAAAAAATATAAGAATTGTTCCACGCTAGGAAAGAAGCGGTTGGGAATTATAAATGGCAAAACATAGTAAGTTCTTCATCGTCAAGGATTTTAACATCACTTCTAGGTATTATTTTTATTGATATTTGCTTTGTTTTTTTTTTTTTCTGTGTATACGTTCGTGTTGGTGTGCTGCTGCCTTTTGCTATTGGAAATTGCCGCCCAGAAGATGACAGGCGGATCGGCAATTGCTGGCCAGACTGGCATAGAGAGCTTTGGAAAATTTATAAACATACTATTTTTGCGCATCCAATTACATTTATGTGCTCGTAAACAAAAAATTCTGCACAGCCTGCTTGGCAGCGGCTGCAGCAGCACCAGAGACGGCAGTAATTATCAACAGGAGGCTGGTCCGTCGGCCCGACACATGTGCCCAGAGCGGCGGACATGCTGCTCCTCCATGTGGTCGGAGTTCTCTACGAGGACGGACGGAGGCTGGTTGGGGAAGAGGCAGCGGCATTGTTTGCCGTCAAGTGTTTTCTAGGTGCCCGCAACTCGGCGAAGCAGTTTCGTTTTTAGTTCCACAAGTCACAAAAACATTTCATAGTCTCATGAAGAATTCATGTTAATGCACCATTTGCTGTGCCATGGGGCGTATGCGTAATATGTGCAAAGACTCCTATGCAAGTGCTAAAAAATTAAAAACTGCGTTGCAACTCCAACTCTGGGCCTATTTTAGAATGACAAAAGCCGTCAGCGTGCTCGCCAAACTGTAATTCAACATTTTAATGACAAGTGATGTCAACATTAACTTGAAAATGAATTCAGGTGTGTATAATTGGAAATTTGAAGAAAAGTAAAATGCAATGCTAAGCAAAACCAAATAAGCTGAGAATTAAAAAAGAAAGCCTTCAAATTGATAGTAGGTGTTATTAGAGCAATATATTAACTATTGCATTGAAGAGTCTAAGCTGAGCAAAATAAATGAAGAATGCTGAATGAATGAACAGTTTTCTTTTCAAATAACTCATAACTATTATTTAACTTGAAATTTATTCCCATAATTTAACTTTTAAAATATTGAGACAATAAGAGCATTAATTAATAGATTATAAACGTGAACGTACGAGTACTATACTTGTAGTATTTATTCATTTTGAATGACCTGCCTTTGAATTGGCAGCTTTATTTCCCGAATATTTTGTATGAATTGAATGCATATTTTATTCTTGGTTAACCATTTGCACCTTAGTTGCTCCAAATATAAGTTCATGACCTTTTATCAGTGCAGACTTAGCCACTTATACTATTGACAATGTACATCAACAGTCCAAGATTCTGGGCTACTTTCTGATTCTAAATTGAATTCCCATCTTTACATCTCAACTATCGTAAATTTGTATTTTTTACAAAACGTTTAATTCAATGACCCCTGGACTAAGCCGCCACACAGCTTATGTGTTTGAAGACCTTAGTATATGTTTTAGAGCTTTTTTTACTTAGGTGATGCATGAAAAGTGTTCTTATTACAATAAACAACAATTTTATTTTACATAATATCAATATTGTCTGACTCCTTTTTTTTGTTATTGTTCATGCAGGTTGTTGTTTTTTTTTTTTTTTAAATAATTTCTGCTGCACATTTGAATTAAAATTTGCAGCATACTTCACATTTTATTGACAAAAAGAAATGGAACTAAATTTTCATGAACGGCACGAACGCCATCTGTCCACTACAGGAAATTGGCAGCTTCCCTCCGAACCGCTACCATCGTCGTTTCCTCTATCCCTTTCAGAGAGAGAGAAAGATAGGGAGAGAGAGAAAGAGAGATGGCGATCATCTATAGAGGACTTAAGCCCCTTAAGCCAGCTGTCGAAAGAGGTGGGTAAAGCTACATTGGCACAAATCTATTGTTATCCTATCATATATATATATATATATATATATCATATATTTGTTTAATTATTTATAAACCTCCTTCATGGCTTCATTAGAAATTTCAGTTTTCTAACTTGTTTGTTTAAAATTGTTATCGATATGATTGGAAAAGTTATACAGTTTGGCGCAGTTTTTCAAACAATTTACAGTAGAGTTTAAATCGAATATTGACAAATTCAACATTTTTAAACACGCACTGTCGAGCAAACAAATTAATTTGAAGTTTAGCTGAAGCCAACTTTAGAACTAACAACTAAGTTTGACATTTCGAATCCTTGGGTCAGGTGAAACAAATCTGATAGAATCAACAACATGAATTGATTAAAATTGAAATGTATTCGTCATGGCATTTGAAGCAGTAAGACGCAATACCGTTGGCGCAATCTCCCTCTGCTTTCAACGATCTCTCACATGTGAGATCGCCCGCTAAGCCACAAGACACACCAAGAAGTAGAAAGAAAAAAAATAAAATATAAAAACCCTGACCGACCGCAATGAAAATTGCACCATTGATTGGTTTTTGCACGGAGACGGAGACGGATACGGAGACGGACACGGATGGTCGTAAAGCGCCTCCAAAAACAGAATTATGTCGATCTGGGCGAGGAACATCAAATGTTCGAACTGCCGGCGATTGGCGATTGGCGATGTTGGGCGTTTGGTGTGAAAAATTGTTTTTGCTTAGTTGTTGCCACGCCGGTTGCGGCATCAGCTGCAACTTTTTGTTTCTGCGCTGCGGGCTCGTGCAGCAATGCGGGAGAATTATGTGGCACCTCCATAATGCTGTTCCAGTAATAATCATAATAATAACATACCTCGATATGCAAGCGTATGCACGATATACACGTATGGCAGTTTTATGTTTTCTAGACCATGATCTTGTTGTTGTTGTTAGTTGCTTGGCTGTTGCCAGTGCAGGTTGTGGCCAAGGCCTGAACAATTAAAATGCCGCTTGAAACATGTTTTCAAACTTGCAGCAACCATAATTGTTAATTAATATAAGTATCTATCAAATGATTTTCTTCTGGCTGGCATTAATTTGATATATTATATTTTTGTTGTTGCCCCCTCTTACACGTTGTTGTCAGTTAATAATCAATTATGGGTTGTCATTGACCTCCAAAACTGGTAGACGAGCTATCGGTCTTTCTTTACATCCACACCCAGGCCTAATAGCTCAGCAATTACCTTATTTTAAAGCCGCTTAACTCTTATTTTCTTCTATTTATGAAATCATAATTTGATATTTCAACATAGTTGTCAATCAAAGCGATTTCTATTGTTGCTGTTCCCTCGCACGTTACTTCCCTAATAAGACATTCATTCATCTTTTCATAGTTTTTTTTTTTTTTAAGTTTAACTACCTCCGAGATACGGATGCTTGGGTGTGTGTTTTTGTATCTTAACGGGGCGTTGTTGGTAGCCCTTTGGCTGATGTTTTTGTTTTTTGCTTTTTGTGTTTCTGTTGCCACTTTTGCTTTGTTGTTGTTGCTGTTAATTTTATCATTATGTTTATTTTGTTGGCGTGGCTGCTGCTGTTTCTGCTGCTGGAGTTGCCAACAAAGTCGCTGCCGTTTGGAATGATGATGATGGCCCGCTTTGAAACACGCCAAACATCGTTTTGACAGCGTCAGTTTGCGGCTTTAAACAACCCACGCACTTGTCAAAATACTAGATTCGTCGTTTATGATGTCTTCTACCCAACTACCTGCTTATGCAGGTTGATAATTTTGTTTGGGTTTGGTTTGGCGTTTGAAAGCCGCTTTGTGCCTCTCAATGCGCACCATTCTTTAAATGGGGAGCTTATTTACTTAAATATTACCTGCTGGTGTGGGTACATTATACATACATACTATACATACCTCATAAATACACGAACGAGTTCTGAAAAAACAAATAGTGGGAAAAGCAAACGTTATTTACAATTTTGGCATTAGGGGCAACGTATTTTAAATTTCTGAAGATCAAATTACAATACAAATTTAATGCACAATTTATTTAAATTGTACGAAAATGTAGGTGTACTATAATACCAGATTTCTTTTTTGGAGCTCTTCTCTGCTAAAACTATCGGATTGAATATTATTGTACGACGTTTCTGTCGGTGGAGAAACACAAAATTTGTACCAATTATGTGAGGATTACAATACATATGTCTCTACAACGGACCCTGAATCTCTTAAGCCTCGAATATCAAGCAAGCCATTTGTGAGACCGAACCAGAAACCGTCAACAAGTTTGGGAAAACTGACTTACCAGTGTTGCCAACAGGAATAAAATCGTGTTACATAAATAATGGGAACGTTTAATTTTCTTTTCTTATTTTTTCTTTTTAATTTTAGATGAAATTATTTGGACCACCCTATAAAAAAATGTACTCTTAAAAAACTTGTAATATGACTAATGATTTCATTTGAGTGAAATTTTATTGAAAGATATATTTCTTCTTTAAACTGTTAACTGCTTGATCCTATAACACAATTCGAGATATTATGCCTTGAACGATTTATTTCTTTAGGATACCATCGGCTGCTACGATAATTTCTTAATTAATAAGTTCATGAAAAATTACGTTCACTGCCTCATAGTCTGATAATGGAAACTTATAGTTTAGCTGGATCTTTTAGTATTTTTTAGTAACATTTTTATAATTTTGAAGACTTGACTCGACTTTGCTAATTTAAGTTTCTTCTTTAATACACAATTCCCTATTAGCTTTGTTAGTTGTGATGTTTCTTAAAAGAGCCTTTCTAGTTTTAGATTCACTTTTTGAATGAAGCTGTGATGTTTCTTAAAAGAGTTTGAGATTTATTTTTTGAATGAAGCTTTATCTTATAAAGAGATCGGCTGGAATGCTGTTTGTTGCACTGCTTTGCAATTCTTACTAGATTTTCTCGTTAGATTATTTAGAATTTGTGGCAAAAGTTTTCTTAAAAATAAGCTTTAATCATTCAAAAATGTTCGTTTGTAATGAAAGTGCGCATTCAAGTATGTATCTAGTTAATGCTGACTTCGAAAAGTGGATTTCTTTCGGATGCCAAAAATAATCCAAGTGCTAAGTAACTTGAAGTTTTGAAAAACGTACTTGGTTTATTGAAAAATGTCTCTGGTAAAAATCCATCGAAGCTTTAAAATGAAATCACCAATGATCCTCTACCACAACCTCCTTCCAAAACTGTCATTTTTCAATTCATACGATTATTAATTCGAGTAAAGGATTTTAATTGATAGCATCCTAGTATTCTTCGTTTGCTCTCCGAATATCAAAGGCATTGTAAGTAGACACAACTGTACCTGATTTTGTCAAAAGTGTTGCATACTTCAGGGCGTTCAAGCCCCATTATAATGAACATATACACAAATTTGAAGTGCAAGTCGCGACGATGACGCGACAATTCTACCACAACACGTTGCACCTACCCCCTATGGGCCCCTCCACTCCCCCCCGCCCACATCACAGCTCAGCCGAGTGGCCAAGGGAGATTCGTCGTCGTCTGTCTAGCCAAAGATTGCGTTAAATGCAGCTATTGTTGTTGCTGCTGTTGTTGTTGTTGTTGTTGTTGTTGTCTGCGCCCAGACCTGAGCTTGGGCAGCGCACAAGTCTCAAAGGCAAAAGACAATTGAGTCTGAGAGTGTAATTTGCAACTGCCTGAGACTGCCGCTGCCACCGCTGCCATCGCTGGTGACGATAATCATGACGATGACGATGTGGATGATGATGTTATGGCTTAAGACTCGGTCTCAGGCTTCGCAGACTCAGGATACCAAATAGCGGCAAACCCGGCAGGATGAAGTGTAGTCAGAGCCAGAGTGTAGAAGCGACTGTCGCCTAATGAGTGGGCAGGGCGGGGGCCGCTGGCAGGGGAACGTGCCAGTCATGACTTTGTCAGTGCACCGCTCCTCCTGCCCCGGCTGCCCCGCCTGCTTCGTCTTCTGCTGTTGCAGCCTGTCGGCGCGACATGTTTGTCGTTTTTGCCCGACTGCATTCTGTTGCCTGGAAATGCACTTTGGCTGCTCCTGCGCCTGGGCTTGGGCGACCAAAAAAACTTGCAACGACGATGATGACGACTACAACAACAACAACAACAAACACAACAGTAACAACAACAAAAGCGGCGCGGCAACAACAGCTTGACGAAATATTTTTGCACAGTAGCTGCCGTTTCTGCAGTTGGCGGCCGACATCGCCGTCGTCCTGTGGCATATCCAACAGGCGTTAATAATACTTTTTTTTCTCTACATAAAATGCAATGCATTTTCCCACTTTGTTGTTGTTGTTGTTGCTGCTGCTGCTGTTGCTGTGTTGCGTTTTTTTTTTCAAGTTTTTCCTTTTGGGCCTGCCTGGGATTTGTGTGTTTTTTTTCCGAAACTTTTTCATTTTGTGCAGTCAGTCAAATGTTGTGCAGCAGCCTCTACATCCCACTGCCCCGCCCCGCCCCCCTCTCCTCGCCTGACGCAACCGACGTCATTGAGAGTGCATTGACTGAAGTCTAGCAGCAAATAGCAAAGACCAACAAAAACAAAAAACACACAAAAAATAAACGACCAAAACCTGCCAAGTGTGTGTGTTGGTGTGTGTGTGTGTGTGTGTGTGAGAGAGAGAGAGAGTTAGGGCTGAGGGGGTGTCGGGGGAGGGAGAGAGACTGACTTGGCTTGGCTGGCTCGCTGCTCCTGCCAGACTGCACGGAGTTTCCTTTTGTTGATGTTGCAACATGCGTCGGCGTCAGCGACAACGACAGCGTCAGCGTCAACGTCGGCAGACGTCAGTCAGGCATCTCAGTCGCAGACACTATGAGTAGAAGGGGTGGGAGTGGGGTGGGGTGGGGTGAGGGTCGCAGTTGCAGTCACAGTTGCTGCAAGCGGCTCAAGTGTTCAAAAGTTCAGTAGCTGGGCTTTTTGTCTTACGGGAAACGTTTTAGGCTCTCTAGCCAGAAAGAATTGCCAACTCATGCTTGCCGCTGCTTTACAACTGTGTTCACACACATGATGTGTGTGTGTGTGTGTGTGTGTGTGTGTGTGTGTGTGTGTGTGTGTGTGTGTGTGCGTCCAAGCTATGCAAAGGTTTGCCATAATTAACGCTTAGCTTTGGCCCGACAGTTAAGTGTTATTAGTTTGAGCTTTTGTGCCCTGAACGCTGTATGTTTTTTTTGGCATTGTTTTTAGCCGCGATTGCAGTTGCATTCCGTCCGCCATTCCGTTCAAGTCAAAGTCGTTGCCCTTGGAAGGCGACGTCGCAGCTGATTTTTGTTTACTCTAGACGCTGTACACGCGAAAAAAAGGAGGCTGGTGTGAAAGTCTGTTCTAATTTATCGATGCAACAAGAATTATAAACAAACATTGAATAAATGTGATATTTTGTTGAAAAATAAAGTCACACTCTAAAACAATATTTGAGATTTGGGAAGCTTAGTTTTGAAAAGTGGGTTCTGAAGAATTGAGGGAGGGACAACAGCAACTGGACCGGAACTGAGTGGACTGGTGGAGGTACATTCCAAAAGTTTTAAAATTTAAATATTAATTTGCATTGCATGTTAGGTCCTGATTTAAAATCATTCGCAAGATATTTGGCCAAACCTTTTAAATTGATTACAGACGCTGTTATTTGTTCGCAAGAAATGAAATGTCGGACAACATCATTATCCCCCTTAATATGCATCTTGTTGTCACACAATCAGCATCTTGAAACCATTTTAATTAAATATTTCTTCTACTCTATTTAAGTACATATCAGACTAAGTTTACATTTACTATATGATTTTTTAATATGTATGCACAAATCTTATATTTGCATTTTGTGGTTAAATGCAATTCGTAAAATGACTTTTGCTGCTTGGTGCTTTATGTTATAATTGTTTTTTTAATATATTTTTTTTAAATTTTGCTACAAATCTTTTTCTATTTTTAACCTTTGGGTGATTGCGACTTAGCAGCCGTGCTTTGAGGAAGTTGGTAAGAAAAAACCTTTTTTTTTTAATTTTTGTAGAGAGTTTTTCAAAATATACGAATATTTTTTGATTATTTTGATTAGTTTATTCGGTTTGAAAATAGTTTAGTCACGATGCAATTTAAATAAAATATGTTTCAAACTCTTTCATTTTCACAAATTTGTTGAGGTTCCTTTTCTTTTTTACATGACAGAAAATGCTCCATAATCTACTCTGATTTCTAGCATAGTAGAAAGATGGATTGTTGCACTTATATCTTCTATACTTGAATTCCCCTTAAATGTTAACTTATCGCGCTTAAATGTTCTCTAACATATTCCAGATGCATTTGGTTTTCGAGCATTAGTTTCTCTCAGTGTACATGCATACACAGTAGGCATAAAAAGCTGCTAGTGTGGCGCATGTCTGCAGCCCGGGGGCCACGCACTTGACTGCCAAGTTGGACTGCCGGTTACATACATAGGTAGGTGGTTATATGGGAGTCCGACTCCTCCACCTCCCTGCCACCCTCAAAGCCAACATAATGAACACAAACATTTAACGAATTTGCGTTAAATTTCAACTGTGTTGTTGCCCAACACGAGCGCGCCAAATTGCAAAAAGGCCACCTGCCCAAAAAATTGTGTTCTCTTCTCTCTTTCTTTTAAAGGAATATTTTTCGACAGAAACGTCGACGTGAATCATTAAAATGGCTAAAAGAAGAAGAGGGGGTGAGTGGGAGATGGGGAGAGGGGAAGAGGGGGAATGCGCGGCGGAAGGGCAAAAGAAAACATTTGCAAAATTGCAGCGCCAGTGAAGCTTGAGCAAAGGAATATATACAAATAAATAAAACAGAGAAATACATACAAATAAAATACATTTAATAGGAGCGTTTCCTTCTTTTCGCATGAAAAAATGCTGTCAGAGTCGGAGACCTGCACTGCAGGCTCATTGGCAAGAACGTTGACGTTGACGTCGATGTCGATGTCGACATCGCTGCCAGGGCCAGGATGAAGTTCATCCGATGAAGCGCGCAAAGAAAATTTGTTCTTGTTGTTTGTGTGGAGCGCTTCGCAAGTTATTAGTTGCTGGTTGCGGGCAAATTTGGTTTAGTTTTTTGTTGTTGTTTATTTGTGCATCTTCGCCTGTTGTTGTCGTCGGTGTAGTTGTTGTTGTTGTTGTTGTCGTCGTTGCACGAGACGCCAACCGAAATCCAATTAGCTGCTTAAAAGTTCACAAATGCGCGCGGAAATTTAATTAATGTTGACACAACTTGCAGGCCAATGCAGGGCTGCGTGGAAAGTTCGGAAAAAGGAGGGCAGAGTGCGGCTTAAGCTGCACATAGGAGTGGAAGAGATTGTTGGTTCATTGTGTTGATACCACAGAGTCTTGCAAAGGTACCGCAGAGATAGTGGAATTCACATAATTTCATTTTCTACAAATGCTGTTAGCTTTGTGGTTAATTCTATATAAACACAAACAAGCTTTTTAAATACGCCTGCAGCACAAGTTGCTGCTGAAGACTGAATGGCACCCATCTATACAAATAAATGTGTTCCAGGAAGAGCATTTTTACTGCAGGAGCGGCCAGAGCTAGCACTAGAAGCTAATAAATCATATCACAATACATTTTTATCTGACATGTGGTACTACTTCCTGCTTTCCTGCACCTTCAACATATATTACCTACGATGTGGTTTGGTTGGATAAAACACAGCAGATAAAAGATAATATTTATATTTAGACTAACCTATATGAACAGAGAGCTTTTACTTATTGTGGAAATCGGAATCTCTTACCATAAGTAACTGTAAGAAAATTAGATAACCACCAAATCAAAGAATGGTTCCAAAAGTCTTTTCACTCTTTTAACAATTTTAATCTTTCATAAAGAAATCAGTTGTTATCAATAAATATTTTCTTTAAAAGAATACATTAATTCTTTCAAAATATTGTTCGCATTCTTATAATTTGAACAACTTCACATTCGAATGCTAAAATGTTGTTTGTTCACCAAATTCTTAATACAGCAAGTTTCAAAAGTATCATTTACTTTTTTGTTGTTGACTAGATAGACGCGACTGACTGACTTAAGTTAATGGTGCAATAATCATTTGCTGAGGAACCTTTTGTTGTTAAAGTGGTTGACAGAAGACTCTCCCCATATTAGCTCTTCTTTTTTTTGTATTCAGTAAAACCTGTGCCGCTTGTGTTGACAGTTTGCATTGCTTTTGCATTACCAATTCTAAATGGCAAATTCTGAAAAGCACTAAAACATAAGAGATGTAAACTAATTCGATATAAAAAAAAATACTAAAATGGACAGCAGCTAGGCTCTGAACGATTGCGAGAAGGTGGCTGCCATGGAATACTTTTCTTGTATTACTAATCACGACCTTCTTTCCTGCCATTAGTGAAGGGAAGGGTATGGCCGGCCGGCAAGCACTTCTTTTTCCAATTCCTTTCAATTTTACAAGCTTTCACATATGTACACCTGTCTGTTCATCCGTCCACCTGAAAATCTAATCCATGTCCAATGACTGTTGCAATAATTCACCAGAGCAGAGCAAAAAAATAAATAAAATAAAATAAAATAAAAGGAAAACAGAAACCCGGCTAGCCCGCAACTATTAAAGAGTCCGACTCGAACGTAACCCAGACCGCCATTTCAATTGGTCTTGCTTTCTCATTGAACTGAAAAGGCGGCCCGCACAGAGGCCGCCACGGCCAGAGTTGCCAAGCGGCCGCAACATTTCAAGCGTTAAAACATAAAAATGTCATTAACACTCAACAAATTTCTGGTGCGCAACGCCAACAACGCCAACAACGCCAATGGCCAACAGGCAGCGGGTAATGGCTTAAATGGCCAATAACAAATTGTGGCAAATGCTCGTTGCAAAAATAGAAACGGCCAAAACAAGCAACAAATGCCATAGAACGTAACCATCTACACGGCCCAATGGAATTGTTGTTGTTTGACGTTACGTTATTTTTTGTGGCTTTGTTTTGTAGACAAAATTTATTTGACGCTTAGACTCGACTTGCAGACAAGAAAATGACACAGAAACCGAGTAAACTCCGAAACGCGTTTAGTGAATTACGAGCTCGGTGTGGCACGGCCGAGGTTTCTTTGCTTCATGTTGTTGCTGTTGTTGTTATTGTAGTTGTTAGTGTTGCTGCTGTCGTTACCATTCGGGGGTATCATTTACGCCATAATTTTTCACAGCTGAATATTTTCCTTAATGGTTTTTAATGAGCGGTTGAAAGTGTTACAGCTCGCAAAAAGTGTTAAGAAATACTTGTGGCTGATTTATAGAATCCGTAACCTGTATTTAAAGTAAACTGGAGTGCAAGCGGTTGTAGCTTTGAGGCTCCCAGGCCGCCCGACTAACCATAATCTGACTTGGAAGCTGTAGTCGATGCATTTAATTTTAAAAGTGAATTTGCTTCAGGTACTGCACTACTTTAAAGAAAAGTGGCGCAGAAAAATTGCTTCAGCTAATTATACAAAAGATTTCGTTGAAGCCCATTTAAACGATAAAATCGTTATCGAATTTATCTGTCATCATCTCTGATCATCTCTAAACATCTCACATCATCTCTGATTAGATCATTAAATTTCTGAGAATTGCATTCTATTAACAAAAATTTAGAACAGAAATAGCAAAATCTGTAAAGTTTTAATTTATAATAAATAAGCATAAACTAAGATATTGGTGTTAGGCAAGTCGATTAGACGATTCAGGAAGTTTTAACATGCCCGAAGTGGAAGTTCTATTAAAATATCTGTCCAAAGTAATAAGTTTAACAATATATAAATAGCAGAAACAATTGATGTTTATTTTACAAACACCTTATAATATAACATCACATCATTTTACTAGCCTTCGTCTTGCTAGAATTCTCCTAAGCACTAATTAATTGAATTAATATGCCAAGGAACGATTTTAAACGGCAAGCACGTGCATTTTAGAGTGCAACTTTCTGGCCTAATGCATTTTTATTAAATTAACCGTTTAGGTTTCGAGTTAATTTTAATTACAGCGACTAGAGTCGGGCACGGGATAAATTGGATGAATTATGTGCCGATACTCTGTGGCTGCCACAACGCCATCAATTTGAAAGTCACGCCAATGGGAACAACTTTGCACGCAGTGCGGCGGAAACAACAACAACCACAACAACAGCAACAACAACAACTACAAAAGAGATGCATTGAAGCGTTCTTTGGCTGCTTTTGGCAATCGAGCGCGAATTCGTTGCCATCCGCACATTTCACTTCACTGGACTGTGCCTTTTGGTCTGAATTGGCTTGCTTGGTTGCACTTTGTGCATCGACAGCAGCAGCAACAACAACAACAACAGCAACAAGAACAGCTACAAGAGTGTGTTTTACTCAATATTAATGAAGTCATTAAGACGACATCTTCTTTGAGATCGCGCGTAATGCAAGCGAATTATTAACTACGGCGCACGAAAACAAGCTCAGCAGCATGTTCGGACCCCGCCTTCACCCTCCAGGCCATCAGCTTCGTGTTGCTCCAACGCTTGAGCAGGGGGGGGAAACAACAAAATTAATATAAAAAGGCCCCAGCTCAAGCTCCTTTCATAAATTTGCATGTCGCTCGTCTGATTCGGAATGGGAAGCGGGGCAGAAAGGGAGTGCAACATCAGCAGGAGCTGCAGGAGGGGCGTGGTAACAAGTCAATTCGCCCGACAGTAAGAAACACAACAAAAATGTAGCACAAATTTTCGGCAAAAAACTTTTAGCGGGCTCTGCACAACGACTGAGGCACTGAAGAGAGAAGAAACCACAACAAAAACACAAAAAAGTGCTACATCAAAAGTAAACATTAATGCAGGCAAAGCGGAGCGGAAAGCTGCGAGGCAAGAGAGCTGTGAGGGGTCTGTTCAGATCAGTCTAAACAAACCGTGTGTATACATTCTGCAGATCGAAAGTTTCAGTTTTCGAAAATTGCTTAGGTGGCCTCAATTCAATAATATACGCGTACTTGTACAACACAAGTACAGGAAAAGCGCTGCATCAAAAATCATCAATCGAACGTTTTTTAAATTAGTTTAGTATAGTATTTAGTTTTTAACAATTTTCAGAGTATCGACAGATAGGTGTTAAGGAAATCTAGACAAATGTATACAGTCTGCAATAGAGGAAAATTTCCAGATATGTATATAAACAAGTTGAGGGCAAATATTTAATTTCAAAATCAATAACATCATCGATAAGTGGGCATTACGATAATTGTTGTCGATATCTTTATAAAAAAACAACCGACGAAGAAAAGTTGCATGTTCAAGAGTAAATCTATCAGGGGTGGGAGATTTGAGACTTGGTCTAATCTATGACAATTCATTAATGGGTGTCCTTTTTATATTCCAAAAAGCGACACCAACAAAATATTACTATAAAGATTGTTATTTCCAAAACCATTTCCAATAAATGAGTTACGACAAGCCTGGTCTTGATAATGCTTTAAATACGACGCATATAAATTTTGTTTGGTCACACCAGAGATTTGGTAAATAAATTCCACCCATTAAGTTCCTTTTACTTTTAATTGTGGTTTCACAGAATACATTATTATTTAAAAACCCAGTAATCAAAAAAGTCAAATGAAACCTTTGCATTCTGTATGTTGAGAGGCAATTTAAGAAGACCCCCAGGACGGGTGTCTTCACCTTGTCTAATAGGTAGAGGTCCACCACATCTCGAATTTATCTTTCGTATACACACTTCACTTACAAAATTGAAAACTTTATAAGAATAAACAGATCTAAACTCTTGAAAATGTAGAAGCAGATTACACCCCAAATAAATATTGAAATGTGTGCAAAGTTTGTCAAATTTCTTGTGGAGCGGTCACACAGTCTGGCCGTTGCCTAATGGGCTCGTTGGAGACGTTGGCGCAGTTGGCGAGCTGCAATAAAATGCAGCAACAGCAAAAATGTTGAACGCATTAGGAGATTGATGCTGCCAGTGGCTGTTTGCACACATCCAACGCGACTTTGAGGGCGTGGGTCTCAGCTTCAGTTTTAGCTTCGGCATCAGTTTGGAGAGTCCAGGCCCAAGTTGGAGTCCGAGGCCGAGTCTCGGCCTCATAATGGCAAAGTGATTGCAATTCTGCAGTGTTTACTTTGTGCATGAAGAAGAAATTTTTATTTTTATTGGCACACAAACTTACAGCGCCACAGAGGCGTGCGCGCGTGCGTTGCCACAAAAAGTTTCAGCAAACATAACAGCCCCCCCCCCCTAAAAAACAAGAAACAACGAAGGAGAAATATTTGTAGAAAAAGCACAGAAAACCTGCTGATATTAAGCGAAGGGAGGGAAAACCTGTACAAAAAGTTTTCCTTCTCGCTTAATTTTTTATTATTTTGTGTGTTTTTTCCGTTTCTGTGTTTTTGTTTTGTGGCTCCATAACTTGGGGCTGTTTGGTAACTGGGTTAATAAGATCGGGTGTTCGTCGGACGCTTTAACATTAATAAATGGCTGCTTTTAGTTGGCGCCTTTTGAGCGCGCGAGCGGAAACTAAAAGTGGCCAATTTATTATGCATCAAAGATAAACCTAACTGAGATTAATGTCTCACTTCAAATTGCCAGCTCGCTGCACGAGTAGCGCACAGAAAAGCCACTGGACTGAACTGGACTTTTCAGTCGACTCAAGTCGACTCTCAGGTATTAGAAAAGCTGTTTGTTTGCTCTGACTGTAACTCCGATGCAGCGACGGCAATGGGTTGCAATTATCACACTCGGTTAACAAATACACTGCACAAAATGGTGGATGGCAGGCAAGCAAGCAAGCGAGCTCGTCCACCTGTCCTCGTCTTCTTGGCACGCAAAGTCGTCAACAAGCCAATCATCAAGGCTATATACTCGCCAATATAATGGGGTCTCTCGGCTACTTGCCAGTGAACTTCATAAAAACAGAAACCCACTCGGCAATTATGCAAGGCTCAAGTGGATATAGCAGCATGGTTGAGAGATGGAGAGACATGGAGTGGGATTGGGTGGGGAGGGGAGTGTTAACAGACAATTGCAATTTCAATACGGCAGCAGTCAACGAACAAGTTGGTTTCATTTTTGTTGCTCATAAAATGAGGCACCATGCGATAAGTAAGTAGTTGCAAAGAG
Source organism: Scaptodrosophila lebanonensis (assembly GCF_003285725.1). Classification (NCBI taxonomy): domain Eukaryota; kingdom Metazoa; phylum Arthropoda; class Insecta; order Diptera; family Drosophilidae; genus Scaptodrosophila; species Scaptodrosophila lebanonensis. The sequence goes on along the minus strand of NW_022060742.1, from coordinate 10,179,389 downwards.
TTTAATTTGTTGCAGCAATTTGAGGCCGCTTCTGTTGCCTTCTTAGCCATTCAGCCGGCAAATTTGCAACACGCACATGCGGCACACAAGTCTCTTGAAATTGAGCCTAACCTTGAAGTCTCTACCTCTCTCTCTCTCTCTCGCTCTCTCTCAGGCCTCTTCTTTTTTGCTAATTTGAATTAATTTTGTTGTCAACACGTGGTCATACATAATGCCAAGGCAGTTGCAGGCAATCGCCGATTAATTGAAAATGCATGATTTTTAACGAGCAAGATTATAATGAGCAATCAAAGGAGAGATAAGTGCTTAATGATTGCTGCTTTAAAGTACTGTATATAAGTATGTGTGTGTGGATTCGAGAAGAAGTAAGAAGCTTTGGCTTCAATTAACTCTGACAGCCAGTCATGAAAAAGTGTTTTTTTATGCACATTGATTCTAACTTTATCCCACTTGCGAGTCGAATTAACCCACGTTATCTGCTCACTAGCACCATCAAAGGAAACTCAGTCTGATTTCAGCTGCCAGAATACGATTATAGGAATTATGCGGAAATTTGTCTGAATAATTTCTTTACTCTCTCACTCATCGTTTATTTTATAATTTTGGGAACCTGCGTGTTGTTCGTCGTTATCAGTAATTCAACAACAACAAAAAAAAAGTAGTTTGCAGCTTAAGATCTCAAAATGGAGAAGGGGGACCAGACCTTGAGCATTCTAGTACTTCAAATAAAATAAAATATTTGTAACGAAAGGCAACTAAAAAGTTCTATTTTCATTAATCACTTACTATCATCAGTTAACTGTAATTTGTATTTTTTTTTATGTAAATGTTCACAATAACAATACAAAATGTAGTTATTTGTAATTAATATATATCACTTGATCCGCTTTAGTTGTGAACCGTAAGTACACAGTTTTAATCAAAGCTTTAAGTTTGAATTTAAAAAGCGAGATGAAGGATTATTCAAAGAGTTTGTTCTAGAATGGCTTACAAATGTTTAAAAATTCGCCTATTTTTCCATTACCTATGAACTGTGTCCGGCACATTGAGCATTCTAGGACTTTAACGAGGTACGAGTGACAATGACAAATAAAATATTTGTAACAAAAGTCAAGAGAAGAAAGTGATATTTTCATAAATGAATTACTGTTATCAGTTCACTGTTTACTTGAAAATATTACTAAAAACATTACAAAGTGTACTTCTTGAAACATACAATTTTTTTCCTTTGTGAACCAGAAGTTAAAATTTGTGATAAAGGCTTTAAGTTAACATATTACAAGCGAGGTGTATGATTAATCGAAGAGTTAGTATTATGAAGTAACCCTTTGGTAAATGAATAAGAAGTTGATTAACTACAATTTACTAAGAAACAAAACTACAGTTAAGAAAGGGTTTTCTTTTCATTAATGCTGAACTAATAGTTCCAGAGGCTTTAAAATAAATATCCGCCATCAGTAAACCTAATACTTTAGTTAACTTATAGGGGCTTTCAAACTCTTTAATAACAGAAATAATTTAATTTTATAATGATTAAACTTATATTAAACCGTTGTGTTTGAATAGCAACTGGAATCTGAACGCAAGTAGAAATGGTTGGAATTAATGTTAATCATATATTTTATATTGATCCAGATATCTGACCAGAGAACTATGTTCTCTAAAGTTAATTTTTGAAGGGATATATTTGCTTTAAAATTTTTTATTTTGCTATCGTTGTTTAGCACTTTCTGAGGTTCTAGTTAGCTGAATGACATTTCTAGTTGTTGAATAATTTTGTAGCTTTTGTTTATAAGCATGTATAGTATGTAATTTTTTATCAGCTTTTATTTTTATTAACTACATGAATTCATATGGCTATCGAGCTCATAAAGTTAATTGCTACGGACGCTGCTCTTTGATGTCCATAGAAATTGGTGGCGATCCCTTTAATAATAATGTCAGCATATTTAGTGGGGCTGCTGCAATTTCTCGGTATCAAAGCCATAAAAACGATGTTTAATGTGGCAACTAGCAGCAGTACATACTGCTCGTACCGTACCGCCATGTACATCATCAGCAGCCACAACATCCGCAACGTGCTCGGAGCATTTGACATTAGGGCGAAATTAAAATAGCGACATTTTATTGAGTTGTCAGTTCGTTGCGAAGCAACACATGCAAATCTGAATGCGGGGCGTTCTCCATGTCACCCCCAAAATGCTGAAGCAACTCCAACTCCAGCTCCAGCTCCAGACTGTGCCACAAGTACACACCCCAAAAAAAAAAAAAAAAAAAAAAAAAAATTATAAAAAATTCAACATTTGATGTGATGTGTGAATGTTGTGGCTGCCAGCGAAGGAGTTAAGCGTCGCCCTGAATTGCATCCAGTATAGTATATAGTACATATCTAGACATATGTACGTGTATGTACATATATGAGCAGAGAGATGAGGTGCTGATTTACAACGCCCAACTCACGCCCCCACTCCTCATCGATCGTGTTGAAGTTGGTGGGCAGATGGTACGAGTTCGAGTATTCCTGGTAGATGGTAGATGGCAGAAGTCAAAGGCAATTTATATGCGTGTGCATGCGTTTTAATTTCTTCGCTTGTAGACGCCGTTGTTTAAGCAGTTTGCAAATATTTATGTTAAACATTTTTGTGGGCGTCGTCGATGGGTGTGGCAGCCACACAAAAGCAATATTTATAGATTTAGCAGAGCCAACGCGCCTCCACTCCACATTGTAATGTCTGCTGTCTGTCCGACTGTCGGTCTGTCGCTCTGTTGGTCTGTCTGCTGTTCTCAATAATAATATATGCTCGATTATTTCTTGCAGTGCACGCTTTGTTGGGTTGTTAACCCTTCTAAGGTCTCGCACAATTGCGCTGCCTGACAGGAGCGACAGGAGCAGCAGGAGCAGGAAGCACAACTTTGCTGACGCTCTCAATGTTCAGAACTTTGCATAATTTGGCAGAAATTGAAAACGAGGGTAATATTCATAAGTAAATGCAGACAAACACATAAATTTGTATGTATATAGTACTAGTATGGTTGATCGCACATACTGTGCTCTGCTGTTCTGTCCTGTCCTGCCCTGTCCTGTCCTGTTCTGTTCTGTCCTGTGCTGACAAACAAAAGAAGGGCGTTGAAATTGACACCTCGAGTGTAAAAATACAAATAAAGGCAGCAAAAATAAAAACCCTTTTTCGAACATTCGAGCGTACAAGCAGCGCTCGCCTTTCTACTTTTGAGCTACATTATGCTCATTCACAGATACTCACTCACACACAGAAACACACACAAACACACAGAAATACACACAAACACACAGATATACAGAAACCCAGAAACGAGCTCATTTGCAAAACCTGCGCCCACCCGGCACAGGCATCCGTTTTAAGCGAATATTTTGAAGAAGTTTGAGAAGAAGAAGAAGATTCTTTACCAAGCTATTTGTATAGTCTCTGAATGTTAATATTCTTCTAATTCGCTTGACAAACTAATTTGCGAAGTGTTTTATTAAAATGTTGTAAAGCATTTTTGAAAGTTTATTTTGTATTTTTATACCCTGTACCCGTAGGGTAAAAAGGGTATATTAGGTTTGTGCAAAGTATGTAACATGCAGAAGGAAGCATCTCCGACCCCATAAAGTATATATATTCTGAATCAGCATGACGAGAGAAATCGATCTAGACATGTCCGTCCGTCCGTCCGTCTGTCCGTCTGTCTATAAAAGCTAGAATAACCAAAGTTGGCATCCAGATTCTCCTAGGTCCGAGAAAGGACGAGTTTATTTTATTTTTTGGAATTTTCCCCCCCTTCCCCAGTTACAGAATTTCAATTTCAATAGCGTCCACATTTCAAACCTAAACCAAACTTTGCACACATCATATATATGTAATTATCTACTTTTGTTTAAAATGTTATCCAATTCGGTCAATTCTAAGAAAAGTTATTAGCGAAACAAATTCTCTACAGTACAACCCCACCAAACTGCAGCAACAAGTTCGCTCTTCTTCTTCCTTTTTTTGGGCGCATATAACTCAGTGACGGAAGTTTACCTGTGTACAGGGTATTACACTGTCAGACTTGCTCGACTGTAGCGTTCTCTCTTGTTATATTTGTAATTAAACAGTTCAGCTCAAAACAAAACATTAAATAATATACAGAACTTTTTAAAAATTAAAATTTTTGATGTGACCAAAATTTTATTCTGCGTTCTTATGTTTAAAATGTTCTATTATTTATACAATTTATGATGATTATTATTCTACATTCCTTTATTACTTTGTGAAATAAAAATAATAAAAATAACTGAAAGTATGGGATCTTTCACAATAGTGAATGCATTATTTCTATAACAAAGGATTATTGTTTATAGTTTAAGCTGACTTTCATACGGTTTTTTTAAAACAAATTAATTTTTAATATTATACCTTCATTGGACCTTATTTTCTATCCAACCTAAATAAACCAAACACATTTGTTATTGTAAATAAATTGTAATTCATTCTTGAGGAAACTTCTCTCAAAGGACCTGCTTATACTAACCAAAAAGTGTTGGCGAACTGATTCCTTTTGTCGGGTGGGCCGAAGGAAGTGCAATTGTGTGAGTGACGAACGACATGCGTTTGTTCAAGACACACTTTGGCAATTCGTTTAATTATTATATTATGCAGACACACACACAAACACACTTTGGGGCGTATAATAATAAAGAGAAAAATGGCATTATATGTTGCTGCAGATATTGGTATGCAGGAGAAAAAGTGCCAGGAAACGCGTGTAATTCATATCGCATAAAGTAAGGACGGACAGGCGACAACCGCAAGCAACTGCGAAGAGTTCGCTTACATGGCCGAAACGCCGCGCCGCCTCACAATTGGCTTTGACAATCGAATCGGCTGGTATACTATACGAGTATCAATTGCAAAAATTGCAGAAATAAAAACAAAAAAAAAGCAAGCGCGACATTGCCGCACTGCAGCGACTCTTTCTTTTTTGCTGCATTTTGGATACAAAACCGCAAAATCGCCTTGCCCGAGTCCCAGCTTGGAGTCGAGAAGTCGCCCTGCAAGTCCAACTCGGTGCCAACGGCAATCTCTCTACTTATCGCCGTGGCCATGTTGCCTGCCGCTTGGCTGGCTGGCTGGTTGGTTGGTTGGTAGGTTGGTCTGTCGATCGGTCGTTCGGTCGCGCGGTCGGTCTGTGCTTAATTTTTAACCTCAGGCTTCGCAAATCGAAAGCTGATCATATAAAATTACGCTTGACAGCGCTTGAGAACCGCAAAAGGTGACACTCTGCTGGTTGCTGCTCCCGCTGAGACACTCACACACACACACACACACACTTATATACAGCCCCGTAGTATACATACTATATATCTATATTATGGATGCATACATAGCCCGATATAAAGATACAGCACATGCAGATGTACAGTATTCAATAACTGGCAGTTGTTATCTCCCTCCAACCGCAATGATGAAAAGTAAAAGTGTGTTGTTGTTGTTGTTTTAAACAAATTTATTTACATTACACACACACTCGTATGTATGTATATATCTAGATGACGACTTCATATCGGAAATGCAGATTTGAGAATATAGCATTGACAGGCAGGCAAATAATTTGCTCGAAAATTACTCGAATGTTACCAAATGGTTTGAAAATAATGTTATTTCAATCAAAATTAATAAGAATTCTGCTGCAACAAAGTTTCTTCTGATTAATTTTTCAGAGCCTGCTGAAAAATACGATAATTTGTAAGCAAACTATTTGCGTGTGTGACAGTGGCTTTAATATTTGGGAATCTATTACATGAGCTTCGTTAAAAAAATATATTTTCCGGCTAGAATTTTTGGATAAAAGTCCTCTCTTCGATTTCAAATTCATACTCTGCATTTACTGAATAGTATGTTTTTTTTTTCATAGAAAAAGAATTTAAGCAAAATGAATAATAAAGCAAAATTCATAAAGAAAACTAAGATACTACTAAATAATATAAAACACTTGTTTGCATTTTTCTGAGATAATTTAGTTACAATGCTTACAGGCATAATATGAACCTAACGAGGAGAGTTTTCCAATTGACTACCCTTTTCACCCATTTCGTGGCATTGCTTTGAAATAAAAATATAAAAACCAGAGGAAGGAAAAAGTTATGGAAAAAGTTAATATAAAAGAAACGACTTTTGTTAGGAAAGTTGACAACAAAAAGTCAGATTTAACGAATTAATAAACTCAAAAATATCGTATAAGAAACATTTTTAAAAGTGCAAGTAAACTGCTAAAAAGTAATCAGCAGGCACTCAATTTGCGTTCAAATAGTTTTAAAAAACAATCAACTTATCGTTAATAATACCATAATTTTTTGATACGAGTGTAAAAATAATCGATTTGCCATAAGAATTCTAACTAAACATAAAATACATGTCTTTCAAATCAAATATACCTTGTAAATAAAAAGTAACTTCAGTGCAAAAAGTCTTGGAGAATTACAACAGTTCTACCACAAAGAACAAGTCTTTCAAATCAAATATACTTTCTGAGGTATATAAAGTAATTAACACACTATTATAAGCGCTACCTTCCGTGTAAAAAATCGTGGAGTATGTCAACAATTCCTCTACAAAGAACAAGCCTTTCGAATCTAATTTACTTTATAAGTAAAAAGTAATTAGCAGTCGTTACATTCAAGTTTTGAACAGCCACTTGAGTCTAGGAATCAATGCTGAGCATTACACCACGACTCTGCTAGACTCCACACCCACGAATATGTACTCGTAAATGGGTGTGTGTGTGTGTGAGTGTGCGTGTGTGTGTTGGATTGGGGGTGCAGTTGTCGGTTAGCTAATCAATCCGCCAACCAAACACTTGGGAATAGACCATAAAAATCGCAGCCATCAGATACTTGTCGCCGCACCAATGACCGCGGTCCGATCCACGCACTCATCTCGACTCCCACAATGGCATGAAGACCGTTAGCAGCAGAGCAGCAGCAGCAGCAGCAGAAACTTAAAAGGGATAACAAGTTTATTTTATATCATATTTATACTACTACTTAGCGCTCTATCTCCATCTCTATCTCGCTCTGGCCCTTCCCCACCACAGGCCAGAACGACGAGCGACGAGCGATGAACGTTGAACGATTTGAAATTCATGCGCACCGCGGGGTTCGCACACTAATACAACATTTATTTGTCATTAAAGTTGTAATAAAAATAAATTTTGTTGCCAAAACGGCAACAGAGTGGCAGGCAGTATTGGAAATATAAATACTGGCAATGGAGCAGGAGGAGGAGGAGGAGGAGAACGAACGAGCAGTTAATAAACACAAAATGTGACACAATCATAACCAGAAAACGGTTCATACTCGTATCGTTGATAACAGTTGGAGACCGAAATGGCAACAATATTACCAACAACAAAAACATTGGCCCGAGGTGGGCAGCAGCTACATTTTGGTTGGTTGCTATTTGGTCTTTGGTTAGTATTTGAATTAACCGGTTTGATATTCAAAATGTGCTCGCAATTCTATAAAATATTGTGACTTGGGTGTAGGGATGTAAAAAACATCGATGTATCGAGCATCGACAATGTTTTTAACCCGATGCAGCGATGTTTTCCGATGTTTCTTTGCTTGCGATACATCGTCGATCCATGGATGTTTGTCCAAACATCGAACATTTTCATTGTTTTCTTAAGCGGCCATTATTTTGGTAAGCTTTATCGGACAAGGTATATTTGTATTATTATTATTATTTTTTTTTCATGTTTTCATTAAAAAGTGTATTTTGTTATATATACTATATTTTCGATTGTTAAGCATTTAATTTTAATACGTATAGCCTCGTTTAATATTCCTAAAATGCGTAACTGCAAAGCGTAGGATTGATTTGCTTTTATAATTTATTTTGAAGTAAACCATACAAGTTCGTCCAAAGTCAGGATGACGATTCCTTTATTGGTTAATATTAAGTAAAATACTATGAGAGTCGGTTTTGATATATTAACATTTTTCATTTATAATATTTGGGTTCATTTTCTTCCTAATAAGTATAAGCATCATTTTCTATGGAAAGATAGTTTTTTAAAACATCGATGCATCGATGTTTTTTGCGATGTATCGAAGTTTTTGGCGATGCATCGGTGTTTTTTGCGATGCATCGATGTTTTTTGCCATGCATCGATTTTTTATAAAAAGACATCGATGAGCATCTACATCGATGTTTTCCCTTTGATTTACATCCCTACTTGGGTGTGTATGGTTGTTTTTTCTTCTCTTCGTCTGCTGATATTTCACGGCGTGCACGACATGGTCCACAATGGCGCTTACCATAATGAGCATAAATAGCAAAATTTAATTAACAAATCAAATGCAATTTGATAAATAAGCGAACATTAAGTTGTGGAGCAAAACTCTCACGCGACGCACACAAAATGCAGGTGGCTGGCTGCTGGCTGGTTGGCTGGCTGGTCCACTTTGGTTTTAATGCATTAGCGCGACAAATGAAACTGACTATAGCCAGACGACAGATAGACGGGCACTCAGACTGGCGGACAGACAATTGGCAATGTCAGCAACTGGATAGTCGGACAACAGCAATAACAGAAACAACAGCAGCAGCAACAACAAAAGCAGCAACATGAGCAAGGGAAGTGAATGCGACAATGCTCCATTAGTCTGGTTCTCAGTCTGCCCGTCTATCCGTCTCTCTGTCCCCTCGAATGTCCACAGCTGGCCGCGATCTGACTAAAGCAATATAGCTATACGAGTATAGCTGTGCTTCTCTCCGGCTTTAGCTTATTTACTAAATAAGAGTCACTTTGACTAATGAATCAATTTGCCAGCCGCGAAGTTAATGATGAAGATGCTGAATCGATGGTGGTGGCGGTGTTGGTGGTGGAGGGGAAGGATGTGGGAAGCTTTGCACTGTGAGTTGATTAGGGGCACTAATGATGCGCTCGCAGGACATACAGAGACACTAGCCAATAGCAGTAATTTGTCAAATTCAACTAAGCAAACGCTTTTTTGGATTGCTACTTTGGAAACTTGTGAATGTTCCTAATACTTCCAGTCATTAATTAGTTCAGGTTGATGGGTTTGCTACTGAGTTGTTATTCTTTCTGATTTGGATTTTAAAATACTTCCAGTCATTAATTAGTTCAGGTTGATGGGTTTGCTACTGAGTTGTTATTCTTTCTGATTTGGATTTTAAAAGGTTGATAAATTTTCTGTCATATATATTTCAACTGGTGTCAAATTCATTAAAAATGTTGATTGAAGAGATGAATGATGAGATGAAATCTCTGATTCAGAATTATTTAAATGTTAGGCTCAGCAAGATGAAAAGAAAAATATTATATCTATATAAAAGTTAATCGTTAATGGAAATAAGCATAAGCTTTTTTGGATTATTACTTTGAAAACTTGTGAATGTTGCTAATACTTCCAGTCATTAATTAGTTCAGGTTGATACTAAGTTGTTCTTCCTTCTAATTTGAATTTGAAAAGGTTGATAAACTTTGAAGAGATTGAAGATTGAAGAGGTTGAAGAGATGATAAAATCTCTCAAAATCTCTGATTCAGAATTATTAAAATGTTACGCTCAGAAAAGAAAAGTAGGATCTGAATAAATGTTAATCGTTAATCTATCTAATGCTTACTTTTTTCATTTAAATGCCACAACTCTTTAACTAAAACCGTGGCAAAGTGTTTTCACACTAGAACCGCTTCGTTTTCTTCAGAAAGTATTTATTGTGTGTGTCGAAAACGTCGACAGATTTGATCTCTTTGAGAAGCATGTTGTGATCGATCGCTGCTGATGATGAAAAGAGACCTACCTGTAAATATAAAAGAGAATTTGTTTGTGAAATGTTTTGGTTTTATTTAGCTTAAATGAGATAAGGTATATTAAACCAAATAACAAGATTTTATTTAAGAAAGTATTTTAAAACAAATGCATTATGTTCTCGAATGCTATTTCTTATTAATTTAAACTTCGAATAACGCCATTTAGAAATCATTTGAGATTATTAATCTCACTTTCAGTTCGAAAATCCACTTAATTTAGGTCAAATATTTTTGTATTCTGGTACACACAGGTTCTGCGTAGCATAATGCTTGACAAAGGGGATACAATTGTCTACTCGAAATCAGTCGTATTTAAAAATTGAAAGATTTGAATAACTTTTACAAAAGTTTGCCGAAATTATATGTTAAGATTGGCAAACAAACAATTTAGATCATTTGAACGGAATAACAATTTTCCAAAGAGAGTTGATCAAATATTACGAATGAACAAGTTGAGAAGCAATGCTAATTGCATTTAGAATATGATTCTAATTTATATTTAGCCACACACTTATGCACCGTACTGTGCTTAAGTAAGCTGCTTAGGCCGTTTTCATGCACGCAACCCCCACAAGAGTGGCCTGAGGAAGCTAAGCTGAGGTTGGTTTGGGTTAAGGGGGTTTCGCTGATGACGACTCTGTTTGTTTGTCTGACTTTTGGTTTGTTTGTCAGTTAGTCAGTCAGTCAGTCTGCCAGTTTGTCAGTTTGTCTGTCTGATTGTTAACTGCTTTGCTCTTTCGCTGCCCCTTTTATTTTTGGGTGCCCAGCAACGTCAGTCAATTAATTGCAGTCAGAGGCAGAGTCAGAGCCGTAGTCGGAGTCGGAGTCGCAGCCAGAGAGCCAAAAACAAATACTGTGTACATGCGAAATGAAATCAATGGAGAGTGGCGGAGGCAGAGCATCATTTTATTGCAGAAACAGCTACAACAACAAGAACAACAACAACTGAAAGAACTTAAGCAAAGTTGGAATACCGTTTAATGCGACCACGCCCACTTTTCCCACAGTCAGCTCGCTCGAAGCCTCTGCATGCGACTGCTGCTTACAAATGCGTAAAGAGTTTTGCATGGGACCTGAAACAACAACAACAACAAAAACAACAACAACAACATTAACAGCTTCCCAGCGCCAGCTCCACTTTAGCTGACTTGTTGTTGCTGTTTTAGTTCTTGTTGTTGTTGTTGCTGTTGTTGTTGGGATTTTAGCAAGTTTTAGCTTTGCATTTTGTTTGCACAACGTCTCGAGTTGATTGCTTGTCAGTCTGTCTGTCTGCCCGTCTGCCTGTCTGCCTGTTTGCCTCTCTGTCCTGCTGGCCATCGTTGGCTTTTTATTGACAATTTGCCGTTTTATTTTCCCCCCGATTAATAAATTAAAAGTTTTGCAAGTTTTGTCATTTCCTGCACTCATCACACAGTCGCTTTGTCAAAGCGCTGCATTAAAAATTGTCCCTGGAAATTGCAACTTAATGCATTTCGATCCAACAACTTCTACAAATTTCTTGCTGACTTCGTGATGTGCAGATCGCTTCGAGCTGGCCCGGCAATGACATTTTTGTAAGTTTGATTTTTAATTAATTGTTTATATATACGCTGACTGAGCAATATTTTTATTACGCGTATCGTTTTTTTCTTTTTTTTTTTTGATGTTGATGTGCTGAGACGACGAAACATGTGTAAGCGTGCCGAATTGGACTTTAGAACACGTTTGCTGTATAATCCGAAACTTTGAAACTTTTTGAGTTAAGAAACAAACATTTGTATGCCGAAAGTCTTACGAGTTATGGGTCTTTCAAGGTAACATTAGATGAGACACTGCATCATGTCAAAATATAGTGGGGATCGAACTTTGGCTTTTTACCAAACAATAAGCATTTACAAATTCTTTTGCTCAATAATAATGGTTTGTTGTTAGTTTTATTTGCAGCACATGATTTAGATTATAATTGAATTATATTTTAGCTTAATTTATTATTTGAATTTAATAAAACAAATAAAATTAACCAAATTTAGGGCTATATCCCTTGTGAAAGCTTAGTGTTATTTTTCTTTTTGCATTCAAATTATTATTTTTGCAGCGAAACTAAAACCTTGCCGTCAGATATATAAATCCCTAAAAACTTGAAACTTTGTCACAATCTTTTGGATAGAAAACAAGTAAAAATTATAGCTTAAAAGCGTATTATATATAAAAGCTTATATTATTATTATCCCATAAGAACAACACGTGGGACACAGCTAGACAGACGACCAGAAATAGAGATACTTGTAAAAGCCCTAAGCTCCCAATTGGAGTAAAAAGGAATTTAAAAAAAAGTTTATTAAGTTGGACTGATCTTTAAAATAAGGTTGCCAAAGCAAGGACTCTACAATAATATGCAACAATCCTTTCGTTATTATTATGAACGATAAAACTTTCAAATAATTCTAATACAAGATACAAGCAACAAAAGTGAGACAGGTTCTAAAGATTACCAATGTGGTTTAAAGTGTTGGGTTTTTGTGGTCCAAATGAGTCATATTATAAGAGTATAAAACAAATTTTAAAAAAAGTTACAAAACAATTAATTATTTTTATTAAATGTCACCGATGGTATCCATTATTGGCCTCATGAAGTCGGCTGCGCTTTTGTGCAAGATCTTTTGAAGGTGTCAGGTCTAAGCCGAAAAAATTGGCAGATTGTTCAAAAACGTAAAATTGATGCAAGAATTGTCTCTCTTTTAAGCTATCGTTTGTAAAGATCTCAACAACACTTTTTGAGTCATGACCAAAAACAGTGTGATTCATTTTTTTTTTTCGTGTATGTGAAAAACATTGACAATATAATTATTTTTCTAACTTTTTTAGAGGTGGCATTTTATTTAAAATTTATACTCCATGCAGCGGCTATTTATTTAATTAAGTGAACAAAGTATACTGCCTACTCACTGGCTTTATAGTCGGATGGCAATTAGGATTATTTATTAATTTTATTTAGGAAAATAGAATTTTACTGAAAAATTTAATATATGAAAAATATATATATATAAATATAATTTATTTATGCTCTATTCGATGGATTGCAAAAGGGGCTTTTATTGTCTCTGCAGAGTTTTGGCACGTGCCTTGGTATTGCTGATAGGTCTGCCATTTAGGCCCATTTATGAGGCCGGCCCACTGCAGCTTCTCTAACAGGCATCAAATGGCGGAGCTACGAGGAACCGCGCCATGCCAGGCATGAAGTAAAGAGCGCAACGCGTGCTCTCAAACGCATTCTCCAGGTGCTCGACTAATCGGGCGCGTAATCTAAAGCGCGGCGCAGAAATTGAAATGGATTGCAGTGTTGGCTGCCTGCTGGCCCGGCCTGTTGCCTGCTATTATTTACCTGGCATGGCAGCAGCAGCAGCAGCAGCACCAGCTGCTAAGTGGAGTCAGCAGCAGCAGCAGCGGCAGCTGTAAGCCGATGCGCTTACAAATGCTGACCCCACCAGTGGAAGTCGCAGTCGCAGTCACAGTTGTGGGCCCATTGACGGGTGCTGCGAGCGAATTATTGCAAAAAGAAAAAAAAATATGCACAAGTTGCTCAAATTTCATTGCTGCTTGTAGAGTTGTTGCTGTTGTTGCTGTAGCTGTTGAGGCGGCAACTTGGCTGCTAAATAATTTTAATTAATTTTACGGTTATGCTCGCCCAGCCATTGGGAGTCGCGACTCTTCACCACTGCAAGCGGCCTGCTCCTCATAAGTCATTGTGCGCCAAGAATAGTTGCACATAGTTGAAGCATCAGCTAATTGCAACCGAGCAGGCCCCAACAACAAAAATACAAAAACAGCAACAACAACAACAACAAGAGCAAGTGCATTGCCAGTGGATTAAAGCTCCAACAGGGGCTGATGGTTTGCTGGTCTGTTGGAGCCGTTGGAGCAGTCGGCGCGGGTGCAGACTCTGCTGCCGTGGGTCATCATAAAAACATTATGGCAAGTGCGGTGAGCAAAAACGAAAGCAAGAACAAACAAAGCCAGCAACACTGCCATTGACGACAACGTCGTTGCAGTTGCAGTTGCAACTGGTGGAATTTTTCAAAGGAATTACAGCCAGCAGGCGCAGCTGTTGGATGTGGCACCAGAGGAGCAGACGACAATGCCCAGCCAGGAACAGGCGTAGGCACAGGTCCAGCGACTGAGGCAGAACTCCAGCACTGGGAGAAATTTCACGTCTAGAACAGAGCTTTACTAAATCTATCCAGCAGTAAAATCGGATAGTGCATGTCTATATAATCTGTAAATTATTTCTCATTTTAATTGCCTTTTTCTGTATGAAGTGTGTAACTTTTGGTTTTAAATTAATTAAGTAAGTTAAAGGGAGAAGTTTGATCGACATAGTACAAATATACTCGTTTACAAATATAAAAAAAAAAACAATAAAAATAAATAAAAATATTCAAAATGATTTTTCATTTTATCTGTTACATAACAAATGTAATTAGAAAAGAAACATAAAAAAATACAGCAAATGACCAATACACATTAACTCTCTTTGGAATAATGTAGAGCTGAGCTCTACAAAGTATTAGTTCGAATAAAAAGATTGAAAAATTAAACGAAATCTATTGAAAGCATAAGCTTGCAAAGTGTAAACATGAATAAGAATATATACTCAATATATTCAACTATTTACCTTCATTTCTTATGCTCTATAGTAGAGAGGGAGAAGAAAAAGTCTTGATAAATGTGAGATAAAAAAATGCAATAGCCTTACAAGGCAGAACCTATAAAATTAAACTTATATAAGTATGTGCCGATATACACTTTAAGTAGACTTTTTAGGATTTCAAAAACCATTTAAAATTATAAATTTATAATTTGCTTTCCAATTACTGGACTGAATTCACTTTATAAACTTAGAAAAAAATTATAATTTAATAAAAAACAAAAGCTTAGCTTTTTTAACCAATGAAACACTAAAACTGATTGAATTTTTTCTGTTGATCATATGCATAAGTTATTGTTTATTCAACATTTTAATATTTTGGCCCCCTTTTGGGAAAAGCTGCGTACGTCCTTGTCTGTAAAAAGTAATGAAAGGAAAGCAAAAGCCACCCATTGAAATTACAAAACCCAAAATGTCTCATACTTTCGGGAGGCTATTCGACAATTAACGATTGTAAATTTGCTTTTAAAACAATATTACAATTATTTCTTTCATTTCCTTGCCCCAGAGCCTTTGTATATCAGCTTTTACACTTTCAATTATAATTATCTGAACATACTACATGCATATTTTTCTGAGTGTAGCCTCAGTCTGTGGCCGCATGTCTCGTCGTGGTGTCCATGTGCGTGTGTCTCTGTGTGTGTGTGTGTGTGTGTGTGTCACTTTAGTTTGACAGGCAACATGCGAGAATTTGATGAGCACAAGCATTCAGCATTCGGCTCCACTCCTCCCCAGGCTCCACCAACCAGATGACGAATGCGCGCAGTTGTTGGTGCTGTTGCTGTTACTCTTGTTGTTGCTGTTGTTGTTGGCGATGCTGCTGCTGGTGTGGTGCTTGTGTGGTGTGGTGTGGTGGGTGTGTTGCGTTGGGGGTCGTCAACGTCTGAGGCCACAACGAAGTTTTATATCGAAAGGTCATGTTTTTATTTTTCTCTATTTATTTGCCTTTTTCCTCAAATTTTTTTCTACATACATATACTATATTGTTTTGTCTATCGTTGGCGTCACGCCGACGTGTGAACACGTTTTGCTTTATGAGCTCTCGATTGGTTCACAAAGATTGGGTCGCACAGGTGTTTAGGTCTGTCTCTGGGCAGTGCGATATGTCGTGCTGTACTTGGCTTTTGATGTCAGACTGTGTTGGTTTCTGTTGGTTGTATTTATTTTTCAATAAACCAACCATGTGTCATTCATTAGTTCTTGTATTGTTCTTTGAAAATGTTAAATGGCTGTCGAAAGATTAAACGGTTCGTTTGCGAAAGGTGGGCTGGGCTGCAGATTCACGAACATATAAATTAAAATTAATTAATGAAACATAAATAGCATAAATTGTCAATTAATTTTAGTGATGATAAAACTGTTAACATCAATCATTTGAACCTTGAGGTGTGGATGAAAGAATTCTAGCAATTATCGAGCATGTTATACAAATAAATTTTAGATGACGTATCACAGCGCTATTTGGAAACTAAATATGAAGAAGGAGTTAAATTATATTGATGAACAAATATCAGTATTAAAAATATTAAGTAGGAGTGCAGGGAAGATAAATCTGCTAAAAGAGGAAAGCAGAAAACGATAGCTGTTGAGTTATTTGATTTGAGAATAGTCTTATTTAAATATGTATATATAAATGATGTCGCTTTTGTTGGCACAGAAAACAAAACGTTCTTTGGGAAAATGCTAGGCTTTCCCTGCAATACGTCACCTATTGGACAATCATCTTTGTGTTAAAAAAGATGACGTAAAGAACAATTTAAATATTTTGGTGGGTGTTATCCAATAGCTGATATGTATGATTGCTTCTACGCATGTTGCTAAAACTTTGGATATTTGTGTTTGACCTTTTACAAGAATTTTAAGAGGCATTGCAAAATAAACATAAAGATGATATCGTAGAAATAGAAAAATGAAGTGATTTAAAATAAGAATAACTTACAAGAATTACGGTAAGCCGAAAGCACTTTGTAACAAAATATGTAACGACTAAAGCAAGAATTGAGAATCACTAATTTTTGTTGCAATGTATCTGGAACCACTAGGTGGAGGCAAGATACGCAACCAAAGTTAAGGATATCCGAGCTATCAAAGATAACTAGCAGCAGTATCAATAATTAATCATGTTTGTGTAAATAGCTCTAGGCCTCCTAAATTCTTGACTGATCATCTTCCCGCATCGAGTATCAAGTATGTCTCATAATCTTCATGAAATTAATAAGAATAGCAATTAAGCCTTTGTAAGGATTGTTAAATTGTAATGCACTTTGAGTTAACCTTGCAAGGTTATCAAAAAGTATGGTAAATTAAAATATAATATTTTAATAACCATATTGATTGTTTTGTGCCCCACCCCGGCACAATTATAACACATTTTCTGGGCATTTGGCCAACTGCCTGGGGCGACTTTGATGAAGTGGATGCGCCGATATTTGGAACAGCTGTCAGAAATGCAAAGATACAACGTTTATCCATAAGTTCGAGTTATAGACAGTTGGCAGCGGCTTAATGCAGTTTTAATAGCAACATTTTAGCAAAGCTTAGCCCTGACCTTCTTATATTCTTGTTGTTGTTGCTGTTGTTGTTGTTTGGTAGTGGTAGCAACAACAGTTGGCGGTTGCTTGTCATTTTCATTATTTGTTGCGTGTGTATTTCAGTATTTCGCATCCATAATTAAAATGTTTGCTGCAAGTAGCAATTTTTAATAAAAAGATAAATTTTTTCGATGCCCGTTCGAGCGGCAGCGGCCCACTTGATGTTGCTGCTGTTGTTGCTGTTGTTTTTGCTGTTGTTGTTGCTGTTGCTGACCACCCTGCTGTGCGTCAAGTTGGGGCTCGTTCAGCTCTTGGGGCGACGCAGAGACGCCGCTAAAAGTTTCGTTAATTATCACGATATCGCAACATGTTGCCGCGAGCTGTAGTGGAAACTGAAGAGTTCAACCTTTAACTGCAGTTAAGAGCCGTTCGAGTGTAATTGACTGAATGACTGACTGACTGAATGACTGACTGAATGACTGACTGAATGACTTACTGACTGACAGCCTGCGGTGCACTTGAACATATGTTCGCAGCGGCAAATACGTCTCTTCATCATCTGCGCCACTCTTTTGTGTTATGTGTAACGTCATTTTGGCAACAGGTGACGGTCCCCTTTGATGTGCCACATCAGCTGCAGCAACAACAGCAACAGCAAACAGCAACAATTGCAACTGCAGCTACAGCTTTGAATGTGGCTGTTGCTGTGGCTTTGGCATTTGACCTGCCTGCCTCGTTTTCAATCTCTAATTGAAATGCGCATGGTGGCAAAAATATGAAATCTTCTAATTGGCAATTGGAACGCTGGCCACATTGACTGGTTGTTGCTGTTCTCGCTGTTGTTGCTGTTGCTTGGCATGCAGCAACATTGTGGCATGCACTTCCTTTTTGGGTTTAGCGACAACAGCAGCAGCAGCAGCAACAGCAACAGCAAGAGCAACAACAATAATAACATCGCGAACGCATAGAAATTTTCTATATAAATCAGTTGTTGTAGCTGCACGCAGAATGTTGTTGCTGCAGCAACAACAACAGCAACAGCAACAGCACCATCAACATCAACAGCAACAATAAGCAAAGTACAAAGCAAGTTGTTAAAATTCCTGTTTAAAGTTTTGTACGCACATGCAACACACATGCCGCCCCCCGTCCCCACCACTCCCCCACCAATCACGGCCAGCAACATCAAAGGAAGCTGCTGCCTCCTGCATGTTTGCATTAAAGACGCATTTTGTTTGCCCAGATCCGTACCAAGCCAACAGAGCCAACGAAGACGACGACTACGACGACAACGACGATGAAGATGATGATGATGATGAGGACGTGCGCGTCCGCATCGTGTTAGAATACAAAACAACAACACCAGCAACAACAACAACAACATGTAGCAATGTCCATGGTCGGAGCTACTCATAATCAGGTTTTGCCTTTATCTACGGCCAATGCTCAGCTGAGCTGTTGAGCTGCAAAGCTGAGCCAATTCCTGCTTCTTGTTCAATGCAAAAAGGGAGTAAGCCGTAGCCTTCTTCTTGGTACTGCCAGTTCTAATCACTCAGCGAAAAAACTTTGATCGAACTCGAGAAAAGTGCAGTCTTAAGAGAGATTATGGCGAAGACATTCTGCATTTCTATTAGATAGTTTCTAAAAATTCCTGATTGTAGGTGAACTGGAAATTGACAAAACTAAGATTGTAAAGAGTACTCTTAAATTTATTATAAATGCATGAAAACTATTTCTAAAGTGAAAACTACGCCAATAATTTTCTTCCTTTTTTTTATTAAAAGAGACAGGCGGGCCTTTAAGATCTGGGTGGGTGGGTGTATGAGATCCAACGCCTCAACCATTGTAATCGAAATAAGACGGTCTTCTGTGACATTAGGCATAATTTTCAGCAGTTTGTTGAATTGTTACTCATATTAGTTTTATTAATTAGTTATAAGTGGGTGCTGAAAGTTACTCACATTAGTTTCATTAGTCGTTTAGTTAATGACGGTAATTGAGATGTTGGGTGGTGAGGTTCTTTTATTATTATCTGAATGCGATTTTATGTTAGTTTTAGCTTGGTTACAAACTGTGAGTATTTTCTGCAAATTATTTTGATGATATAGAATATATAAATAAAAAGTGGGGATAAGCTAATATTATCAACTACAATAACTTGAAAGTTCACAAAGATATCAACTTATTGGTACAAGGAAAGATGAAGTTCAACTTTAAGAAGTAAGACGGATGAAAAAGTTCGTGCTACAATTCAAGTAGCTTTCCAAGTTGTGGCAATGTAAGCTTCTCTTTGAAGCAAGCAACTAACCATAATTTATAGGTTCAAATCATCGTAAATATTCTAAATGGATAATATAATAAAAGAAAGAAACCAGCAATCAACCGATTTGTTATTGCTTGTAAGAAAATAATAAATATATGTATTTATTTGTTTAATATTTAGCAAACAAGTTGAGAATGGAATACAAAATTAGTGTTAACCTATTAATCATTTATTCTAGCAAACTTGTAATAATAAGAATTAGCATAAAAAGATTTATACGATTTCAAGAATTCGCTCTCGCAACTTGTTATTCAATTGGTTAAATCAGATATATCTGTTGATATCAACAACCTCAATGAGCCACGTGTGAATCAGCACTATTTTCAGAATCTTAAGCCAACTGTGATGTCTACGGAAAGATTTCACAGTTAAGCCACAGCCATAAATGATAACAAGGTGGCGCAGAAATTTTATTTCATTTTAGTTTCTTTGAACTATGCAGTCCGAAATAAAGTATTCTCCTTATTTAAAGGCAACCAGAATGCCAGCGAGTTCTATCTTCGCGACACCTAAAATGGGTTGCGGACTAAAATAATGTTTCTTTTTTTTTTTTTGCTGAGTGTTTCTTGTGTGGTTGTTCTTGTTGCTGTTGTTGTTGCTATTGGCGGCGGTGGCGTCGGCGTCGGCGAAGGCGACTTCGCGTTTATTGACTTGGTTGCACATGATTGCACAAAAGAGCAGCAGCTGGCGGAGAAGGGGGGATAGAATCGGCAGCAGAATAAAAAGAAGAAGAGCAGCAACAATTCTCGAGCTTTGTGTGCAGGTGGGCCAAGGCTGAGGCGGTCTTTGGTTATAACTAAACAATTATGGCCAGGGCAACGGCAACGGCAATGGCAGCAACCGCGACTCTGACGACAACAGCAACAGCAACAACAACAGCAACCACAACCACAATAGTTGCAACAATGTTGACGATGATGACGTAGGCAGAGGGATTGGGTTTTGCAAGCTCTCCTTCACATCCTTCTCGTGCATTGTAACCATCGTCGTTCATCTAACTATCGTCGTATCTATGCATCTATAGTTATTTGTATTATTATTTTGCGTTGTTTTTATGCTGAGGCTGTAGTTAGGGCTGAGGTTGAAGCTGTGGCTGTGGCTGAAGCTGAAGCTCACTCTGAAGCTGTTTTGTTTCTAGCCATCGCTGCTGCAGCAGCCCCCGAGTTTGCAGTTTTTAACTTTTGATGCATTCGCATGTGAGTCTCTGCCTATCGTTCAGTGCCTAAGTCTGTCCCTCTGTCCTTCAGTTGCTATACCATATAGCTATGTTGTGTGTGTATGTTTTTTTGCTGCTGCTATTGTTGCTTTTTGTTTTATTTATAGTTAGCTGAGGCGACTTCAACGCTCGCTACTCGACCGACTGCTGCTTGGCTGCTTGGCTGCTTGGCTGACTAGCTGGCTGGCTGGCTGGCTGGTCGCATTGCTGATGATGCCTGCAGGCTTAAAATCATCATAAATGCATGGCTACACACACAAACACGAATGCAGTTGGTCGTCATGCTGTAATTGTGCTTGGGTGGGTTACTAAAGAAATTGCCAGAATCGTTCAAACATTATATCAGATATAGATATGACCAAGAAATTTAATATTGAAAGAAGTTTGGCCTGTGAATTAAACATCTATCTATCAACTGATATTTGGAATTCTTTTAAATTTATGTTCTGTGTTTGTAAAAATCTCCTAAGAACTACATCGAGCTACCGAGCTTCGCAAAGAAATGTTTCAAAAAGTATAAAATTTATGCGTTAGATCGGGTCAAACAATAATCATACTTTTAGATTTTCACACTCCCATTATGAAGCAATCATCTAAATATTGATATTTCCGTAGATTTTTTACTGTCAAATACAGCAAAGCTTCATAAATTTAATTGCTTTCCATTCTTATTTTTAAATGTTCACCTAATATTTTTTTATTTAATTCAAAGTGGCTTTAACATGCATATATTTTTAAAAATTATTTTAATTATAATTTTAAAAAAATTTAAACTACTTGGAATTTATATTTTCAGCAAAAATCAAATTTTAGGTTATCCTTCTTTTTATCTATAATATTTAAAAACAATTTATGTAGGTTTGTGTTTGAAAGTTTTGATTCTAGTATGAGTATAACTACCTTTAAGAGATTTTCCTTAAATGCAGCCCAATATTAGTTGTTCAGCGCATTACTTATTTATATGTTCTAGGAAAGATCAGATCTAAAAAATATTGGTATTTCATAATTTATGATATAATTAGATGTATATTATTTAAAGAGCCATGTTATACCCCAACATGATATGATATAATAACCTAAGACTTTACGTATTTAGTTAGGACTGACACTGGTATTTCATAATTTATGATATAATTAGATGTATATTATTTAAAGAGCCATGTTATACCCCAACAAGATATGATATAATAACCTAAGACTTTACGTATTTAGTTAGGACTGACACGCATATATCTTGCAGGGTAATGCAGACTTTGAACGCTGACATACTTGTATTTAAACTTTTGTTAAACTTTTGTTATAAAGTATAGACTTTAAGATTTAACTAAGGGCATGTAACGCCTTCTTGTACGCTAAAACTGTACTTGGATTTTTCAAGATAATGCAGTTAAAGTCGCTTTTGAAGACTCTTTCTGTTACCTACTATTTACATAACTGGGAAATATCCTTGCAGCACAAAAGAAGACTGCCAATAAAATGTTAGAAAACGTTTCATCTGGCTGATCTATTTTATAGAAATCCGTTTCGATAAAAAGCGATAAAATAAATTAGAATTTGTCAATAGAAGATTGTGGGTCGTTCTAAACTCTTAAGGCCACCCTCGGATATCTCATTGATATGTGCAATAACATAACTGCTAGACTATACTATATACACATGTATGCTTGTGTGTGTGTGTGTGTGTGTGTGTGTTTGTATGCATTTCAGTTTTTATTTTCGTCATTTTCAACTTTTTCTGCACATTTTTTTGCGAGTGCAAGTTGTTGTGTTTTTCACGTGTTGCTATTTTCGCCAGTTTCATTTTTTTCTTTTTTGGTGTGTTTTCTGTTTAGTTGTGACTTTTCATTTTGTTGGCTTGTGAGCTGCTGTTGTTCTTGTTGTTGTTGTTGTGGCTAATGTTGTTGTGACTGCAGTCATGAATAAGCAGCTGAAAACAAAAACACGCCCGCACAAACAAGCGCAGCCCCAAAGCCCCCACAGCCCCCTTTGCAAACATTCTTGTACTAATAATTTAGCATTTGTTTCAATTTTTCCCCACGGCGTCACATACTCGACTCGCACTACAAGATCGCATATTGTTTTTTGTTTAGCTTTGAATCACATTTTGATTTGTTTTGTTGGCTTTTTTTCGTTTTTATTCAGCTACTTCTTTTTTGTGTCTTTGTGTTTGTTCGCCTTTGCTTGTTTGCTATTTTGGTAGTCGGTTTGTTTTCTACTCGACTCTCCTATTCACACACACAATTTTTTTTTTGCCCTTGCCGAAGAACAAACAACGGCTGCCGGTTTTTTTATTGCCCTACAAAGTAAGGGTATTATAACTTTGGAGCAATGTTTGCAAAGTGTACGGAGGCAATGAGTAGCCCCTCTTTCATTTCCTACAATTTTCGCAGAGCTTCAATGTAAGCTTTTGTTGTTTCAATGTCAATCAAATACATTAATTTGATTGATTCGAACAATTTGTACATTAGCTGCAAATTGACTAAAAATATAAGACTTGATAGCTTAATTTATCAATCAATTTATGCGATACATATTTGATTACAAAGTGTAATTTAAAGGTTGTAGTTAACCACCCTTGGAAAACTCGACCCTGAAAGGGGGAAAATAAGCTCCACAATTTGTATGAACAACTTGCATTTGCAACTTCAAATTTTGCTTTCATACTAAAAAAAATTGGAGAATGTGATCTTGATATCGAAACCGATTCTTTAACATACGAGTGTTTTCTATTATTCTCGGCAAGATTACTTGATTCCTGCCGCACACAACATAATTCTTTTGTGGCTTGTATAGTATAATTAGAATATTATAAAGAATTCTTACTGAAAATTATACCCAAGTTAATTGTTAGATTAGATAAATTTGAGAATATATGATATAAAAGGAAACAGAAAATGCAGAGAATATTGAAGATGGAAAAATGTAATTACTATTCATCACTATTTATTTAATTTAGTAGAATTTTAATATAAAGTTGATTATATTTGATGATTAATTTTTTATTTTTAAAGGTAATATTACAATAAAATCCCACACATATTATTTTGACTAAAGCAGTATAGTTATAAATATTGGAAGTAATAATTCACTTTTATAATTTAAGCAATTTTGCAAACATCATTTATGATTAGTCTAGTATACTATAGTTTACGTAAAGCTTCTTCTTTAAGAATATATATTTCGTACATCGATATTAGTATGTCATACCAAATTACCGAAAGCCCAGCCCTAGAAAAGTTAGAAACATTAAGAGTTTTTCTCACACAAAATTGATGAGCAATTTGAATAATTGACACAAATTAGCACTTTTATCGAAAACTAAATTACCTGGCAATAAAAACAACAAAAAGATCAATTAGCAATCAATAAAACATTATAGGCTGCCTAGAAAAATAGCCTCCAAAAATGATGGAAGCGTATAAAAAACGCAGTGTGTCAGGTTTTACGTTTCCCAGCCACATTTTTTTCGCTTCAAACATTGTGTAAATTATTTTCTACTAACAACATAAATATAAATAAGATATATCAACTGGGGGCTAGTGCTTAGCTTTGGCTTTTTGTTCGACAAGTTTTGGATTTCTTTTGGCGCTGTTGTCGATTATTTACAATACGGTGGCTGGGGTCGGGGCAGGGGCACGGGGCAGGGGCTAGAGACATCGGCATCGGCAGCATCAGCATCAGCTCGTTTATCATTGCCGCGCATCGAGTCGAACATATTGAACATCATCACTTAATAATATTGACACTTCTTTTTCTTTTTGTTCGATCGATATAGCATGTTGTAGTAGTATATTGAATGAGAATTCCCGGCCGCTCACCAACCGCTTAAATATCGAGACAACTTCTGCTCGCAGTTCGAGGCGGCCCTAATCGTTTGACGGCAAGAGCGCGCCTACGCCGGTACGGGTAGATGAGTTAATGGTCGATGGTTAGGGATGGGTGAGGGTGAGGGTGAGGGAGAGGGAGAGAGGAATGGGATGAAGGCAGCCTAAAACGAGGCACGCACACAATCACAATGAGAAAATTAAGTGATTATGTTAACCGGTTGTTGTTTGGCGGCAGTTGTTTGGAGATATACAGAATAAAGAATCGGAATCAGATTCAGAATCCGCACCAAGACGCACAGACATTGCCGGCTTGCTGCCTGCCTGCTATGAGAAATGAAAGGCTGGCAGTCGTGCTCATACAACAGAAATTTACATGAAAATTAACTTGTTATATGCCCAGAAAGAACAACAACAACAGCAACAAGAAGAACAATAACAACGACAGCAAAGACAATTTGAAGTTGAGCAACCGAAACTGAAACCGAAACTGAGTTGGAAGTCTCATGTCTGATGTCTTCAGTCTCAAGTCTGGAGACCTGGGACTTGGACTGAGATTGCGATTGGCAGTAACAACAACAACTGACAAGAATAACAACAACAACATAAACAACAACAAGAACAACAACATAAACATCAACTCCACTTAAGAGTGCCGAAGTTGGGTCTGAATCAGTCAGCAATAATTTTGTATAATTTCGAAATTAGAGCTCATCATCATCTTCAGCCCATATCAAAAGTCGTCGCATTTGTCTTCGCATAGCTCGACATACATACATACATACTCCTATATATATGCAGATATCTGTGTAAGTCGATAATGTTCTTATTCTTGTTGTTGTATCGTTGTTGCGGCTCAGCTGTCGGACTTCAAAGCGCGTCAATATTGTCCAAATATTGTGCATTTTCGCATCGCCCCCAATTTAGATTAGATAATGCTGCCAATTTAAATTATAGTACATGTTTTGATTAGTTCTTCGCAATTAACAAAACAAATTGGCGCATGAATATGCAACAGCCATAATCAAGATAGTTTTTGCTCTCGAAAGATAATGAAAGAGCACCTTTTTTGTGTCTAGAAACAACAACCGTTTTAAGCTGGAAAGCAATTAAGAAAGAAAGAAAATTAAATAAACTTAAAGGTATTGGAAGGTACAATACTATGTGCGGAAAATCAGAATATACCTCAAAAAAATAACTACTGTGGAGCATTAAAGAAATATGAGCCGAGCTTCTACTTAGATATACTTGAACAAAAACTAAAAACAATTATAAAAATGGGAAGAGAGGACTCTATAATCAATTTATTTACAAATTTTGCTTCACATTATACGTTTATTTGCCTTAAGGAGTATAGTATATCTCTATATCTCTGAAGAAAAGGGAGCATCACAAAAAACGGAGCATCTACTATTAGTTTATTTATTTACTATATGTTCACTTTTGTTTAGTACTTATTTCTTTCGAACTGAATTTGTGCTTCAAAGTAAATCTAAATGCTGGATGTCGCTGTATTCTCGCAGCAAAGGCAACACATCCTACGAGAACAACCCTCTTGGCTTTAACACTCAGATCTATACAATAACCACACAACGATATTCAGATCATTCGTAAGACACAACTATCCTCAATCATCATCCATCGTTTATATCAAAAATGTCTGAGATTAACAACTTAGGGAAGGCTTCATGCGGAAAAAGATAAACGATATCGCAACCTCAATATGTTCCAAAAGTTTACAGAGTTTAATGAGTAAAGCCAAATCATTGTGGTTGTTTGTCTATATAATTTCTACCTAAAAGATATTTGATTGGTCCTGTGATAATTATCGACCCACTAGTATGGATAATACTACTAAACGAGGCAAGTTTGAAACGACCTCAAGGACGGCACGTGTTGATGTCTTGCCCAAAACAAAGTAAAATAGGGCTCACCTCATTTCTGCTGAAAACGCTAGAAGAACGGTTGAAAGTCTATGTAAGGAATGGCTTTATTAAGAAGAAAAGGAAGAACAACAATTACGCTACAATCTGCTCATGGATGTAGAATCTGGTGAGCAGAAGAACGGTTGACAGTCTACATAAGGGATGGCTTACAACACACCTATATTAAGGAGAAATCATTAGAGATGGTGCTACACTCATTTCTAGCTAGAGAAGAAAAGGCTTTAAACAACAAGAATTACGCAAAGGGAGTTACAGTCTGCGCACGGATACAGAACATAAATTTTTTTTTAATAGCAGAGTGTATTTTATTTAAAACTGTCCATCATGGACAATCATTAAATTGGATAAAGATAAACTTTACAGTTTATTATTTCATTTAGTATGTGGTTGTAGTATCCGGCTAGGGATACAAAACATGCTGAGCAGAAGAAGGGTTTGCCCAGAATGGGAAAGAAGTATATAGTTTCGGTAAAGTCAACAATGAAAACCATAACTATGTAAGAATGTGAGGGGAATACATTTTTAAATACTCAACATCTATTTTTTTTACTTTCTTCATGCTTTATTATTATTATTATTATTGAAATTCGAAATGCAATCTATAAGTAGGTAGTTGAAGCAGTTGACGAGATGAATTGTCTCTTTGGAGTTAAAGACTTGTTCTTCCTTTTAAAATAATTGAGGGTTATTTTAATTTGGAAAAAGTTAAGGCCAAGCGTACTGCCATCTCTAGATTTTAAAAAGAGATAAATAAAATATTAGCACAGAATTACTCTTCAGCTCATTACAACAAAACTTTTATGAAACTCTAGTAACCCTTTACCATTTCCCATTTCTTTCACATATATTCAAGCATTTGTAGACAGACTTATAAAGTAATCACATCATTAGCCATGATAAGGAAATTAAATGCAAACGATATTATATCTTTTGAAAATTTCAAATACTCTATAGCTATTTATTACTCATTGTAAGAGCTGCCGTGCAAGAATTTCAATATCTGAACATTTCACTGCACTAATTTATTCAAAATAGTGATTTTGCAATTCCCCCGAGTGCGGCAAATGTAAATATGTGTATAGTATTCGTGTTGCATGAGTAGAGCTCAAGGTTATGTCTAGATAAGAGAACCCAGCACTATCGCCCTAAGCCCAAGCGCACGAATCTCTCGGCTTTTTCTAGCATGACTCGACCTCGACTTCCGTCATGAGCAGAGAGTTTAGATTTTCAAAACTTATTTGCAACACGTACCACACACCAATCAATGTATTATTATTATAATTATTTTATTTCTTATTTTTTGCTTGCTACTGCTGCTAGCTTGGCCAAGAGACGCCAAATTGGCCGGACGCGGCAAATGGGAATTGGCCAAAGCTAATGTTGACGCTGACGCCGACGCCAACTCGTTTGATTCAAATTAGCCGCTTTATTAATCCGCAACACACTCACAGAACGATGATACTTGTATTAACGATGCCGTTGATGTCTCTGTCGATGGTGCGGATCGGGTCCGACTATGGCTAAAGAATTCGCTGCATGGAATCTGGCGCGGTCTCGACCATAATTTATGGCACCGTCGCCATTATAATTCTCACTCTTGTGCACCGTTTTGTAATTTCCCCAGATAGCAGAGATATATAGTAGTATCGTCGCATGTTGTCGCTTTGTCTCTCTAATGTTTATTCAAATATGCCGGCTTGGCGATTGTTCTTGTTGTTGGTATTGTTGTTGCTGTTTGTGTTTCTTTTCTGTTGGTTTTTGTTTTTGTTTCGTTGTCTGTTTCTGTGACATTTAACTCTTTTCTACAGTTGTTATCTTTTATTCCAGTGGCGCTTCTTCTTTGATTTACAGTTAGAGATGGAAATTGGCCGTGCTTTTGATTGCAACCCATCGTGACTTTGCTTTTGAAGTATTTAGCTTCCATAAATAAATTGATGTAGATAAATAGTTGAAAAATATAAATGTAGATTTATAGATTTCTTGCTAAGCCGGCCTGCCATGTATGTGGAGGTCGTGTCACGTGCTCATCTCTAGTCTAACTAGCGCGTCAGAGCCTTGGACTTTTGTGTCTGCGTCTGCTGCTGGTCTGCAGTCTAGAGTCTAGACACTAGGAGGGGCGATTTATAGATTTCTTGCTAGGCCAGCCTGTCACGCATGTGGATGTCGTGTCACGTGCTCATCTCTAGTCTAAGTGGCGGCGGAGTCTTGAACTTTTGTGTCTGCGTCTGCTGCTGGTCTGCAGTCTGCAGTCTAGAGTCTAGACGCTGGGAGCATGGGAGCATTAGAATGCAGGAAGCCTTCATAAGCTGTACTTGAACTTGAGCCCCCTTTTCTGATTTGAATTTTGTTGCTGTGCGACTTGGCTATGCAAATAAAAACAACAACAATAAGAAATAAAGAAAAGGGGGCGACATCTACGCGCCTAAGCTTGTGATGCCTGATTTCTCGCTGGGATTCTGTATTGGTGGTGGCTCTGGTGGTTGCTGCTAGCTTGGAAACCCTTCACACAACAAAGCCAAAGAGACTTATTTACACATGTACACTCACACACAGCTATACATACATGCGAGTGTGTGTGTGTGCGTGTGTGTGTGTGTGAGTGTGAGTACTTGTGTGTGCAATTTCTAAAACAAAAAGCATGAATGAATGAATGAGAATGAAATGAGTGTACAAAGAAAGCATCGTCTGCTGACATTGGCACGACACGGCCCGAGAGGGGGAGGGGTGGGGGGAGGGTAAGGCGTATACACGTATCCGTATACGTCTACGTATTCGTATCCGTATCGTTGACGTTGCAGCTTAGAATGCTGGCAGACAGACAGACCTAGGGACAGACATATAGACAGACACCTTTGTTAGCACAGATCTTGATGTCTGGCAGGGTGCTTAGTGGCTCGCACTATTGTGACGCTTTAATTAGAGAGTTACACTGCAGCTCGGGGAGTGGTTCTGTGGGTGGTTGTGTGGGTGGTTGGGTGGTGGTGCCACATGTACTGTGGTCTTCTATTTGTTATCTATATGGCATTAAGTTCCACTCGTGATTGCTGCTCTTCAGCCTCTCTTTCTGTGCTTCTCTGCTAAGTTGCTTTCATTTATATTATAATTAACATTCACTTACAAGTTGTGTGTGTGTGTGTGTATGAGTGCGTGTGTGTGTATGTGGGTTCAATTGACTGTGCAACGCATTTGTAGTCAACATTGTAACTAATTTACATTGAGCTTGGCAGCTAATTGAAACTTTTGGCTCAGTGGTTTGCAACTGTTGCCATTTAAATTGGCTCCACACTGCGTATACTTGATATTCAAATAGGACCACATATGTATACTATACAAGTATGTAGATGTGTGTGTGTGTGTGTGCAACACTTTAGATATCTTTGTGGCACATTAGAAAATTTAATTTGCGCGTGCTCGCACAGTAATTATATTTTCCTTCCGGCTGCTTTTGCTTAATTATGAAATGTTTATTCCTTTGCCGCCTCGCCGCGCCTCACCTCACCTCGCCTCACCTCGCTTCGTTGTTGTTTTTGTTGCTGCGACCAAAGAAAATCGTTTGTAATTAATACTCGCACACATATATCAGTGCGTGCTGATTGCAATTATATTTGGCAGCTTGCCGGCGATAATAGACACAGAGAAATGTACTTTAGGCGGCGATTGGTTGGTAATGGAGAATGAATTCTTTTTTCTTAGCGTGTGCCGCCTCGGAAAAGTTTTAATTGGATTTTCGATATTTTTGGAGCTGATTAGCGAAATATTTTCTCCATCACCATCTGCAGTTTTATGTGCAATTAAGTTTATTATCGAATTGAGCGACCTTCGTGGGGCTTAAGTAAGATTTTATCAGGACGCCTTAAAAATTTGTTTATTGTTTATTTTAGCGCAAAGAAAGGAGAATTTTTTAACTAAAAGAAAATAATTGTATATTTTAAGACTTAGCATTGATTAACAATAATAATGCCAAAATGTCTTCAGATGTGCACATTATTTGAAGCATAAGTTAAGCTCAAGTAAAAAATAAAAGGGGAAATCCTAAATACTCATTTTCCCCTTTAAATGCAGCTGACATATGATTTCTACGTTATTTTAATTTTTATTATTTTTTTTTATTAATTTTTTTGAATGCGAATTTCTTTTTGAGGCAAAAAACTCCAAATATAACGCTCTTAGTTTGTCTTCTGGGGTTTGCAAAGGAATCCGAATAGCGTAGATACCTCAATAAAATAAGCCTGCATTTCTCATTTAATACTGAATACTTTAATTGTTTTTAAGTCGAGAAAACAGACAACTCGTTTTTATTTACCAAAAACTTAGACAAAAGTTAAAATGCCTTTACTTTCCTTTTACTTCGGGTTGAACTTTAAAAATGTACGTGTATACAGACATATTCCGATTTTTATTTAAAGTTTACATTCTTATTTTAAATGATTTTTCTCTTAGAAATATATATATATATTTTTTTTTATTAGCAGAGTGTTTTTTATTTAAAACTGACCATCGTGGACAATCATTAAATTAGAAATAAATATGAAAATATGTCGGGATATCTGAAAGCCGAATTATGAATTTTCAGCAAATTTCTATATAGAAAATGTAGAGTGAAGTGTGATGTAAAATTCGGCTAGATTGGACTAATTTTGCGGCGTATGCAAGCCCTTATAATATTACTCAACTATTGCTATTGTTGTGCCATAACTTTCGATCAATAAATTGAATTTTATGAGAGTAATACATAAATCATGTGTAACGCAAGGGCAATTTTATTTTAAATTTTTTACCATTTAATCATTATTTTCTTTAGCCATATCGGTTGAGTCTGATACAGCTACTTATTAATGGATTTATTTATTAATTAATTTCTTAACAAATGGTCGGAGAACTAATAATGTCCCAATTGTTGGTTATGGTTTGTCGTGATAAAAAAAAAGAGTCTTTTTATTAATTTTGAAACAACTAGCGGCTCAACATACTTTAAGGTCCCACATCGATTTTAAAGCTTTTAGTTTATACATAATTTTTTTGCTTAATCCTAGTGGGTTAGTGGATAGTTTCTTGTTTCTAGTTCCGCACCATAATTATATTATTAATTGCAATTAATAATTGAAACAATATTACTTTCAAGTAGAGCAGTGAAATCAGTATTCCGACTAATGTCTTTTAATTATGAAATGACAAAAAAAACACAGAAAAACAAGCTATGTATGCAATGGTTTTCATAAAATTAAAATAACAATAGAGGGTCGTATAAATATGAAACACACTGTATAAGTGTTTACAAAACTCAACTATTCATTGAATGCAACTCCAAATGAAATGTCAACAATTTATGAAGCCATTTCCTGAACTCTTCAATACAATATTCAAGACATAAAAGATTTATTAGAGCGCTGGACATTCAAGTTTTTAGACATTTTCTAAAACTCAAATCACTAAAAGCCCAAATCTGAATTAAAAGTGAATTTTACAGGCATACACACACACAAGTATAATAAAACGAACTTCAAACCGGCTGGCATTATTGTTAACAATCAGAATTCAAATACATACTCGTATACTCGTATATTTAAAGTTTATTGCAGCAAAGTGTTTGGCGACTCGACTTGTGAATAGTCGACATACAATGGCTTCTAATGTTCGTTATAAAACATAATATCTTTCACACTTTATCATTTTGAATGAGCAGCTTGCATGAATAATTTTCTAAAGAAAATTTACTCGAATAGGCCAAATGGTGAGCCGTCAACACATTCAAATGGGCCATTAAGTCACGCTCCGTTGTTGGCCAGCTCAACAGTGTGTGTGTGTGTGTGTGTGTGTGTGTGTGTGTGTGTGTATGTTTTGTCATGTCTTTGTGGTTAATGTTAATGCTAATGTTATTGCTCTACTTACATATTATGCCAAAAATTAAAACGAACACACAATCTTCAATTGACAGACAAACACACTTATGTATGTCATAAGTATTTAGACACACATAGACAGACAGACACACACACAGACGTGGCGGGTCAATGCCGATAATTCGGTTCTGGGGCATCTTGTAAAATGCCTGTTGAGTTGCCAATTCATTTGGATGTGTTCGTACACATATTATTAACACATGTTTGGCTTTTAAAATACGAAAACATTACGAGTAGAGGCATTAAAAGCATGCAACCGACATACACAAAAACAACAACAACAAAAAATTGTCAACCTGTCAAATTTAATCATTTTATAAAACATGGCCATAAAACGCAACAGAGAGAAGAAGAAAAAAAAAAACAAACAGTGAGTGCCGGCTAGGGTGACTTTTAAATTAATTTAAACTTAACTTTTTAAAGCCAGTTTATAGAGCAAATATTT
Source organism: Scaptodrosophila lebanonensis (assembly GCF_003285725.1). Classification (NCBI taxonomy): domain Eukaryota; kingdom Metazoa; phylum Arthropoda; class Insecta; order Diptera; family Drosophilidae; genus Scaptodrosophila; species Scaptodrosophila lebanonensis. The sequence continues at coordinate 10,146,682 of NW_022060742.1, read as the reverse complement.
CTAAAGCTTGCTGTTACTATATCTTTAAACATGAGCTGTATTAGATACGGATATTTTGTAAAAATATTTGATTAACGCAGGCATCCTCGATTGCGGATAATACTGCAATTATGAGCAGGTATCCTAGCTTGGTTCAAGCCACTAGAGACTAATTGGGGGAATCTATAAAATTATTACAAAAATTTCTTGATATACTTATATATTATATTCGTAACGAATGTAAGCACAATGACCTCCAAATATTCCGTCAAACTATCCAAAGCCATCTATAAATACTCGACCCAATGATCTACAAGGGGGTTTGTTCACAAGCATTTAAGAAAATATGTAAAAGCTTATTGTGAGTGTCAAAAAGGGAAGATACAATTAATAATACAAGTTGAAATTCCACTAAATAACTTCCACTAAATAACTTCCACTAAATAACTTGCATTTGTCTTAAAAAAAATAAAAATAAAACCATAGCTAAATTGTGCCCTAACTATATACTAATAAATGCTAGTAAATAATTAATTTACCACACAACATATGTATAAGAGAAATAATAATAACTGATTTAAGAGTTATTGCCAAGTTCACCAAATTTCCTTACAAAGCTATTCGTTTATACTGATTTCGATGTAATCTTGGAGCTGCCAGCGGATTATTGCTATTATTTAAAATGCCAGACGGCTAAGTACTTACAAATTCAACAAGGAATTAGTCGACTTAAAGCTCCGAAAATTCCAAACAATATTAAGCATGTGAATTTCTAAATGCTTTCAGAGATACTACAAATATTGGAAGTAATAATTCACTTCAACTCCATGAATAAAAATTAACATTTTAGTGAGTAGTACAACAATTCTTCAGTTCCAAAAATGATAACTTGGTCACTGGTCACAAATTCGTTATCTGTGCAATTTCTTCCTTCCCTTTTGCAAATAGCTTTAAAATACTATTTATTCAATTCCAAAATTTTTTGAAAACACTTTAGATACTGTCGAACTACCAGGAAATAATTCACACTTAACTTTGTTAAACTATAATGCAAGGCGTCTAATATTTGCTGTCCTTTATTTTGGAACTATTTTTAATGAATTCTTAAAATGCTGAGATATGTTTGCTGTTGAACGTATTTCACAATATCAGAATGCAAGAAAATAAAAATATTTCTGTAAAGTACGATTTCTACTTCTTTAATTTTATTTTATTTTATTTTTTTTTTTGTATTAGCAGAGTGTTTTTATTTAAAACTGTCCATCGTGGACAATCATTAAATTTCTTAGATAAGCTTGACGATTAATTATTTGATTTAAATAATGAAACTGCACAAATTCATTCAAAACTACACCTGCACAACACTTAGTTGAGTCTACATGCCAGTTCGTTTTATTTCTAGCTGTTGTGGTTCAGAAGTTCTGAGGGTTCATACAGTCGAACGGACAAGTTTTTTTTATTCCGCATTGGATGCATTGCACGTTCACATAATGGAGCGTTGACTGTGGTGTCAAAGTGTCGTCAAAAGTGGTTATTGTACTAGTAGCTATTGTTTTCGTTTTTGTTGGCCAAAAGTGTTTTTGGCTGAGATGACTAATCTGTGGAGTTTGGCGGATTTGGCTTTCATCTCGCCTGCTTATGTTTTGGCATTTAAGCTTGGCCCGGCTAATTACGAGTATTTGGCACAAATCACGTCCCACACACACACACACACACACACACACTGACATACTAGCTCTTTTGAGTGTTGGAAACTGTTTGTACTTGCATGCATGCATGCATGGATGTGTGTGTGTGTGTGTGTCTGCATGCATACTTTATATTTCTATTTACCTTTGCTGTGTGTGTGTGTTAGTTAGTTGGTTTTTTTCTGCGCCGGCTTGTTCTCTCTGGTGTGTTGCAAATGGCAGCCGCTTCCGTTTCCTGTTTGCTCGCTGCAAATATCCAATTAAAAAATACTGGATTGGCTGCGCAGGCGTCTCGTCGGCAGTGTTGTTGTTAGCACAAAACTCTTTATTCAACTATTGTTGCAATATTAATTTCAATTTTTATGCATTGCACTTTGTTATAAATATTTAATGCACTCACTAACTTGCTCCTTCTCTCTTTTTCTCTCTCCCCTCTTCTCCACCCACCTATGTATCTATTTAGTAGAATTTGTTCACGTGTATTGTAAAATATTTTTGTTGTTGTAAATGCAAATTACACTTTTCAATCGATGTGATTTTTGTTGTAGTTGTTGTTAACAAATAATTTCTGCAACCGTTTGCACTTCTTTGGCACGTTGAAAAATTGCAATAAATTTATTATGCGCTTAAATAAATATTTATTTTTAATCTATCTGCATAAATGCAAGCGATTACGAGGCACTTTTTAGCACTAAAAGAACAATAACGATAGCAGCATCAGCAGCATCAGCAGCAGCAACAACAACGACGTTGAGAAGATCAAAAATTTTTGCGCGCCAATTAACTTGTTAATTATGCATGCGGCATAAATTTCAATTTATTTTCGTAAATTTGAAAATGAATTTTTTCTTTTTTGAGGGGCGCGCCAATAATTGAAACATATATATGTACATACATACATATGTATGTCATATGTATATGGGTGTGTAGATATGCTGTTGCATTTGCAAATCGGAAATCGCAGATTTATCGTCGGCGTACAACAGAATCGGCTGAGAAAATCAGAAACGGAATCTTTAGCGACAGCGACGCGAACGAATCGGCGAACGTCGAACGGGCGTCAGAAAGCGCACAATTTGAACTGAAGCGGCCAAAGTTTGTGAAGACCGGCCAAGCGGCTGGCAGCCATAGCGGCTGCTTGTGCTGCTGCCGTTGGCGTTGGCAGCGGCAGCGACGCCGGCAGCAAGTTTGTTTGTTTCGCTGCCAATCATTCCACTCATTAATGCTGCAGTGTTTGTTGCCGTTCCATTGCCATACAATTCCATTTCACTCATGCAACGGCCCGAGCGCTTTCCATTCGTTCCATTGCACTCGAAACCTGATTGCGCTCCAAATGGAATGCGTTGGCATTGGAAAACGAACGAACGCAGAACGGGTTTCGTTCGAGCGCGCTCAACTTAATTACTCAATTATGCTGCCCCGCTCAAATGGGGCTAAATAAGCATGCATGGCGCACAGGCAGGCAGGCAGGCAGGCAGCCAGGCCGTGGCATGCAATTTAGAACTTGTATTTTAGAAATTTATTGTTTTATCGCGAGAGTTCACAGGTAGTGGCCATAGATACTAATTTTTCATCTTTACAATGTTCGCGCTCCTACCGCTTTTATTACTCAACAGCCGGAATGGGGATGGGGAGTCACGGCGATTCACAATTTTAAGTACACGCCGCGATTGTGGACGAGAGCTGATGAGCGTGTGAAATCGAACTATACGAGATAAATAAATAATGTATCTGGACATTAATTAGGCCCGCGTACAACTCAATGATGGCTAATAAATTCTCAAGAGCCAGAAACCAGATTTAACGGCTTGTTCTACTCAAATTATAGAGCAATGGCGGCCTACATCGCCAGTTATTACACTATTTAGAAGCAGGTGTGAACAGAATTTGAACAATGTTGAACAAGTCTCAATTATGGAATATAGAAAATATTTAACACTTCAAACTGCTTACATTTTAAACAATTAAGCGCGCGCTATACTTCAATTCCAATTAAAATTATTTATTTATAAGTATTATTTATAAGTATAAGTGTTCTGCACCATCTCCATTTATATATTTTTGTTTTCATATTTTTAACATTGCTTAAATAATTAAGTGAAGGAATGCTTTTCATTTAATTACCCTAAGAATTGGACTCTCATTCACAGAGTAGTTTTGTAGTATAAGAAATATTTAATAAGTTAAAACAAAAACTCAAAAAAAAAATAAATAAATAAATAAATCTTTAAAGTATTATTTTGTATAATGAATAAAACTTGTGTATATTTTACTAATTTTGATAAATATGTTGTAACCCGAAATATTCTAAATCTTTAAACTATTGTTTTGTATAATGAATTAAACATTCTGATCAACCTTCAAACAAACAAACTTCAAAACTTTTCACAATTACCTGACCGTAATTTAATGGATAAAAAATTAAACCGTAAGTAGAAATATAGGGTTTAAATCATATTGAACCTAAAAAATTTTATTTTATTTTATAATTAAATAAGTTATCAACAAAAACAATGATACGAGAATTAATGGATAAAAAATTAAACCGTAAGTAGAAATATAGGGTTTAAATCATATTGAACCTAAAAAATTTTATTTTATTTTATAATTAAATAAGTTATCAACAAAAACAATGATACGAGAAACAAATCTCTCAAAATATGACCAAAAAGCTTCGATTAATATTAAAAAAAAATAATGAAGCTGCGTTCATTTTCAAAATATTGTTATTATACACATAGTCCTCTTACGAAAAAAAATGCAACAATATGGAATTCTACAGTTATCGAAATACTGGATATTGGACCCTTGACCCTTTAGAATTAGTATTCAAGCATACTTTCAAGAGAACAACTAAATGAAAATACAACACATATGTAAAAGCAATAACATTATAATATTTAAAATGTAACTTTTGAAATATCAGATATATAGATAAGAAATAAAGAATAAGATTAGATAAGATAAAATAATATGTATAGTTAAGATGTATTGATATCGATCTAAATAAATATTTATTTATTTATTTATTTTTATTTATTTATTTATTTAAATCAACAAGTGGATCTGTCGATTTATATAATAACAATATATATTTAGACTGACTTGCTTACTAATTTAAAAGTCACCTAATACCTAATACAGTTATCGAAATACTGGATATTGGACCCTTGACCCTTTAGAATTAGTATTCAAGCATACTTTCAAGAGAACAACTAAATGAAAATACAACACATATGTAAAAGCAATAACATTATAATATTTAAAATGTAACTTTTGAAATATCAGATATATAGATAAGAAATAAAGAATAAGATTAGATAAGATAAAATAATATGTATAGTTAAGATGTATTGATATCGATCTAAATAAATATTTATTTATTTATTTATTTTTATTTATTTATTTATTTAAATCAACAAGTGTATCTGTCGATTTATTTAATAACAATATATATTTAGACTGACTTGCTTACTAATTTAAAAGTCACCTAATACTTGTAACGCCAGGATAGAGATTACAAAAGGAAAATATTAAATTAAATATAGATTAAAATCAAGGAGGAAAAAAAATGCTTGAGGATTAGGAGTGCCTCAATACCAAGTTTGGTCAATGTGGACGGATGGACAGACGGTCACAAATCAACCTAATTTGTATCTTTATGCCCGTTAAGAAAAATATTCTTTATTTTTTATTATTGAAAGGTGTATTTCAATAATCGAATATATCCATTTTTCCCTTCAGTTACAGGGTACTCTCCTTTAATTGCCTTGAAGAACACAATGCGGCAGTAGTTTGATGTGTTTTTCTATTCTCTAATAAGGAATGAGAGAAGTATTACTTGACTTTGAAAACATAATTAGCAGAATATATCTAACGATCCGTATTGATAAAGAAAGAATAATAAAAAAAAAATTAATTAGATTTCATTAGTTATGGGATTTGAGGAAAACACTTATAGTAGCAGAGCGGGTGTGCATCTAAGAAAAAAAAAAAGAAAAAAAAAACTAAAATATTCCCTTTCTGGACTTTCTGGAAATATTCGTACATAAGTTTACCAAGTTTGGCAATTCTAGCTCGCATACAAGTACGTTACAAGATTTTCAGAATAGCGAAGAAGGACGAGAGGTTATCCCATTAAAATGCAGAAAATATATACATTAATGTATTCATTCATACATATGTTAATGTACATATTTCTTTCACATCTTTTGAATGTGGCATGTAAACTAGAACCGTAGGAGATTTCACTGTATTTGGGGAAGTTTTTCAGGCCTCCTCATTAGGTTACCTATTGGGTGCTAGGCATTCCAATAATTCAATAGATTTGTTAGCATTTAAGGGCCTTTTATACTATAGTTGTGAGAAGAAAATAAAACATTTTTCGGAAACTCCTTGGCTTGTTGTTGTATTTGCACACTTTGGAATCAATTTCTGTCCACGAAGGTTTTCTTTGCTCTTCTTGTTTCTTCTTGTCAAATAGTTTTTAGGTGAAGCTGTCAAGTAGCTTTGCTCTCCTTCCTAGGCTCCTAGTGTGTGTCAGTTTTTCATTCGCCTATCTATTCATTCAATAGTAGCTTTTGAAATATGCATGTCCTCCTAGAACAGACACAAACATATGTCTTTCTGGAAGCTCTCGGGGAGACTTTCTGCACACATGAGGTGTCATCGTGGCACTCCACACCCTCTCCCTGCATCCCTCCCTCCATCACACGTTGCTGACACTAACAAATCCTTCTTCCGTAGCTGTTGCCATTGCCGTTGCCATTGGCATTTCCATTTCCACCTCACCATTACCATTCATAAATATTTATGCAGCTGTACTCGTATGTGGGGACACCATTCGTTCTGTTTCTGTGTCTCCTACTACTCTCTGTGTAAGTTCTCTACCGAAAACACTAGCCCCATAACCATACTCCATACCCCATACCCATGCCCATTTCCATTCCTATTCCCATTCCCATTCCACGAATTCGAACGAACATCTCTCTTTCGTCAAATTCTTTCACTTTGCAAATTTGTTACGGTACTTTTGCTATTTTGCACAGCCGACCAACCAGCCAGCCAGCCAACCAGCCAATCCATTCGAAGATTCAGCTTCAGCTTCGGCCTCAGCTTCATCCTCAGCTCCAACTCCAACTCGCATATTTATGCGGCGCAACGTTGAGACGTCGACGGCCGCACTTAAAGAAGATGCGCTGGCCTGCAGATATCCGCACACACACTCAAACACACACATATATACAGAGATAGACACATACACACACACACACTCGCAGAAGCTCACATGCCCCGAGAGATATTTATGTGTGGATATTTGTGACAAGTGTCTTTCATTAGCATAAGTAAATCTTCTCAAAATCCTCAAATTTATTTGTCAACACTTGACAATTTCATTGTTGACGTTCCCGTTGCCGTTGCTGCGGCATAGCTGAAAAAGAGTTGTTGTAGTTGGAGGCTGCCATTACCAACAACAACAACAACAACAACAGCAGCAACAACAACAACAACAAGAAGAGCAAACATATCAACACCAGCAACTGCTTCAACTTCAGCTTCAGCAGCGGGAGCGACAACGGCAGCGACATCAACGTTTCTAGCCCCTGCCTGTTGACGCTGCCAACAAATCATGATTTGTGTCTTGCATGTCACTTTGGCGTTTAGCCTAGACTCTGCGACAGTGTGTGTGCGTGTGTGTGTGTGTGTGTGTGTGTGTGTGTGTGTGTGTGTGTGTGTGTGTGTGTGTGTGTGTGTGTGTGTGCGCCTTTCGGTAAAAACAACGGGCCAAGACAATGCAAGCCAATGGTCAAGGGAAGCCGCAACCGCCCTCAGACAGTGGTCTAAAACAAAAATCAAACTAGTTATTTTGTTGTTTTTTTTAAACGAAAAAATCATCATCAAGAGTAATAAAATTAAATTTTTATTCATTCTCTTACAATTTAATGATAAATGATTGATTAATGTTGAGTTTTAGCTTACAACTTAACTAATAGTCATTATTTTTGGGCAAAAAAATAAAACTTATAAAATAATGATACCGAAACATTCCTTCTATTTGAAATAAAGAAAATATGAACTTTATTTTGTATCCTCAATTTGATGGTTTTACTCTGCAACAATTGGGAAACTATTCCAAAATAGGCTTAATTTTTTCTTAAGTTTGAGAAAACTCGTAATCATCTTAGAATACAGGGTGCGCCATCTTTTATAGTATGTCGGTATGTAAACATTGAATATCTTTGAAAATAAACAACCGATTTGCAAGTATGAGATATTTTTATTTAATTTGGTTCTGTACAATTTCTTGAACTGAGGTTTTCAACACTGGTCTACTCAAGTCAATCGGTTCACTAATGACAAAGTTATTCAATATTTACATACCGACATAAAAGATGGCGCACCCTGTAGTTAGTTTTTTTACATAGAACAGAATTCTTAAAGCGTTTACCTACTTACCATATGCATCACAAAGTAAAGAGCATATTTAATGGGTTCGTTACATAAATCATTTATCACTTTAATTCTAACAAGTAATATAATTTTTTGTATAAAAAAGTATTTATTGAAAGTACTTGTATTAAGAGTTACAGAAGTATTGGTTAAAAAAGAGCCTTTAATAACACTTGGGTACAAAAAAGGTATTCTATTTGATATTTAAGTATCGTAAGATTAACTCTTATGATACCAGAATTTACGTTTTTTTTTTTGTTTTTTTGTAGATTTATCCAAAACTATGGTGCACAGTTTCAGCTTCAAGTAGAGATAGAAACGTGGAATCAAAGACATTGACGAAATGGTTATCGCTCTGTAGATTTGTCTTCCCAAAATAAGGAATTACTAACTAGACTAATAAATATAATAAATAATAATAAATTCTATATAATAAAGAGAATGCAAGATTTTACATAAATTTAGGCAGCTCTTTGCCATTTTGATTCCATTGTGCTTTGGCGTTGCAAGTGTCGCCCGCTTTTTGTAAACACATAATACAAAGTCCGGCTTAAATCAAAGACAAATACAAATATTTGCCTACAAGCAGACAACATTAACATTAGCTTTAGCTTTTCGAAATCCGCACCCTCTCGACCCCCTCGCTCTGAGCCTTCACTCGACCCTGTGATGTGTGAAAAGTGTTGGACTCGACGCGCTGCCTGCGACTCGACACGACTCGAAACTTTCCGACTGGGCTTAATGCTATTACTACATTTTTTTTTTTAGCGACCAAAAAGATATTGCAGTTTTTTCCAAGAAGATTTGCGATTTGTGCGAGCGGTACTTGCGCTTTATGGCCACGTCATCATGGGCTGTAAAACGGTTCCGACTGCCGTTTCTTTGGCTTTTACAACTCTGTCGAGTTCGTCATACTACAAGTATGCTGCTGCAGGCGAAATATTTTTTATGCCATATCAAAGTTTTCCATTAGAATTAAAATACTATATATTATTTCCGCCTTTGCATCGAGTATTCGTACCAAATGTAATAAAAATAAAAATGCATGGGTAATGGTAATAAAAAAAAATAAAACTTAAAATTGCCTTTCGCTGGCATTTGCCTTTTCCTTATTTATTGTGAATTGGCCATAATAGCGCCAATTGCATGGCTAATTGCCTAACTAGCCCAAATGTGCTTATGGCCAAAGTTCGTTATCGCTTATCACATATCTGCTAAGTCTCCAGTGTCAACTGGGATGGTGTTGTTGCTGGTGTTGTTGTTGCGGTTGCTGGTCGGCGGCTGTCATCGTCGCCGGCGCGGCATTATGGCCAACACTTCATTACCAGCAACGCCATTCATTAACAGATGCCTGGCGGTCTCTGTGCCTTCACCTCGACTTGCCAAAGTTGGCAACGGCAGCCACAGGCACAGCCAAGACCAAGACGAAGCCGGACAGAAGACATTGGAGACAAAGGCCAAGAGTTGGAGATGAAGACGAAGACGAAGCCGGAGCCGAAGACGTTGCAGAGTCTTCGCTCATAATGCCAACGTAATCTCAAATTACTGCAAATTTTCGCTGCTCATCTTTTATGCGCTTATTTATTTTATTATTTCATTCCATTCCGTTTATTTGCGCTTTTTGTTAGCACTATAGCCGTCGGTGTCATTGTTGTTGTTGCTGTTGTTGCTGTTCTAATAGGTTTGTTGTAAATCTTTTATTATTTTGATTGCTGCCCAGTTTATGGCAGTGTCAATAAGTTGGCTTTTATGCTACCAAATGTGCATTTGAAGCGCAAAACTATGGCCATCCACATGCACCAAAAAGCCGCACACCGCAGCAGCGGGGATGGCTGCGGATTGGCCACAGGGTTGTTGCATTTCCGCAATTTAAGTCGCTCGCTTACTCATCTCTCTAGGGCGACGTCGTAAGCCGTCGACCCCAGGCTAGAACAGGTGTGTATTTGAAGCCTTAAAAAGGTGTTCGGAATAGTGGAAACCACACTCTGCACAACTTATTTATAAAAGTGTCTAAGTTATGGTTGAATCTAAGCAGTAGCTATGAATTGTTGAAGCTTTTAAGGGCATACAAATCGGTTCAATCAATGGGAGAAGTCTTCACCAACACTTTCTCAAACATACCATCAACAATTGGTTAAAAGCATCAACAATTGGTTAAAAGCATCAACAATTGGTTAAAAGCAAAGAAACTACTGTTTATTGGTAACTAGTGCTATCAAAAGAAAGTAATACTTAGAAAAAAACTCGCTTTCGTTTGTCGATGTTAGTAGCTATTAGATATAAGCCATTAGATTTTATACTAGTAGTACTCAAGAGTGTCAAGTTCCATTATGGCACTAATAGATCCCCGACTCAGTCTAATAAAATTTTGAAAAATATGTTTTATTTTAAGCAGCTGTACTGAAAATCTCTTAACTTCGATCGAGGTCCTCATTGTCATATCGGTATATAATTTCCTGTACCTTAAGAATTTAAAGATGTAATTTTCTATAACTATTGCTATTGGAAATTAATACCATATTGAATAGGATTAGTCTCCTGTACCCTGTTTCTTTTTATTTATTTTTTTTTTTTATGAAATCTTCTCTATTAGAGACTAACGACAGGTAAGCAAATTTTAATCTAATCTGAATTAATTGCTCTTGGTATTAATAGGTTGTTCCGAAATGAAATATAACATTCAACAAACTCTTCTCATATAACTGAACTGTTCAATTATATTCCAATATATTGTAGTAACACAAATTAGACAGTCAATTATCTTAATTTCTTCAACCAAATTGACAATACTAAAAGACTTAAAGTCTTAAAATAAAATAAGGGTAGATCTCTCAAGAGATGATGAAGATAACTAGCTAATTCTATTTACATTTTCAACTCGCAAGCAAATCTTACATTTCAAATCATAGCTATTGTATGAAACTTCCTTAGGGCTTCCCATACACATGAGTTCATGAAGTGGTCGTTTTGTATTCCAGTCCAATGCTACAGCATTTGTTTGATTGATTGATGATTGATGACGTGCTAATCTAATTAGCTCCCAAGACAAACCTGCTAGTCTTCCATCAACTCATACAAATGCTGAAATGCATATTGTACTAATGCTTGTGTGTGTGTGTGTGTATCTGAGTGTGTGTGTGTGGAAGTGCGTGCACCTGTTCAATTGCATTTGGCTTAACAAACGCAAACCAAATTAGGACTGCGACAATTGCCATACATCATACGGCACTTTAATTGCGGCCGCCACTCAATCTTTCAATCACGCAAGCCAGAGCTTCTTCAACTGGAGCTCAAAGCAAAGGCTCACCACGGTCTGTTGAGGGAGCCGTACTGGGCTAAGAATGCAGGGGCGGACGAGTGGCCGTGGATTACATGCGGCTGACTGGACGCAGGTTCGGCAAATGATTGGATGGAGGGGGGAGAGGTGCGAAGGGAACGGCCAGGCAATGCCAGGCAATATAATCTATATAATCATAAGAGTGAAGCATGTTGTAACATACTCGACCTACGGTCCATCCATCCGTCCTTCGTACGCATTTGCGACATGTTGTCAACTCGAATTGCGTTCGACTGATTGAAGTCAGCCAGAGCGGGTCGGTCTGGACCGACTAAGACTAAGACTAAGGCCAAGACTAAGAGCATGCAAGCAGGCAGGCAGGCAGGCAGGCAGCCAGGCAGGCAAGAAGGCAGGCTCCACTTGGCATGGTCAGCGACAAGTTGATGGCCAGAGCCAAAGACAACGATGGCAATGGCGACGCCTGGTTCAACTACAAAGTAGGCAAGTACAGCTCGTCTTGCATTTGCTGCAACACGCTCTGCCCCTCGTTGCATGTAAAATGGCATGCAAGCATTTTGTTGAACCGCTGTCGAACTGGCGTGCCAGTGTTAAAGTCACACTCTGAGAAATAAGGGCTAATTCAAACATAAAGGCTCTTAATCCACTTGCAGTCTGTTATAACCAAGTTGGAAGAGAGTTACATCTATGTCAGGCTCCAAAGATGTGCTTCACATCAATTGAATTGAATTGAATTGAAGAGTCCTATTTCTATATCTCATTTCATCAGAAATCTGATTAGGGTGCTGCTTATTTTTAAACGATTTTCCATAACATAACCTGAGAATATTTTAAAAGGCTTAGCAGTTTTTTTAAAATAAAGTTTGTAAACAATTGGAAACGATTGACAGATACTGTGTTTTAGAGACAACTAGATAGAGCGATTCTGTTCCTCTGTCTGTCTGTATGAACCTTCAAATCTTTTGAATCATAACTTTTAGGGACACACAACTTAATATATACATTTGTCCTATCAGTCCAAGTTTATTTTAATAATCCATGAATAGGTAATTTTCGTTAGAAAAGCTCTTTAACAACATGTATTACCACACTTCAATTTAGTAGGATTTTATGAAAATCGTTTCACTATATAGTATAAATGACATTTGAACAGTTGTGTAACATATACAACAAACAAAATATACATAAAAAACCTACATAATTAGTTTTTAGAATTTGAAAATTCATCTATAGAGAAAATCTATTGGAAGACTGATTGATAGTAGAAGGAATTTCAATTTTGGAATAACTTTGATCTGTAATACAGGCTTGGGAAGCAATTTTTTTTTTTCATTAAACATGATAACTTAATATTTATTTTAATAAGTCTTAGCCTGATGTTTATTCCCCCTAGAAAAGGTTCTTTATGGGTTAAATTTTAGACATTTGTATAACCATTTATTTATAAATTTTTACACGTCAACTGAGTTTGAATTTTTAAAACGGGCATTCCATATGCAACAACCAATAAATAATTGCACAAATTTTTATTTTAAAACAAAATTTGAATTGTTGTACCTAGGTATTTTTATATTTTTCTCGATTTTAAAAGAGTTAATATAATATAAAAATTAATGTTGAAAAATGATATTTACTACGATATTAGAAATAAAATGTTATTCGTTTTTAAAGGTATCTAGTTTTTTAAGAAATACATTTTTGTATCAGCAGAGTGTTTTTATTTAAAACTGTCCGTCGTGGACAAACATTAAATTTGTTAAATAAACTTAACGATTAATTATTTCATTTATGATGAGCTTAAGAAATAAATGTATCTATTTGCTTAACCTCTTCCTTTCTAATTGTCAAATAGCTTCACTTGCGTTCAATTGAACTTGGACGGTTGTATATTTTCTCTCTTGACTCATCTCTGGATATATGTTTCGAGCTCCTAACTAACCCTTTCTAGCATTCTTAGTTGGGTCTAAGCCGTCTTTCGAACACATTTTTTGGTTTTTGCTTAGTGTGGTACAGAGTCAGACAGGTTTGTCGCCTGTCTTTAGACCCTGTCCTTGCTTGTCCCTGTCTTTGTCCGGTGGCGCGGCTAAGCCAGTCAGTCAGTCAGTCAGTCAGGCTACAGCTACAGTTTTTCTTATTTTATTTTTTTGTTATTTTTTTTTTCTTTTGGGTAGGCGTAGCTGGCAGCCGTCGCAGATTGATCAACGCAGACACAGACGTTTGTCTAAGTCGACTAACTTGGCTGCTGCTGATGCTGTTGTTGTTTTTGTCGTTGAGGGCTTGCACTGTCATGGATGGGTCTGTCCATGTGTGTGAGTGTGTGTGTGTGAGTGTGTGTGTGTGAGTGTGTGCTGGCATACAAACATTTAAAGTAATTTCGCCATCAATCTTTCACTTTTGCACTCGTTTCGGACAGCATGCTTGAAAAATTGAGAGTGCTCGCGAAATTAAGGTTTGTCCCGGTCCCGGTCCCGGCCTGTCCAGCTTGGCTTCCAGCTTGGCTTCCAGCCAACTCCTCCTGCTCCTCCCTCTCCAGTGTGACCTTGTCCATGTCGTGCGTTCTGCCCACTCACCTGTGCTGCATGCGTAAAGTTTATTTTGATCTTGGTGTCTCCACGATTTGCATAACTTGTCATCTTCAGCAGCCGTCGCGAACGGCAGTCACCGCCGCCCGCAGTCGCAGTCGCATTCCGTTCCCCTTTTCCCCTCTTCCCACTCTCCCAGCTCGACCATTTCGTCGTCATCGTCCTCGTCTTTGCAAGAGTTCATTGTCAGTATCAATAAATATCAACGCACTGAGCGACAACTTCTTTCCATCCTGCTTGCCGGCCGACCGACCGACTGGCCAGCCAGCCAGCCAGCCAGCCAGCCTGCCTGCCTGCCTGCCTGCCTGCTTGTCTCCTTTTCTGCCTGCAATCTTCAACTTTATTTCGCTTGGCATTGATGAGGCATATGCCGCAAAGTTGTTGTTGCTGCTGCTGCTGCTGGCAACTGCAATACGTCAGCAACATATGCATTTTTTTGTGCTGCTAGCAACATTTTGCTATTTTATGAATACTGATATAAATGATCTTTTAATTAATATCACTTTAGATAGAGTTGTGCACTCGCTTGGCATTCGCTGCTCTGCTCCTGCTCCTGCTCCTAGCTGGCGCCGACAAGCACCAGGAATTGATGGAGCATTCTTATTATGCAAAGTGATGTTTACGATTATGCACTGAATGCATCACAGCAGCAGCAGCAGCAGCAACAGCATCGGCTTCGGCAGTGGCAGTGGCAGCAACAACTTGGCCATCAGCAGCTCCATATCATCGTCATCGTCATCGCCATCGCCATCGTCAACATCATCGTCATCGTCATCATCAACGACAGCTTCAGCGTCAGAGCGACGTCAACAGCTGAGACAATTGCCATCTTCTCAGCGAGCAGGCGGACGAATGGAAGGCGACGCATAGGTTTTAAATATTTTTAATGACATCGCCCTGGATTAAGGCTAAAACTTGCTAACTTGGCCATAGCTGTAGCTGTAGCTATAGCTGTGGCAATGGCTTTGGCTTTGGCTATGGCTATGGGTTTGGTCTATGCGTTCTGGTTGACTGAACGACTGAATGCATCTTGACGTTTGTTGTTGGTTGGCGGTTGGTTGTTCGTTGTTCGTTGTTCGCTGCTGGTAGTTGGGATGTGGTTGCGGTAATGTGCACCGCCAATGATAATCGGATCAGATTACTCAACTGATAATGTTAAAAGCTTTTTGCAATTTGCAATACAAATTGTTGTTGCTCCGCGAATTGAGTTGAAGAAGTTATTTGCACTTAGGCAGGATGGCAAGGATATGCATATGGGAAGTGCATTAGTCGTAGCCATAGCCAAAGCCAAAGGTGATCAAAGCTTTAATGGTCCCTAATTGAGTTTGTTTATAGAGCAGAGCCCAAGAAAACTCTGAGAGCATCCATATAGCCGCAATGGGGCGATAGAGAATGCTTGTGATTAATGGGAACTTCAGGGAAAATGTGCGCCATCACTTCAGATGGTGAGCGATTAAGGCTAAGATAAGGGGCATGAAAAGGATAATTGAAAATTAGCTCCTTATTTTCCGATGGAAAACTCTCAACTCAAATGCCAATTTCAAGATAAGATAATTAAGAAATTTATCAATTTTGTAGAAAGAAGTAATGTCATTTAAAAAATTATATATATTTTCTGACTAATTTAATATATAAACAAGTAAAAAAGCTAAAGTCGGGTGTCCCGACTTTGAAATACTCTGTACATATGTTTACAATAATTATAGAAAATAAAAAAAATTAAGAAAATAAAAAAAAAAATTTGATCGATTTTACCTCTCTCGGTATTCGAACTCACGTAAAGGGTGTATAATTGCACATTTACATAGCAATTGCGTCTGTGTGAGTGTATGTATGCCTATGCGCATCAATTCGTGTCTGTGTAAGCATTTTCGCAGTCAACCAAACAGCAACATCAACAACAGCCGCGGGCAGCGCTTGAGCAGCGCTGCAGCAGCGCTGCATCAGCAAATATATTTATGGCTATAACTTCTTGTTAAATCGGTCTATCATAATGAAATTTGGCATACGGACACATAATAACTAACTGGGGGTATTTCCAAAATTTTAGTTCGAAATTCCAAGAATTACGGGAGTTACGATTTGCGGGGTAGAGGGGGGAGGGAGGGGAATTCCAAAATATACATTTTCTGCATATTCACATAAGGCATCTGGGACTAAAATTTGGTGTTCCTAGGTCTTATAGTCTCCGAGATATAGGCGATTATACAAATGGAAAATCGGGAAAACCCCCATAGGGGGGAAGTGGGGGGGAAAATCAAAAAAATAAAACAAACTCGTATAGAATACACACATAACGCATCTTCGTGCAAAATTTGGTGTCTCTATCTCTTATAGTCTCTGAGATCCAGGTGTTCATACGGACGGACAGACGGACAGACGGACAGACGGACAGACAGACAGACAGGGCTAGATCGACTCGTCTCGTCATGCTGATCAAGAATATATATACTTTGTGGGGTCTGCCACGCCTCCTTCTGCCTGTTACATTTTTCAGCTCCCGCAAACCTAATATACTCTTGTACATTTCATGTACAGAGTATAATTATCTAATTAGCATCTCTGAAACTGTTGTACATAAACAAATTATTATTAAATGGCACTCTTCTGCAACTAAAATACAAATATTTATATCCTTTCTATGATAGTCATCAAGTACAGTAGTCTAATTTGTTTAAAGTACGTGTATTTATCAAAACTTTGTATATTTTTAAACGAAATAATCATTCGCTTATAGTAAATTTGAGAAAGCGAGGAATTTACCAACATTCTTTTTTTTAGGATTATCTATGCATTCTCACCATGATTTACAAATTTTAATTTTTATTCATTCCCTTAAAATATAATAAATAATTTGAGTTTTACTTTACAGCTTAACTAATAATCATTATAAACCATTATAAAATAATTATTATTCTTTAAATTTTTATTTTTTTGATCAGAATAAACCTGAATTAGTAATTCGCTGACCCTGGACAGAACAAACCTTAAGTATATCCTTAAGCAATAAGCAAAAACAAACTTCCCTTAAAAAATATTTTATTACGATCCGGCTGGCTATAACAAATGGTTTGATTGCATGGAGCCTCAGAGCTAAAATTAATTCTTATTGGATTCAATTTAAATGCTCATTTAAGAGTACTATGATAAAAAGATTTGAAAATAATTGATTCATCAAATCGATTTCGATAAAATGAATTGAAATCTGAGCTCTAATTTGGGAAATTTTAATCTGTACAGTCGCTCCTAAATTATTAGAGCCCTTCATGTAAAGGGTTATGAAACTTCAAAATAAATTAATCATAGTTGAATAATTTAATTTTTAAATCGATAATATTTTAGAATCCTGAATCAATCATAGCTTTTAATGGATTAATTTAGCAAAATTATCAATTCGGTAGTTTGTAAGCCAAGGTGTAAGAAATGCATATTTGAATTGCTGATTAAGCTGTGAATGAACTCAATCGGGACTAGCATTGGAACCATATTTTAGAGCATCTTCATTGTCCTTTGATTTGTCTCAGCGTCTACATCGTTTGGATTCCTTACAACGCGATGTAAGGGGGACTAGACTATTTTTGTTCAATTGTAGCTTTAATCAGAAAATACTTTATTTGCAAACTACTTTTTGTTATATTTAAGCAGACGTATTCAATGGAGTTGTCAGTTCTGGCTTGGTAGATCGTTAGTTAGTTCAGCAATTGTAGCTTGGTAGTCGAAGGGTATTGCACTTGTTGTGTCGAGAAAAAACAGTCTTCGTTAAAAACTGAAGTGCTAAGTTATTTTGCAGATATCGCCGTAAGCCCTTAATTGCATCGTAGCGGTGCATTTTATCTGATTAAAATATTTCTATACCTTGTAGCCTTACAACAAGTGCACGCATTATAAATAAACACACAAAGGCTAATAATAAACGATGACAGTCAATAGACAAATAATTAGATATTCGATATTAGATATTATTGTAATTTGATTAGATTTCTCCTTCTTAGGCTTTTCTAGCTTATAAGATGCTTTTTATAATTTTTATCTATTTTCCTGATAGGTCGACAGTCAATGTTTGTTGACATAAATAAATAAAAAAATACAAAAAAATAAATAAATGCTATATACTTGTACAATCGATTTGAAATAACTACAAAACAGCAATTTGAATAATCGCGTATATACTCGAAATATGAAATTGCGATCAAACTGCAAACGAGATTCATCAATGAATAATCAAATTAATACAGAAAATAAAATATTTAATATAACCCCCACTGAAAATTATAAAAATATTTTGTATATTCCAGTTGAATGATCCATTATCCATGTTCCACAAAGTGTTTAGAATGATGATTGACATAATATTAATATTAGCCATTTAAATTAAATTAATCATGCTATATGAGCGGTTAATTCTACTGACAGCAAAAAACGGACACATTTTGATCGAAACAAACTTCATTCGGAAGATAAGCTCTTAAGTATTGAATGCACAATCACAAGTATCTCGGGGATCTCTGATGCTAGGCACTCCAGCTATTGAATAGGCGATTGGGTCGAGCCTGATGATGATGGACAAGTGTAGGCAAGTACAAGTATTTAGAGGCGTTCAATGGGGTTCTAATTATATTACCGAGCCCTCTTCCTGCACCATACGGCACACTTGAAAGCTTTTAGCTGCCCCGATTCTCGCCACCTAGAGATAAGATCGAAGTGAAAAAAACAAAGAAATAACCCGCTGGCTGGTGCCATTATTTGGAAAATGAAGTCATTAAATGCTATTACAAAGCGTAATTGTTCACAAATTATAGCACAGGAACCAGCCACTTCCTATGAACAGAGCAAACCGATCTGCTCTGCAGAGCGCATTTACACTACTTAGCTGGTTTCTTAATTATAGGCCTAGAGTGGCAACACAAACACGCTTTCTTCCACTGTTGGTGTGCACTTGAGGCCGCAACCGCACCCCGAAGCCGAAGTCGAAACCGTACCAGAAACTCAACCCCGTTACTGCACCTGTCATATCTCCAATATGTCGTGATGGAGAGGCTAGGACCAGGACTGGGACCGGCAAATGGGTGTGCGAATGAGTGACATTCGTGAGTAGCGACTGCCGGGGCGTGCCAGAGAGAGCTGACGTCTGGCATTCAGTGCCATTGTTTATCTCTTGATAAGAATTAACATATTTCTTTGTCCACTTTATGGCTCCATAAAGCGTTGGCAATTTGCCAGACAAAGAGCGGCGAGGCGAGCGCACAATTACATTGAATAATAGTGACTACAAGCAACCAAATGATGGTTAATATTCAATTTATTACAAATCATCATCATTTAGGGCGCTACTTACCCACCGGGGCTCGCCGGCTGGGGCCCCTTCATGCTGAACTCTCAACTGTGACGCGCAGTCTGAATCGAGCAAAATGGAATTAATGCCCGATATATATAGTAGTTACTCGTAGCTTTTCGCCAAGTCATTGCCGTCAGTCGAGGGCAGAAGTCATGTGAACTTCCTGAAATACGACTACCACACCACAAACTACATCTCATGTGGTTCTCGGGCAAAAAACGCGGGTGAGCATCGAAGAGGTTTGCCCCCTAGGCCTATTCTGGGTCTCTATCTGAGCCAACTGTTGTTACAATCAACACACATTTCACTGCCTGTATGAGTGTGTGTATGAGTGTATGAGTGTATGAGTGTGTAGTGAGTGTGCGCATTCGGTTCTGAAGTTTGCTCGAGTTTGGCGGCGGAAATTGTGTCATGATTATAGACTAAAGCGCCTATTTAGTTACGCCTTATTATTTCCTTTTCGGGTCTTACATTCAGCTCCAAATTGAATTGGAAGCAGCGCAGCCTAATTGAAATTGTGGAAATGACGTGCATCTTTTTTTCTCTCTCTCTCTCTTCTGCTCTTCATTTGTTCATTGAGCCCCAATATGGTCTCAATTCGTTCTTGTCCACGCAATTTTCGCCAGCCACCACCATCCGAATAGTTTGTTCAATTCGAAAATAAGCCATTTATCTGTTTTTGTTTGGCCAACAATGCGTCTCGTAATGTCTTTATTCAATTAGCTCTTTCAATTACGAAACTAATTGACGAAAGGATGAAATTTTACATTTAGGAACTTTTCTTTTTAGTTGAAAACATTCTAGATTTAATTAAGGTGGTCCATGGTTGGGAAAAATTAACAAAGCTGAGAAATTTGCAACTTGTGGGTCAGTTCTGCTTTCACTGCTTTCACTTGAGAACAGATGACATTCAAACTACCTTTTAAGTAATATTAAAAAGAAAGTTGTTCACAGCTTGTGTAGTTTTCTGTTAACTAGAGGCGAAATCTACAAATTTTCAATCAACAATTTACAAATTTTCATGAAATCTCTGACTTATTAGATAATTTTCACAGAAATGCTTTAAAGAGCTGAAGAAATGTAGAAAGTAGAACACACATTCTCTTAAAATTTAATGATTAATTTTGAGTTTTACTTTAGAGCTTAACTAATAATTATTACAGAATAATGATCATTCTTTAAATTTAAATTTTTTTTTTATCAAAAATAAACCTCAAATTTTCCTTGACTTTTAAATAGGGAATAAGGACAAACTGAAGAAATGTAGAAAGTAGAACACATTTGCCTGAATAACATCAAGAAGGCTTTTACTTAAAATTACACGACTAATAATAGGAGTATGACTTGGCCAAATAATCCTCAAACACACAATATCCAATTCAAATCTTTTCTTTTTTCCGTCATGAAATTATTTAACAAAATAATATTTCATTACAAAGACAAATTACTAAAACAAGCTTTATAAACTTATTTATATTTGAAAAAATAAAATCAAGCAATCATCAAAGGATAAAGGGACAAATGAATGGAACCATTCTACTCCAAAAGATATATGGAATACTACTACTACTAATTATAGAAATGCAGTAAGATTTCGTCCAAAGTTTCTAAAGTAGTCTCTGATAGCCTCGATATTTTCGATATAAGTATTTCATTTAATTTTCAGCCTTTATTATTATTGAATATTTTTTAAAAAACTGACATACTACAAGGAGCTAAAGAAGTAGCTATGGCATATTTGTAAATATTTCTATTTAAGCTTGGGTTTGCACAATGTTATCTGACTTATTAATATTCCCAATATACTATCGCCATCGCTTTGAGTAATTAGATGAGGCGCAATTTATTTTGAATTTAAGCAAACAGAATCTTAAATACTAAACTGCTATATTATTTATTGCTTAATTCATAATTGCTGCTTGCATATCATTGTAATTTAAGCGACAATTACATTATTAAAATAAATCATTAAAACAATTTTCATTGCGAAAATGTTTGTAGATCTCCCAATATTAATTGAAATGTATAATATGAACAATTTTTTTATGAAATTAAGGATTAAGGTTAATGTTGTTATGCAATTATTGAAAGCTATGTAAAATAATCAATGTCTGCCTATTCTTTATAAACACCAACTAATAATTGACGCTAATAAATTATTGGTTTGATATAACTTGAAAAAAGGTGATGGTTCCACACCCCGCCATATTATTTTGTGCTTGTAACATATAAAAATATATCCAAAAGTTGAACAGTCTAAAGAGGTTCACGTTAGTATTGTTTCGGAACTTCAAATAAACAGATCACGAAGTACATAATTATTTGTATATGTCGCAGTAGCGAGGATTAACTTTCTATATAGTTTCCATCCACAACTACCTCTCAGAGGACTTGCGAGCACAGCTCCTCAGTTCAATTTAATCAAGACAGATGAAGAATACTTTTTTTGCACTTTCAAGTGGCTGTGCACATCAATTAAATACTTAAGCTACCGCTGAAGCCAAAGTCACATTGTCTTAGCCAAATTAAAGTCGCACACACACACACACACACGCACACAAACACACAGGCACACGTACAGTCTGGCAGGCGATCGGTAGCCAGGATGGCTGGCCAGGTCTGGCCAGTCTTGGCACCTGAGTTGAATTTTGCGCATGCGGAAGCGTTTTTCGCGTCATTTTTCATGCAAAAATTTAATAAAGAAAATTAATTTGTGGACATTTGACTCGAGGCGAGACAAAAACGCGCTACAAGATGCTGCGCATGCGCACGCTTACCGTTGCCCGCCATCGTTGTCTTCCCCCCTCCCCATCCCTATCCCCTTCCCCAATCCCATCCTCATCGTATTCCTCTTCCAACTACTCAAAATGCAAGCAGACTTTGATCGATGGCACTCACGACGCTGCAGGCACGCCGCAGTCCTCCATTGCCTCTACCACTGCCATTGCCAATGCCAATGCGATTGCCATCCTGGCACCGCGTCCAAGTCCATCTTGAAGCTTCGAAGTCGCGGCACATACGACGACAATTTCAACTGTTGTTGGAGCTTGGGGAATGTGTGGCCGTCCGTCCGTCCGTCCGTCTGTCTGTCCAGCGCGACGGTTCCAGGCTCAGTTGAATGCACGTACATGTGTCGCTAGTCTTGTGGTCTAGTGCCGCTGGCAGGGCAGGAAGCGGCGGCTAGCGGAGGCAAGGGCAGGATGGCTTAAAGCGGGAAGGAGTGGAGCGGGGAGCGGGGTGGGGCAGGGTTGACGCAGTGCCGCATGAGTTGCAAGTTAGCGCAATTAATTTATTTCAACACGAATTTAACTCTCATCGTGTGTGCTTGAGTGCTCGCTCCTCACTTCATTTCATTCCCTATGCGCTTTACATCATTTTTATTAAGGCGGACACTCACACTCACACACACACACACACGTATGTAACACACGTACACACAATTACAAGCACACAGTTTGTGTGGAAAGTATTTTTATATAAGTTATATATATATAACAATTGAAATTTCATTGCGACCATTTATTTTGAGCCAACTTGTCTACAATTGCGAATCAAATTAAACACAAGTCCGACTATAGGAAATCATAGAATAACTAACTAGGATCTAGTAAATAATATTCATATTAAATAATAATACAAATAATTCAATTTGTGCTGACTAACTGACCGATGGGTGATCAACGGTAACAGCTAGTATGTACGACGTTTCCTCCCTATGTTTGGAAAATTTTAACTCCAAAACTGGGAAAAGGGGCTAAACAATTTTTATGGAATATCTGACTTATTATTTTACATTATTATATTTTATTATAGTATATTATTTAGCTAAATTAAGAATTTGTTTGTTATTATTTGCTGTTTCTTTTGGGACCAGCTTTTTTTGTTTTCACATTTCTTCCCTTTTTCAAACGACGTGTAACTATTTTGGTATTCATTTTAAATGTTGGGTATATACTATACTATATAGTCAATAAAACTAAAATTTCAATTTTGAATTCCACGGACTTCAGTATGTAGAAATATTCTGTTCCATTTGTTCAAATAACAAAAAAAGAACAACCTTTCTTTTCTAGAACTATATGTAAAAAGACAAATATACAAGTATTACAAATAAATACAAGGATGTGTTGTCCGTATTTTCATTTATAGTATATTCAACTTAACATAATCCACTCGTAGGTTACCCACAAAATAAAGACATGCACTCCATTCAGATAAGCTGACTAACATAATTCTTTCCACAGAGAAGTGACTAAAAACTTTAACTTTCTATATTTCTATATTGAGCAAATTATATACATAAATAGAACAAATAATATATATTTTCATATTCAGCATGACTCGACAAATCTATCTAGACCATCTGTCTGTATGAGCGCCTGGATTTCGGAAATGGCTAAGCCTATACTGACTAGACTTGGTATGAAGACCCTCCTAATACCTAGCCAATACAAGTTTATTTTTTATTCCCCCAGTAAATCGTTAATACTGTCCACAATTCTGAAACCACATAAACTAAGCTTTGAATATGTTATCTAATAATACTTGTATAATCTCGTGGCACACTCTTAATTAATTTAAGGTTAGAACATCGGAGAATAATGGTTCAACTTTTTCTCAATTATCTCTTTTGACAGTTTGGACAATCTGGAAAGATTTGATTTAACTGTGAAATAACAAATGATATAGAAAATAATTATAAGTATAATATAACTTAGAGTTATTCTTCTTCCATCGCTCCTATCTGGTTTGTAATGATTTTGTTTTGATAAAATAGAGCTTAAAAGGTTCACACAGACAATTAAAACAATCATGGTTATTTGAGACCTCTTTTCGGATATAAGTACATATATACGTATAGTTTGATATGCGCCTTTTATGTTTAATCGTGAGAGGAGCAACAATTTCTTAAGCTATGTTAAGGCTAATAATTTGCAACCTCAAAAATTAAATATCTTCTATTGTTTTTCTAAAATGAAATAAACTTAACTCACTTGTAAAGTCTTAGACTAATCTCTGTGCAAGCATATTCCCTGTCTGGACGTAAAAACACTTTCCAGCTAAACTGTTCATCTATATATGTATTTCTATGTGTGTGTGCGTGTGTGCAACAGTTTTTTTATGCAGCGTTCAACATTTATATTGTAAAAATTTTGTCGTTCCCTTATCTAAATATGGCCATTGCATATAAAGACTTGCCATAGCTCGTCATCGCGGCTGTTGTTGTTGTTGTTGCAGGGCGGCGGCAGCAGCAGCAGCTGGTCGCGCATGCCGCAGGATTCGTTGTTGCTGTTGCTGCTGATGCTGCGTCACTCATTTTTGCACAGTCCATTAGTTCGCGAATGCAGTCAGAGTCAGAGTCGGAGTCGCCGGCAGAGTCCCCGCAGTCAGAGTTGAAGGTTGTTGTCTACCTTTGCAGCCGGTTTGACAGTCGCTCACTTTTGCGGCCCGTCCATCCAGCCAGTCAGCCAGCCGGGCAGCCAGCCAGTCAGTCAGCAATCCCATGCCCCGTCTCCATTAGTTCTCTGCAAGCTTCGCAGTTAACTATTGTTGTTGTAGTTGTAGTTGTTGTTTTTATGGCTTTTCATATTTTTACCCCAACCATTGCAGCGTCGCGTTTATTTTTAAACATAGCCTGGGCGCGTCCTCGTCATCATCATCGTCATCGTCATCGTGGCCGTCGTCGTCGCTGTCGTCCTAGTTGGACTCCTGTGCCCTGCTCCTAGGGCCGTCCATTTGTATGTAATTTTCGGTTATGCGAAGTAATTTGAGATCGCGCCACACGCGCCGCTTTTAATGACTTCATTAAATACTGTTCGCCAGGCTGGACTCACAAAAGCCTCGCCAGAGTCTGTCTTCAAGCCAAACTAGTTTCCTGGCAACTCCACAACTACTTGGCCAGACATCATTTATTCAAGCAGTCAGTAAGTCAGTCACTGTCTTAGTCACTCAGTTTGCCGACTCCCGCTGATGGACTCGTACGTAGTATATATACAAACTATATATAAAACGATTCCTGTGGAACATATTTATAATGTTGCCTTGCAATTGAAGGCGTGAGAATTGGAAATGCTCATCAAAATACTTGAGCAGTGCTCAGACAGGCAAATAATTTGCACAACTTAGAGAAGAGTTAAGATTAATGCTAGGTTAAGGATAGTCTGATAAAACGATTACAAATTCTTGGGGAATAATAAGCGAACAATAGCGGTCGAGCAATTGACGGGTTTGCTGCCGAGAAATTGTTTCGCTAACTCCTTGTCTTCGAATCAGATGAGATTTGAAACAAACGTAGCCAAAGTTTGGTTTATGTGGTTTTTGAAATGTGTACAGTATTTACGAAATTCTGTAGCGGACGAATGGGGGAAATCAAAAACAAATAAAATAATATTAGGAGACTATACATAGCAAGTTTGGTGTACGTCCGCTCAACCGCCTCTGAAATCGAGGCGTTCATCCAGACGAACATGGCTATATCGATTCATCTCGTCATGCTGATTAAGAACATACGAGTACTACTTATATATACCTCATGGAAAGAAGTATATGTGCATAAATGTTTGAATTGGCGAACTCAATCCGTTAGTCTTCCCATCGCGAAGAAAAAAACCATGTAAAACATAATATTGTCAAATGTATTCCGTTAATTACTTAACATATTTTTGTTTTTTATGTGCTTGAGTTTAATTTGTTTGAATTGAATATGAAACCAGTATTAGTATAATAATTAAAGCATTCGCATTTGTTTACCAATTTTCAATTTCAAATCGAAAGTAAAGGAAACAAATATTTAAATAATATCCTTCCCGGCATACAAATTAAAATATAGAACATCTGGCTTAAATCACATTACATTTAAAACAAAGCGTACTTAAAACAGTCCGTATTAAACAGAGGCTCTAAATAAAATTCTAAAGATTGTAAATGTACTAAAAAGAAATACAAAATAGCGGCTTCAGAAGTTGGCCTTTCTGTTTCTTCTCGTTAAATGTAATTGGTAGACGGCCTAATATTAGCATTAGATGAAAAAAAGGTCTCTATATAGATAGATATATTCTCTAATAGTTCTTCAATTAGACCTAAGCTGATAGATATATAGTACATGTAGGAATAAGGTATTATTTAAGACTATGTAGCCCTGGTACGTTAATGTTCGTCCAGCCCTAACTTTAAGACGAATTATCGATAGTATAGAGGAGATCGAGAAGAGAAGTTGAGTTGTGAAGACAGAAGGAATTTCTCGCATGGATTTTGTTAAATTTAAACGCTAAAATAAACGATTAAGAAGATATAATTTGTGCCTTAAACCAAGTGTTTATTTCCCATTAAGGAAATCTAAGGTGAAATAATAGGAAGAACAACCCCATAACGCATTCAACCTACATATGTATATACATATTTCTCCCTCCACCGACTATTCAAGTAAGGTCCCTTTATAACCCGGCCAGCTCTAAATAATAAAATGCTGTCACAGGAAACTTTCGGTGTTTGCTAATGGCTAGAATCAGGATGTCTGTCATTTGGATATTCTCTGGTTACACTTGGAACCCACACACACGCTCACACACACACACACACGTACACAACACACACACGTGCACATAAATAACAAAAAGATGATCAAATATATTAAGTAAAGCAAGCATTGGGACGATGAATGGCCAGGAACAGAAGTTATTTTAGTGTCGTCGTTCTAGTCGCTATTATTATTGTTGTAGTTGTTGTTGTTGTTGTCCATTTACCGGCTGAGTCGTTACTCATTCTCAGGGCCATAAGTGTGTGTGTGTGTGTGTGTGTGTGTGTGTGTGTGTGTGTGTGTGTGAGCGGATAATTATGACGTTGCAACAATTCCAACTTACAGCTTAGGCAACGATGTAGAGACGTGCCCTGGGATTGCGAATGCGACTACAAATGCCAGACCAGGGACTTAAACTTGAACTGAAGCTGAGGCTGATTCTGGGGCTGGGGCTGAGACTTTGGCTGTGGCTGTGACTGCCACACTGGCCGTTGGCCGCTGGCTGCTGGCCCGTGCGTCTCGCATGGGCCAAGTGACAGTGCAACATGATTGCTCTCGGGCTCGCCACATGCCACATTTATCATTCGTCGAAACGTTGAAAAATTAGTCATTCCTTTATTTTACACCCAAATGCCGAGAGCTCTGGCAAACCAGAACAGACCAGAGCAGCACAGACCCGACCCGGCCAAGCAAATCCTTCTGAGCTTGCATTACTTGGCAACTTGGCACATACTTGGCGGTCAACTGGGGACCCCCCTGCACCCCCTCCTCCTCACTCACTCGCCAGCCCACTCCACAGCCACAGCCACAGCCACATCCATCTGTGTGAGTCTGCAACAACATGCAAATGACTCTTTTAATTTTTATGAATTTCTCTGATTACGAAAATTGCTTCTGGGCTTTGCAGCACAACGCGACCAAGAGGCCACAGACCGAAGCTAGAGACTTGAGTGTCTGCTGTATAAGTGTCCATCTGTGTATGTGTGTCTATCCACTTGACGCAAGGCCATGGGCTCCTGTGGCAGGGGGTGGACTGGGTGGCGGATGGCGGATGGCGGCGAGGCTGCTGCTTTGAACGCATGATGCATCGCGCATCTTCATTAGTTGGCGAATGTCACAGAAGCCGTTGGGTGTTGGTTGTTGGTTGTTGGCTGCTCGCTCGATGCTGGATGCTGGATGGTCGATGGTGGATGGTGGATGGTGGTTGATCGTGCGTTGTGACGCCATCGCCATCATTTTTAGGCCCAGTTTGGACAGGCTGGCCACGATTGCTTGGAAAACGCTGCCGGCCGTCGCGCGATCAGTGTCCATGCCTGCCTTCGCTGTCTCATGTTCATGTCTAGCTCTGTGTGTCTTTCTATGTAGAGCACATACTACTAGTAGGAGCATTGGAGCGGATGAGCTTGGCTCATTGGTGTTCAGCTCGTGGGCTCGAATGGAAATTACAAACCAATAAATCATTGACATGGCTCTGACTAGCTGCTCTGCATCCGTGGCAGCGCCCTGCCCACATCCCCAGCTACAGCTACAGCCACAGCCACATCCTTCACCTGCCCCAGGAACGTCGCCAACATCGTCCCTCCTTCTGTCTCGCTCACCAGCCAGCTGTAATTAGTTGGAATTGTAATTCATGGCGTTGGATTAGATAAAAATCTGCAGCCAATTAGTAATGCACCGGCGTAAATATCTTTACGAGTACTCGTACCAGAAGTGCACCAAATATGATGATGACTCTATCCACTGTGGCTGTGGAATGCACAAAACGTGGCCTGTGGGCGAAGCGGCAATGCCACAGCAAAGAAAATATTATAGAGAGCCATCAAATTTGTTCAATGTGCTCACAGCTATGAAAATCCTCTTATCAGAATATCAGCGTTGATTTCACGAGGCCTGACTCCGGCATAAATCAGAAACGTGTAAGAAGCTCAACGAAGCAGTGAAGAATAAAGAATCCTCTTTGAATCAAATGAATAAGTATTCAGCATTAGATGAATGCAATTCTGAGAAATTGATCAGTTTTTATAAAACGTGTATAACTTTTCTTTAAAAATATGAATTCTAATTAACAGAGAGCGTTTTGTGGAAAAGAAGAATGTTACACTTAAAAAAAGAAGCGGATTATGGTGCAAGTTCTTTGATCGTCTTTCGAACGTTATAAGCCATGTTCACACAAGAAAAAATTTGAATCAAATGAATTAGTATTCAGCAATATAGTAGATGAATGCAATTCTGAGAAATTGATCAGTATTTGTACGTATATAACTTTTCTTTAAAAATATGAATTCTAATTAACAGAGAGCGTTTTATGAAAAAGAAAAAGGTTACACTTAAAAAAATAGCGGATTATGGTGCAAGTTCTTTGATCGTCTTTCGAACGTTATAATTAAGAGAGAGCGTTTTATGAAAAAGAAAAAAGTTAACCTTAAAATAATATATATGCGAATTATGGCGCAATTTCTTATTCGTCCTTCGAACATTATAAGCCATGTTCACACATGAAAATATTTGCGCAGAAATTTGTGAAAACCAGGGAGAAGGGCATATTTATTAATTAATTGAGGCAAACATTTCAAAAAATATTTCTTATAAAATAATGCTTTCTCATTTAATAGAACCCTCTACAACTAATTATACCCTGTACCCGTAGGGTAAACAGGGTATATTAGGTTTGTGCAAAGTATGTAACATACAGAAGGAAGCATCTCCGACCCCATAAAGTATATATATTCTTGATCAGCATGACGAGAGAAATCGATCTAGACATGTCCGTCCGTCTGTCCGTCTGTCCGTTTTGTCCGTCCGTCTGGATGAACGCGAGGATCTCAGAAACTATAAAAGCTAGAATAACCAAAGTTGGCATCCAGATTCTCCTAGGTCCGAGTAAGGACGAGTTTATTTTTTTTTTTTTAATTTTCCCCCCCTTCCCCCGCTACAGAATTTCGTCAATAGCGACCACATTTCAAATGCTACCTAAACCAAACTTTGCACACATAATTTATATATAATTGTCTACTGTTGTTCAAAATTTTATTCAATTCTGTCAATTCTAAGAAAAGTTATTAGCGAAACAAATTCTCGCCAGTACAACCCCCACAAACTGCAGCAACAAGTTCGCTCTTCTTCTTCCTCTTTTTGTTGCTGCTATGGGCGCATATAACTCAGTGACGGAAGTTTACCTGGGTACAGGGTATTACACTGTCGGGCTTGCTCGACTGTAGCGTTCTCTCTTGTTTTTCATGTATTATTTGGAAAATGTATGAACAAATTATTTGCTGTTCGACAGTAGTTTCATTTTTTTTTAAAGAAAAACAGCGTTTTAATTATTTGCTAGCTTCTTTGGTTTTTGTGTTTTTGTTTTGAAATTTTAAAAAACTGCTTCATAAACATTGTTACATAGGATACTTAGGCCACTTTTTCCAGTAGAAGTGAAGGGAAATAATTTAGTTTGTAAGAGCTTCTGATGATTTGTGAAAAATCATTATAAATAAATACTAAGAATATAGAAAGGTGTTATGTATTTAGGCCTGCAAAATCATAAATAGTGCTACATAATCGCTGAAGCTTTTATTTTTAAATAACCAAGTTTTTAAAGTTAACATTTTTAAAGTCAAGAATGGAAAAAGACGATAACCTAAAAGTATGCTGCGTCTAATTTAAATACTACTTCGTGTCCACTTAATATATGAGTACTAAAAAAAGGTTCCAATTCTTCATATGCCATTTCTTCTTCGATAATTCTGCAAAAATGCTTTTAAATGTTGCTTAGACAAATTAACTAATTTAGGAGCAACCCAAAACATAGTGGCTGTGGTATTTCAGTGAGTGTTTAAAAATATTGTAGTTTCTTTATTAACCTGCCATTGTGTAATAAATCTCAACATCTTTAAGCATCATCGTCTCTAACATAATGCTCGTAATAATATTTACTTTGCAGCGTTCCTAATTTCAAAATGTAATCTTCAAACTCATTCACCATTCTTGAAACTTTGCCCAAAAGTGGGTCAAGTTGTGGCCCCCTTTTTTGATTAAAAGCGCAACAAATTTGCCAAACAAACTTTTGCAATCAACTTCGTCTGCAGAGAAACCCAAGTTCGACCACGAGGGGCAGTTGAGAGGGGGAGGGGAAACACAGTGGCAGCACACATACTACAATGATTTTATAAATTTAAAGATCTCTTCATAAATATTTTTGGGGGCTATGAACAAAGCCGAAATGAATCAACCGCTGATATGCACGAAAAGCGAAAAACGAAAAACACCAGAAAACAATTTATGAAAATTTATAGAAAACGCCAAACGCAAATCAAGTGTTACTAAATTGTGAATAATGACTCCATCTCTGCCATATAGCCGAAATAGCCAGTCAGTCAGTCAGGCAGGCAGGCAGGCAGCCAGTTCAGCCAACGAGCGGTCGAGTGGCATGCGGCCGGACCGGCCAATAAACCAAACATACATACATACATAGACACATACATATATAAGCGGCACATAAATGCTGTCCAATATTTTCGATACAAAAGACCAATACAAACTCTAACGAATCTAATCAAAAGATAAACTCACGCGCGTCGCGTTGAGGAAACCCTAACGAGTATTTTAAAGTTTCAATCAAAAATTCGTTACACTTTGCAAGCGGTTCGTGGTGCGTGACGCGGGCTGCGGGCATGTCTTTGTATGTATGTGTGTGTGCGTGCGTGTGTGTGTGTGTGTTTATGTGCAACTAATAAGCCGAGGCTTACATAAATGCGGCAATAATCATCATTTTGGCCAGAAAGCGACGCCGGCTATAATGTGTTGTGTTGGTGTGTGTGGTGCTCGAAAACATGAAATTATGATTTTTATTGAGGAATTTGCACAGCGGGCGGTGTAATTAATCAGCAGCGTGGAACGAGCCGGGCCGAGCCAAGCTGGGCCGTGTTGGTGGTGGTGCTGGCGGTGGCGGCTCCGGCTGTGGTGGCGTGAAACGGGCGAGGTCGAGTGTCAGCGCAAGGCGGCAACAAGCAAACATGGTCAAGATGGCGGCGGTGGCGGCGGCAGTTGCACCTCCAGGGTCACGCATTGCGTATGAGTAATTTTTTGTAGACCCTCTCTGTGATACACCGAAAAAATTTTCAA
Organism: Scaptodrosophila lebanonensis; assembly: GCF_003285725.1. Lineage (NCBI taxonomy): Eukaryota > Metazoa > Arthropoda > Insecta > Diptera > Drosophilidae > Scaptodrosophila > Scaptodrosophila lebanonensis. The sequence goes on along the minus strand of NW_022060742.1, from coordinate 10,114,722 downwards.
ATCAATTCTCAAATTCTTTTTCGGACTAAACTCACAAAGGAGATCATCAAGTTGTTATCAAATTGCTTGAAATGCTAACAAAATAGTTTGGCAGAATGTTTGGCAAAATAATACAAGTGGACTTAAGTTGCGGTCAGACATGCAAATAATTTCGACCCTTTACAAGAAAGCTTTGAAAACTTTATGTACCAAAAGCGTTTTGTAAAATAAAAAATACAATTCCTTCTGGTTTATTTAAAATAAGAAGTAAACGCATTTGCGAAATTCCATGAATTTGAGCGCAAATTATTTGCCTGTGTGAGCAGAGTCTTTGATTAAAATAATCAGTCCAAGATTTGTTTTTATAAATAAATTCCAGATTGTAGTTTTGCTATACAATTTTATATTTAAGGTCGTAAATTCTAAAGTTAAGAGCCCCAGAAATTCGGAGTTTCCGTTGAAATCGGTTCAACGAAACTTCAAACTTTCTGTTAGTGATTACGCCTAATTCTGTTTTTACACGGTACATTGGTTCCAGAAAATGTCGTGTAAATAAAAAACCGTGAAAAAAAAACATTATTGATATGTTTTTTTTAAATCGTGCTAAGTGAAATAATGTCGTGTAACCATATATAACATTTTTAATTTTCAAAGTGTTAAATCAAAACGTGTAAAAAAAGGTGTATTGTTATTTATTAACATTCTGATAAAACATTTCAGTAAGTTCCTTAAATGGATTTTACTGCTAAGATTTTCTTTGATTGAGAACCATCTCGATTACAAGTTGATGCAAATTGAAAATTGGGAAACCTGCAATCGGACTGTGGAATCATTAAATTTATAAATCACGTGTCTGCTAATATTTGTCCACGAATAATTTTAAATTTATGGAGAACTCTTAAGAGATACTGATTGTGGTTTTAAAGCAACAATAGATAATTGAAAATGTAGAGAAAAGCATCAACATGCCTTTGAAGTTTATGTATAGACAGGATATAAAGATAGAAAATAATCAGCATACAATTTATTTGGTGCGCAATCATTGGGCGCGTTCAGCAGGTCGTAGCGATTTGCGATTTGTGAATTTTGATTATCGATTGTTGATTTGCCTCTGCCAACCGCTTGTGATGACTGTTTTAATAAAATATTATATTTTTAATATTTTCATATATTTCTGCAAAGGTCTCGACAAAATTTGGAGTGTCAAAATCGAAAGATCTAAATCAAGTAATCAACATATTTTTTCGATTTTTGTTTTGTGATTTCGGTTGATATTTTTACTTATCAGAATCATAAATCACAAAGGTCAGCAGGTGAAATCAGTAATGATCGATCACAAATCGCAAGTCGCTACGACCTGCTGAACGCGCCCATTGTTATCATTCAAGTCTTTTGTAAAGAATCCATTTAGTCTAAGATAAATAGTGATGAAAGAAATATATAAATTTTGAGAGAATAATTCTGGTAATAATTCACTCCATTAATAATATCAGACTTGCCGATAATTAGCTTAAAGCGATGCCAACTATTTAGAAGCCTAATTTTATGGAACATCTAAACTAAAATCACAACTGAGAGTTTATTTAAAGGAATGAAAACAGCAGACAAAAGTACAAGGAATTTCGGAAGGTATTGCTTAACATAAAATGATTGAATGCTTTTCTCAATTCATCAATCAACACTTACCATTCTTAGATGATGGTGCCGACAACTTACTTAAAAGTGTCATTAACAGACAGACAAACGATTTGATATATACATATATCTAGGAGTATACACCATTTTTTTTGAGTGCATCACGTGTAGCTCTATGAGGGAACGCCCGCTGCGAAAGTGAGTTTAACGGTAGTTTATCTAACAATTTGAAAAGGTTGTTCATGCGTCGAACGCTGTTTGATTTAAATTGTGGGCATTGTTTGTGCTGCTGTTCCTGGTTCTATCTGGCAGTTGTTGTTGTTGTTGCTGTAGTTTTTGTAGTTGTTGTTCTGGCTGTTGTAGACAGAGTTCAGGTGTGGGCCAACACATATATTGAACGAGTACAAACATGCATACGAGTATAGTCGTATGTGGATCAGCAACGACGAATAAACGCAGCTCTTGCGGTATTTTCAATCAAAGTGTCCATTTGTAAGTAGAGTTACTTGTTAGCCCACTCTGGATGTTGTGGCATTGCGGTGGTGAAGGAGGCAGGAGGCAGGCGGCAGGACAAGAGTGCGGCAGGCACTTAAGCCAAACTTAAATTACGCCAAAATCGATTGCAATTGCGTTGATTATCGCAGCCGCTTTGCGCCGAATTTATCGCCAGCCAATGCATTTCACGCGAAATTTATGTAGTTTGCCCAAAAATATATTGAGGCGGGCCACCGGTTTTAGCCGACCGTCGCCTCGACGCGGTCCACTCTTTTGGGCGCGCTTATCGGGGCAATTACAACCGGAGATTTATACGTGTCCCCCGCACGCGGCCGACCAATTGGCGCGCTCAGTTCAAACGGTTGTGGCAACACGGCCAACACTCTGCTGAAAGCTCCCAAGCCAAGAGCCGGCCACACTTATTGGCCAAAATGACTCGGCTGGCTAATCGCAGGGTGTTTTGCTTCTTTTCTTTTCTTTTCTGTAGGCCACAAACGTCGAATTAAATGGCTTTTTATTGAAATTCATTTTCGGGAATTTCGAGTGGCTGCTGGTGGCATAACTAAGCTTTAAATGTGGACAGCTTTGATTGGATTAGGCCAACTAAATAGACCTACGGCATAGATAAACAATTGCACCGGCATATGTAGACACAGATGCTTGAACACTCGGTAGACTTTTTGAGACTGAAATTCCAGTCAAGCATAAATGTGGCTAAATACATTAAATAATTTATTATGTTACTTAAGATTTTCATAATAGTTCGAATGGTATTCAATAATAGCAGATATGACATGCGGCGAAGGCTAAGCCGAAGATATGATGTAAGGCTTCTCAAACGAAAGACTGGCTTGCGACGAACTTCACTTACCATCCATTATTTTATTATTTATTTATAAACTTAAAATTTCTGTTTCTGTGAACGACAGAGCGACCTCTCCTGACCTCATCTGCTGCTCTCTTCTTTCAAGCCCGTTACAGCTGAGAGATCGGTGGACACCAACTCCTTATATCTAAGCTTTTAAACCCAGGTACATATACTTGTATAGTACAGGAAATTGTTGCTAGACTGGCAGAAATGAATAATAAACTTATTGAAAATATAGGCTAATATATTAGTTTCTTGTAATTGATTGATTGATTTTGAAAAAATTACAAATAAATTCCAAATTAAAATTTCCAAACTCTTTGTGAAGCATAATTGAATAGTTTGTTGAACAAATCAAATGACAAAATATCTTCTAATTCAAAAACTTTGCGCTCAAATGTGATGTCACAAATAATTTAAAATGTTGTGCAAGTAATAAACAATCATTTTTTTTTAAAGAGAAGACATTTTATTTTGTACTGTGGAAATCCTGTTTACAGGTTTCTCTCCCCTCTAAATATTACTTATTACATCATTGGATGCAATTTTTCCGGAAGAAATTGATAATTTTGACAATAATTTCTACATTTTCTTTTAGAATAATAATAATTCCAATTCAATGTTACAAACCAGCGACGACTATGCTTTATAAATAGGGTTTTCGGAGATAAGAAAATACAATTTCAAAACACATGACGATAGAGTCCTAGTGATAAACTTATCGAGCCTTTCCAAAAGGCTAAAAGGCTTTTCTAGCTTATAAGATGCTTTTTATCATATTTATATACTTCCTATGTCGACAGTCATTGTTGTTGACACAAATTTGTAAAAAATGTAATGACGATTCAAGATGTTGATTTTTTAATTTAACCTCAAATGTCGTCTGATCTTTCAAGCATGCCTTGTGATGATATTTTTGGATATGTAAATATATAACTGTATTCAGCAAACAATCAACCTCTTGAAAGCCACACATACACGCTCGAGTATATCGCTGGCTGTGAAAGCCTTAAATACCTTTTTAGACATGTGTTATCTTGGGGTGCCACGTTCGCTGGCACTTCTAATTAAGACCTACAAAAACAGATTTACATAAATACCAGCATGTATGTATGTATTTATATACATACAGATACATATAGGCGTGTGTATGTCGGCAGCCAGATGCAAAACATGCCCCAAAACGTGTCAAGATGCCAAGTGTAAGGTAAAATGCAAAAAAAAGGTTTATGTGTGTGTGTGTGTGCGTGTTAAAATGAGCCCAGCATGGTGCATTCAAAAATCATTAACAGCCATATTTCGCCGTCTTGGACTGGTGAAAGGAGCCAACCCGCCAGTCAGCCAAAGAGTTAGCCAGTTGGTAAGGCAATCAGCCAACACCACGCTTGATCCACATATCTGGCGAAGTGAAGCGAAAAATTGCTCTGACGTTGCGTCAAAATTTCACACTTTGCACAAAATAAACCAAAATAAATAAAAACAAAAATAAATACAACAAAAAATAAGAAACAGAGAGCTATGCTGTTGGCACTAAGATGATGAACCGCTGCATTCTTCGAATATTTGGCGAACTTGCCGCGTACACATCATTAAGGGAGTGTTAACTGCGCCCAAGAGAGGCGCGAGGCAAATTAGCATACAAGCCGCGCTTTGCCAGCATTTGCATATAAAATTAGCGCAACACGTTGGCCAACGCCGGTGACACATGTGTGAGCTTTTAGCAGCACTTGGCGCTCATTTATTGGATTGCAAGTGCTGATTGGTTGTACATACAATTGGTGGTAGCCGGAGGCCCAGTTGCGGACGATTCAGAGACAGAGACAGAGACACAGACACTTGTAGGCGCGCATTATGGCTCTGCGCTGCACTTGTTGCCGCAATTTGCATTGCCGCAGCCTTAATGAGTCAGCAGTGCATGGGCAGGGGGCAGGGAGACCGCGGTCTGGGGTCTGGGGCAGGAGCAGTTGCTGAGGCATTTGGCGCGGCGCCTTCATGGCAATTAGCAGCAGCAGGCAGCATAAAACTTGGACTATACCGAGCACACTCGTACGGGCTGATTAGTCACGCCTGCCTGCCTGCCTGCCTGCCTGCCTGCCTGCACATCCAGAGATAAATAGACACTCATAAATAACAAAAATTCTCGACTGCCTAAATCGTGAATTTTGGAATTTCTTCGTACCTCTTAATTTGGTTTTTATACAAATTTCGTTTCTCATAGAATCAAGCGTGAAAATGCTAAAGGTTAATAATTATGCTGTTTAAATTAAAAAGTGTAGTTAATCGAAATAAATTAGACACATTTTAAACCCCTTTCTACACACAAAAGCAAAGAAAAAATGAGAATGTGTCGTAACACTATCGAAAACTCTCAGTAAAGAACTGTTGCGAGGGAAAACAACTTAATTGGTGTGGAATTTAAGGTGCTATTTAGTGAGAAATTTGGAAAGTAAAACGCTTAAAATTCAGCTAAATCCTAAAATTGAGATAAAGTGTGCATTTGTAAATTATATGTTAAAATTGTGGGAATTTATTATATTTGTATACCCTGTACACAAAGAGTAATACGGGTATACTAGTTTTGTGCGAATGTATGTAACAGTGAGAAGGAGGCGTGGCAAATTATATATATTCTTGATCAGGATGACAAGCCGAGTCGATATAGCCATGTCCGTCTATCTGTCCGTCTGTCCGTTTGTCTGTCTGTATGAACGCATCTCAGAAAGTATAGGAGCTAGAATAACCAAACTTCTAAGTGCGAGAAAGTACGAGTTTGAGTTTTTTTTCGATGCACCCCCCACTCCCACTGCCGTAATCCTTGGAAAAATAATTAATAATAATAATAATTAATAAAAAAATAAATATATTTCTTTTTTAATGTTCCTTTTTTTTGTGCAGAGTACAGGATATTTTACTGTCGGGCTTGCACGACTGTAGCATTCCATCTTATTTATCATATTTTTTATACGAAGTTAATGAACATTCTCTCGAATATGAAAGACATTAATCAAATAAGCTAAAATAGAATTTATTTGCGCACTGTACATAAAAGTATTATACGTTCAATTTGTTACTCTCCAAAGAAGAAAATGTATTGAGTTAATGCTAATTTTAAAAAGCAAGTAATAGTTTAACTAATAATCCGAGAGAAGCATAAGGAAAACATCTGACAAATCTATATATTTAGGATATATAGTATGTAGTGTATTATTATATAAGTACTTGTAAGTGAGTTATTGGATCATTAGTCATCATTAATGTAGAGACGCGTCAACAATGATAGTTTCTCGAGTTGCAGATATAGTTCCTATTTTCGTTTAGAATATTCGTGTTTAGTTTCCATTTTAATAGAACCTTCATACATTCTCAGGCATTATTTATTAAAATTATTTGTTATTGTCAAGGATGTACTTATGTTGATTTATTTTAATTAAATCACTTGATACCTCAAATATTCCGAAGTACTTCATTACTAAGAAAAATATTATACCCCTTGTATGTTGTATCCATTATTTCTTTGAAGTTCTCATTCCGAACTTATGTTATAAATATTGTTATTCTGAATAGAGCTTTGATATTGAAGTATGCTTTAGATGTTGTGGCTTGAGAAAATCAACGGACAAGCGAACACTCTTTACTTTCTGGTTAATTACTGAAGATCATATTAAAGGCCATCAACATATAGATAATGTTTGCAGTTGAAATAAAAATTTTCATTACTTATAGTATTTAATTATTTAACCTTTTTCTATTTAATACATTTGTTTTTTTTTTTTTGGTACATTAGCATTCCAACCATATTTTTATTAAATTTGTATACAACTTACTGAGCTCCAAAAATGTATTGTAGGATTGGTGAAGAAAAAATCTCTATTCAAATAAGAATGTTTAGGAACTTTTATGTTACGATTTAGCAGATGTTGTGGGTTATATTCAATTATCATTTCAAATAAATATTTTCGGCTTGGTTTTGTATATGTTGGCAGTAGTCTAATTTTCAAAATTCGCGGGATTTAAACTTTAGACTTTCTGAGATAAAGTTTATTCTGCAGATAAAAACCTTTTGATTATCTTCGACAATTGGGCCAAAGTCGCGAGCGCCATTGTCCGATCTAGTCATCGAAAACTGACCAAACCCAGGCAGGTATATACTCAGCATTCACTCAAGGATGAAATTTATTATGCAAATCCAATAATTGATACCCAATTAAGTTATAGAGTCAGTTGTGAAATCTTTGAAAGCATTTCCCGACTGCACTGTCCAGAGCAGAGCAGCTCATAAATATCAACGGAATTTATTTTATTTGCTGTGTGTGGTAAATAATAATTGCAAAATAAAAGGAAAAAATGCCATAAATAAATAAAGAATTTAAATAAATATTTATTCTCATATATGCATATAATTGCATGTCAGATGCTGGAAATTAATGCGATTGCAGTTTATGACAAGCGATTAAAATTGGAAATGACAAGGCAGTGGGTAAGTGCGGGTTGTCGAACCAAAGAGTATGATGGCCGATGGGGGGGAAGGGAGGGGAGTGGCTGTAGTCGCTTACTAGTGGTATAGTGGATAGGTAGGTATTTAGTATTTAGCTGCTAGTCGGGCAATAACTCGTTGCATTTCAGGCTTTTTAATTATGCAAACATTGAATTGAAGTTAAATGCGTGTTCCTTTGCCGTTGCTTGGCCCCTTTGCTTTGCCTTTTCTTTGCCGAACGATAGCGGGTTTAGTGCTCAATTAAGCACACAGTAGATACCATAAACAGATACGTTGTTTTACTTAAGACAAAAATTAAGATAACCTTATCTAAAATGGGTGCCAGCCAATGCCTGACGATGACAATGACAACGACAACGACAATGACAACGAAATCGACGATGGGAACAACACCGACCGACCGACCAACGACGACACACGGAGGCAACAACTGACAATGACAGTCGACAGTCGATAGCCACAACGACACTCTCCACTCCACTTCAACAGTTCATTAGTCAAACGTTAGGTGACAATCAGATATATACAAGTATATATTTATATATACTTACTATACATATATATGTGTGTAGCCAGCCCTGAGGCTAGGTAAATGGGACAACCTGTTGCCACAATCACATCGCAGCTGCCACAGCAGCATTCCCATGTCAACGAGCTGACACCGAGACTTGGGCTTATCAGCAGCCATCAAGCAGCGCGCTGATAGATTGGGATTCATTGGAGAGAAAGTTTGGCTAGGAACAGAACTACACTATAGAGGGAGAGTGAGAGAGAGAGAGAGAGAGAGAGAGGGCCGACTACGATCAAGTGTCAATAAAATTGCGTAGCTTATTGTATGAGGGCTCGTAAAATTATTTACAATCGACAGGCCCACAATTTCCACTTTGCGTGCGATGTCGCAACGATGTCAGAATTCTATAAGAATTTATTAAATAAATGCATTAAAGTGCAGAATAAGGAACACAGCATAGCATTCGCAACCTTTCCACCGACCAAGACCTAGAGGTACGACGAGTAAGCGGCAGGGTGCCGCGATTCTCGTTGTTCTCTCTCCTGTCTCCTCTCTCCTGTCTCCAGTCTCCAGTCTCCAGCGTTGTCCTCCTCAACGCCTGAGCGTATACACTGCAATATTATTGTTAATTTCATCGTAAATTTGAAATTCTTATGCTTATTGAATTTTCATGTTGGCCCAGCACCAACATGTCGTCCCAGTCCTAGTCCTGGTTGTATGTACATACATATCTTAGTGTCTTTCTTTGTTTGTTTGTTTGTTTGCCTTTGCCATTTGCACATTTTCTGGTCTCTTGGCCTGTATTTGTGTTTGTGCAATACATGCAAATGATTTTAGTTATGATAACGCAATGTCAATAAAAGCAGAGCCGAGTAGAGCAAATTCAACTCATCTCAACTAAACTAAACTAAACTAAAGCCGAGACACAGACTAAGATTCAGAGTCAGATTCAGAGTCAGATTCAGATTCAGGCTCCAAATTAACTTTATTGCAATTTGATCAATTTGGTCAAATTATAGTCCGGCTGTTGTCCGTCTGTTTGTGTATGTTATTGTATCTGCTGGATATTTGTTTTTATTGCCATTAAACAACAATCACAAGTTTATTGCCTCAACTTTAATTGCTATTTTATTGTTTGTGCTCGGCATGGGACAGTTGCCTAACAAGGCAAATAATTGGTAGTTTTCAATGAATTCCACCTCGTTGGTCTCCTTTTAAAACTGTTGAACGGATAACGTTCTCAATTCGATTGGATGTGGCGATAATCAGGCAATCAAAGTGCGCATGCAAATGCACTTAAAACCAACCACAGTTAATAATAGTTATAATGCGAAAATTGAATACCCTTTGACCCTGGCGGATAATTGATATTTGTTTGTGACTGCCTTGAATGTCTAATTGTGGCTATTCAACTCTTAAATATAGTCTATTAAATGCTTTTATTATTCTATTACAATCTGTATATTTTGGACAAACTATAACCTATTGCACTAAACTTTTAAGAGAACTTCAAGCATAGGTTAAAATACTTCAAGACGCATGCCTGGCTTTGGTTTAGTCAGTTTGTCCAGAAAGATTTACTTTGTAATCTCTTTTTAGTCTGTATGAAACGTTGAAAATTCGGAAAATGCTACTTGTATATCTACTCTCTGGGATTCTTTCTACTTATGGAATCATGTCTTTACTGCCTACTTCTTCCGCAAATTGGCTGACGCAGAAATTTAATCAGTTAACTGGAAATTCAACTAACACGGAAGGCCTTGGGATATATCAATAGGTGGAAGTTATTGCATCGCTAGCTTTCTTTAAATTCTAGAACTTAGTTTTGACATTCGCAACAACAGGCTTTAAATCATTTCTTAAATTGCTAGAAAAATATTTAAAAATTTTAGTTATATAAAATTAGTTCCAAGCTGCGAGTGAATCAAAATTGTCTATAAAAGGTATTAATATTCAGGCGTCATTTTATTTAATGAGACAGCTTTCTCCACGTAGTGTTTCTTGGCTTAAAGATAAATTTTCCCGACTATTTACTTGCACTCTACCCTTATTGCATTTATTGAATTTTTGCATAAGAAATTACTGAGTTGATTACATTTTGTTTGGTTAACAAAATAGCGTCCAAGTCAAACGTTTTTATTTTTCAATTATATTTAAAGAAAGCAAAGTTGATCTCGCGTATTGTCAAGCTGATCAAGACATTAAGTTCTACCTCCACACTCGATTACCTTATGCATATAGTAATAGAAGAAGAATAAATGATTTACCATATACGCATAATTGAATTCATCTTGTTGTATAATTAAAATTGCTGCTATAATTTATTCAAATGTTGTCATTATGTTTTTGCTGATATTGATCGAATCGACATAAAAGTATCGCCTTACAGCAACAATAACAACAACAACAAGAACCACATTTTCTGCATACGCATAAAACATCCCCATGGCACACACGACTAAGTAAACAAATAACTCAATCCTTAAAAGAAATGGCAGAAACCTTATAAATACAAAAAATGCTTCAACAATTGTGGTTGTTGTTCCTGCCAGTTGTTGTTGTTGTTGTTGTTGCTGGTGCTGCTGCGATTCGATCATCCGATGAGGCGATCATCTGTGGTTACGGCCCGACATGGGAATGTTGCTCCCAAGCCCAACCTGGGGAACAGAGGAAGCACAGGAAGGGGCCCGAGACAGAACAAGTTTCTCGAAGAGAGAAGCGAGCTGCCTAGGCATTGGAACGATCGCGATGCCACTTCTTATCGCGTTGCGTATTGAAAATTGAAAATAACAGATTTAATTTGTCTAACAAACTGCTGCACACACATACACAGAGACAGAGGGAGAGACAGACAGACATATGTATGAGGAACACACGCTGTCAATGGGCCACTCGGACGGACGGACGGACAGACGGACGAACTGACAGACAAACAGACAGACAGGCAGGCCGTCATATTGAGATCTCATCAAAAGACCGCACAACAAGTTGCCCGTCCATGGCTGCCTCGGCTCAGTGATAAAAACAACGAGGCGCACACAAAAAAAAAAAACCATTGAAATATTTTGACAGCGGCGTGGCAGGCGTTGAAGTTCAAGAGATATGTCTCAAGTGCATTCGAAGTATTCCACATTCACGGAGACAGACCAACTGACAGCTGTGATCATTGCTCGTCGTCGCTGGACAGCCACAAAAAATGAACTGAAGGGGCACAGATGTAAAGGAGGGAAATACAGAAAATACAGACACACACACACTCTCTAATAATTGTACGCAATTCGATCGGCGGCTTATCACATTTATAATGACTTCGAGCTCCCAGTGGCTGGCAACACACATGTTTGTAGATTGGAACCCATTCTGGAGTTCAACCGGCACGCTGCTCGAGTCTTGGGCTTGGCCCCCAGCTTGAATTGGACGCAATTTGTCATAGATCTGAAGATTTGTTTTTGTTTTCCTAACACACATATATATTTTCTATCTGTTACAGTTTCGTTTCGTTTCGTTTGTAGTCAGAATCATTTTGTCGAAACCACTTACGATTTTGGAACGTGATGTGCTTTCATATTTATTTATTTGTTTTTCTCCAAGTGTTTTTTTTTAAGTTTTTCTTGTTGTTGGAAATAAAGAATTTGAGGAAAGGAGAGATAAAGGGAGTGAGCTCCAAATTTACATTCTTTCAAGAAATTCTGCGGAACTTAACCTGGCAACAATGGAGAATGATGTTTTGAAAAGCCCATTCTTCTATGGAAGAGTTTGTCTTAAAATATATTATCATGAATATCTAAGCGGAGATGGAATATTTTCGTTTTAATTTCACAAATATTTGGGCAAACAGGACAGCATTCAATTAATTAGGCACTGGCAAGAAGATAGAAAAACTGAGAACTGAACTACAGCTTAACAAACTTAATTTAAAAGCTTACAAAAGGAGTTTACTGAAATATTTGAACTAAATAATTAATTAATAATTAATGCTTCTTAAAAGTATTAACAAAAGCATTGAACATTTTTAAATTGAAATTCAGTTCTACAATATGTTGCAGTTTGTCCCTAAAAAAGGGCTAAAGGGCACACCTGAGATATACTTGTATTAAATGTTTAGATTGTTTAATTGAGAAACACTTGTAAAACAATAACAATTAAACTAGAGTTTATTGAGTTAACAATTGCTTAATTGAGACACACTTGAAAACAATAACAATTGAACTAGAGCTAATTGAGTTAAGAGCAGAGTTCTTGATTATAGAACTCAAATATCTTCTTAATAAATTATCTTGATCAATTTTAAGTCAACTCTTCAAAACAAAAGGTTTTCTCTTCTTAGCACCCCTTTTGGCATTTGGCTCGTATTCTGCAAAACATTATCCACTTGAGGTCTTCCTTCTCCCTTACTCAGAAACTGGTCAGTCATTTAGGAGCTTTAAAAGCTGAGCTCCATTGATCGCTGTATCTAAATCTTTCCTGTGCATCTCATACTCAAGTCTGTTCCAGATCCCGCTTCCTTCTCAGACAGAGGCAGAATGGCACACACATGCTAATCTCATTGCTTTTTATGACTACTTTCAATTTGTTATTGCAACAAATTAATTTCGACATGCCGGTTGATTGTGGAAAAGTGTGCAATTGGCAAAAGCCTACGCCTAAATGATCTCCAGACCCGTCCCGGTCCGTTCCGCCGCTATTGTCAGTCCTCGACTGCTGTAAGGCTAAGGCTTGCCAGGCACGCTCTCCTGGATGTCTCCAGTTGTGGTTGACAGCTCGCCAAATGCGAAACCGATCAAAGCAAATTATGTGCAACGCCTCTTAGCTGCCTAGCAGTGAGTATGGGCTCTTAGGCTGCCCATAAACTAAAGCCAAAGCGATACTGAAGCTGCCATCGATGGCGGGATGAGCGACAGAGGAAGTGGAAGGGGGGAGAGTGCGGAGAGTCTAAATCTAAAGGATAGATAAACAAACGCAAACGCAAATGCAAACGCGTGCGCGTCTCTCTCTCTCTCCAGCTGGCAATGGATTTTAATTTGCATCGCAACGGCAAACGATGGGCAAAAATTTCATAAATCAACAAATGGAAGAAAAGTGGACAAGAAGAAAAAAAAAAATAGCTGTGTGGACATGGATGCGGAATGATGGCTCGATTAAATGGTTTTCAATGCGAGCGTATGCGCTTTAAATTCTCTGCTCGCGAGGAGATGGCTCCTCAATTTCATGAAGCAGGCCATCATCCCAGTCCGAGCCCCACATCAGCCAGCCAACAACTCATAACAAATTTGCGCGCTCTTATGCCCACAAATTGCCATGTCTTCGGTGGAAGTGACAGCGCAATTATCGAATGGATCGACACTGAGCAACTCTGGGCAACTCTGTCCGAGCAACTCTGCAATTCTCTGAATGGGGACTCTGGGCTGTTGTCACCAGAGAGTAGTTGACAGTTTGAATGCCAGTTGCTTGCATTTTTGATGAGTTGCAGTTGTTTGCTGCCTGCACCCAAAAATGTCAGCTCCCAGCCTACAAAAGTCTATGCTACAGATCTAGCCCAACACATATGTACATACGAGTACATACACACACATATATTTGTGTATTTCAAACATTTCATTTGTATGTTGTGTGTGCAGAAATTATCATACCAGAGTCTACAATTATGCGCCGCCCGGAATGCTATATATTTGATAGTAAAAAGAACAACAACAACACCAACAACACCAACAACGTTGCAGGCAACACACGAATGAACAATCGATGCGAACAATGGCAGGAATTGGTAGCCAAAGGAGCGGGACATTAGCGATGGGTGCGGTGCGCATGCGCAGCCATTTGTCCAAATTGCAAACGTAGATGTCGACGCTGCGGTGGCTGCATAGCTCGACGAGATTGCGGCATCGCGAATATGTAGAATCGAATGCCGAAAATACAATTATGGCCGCCGCTGCTAAACTTCGAGAGAGTACCTCGTCGATCGCGGCGATCTTTGCACACGATCTCATCGTCGCCAGAGTGCTCCAAAGCAAAGACAAAGTCTAAGTCAGCGTCTAAGTCGAATAAAAAGACAAAGACAAGGCCTAAGACAAAGCCTAAGAAAGCAAATCAGCAGCGATATAAACTGTAATCGACATTCCCGTTCCGAAAGCAGTTAGTGAGGAGCAAAAATTCACAGCATTTCCAACTGAACTCTGTCTATTTTGGGGAAACAAAGCATCTCTAAAGCTATGGTCACATAAGCAAATAATTTGCACTCCAATCTGTTGTCTGTTTTAAAAGTATGTAATGGATTATTAATTATTTCAATTAAAACTAATAAGAATTCTCTACTTAATTGAAGTTTCTTGCTGTATTTTCTTTTTAACATAAGATACAAACTTATGGCAAATTAATTGCATGTCTGACCGTAGCTTGAGAGGGAAACAAAGTTAATGGATCTTACGCACAGATCCAGTGAGTTAGTTCAGTATAAATATATAAAGCAAAATAGATTTCCACAAGTGTAGAAGTTATTACAATTTTTAAAAATCTACTAAATACTGTATAGAGATATTTCTTTTACAACAAAAAATCATTTTAGTTTGTAAGCATCTGAAAATCTATTTAAATTAAGAATAATAATAATAATTAAAGATATGAATTTCACTTTACGATTTAAATTCCAAACTTCGTTCTGGGAAAGTTTTGGCTTTGAAGATATATAGACTTTTTTGTTAACTTCAATTCAATCAGACGTTCAATTAGGGGTACGGAAGATTGATATTCACTATTTCATTCAAATTTTGAATTATTTTAGTTTGTTCTGTTTAGTCTAGTCCTACACATTTAAAACATACATGAAGAAATTCTATAATATTCTTTATATGATTCAAAACTATTCGATTTATCAGAAAGCCAAGCTCCAGTATTCCAAATAAGTAGAAGAGCTTTGAAAAATTAAATGAAAAATACTTGAACATGCCAGAGCTGTTGCCAATTTTTTATTATTTTTTTTTTGTGTGGTCACATTCAGAGAGTTCAAGATGGATTTTTAGCAATTTCAGCAACAGAACGGTGCATCGAAGTAAAAAAAATATATTTTTTCTAGTATACAATAAATTTTTTCTAAAAATACTGCTGTCTAGTAATTAAAAAAAGAAATTAATGCAGTCTCTAGTGCCTTAAAGTACACTAGTGATATTCCTGAAGCGATTAAGATAAGATATATTAAAGGTCTGCATCAGGACGGTAATTTCAATCAACCTGTATTAGAACAATTGTGACCATATTTGGTGATGATTGTATGAACTCAGAAGCTGTTCAACAAATTGTATTTCAAATCACAATTAATCTCACTCTGGTTCAGTAAATTGTGTTGGGCAGCTCTTCAAAGTGATTTGAAGTGCAGAGTCTTTGTCATCTCTAGCTGTTGCTCTGCTGCCGTTGCTGGTCCATGGCATCGCTCATTCTAATGCAAACACTGGCACCTTTGGCAAAGCCGCTGACGTTGTTGTTACTGTTGTTGTTGGGACTGGTGCCGCTGCAGCCAATTGATGGTTATTGCCAATTTGTATGCGCTGCGGCGGCATTGGCATTGGCACTGGCATTGGCATTGGTATTGGCATTGGTATTGGCATCGGCCAGCATATCATTTTCAAACATGCAGACAGAGGAAGAGACAGGGGGAGAGACAGGGGGGGGGGGGGGGGGGGAGGAAGTGGCAAACGACAACGGCATCCAAACAACAACAGATGCTGGCGATAATGGCGATAATAATTGTCTTTATCTTTTCAAGAGTTAAGCAGAAAAAAAAACCAGCACCAGCATAAAAAGTATGGTTAGAGCTGAGCGGTCAAAGCCTGCCGGCGAAGGTAAGGCTGGCTAACAATGAAAGCCACACAATTGCCACACTTTCCAGCACATTTTCAAGACCATTCAGAGACCGGGCCAAAAGAGAACAGAACAGAACTGAACAGAACCGAATACCACGACAATGGGCGGCTAAATCACGCGCCCATTTCGCGCGCTCACCAAACGCTTGAATCCGAATCTGAATCTGAATTTGAATTCGAATCGCGCAGCATTTCATTGTCCAGAGCGTCCGGTTCAGTCCAGTTCTGCTGTCTGTTCCCATTTTTCTTCTTCTTCTTTTTTTGCATTAATTTGATGTCGTGAAAAGCACCACAATAAAAATTTACAAAATATGTGACCGAAAACAAAGTTTCGGCCATTTGCATATCGAGCGATGGCGCCCCAAGGCACTAACACTAAATAAAGTCATAAAAATTGATAAATGCTCCACATTCGGTGCCCTTTTTGTTTAACGACAACGGCTTTGTCGCCGCTTTTTCGAATGCAAATGAAATGGCGGTAGAGTGCTTGGATGCTTGCTTGCGCTCTGGATACCCTTCTTGCCGGACAATAAAAATTGTTTTAACTTTAATTTGTTGTAAGCTTTTGCTTTCTGTTCTCTTTCCCATCGCCTCGTCTCTTTCTCCTTTTCTCCGCTTGTCAAGCTCTGGCTGACAGTAAAACAGTTATGACGCTTGTGTCAAACTACTTAACAATATTTGTCTGCCTGACGTCACTCACACACACACACACACACACAAACACACACATATACTTTATGTCTTTTTTAATTGAAAACTTAAATTTGAAACGACATGGAAAGGCTTTTATCTGAGGCACCATCCCTACCACCTCCATTCATGCCGCATGCATCTTATGTACAAGTTGTTGTGGTTGTTGTTTTTGTTGTTCTATGTAGTTGCAACGACTGCCGACGCTACTGCTACTGCATCAGCTACTGTCTGTTCTTCCCACTGCCTGTCCCGTCCGTCCGCCTGTCAGTTGAGCTTGAAATGATGTTGATAATAAATAAAGTAACGAGTTGGCATTAAAATGATGACAAGCTCCAGCCATGGGCGAACGATGGAGCTTCAGGGGGGCGGGGGGCTGAGGGGCTCCAGAGGGCACTGGCAATGACATCTTTGTAGTTGGCGCTTATTAATAATTAGATTGACGCTCTCACTTGTACTTCCACTTGTACCTACACTTCCCTGCAGCTTTATTCCGAAATATTCAGCGCAGCTCATTTATGGCTGCCAATTAACATGCGCCTGCACAATAGACTGGCACTGCCTCATTATCAGTAATTAGAAAGAACACATACAGATTTACATACACGTACATACATACATACATGCATGCATAGAAATAATGATGTCATGATGTCTAGTGATTCAAAAACTCAGTCGATGTCACAACACTTTTCTGAAACTTTTCATTGTCATGATTAATAGGGAAGGATTTAAGTCTTAAATTAAACTTATAGTTAAATACAAATACAACTTAAACTAGGTGTTCAGTTTTAATTACAATTTACTATTTTAAATCATTCGATGTCACAACATTTTCTGAAACTTTTCATTTTAATTTTTAATTGATTATATTTCGTAATAATTAATAGTGAAGGATTTCAGGCTTCTTTGAAATTGAAGATATAAAGTACTATAGTGCAGTATATCTTTTCCATTTATCTGGGTATTTATTACATTGACTTTATAATTCGCAACATTCTTATTTTCAAATTTTAATAATAACGATTAGTTTAGGTTCTTAGTAAATCACCCGATTAAAAATGATGATAAGAACGCTAAATTAAAGTTAAAGTCATATATATTAAAGATTATGTGAATTTCAAAATTGGACAAACTGATTTTACAAATTTTCTTAAAAGTTACAAGTTTAAAGTTTTTTCGAATTTTGCAGAAACGTTTTGGCACGGCATCGGTATTAGATGATCATTATTGCACACTTTTATATTTAAAAGACAATGAATTAATCGACAAAAAAAACTCTGTAAATTTTGAAAACAATATTTTATGCCATTTCATTTTATTGCATTTCTGTTATTTGTTTTAACTTCCCAGATTTATATAAATAAAAATGTTGAACTAAAACTATTACATATTCAATTTTTATACGCCGATTTTTTAGAAATAAAGTGAACTTTTTACTTAAATTAAAATTGTCTGAAGTTTCTAAATTTTAATGAAACTTTATTAAAGGAAATCTTTTATAGTGAGAAATAAATAAAAAGAAAAGGAAAAACATCGCTAATTTTGAAAATAATATTTGAATATTATTCTTCCCTGCTGGGAGCAGATTTACTCACATAAAAATGTTAAACTACCATTATATAATACTTAATTTTAAATTGTAAATTTTTTAAAAGAATAAAGTCAAGTTTTTATTATTAAAATTTTTGGAAATTATCAAAATTTCTTTAGAGCTTTATTAAACGAAAAAGATGAGAGACTTACAACCCAAGAAAAATAATTGAATTCTGTATCATCAGCGAATTGTCATTAGATTAACCATCAATGGGATGAGATTTTCGTGTCATCTCTGTTAGTCAGAGTAGCAAAATCGCTTCATCAACTCAACGGAGCTACTCTTCTTCATAATATAAAATCAACGCATCAACCCTCTGCTGATTTATTACTTTAAACGGCAGTCGAGGTGCTTAAAACAGAGCATATTCTTCTTATGTTGAGCATCCGCAGTAATTCTTGTACTTAGTTTTTATTATTAAAATTGTTTCTTTGGAGCTTTATTAAACGAAATCTTTTGTTAAGCCCAAGAAAAATAATTGAATTCTGTATCACCAGCGAATTCTCATTAGATTGACCATCAATGGGATGAGATTTTCGTGTCATCTCTGATAGGCAGAGTAGCAAAATCGCTTCATCAACTCAACGAAGTTACTCTTCTTCATAATGTAGCCGCAATCAACGCATCAGCCCGCAGCTGATGTACTCGTTAGGTCGTAAAACTTCGCGGAGAGATATTCATATTCATCAATTTAAACGGCAGTCGAGGTGCTTAAAACAGAGCATATTCTTAAGTGTCCGCTTGTGTGTGTGTGCGTGTGTATCTGTGTTGTGCATCCGCAGTAGTTCTTGTAATTACCCGTCGTTTTTTGGCACAATCTTGACCACATCGTAAAAAGTTTTGCGCGCGGCAGTTTCAAAGCCCAACCAAATTGTATGTTGCTTCCTCATTGTGGTTGTTGTTGTTGTTGTTTCAATGAAAACAAGTTCATTTAGACCACAATTCAATCGCCACTCATTTCAATAAAGCGTTTTTGCACTGATATTACCATCGGCCTGGTCGGAATGGACGCTCTGCCATAATAATCATTACCGGAAAGCGAGTTTTTGCGGCTTCGCATTACAGGCAACAAAGAAGCAAAAAGGTTATTATTGAAATGGCCATGGGTGTTACACGCAGCACTGGGTTTATTGAAATGCTGCACGAATCATTGATAGGGGGAAGAGAGAGTCTCCGAAAAATTTTATAGATGCGGTCACTTTATAAACTGAAATCGCATTTAACAACTCACGATTATTATAATACTTATGTTTCATATCGAAAATGTTTTAAATTAATATTAAGTAACCTTTTTGGTCAGTTATATTACTTATGAAGTGCTCAATTCTGACATAAAAGTGTAAAATAATAAATAATTCACAATTCTACTCATCAAACTCCATTACAATAAATGAATGAACGGAAAATTAAGTTGAAGAATACATAGTTTTGGCGGTGATTTAAATATTAGCATCTATACATATATCTGGAAATAGCTTACAAACTATCATGAACATTTCTCTATATCTTCGTTTTAATTTAAAAAAATAAATAAATAAACAGAGTGGAAAAAGTAATGTGATAAGCTGGCAATAATAAATATTTGGAGCAAATGCAATAATCAGTTGAAATATTACTATCATCTTCATATAAACATTAGAGTTGATTAAGAGCTGAAGATTAGTTTAAGATTCCGCCATTGTTCTGAAAATCTTATCAATCATATTTAATTCCAAAGAAATACAATTATCATACAGCATATCGATAATATAGAAACGGGGCCAATTTTATTCAAAAACACTACAATTGTAGTACTTTCTGAAACATGTAAGCTAATGGATTAAAGGAAAAAACTATTAAGAATTTAGACATAATAACTGAATAATTAAATAAGTAATTGGCACTCTGAATTGGTAATTACTTCTCACAACATGTAACACTAAAATTGGCCGAAACTAAAAAAAAAATGAAAAAAAACACATAACTCGTTTGCATGCCGCCTTTTATTGGCAAGCGCCTACACTGCAGCAGATGTCCAATTTTTTAAATGTTGCACTCACACACACACATACGCATATACACTTACACACAGAGGCACTGTGGCAAGTCAACTGCACGTCAATGTCAGGGCATCAAAAGTTGTCAAATATCAGTTATCAGAAAACGAAGCAACATGCTGCCAAACATACCAAGACGGATGAAAACGGCTGAGCCATATTGATGTCCAACACCAGCAACAACAACAACAACAAGAACAACAACAACATTAACATTAACATTAACAACAGCAAAACTGACTGGCTGACGGACTGACTGACATACTGACAGTTGACAGGCGAGCGTGGAGGGACTGGACATGGAACTAAGACCGGACACCCCTGACGATGCAGCCAAGCTGTCTGCCTGGCCAGGCTCCGGCTCTGGCTCTGGCTCTCACAACCCATTGTCGTCATTGCCATTCTCTGAGTTGTTGTTGTTATTGTTGTTGTTGTGTGGGCTATGACAACAATAAAGATAAAGGCAACATTTGACAATTAAAGCAAAACAAAGTGTGCACAACAGACAAGGGAACATCCCTTGGCGTGGGCGCCGAGTCAGGACAATGGCATTGGCCTTATCGAAAAAAGCTGCCAATGCAATGAAACTGTCACAAATGGTTATCCTTGATAGCCATGCATATGAACAATTCAAGTTTATGTAGTGATGTCTTTAATGGCACGGAAAAGGAATCTGAAGCTGTGCTAGGGCAGGCTTTTCTGCTAAAATACATGGATTTCGGATCAAACTTGGGAAAAACATGCTGACCTTCCGTTCAGGTATGTGCCGAGAAAGCAACAAAAAGGAGAGCAGACAGGCTTGAGAATACTTGCCATTGCTTCGTTTCGAAAGAATTGAATGCGGGAAAGCACAATAGTTCTGGAGAATGGTATTTCCAATTTCGTATACATATCGCTAATGAAACTGTGGTCCACTCAGCAGTCCACCTAGAGAATCAATTCATCTGGTACAACTCCCACTGCTTATGTCGGAAAGACACGTTTCCCAGGACACTTATGTATTCAGATGTCCATGGAATGTAAATAAAACGGCATTAACTTAATATCCTGCAACCTAGTCAGGAGTCAGGAATGTTTCTTCCTCAGTAAGCTGTTGTTATGTAAATGTGCCTGTTCCTAGATCTTCCCAGTAATTCAAAAATATGGTACCACTTTTATTTAGTTTAAAATCTCACTTTTAAGGAGGACTAATGCAACGACGTCCAAAGCTGAAATCTCGTCTATGAAAATTACAAATAATATAATGTCAGAAACAAGAATATTATTCTATTCTAAAAGAAAACGTAAGTAGTGCTTTGTTCCTTTATAGGATTCTTTTTATAAGCATAGCCAATGGAATCCAAGTTATGAAGATTAACGTAAATTTAAAATTTTTTTCAGAAGATAATTATTGGAAGATTATTTCACAAAATTTATTCGAACAACTCTGTTATGGCCTACTTTTACTGAAAGTTCTCACTTCTAATTATGTCCTAGTTGAACTTTGTATGATAATGCAAAATGTTTAATCTGTTTTCCATGTTTCTAGGCTATGACCTGCTTCAAGACGCAAGAATAACCTTCAATTTCTTTCAGAAATACATAAATATAAAGAAAGAAATTCACTTGTATTTAACAAGTTTTCCCGTTACTATTGGTACGTTACATGTCTATATAAAACTATATATAAAAAACGATCTATTTAAAAAATATGTCCTTATTAATTTTTTATACACGACCCACACTGTTTACTCAGACATTTATATAAACACTCCTAACAGAATATTTATTGTCGTATAAGCTACGAGAAAATAGTTTAATTTTAAAAATAAGGTAACCCATGATCATTGTTGAAACATATGATTTTTAGGGAAAAGGAACCCTTCGATCTTGTCAAAAAAAGCTCAAACAAGGACGTGGCAGTGAAGAAGGCAGTCACTCGAGAAAGAAAATTGCAACAGCAGCAAAGCGAACATTAAAAGATTAAAAGATGATTAAAACAGATCAACTGCAGATCACGAAATACTTTGATTACTCTTGCTTCATAAAAGTCCAACAAGAGACCAAAAAGCTTCCCCACTAATACAAAGAACCTCCAATGCTTATAAGCCTGCAAATCGACAATAGGAGTTAAGGCTAATTCATTCAAGTAAATGCTTTAGAGGCGCCATTATATATAGCTTCGAATGTATTAGTAACATCCGAGGTAACTAAAAAAAGCAATTACCAATTGATAGCTACTATATTACGTTAATAGCTACTCCCGACTTGGAAGTTAGATGGCTTAATAAATATGCACGGCCTAAATGGATCTCTCGAATCATTCAAAGAACTACTTACATACCAATGGCTTTTTATGTGGACATAAATAATTAATGCTTTAGTTTGAAAAATAAACCAAACTCATAGTTATTAAACGGCTTTAGTTTCTAAGTGTCTTCTGTAAATAAAAATTTTAATTTAAAACCAATTGTAGACACATTCATAATTCCAGAAACTTGGCTGCAGTTGACTTATTACTGGCCATAGTAGAGGCTCTGATGTTTCCAATTTATGATGCTTTGTGCAAACATTCATTAGAAGGAGCTTCCTTCGTTTGGGTGGCGCTGAGCCATCGCCGTCACGGCCACGGCCACGACCACGGCCAGAACGAGAGCCACATTCCAGGCGAGCGACACGCTCACAATTCACAACGCGGACCGCTGTGCGGTGCAGGTATTCATTTCAACGCTGTTGAGCTCGTAAAACTGTCAAAAAGCACCGGCTACCGTAAGGCAAAGGAAATGGCAATGGCGGACAGTCCGTCCTCACTGGCTAGCTAGCTGGCTGGCTGGCTGGCTGACTGGCTGGCTGGTTGGTTGGATGGCCAACTGTCTGGTTGGCTTGTTGGCTGGCGGCTGAAATGCAATCTACGCCACACATGCAACAATTAGCAAAACAAACGCGATATCATAAAATAATATTAATTTGTAAAACAATCGCTACGTAAACGCCAAAGACAAGCAAACCGAACTTACTAACTTGGCCAGTTGCTGCTGCTGCTTCCCAGCCTGCTTGCCAGCTTGCCTGCTTGCTGGCCAATCCTTTGCGGCACCCCACAATTAAAAGCGGCACGCCAACTGCAACCGCGACGGCAACGGCGACGGCAACGGCGACAGCGACGTCACTGTTGTGTGCGCCGGCGCGCATGCGTAATAAGCACTTTTCCATCTGACAACACAATAAAATGTCATGATATGCCCCACGCTCTGTGGGACGTGGTTTGTTTGCGTTGCTGGACAGCCAACAGGACAGCGGCAACAACAACAATAATAACAACAACAACAACAACAATATCAAAATCACCAATAACAACCAGAGTAGTAGTATTTGGTGTTGCTGCAACAAACAACTTGCAACTAGCGACTTGCGACTTTGGTCTTCTTTTTTCTTCAGCTCGTCCAAAACTACGACCACTGTCATGGACACTCCGCTGGCCTCGCTCCGTTTCCTTCTCATTGGTAGTTGTTTCGGTTTTCTTCTTGTTTTTATTTTTTTTTTTGCATTCTTATTGCAAATAAACGTCTCGGATTGCAATTAAAATCAATAAATCGGTAACTAGCCTGCCTGCCAGCTGGTTTATAACCGTGGCATCGTACACCGGCACTTATAGAAAGATGATGAAGACGACGGCTATAACAACGTCGACGACGATGATGATGGTGACGATGACGACGACGACGACGACGACGACGACGGCGACCATGACGATGGCAGCGAAGACGCCACCGACTAGTTTGCGACCGAGTTAGGTCTACAAGCTGCATTTTATGTGGCTCTTCTGGAATTAAATGGTCACAACTCCACATTTTATGACTGAGGCAACAATTTTGAGGATATTCTGCGTGGCGGCTTTGTTGAGAATAGCTCCTAAATAGACAATTGATGTCGACTTGAAAGCCGAACATAATAGGCACTTCATTTAGGATCTCAATAACTACTGCTAATGCTTGAAACACAATCGTTGAAGTCATTTAATGGCCTGCAGAATGGATATTGGCGTAGGTCTTAGACATTAGCAGAAGCAACAAGTTAAGCAGGATAGGAAAAAAGTGTATTTAGGGAGCATACAATTTACTCATAATCCGTCACAATAATGGTAGGGAGAGAAACAAAAAAATTGCTCCAAAATTAATTTTAACAAAGGGGAAACAAAAAATCACAACAAAGCCTACATTTTGGAAGTTATAGAAATTCATTTTTGAATTGTTACCTATTCTATTTGTGTATTAAATAACAGGTTCTACAAATTTAAAAATCATTAATTTTATTGTTAAATATTCAGAAAAAACTATAACAAATTAGTATCTTCACTTAAACATTTGAACTAGCAAAAAAAATAAAAAACAAGTTGAGCGACAAAACTGTAATAATTTCATAAGCTGATGGCTTTCCTTTCATGATTGAAAGAATTGTAATATTATTGTTTCTAGACAAATGTACAATCAGTATATTTCCCTTCACGGCAAACCATTTAATTAAATATTAAATATTTTAATAGTTTATTTATTTAATTATTGCAACTATTAATTTTTTAGTCTGGGCCTCCAACTCATTCTTTTATAACAAAGGAAATTCTACGTCTAATTTGTGTTGAATGTATCTCTTAAAAAATTATCATCTCTCACTTTTGTTCATAAATTTCGCTTTTGATTAAATTTAAACTTAAAATAAATTCAAATAAAATTATATTTTTAGTAACTTGGAGTTTTACAGATGTGTCAGCCTTGTATATGAAGTTTAATATTCATTCAAATCATAATTGATTTAAAAAGAATAACTCTCGAGCTCTATCTAAAACATGATATATGAGTAACATTTCTCGGCTCTATATTAATTTTGTTTGATTTATAAGTTTGCGCAGCTTTGTTGTCACATTTATAAATCAATTAATAACGCCTTTGTCATAACTACATTTTAAGTTATTTGTTAAAGCTAAACTTAACTTATTAAAGTAAAAAGTAATGGAGACAGCTTTGCAGTCTGGGAGGGAACGTTTGCAACTCGCAAACCATTCGACCAGAGAATGTAAAATGCAAATGAAATCTATATATGGGGGTATGGGTCATAAAAATCACTTAAATAAATCATAGAACTTGACATCGCATCACATACATAGTATACGCGTATAATCGTAGAGGTCAATGGACCGTGAAGCGATTACAAAATACACACTCTCGATATAGCCAAATAAGTCGACGTCGTGAAATGCTTTGTGGAATGCCGGCCGGCAGGCAACGAAAGCATAGAGAATGGCAGCCAACGGGAACAGCACAAACAATCGCGTCATAATCGTTTGTAGCGACTAATTTATGATCTTAATGGCGGCTAATTAACACCATTTTCCACAATTGAAAGATTTTCCATTAAATAAAACACTTCATGGAATTGCCAGGCAGCACGCAGCCAGTCCTCAGCCAGTCCGGGCCCAGTATCAACCCATCCCCAGTAGCTGGCGCAGCAGCAGTAGCAGCGGCAGCAGAGCCGGCAACGCCGTTCTCGGCCTCGGCCTCGGCTCGCTTGACTGGCGAAAAGTGGGCGCGGCAGGCGACAGCGGGAGAGTGGGGAGGCCATGCACACACGCGGAAGTTCGAACACGGCTCAAATGGAGCAAAACACACACACACACACACACACACACACATATATAGTATATAGTACAAGTATATACGAAACCTAAACACAAACTGCCGTCTAAGAAGTGCAAACAAAACAGACCCCAAATGGCTGCTGATTAACGGTCGGGTTGGGCGGTTGAAGGTAGCGATGGCACAGTGGTTCCAAATCGCAAGTTATTTTTTTATTTTTTTAATTTTCTTAATTTTTTTTATTTTCCATAATTATTGTAAACATATGTACAGAGTATTTCAAAGTCGGGACATCCGACTTTAGCTTTTTTACTTGTTTTGTAATTTGATTCGATTTCTCCTTCTTAGGCTTTTCTAGCTTATTAGATGCTTTTTATAATTTTTATATATTCTCGTCCTATGTGGATAGTCATATGTTTGTTAACATAAAAAAAATAAATCAATAAATAAATAAACCTCTGTTGAATGCTTATGATTCATAAAAATATTGCTTTCAGTATTTCTTGTCGCACGTAAAAATACGACTTGAATTACAAACAAGAAAGGAATGCTAAAGTCGAGCAGGCTCAACTCTTAAATACCCTGTACCACCCCACAAAAAAATAATTAAATTAATTAACTAAATATTAACTAATTAAATATAAAATATTCCATGCATGCATACATACATTTACATTTACATCAGAATCGTGCCTTATGCGTGTTTGTGTACTTGTACATATGTATGTATGTGTGCATTGGGCCTGGTTATATGGCTATAACTTTCTTTCCGATCATTCTATCATAATAAAACTTGGTATACGGATATATAATTACTAACCTAATGTGACTACCAAATTTTAGTTCAAAATTCCAAGAATTACGGGAGTTATAGAAAATCGGTAATAGGGGAGGAGTGGGGGGGTGGATCAGAAAAAATGAACAAACTCGTCCTTTCTCGGTCTCAGGAGAATGTGTATACCAAGTTTGGTTATTCTAGCTCTTATACTTTCGGAGATCCTTGCGTTCATACAGACAGACAGACGGACAGACGGACAGACAGACGGACAGACAGACGGACAGACGGACATGGCTATATCGACTCGGCTTGTCATGCTGATCAAGAATATATATACTTTGTGGGGTCTACCAAGTCTCCTTCTGTGTGTTCCATGTGCACTCGCACAAAACTAATATACCCTTGTACCCTTTGGGTACAGGGTATAAAAATTTAGAAACCTGCGAGGCCAATAAAAGTTATTACTCAAATAATCATAATAATAATTGAAAAACAAAACTACCTGGTGACATGATTATAATTATTTATTATTCATTTATTATTGGTTGCTAGTGCGAGCATGACAAGACGTGTCGATAGACGCTGTCTGTCTGTCCGTCCGTCCGTCCGTCCGTCCGTATGAACACCTGGATCTCAGACACTGTAAGAGCTAGTGACATCAAATTTTGCACAAAGATGCCTTAAGTGTGCTATACGAGTTGGTTTTATTTTTTTGATTTTCCCCCCACTTTTAAAATCTATTGGTATACATTTGTAGGCAGATACTTTTTGAGTCACTAATGTCTAAGTTCCGATTTGTATACATGTAGCGGAGAGAAACCAAGTAATGAAAGAAATATTGTGGAACAATGCTTGCATTTCACCTCCAAAGAATTAATAATCGCTTACCAATACTTGCTAATACCAATTTATATAGGTAATGATACTAATAAAGTATAAAATAATAAATAATTATTCTTCTTTAAAAAAAAAAAAAAATAAAACATGAATAAAGTTCTACTACTTAGCTTTCTGCCCGCATACGAATTAAATTCTCTAAATATACAAAGTTCTAGTTTCTTTTGAGGTGATCCAAAAATGGACATCAATTTTTAACTTTTCATGAAGACAATGCACAGCACATAAATCGGATTGGGTTGTTTCCGTAAAAATGTTTAGGGTAGATAGAAAGATTAAGATGTGCATCTTGTTTTATTCTCTTTTTTTAAAAAAAACTTAATTACTTTTAATGGGGTGCTGAATTAGTTGAAAATCTGCCTAACTCTAATTTTGGCGAAAAAACGATTGTATTTAAATTTCACAATATAATTGACTACATTCCATCTAATTGAAGTCAGCTAACCACTTTCATTTTTCAGTTTGCGTGCGTGTTTGGTCCCACTGTGCAGCGGGGCGAGTAACGCGCCCAGCAAAGGGCAAATTGACGGCGCTGCAAATCGACAGTCACTGGCAATTTTCAACGCATGAGTAGCAAAGGCGGCATCGAAATGGAAATAGAAATAAAAAGTGTTCAAAGCATTTGAAATGTGCGCTCGCCCGTTTTCTCACCGTTGACTGCCGCCCAACTGACTGGCAGGCTGGCGGACTGGCGGACTGGGAGACATGCTGGCTAGATGGCTAGCTGGCTAACTCACTGACTGTTGGGTGTCCAATCGCTTGTGACGGACAGACCGAAGCAAACCAAACCAAGCCAAGCCAAACCAAAACGATGCGATCTGTGGCTCGCTCTGACTCTAAGTCGGTGTGGCATAGCATGACAGTGACGGTGGCGGCGGCGGCGGCGGTGGTGGTGGTGGTGGTGCAACGTTTGTCCGTTTACTTGCAGCTGACAACTCACTGAGCGCGCAATGATTAATCGCGCAATTGTGCGACGACGACTTCAGATGGTGGTGAAGAGTAGCAATCCAATAGTCAGCCGAAAGCTGGAGAGCGCCAAACACCAAAGTGCAGATGGACGAGAGGAGAGGAGCGAGTACGGGTGCGGGATCGGCATCGGCATCGGGACTGCGATCTTCTGCTGTTGCCCTTTTTCTGCTATTTTTCGTTTTTAATTGCAATCAAAAGTGTTGCCGGAAGCCATTTACAAAAGCTGTCACCAGGCGCTGCGGCGGTCGCCGCCACAGAGCGGCTGGCCACTTCTTTTTTTTTTATCGAAATCAATCAATGGAGCGAGCAGACACTTTACGCTCTGATTGAAGAGCATGCCGCGTTCTACTTGATGACACCGAATGGAGCGATTCGTAGAAGCGCGAGCATTAGGAACGCTTAATGCGATTTGGCCCACGCATCTCTAGCCGGCCCGCATGCGGGGGTGCCAGCATTGGGTCAAATAGCTGGTTAACCTTAGCCAGCCGCCTGCTCTGCCAGACTGTCCATCTGTCCATCTGTCCGACTGTCCGTCTGCCTGTCTGTCCGTTTGTCCGTCTGCTCGACTATCGCATTTCAAGCGTGGCATGTAATTGAATTAAAACTGCTGCTGTTGCTTCATGCTCGAACTTCTAATGCTGATTAAAATTCCAGAGTGGTCGTCATTGTCGTTTTTTGTTCTTTCTTGATTTTTTCGAGCTTGTAAACATGCACGTTGCAGTGTCTGAGGAATTTGAAGCATGTCCAAAATGTGGGCTGCACCTGCTTTACGGCCAGTCCAAGTCAGTCCAAGCCAGTCCAGACCAAGCCACGATCGAGGCCTCCACAATATTGGGCGCTCGTTGAATTTTCTGTTGGCTCTTATCACGGCCGCGCAATCTGTGTTAGTTGCTCAAAAATTGCCAGAGCAAGAGGAAAGAAATCGATTGGCGATCGCTGCAATCGATCTAACGATCTGAAAGGCCTGACAGCGAAGAAGAAGACGACGACGACGACGTCGACGATGGCGACAGCAAACAAAAACCTACAAACATAACAGAATCATGTGGCAAAGAAAGTGATGAGCGCAAAAACCAAAACAAAATGCTGCTAAACAAGGACGAAACATGCCAGCAACATTCTAGGTCCGTCTGTCAGTCGAGCGGACATCGTCTGTCGATCGCCGGCGGTGACATCTTGTCAAATCAAAAATCATGATCAGCAAAATGTGTTTACTTTCTGGGCTCTGTCTATGTGTGTGTGTGTGTGTGTGCCAGGGCCAGTCCAGTGGCCATGTCCATGTCGCCTAAACAATCGCAGTGAGCAACATTTCTATTGGCATTGGCAGGCAAGCGCAAGCGCAAGCGCCCAGAGATCATCTTCATCGATCGATACAAACAGGCAGCGGCAGCTCTTGACAGCAGTCCGGTAGGTTCACACATAAGTGAGGCATCACATCATTCAGGCGTCATTGGAAGCGATTAAATAGGCGCGGGGAGTCACAGGCCCAGGCACCGGCACAGGCACAGATGCACACACGCCAACCTGCACATCACTTTTAAGGAGTTGGTGCTGCTGTCGGCTCGTCTATCGATCAGGCACGCACCGCACTTGTCAGCGACAATAATCAAACCAAGTACACATTAGGTGCGATGGATGCGAACAGGTAAGCTCTGAAGATTTATTTTCAATCCTACCCCAGATCAGTCGATAATGGCTGAGGCGCAGTGAAAACGATTTCGATCGAAGATGGTGAAGTCAGCCAGACGTTTTAACTTTCAACTTTTGACTAAAATAGTTAGAGGAAAAAGGTGTTGAACTTCTGTTCGTTCGTTCAGTTATCGAAAGATTTTTATACCCTGTACCCGAACGGTAAAAAGGGTATATTATGTTGTGCAGAAGGAAGCATCTCCGACCCCATAAAGTATATATATTCTGAATCAGCATGACGAGAGAAATCGATCTATACATGTCCGTCCGTCTGTCTGTCTGGATGAACGCCTGGATTTCGTGACTGTGTCGTGTCGGGTCGAAAATAGTCGGCCCATCTCTAGTGTGAAGAGGGTCAAAAACAATTGCATACTTTTTGAATATTTTGATAAGCCATATCTTCAAATTCTCAACTGGTTACGGCCACATTCAATTAACGTTGCGCCCATAAAGTTAATTTCCTTAAGAAAATTTTCAACCTTCATTTATAATGTACATCTTTTGTTTTTATATAACTGATTTTTTATTTTTTGATTAATCACAGAATTTCTTTTTTTTTGTTGTTACGGATAAAAATGTTTATTTTTTTGTTTTTTATTAATTTGCTGTTAGGGTGCTTCCGTGTCGTCGATGTGTTGGTGAAGGGGGTCGTAGTGCTTCTGTTGGTCCTAGTCAGAGCTGCCAATTTCGTTTTTTTCCCGTCAAATCTGGCTGTTCTGTAAGGCCTGTTGCGGCAAAAAAATTGAGAATTGCAGGAAGCGGGAATTCTGGATTTTTTTTTTAGAAATGTGTTTATTGAGGATAGATTCAAGTGGTTCTAGTGCTCTGTTCGACAACCCAGATCCACTATAATTTTCGTGATTTAAAGAACGGTCTTCTTAGGCAGCTCATTCAAGGGGATTAGGCCATATCGACTAAGCATTTAATTATGCTCTGCAATGCTTCTTTGATAATTACTCGCCCATTCTTCTTGTTAAGCAGAAGTGCTTGTAATTGCCGGACAACAATTGATTGTTGTAGTCTAGAATTTTATGGCCGTGGTTACTTAACGTGCTGGATAAGTTGAAGTTCGGTCTTACCTAACATTTAAATATATAGATCACTGCCCCCAGAAACATTCCAATGTAATTACAACACATGCATTTAGTTGCTCTTCTTGCAATCAACCGCAAGTTGACTAAAATCGTCTCAACACAGCTCTACCCACACCCACTGGCATCCACAGAAACCTAATCAGTGATCACACTTAAAGCACTACGTCGCACGTCCAGTCGCCCTAATTGAAGTCTAGCTCCCCGAAGCCCCCTTCCAAGGCCAATGGCCAATGTCCATTGGTCAAACGCTAAGTACCACGCACGAGGCTTACGTACCAGGCAAGTATACGAGTACAGACGTGTGCAGAAGTATTTGTGGAGCCAATCGCTCATTATCAGTTGTTTGTTGCCGCTCGATTGTTAATCAACGTAGGCGTGCAGATTTGTCAAGCGAAAACACCATTATATGTAGGTTAATTCCGCGCACAACTCAAGATATGGCAGAAGGAGCGAGCAGTCGCATCCATGTCCACATTCACATCCACATCCACACATGGCCAATGCTGGTCGAAGTCAAAGTCGAGCGAGCGACCCAAGGAACGGACAACCAAACACCAAACAAGCTTTGATTAGCATTACAAATGATCCAAGTAATGTGCACTTAAGCAAACGAGCACAGCACAGCAGAGCAGAGCAGACGATTCACTGCATCCTCGTGGAGGCCACTCTGCTTTATCCTAGACAGAGTGACGTGTGTTCTGGATATGGCAGCGGAGAGCGCGCGCGGCTACACCGATGACTTGCAATTCATTTTCGGCGGCTCCGACCAAGACTGCGACTGCGACTTGCGACTTCAACTGCCTGCGAGTTATTTGCTGTGTGGGCACAGACTTGGCGCCCCTGCCAAAAACTCAGGCAGCCTCATCAGCTAGTCGCCAGCGGCTCGTATGCATTCACACTTGCCGCCTCCAACGCCGCCAGCGCCGCCGGCAATAACTGCACATATTGAACGCACAGTGGTTGAAAATCACTTTCTGGGTCGGCTGTTGTTGGCTTAATATTTTCATTTGGGATTGTACAGTCAATCTACCTTCAAACTCTGGAGTTGAACAGATTCCGATTAATCGGGGACTCCTCAAGATATGCAGAGGGACCTGAAAGTTGTTTTAGACCCGACTGGGATAGAAAATGGCACAATTATCTAGAATTTTTGGTAACAGATGAAAAGCAGTTCAACTGCTAACGGTCTATTCAATCCCCAAGACTGTACGTCACATGAAGTGTCCCTAACCTGAAGCCGAAGGGTGAAAGGGTGTAGTAAAAATTTGTTATGTAAAATGTTGCTCCAAAACACGAAAGTAGTTCGACAGGAAGAAGAGAAACTTGCCGCAGCTGCTAATAGGTATAACGACGTTTAGTTGGCAGATTATATAACTAACTATTAGTTGGCACTATTATAACTTTTATAACAGTGTTCCCGAATGGAGCAACCGAACTATTTAGTTACGAAAAATAACAACTGTAGGAAAATCAAGATCTTTTGAACATAAAACATATTCGTAGCGCTGCTATTTTATAATGTTGGCCATCATTCCTATTGATGGATGAACAAAATATAACACTCTGACGAGGAGAGGAGTTGGACTTACAAGTCGCTTTAATTATAAATCCATCAATACTTGTATGTTCCATCTTTCGTTCAACTTAATATAGAGTTGTTTTTCAAGCAGAACACCCACATGCTTGCATTTTCAATTTCATTTTAACGATTTCTAGTTTTGGTCGATGGATATTGTTACCAAGCCACGGTCTGACGTTTGATGCGTCGACGACGCGGCGTATCATCATCATCATCATCACATGCGCCTTGAACGTCCTCCTCGGCATCGTTGGTGCAGTTTCAGCCTCAGCCTCAGGTTTAGCTTCAGCTTCAGCTGCTTGCGTTGTCTGCTGCATTGCCATAAAATATCGGCATTTTATTAGCGCGTGCATCCCATTTGCCGCTTTTCATTGCGATTTTAAAAGTGTTCCCGTGTTTTGATAGCCGCCGTATCACTGACCCATGGAAATAAATGTGGCCTATAGAGATTATGCCTTCCTGTAGCCAGTCAGCCAGCCAGCCAGCGAGCGAGTCTTCTCTTGACATGCAGACTGCCTGACTGCCATGTGTGGAGGTACGGTCCAGTCCAGTCCAGTCCATTCTGAAGACGTCGTCGCATCGGGTAATGAAATAAGGCGCAATAATGCCGCATAACGGCTATTTAGGGCCTCTCATCGATGTTTAAACTTGTTCATTAGCGTTTGATAGTTGCGCAGACGGCAGCAGAACTGCTTCTTCGCTCTCTTCCTTCTTCCTTGTTCCTCTACTCTTTCTCTCTTCCTATCTCTCTCTCTCTCTCTCTCGGCTCACACTTGGACACTTCTAATGCGTTGCGGCTTCGCGCTTCTGTCGTCACCTGCTGCTAATGCTGAATAAAAGCAGGGGGCGGGCAAAAGAAGAGCAAGAGGAAGAGGCAGACAGCACCCAAAATTCGAACTCAATAACTCAAGCCAACAAATGACAATGTGGTGGAGGAGCAGCGGTATTTGCGGACCCTACTCCAATGCAAAAACCACAAATTAACTGCACATCAAACATAATCATTTTTGAAAGCTACGCAGGGATGCGGCAGAGCAGGGGAGGCTCCAGACACCTACGGTGTGTCCAGGTTAGCAAATTACTTAAACACACGCTTCCGCGACTCGAACCGACCTGGAGCGGAGGTTGAACCTGAAGCTTTGCCTAAAACACAATAATAATAAACTCACACTCGCAATTTCGCAACCGACCTTGTCATGGCTCGCATCCAAAGAATCCAAAGCGGTACTCGGGACTCGGGACTCGGCACTGTTCAATTGGCCAGTTGACAACAAAATTTTTGGTGGGTCGCCCGCCACAAGCGATAATTCTTCCAGTGCTATGACAACTAAATTGCCATGGCCGTATTCGTATTCGTATTCGTGCTGCCAAGCCACAACAACAACAGGCTTTGAAAATCTGAGGGGCTCCTCATTGCCAAAAATAAAAGCCAGACAACTGCGCCGCATTTTTGTGGCCCAAAAACCAAGAAACTGTGCGCCGCCAACGACGACGACGATGATGCCGTCGGTTGCTGGATAATTCGCATGATGATGAATTCCAGCGAAAAAAGGCTAAGTAAATGGCGGGAGTTGTGCGCCAATTCCCCCAACCAGTGCTGGTGCTGGAGATGGTGTTGGTGTTGGAGTTGGTTCGTTTATTCGCTTCGTTTACTCGCTTGACTGTAATTGCTGGCCTCACTCCCAGCCCAAAACTCTGTCGGGGAGTTAACTTCAGTTGAGTTCTCACTTGTGTTTCACTTCAGTTCGTTTATTTGAAAATTTCTTCATGTTTCGGAATTTGGTAATTGCCGGCTCTCCACATCCACATCCACCACAACTGATCTTCCACTGATTTTTCGGGTCTCAGTTCAGTTCGGATTGCTGTTGTTGTTGTTATCATTGCGCATTGCGCGCCCCAATGCCAATGATTGCCACTTAAACCGTTAAGCAAACGCACAAAAGTGTGAGTTGGTTTCGCAAATGATCGAGAAGGTTTACTTTTCAAAATGTGCAAAGCCGCATACATTAAGCTGGGCTTGGCTTTGTTTTTGGTTTTGGCTTTGGTTTTCGTTCGGGCTTTGCATTCCGCTGCACTTAAAGAACGTTGTTCGAGATAAGTTTCAATTACAAGCCGTTGTCTCTGTGCACCACTCAAGATTCCAACTGGCGTTCAACAATGTTGCCGCTGCTGATAACAATCACGATGGAAATGATTTCACATTGAAAATAATTTGCTACTGCACCTTTAATCCTCTCTTCTGTTATGTACCTTACCCTTTGCCCAGTCGATTGGTGCCAAAGGGGCGTGGCAGAAGTACTATTAATACTATACTGATAGTAGAATGCATATATCATTGAATATTCGTAAAAGGATCTTAATTCAGATTAAACATGAGCAATAAACAAAGCTATTGGGCGCGTTCAGCAGGTTGTAGTGATTTGCGATTTGTGATCGATCATTACTGATTTCACCTACTAACCGCTGTGATTTGTGATTCGGATAAGTAAAAATGACGATCGAAATCACAAAACACAAATCGGGAAAATATTATGATTATTTGATTTAGATTTTTCGATTTTGACACTACATAGTCAGAAGTTCGTCGAGACCTTTGCGGAAATATATAAAATGGCAAAATGCACCCCAGCAAGCTGTGAATTTTTCACCAAAAATACTAAAATCAGAATATTTTATAAAAACAGTCATCACAAGCGGCAGAAGCAAATCATCAATCGATAATCAGAAATCGCTACGACCTGCTGAATTGTTTATTAAATAACAAATTGAACTTTAATATTTATATGAATTGCCAAAACATAATTGCAAATTGTGGATTTAAAAATAAATACCAATTCTTCCTGCCTGTTTTGTTCGTCTGAATGAACTCCTACGCTTACTATTTAAACTGTGCTCATATGGAAAGGGGTTTACTATATATAATTTTTTCATTCTCATGTCGTTCTCGCAATTGCTTACTTTGTGCTTCACTTTTCACAATTCGAAAATCAGTTCAAACAAATTTTCTAAAGAAAATTTATTATCGAATTGATTCGGAGGTTTGGATTTCTTTTATTTTCCGTTTTTGTCTCAAAATTATAATAAACTGCGCATAGTTTTATATTTTGGCCATATTGGGATATGTTACATACCCAATCAATCAATAATTGCTGCAGTTAAAGAAAATGTGACTAAAATGTTTTTAAAATTATTTTAAATTATTATTATTATTTTAAACATGTAAAATGCGCTCGCATTTAAGCCATATTATCGAAAAATATACTCAATTATAGTACTATGATTAATAGAAAAACAATTTTTAAAACACTGATAATAATATTATTCGCATAGTTTGCGAATATATTGACCACTTTTCTAAGGGATATACTGAACTTATTCAAGTGACTTGCAGTGTACAACCAATACTTGTATGCCAAACCAACTTTTGGGGATGATATACGACTTCTTAAGATGACCTTTCTTCTTCCACATTATCTGATGGGTTACAGCTCAAAGCTATTGCATTTATTTACTATAGTGATCGTCATGACGAGATGAGTATGATCTCAACGATCTCCAAAATAAAAAGAATATTTGGCGTCCATGAAATTTGTATAAACATTCTTCCAAGTTCAAGGAATTACAATTTGTGGTTTTTTTTCTCGAACCACCCTTTATCTTTGTGGAATATTAAAGACACGACTGTAGAATGGAATACCCGACAGATTGAAGGCAGTATCTAGTCATAACTATCTTTAACCAATCACTCTACACACTTCCTTATTCTTGGAATAGATTTAAACTACTAATGTATAAAAACATTTTGAATGTAAGAGAGTTTCATGCCGTCTGGTTATGGTGAGTCAGACATTTTAGAGAATTCCACCATCTGAAGACGGCATGTTGATGGACGAAACATTCAATCTTCACTCTGGCAAGTCAAGTCATGCGTACTTTCTCAGGCTGCCCTTTGAAGCTTTCCAAGCAAAACAATAAAATCGTCAGCGCTAATTATGGAAATAATGTATTTATGCAAAATCATCTGGAGAGCGCTCGTTAACGAGTATGCAACAACCAATTTAGTTTACCTCTCCAGCCCTAGCCCTAGTCGTAGCCGTAGCCGTAGCCCTAGCCATGTGAACATGGACACGGACATAGAAATGGACCTGGAACTGGACCTCAACTGGGCAGGCACAGAAATAAAGGCGAAATAAAATACACGCATTTTACATGCTCGTAAACGTGTGTTACATATGCCCGCCGCTCGGGCACAGCAGGCGGCTCCTGGGCAGGCTGCAGGTGTGGTGGGGTCGAGTGCTAGGCATAGGGCCTCTGCAAATATATAACCTCAACTACTTTATGCATAAATTCTGCAAGATTGCGAAGCTACCCCATGGCGAGCTAATGTTGTAAATTATAAATATGACACCTACTCTTAGGCGCAACTGCCAAGCTCCAGAACAGACCCAGACTCAGTTTGAGCCGCAATCTGAGTCTAAAGCTGAGCAGTCGCAAAAGCCGTGGGCTGGTTGGCGCACAGCTGCCGACAGAGTCGCAGCCGCCTGTCGTTCCTACACTGAGAACAATTATCTTAACTTAAATTAAGATGTAAATTGTGGTTCAATTGAGAAGACACTGAAATCTTTAGTGTATTTCCAAATTCAACTTTATCAGTCATACTAAAAGTTTTTCTTGGTACTGTGTTTTTTCAATCATTATGTCAACTTCGAGACACCTCTCGCATTAAAAAACATCTTGGGCTATCGTATTTTTTTTATAATAATATAATTGTATATATAATTGTATTTTATAATCAAATGGCTTATAGGCGCAAGTTTGATTTTTATTCTATTCATCGATCTCAAAACTTCATATTGCCAACAATCAAGAAAGAGCACAGAACGGATTGGAAAGCTTCAAAAATATGGAATTCAAAATAAAATTCACAAAATATAGCGTCCACATACGATCTAGAGAAAAGTATAGCTAAACCATCACACAAAAATACCTCGTTGAAGATGAGTAATGGAATAAGATTGTAAAATCCGATCCGATCGCATAGATAAAATGGATGCAAGTAGATACGTTTCTTATGAGTTCCCAACCACGTGTTCTCATGCGATTGCCCTTCCAATTAATAGTATTGTGAGTGTTCCGGCGATGCCGTAAAAAATAGCTCCTTTCTGACTATCGCTGTTGAACTTATTACTGAAGCAATGGGTACATTAAAACATTAAAATCCTGGCGCCAAATACTACAATTTGTTAAAATTTCAGCTTAACCGGTGCAGAACTTTCTGGACTATAGATAGAAGATAGGCGTATATAGTAGATATACAACTAGCAGGCACAAAGAAAAAAAAAAGTTTATTCATTGGAAAAAAATTGGTAACAGAAATAATGAGAG
Source organism: Scaptodrosophila lebanonensis (assembly GCF_003285725.1). Classification (NCBI taxonomy): domain Eukaryota; kingdom Metazoa; phylum Arthropoda; class Insecta; order Diptera; family Drosophilidae; genus Scaptodrosophila; species Scaptodrosophila lebanonensis. The sequence continues at coordinate 10,076,566 of NW_022060742.1, read as the reverse complement.
CTACGACCGCCACTAGGTTATTCCTAACTGGACATGAGATCTTAATATTGATAAATTCCTTTTTGTGAAGAATAATTTAATTTCGAAGAATTTTAACAATAAGAACACAAGACGTTACATTGAAATTCTAAATCTAAATTGAATTAAAAATTATAAAAGTTCAACAAATTTTAGTTTTGCAGTAGCCATTACGGTAAAAGGTTTATAAGTATACTTGTTAAGAAGCAATAGTAAAATATTTATCATAATACGTAATAAATACCGTAAAGCAAGATAATATCCAATACATCGTTTGAGACTTCTAGTAGGCCTAAAGTTTTTAGGTTAATATTAATAAATTATATAAAATATATTTTCTAAGCTCTAGCGCTTGTTAGCATCTGATGTGCGTCAAAACTTCATATCGTCGATCGTGGAATTTCGACTCTAAGCTTATGGGGTGACTAAGTCTAAGTCTAACCCACCACAAAAATTAGTCATGACTAAGACTTACCTGTGCATGCCCATAACACTCTGTGTGATTTGATCACAGGAAACTGTAAGTTAAAATAAAATTACTTCATTAATTCACGAGCCACCAATGCTAATAAAGTTTTCAAAAGATTTGAAAAATTAAATATATTTATAAATTCTATGAGGTAGATGGCTTCTTCACTGGTCTTGTAGGAAGTAGAAGTAGGCTCTTCTTATGTCTATTTAGGATTTCAATAGGCTTCCTCAATAAAATCTAAAGAATGAATAATAAAATATATATAAATGCCAACAAAATAATTAACAAAGGCTATAGTCGAGTGACTTAAAATCTTAAACAAAAACAGAGTATAATAAAAAAAGTGTATAAAGTTTGTTGGAATACACAATACAATTATATGCATAAAAGCGAAAAAACATTCGACTCTTCAAATCAACTACAGTTCCTTTTACATATACTCGTATTAATTATGTATAAGTATATTCCGAAAACACGTTATTAATAATGACTTGTTAAAGCCAAAATTATTCTCTAAATATAAAAAATATGTCATCTTATGTTTTAGATGATCTAGACTTAGAAAATTGTATTAATAATACAACTAACTAACAGCTAGTTCTGAAAGTATATTTTCAAAACAAATGTTCATTTCCCAAATATTAAAAGAACAATGGAGCTTGCGGATTAGAAAGAAGACAAATGTTAGACATTTTCTGCTCTTCAGAGCAATAATTTCTGCGTTTTCGAAGGAAATTTGTTAACAGAAGTTTTCATTCCTAATGCTAGACAAACCCAGTTAATTGTAGCGCCCTAAATTTAGACATAATTAGTTTTCTTAATTTTTTAACGTTTTCTTGCTCAAGTTTCTTTGTAGTCTAGTGTTGAAAGTGCAGTGTCAAAAAGCCTTTAACAATATGAATTGTGTTTCTAAATGAATTGTAATTGAGTTTTGTTCTCATTTTTTCAGTGTAGTTGATATTTATACGCGTCTACAGCAACACACACACACACTCGCACACACACATACACATATATGCACACACTGAAGTGACAGGCAGGAAATATCCTGGCTAGAGAGCGGAGAGCGCCAAAATAGGTATGGCATGGCATGGAAATGCCGGCGGTGTCTTAATTGGTTGCATCCCGAAATGGCAAGCAGCGGGAAATCGTCGGCCGCGCGCTTAATTAACCAAAATGCATTTCAGTTTAGATCGACTGGCTAATTTTTTCCAGCAATTCAAAACAAAACACACCATAAAAAGTACTGCGAAAAAAATAAAAAAGAATCCAGTGACCAAGTGGCCTCGACTGGAATTCAAGCCAAGTGAGATATGCATTTTGGTCAAACATATATATACATACTATATATATATATATATAGTTGTAAGTGCATGTGAGTGTATATATATGAGTGTGTGTGTGTGTGTGTTTTGGGATTTCGCGCCTTTGGTCGTTACGCAAACGAGCCGCAACGAACGCAATGTTTGCCTCTCATTATCAAGGGAAAAAGCGTGGAAAGCTGCCATGTGATGCTGGCTATAGCTACGGATATAGCCTTAGCTGGGACTAAGGCTACGCATGCGCAGTTACATTCGAAGTTGCCATCGTTGTTGTCGTCGTCGTCGTTGTCGTCATCATCATCGTCGTCGTCGTCCTCATGGCCCATTGCATTGTTCAGTTTGTTTGTTAGCAGTTCTGCAATATTGGCGGAAGAATGTAACGGTGCTTTATGGTAAGTTGGTCGCCGATTGTTGCCGAATATGCTGGCTGACTGGCCGGCCAAGCGATGAAGCGATGTGCGTGTGTTGGGCTTCTGTTGTTATTGTTGTTGTATTTTTTCGGTTGCCTCTCAGCTCAAAACAAAGGCCAATTTTAGCAGATTTAATCACGAGAGCAGCACAGCAGCATTGGCCAACAATGGGTTAAGTGGTAAGTGGCAAAAACGCATTAGAAAAAAATAAAAATAAAAAAAATACAAATAAAAATGAAGACAGCAGCAGCAAGCCATTCTCCTTGCTTGATTTCATTTTTTTCCCGCTTCTCTAGCATTCTCTATGAAAAATAATAATAATTGACAGGCAGGCGCTGCAAATGTGGGAATTTGGATTATTAACGAATTGTTGTTGTTGTTGTTATTCGTGTTGTTATTGCTGTTGTTGTTGGTGTTGTTGCTGCTGTGGCGGCTGTTTTTCTAGACAAGAGTGGCATATTTGCAAGCAGTCGAGCGAGCAGACGCATAAAATTTATACGCCTGCCAGCCTGCCTGCCCGCCAATCGCTGCCCTACACAATCACGAAGGAGTCAGCGTCAGAGTCGGAGTTGGAGTCGAAGTCGGAGTTAGAGCTGGAGTTGGAGTTGGAGTCGAAGCCGACGAAGACCGCCAGCGGGGGCCGCCACCGCTTTGCAAATGCTTCGATCACGTACGCGACGCAATTAAATGACAATTCTTTAGCTACTTGGCTGCCAGTTGCCCATTGCCGTCTGTTGTCTGTCCTCTGTCCTATACCTTCTGGCTTCTGGCTTCTGGCCAGGCCAATTGGCATGCGCTGTGGCAACTGCGGCCAAGTTAGCGGATTGGCCGATTGCTGAATTGGCGGCGGCGGCTGTGGTTGTGGCTGTGGCAAGCTCAGGACGGCTGGGGGGGAAGGGTCGATAAAGTAAGGCATAAGAATGATGCTAACTATTTAGCGCATCCAACAGATACAGTAGCTGCTGCTGCTGCTGCTGCTTCATTCCTTTCAAGATCTTGCCAGGCAGGGACGGCAATTAAATCTTTGCAGTTGTTTAGCCTACCGAGATTCCTGCCAATACTCGTACAAGCCCGACCTGGCCCATTCGAAGCTGCCTCTGCCTCTCTGATTAAGGGCTTGTTCGCCATAGATTGCGTCCCTCCTCTGCCAACTGCCGACTGCCGGCTGCCGGCTGCTGGCATTTGTTTTGTATGGATCGCGGATTGTTGCCGCTTGTTGTCGCCGAACAAAGAAATTGTCAACTACAGCGAGCAGAACAACAGCTTTTGGCATATTTGAGCTGCCACAGTTTCAACTTTAAAGACACGCCATCGCCACAGTCTTATTGTTTCTCAATGAGCTCCACTCTAGGCGTGGCTTGGTGTGGTGTGGCGTTCAACATCGTCTATGGAGCAACGTCCTTTATGTGCTCCACTTGCAAAATGTTCCCACAAAATCAATACTAGCTGCAAATTGGACTTCTGAAAAGTCAATTATTTGAGGCGGGGGAATTGTTAATTCGATTCAACAACAGCCACTGCATTAGTTCCCATCGATCTGATTGATGTCAAAAGTGGGCGTTTATCGAAATTATCTCATTAAGTGCTATTTTCCACGAAAACAAAAGTATTTCTGCGACATCATAAATAAGTACGGCTGTAAATACAACTTTAAAGAACTTATTGGTTTGAGAAGCGCATAGCAGCGATGTTACGTCAATTTTATTTTAAGCGGTTTAACCGGCTTAATGTAAATACAAGTAAAATTTAAAAAAAAACCGATTTCAGATCTAGTTCGGTTAATGATTTTTTTGTCATTTTAAGTGACTTAATGTTTTGAGGATGATTCTAAATTAAAAGCATCCTGTTCAGGAATAGAATTACCAGCTATTTGGACGAAATGAGCTATGTTTAAGGTTGTTTTCTCATGAAGCATCAGCTTTCAAAACCAAAAAGAATCACCGAATCGTCGAATTAAGAACGTTCTCCTTTGCAGAACCTAACCAAACTCTTATCAAAGTACCCTTGAAGTACATCCTTTCTAATAAAAAAAGAATCTGAGAAATCTGTTGGCGTGATATTGAGTTATTCCATATTCAATTAGTGATTTTAATATGAATAATATTCAAAACAAAGTGTAAGACGTCATTATTAAAGTGTGTCTTATTCAATTTATTTATTTTCTCTCAGAAATTTCGAACCCTTTTATATTTCAAACTCCCGATAATTCATAATATTTTAAGAGTCCCTCGAGTTGTTTAGAAACATTTTCATCGTACGTGCGTGTTTCTAAAAGTTCATTTCGTGACTGTGTCGTGTCGGGTCGAAAATAGTCGGCCCATCTCTAGTGTGAAGAGGGACAAAAACAATTGCATACTTTTTGAACATTTTGATAAGCCATTTTTTCAAATTCTCAACTGGTTACGGCCACATTCAATTAACATTGCGCCCATAAAGTTTATTTCCTTAAGAAAATTTCCAACCTTCATTTATAATGTACATCTTTTGTTTTTATATAACTGATTTTTTTATTTTTTGCTTAATCACAGAATTTCTTTTTTTTGTTGTTGTTACGGATAAAAATGTTTTTTTTTGTTTTTTATTAATTTGCTGTTAGGGTGCTTCCGTGCCTTCGTTGTGTTGGTAAAGGGGGTCGTAGTGCTTCTGTTGGTCCTAGTCAAAGCTGCCAATTTCGTTTTTTTCCGTCAAATCTGGCTGTTCTGTAAGGCCTGTTGCGGCAAAAAAAAATTGAGAATTGCAGGAAGCGGGAATTCTGGATTTTTTTTTTTTTTTTTTTTAGAAATGTGTTACCTTTTTTCCCCCGCTTTTTTTTAATTTTGTCACATAAAAACTATATCAAAAGAATAATACCTAATTCTGTTTTTACATGGTTTTGATTTAACACGGTGTGAAAATTTAAAATTATATATGTATATTATTACACGACTTTATTCCATTTGGCACGATTAAAAAAAAAACAAATTGAATAAATACGCACTCATGCAACGACAAAGAAGCACACAAGTGCAATGAACTGTTTTATTCACCAGAAGTAAAATAGACTGTCAATTTGACTGACTAAACTATGCTGCTTTGACTACCTATTGCCTAATAATTATTTACGCATGATTTTACGACCATGTCGTACGAATGCGAACCTCGCAGAACTGCATGATTTAATGTAAATATCACCTTACAACAAATAAATTGGTAAAATCATGACCGCTTTTGTTAGTTTTTTTTCTATAGATTTTCAGCTTTTTTTGCCCTTTCTTCCAGCTAGAAACAGCTTTTTTTTTAATTAAAAAACTGGCATCACTGCTGAGAATATACATTCCCGTTCAACGTAACATGACACATCGTTCTATCTTTTTAAAAACTTGCGTTAAAAACTGCTTTACCATTAAGAGGAAGGTATATAATTGTATGTCTTAAATACAATCTACGAAGCCGTCTATACAAATTTAAGCATACTCTCTGATGATAAGTTCAATATACAAGTATATGTAGTATATTTGTATTATCAAGCCCGCGCGAACCTCGCAGTCAGCGGCCGACTTTGCACTCTGGCCATTAGAGGAGTGCGAGCGCGCAGGCACAAAAGACGGAAGTAGAAACGGCGGCCAAACAAGCGCCAAATATGGAAATGTTTACAAATTGCAATATGGCTGAGACGCAGCTGATGGCAGCAGCAGCAGCAGCAACAGTAACAGCAGCAGTTGGCCACACAGTTTCCAGCTAACTGGCCAAATGTTAGGCCAGAAGATTTGCCTAGCAGTCGTCAGAAGCAGTTAGCAGTTAGTCGCTAGTAGCTACTAGCTACTAGTGGACGAAGTCGAAGTCGACGCTGCTCCAAAAATGCACAAAATCAGCGTTTGCGTTAGTTGTTGTTGTTGTTATTGTTGCTGTTATAGTGGTGGTGGTGGTTGTGGCGGTGGTTATGGTGGTGGTTATGGTGGTGGTGCTTGACCGTTGGCCGGCTGACGGTGATGAGACTAAGACTGAGGCGACTGAGGCCGCGGCCATGGCATGCTCTGGCGGCGCATCCTTTGCTTTGCCTATTTTGTAAATTCGTTAGTGCTGCTGAAATATGTTGATTGAATTTTTCGGGAGCAACTGCATTTGATTACCACGATGCCCATGTGGATGAGCTGGAGTGGAAAGAAGAAGAAGAAGAAGGGAAGGAGGGGATACTATGTATTCGTACTCGTATGTGAGGAAGCGAAGCTCGTTCCGTTGCTCAGACGCACCAAAAATGGTCAAAATCAAATTTCAAGCGATTGTTATCAAAAGCCGACTACTCTTTTGGGTTTGGGGTCAAAGCGACCTGGTCTACACACTACTCAGTATATACTTATGAGTGTTCGTAGCATTTGCATATTCATAGCTTCAGCTCAGTCCAGTCCAGCATTTCCTGTCCCACTTGCAAAACAATTAACATGATTTATTAATTAAACAGCTATTTACGAGGCATTTACACTTAATTAGCGGCGCCCACCAAACACATTTCGGAATCGGCCCACGCTAATACCTTGTCAGGTTGTTTCAAGACTATGTTGTTAATAATACCGTTGCTAACAATATCACAGCTTCCGGTGCGAGCACAAGCTCTCCAAATGGTCTGAAGAGCGATGGAGAGAGGGAGAGAGTGTGTGGCGGAAATTAATTGTTAAAAATCTGAATTTATTGTTTTAAGCCGCTTCAAATATTTGAAGATTAGGCTCCATTCGGGCACATCTGGGTCCGCTGTGAAGCGCCCTTTTAATATTGTCTGAGACATATCGGTTTTCAGTTGCGTTGCGTTGGCGAGTGACCCAGGAAATTGCCGGCACATTTTCTGGGGCTCACACCACACTGTTATCTTCACAATGCATTTTATTGTTTCTCGTTTTACTTCTTATTAGAAATTAACTGAATTCTCTCTTCTCATGGGGGCGTCGGCGATTCGAGAAGATCGCAATAATCAATATCATTTTCCATAGTTTTCACATTGTTACAATTTCTTCACACAATCAGCCTTGTTTCGGCCGTTCAGACTGGGACTGTCTCGAACTACCTGGGCTTTTGGTTGTGTAGGTGCCTTGGATTTTATGTTCGTAAATTATCGGGCCGACTTTTTAATACGCCGACGCAAAATTGTGTGTGGGGAGAGGAGAGACGACAGCGAAGATGGCGACATGCGGGAAGCTAAGCCGCAAAATGACTTCATTAAGAAATATTTCATAATTTTGGTTTTCGAATTTTTGTTTTACAACTCGTTGTTGTTGTTGTTGTTGCTGATTCCGCGAACAAATTAAGCCAAAATGCACAGCGGCTGTAAACGACCGCTAAAATCGTACGGTGGCGGCACTTTAGGCATTGAATATATTTTCTCATTTCTTGTTGCGTTTTGTTTTTTTTATCATTTTACGACTGTCTCCGGCAACATGGACTTCACGCATGGCACTGAGCTGATAAAAGTGTTGCTAAAATCTTCATTAATGTTGTCAAACGAGCGATTTAAGAGTGACATATACGCGTAAGTAAGTAGGTCTGTAAGTTGAGGAGGACGGTCTTGGCTTTTTTATTCTCGACACTTTTAAATATTTTCACTTGGAGTGAAAGTAAAACGATTGAGGCTGCCAATGACATTTTAAGAAATGTGCATTCATTCGTTAAACTTAATAAGGAAATACTGTTCTTATTAATGAATTTGTTTATTATTTAATAGGCTGTTGAGTATAAAATACACCCATTACAATAAAGTTCTTTAAGCAAAAAAAGGCTAGGACTTCAATATAAGTCAAAATTATGTTAAGTGCCTGCAAAACTGCCAACCAAGCATTTAATTGTAGCCCTATACTTATTTTTTAAAATCTTACTTCATAAATATTGAAATAAATATTTGCTGAAATCCAGAAAAAAATCATTTATGATCTCTAGTTTACTTTATTTATTACTAAATATTTGTAAAACACAAATAATTTAACGCTGCTAATAATTGCTTAAAATTGAAAATAATTGCTTCATGAAATTCGAATATATTTCAAACTGGAGAGCAACTTTTGTCAGTTGAAACCTATTTTCAATCGATTCTTAACTAAAAAGCAGAATTGTTTTTTTTGTAGATCTATTAACGACAGTGAATCGTAGCATACATAGAATGGGAAAGATAAGATATATTATATTAAGTAAAATATCATTTTAATTTGGTTCCATTTTTCCTTATTTAGTTTTTACTCGCATCCACAATATCAAACCAAACTGTTTATATGCTTTCGGTGACCAAATTAAAATAGAAAATCTTACTTTACACACTTCTTCTACAGTATGCCGAGATTACTTTCCAACTAATCTAAAGCTCCATTTCACTTAACTTCTTAACTTCTCACATCTACACTTACTATACAAACTAAGTCGGTTGTCGTCCCCTTCTTCAGTAAGAGGCTGTATTTTGTCACCGAATCCAATAAATTACAAAGTCAATAAAAAGTCTCAAAAAAAAAAAAAAGATTTTCTAAAAAATAAAATATGAATTTATTTATTTATAATAATTATTTATTAGATTCATTTCCAGAATTTAAGAAATTCACTCACGAAAAAGAATGTAAAATTCTTTATAATCAGATAACCTAAATTGAAGACTCCATGCTGTAGAACTTTACATTTTTCTGTCTCTGATGAAAAACTGGTATTCTGACCATAAAATAAAATATTAATTTATAATAACTATTTATTAATTTAATTAACAGAATTTAAGAAATTCACTCACGAAAAAGAATGTAAAATTCTGTATAATCAGATAACCTAAATTTAAGAACTTAACATTTTTTTTTTTCTGATGGAAAAGGGGTATTCTGACCATAAGCCGAGATACCAATTGAAATTGGTATTTGATTATTTTAATTCTTCTTCCTTTGATTCCAAATATAATGGAATAAGTACTACTGGAATTTATATAAATAAGATAATCGGTTTCTAATTTAAAATACTCAAGCTCACAAAACTATAAAATTGTGTATCCTTTTCTTCATCATGTTCAAATCTTCCAGTATTGTGCAGATCAATTAATATGAGAGGGAGGTTCAACTAACTGACACCCGAGGAAAATCAAGTAAATAAGTTTATTCCTGCATGCATTGTTTAGTTGATCGAGCTTGTCTTTATTTTTTTTTGTGTTTTACTTGTTCATTAAAATTAAAAATTTGTTCAAATTTTTTTTAAAAGTCGAGCAGAGCTGTTTGTTTTATTTGAGTATAAATAGATTTCAACAGGAATTACTCAAAATATAGAATTTCTTTGCACTCTTCTACTGCCCAAATGGTGTCGACATAGTAATAAACAACAATGTTGAAGTGACGGTCAACTTCGACCTGCGACTGTCAGAGTAAACTGCCCTTAAAGCTCTTAGATTGTTGCTGGAAATTAACGAAAGTCCGTAGTATCGAAAATGAAAACAACAACCTATACACTTCACTTTCATGGAGGAAATCAGTTCTAAACTTAATTGTTGCCCCAACAAAATGGTCGAAGCACACTCTCTGTCTCTCCCTGTCTCTGTCGTTGATTCGTGCTACTTGGCCAACAATTGTTCCAATCAGTTCTGCAAATGAAATATAAACAGAACGCAAGTTTACGAATTTGTCTATGCAATTTAACCCTTCCATGGCACTCGAGAGCTGCTGCACTACTTGAAACGTAATCGACAGTGGCCACTCGAATGACCAGAGCTGAGCTCAGCTGAGCTGGGGGAAGAGGCGATGGAGATGGAGGACCCTTTCAATTATTTGTTGTTGCATGGCTGATGCCGAAAAATGCCGAAAAGCAAAACAAATACGTGTACGGAACGTAAGTACGAACAGATTCAGAGGCAGGAGCAGGAGCAGATCGGTAGACAGAAAGAGATGGCGGTAGGTTGTGGTGGCTGTGTGGCATAATGAAGGTCTTGGTCTTCCTGGATGTGGCTGTTGCTCTCGTTCTTGTTATTGTTGTTGTTGTTGTTGCATTGCATTGTGTGTAGCTAAGCTCTCGGACATCGCAGTCGCTGTCGCTGAGACTGTGGTTGTGGCTGTGGCTGTGGTTGTCGATAACCAGGGTCCCAAAGGATTTGCTTGTTATATGCGTATGAGCAGGCTCCGTAATGTGTTTTCGCTTAACCCTCGCTGGCCGGCAGCTTCAACAGCGGCTGCCCTTTGTCCAGGTTCAGCCTTGTCTCGCTTGTTTGTTTGTTTGTGTGTCAGTCAGTCGGTCGGTCGGTCGGGTCGGGTCGACTGCCTCAGCCTGGCATGCCTTGCCTTGCCTTGCCTCGCCTGTGCACTCGAATGGTTTCGTTTACATTTTACGTGCGAATGTTGCTGTTTTTTGAATTATGGCGACAGGAACACAGTCACAGTCACAGTCGCAGCTTCAGATTCCGCTTCAGCCTGGACGAAAAAGAATATAAAAATAAATAAAAAAAAAAACAAAAATACAGAAACTGAAATCAAGCTATGAACACACATGTTCGGGCAGAACGCTGCCACTATAGCCACTCAGACCGAGGACCCGCCGCCTGTGGTTGGCCGCTGCCGATTTTGTAGCTCGCTTCCTTCCTTGGCTGCGGTTGCAACGAAAGTTTTGTGTTTCAGCAACGTCCCCGTATTTTATTCAGCACTCTGCTGCTGCTGCTCCGTAATAGAATTTTTGATGCCAGCATGTCTGGCCATAAAGATGCCACGATAACGGTCAACGGCCCGACCCAGCCCAGCCCAGCCTGTGTGAGCCACGCACTTCACTCCTAAATCAAAACTGAAACGCACTGGCCGTGCATGTTGGTTTTGGGCAGCTGGCCGTGTTGCCATTTCAATTGCAACAACTGCAACTCAGTTGGCAACTGCTACTGGCTTTTTGGCTCCATTCGGCATGCCGCTCGTTCGAACCGACCTATCTGTCCGACCAGCCTGCAAAATCTCATCATAAATTCATTAGTTTCGGGCGCAGGCTCAGTTCTGTCTGTTCTGGTGCCTCTTCTTGGCTCACGCAGATTTCCACTTCAAGTCTTCGTCGCCGGCAATCGTCAGCTGTTAGCTGTTAGCCGAGCCATTGGCAAGTCGCTGGCATTGGAGGTGGGGCCCGCATCGATGATTTATGCGCAAAGCTGTTTAGAAAATATGCCTGCCAAGTGCCTCGTTTTTGAATCCTGTATATATCTATGTATATGACCATGTCAGCCCAGAAGGGATTTCTGCAGACGAGACGCGCTCTTCAAGGTTCCATGTTCGATTAAACGAGTGCCACGGCTGCTAAGCTCACAAGAACCACTCACAACCGCAGAAGCTAACCGCAACGGCGACTCCAACTCCGACTGCGACTCCGCGTTCGACGCCGATGACAACTAGCCCCCCACATCTAATGGTGCCATGTCTTGTAAAAATATACACCTCGACTTTTTGTTTTTATCGACTTGCTAGCCACTTGGCCAGCCCATCAAAGACCGCGACAGGTGTTGGTTATTTCTAATCAGAGGCGTGTTTCGGGCGCTGCTTTTAACACTCTCCAATCGTTGTCGTTCTCTTCGGCAGACAGTTAAATGGTGTTCTACATAGATAGTACCCAGACGCTTAAATTGTCAGAGCAGAAACAAAAGTGTTGAGATGGGCCAACAACATTGGGAGTGTGGCTAAGTGTTTGGCTTATTAAGTGAAGCTTATCATTTCAAATGGAAACAGTAGGTGGGGCTGGCAATGTGAAAAGGCGCTAACCTCAGTTAGAAAGAAGATCGGTTATTTGTTTCCAGTGCCAAGAGTGCTGAACAATAATGTATAAATATGTATTGATACTGTCAATATCCAAAAAGACACATTTGTAATACCCTGTACCCAAAGGGTAAAAGGGTATACTAGATTTTATCTCAATTTATTGTGAAATGTTGAAGAACAAATGCGAATATGGAGTGTAAAAAAATATGTTATAAGAAAAACTCATGCATAAAATGTGGAAACAATCTCTCAAGAAATATAATATATTGAACAAGTACCGAGCTATGGATATTGTAAGGATAGCTACACTCTACACTCACTGATGTCAGTCAAAAACCAACTAATAACCAAACTAAGACTAAAGTGCAATGCTTCAAAAATATTGTAGCAGGGGACTCCAGATGTAACAAAACAAATTAGATTTTGTCCTACAATCCTAGATGTCTATGTATACAAGTATAAATAAAAAAGTTGTTCCTGGAAGAGATACTGACTGATTAACGCACAGTCCCAACAGTAAGTACTAGAAAGTTAATTTTTGGACACACCTTTTCCTTTTACAGTACTGCTACCTGGCACTAGAAAAAATTCGAACTCCAAATGGGGCAAATGGACTCCAACGTTTGTATGAAGAATCACCATATTTCATTCGATTAAAATCTGGGTTTTGTGCTCTAAGAAGCCTGATATATAAAAATAACTACGAACTATTAAATACTCTATTCTATAAATAGGAACTAAGTTGTAAGCGTATTTATTATTATAACATACAATTGTTCCCTCTATGAATCTTTTTAAGATAAATGAATTACAAAACAATTATTGCAAATTAAAAATTAATTTTTAAAAGAACTAACAAAAACTTCTTCATTTTAGTTTTAAACATATTTATATTTTTTATAGCGTTAACAATAGTACGATTCTTGAGTGTTGTGAGGAATAATTAACCTAGGGTAGGTCTCAGAAGCATTGCACTGCGAGTCCAACAGATTATACATTACGTCAGCACTATTTCCACAAATATAATAAACCTCCCCAAGGGAAATGGATCTAGATATTGAGAACTTTGAATGTCAATAGAGTAGTTTAGCCTTTATCTAGAAAATACTTCTCTTCAACTTTCCACATTAGCCGACTGCCAGCTCTCAACTCAGGATGATATATTGGCGAAATCATAGATTCAGAAACCGTACAATAACATTCCTTTGGGCTAAGGCAATCAGCTTCTACACTTTCGGCCATTGTTTTCAAATTTGGGACAAAGCTAATGAGCTGGTCTTACAAGCCCCTCCTCACTGAAATGCTTCTTAATATCTCAATTTTCTCAGGCACGTTTGCATAATTAAATTTAAAATTTATCACTCCACCTACCATTTAAATAACTCAAGTCACATTAAGATGGTGTGGTGGTGGGGGAGGAGTGGGGGTAGGGGAAAACTCACTTAACCCAATGTGGCCTGTACCTTAACAGCTTTGACTGGTCTGCAGCGATATTTATTATAATTTTGGATGCTCAAAAAAAGAAGAAGAAGGAAAAAAGACTTAAAACAGCAACCAAATCAATACAAAAAGATATTATGTTGGCATGCATTTCCAATCGTTATCGTCAATTTAGCTGCGCCTTTTGTTTTTTGTCGTCTGGTCTGCATTTCGTGTTTCTTCTACCATGGCATTCAGTTTTCAGTTTTAGTTTTCAGTTGTGTAAACGCTCTGGAGCTTATGACCATAAATTGCCCAGCAAACCGTGACCATAAATTGGAGCTAACAAAGAAATTATGAAATTCAAATGAAGTGCGTTGCCGTTTTGCCGCCGTCGCTGCTTGTGCCACCGCCACCACCACCACCACCACCACCAGCAACAACAACTAGCAACCACCGTCATCCGACTCTAGTGCTGGCCACAAGGTATCCCTCATTGTGGTCGTGGTCGTGGTCGTCGTCTGTTTTAGCGCACCTGATGCTTTGGCTCAACCTCAACCTCGATGCGAGGCGGGCAAGGTCTTGTGTTTTGCTCGCTGCCCACTGCACACAGCTCAGCTCAGCTCAGCCCAGATTAATCCCCAATGACAACAGGCAGAAGGCAGCAGGCAACAGGCAACTGGCAACTGGCCAGTCTGGCAAGCCTTGCCAGCCAATGCAGCAAAAGTTAAGAGTCGACTGCACCGACTGCCACATTTATAGAGCAACAATTGCTGGGCCCTGGTCACCGGACCCTGGTCTGCCTGCTCGGACTTAACATGAGTAAATTGTGCAACTTGTTCACTTTTTGCATAAAAATTGTTCATTGAAAATGCATAAATGTGCAATTGAGCTGCTGCCTACCAACTTATGTCTGCCTTGCGCCTCCTCTGCCTGGCCAGGGCGGTGGACAAAGGAAATGCGCGCCGTTGAAAGAATTATTATTGCGCCGACTGGCTGGCTGGCCGACTAGCTGGCTGGAACATTGAACCCAGTTCGATGAAATTGCTGATTGCTGGGGCAGGAATGCCGTGCAGCCGTTGCAACTACCATGCGAGTATACTCGTACTTGCCAAGACAATTCATGTCTGTTTAAATACCATGGCATTAAACAGGCATTTGTAATATATTCATAAGCTAGCTAGCTGGCTAAGCCGCGATATGCTTCCCGGTATTGGGCAAAATCTAATGCCATATCGGCCGCCTATCTGCCAACTCTGGGGACCACAAAAGGCTTTTAACTGTTAGCCGTGCGTACAAAACGCCATTGACAGTTGCATGCCCCATTTTGTGCACCCCGATCAAGTCAAAGTTTGCACACTTTTTTATGTGTTACGAAAACACGAAAAGTATTTACTGTCTGGCCAAAGGCTGCGGCCACAAAGACAGGGGACTCTCCCATTTATTTGCCCGCTCGCTCGCTCGCTTGCCCGCTGCCCCAGCCAGCTGCCCCGTTTTGGGCAACCAGAGAATTGTGCGTATGCCGCATTGTCTTTTGTCTAGCGAGCCACAGAACCACACAGCCATGGAGCCACAGTGCCATGGAGCCCCACAGCTATGGAGCTGGGGAGCTATGGAGCTGGGGAGTCGCAGAGCCACGCAACGCGTTTCTATATTTGGACACTTGTGAAATCTATGCGAGCTGTTTGACCATTTGCCCCATTCGACCTGAGCGGGGCATGTGCCGCCGATAGTTCCGTATGCGTAGACAGCAGATCCCCAATCCCCAACCCCCCTTACCCCTGCCTTCATTCCACCTCTAAGCCACAATGCATTCAGCGCACTGAGATTTGACTCCGGCTCTCGCGCCATCAAATGCAATTCAATTATTTGTTCTAGCATTCCATAACGCTGCCTCTCGTAAATGAAAATTGGCGCTATTGTCTTACATTTTAGGTGCGTGAAATTTATAGTTATGGGTTTCTCTGGGCCAGGCTAGGCTGAGTGTGCGCTATGACCTCGGTTGTGACATTTGATTTGGTTGCCATAAAGTGCTTGTCAAGAATTATGGTTGGGAATGTTGAAAGGTAGAGAGACATTATAAATTTTAAAGCCATTCACTTCGCAGAGATATTATCACAGATAAGGAATATGGGCTTACTTGATGGCCTCTGATCCTTGATCGGTGTTTGTGATTAAGAGCTAGGTGTTGCACGCATGTTCTTTTCTTAGTTCAGCCTAAGGAGTAGAGTTCCTGAGTAAGGTGAGATGAGGCCTTTGGTGGGGTTGGGTCTTGGGTTATTACCATAGAAGATTGAAAATCGACTGGTTGTCGTACTCATCGATTTCCTTAAAGTGGAAAAGCGCTAAAGAGAAGAAGAAGCTCCCATTAAAATCTTTGTGAAATATCGTAGTCTTTTGATGAAAACCACATGCTTAGAACAGTTTTAAAATGGCTTTATAAATCAGAAAGATAAGCACAAGAGAAGCTAGTCTACAAATGGGGCTGACGAAGAAAATGAATCGTAGTGGGTGGAATTATCAAAATCATATCAGGCATACAGAACTAGTAATTGGATCGGCAGCTCTAATCAAGGAATATTTATAGCTAAGGAATCTGTTTATATTAGATACAACTCATGGGTTGTTGATTGAATTTTCCCCCGCTCTTTTTTACATATTAGAAAGAGTTCAGTCCGTTCAGTCATAAACTGTAAAAACACAATTTATATATATTTAAGTTGATAAGGTTTTATAACCTGTGCTCTTTATTATTAACTTATTATAGATACACTCCAATTTATGATGCCAATTTTTGTGAATAAATGAAATGAAATATTAGAAACAAGATCATGAACTTTCGTAGAAATTGTTGGCCGATAAAGTTTTTATCTTGTTATCAGCTTTACATTTATCTTTTACTTTTTTGAACTTAAGCAGCTGGCCCTTTTCAAGATGTACGTCTCTAAAAATTCAAATTCCAAACAAATACACACAAAAATAATAATAAAAAGAAGCACAGATCGGCGTAAAAGAATCAGAATCAGGCAGACAAAGGCATTCGATGAGTGCCGAAAAGCTCCGACGAGTCATTAACTCGCTGGATAGCGAAACAGAGGGAACAATTTGCAGAGTCTGCGAGTGCAATTCAAAATTGAATTCGAAATCTCAAACACACATCTTGATGAGATCATTATCGCCGCAACAACGACAGGCCAATTACATTAATTAATTATTAAGGGAACGCAGCGCAGTGCTTCAGGAGCTCTGCCACCAGGGAGAAGTCGGCGGAGTCGGGAGTTAGCGGAACAAACGAGTGTCACGTACAAAGCACCGAATGCGCCATACCGAACAGCAAGCCGTTCCGTTCCCAGGCGCAAGGAGCTGGAAGCCGAAGCAGGAGGCTTGCTGCATTCGCTGGCTGGCTGGCTGGTTGGCTGGTTGGCTGGATGGGCTGCCTGATATCAAGGAATGCGATCAGTGATCAGGTCGAAATCGAACAAGCTCAGCTCATCGCAGCTCTCCTGGCTGGGGGCGTTTTGGCAGGGCTGACTAACCAGCAAGTGGTCGTTCTGATCAGACCGGGCCAGGCCAGAGCGAGGCTGCAAGATCGATCGTAGCTGTAGAATGTTCATCCGTTCATCCGCTCAGTCGGTCGCGTTATGATTTGCAGATTTTCAAATATGCATCTCCCGCCGCCACTCGGCTGTGCGACGTTAGGCGTGCGATGATTAATTGCAGCCGCCGCACGCAAACCGTTTCCCGTGATCACCAGACTCGACTCTCGAATCCGTTGCGTGCTTGAATCTCTGCGGCCAGGTCTTGGTTGCTCTTGTTGTAGACGCTGTTGAAAAATGATCTCTAGAATGTCTTGTTTCAAAAAAGCTAATAAGATCATTTATAACACAGTTAGTTCAGGTTTTGATCGCCGGCCGCTATTAGTCGTCGCTATGGTGTCGGCGACTTCCTTCGCTCGCGCCGACATAATCGGTAGCCATAATTTTTCTGCGCCATTTCTGCTCCTCTAACCGGAAAATGCCGTCGTCTCGCTGGCCTACCCGCATGGCCTAATAAAAATGCTCAAACTCAATTAATCGGCAGCTCCGCATGCTTAATCGGTTGCTCTTTTGCGGTTCGTCGGTCTAGAGATCGATCGTTACTCGAATACATACCTGTAGAACACCAACACAACATACCAGACCAATTGGTACAATGGGAACAATATTATTGTAGCTAAGTACATATAAGTATATCAGGGAAGAGTGAGAAAAAGAGAGAGAGAGAGAGAAGCAGACTTCTTCTAGAAATAATTCTTTCTTTAGAAATACTTCTTTTTTTGAAATAATTCTTTATTTAGAAAAATGTCTTTCTTTGAAATATTTATTTATTTACAAATAATTTTTGCTTTGCAATATTTCTTTATTTAGAAATAATTCATCGTAAAAGTTAATTAACTCATAAAAACTTAATCTGTTATTTTTGATTTCTTTTTATTATTATTATTTTTAAAATTAAAATATTAAATAACAGCAAAAGGTTGATTTTTGAAAATTTGAATATTCAGATGTTTAAAGTTTGGCAATTCAATGTTTACTTTACATTCCAAGTGTGATAGAAAAGTCTTGCAGCATTACTTTTGCATATCCTTCATTAACTTTCTGTTCGCCCTATGTATATATTAAAATATTTTATTTAGTTTTAATGGACTTTATTGTTTAATGGTATTTAATAGGTTTGATTTTCCCAGAAATGAGAGCAACATATGAGAGCGTGAATTGAAAGTTTTCATTCCTCCAGAATGTTACTGCCTCAATCGAACCGCCACTTCTCACTAGCATCGCTTTGTAGTTTTTCTATGTACTACAAAATATTTTCTGAGCTACCTTAGCTGGTATTGGGGATTGTTTTGTAAATCAGCCAACATAAAGAAATTTTCATATGATTGGATTTTTTTTTGGCGAAAACTATAGCCAAGATCCCTTTTGTAAAATATATAATATAATATCATAAAATATGTTTCATATTTAATCGAATAATATTGTAAATATTCCATTGTATATATTCATAAATGTGTTCTGTAGATGTATACTATGGACAACTATTGTATTCCCCATTAATTTTCAACTAGCTTAAGCAACCATATTGGTAGCAGCATACTGGCTTAATAAATTTAATATAAATGTTTTTTAGAAGAGAAATTGAAATAAAAATAAATAGATGTGAATCAACATTAAACATTAACGAGTTTAAAATGAAAACAATGAATCCTTTTACCAATTGTACCCCATTTGGGGGCGCTATTTTACCAGCACTTCAGAAAAATCTAATGGGCCAGCGGCTCTTCTTTGTATAGTATGATATTAAAAAATCAGTCAGTCGTGACGAATACATATATTAATATTCAGATGCAGTTTTATATGGGGCCTACTCTAACTTCTTCTGTTCGGAGCTATTTTTATGGGTAGAGGATCTAACAATTTTACAATTATTTGTTGTTAAATACGAAAACTATCTTTATGAAATCCAATTCAATTATCTCAAAATCAAATCGCTTATCCGTTTTTTTTTTTTTTATATCTTCCACTTATGCATATCCCATGGTGCGATGACTGCGGGTGTGAATCGCATTGCCGCGCTCTATGGAGGCCAGAGCTTTAGTTCCCAGCGTTTGATTGACGTGACAATTGCGGAATTTTGCCAACGGATAGGAATTGCAACAAGGACGGCACATGTTGTCTATTATTGTCATATTAGCGCCTTAGAATATGGCTTGGAATTGTGCGCGTTGCGTGGCTGTAAACACAAATTGGCATTTGTTGTAATCATCGCTGACAGACATTCAATTTTCCAACAGGAAGTGAGACATGCGTGCGCTTAAGTAGGACACCAATCGCATTCATGGACAGCTGCTGCTGCTGCTGGTGGTGGCTGGAGATCCGGCAGCAGGACAGAGAAGGGCAGGATCAGCGACGACGGCGACTCAGCAGAGTCAATTAAACTGCCAACACTTGTTAACAAGCTGCAATCACGCCTTAAGCGCCTGCCACGCCACAATGCCACAAAGCCGGAATGGTCAGCATTGGCAGTTATCAGCATTTCGGGCCTGGCTACCAGCCTTTCGAGCTGCTCGATCTGTGGCTGTTAACTTTGACTTCGTTGCGGTAGTGGGGGCAGGGGCAGCGAACGAAAGTCAACAAAAGTCGTCCTGGTCATGGGTATGGGTATGGACGTGGTCATGGGCTTTACTAAGGGCCGTCTCAGTTTAGGGGCGTGCATGTGGCAGTTATTCTGAAAGCCGTTTTTGGGGCAGAGACCTCGCGTCCATTTGTTTGTGTTTTGTTTCTCACCGTTAAAATAACACACACACACACAAACACACACACACACGCTTACCATTATTTATTTATTTCCGAAAGCCAATTTAATCTGCTGCCTCTGAGCTGAGCCTGAGCCTAAGCCCGAGTCTGAACCCGAACCTGGGCCTGAGTCTGGGCCTGCGCCAGCGCCTGGATCTGGACTGTTGCCTCGCATTGAATTTCAATTTGTGTGTTTCCGCATAAAAATGCAATGCCAAAGCTAAAGCCGAAATCCAAAGGCCGCACCGTGGCTTCTTCTGCGTATTTATTTTTGTGGGTTATTTGTGGCTTGTCTCAGATTTTTTATCGCTGATAAAATGCGGCCGCAGCAGCCAAAATGCTGCATGCGCCCCCAAATGTGGCAGCAGCGTTAAAGCCACACTGAGAAACTATTCTAAATAACTCCTGAAACTAAACTTAAATGTGAAATGGAAATACTTGTTCTACTGAGGTGGCGTTCACACTATCTTCTACTGAAATATATTGGACTTGGTCTATTTGCATGTTTTCCAATATTTTATGCAAAGGGAATTTCCTAAAGTTTTTTTCTGTTCTATGTATTTTTATTTATTGAAAGAGAGGCGAGAATATAGAGAGTTAATAACTTTCTAAGGTTAATTTTAATTTTACAGGGAATACCATAAAAAATATGTATTTTCCAATAATAACGAACGAACACAACCACATAGACGCACTACTTTTATAAAGAAAATTTAAGAGAGTTTTGAAAGTTCTCAATCGAACTACATTCTACTTTGGACGAGTCTGCTCCTTCGTTTATAAAATTACAATTTTCAAGGGCAGTGCTTAGAACCAGCTGACATATGTTCCTAATTCTTTTTATGAGCGTGTGCCCCGTTACCCCAAACAAGGTATTTAATAAATATTATTTCCAAACGAAATGATCGACACATTTTATAATGTCTTTGTTATTGTCTATTAATATTACTTTCTCACAAGAGTTGAAATAACATATACATTTCTATTAAACTCTAGAGCACTACCAACATTAGCATATGATACCGAAACTTGTATTTTAGTAAAGGATTTAAAGGATTTAAATTAAACAAATTATACCATGCCGTCAAGTCATCCATTTTTCAGGCAATACATTTGTTCAACAATTTGTTAAAAATAATTTTGTAAAACAATTTTAAACAACCTTTTGTGCAGATACGAGAATTTTACTTGCCTGATCGTGACCTCTTAATATAGAACAAAATTAAAAGTACTGCTCAAGAAAGTTGCACATCCTGCTTCTCAAAAAATGTTATTTAGGTATATTTAAGTTTATTTTTCGGAAAAGTTTGTTGCACATTTTTTTGCAGCGTGTAGGAGAAGTGTCCCCCAGTGCCACCCGCCCGTGAGGAACGCGTGCATCGGTCACTCCCTGCTTTTCTCTCGGGTGTCTTGGTTTGTTTTTGGGGCGTGCAGGCGACCACGCCCTTTTGCAAGTCGCTGTTGTTGTCGGTATTGTTGTCGTTGGTGTTGTCGTCGCAGTACCGCTTTCTGTTGCTGTTGTTGTTGTTGTTGGTGGCGCGTTTTACAATTGTTTGTTTTGCTGTTTGTTAAACACCTTCGTCTACACGTTCTCGCATCGAATTGTCTCTCTGGCTGTCCAATTGTCCGGTGTCCGTTGTTCTGTCGGATGGTCGGACGGTCAGTCGGTCGGTCGGTCAGTCCGTCCTTGCCTGCACATCCTTTGCCATGTTCAGGTTGCCTGCGTTTGTTTGCATTGCGCGCGCCCAAAACCGGCAAAAGATTTAATGCCTTACTGCCTTACGAGCGACCACTTTGTTTTGGCCCCCGGCCCCCGGTCCCCACCACGGTCCCTGTTCCGGCAACTGCTGACCTCTCTCTCCCCCCACCTTATTCTCCCCCCCTGCTCCTCTCTTGCGCTCTACGAGTATCTCTCTGTCAGCGCGCAGCTTGGCTCTCTGCTGGCTTCCTCTTTCATTGCCTAGATTTAAAACACTTTGGCATTGGCGTTGCCTTGGCTCTGCCCTTTGATGTTGCTCCCAACTCACTGCTCGCCCCTGGCCCTGCCCCTGCCCCTGCCCCTGCCCCCGCCCCTTCACTAACGTCTTGCTTCGATTTCATTCGCATAACTTTGCTTGTTAACAATTGCATTGTACAAAATAACAACAACTGCGGCAAATCCTCTCAATCTCCACAGGCTTCGAGGCAATGCCTTTGCCATTTTCAGAGGCATCAACGGTCGGCGGCACCCGGGAAGGACACAATGGACACTCTTTGGCAATAGGTGCCTTGATTTATTTGTCTGCAAATTCGCTTTCTCAAAAGGCATTTGAAGCCTTACTCGTACATTTGGCTCGCCCAACTGCTTAAGGAAATGTTCGAGCGACGCTTGAACGCGGCCAAGTTGTCACAACAATTCGTGTGTTATATAAGCCTGGGTAGTGTGCGAGTGTCTGTCTGTCTGTCTGTCTGCCTGTCTTCCTGTCTGTCTGGCTGGCTGAGAGTGTGCTTCGAGCTCCTTTTATTGAATATTCAGTCTTACACACACACCGCAATGACTAAGCTCTGCTCGCCGGCTTTCATTTAATATCAATGGCAGTTGAGTTATGGAAAAATGACAAAAGATTTGTTGCCTTTCTCTGCGCCAGGCCAGCAAACCAAAATGCGAATATAAGCCATTTCCACAAGGTTTCATTTCTCGACAACGAGCTATAAAGTCCATGGAAATTAATGCTCCATCAATATGTGCATATCGTGGCACAAATTTAAATCTATATGCATATTTTTCCAGTCACAACTTGTACGCACATTACAATCGTCAATAAAAATTATTTGCTAGTTGTCGAAATGAAAAGTACTAGATGGCAGGAGTTTAAGGAGAAATATTTCATTTAAAAACAAACAAATATCTAAAATATTTGCCGATTATACTAGGAATGTTAGAATTGTTAGGATAAAGATTATTTCTTTTCTTTGTCATTTCAATAAAGAAACAGCGAACGTTAAATTCGTTCACCATCAACATCACATAAAAAGGTTTCAGAGTTAACACCTAACAAAGCTCATTTCTAATGGAATTATTCCAAAATTTTCGTCATCATTCTTCTTCATCCATAAGACTAAACTCCTAGTTTAAGCTGTATCTGTATTTTTCTATAAGTTTAATTTAGCTTGTTGTAAATAATAACGGTATAATTAAAGTTTTACATTTAAAAAAAATTAATAGCTCTGATTATTCAAATACAACTGAAGTTACAGTTAAGCTTAAGTGGTTAGCACAGCTCTCTCATATCTGGCTACTTATTTCTCATTTAAAGTTTGGAACATTGATTTTTTGATTAATTTTTACCGAAACAAAATATTGCTAGTTTAATGCTAGTTTAATGATGGCAAAGAGTTCGTTATTCAAGCTTTCAAACCAAGGGAGTCTAGCTTTGCAGCTCACTTTTTTAAGTCGGCTATATACTTGAACTTGTACATCCTGAGAGGTTGTAGGCGCTTTAGTGGGCAATAGAAAATGGCGGCATTTTGATTGCTGATCCCTAAGTTAGTTTTAAACAACTCTTCTTTACTTAACTGTTTTGTTATGGCCAAATTTGCAGGCCGATTCCTTACATAAATCTATTTTTTTTAAATAAAAAGAACACTTTATCTTAGGTTTTTGCTAACATGGCTCTTATATCTCTAAGCTGCTACTGGTATCTCCGTGGTTCTAGGCTACCATCGACTCATAATAATTTTTCAGATTTCCCAGCACACACTTATTGTGAAGGACCAAGCTCTTTGATGTTAAGTTTACAGTAGTACTATATATGGTACATATTATATATTTAATGTCCGTTTTCAACCTTAACATACGCATTTATAGAGCTCGACTCTGGCATCGATATTATCAAGCACTTGTAGCCCTTCACTACCAGTATTATTTGATCGCTCACGGCTACATCATGGCCAGACATTACACAGAATTGGATTCCAATGCTGGTTGGTTTCCAATGCAATGAGAAGCTGGTGTTGCCGAGCAGAGTTCACAGAGTCCAAGTCGATGTTGGCTTCGACAACACAACGCGCACTAAATCTCAGCAATTGTGGCCAAATATGCGAAACGAATGTTGAGTGCAAAAAAATGGAATAGATCGAATACAAAATAAACAAACAAACAACAACAAAAACAAAAAGAGACCCTTACGAGCGGCGAGCAAGTGTTCAAATTCCATTAAAGAACATTTACAAATTTGGCAAAGATCAACCACAACAGCAACAACAACAGCAACAACAGCAACAATAAAAAGCGCAATCATGCAAAACAAAAAAGCGTGCACCCGACACCTTCTCGATAGTCTTCTTGGCTAAGAACGAATTGCCACAAAAGACCTTGAGCATGCCTAAAAATAATGCAAGACAAACAACAACAACAACAACTACATTGACAACATTGAGGCACAAAGGAGGGAGCAAGCGAACGATCGCAACCAACAACACAGAACTTTTGTCTCCAACAGCGTTTTCCCTAACAACTTAGGTGATAAATAAAATTCTTTATATCCAATCTTTTAATGCAATTTACAATAAAATCAACATGGAGTTTAGTGCAGGCTGCCGCTGTTGCCGCTTCTGCTGCTGCTGCTGCTGCTGCTGATGCTGCTGGTGGTGGTGCTGTTTGTGGTGCTAGTTGTGGTGGTGCTGGTTGTTCTTGTGTACTGTGGTGTGGTGTGCTGTGGTGTGATTGTTAAACAACAACAAAACTGAGGCGCACACTCACAGCGCTGGAACGGATGGCCAGAGCTTCCTCCTTTTGGACGAGCCTGACGCTGACTAAATAACAAGGGGGCACAGCTTGATTTGACATTAGCACAATCCCACAGATCACCTTCCTAAAATGGATTTTGCCGCCGTTGCCGTTGCTGTTGCTGTTGCCGTCGACGACGACGCGACTTCCACTTTGAGTGCAGGGCCTGAACTTTTGCATTGAAATCGCACAGGAAGGCAGGTGGGTAGGAAGGTTGGAAGATTGGAAGAGCAGGAGGTAGAGAGCAGGCAGAGCAGCGGATGCAGAGCGATGATCATTGCGCTGCCGCTGAATGCAAGGCAATAAATACAACATAGAAATGATGTACGGAAAATGATCGCACACTATAGCCAGCCACTCAGCTAGCCAGCCAGCCAGCCAGCTAGCCAGGCAGTCAGACAGTCAGACAGTCGGGACAGCCGGACAGTTAGCCAGCAGCTTCAGTTGGCGCACAACGGGGGTGCCCTGGCCGCTGCTTGTGGCTGTGCCTGGCCAGAGTCATCGCAGCTGCCTGCCTGACTGCCTGGCTGCCTAGATGTGGACGCTTCAGGCTGCAGTTGCTCGTTTGGCTACCACTTTGGAGACGGTGGCAGCAGCGACTGAGCGCACTGAGCATTATTAATGATAAATGTGCCTTGCACTCATGATAAATACAGAGAATCGTTGAAAGGTATAAATCAATAATAGAGAAGTTTGTTTGCAGTTAGGCAGTTAGGCAGAGCCGCAGACGTTGGCGATGGGAGCCGTGATTTTCAGGAAAAGTCTACATGCCTGCCAGCCTGCCAGCCTGCCTGCCCAGCTTCCACTCCTTCCACACTGACAATGAGTATGCCAAAACATAATTCAAGTTAAAGGTCTCGTGTAGAAGCTGACTCGCGTATCTGATTAGCGCACAGTCGGTGCTCGAGCCCAGAGTGTTTGACTGTCTGTCTGTCTGTCCGTCTGTCTGCCTGGCTGTCTGCCTATCTGCTGCTGCTGCTGCTGCTCCTGCTGTCCATCGTGCTCCACAAAATCATGTTTATTAATTGACTAATTAATTGAACTGCTTGTCCGAGAGTTGGCACCAATTACATCAAACATACGAGTATACTTGCCGTAGTGCGGCCCCAATTTAACGCGCGATTATCAATAACAATTAGCGAACGCCTGCGACAAACTAGGCGCACATCGTCAATCAGAGGCGGCCACCACCCGTCCAGCACCCGTCCACCAACCAACCCATTCCATCCAGCCATGCAGCCAGCCATCCAGGCTGTCAAATTTATGTTCCTTCGCCGGGCTACGTCTTGCATTTGAATGCACAAGTTACGCATCCATCAAATGTCAATTGTTTGTCGCTGAGGCGACTTCGGCGCTCCACCTTCAACCGCGTCCTACTTGGCCAGTCTCCTTGCCTGCCAGCCTGCCCGCCTGCCCGCCTGCCAGCCTGCCTGCCTGCCACATTGCGGCGCAATTTCTCATAAATCATTCAGCCTGTGCAGCATTACATCAGCTCCGAACTCGCCACTGCTGGGCCTACGATGTCGTGCCTGTCAGACCGTGTGCGCTTTGATGCCATCAATGGCATTGAACTTGTCTCGTGCAATCGCCGTTGATTCCCTCCTGCTCCTCCCCCTTCCCCTTCCCCTTAACCCCTCCCTACCCTGTTAGACTATGCCAATTGAAAGTGTGCGTTCTCACATCATTGCTTGACATCGCCAGGACTCGGACAGTGTCAAAGTAATGGCGCATTAGACCCAACAATTTGTGCAATTTCGAAAATAGACGAGATATGTGTGTACCTACAAGGAAACACTGATTAATGGTAGGCTGGGCTGGATAAGCAAATAATGATCGAGGACCCATAAGTGGACGAATTCGGTAGCTGGATACTGTCCTAATTCACTTATACGAGACATTTGGGCTAACTAATTAGTAGAAGCTCTCAACTCATCTACTCTCTCTTAGTCTTAATCCCAGTCTACCCTGCTCTGGAAAATGTCCTCGTGAAGATGCTAAATTGGGACTAAGTCTAACCTGAGATATATTCTATTATAGATTTCCATACCATCTAAGTAGTTCTGGCAATTCTTAGCGAGCATGTGCCAGCTTGACGTATAATTGAAGTTGCCGAATTATTCAATAATTTATAACAAACTCGAGAAAAGATGACCAGTGTCTACCAGATTATGTCTAAGAACAAGTTTGGTTGATAAAATTGCTAAGATGGAACCCAAACTAAGAATGTCTACTAAAAATATATGTGCAATTGATATCCTCGTAAAACAGACGAGCAATGAAAGCGATCCTTTGTCTCATAAGTTTGGTAACAAAAATTGCCATAATGCGGGTCATGTTGCGATCGCGAACAAATGACGATGAAGGGGGACTTTGTAAGATCTTGGAAAATAAGTTTGGATTGGGAAGAGGCCGCTAATACTGGACTTTGAACTTTGACTGATTTAGTAAAATGGCACTGAACTTGCCACTGAAAGATTAAAGAAAAGTCAGTCCAATTCATCCCAAATAGTCTGAAAAAAGTGTCTCCAAGCCGAAACTCAAAAAAGCGCTGCTTTGCGGGGCAAAAGGAGAAGCATTAGGTCCTCTTCCTATTCTTCCCAAATAGTCTGTAATTGGCGAATCCAAATCGGAAATTCCTCTGCTTGCACGGCAAAAAGAAAACTAAGAATTGTCAAACGTTAACAGGAAAGATCAGTCTACCTACAAAAAATTGCGACATAAAAGATAAAGTTAGTCGAAAAAAAAAAATAGATTATGCCTCACACTAGTTCGTAGACTTCCATTGACTGTTAAATATTTAGAAATCATCCAAGCTGTCCTAGAAATAAAACAGCAGGGTCCGGCGGAATCACTCGAATCCAACACTAACTAAGACAAGGCGAGACAACAAGATAGGACAACTCCAATAAGTTGCACAGCAACTTGAATTAATAGTGAAAATTGCTCAGAAGAATACGAATATGAAGTTAAAAAGGTTAATTATATCATCAACTATATGTTCAAGTATTTTAAATGTGGCTTTATCGATAGCTTCATTAGGATCCTCCTAACCTGATAAGTTGAACTAAGCGGCTTTCGAATTTTTCACTGATTTCCCAATTAACCTTTGTTCTGTCCAAAGGTGCCCAGCCAGGAGTGTGAAAATTGGCTTAACATTTTCCACGGCACAGCACAGTGCTGTAAATGCACTTTCAAGCGCTTTACATACTCTTCCAGAGGACACCTGCGGTTTAGCAGTTGCCAACCTCGTGCGAGCACATTACCGAAATGAAACTAGCGTTATGTTCTTTGGGCATAAAACATTGTAGTGCTAGCCGTGGAGCAGTGAAATGCGCATAATAAAGCAGGTGTGCTGAAGCACGATTCTCCTGTGGTCCAACCACTTACTCACACCATACGCCCCATCCCTAACACACCCACTACCCACTACACTGAGCCGGAAGGGCGCCAGACAGGGACTCAGCTAGAGAAGGGAGAGTACACAGTTAGTTAGTTAGTGTGTTAGTCTTGATTAAAAGTGGGGGTGTGCTAAGCACTTTTATAAGCAGGCTATCGCTACATGGGCTCCTTTAATATGAAAAGGGTTTTTATCTTAGCAA
This sequence comes from Scaptodrosophila lebanonensis, assembly GCF_003285725.1. Classification (NCBI taxonomy): domain Eukaryota; kingdom Metazoa; phylum Arthropoda; class Insecta; order Diptera; family Drosophilidae; genus Scaptodrosophila; species Scaptodrosophila lebanonensis. The sequence goes on along the minus strand of NW_022060742.1, from coordinate 10,048,528 downwards.
TTGTATGCTCTTTCTAGAGTATAAGCAGTTTTTCTCAAAATATTAACTAGTTGTTTGTATGAATGACAGCAATTGGGAACATCCTAGGAGACTTTTCGTATTTTGGAACTCCCGCCTGAATAAGGTCACATTTTTAAAGGAAATCCAAAATTTTTACCGTAAATCATTTAGTTTTCTGAAGCACAAAGACGAATTGGAAAGATAAAGTAATTGTTAAGCATTTGCAGAAGATAAATAAATATTATTTGTTTAAAATTGAAACATCCATTAATTCATTTAAAACCGATCCCCAAACAGTATCTTATGGTTCGGTTCGAAGAGATTCTTATGTAAAACTCTTTGTCTGATCTAGGATCAGTTTTAAAAGTTGCAGTAGATTCATTTTTACAGATGATACTACCCTATATTGTTTGAGTGAAGTTTTTATGAACTTTAAACTATAATCAGCTCTCTATTCGATTACTTTTCCTTGAGCTAAATGCTGGTAAAAAATAATGTATAATACGAAAAGGGTAATCCTTGGAACTTAAATTGAAAACAAGAAATGAAATAAAATAGTTGTGTTTACTATTTCGGCATTGATTTTGATAATAGGGGTTTTTTTTCTCGAAGCACATTATCAAATTTATAGATTAATATTATTATAGATTTATTTAATATAAATCAAAATTTGTATCCTTAATGTTAAATGGGTCAGTAGTGCACGAACCCTTTTAACTAAAATGCAGCAAACTGCCCAAGATGAAATACATATAAACATGTTTTAAATTTTCTTTGCAATTGTTTCATTTAAATATTTGTTTTAAATTGTAAGATTAAAGTTTTTGATTGCACATATTTCATGTAAAAATAAATCAATCAACAATATATTTTAGATATTTAAATATAAAGTAAATAAAAAAACAAAATTTTTGTAAATTATTTGGCAATAAATAAATTCGAGGATTAAAGATTTTGATTGCACATATTTCATGTAAAAATAAATAAATAAAATAATATATTATTGATATTTAAATATAATTTTAAAAAAAAAATAAAAATAAACTAAATTTAAAATCCATAATATACTTATAATTATTAACGTACTCATATCTATTGAAAAGATAATATTCTAAGCTTTGATACTTCACATAAAGCTAGCTGTGAACAAATTGTTTGTAAATTATTTGGCAATAAATAAATTCTAAGAATAAAATTTCTGATTGAAATAAATCAATCAACTACATATTTTTGATATTTACATATAAAGTAAATAAAATTTGCGGCAAAATTATGATCGAAAGAAAGTGTAGAAAACAAGTTTGTTTAAGCAGTTGATTTAGTGACTCCGATACTGTAATTAATTGGCAGAAACGCAATCTGTGTCACGCTGTCATCTCTAGACTGAGTCACCGTTAGTCGTGCGGCGGCGATGTCGCCTATTTGCCACGGTCAGCGCTCGCCTGTGTTTACCAAGCGGGCTTTCGACTATGGACTGGCTCTGTCTGCCTTTGCACTTAATGCCGTGTCCTTTGTCCTGATAATTTAAAGCCAACGACCGAAAGGGATTAAGCTTGGCAACAATTTTCTGCACGTTGTGTCCACGGCTCCTGCAAGCTTTTTTATTTACTTTATTTTTGTTTTTTATTTTATGGTGGACGCTTAACACGCCATAGCATTCAGCATTCGGCATTCGTAGCGCATACATATGTCTGTGTGTCGGGGACTTAACCGCGATGCTCTGCATATGAATATTTATTTCAATTTGGTGTCCAGGCACAGCCGTTGCGCACTTACTACTATGGCTTTATGCCAAGCTATGGCCGGCTCTGCAGCTCGAATCAGAGTGCAGAAAATATTTGAGCGTTTAAAAGTGATTACACACAGTGTGTGCCTGTCTGTGTGTAAGTGTGTGTGTGTGTGTGTGTACTTTCACCCAAAAGAATTCTTCAAATTTAACCCACATAAATCATTTACAATTAGACGCGGCTGCAGCTTTTCCGAAGCATCAAACACCTGACCGACTCTTGCTGCCTCAAGTTTTCACTCACATCTCCAATTGGAGTCGCCCTCCGAGTGTAACTCGGTCTTGGACAGTGGAGTCGTTTTTGAGCTTCAAGTGTGGCTCGAATAATGAAGTAAACCTGAACCAAGACTAGTGTCATTTTTTACCGTGCCTATCCTCCTGGCAGAAGTCGTGACTCATGCATTTAAAAAACAGCATATACCCGTATTTTTCAAATAAACAGTGAACAATATTATGAAATATAAAAAGCAAGCTTTAGAAACTTAAGAAATTATTTATATTTCACATTTAGATGAACATACTATATAGTAGAATAGGTAGCATAGGGACATCTACTCGAAGATTATTTACACTCAATTTTTAAATATTATAGACAAAGTCACTGATTTTTCTTGAATTTTTCTTTTATATTATTGAATATGATTGAATTTGAATTTATAAATATTATATATTATATATATAATATTAATATTATATTGAAGGAAAAAAAATAATATTCCAATATAATATTTTCAAATTTGCAAACCAAAAACTGTATGTAAAACTGCGTTTATTAATGCTATTGGAAAATCAAGCTTTTTCTCTCCTATTTTAAGATAATAACAAATAAAAACACAAATACAATGATAATGTAGCATGAAGAATAATATTGCAATAAAATAAACCCTATTTAAAATTCCAGAAAATAAAATCACACATCCTAAAACTTATAACACGGCTGAAAAACAAGAAAATATTGTGTCGTAACTAATCATTCGAAAATGTTAATACACGGAACAGCAATGTATTTAGTAGATTATGTACACATTGTGCAATAAATCTTAATAATTCAATTGCTTGATAGTGAACTAAAAATTCATATTTTTTTCAATATTTTCAAATAATCTGGAACAGATATTAAAATGTTTTCATATTTGCAATAACTGTCCTGCAGATACATCAGCAACTAAAAGATTTGTTATTTTTGAACCAACAGTTTATATAAAGTTATTGCAGCCAACAAGATTGATAATCTAAATTCAACAAGCGTACAAATATCCATATAATGTTACTTATCTACCTTGGCTGAGAGATATTTTAAAAAGTTTGTACGACAAGAGTTAGGCAAATTTTCCATTTTATAGGTAATAAACTATCATCTTACAAAGAGTAGTGAATCTAGATAATATTTGTATTTTATTTACCAAAATTGTTGAACATAACCAAATTTCTTCGAATTATAGCTCCACCCTCGGTAATTTAAACAAAAACTCACATTTATATTCACACTCGATTCTCGCCCACTGTGCGCTGCAGCATAAGCACTCAAAGCAAGGAATCTCACTCACAACATACTCGACCGTTCCAATGCCAAGCGTTCCGCTGCGAAACGGTGGCCAAACAAACCACAATATCGTAGCCTCAACGGACCTGTTCCCAGTGCGGACTATTCAGTACTTGAGACCGGTTCGAATCGTTGCGAACCCATTGTCGGCGCGCGGACGTTCAGATCCAAGAACAACAACAAAAACAAGCCAGTTACATCTAAGATAACAATAACAACAGCAACCACTAGCTAACGACGATCCAAAATTGGTCTATTCAAAAAAATCAAAATAAATAACGTGAAGAAGAAGAGGGCAAAACAAAAACAAACGCGTGTGCCTGCCCCTCCTCCTATCCGCATCATACACACAAATTATCTGTCACCTGATTGTGCGTGTGTTCGGTGTTTTGTGCCGTTTGTATCTGACGGATATGTGCAATGATCTTAAGGATTAGTGCGTTGTGTTAATTGAGTTGTAAGTGCAAATTTGGTAAGGTAGACCGCCGCGTGTGCTTTTGAATTTGAAGAGGTGGAACGGGGAAGAATTGGCAAGAGAAGTTGCCTATACTCGTACGCTGATTTGTACAAATTAGCATGCACAAAAAGCAGCAGCAACCAACGAGTCAGTCGAGTCAGGCAAAAAGCTGGAAGAGGAAGCACACAGGCAATTGAGCGCAAATTGCAGCAAGAAATTTTTTGTACTACCTTGCCTCAAAGTCGAAGACGACGACGACGACGACGACGACGACGCCTCGTCAACGCGTATAAACAAATCTGGCTGCGCGTCTTGGTTCACTGATTTAATGCCACAAACAGATTGCAGATTGTGCTCGTTGTAGCTGCAACAGCGTTTGCAGCCACCAGCGCCGCCCCCTTTCGGCCGCGCCCCACAATTGCCGCAATAACCTCTCTGGCAACCTGCTTGGGCGCCTTCGACTTAGCCAACGCCATCGCCATCGCCTCTGATTGCGACTCGTTTCTGCGGAAGAGGCCCAGGCCAAAAGCCCGGCATTGCAGCGGCTGCTGAAGCGCCACAGAAGAAAAAACAAAACAACAACAACAACAAAAAACACACAAAGTTGCTCGCATACAAAAAGAAAGAAAGAAAAAAAAAAAAGTAAAGAGCCGTTGAGGACGGCTGCCTAAACATTTGCCATTGAGGAAAAGAATTTCTATAAAACAACGCGCAAAGATTTACAACAAACAGCAAAAAGTGTAAGGCAGCAGAGCAGCAAGAAAATAAGGAAAAAATTTGCGCACAAAAAATTAGCGCATAGTCAAGCGGTTGTGCGAGTGTGTATGCGCGCGCGTGTGTGTGTGTGTTTTGTGTGTGTGAGTGCAAAAAGTGTGGGTAAAAAGTTTGGGAAAAAAAAAATTGAAAAGTGTCAACGAAAGCGACCCCAGAGGCCTATCCACCTGCCAGCCTACCAGACCGCCCGCCCGCCCGTCTGCCCACCTACCGCCTGCCCTCTAACGCTAGTCGTCGCTGTGCTTTAATTACCGTTATCCTAGTACAACAACAATTGCTTTTTGTGCGTTTCGTTTGGCTGCTGCAATAAACGGCACCGGCACCGGCACTCAAGTTTTGGATTACGAGTCGCCGTCGCTCGCTTTGTGAAAGGACGACGACGCTGAAGCTGCAGCTGACGCTAACAGTGACGCCGACGCCGACGTCGATGACAGCGATATAGCACGTGAACATTCCAATTGGAAGCGCAACTGCTAATTGGCACGTAACAGCGCTAGAGGTAAGTTTCAAGAGTAGCAATTCGTTGTTGTTATTGCTTTTGTTTTTTGTTTTTGTGTGCCAATTGCGTCGCACCCCAGATGTATGCAGCACTTTTTTCTACAGCCATGAGTGTCAAACAAATGGATTCATTGAACAAGAACGTTGCAATGAAAGCAGAATTTGTTTGGATCTATGTATAAATACAAGTATTGCCTGGCGAGGGGGGAATGTCAGACTTGTTTCATTTGCTTGCATTAAAATGTTCAGCAGAATGTCAGCAATCCGATGAATTTAAAATTGACTATGAAGTTACCTCGTTTTTTAAACCACGTACCAACATGAAAAAATTAATCGAAAAATAAAGCCAAATTATTATATTTATGTCAACTAATAGTGCTTGATTTAACATATGACGAAATTTCGTAATTTTTTTTGACAGTTCCAAAAAGTGAAGGGTGGTATTTGTTCAAATTTAATATAACTTTTTTTTTTTGTTTTTTCTTAAAAATATGCCCTAGTGCCGATGTCAGGTTAGATTTTTTGTAGATTCAACAACTCTAAATATAAATATAAATCTAATTATCATCAAATATAATCATAGGTATATACGACTATATAGCCAACAAAATTATTGAAATCAATTCAACGTTATGAAGCGTTTATGATGCTAAATAAGCTTTGTCAGCTAATATTTTTAATTATTATTTTTATTCATATATGTATACAGATAAGCTAAGGCGAATCTAAGCTATATAGGTGTAGATATTAATAGAGAGATATAAGATGCAGATATAACATTATAAGAGTTATTTGTATTGTGGAGCTATGCCTATCTATTCTTGTGTTAGATTCGATATCTAAAGAAATTTTACGAGAACTTTTAATTGTTTTAAGAAGGAATAAACCAGAGGAAGATAAGTTTAAGTAAGTTTATTAAATTATGAAAAATGCTGCACTGAGGTAGGCGGATTGGTGTTATAGAATTGGTGTTTGTTTGCATTAGTGGCAGAATGAAAATAGAGCTGGAGGGTAACCTTAGTATGACCTAAGCACGTCGATGTAGTCGCACTTCCTGCTGAAATCTACTATACTTACATGAGTTTAGGAAACGGCGTTTGCAAATAAATTTAAAAACTGATGTTGGAAATGCGATTTTATGGATCTAATGATGTGTCAAGCATTTTGGGAAAGTATTCTGCTTTTGCTACCTTTCTTCTAGCAATTGGGTTCCCAACGAAAGTACCCGTCGAATCTGTACGGGCTCTATTAAGAATGATTTGAAGGGTTTGTGATTCCTTAAGCGGCGGAAAGGAAATTTTAGCTACAAACAGTTCAACTTGTTAAAGAACTTTATAAAAAATGCATTAAAAAAAAGCAGTTGAATTGAGAACCTCAAACAAACAAAAAACAAATAAACAAAATTGTAAAAAATTTGAGACAACTGAAAAAGATAATGAAGGATGCCAAAAAGTAAATTTATTGTAATTTTATAAAAATGATAAAATAATTTGAAATTTGAAGTTCAGATCTTATCATTGAATTAATAACGATTCTAGATGTTCACAATATCTTTGGAATCTATGCGTAACATTTCGAGAGCTTGTTTGTTTTTCTTTTTTGTTAAATAATAATCACTTTTCAATGCCGATTTTTTTAAAAAAAAAAAAAAAAACCTCTCTTTTAATGCTTCGTTTTATATTTGCATGCACAATTTTCACATAGAAAGTTAGGGAAAGAAAATCAATGAGGAACTAGTCAGTGTGGCTTGTGCTGAAAGTTCTCGAATGAATTTTGATCGTACGACCATTATTTCCAATTGAAATAGAACCACTAGAATTTACTACGCCAGTATTGCCATTCAGATTGTTCGTTGTTTTGCTGGATAGGTTTGTGTTAGTTGGCAATTTTCCGGAAATCTCAACATTTGTAATTACTGATTGTGAATTTGCATTGCGTTCAATATATCCCACGCGATATTGGGGAATAGTTTCCAGCACACAGATAGCACCGATGAGCAGAAGCATCCTAAACGCTGCCATTTCAATCGAATAATTTTACTGTGAAATAGAGGAATAAGTAGCGACTAGCGAATAAGGGAAATAAATTTACTCAGCACTTAGTGTGTGAAACGAAATCTGGGCACTAAATTCAAAACTAGTTGCTTACTATTTCGTTCCATCATTAGTCAGAGCCCAGAATTGATGTAAATTATGAAGCATGGAATATTAGATTAGTCGCACGATTAGTAAGCATGAAAGAATGCGTTCAGAACAAATTATTGTTGGTGAGGTGGCGGCGAGGCAATGTGAAGGACAAATTTAAGGCTAAACACTTAAAGGCTAAGATCTACTTCCTTCCATAAGTTGTGCCTATTAACAACCTTGTCGGCTGATGAAAGACGTCTCAATGCCAGGCCGCCATAGCCTTCAAACGTTTCAAAGCCAATTCCAGGGAAGTCCACTTCAAACCGCAAATAGACAAACTTTTCGAGTTTTCCATATGACGGACCAGCACTTGCACTCGGGATGTTATCCAAACGACTGCTCGACGAACAGACTGACATACTGACTGGCATGGAGCACTTACCATGCAATGCTCACAAACACAGACCGCTCCAGTTGCCGCCTCTGGAGGAGGAGCGGCTGTTGCGGCTGCCTCCGAAAAGGGCCGAGTTGGGTCGGACTCTGTAGCTGCCCCTCCCTAGCTCTCGCCCTCTCCCTCTCCTCACTCTATTGGACAAGAAAGTAGGTTTTGCGTCTTGAGTTTCGTTTGAAAAGTGAATTTATGTGTTGTTGCTGTTGTTCTTGCTCGTCTTGTAGTCGAGTTTTAACAACTGATGCTGAAAAATGATGGCAATGACAAAGTGATTACTACAACGAGTAGAAAGCAGAAAATCAAAAGAATAGAAAGAAATAATCCAAAGAATAGTCGTGCAGCAGAGTAGGGAAGCAGGCAACTGGCCTAAAAGAGCTACAAAACCTTCTAAGTACACACGCGCCGTTGCTGCTAACTGTCTACACTGAGAAAAATGCACAACAATTTAAACACAAAATGTTCTATTAGTTTATAGCAAAGGTTTTCCCAATCCCATTGATATTGCGTTTAATTAATAATGATTTAAAAATTAACTAGATGTCAAAATTATAGCATTCATTATTTCCGACATATGTGTTGGAAAATGGGAAAATGGGCATTGAAAAAATAAATAAATAAACGTGTATGTTTTCGGAAAACACGCCTACAAAGTTTGGTAGCTCTAGCTCTTTTACTTCCGAAGATGTCTGCGTTCATACAGTCAGACAGACGGTTCGAATGGAGATTAACTTCTTCTCGCTATTAGAGGGCATATCAAAATATAAGTAACAAGTAAATATTTTATTAAAAAAGAAGGATATAAAATATATTTATAGAAATTCGTAATTGAATAGAATAGAATTGAAGATATAGAATTAATAAATTTATATAATTGTAGAACTTTTATTTATGCAACTTGAATTTATATTTATTTATATACCAATGTCTCTTTCAATGTACTTGGAGATTGAAAATAAGGATCGTACACGTACCCTTAACTCCAAAAAATAAGAAATTTCCGTAAAAATAATTCTGAATAGATCTCTTTTCTAACTTAAGCTCAAACGTCCAAGACCTTTCATTTATTGCTGAGCTATTTCTTTGAGTGTATGCTACCGCTGCCACTCCCGCTGCCGGCACAAACAATCAAAGTTCAAGTAGAAAAATAACATTTTCAATTTTCAATTGAAGCGTTAACATGGCCAAGATGTGCAGTCGGCATCGACGTCGGCGTCGGCGTCGGCGTCGACTTCAGCAGATTTGTTTTAGACACAGTGTCGAGCATCTTTCGCATCTTGGTAGCGGAGAAAAGTGAAATGCACTCATCATTAATCATTTTGTTGTTTTACAGCGGAAAAAATATAAATCGATTCAAGCTGAGCCTTGCACAGAACTTTCTGCTTCTTGTTCTTCTTCTTATTCTTCTTCTTCATCATCATCATCTTGGCTCATGTCTTTTTTGTTTGTCTCGATCTCGTCCGGTTCTGGTGGGTTCTAAAGACGCACGTTCTTGATTTAAATCTTGTTGTTGTCAGCATTGGTGTTTGGCTTTTGTAAATTACTTGTCGTCATGCTTTTATGATTTGGTATTTTTTCACATTTCGGTATTTTATGAATTTGATGCGCTCAGCTCGATAAGGCACGTCGGACTCGGACTAAAAATTATGTATCTACAGTAAGTATTGTTTGTGCTCCCTTCTTTCCTCTGGGTATACTAAGTAGGGTTTTAGGTGTGCCGGCAGACAAAGTGCCCGGACATAACTTTTTTGAGTGTCTGCCACATCAAATGCTGAATGTTTGAAACGCCAAAAGTTTTCCAAAAAACCAGCGTGAGTGTTTTGAAGCACACATTGTACGCAAACCTTAGGCATATACCCTTTCGATTAGTGCGGGCATTTCAATTTTTTAGCTCATATAAACATACCTTTTGTTGCTTTATTACGAGTAATTTATCTATAGAGTCTGTTTTTGAATTAATTTGTATTTTTTTACATTTTCCTCTTCAATATTGTTTATTATTTATTATTTCGGTATAATGTACAAGCCTTAATTGTAAATTATTTTTACAAATTATTATTACATTTATTATGCATTTTCCTATCAATTAGGTTTAACTGAACAACTAATAATGGTTAATGATTAAATGAAGTTATGAGAAATATTTTCAATAATTAAGCTTTTGTAAAGATTTCTAAATCTTTAAAGTTTTATTTGTCCAGTTCTTAACAAGATTAGATCCAAAAGCTCAGACACAATGTAAAGAAACTAAGTTCCCAGTGAGATAATTTTTTCACACATGGGAAAACTTTTCTGATCCATGTGGAACTTAAGTAGATGCTCTTCAGTAGGATAACATACCGTAGGTCGTACAAAATCTTTTTACATTCTTTCAGATCGAATAGAACTAGCTTCGGTCGATATCTAACTGCACGAGCTCTATGCAGCTCAATAGTGATTGGGATTGAGAGCTTGGGAAATTGTAGGTGAACTCTCAAGTCGAACTCTTTCCAGCTTAGAAAAAGCGCACTTCCCCCCCATTTTGGCAACAAATTTTTTGAGTAGTAGTTCGACTTGAAGTGATAATCGTATTATTTTATAATAAACATATTATCTGTTTTTCGTTAGTTGAGAGAATAAGCTATAATACTATATATCTAAAACTAGAAAGAGGGAGAGAGTAAGGGCAGCTATTCGTCTACATCTAAAATTCAAACATAATAGCTTTTGTCAGTTTCGTTGAAGAGCTGTTTGTGAAAACCTGTAAAAAAGTTTTTACCACTGCCACATGAACAAATGCTCATCAAACTTTGTGGCATATCAAATTCAAGAGCTGCAAAATGTTTCGCCAACCAGCCCCTCGACAACCACTTGTCCAACAAGAACAACAACAACGACAACAACAACAACAAATAATTTAACTTAGCGCGCGCTCAGCACAGTTTATTATATAATTTTTGTCCCTTTTGACTTTTATCTTATGTTTATTATGCCCCGTGGAATTTGTTGATTTCCTGCGTCACCTCCGCAGGTCAGCGCTGTATTATCCCAAGAAGAATAGGAAGACAATGGAAGTGCACACATAGACACCCACACACACACACACGCACACACACACTTGCAGTAACTTTTTCACAAGTTTTCTTAGCCTCCCGGTTATCGGTGTGTGTGTGTGTGTGTAAATTTTCTTTGTTTGTGTTGGTGAAGTGTTAAAATACTTTGACGCATTCTTTGCAGTTTTCCTTGAGCAGCTGTCCAAATGCCAACCACCCAGCAAACACACACACACACACACACTTACACTACACACACACATATCCGAGCAGACATTTTCTTTGGCCAGCCAGCCAACCAGCCAGCCCTTCCACCCATCGCCTTGGCGCGCGCAGCGGGTAAGCACAAAAGAAGAGGGAAAGAAAAGACGCAGAAAAAATGTTGACTTGTAATAATCATAATCGTAAATTTGCAAAAAGCTGGCCCGGCTGGATAGCTAGCTAGCTGGCAAGGCGTCCTTTTGATGCCGCACAAAACGCACAACGCTGGCGAAATAAAAAACCAAAGTCCTTTGGGGCCATTTAGCATTTTGCGCGAACGTAAGACCAACTCCCGCCCGTCTGGACTATCTGCTTTCTATACTTGTAAGTATGTATGTGCGTGTGTAAACATGTTTGTAAGTACGAGTACGTGTATGTGTATGTTTGTGGGTGTGTGTGGGCGTAGGCCCGTTAGCTTGTATTGTGGGCGTCATCATCATTATTATGACCGCTTTGGCATTGTCGTTCCACGCATAACAAGTGCGTAAGTAGAGCCACGCCCACGCCCCCATCTTAAGGCCCAACAACAGCCCACAATACAAGCGCATAGCATTGCTGGGCTTGCGGCTGCGTGTCCTGCGTTCTGTGCAGCTGCTCCTTGGCCAGCATAAAAAAGCATTTAAAAACTTTTCTAAACTTCATTTTGAAGTTTTATTACCAGAGCCAAAAGACAAAGAACAAAAAAAAAAAATAAAAATAAAAATACAAGAACGCAGAAAAGATGAGCAAAGAATCCTGCTAGTAGAGCAAATGCTCTTCTTCTTCTTCGTCTTCTTTGCTCGCTGGAAACGCGCATTTTTTCACTGAAATTCGCTCTATTAAAATTCCAAGGCGCCGTTATGCTGCACTATGCCCCTAGAATGCGGGAGCTGCCACAATTAGGGAGGCAGGATGTGGTGGCAGCGATGCAAGCACACTCACACAACGCCAGACACTAGTTTATTCTTATCCTTGCTGGCGCTTCGACTCAGCTGCTTCCACTTCTCTCTGTCCTCCCACTGTTGCCACTGCAGTGTGTGGCATGCTGGTTGTGGCACAGATGCTTTGTGTCTCAGTCCCGAGTAAGTCTTAGTTATGTGGCGCTGGCATTTATCTCGTGATAATAGTTAGTTGTGCGCTCCAATTTGGTGGCAGCGGCGCAGAAAGGATGGCGAACATTTTGTTAGGCAAATGTAATGTTTTGGATTTTGTTATTCTCATATCAGGGAATGGGTATTTTTTCCCCCACCAAGAAAAAATAAAATAAAAATCCTGCATATACATATGTGTTAAAATATATATGTCATACTTTCCGACTCATACCTATATATCGTGTAAAGATTCTTCAAGTCACGTCTAGAAATATTAAAAATAGGATTTTTGTTAGTCTTTTAAAAAAGTTTTGAAACAAACAACATTTAAATGAAATTTGTGGAATTCAAAATAAAATAAAAATCCTGCATATACATATGTGTTAAAATATATATGTCATACTTTCCGACTCATACCTATATATCGTGTAAAGATTCTTCAAGTCACGTCCAGAAATATTAAAAATAGGATTTTTGTTAGTCTTTTAAAAAAGTTTTGAAACAAACAACATTTAAATGAAATTTGTGGAATTTGCATTTTTACTTGTACTTGAATAATCAAGTCAAATTGCCAAATTGTAGTCAAATCTTAAAGCGCAATAATTTGCATCAATAATTTTGATAAAAGAATTGAAAAACAATCTTCTGAAGAACTAATCCAAAGAACTAATTAAAATACTAAAACATCAATAGTCGAAGATACGCCAAGTTGAAGTGTGGATTTAAGGCCTCAGGTCGCGAGTATCCAATGATTGATGATGTTGAATATAGCATGAACCCGACATCTTTTAAGAAACAATTAAAAGAATCTGAGAAAAAAAACAAAATCAAAGTTTTAAGAAATGAAACATTCTCAAAACATTGCCAACTTCTATTGTTTTTTCTAAACAAGTAAAATTGTTTTAATCGCTTTGGGATTACTGTAGCGAAGGGCTTAAATAAAGAATCAATTCGATAAGAAAAACATTTAATTTTTTTTTAATGCTGAAAGTTTGTCCTCAACAAAGAAGACAGAATTCAATTTCTTGGCAAAAGAAAACAGAAAATTAAATTATAGCGTTTTTGGGAAATTTGATATTTCTAAAAAGATAAAATATTAGTTTTAAAATATAAGACAGGATTTTGCAATAATTGAAGTATATTTTCATTATTTTCACGTCACAACCATCATGACAGAAGCATGAATAAATAAGTCAAAGTTATCATAAAATTTAATAATTGTCCAACCTAGGACAGATCTTAATTAAAGATTAAAAAAAAAAACTCGTTGCCCTTTTGAGAATTCTGATAAACGATTGAGTTAAGTATTCCAAAAGCTGGTTAATGAAATTTAGATTACGATTCGAAAGAATTGAGGACCGCTAAAAGGTTTGATTAACATTTCATAGTGAAATACTATTTTGATATGAAATTAGAACTGAACCAATGGCTGTAAGAATAGCAATCTTTCGAAAATTTGTGGATCCAATTTAAATGTTCATTATGCTGTTGAATTACGAACTTCTTGACAAGTATTTAAAAATATTTAAAGTAAAACGTGGCACTAGGCACAGAATTATAATAAACATTTAAAAAGACTCTACTATATCGAGTATTAAATCACTGATATACACCTAATTCTGTTTTTACACGGTAGATTGATTGCAGAAAAAGTCGTGTAAATCGACATCGATAAAATGTTATTTTAAATCGCGCTAAATGGAATAATGTGGTTACACGACATTATATATACACAATTTTTAATTTTCAAACGATTTAAACGATTGAAAACACAGTTCAGCTTAGCTTTACATCAGGTATTATTAAGAAACATAAATAGCTACAAGTCATAGCCTTCTTTGGCTGATTAGATGCATGCACAGATTTGAGTGCTTTATGTGGGTTTTGTCGCGAAAATAACCCAAACCCCAACTTGAACCTGCTTTCCTTACATGAGCAATATATTCAGGCAATTTGCAAGACTCCCCTCGGCTACGAAAACGCACAACCAACCATCTACACACACACACACACACACACATCATCCGGCATTGACAACGCCCCTGTCTGCAATTGCCATACGACATATGCCGCCTGTAGTCACAAGATACCCAACCACCCAACCAGCAGAACACCCGTTAAGCCTGTGGGCTGTGCCTTCAACTTTAAACACTTTTCGTTTGGCAGTCGTGCGTTTCTGTCTCTGTTTCAGTTTCAGTTCCAGCTTCAGCTCCAGCCTCTGTTTCTGTCTCTGCGAAAATATTTATCTATAAAGCCGTAAGTGGGATAAACACACACACACACACACACACACACACACACACACATGTATACAGAGAGACCCACTGAGTCACTAACAACAGTAACAACAATAGATCAGAGTCTTAGGTACAAAATGCTTTGTGCCCCAAACTTTGCACACTGGGCTTCCACTGCTCCTCCACCTCCACCTCCACCTCCTCCTCCCACTCCCACTCCCAGTCCTCCTCCTCCTCCTTAGCACTGCATCTGTTTCTTCTTCATGTTCTTCATGTTGCTCTGCATTTCATCTTGCCGCCTGTACGCCACTTTGTATTTTTGTGGCTTGCCACAATCCACGGAGAAGACACACGCGCCACTTCCACGTTCGCGTTCACGTCCACATCTACAAGGCCGCATCCATTGTTAAACTTGAATGCCCGTTGGGTGTGGCTAGTGGGGGGGAGGGAGGTGTGCAGGGAGCCAGGGAGGTGGTTACAAATTTCATGAAAATTGTCGCCGCATCGGGGAAAACTTTTTTCTCTGTCTTTCTTCTTTTTTTTTTTTTGGCATGTACGAGTAGTTGTCTCCTCAGACAAAAGCGTTATTTTATTGAATTTTTTTGTTGCCTTCTTAAATGTTGCCACAAAGTTTTTCGTTTCATTTTCCATTCGCCTTACGCTGCCCATTCCGTACTCATTTAGTACTTATGTTGTTGCTCTTGTTGTTGTTGTTGTTGCTGTTGTAGTCAAAAGTTTTTAAGAACTTGCAAGTTTTGTGTAGTTTTTCCATTCTTGTAGATTTTCATTTTTACACTTCTTGCTATGTTTGTTGTTGTTGTTGTTGTTATTGTTGCATTAGCTAGCCGTTGAGGCGTAAAGTTCAATGGCGGGTTAAATGGACTTAATACCGGAACTTTTGAGAAGTTTTTTCCTTTTGGTTTCCTTCTTCCTTTTTTTTTTCATTGTTGTTGCTTAGCTAAGCTCAACTAAAGTTCTGGCATTGATCGTTTTTGGACGAAAAAGGAAGTGAAAGTTTTGCTGGCAGCTTAAAAAGAGATTGGCTTTTTTGTTTTCCTCGTTCTGTGGCTAGTTTTGTGTGCACGTCAAAGGATTACTTCGATTTCATGGGATTTAGGATGAGGATGAGGCAACTACTTACTCTTGGCCGGTTTGAGTGAGAAGTTTGCGGCTAGAGTGCAGGTGTGAAGGCATGAGAGTGTCTAGAACGATGCAACTTTTCGTCCTAAATAGTTTGTAAAAGTTCCTGAAGATTTTGAAATTTGCTAATGGTTTGAAAGAAGCACAATATTCGACACAAGCTCTTGCACTTTTTTTTCACTCACATCAACTTTTGGAAACATCATCATTGTGGGGGCAAAGTTTTTTATTATTTTTATTTATTATTACTGGCTGGTGTGTGGTATTTGTCAACGCACCTTAATTTATTAAATAATCGAACAAATTTAACCAGTTTAACAGCCATTTATTTCCAATTACAAGTTGATTCTCATCTTTAGAAGAAAAAATGTTTTTATTTCTTGACCGTTTGTTTCAAAGGCGGAGTTCTACTATAACTATTGTGTGATATTTCTCATCTATTCTGACATATTCTTAACTGGCTGGTATGTGGTTTTTGTCAACGCACCTTTATTTATTAAATAATCGAACAAATTTCACATAGCCACCCATTTATTTTCAACTACAAGTTGACCCTCAGCTTTAAAAGTGAAATAGTTAATTATTTCCCGATTTAAAATTTTTTTTTTTTCGTTTCAAAGGCGGAGTTCTACTACAGCCATTGTGTGAAATTTCTGATATATTCTGACACCTTCTTAGTTAGATTGGTGTTCCCCAATTTTTTAAAACAATGTATCCATATATGTATCTATCTACCTAGGTATCTTTCTAGTCCAGCAATTTTTTCAATCCCTCTCCCAATAAACAATAAAGTTTTTTAAGCATGAAGTCTTTTCTATCTTATTGCTTATGTGATTTCAATATGGTTTATTCCAAAGATCCGTATTATTGCTAATTAATCACAGCCAAGTATAGCTGGCTTAATGACTTATATAAGTCTAACAAAACATAAAAGTCTAAACAGAAACTCTTAAAGCTATTTGAACTGAGAAACTAGTGTAATAGAAAGCAATGCAACTCCAAGTTTATTTTCTATCCGTGCTTGTTCTCTAGATATGTCCTGTTGGATGTTAATATTTATTCTATTTCTCATTAAGCGCAGCTCTTTTCTTGGCAAATACAAGCATTTTAATGACACTGCATAAGTCGTGATATTAATCCGAATTGTAAATTGTAAAATGCTGCTTCCTTTCCTTCATATTGTGCGACAAGGAGCAGAAATAAAATAAGAAACTTCAACGCGGCGCGTGTCAACAAAAAATTTGTTTCCATCTCGACCCTTCAGGCTGCAGCAAATGTCCCTTTCGCCTCCCTGCCCCGCAGTCCCGCCGGAATGTTGACCAGAAGAGGCAACAACGATATTTTGTTGCCAGCCAGTATGCAAAAAAGGGCAAAAAAAATGAAACAAACAAAAAATGAAAAGCAACCAAGAAAAAAGTGCGCCCGTGTCAACTTTTTCCTTGCCGGCCAAAGGACATCTAGCATTTTTTTTGTGCGCCTGCGAGGCAAGGCGACAAGTTGTTAAGTAAGCAGCGACAACTCAAATAAAGGAGCCCAGGCGAGAGAAGCGGAGAGTACACAAAAATTGAGATAGTTTGTGAAGCGGAAAGGTTGTGAGAACCAAAGAAAGACGACAACAACAAAAAAGTGAAACTAAAGTGGAAACAGAGTACGGTATGCGGCCGACGAGCTGCCACTTGGGGAGGGGGAGCGGCAGAGGCGCATCAAACAATTGCAGGGCCGGGCAGGGCAGCCGAGGGGAGGGGAGGAGCGCGAATTTGGAGGACTGGGCAGGTGGGTCGCACTTCAAGTTCCATGCAAGAGGCAGCTGCCGTTAGGCTGGCGAGAGGGTCTGAGCCCCAACCGAAGGTGTGAAAAAGGTACACACAAAAGACAATTTTATTTTGAGCACCGCAAGCTTTTTTCCACACACACACACACACACATACACACCCATAGAGACAGGCAGATTTTTCTTCATACACGTACAGCTCAGCCATGGGTATGCCCATGGGCGTAGCCAGAATATAGTACAGGGGCGAAAGATTTTATTGGCCGATTTTTTACTATCAAATTATTTGCACTATACAAAAAACACATACAAAATATGGAAAAATAGGGAAAAATGCAATTGAAAATAATGAAAATTGTAAAAATGTAAAAAAAGTTTCTAAAAAATAAGAAGATCGAGAGTGTAAAATTTAACAAATTGAAATTTTGTTTTCTTACATAAATGATCAATTTTTGTATACATACATACGTGATCGTACTTTAAAATTATTGAAATCTAAATGAATAATATCGGCGGCGAAAAAACCAAAGAGGCGTGCAAAATATTTAATTTTTCCAATGGGTGCTGCTCTTAGTTTGAAAATCAATTTATACAATCAAGTCTAGTTAATTTTTTAAAAAGAATTCGGTTGAACGGCATTTTTTTGCAAGCTAATATGGAATGGGAACCATATCTGGGGTCGGAGCAGTTATCAAAAGAAAGTTGTGGCAGATAAAGAAATCTAAAATAATTCTGTTTCGACAGTTCAGAACTGAAACTGCATTTTCTGAGAAAGCCATATTTAATTTAAATCTATTTTTGTCTATTATATTTATATTTAAATTTTATTATTTATCTGCAAAATTTTTGTTCCGTTCAGAATATATGGGGGGGAGGCAGCTGCCCGCTTCACACTCCCCTCGCTACGGCCATGGGTATGTCACTGCCTTTTCTTCTCTTTTTGTTGCTATGACAAGACAAACAAAACGCCTGGCGGATGCACAGTTTATGCTGCTAGATTGAAGAGATTCAGTTTGGGAATCGGAATCGGCATACGAATCGAATGGAGGTGTTTGTTTGTGTGTTTATGTGTGTGTGTGTGTGTTGGTATGTGCCTTCATATTAAAATTCGCTTATGCTAAACGCAGGAACTGCCATGCAGATGGGAAGAGCGACAGAAGCTCGACTTGCCACAGACACAGACGCAGACGGTGGACGTTGGACGATGGACAGCCAACCTGCAGTTGTTTTAGGCGGCTTTTGTTTGGTTTCCGCTTCACACTTCACTTGACGATGGGCAGTCCAAGGAGGGGGAGCGGCCGCTGTAGACAGGCTACGGTTCGGTTCGGTTCGCTTGTCAGTGGCTGCTGCGGTTTATGTGACATGCGGGAAACTTGCGACTTGAACGGCAGAAACGGCGACAGCCGCTGGCAGGTGAGTGGCAGCGGGTGGACAACCATTGGCAGAGGTGTAGGAGGGAAGGAGGGTAGGAGTGTAGGGAGGTGGCAAGCACTGGCGCAGGGTCGAGCCAAGGTTCAGTGGCAGCCAAGCAAGAGCCGAAGTCATACAACAGCTAAAACAATACTTGGCAGCAGAACTAAAGACGATGACGGCAGACAACACTCCGAACTTGTCATACAAAACGCTTTTACGACAATCAATGAAGGTATTTAGTTATACGGCCCGAAAGCGCAACGAATTCAAGGTGTCAACAACGAAAACCCCTTGCCTTAACACTAAAAAAAAACTAAGAAGAGCTACCAATTAATTGGGCCTTTGAAAACAGTTTTATTTAAATTGATAATTCTAATTTTGCCCTAAAAGTTGGCATCACCTTTTATATATGCCACATATAATTGTTCATCGATATTTAAAAAGCTAGTTTCGATTGTATTTATCAGTCTAATAATTATAATGATTTGCTTGTAATTTATCGAAGTGAACTTATTGCAATTATATGCACAGTTTTAAAAAATTAATTGTCAAGAAGTCAACAAAAAAGAATGTAATTCCACTTATTGTCAAATATTTCCACAGCACTGTAAGACAGAAATTGTGGTTTCTGTATAACTTTTAGGGTAGTAGGTCTACGAAGCTCCCATTAAGTAGCTATATTTTATTTTAAATTAAACTAAGTAGAATGCTAATCAGAGTTATGAAAAAGTCAACTATAAGAATTTTAAATATAATTGTTGAGCTATCTTATAAAGAAACCTTTTCGACAATACAGATATAATCGCTAAAAAATGTATAACCTAGATAGACACCTGCGGTAAATCGGGGCATAGCTGGCCGTTTGACAAATAAAAATCCCACACCGAGCCCTATTCGATATGAGATATTTTTGTATTTTCTGGAGGACTTTTTATGCTCTAGTTTTATTTAGTTTAATATTTATTGTAATGATTTTTTTGTTGTCCATGAAATAAATAAGTTAATTTGTTGACAATAATTAAATAATATCAGATACGTAATTATGTAAAGGACAAGTAATTTTTTTTTGTTTTTTTTTTATTTTTTGTAATATGGACAATTAATATAAAACTTAGCTCTACACAAAAATGCAAATACTACGTTTATTTGAGTGAAATTTAGTTAGAAATGTATATAGTCAAGGGATTATAACAGACAATTATTTATCTATGCCTTCCGACGATTCGCGAGCTACAAGTCTTTAAATATTCTATGTTTCATCCATAATACTAACACATTTGACATTTATTGGCTTCAAAATTTAATTAAGTCTTCGATTATTTTAAACATTGGATAGTGTTTGAATATTTAGGGTTCATTAAATCAATGGTTTATGCGACTCGATGGCTATTAAAAACAAGCCATAAGCTAATTAGATTAGCATATTAAAATAAAAAACAATTCCCAGTCGATTAAGCACAACTTTTTCTGAGTGCATTCACATTTTTTGTTTTACTTTTTTTATTTGGGATTACCAAGGAATAACAAGATATGTGCGTGCCCCTATCTGTCGTTGGATGGGTCTGTGTGGGTCTGTGTGTGTGTGTGTGTGTTTGTCATGTGTACTTAAACATTTTTAACGCCATTTGATGCCTTTTCACACATCGTGCCGTTGCCGCAGAAAATCGAAAAACAAACAGCACTTACGTGTGTGGATACCCCCCGCATGCCTTGAATGGTTCAACGGGCATGTTTCTGTGTGTGTGTGTGGGTGTGTTTGTGTATATACAAGTGTAGAGATGTGTGCGCATCCTTGAAGGCATTCCGCCACTCTTGATCCTGTGAGTCGTTTATGCTGTCTGCGGTTTGTGTTTACACTAAACGACAGAGGCTATGGCTATGGCAATGGCAGTGGCAGTGGCAATGGCAACCCCTTTCCATGTCCTTGGGGGCGGAACAGTTGCGGGCATATTGAATTTCACGCGTCATTTGAACACCTTGCCTCGAATTGCCTCGCTTGGGTTAGCCCCTCTCCTACTAGTTCGTCTCGGCCAGATCGAAAGTGGAAGTGGACGACCAGGTTTTGTCGGCTGTGGGTGCCTTTGCGACTTTGCGGCTTTGACTGTTGCCCTAAATAGATGTTTAAAATTAAAACAAATACAAGTATACGACTACACAGTGGATTACATTAACCGACTTACAGCCCGACAGTCGGCTGTAATTGGACCTTAAACTGACAGTTGGTGGAATACTTTGCACAGCCGGCAATCAGTTTCAGCAGTTCAGAAAGGACGAAACACCTTTCCCGAAGTGGAAGGAGAAATTTAAAATTGAGGCAACCCATAAATTGTGTGGGTTGTGCTACGTTCAAAGTGATGGCGAAGTAAATAAATTGTGTAACTTTATTGCTTGCCTCATCTACTCTATTAATAAGGAAATGTGCGAAGCAGCAGAGAAAATATAATTCATTTAAGTTCATGAATTACATTCTTAAAGCATCCCTCCAAAGCTAAATAAATTTTTCATTCTACATAAGTATTAAGAAATAGGGAAGACTTTGAATAACTTTATATTTGTCCGCATCAAGAGAAAGTTAATTGTTGCTTCTAAGAAAACCAGATCCTAGATACTTGTGGCAACAGTTACTCAGCTATGCTGTTTCTAAGGCTCTTAATGTATCTGAATGGGAAGCTCTGAAACAATTTGTACTCAACTCAAATTAAATGCCATCTTCTGGTGCCCTAGTTGTGGGGCAGTCCTGCGAAAAGGCCGAGCATAGCTCATAACTACTTTAGTAAGAACTATTAGTACTCTGTATTAAATATCTGTAGTTAGATATTGATGTGGTCTCTAATGGGCGTCAAATGGCACTGCCTTTTCATTTTGTTTAAAAAAAATTAAAGTGGCGATTGATTTCTTAGAATATTAGGAAGACTACCCAGGCATTGGTCGGCACAATCCTTGATTCGGTCTAAGTACTATATTTGAAGCTCTATCCCAGTTCCTTTTCTCAGTACCTTCTTGCCGTCGCTGATTAGGATTATTTTTTTTTTTTTAGGGCTACACATATAATGATGTGAAACTGAATAACCCCCCTCTGTAGATTCCGGAGACAACTTTAATTTAATGAAAAATAAAATGATCTTAAAAAAGAATTGTCACACTGCATCTGCAATTCCTCAGTTGTTGCTTTATCTGTCGACTCAAATATTGCAATTCAATCGGTTCAACGTTATAATTTTTTTAATTGATTTAATATTCTTTGTTAAGAATGGAGACCATATATTAAATCTTTTAAACATTCCACTTTTCTTTTTAAAGGCGAGGAAAGAAGCATTCCATAGAAGCTAGGAGAAATCGTTAATATTTATTTGTGTGACATTCAAATCAATAACTACTTTTTACGAGTATATATAGCGGTATATATTCATTATCACAATCTAGACAGTTTTAGTTATACTATAAAGTTGGTTGAGCTGGTTTCAGATTTTGTAGTTTTCAAAAACCATGTACAACATTAAAATGAAAAAGAAAACCCATCAGATATGCCATTGTTGCGCTTTATGATGACAGAAACCGCAATCCAAACAATACAGATACACATATATAGATATGCCGCTACCCCCTCGGGCTGATTAATGGGGAATGGCAACAAATGTGTGCACGATAGCATTAAATTTTTTAACTTTTATTAGAGCAATTAAATTGCGGTTGCGCTTCTAACATGATAGAATCGGTCGGCAGCAGAAACCTCAGAAACCAAACCGTAACACCATTATGTAGTTCTCTTTATTTTTGTTGTCGGTTTTTTTTTCCTCCACAGTTTTTCCTTTATACTTATTGTATTTTATTTCTGTGCCATTTAATGTGCAGCAATTTTCACCAGTAATTGCCAGGGACACCAACACCAACACAAATACACATTCACACTCAGACTCAGACTCAGATTCAGACTTAAAAGCAAAGCTCTGGTCCGTAACAATGGCTAGAGGTAGACGCAGGCAGTTAACGGATGGTTTTGGCGGTTTTTCATTCAGCCTTCAAAACAATGGCGCTGGTGGCGTCAATGTTGGCAACATTTGGGCCTTTTGTTTGTGCTACCAAGTTCTAAGTACTCGTAGATTTCGGGGGTTAAGAGAAAAAATGAAGACATTTGGGGCCATGGTCAATGGCCCGCTGGCGCCCTGACGTTTGCGATGATATGCGACTTGGCCTAAAGGGCCACTTAACGTTGGCAGCGCGAGGGCGAAGGCGATGGTAATGGCAACACTTGTTGTTGTTGTGGTTGTTGCCACTGGAGGGAAGAAAAGCGCGCTACTAATTAGCCATCATCAGCGGCAACAACTGCAGCCGAACACAACAGTTTTTCTATCAAATGTTTAAAGAAATGAAGAAAAAAAAAACACACACACACACAGACACAACCACAAACAAGACTGCAGGGTCTGCCCCTTCAACATTCACCTTTCATTTGGAAACCCATGGTAGATGCGGGCAGCGGACAGAGGGACAGAGGGACAGGCGGAATGCAGCGGCTGCGAAGCGTTAGTAACTAAATTAGCAGCGGCAGCCACAACAACGAATGTTGTTACGTTTTTTGGTTATCTTTGTTTTATTTTTTTTGTCGTTTTTTGTTTTTGGTTTTGTCTGTGTTTTCGGGCCTTGTTTCAGTTTTTGGTTGCAGCCACAAATTATTGAGTCAGCGAGTGTTTTCATTGTTGTTGCTGGTTGGTTGGTTGGTTGGTTGGTTGTTTAATTTCCAGTTGCAGTCGGACGCGCTAATACAGACATCTCGTTTGGTACTTTCGTACCGTCGAGGCAGAGCGCACTTTTAGATAAAAGGTTTTTCATGTCGTCTCCATTTCAAATTCATTCTCGGCTCGCCCGCCACCGCCACCGCCACAGCGACCATATAGTGAAGGGTGCCACAAGCATAGGTGCGGCAAGTGGCGGCGGGGCAAGTGGCCAATGGGCAGGCAAACAGACAACGGTAGTCTGTCTTGGTGAAAACTTTTAGTGGAAACCGTTCGACGTCAAATTATGCATGCAAGCGCATTTCAACTCTTTCCCATTCCCTCTCTCCCTCCATCTATCCATCCATCACTTACTCTTTCTCCTTTGCGGCTTAAAAGCCCACCAATTTATTAATGTTTGTCCAAAATTTAAGTGTCTGCTTCCATTTGCTGCTCCATAGCCATACCACCCTCCACTCTCCTCCTTCGTCGCCATCTCCATCCTCGTCTGTGATTTAAGTTGGCTAAAATGATTTTGTCCGTCATTAATTTCCCAACGTCAAAAGCGAGTTATTAGCGTGCGGGTTTACAACTGACTAGAAACACGTTTGTTGTTCTTGCTGCTGCTGCTGCTGTTGTTGTTGCTGTTGTTGTTGCTGTTGTTGTTGGCAGTTGCTGCTGCCGCTTGCTTGGCTGAACAGCGTCAGAATTGCTTGCGGCAGCGAGTGTCGCACTGCCTCGTCTTTGTCTACTGAAGAAGCTCTTCAAAGTGACAGCGACGGCCGCCGTTGATATGACAACAAATTAGACAGTTAATGTTAACAATCTTTATGATATTTACCTTTTTCAAAAATTGTTTACTTTTCGAAAGCCCCCTCCCGCCCCCCTTGCAGATCATGCGGGTGCTCTGTGAAATGTTTGTGGGGTTTAATTTCGTTGGAAAACGGTGAGAATTTGTTTGCAGTTGGAAAGTTGAGAGAATGAATTAACTTAATGCATAGTTGGGAATGAAAGGGAGCTGGAGATAAGCCGGTAAGTCACTTAAAGGCTAACAAACAAGAGTGGTTTCCGTTGCGAATGTATTTATATTTTAAAAACTTAAGCAATGTTTCAATAAGTAATTAAAAGGAGTGATTTATTTAAGTTGTAGAGCTGCCATAAAGACTACTTGGAAATATATTTGTACGCTGATCACTTTAGTATATGTATCAGCTTACTTATAAATACCCGTGTACGTGTTTCAACATTTAGATTTTAGTTTCTTATATTTGATTCCTAAAATGGTCTTCACCCTCGGGATGTAAGAGCCTCATTTTTCTTTCATTCATTCAACTTAGACTTGGCTTTGAATTAGGCATGCAATGTTAACTTCCGGCTTGTCTTTTAATGCATCGAGGAATGCAAAACGAAGCTGGTCACACTGCTTTTAGAATTTCCTTAATTTCCAATTTCAAACAAGTTTCTCGGAACTATTCAGCAACTATTTGGCGCTTTTAATTAAAAACAAATTAAAACTATTAAGAATTGCAACATTGCTAGATTTTTTTTAGAAATTACAATTTGCATTTTATTGATAATTTTCGTTGTCAATGGACTTTGGGAAAGTGTAAAGTGTAGTAAGTTTTGAAAAACTTTAATGACAGAACGCATGATTAAACAAATCCAATGCTTCCATATAATTAAAAAAAAAAAAAAAATAATTGAGTAAAGGTAGGAGGTCGAAGGTTTTCTTAGTTATAAGCCTCTTCAAAGTGTTGTTAGTGAGTCTCATCAATCAATTATAAAATCTTTAAGCAGGATCCAAGGATCCTCTTCATTAAAGCCAAAGAAAGGCAGCCTACTTTGTTTTTATTTTGAAGTAAGTTTTTAACAAATATGCACTCATTTATTAAATAAATTGTCTTTTTTCTCCAAATAGTCTTATAATTATCAATAAACCATAATCTCGTTTAAAATTTTATTTCGAAGCAGTAGAATTTAATCTTTAAAAAAAAGAGAGAATCACAACAATGTGGACTAATTTATGGCTCTTCAAAATATTGCGAAAATTGCCAACCAAATGCGACCTCATGCTGATCTTTTTCACGGGACTGAAAGTAAAACTTGTAAGAAAAAAATTGCAATCGATTATGCGAGCTGCCGAAATAAATGAACTCTTATCTGTGCCGCTGCTGTTGACACAACAATGCCCCTCAAAATTAATCTTATTCGGTCTACTAGTTTACAGCTTCCCATGCCCCCTCTACGATTAACTTGCAATTTTCGAGCAAAAACTCCTCGGGCCAACAACCATTTGCTTAGATTAACTCAAGAATGCCAATCGTTATTTCGTTTTTTCTCCAACTTTTTTTTTTGCAATACGTTTGCGCTTCTTTTGCAACTTTAAAGTGGAAAAGCGGCCTCGATCTGGCAGGCAAAATACAGGGCATCAATCATTTTTCTAAATGTCTGAAAACTGTACGTCGCTCCGAATAGCTTTAGTGTCACATGGCAGTGGACGAAGGGGGGGTGGTACCGAGGGGGGAGGGGGGCGACCCACAACACAACCTGTCAACAATACAAATGATGGGCGCGTCGAGGGGCGTGAGTCTGGGGGGCGGGGAAGGGGCACGACTGCAGCTAACTGTAATAGAGATAAATTCCCGTCATTTCTTTTATTTTTTTTTGTTGTTCACAGCTGCCTCTCTCCCTCTCTCCCTCAGTCTCTGTCTCTTTGATAAAAAACGACTGCCTCTTGGGGCGGGAGTGAAGCGTTGGACGAGGCGTAAAGATGTTGCGGGAGAAGGGAACCGAGAGCTGGGAGCTGAGAACTGGGACCCGGGCACAGTGGGCTGCTCAATCAGAGCAGCGCTGACAGTGTCATTTGCGCTGACGATGCTGTCGGCAACAACGGCGACCACTTTATTGGCTTTAATGACGTGACGCAAGGTGGCTCGTATCCTCTCCCCTCTCCCCTCCCTTCCCACTCCACTCAACCAGCACACGTAATCCCTCGTCGACAGTGGCGGCATCGGCAAGTGCGCCAAAGCGCCAATTTCGTGCCCGCTTTGAAAGCCAACAGCTGTTGGCCATCAGCCATCATCTCTGTATGTTTGTGTGTGTTTGTAAGTCGGACAGTGTCGGAGGAACGACGCGACTGGAACTGGGCGCATATAGCGGCATAGTGTCTGCTTTCATGGCGCGCTCCAAGCCTTGGCCATGACCATAAAGCCTCGATGGTGCCTTTTGAAATTCTGTGCCGCTACGTGCGATTATTATCATCAATTTTCTGCCGACTCTGTGAGTGATGATTGTGCCACAACAGTGTACAAGCGAGCGGAACCTTATCTTGTCTTGTTGTTGTTGTTGTTCTTTTAGTTGTTGCTGCTGCTGCTTTAGTTGTTGTTGTTGGCTGGCAGTCGGCAGTCGCCAGTCGATGTGGGTGGCTTTAATTTTCGATGCTTTCAAGTGTAACTGGAAGTTGGCTGTGGCTCTGGCTCTGCCCCTTTCTCCAACACCAGCCACGGGCTCATCCTCCTATTGTCTCTCTCGCTCTCACTCCTTCCTCTCCTTCCTCTCTCTCTCTCTCTGTCTCAGTCCGTTTAGCGTGCTAGCCCAGCCGACTCCTTGGCGCTGTGAGCTGAAGCCGAAAGCGTTAAAACGAACTCAAGTGGAAAACAATCTAATTTGCTAAAATTCCTTCCGTCCTTCCTGCTGCCTTACTTTGTTGTTGTTGTTTTTGTTGTTGCTATTCTGCTGTTGCCACTCTGTGCAACACACACACACACACACACTCACACACACATCACAATCATCATCATCTATATCTTAACCGTTGCGCCGTTTCTTGTATTGCCTGTTGTTTTTTCAACTCAATTAAAGTTGATGGCCATTTTGCTCATCGCCGACGTCAGCCTCAGCGTCTGCGTCAACGTCGACTTCGACGTCGCGCCTCTGCCCATATTGTTGCCAGGTTGGTGCTCATTGCTATTTTATTTGCTGGCCTGTTGTGTCGCTTGTTTATTGGCTTAAAAGGAGTTTCTCGGCTGCTTATATTTATTTGCTTATCATTTAATTGAAGCAATTCAAGTGGACTTTAGGCTCGCATCAAGCACTCTTCAAGTTTGTTCACAAATTTTGACTGCCAATTTGATTGCTGTTCGTAAATATAGTCGTATTGCGGTTTATGTTCGCAGCATCAAGTGCTAATTGGCAATGCCATAAATAAAATTCGCAAATAACACTCCACAATGGAGCGCAAATGTATTTATAATTTTGGTATGAGAGTCTTGAGAGTCGCTTGTTTCCATAAAAAAAAAAAAAAAAAACTCCAACCCGAACTTTAAGCAAAAATATTTAAATAATCAAACTTGAAAGTATAATATTCAGTAATAATGTTATAAAGATAGTAATACTTAATAACAATAATCAAAATAATAATTTTGAAAAGAAAAATTTATCTCTCCAATCAGTTCAGCAATTAGAGGTGAAATTTTGTAAAAGTATTGAAATAAAGTTTTGAAAGCAAAGGTCAAGCCAATTTCTTTATAGCTTAAGAGAAGAGAAAAATATGTTGATGAACATATAAATATAAATAACAAGTAAAAAAGCTAAAGTCGGGTGTCCCGACTTTGAAATACTCTGTACATATGTTTACAATAATTATAGAAAATAAAAAAAATTAAGAAAATAAAAAAAAAAATTTGATCGATTTTACCTCTCTCGGTATTCGAACTCACGTAAAGGGTGTATAATTGCACATTTACATAGCAATTGCGTCTGTGTGAGTGTATGTATGCCTATGCGCATCTATTCGTGTCTGTGTAAGCATTTTCACAGTCAACCAAACAGCAACATCAACAACAGCCGCGGGCAGCGCTTGAGCAGCGCTGCAGCAGCGCTGCATCAGCAAATATATTTATGGCTATAACTTCTTGTTAAATCGGTCTATCATAATGAAATTTGGCATACGGACACATAATAACTAACTGGGGGTATTTCCAAAATTTTAGTTCGAAATTCCAAGAATTACGGGAGTTACGATTTGCGGGGTAGAGGGGGGAGGGAGGGGAATTCCAAAATATACATTTTCTGCGTATTCACATAAGGCATCTGGGACTAAAATTTGGTGTTCCTAGGTCTTATAGTCTCCGAGATATAGGCGATTATACGAATGGAAAATCGGGAAAACCCCCATAGGGGGGAAGTGGGGGGGAAAATCAAAAAAATAAAACAAACTCGTATAGAATACACACATAACGCATCTTCGTGCAAAATTTGGTGTCTCTATCTCTTATAGTCTCTGAGATCCAGGTGTTCATACGGACGGACAGACGGACAGACGGACAGACAGACAGACAGGGCTAGATCGACTCGTCTCGTCATGCTGATCAAGAATATATATACTTTGTGGGGTCTGCCACGCCTCCTTCTGCCTGTTACATTTTTCAGCTCCCGCAAACCTAATATACTCTTGTACATTTCATGTACAGAGTATAAAAATTGCTATAAAATATTTCACATGCTATGAAATATTATTTGCACTCATTTGCAGGCAAACAACTATAAATCTAAAAAAATGTAATATTTCCGAATTAGTAAAACGAAACCGAAAAGAGTTAATTAATCGTTCTTTAATCTATTTATTAAATAAATAATTAATCGTTTATCCTTTTGTGTTCATTAGAGTACCCTCTAGCCGTAGGTGGACAAGGTCTAGACCTGCAAGTCTAAATGGCAATTGATAATCAATTAATAAGCAGATATGTGGAATATGTGCGGGAATTATTCAACATTATAGGACCGGTAAAAGATTCAATAAATTAAAAGTATGAGCAGATTATAACTTTTGCAGTAGCTCGAAGTAGACGTATTCCTAATTCCCCAATTTATTTTATTTAAATAATACTGACATGAGTTATCAACTATAATTTCAATTAGTAATTATTAAGTTAAGTAGAAGCTTTGCTTTAACTGTTCCAATGTGTTTACTTAAGGTCTAGAAAATAAACATGCACATTTTGTAAAAATTCCAAATATTCAAGTATTGAACATAAACGGAAAAATTAAATCAAAATTAATAATTTAATTATCATTTACCCATTTAAAGAAAATTTTAAGCAAAGTATTAGTATTGGGCGAAGAAATTTTCACACTTTCCTTCACATTGATTGCTAAGCAAGTGAAGAAATATTTGCAAAAGAAATGCTGTTGCCAAAGATTCTTTTTGTAAAATACAAGAAATTGTTTTTGCTTAAACACCTTCGGGCACATACTTGTACATTTAAAGAAATATATACGAGTACTCGTATTGTCACATTTGATTACGACTGTTTTTCTCAATCAATTTTGTCAGACTTTTTTATGAGTTGCTCATCATTTTGTTCCATTTGTTTATATTGAATATTTCTTGATGCTCTATCTCTCGTCTGTGTGCCCAACTTGTTTATACGTTCTTATGCTTGGGTATACTTGTAAGTATGTGTACATATATATATATATTTGACCTTTTGTTTTGCCATCAGTGTAGAGCTGAGTGAGGAACATCCATTCACAAGCATTAAGTCATTTCATTGTCTTGAATATGGCCAAGTAGCCAAAGCCAAAGTCTGAGTTCGAGTTCGAGTTCGAGTCGGCCTTCTAGCCACACAAACTACTGACACGATGACATGCGCCATCACAGCCGTATCCGTATCCGTGTCCGTGTCCGCCCCCCAACTCCCCATGCTCGGTCTATGGTATGTTATTATCACTTTTTGCGAGAAAACAAAATAGCAAAGAACATCACCAACAAATATATATATATATAGAGAGAACACATGGCATACTACTTGTATATATACAAGTATTGTAGATATAACATATATAGTGTAGTATGAGTGAGTGAGTATGTATTTGGCCATTAATGTCGGGCAAAATGTTTTGCTTGCGATTGGAAATTGTTTGCCTTGTCTACCAGACTGGCTGACTGTGACATTGTGGTCCGTCCGTATGGCAGATCGGAGCAACGCCTGCGTCCAGTTGCGAATTTATGCGAAAATGACTTCACAGCCCGTTGATAAATGAGTTCTTTGCATGTTCCATAACTTATCCGCACAAACACGCACACACACACATTCATTTAATATTCATAAATTTTAAGCTGGCCTAGCTGGAGAAAAAACAAATAAATATAAATTCTCATAGTGTGTACAGTTTTTGGGCTTAGCCCACACACGCAGCCAGGATAAGGCGCTGGGGGGATTGTAGGCAAGAAAACTAATTTCGAGCATTTTTAATGGTCTTACACACACACTCACACACACTAGCAAGAACAATAACAAGACTAGCAGCAGCACATATTTTTGTTTTTGCCGCAGTTCCTCCCCCTCGGGCCAACCGCTTCCTTTTCTGCCCACGCCCCACATGCTGCTAATTGTTTTATGTGCCAAGATTTGTGTCTTTGTCGCTTGTTTGCCTCCGCCGCCCTAAACATGTTTGACTCCGGCCTGAAAGCGTGCCACGCCCACATCTCCTCTCTTACCTACCGGCCTACAAACGAACAGTCAAGCACAAGCCAAGTCAAATAGAAGTCATTGTTGCTGGCAGAGTGTGGGCTGGGGGGGGAAAGGGCGTTTCTTTGGGATATAAAGGAAGTACTTGCTTGTTTTCACTTGCTTTTCGATTATCCTCCGTCAGTTCCCTCTTGCCCCCACCCCACCAACCTCCCCGCAAGCTCACTAACAACATTGAATGAATTCATTTTATGTTTCCTCTTCCTGGTACTGGTACTGCGGCGGCTGCTGCTGCTGCACATGCCTGTATCTCGTGGATACACGGACTCACCTATCGTAGCTGCTTGTCCGTCGCTGCTTACTTACGCCTACATATTGATTTTTGTATTTATTTTATTTTCACATTTTTCGTTTGCCTTGCCTTGGCTGCTTTTCATTATTTCTCTCCCTCTTCCCTCTTCTCCTCTCCTCATCATGATTTCTATTGGCAAGCTCAATAGTCGCTTCTCTAACCCGCCGATCCCCTCCACTAGCTCCACTATCTCTGCTCAGGCCCAGGTGCCTGCAGGCAGCACTTCTTTTATGTGTAGCTTCAATATTAATGCACCTTAAGAAATCGGACTATAGTGCGGGGACTCACAATAGGAACACAACTAGAATTGCAACTAAATATCATTTTTTGAAGTGGGAGCTAAATGCAATTTTACAGATTTTCAAGCAAAATATAATGACAGTTTGGGTCTGGATTTTTTCTTCTAAGTTCTTCTTAAATTGTTAAAGAACAGCAATCTTTTCTTAAAACTTATTTCCATCACCTACATCTCAAATAATAACTGCAAAGCCTGCCTCTTGGGAATGTTCTTAAAATAGAGTGTCGAACCAGTGGAGCTCGTCTACTACATTTATAAAGGGCATGAAATTAAATCATACTATAGACACTATAATATATTAACTAGACATTGAATAATGACATTCATCTAAAATTGTGCTCCACAATTAGAAAAAAATGCATTGATGATACTTTTGTCCAAAACAATTTATTTAAAGATCTTCAATATAAGTGGCTAATATTCCGGAAAGAATCGTTCCTCTAAACTAATTCAATGTTGATGCTGTAATTATCAGAATCCTTTTGTAAGAAAGTAAAGTTTCTATATTTGAGCTCAAGACATTTTTAAATTTTTGGGAATCAATCCGGAATTTGTTCGTTATAAGTATTTTTTATATATCTTAAGCATCTCCAGATGGCATGAATTCCAATCTTGAGAGTAGAATCTTCTCAGCTTTCTATAAACTTTCCTACTCTACTATGTATCAATAAATTATCCCTAAGTAGTTTCACTTCATCTTCAAAAAAGTGTATCCACATTTTTCTCAGTGTATGTATATGCTTGTAAGTGTAATGTGTATATGCTTCTAACTTTTCCTGCTTGCCAGCTATTGTGCAAGAAAAATGATTGCCAGAAAGATGCCTGAGCAAAAGGTGTGCTGCTGCCCATTCCCCATGCCCCGTGCCACAACCTCTTACTCCCTGCGACCTACTCCCTGCCCTCCGTCCGCTGTCCCGGATGGTCGCTGTGTGTGTGTGTGTGTGTGGCCGGCGGCACTTGCAGCCAAGCAGTCGAGCGCTGTGGCAAATCTATCAACTGCCTTCCCGCTCCGTTCGCATCCTAAAACATGCATTACTCATCCCAGCTCCCCAGCAACAACAACAAACGAGGATAAATTCTGGAACTGTCGCTCCTTTATTAAATTGCGCAGGTTGCGAGGAGCGCGTCATGCATAAAAGTCAAGCTTAAGCAAATTTTCTCTCTGAGGAAATTGTGTTAAGGACTTGAAAGGGCGCCAGCCTTTAAAATAAAGTTCAGTCTAACGTTGTTAGGTGTCATAAATATATAAGCGTGAATATTATCTTGGGTCATTTTTTATGACCTCAAATTGAATTTGAACTATCTCTCGCACATATAATACTTGTATGTATATATATCGCACAAGTGCCTCCAACCTCGCCAGCTATTTCAAGTGGTTATTTCTCATAATGCTTACAAAATGCATTACAAATTTCTCCAAACGCGCTCGTCGTTGTATTCTTAATGGCTTTTGTAAAGCAAATATGAAATATATTCAAGAACCTTTCAAGTGTGTGTGTGTGTGTGTGTGTGTGAGACCCTCACATCATCTGACATCCTTCTTCACTCATCAAAGGCGCGAACAACAAAGAAGGCGCGAAGCAACGAGCGAAGCATTTGTATGTAACTCGATCGGCCCCCAACTACTATACAGTTTCTCGATACGTACACCCCGATGCTTCAGTCTTGAGCATTTGAGCTCTGGCTGGAGCATTAATGTCTTATTGACAGCCAAGGATTAGAATGAAGCCAAGTGTCGGTCTGCTGATGTGTGCCAGAGAGTGTGGATTGTGTGTGTTTGAAAAGGGATTATAAAGCGATTTGTTTGTCGAAAAATTATGAATCTGGGAACAGGCAGCACCAGCAGCTCGCACACGCTGTTGCAACGTGTGTGTGGCAGCAAAAAATATTGATATGTGTGCGTGTGTGTGGCAATCTTGTTCAAAGTAAACTTTTGAATGTGCAGCAAGCCAGACAGTTGGGTATTGTTGCATACTATTCTGAACAGGGCTTAATGGTATTTTTTTCATGAGAACCTAAATTCGAATCTAAACAGTGGAACCGAATCAGCCACCAGTTGATTTTGGGCTGAGAGGCTTACTGTTTCCTGTAAAATATGTTCAGTTCAATAGCTTTAAATGCTGTTGGTTAAGCGTTACAATTATCCAAAAGTTTAACAATGCTTATGGTAAAGGACAGTGTCGAACTATTTTAAACAATTTTCTTTCAACTTTAAACTAAGCTAGACACAGAATAAGAGGTGTGAGAACATTTTTTTTTTTCAAAAAAGCTTGCGTTTATTATGTTTTTTAATTTTTCTCAAAAAATCAGTTAGTTTTCAAAATCGAAAGCGTTTAGTTAATTAATTGAGTGAATTAGGTGTGTCTAACACAATTTGTTAAAAATATTGAAATTGAATTGAAAAAAGATGAAAGCTTCAACGAGTCAATTAAAGGAAGAAATATTCAAATTACTAAACAACTGAGTCCGTATGGTATACAAAGAAATGTAGGGCAGTGTGGATGTGCTTGATAGACGACTTATTACTAAAAGGAATGAAAACTTAGTACCACATTAATTTAGAGTGCCAGTCATAAATTGTTGCTTACATCGTACAAGTATATATTTCAATATTAATATTGGTTTAAAGGTGTTAGAAAGGCATATTCTAAAATGTTAGATGATAGAAAATATGATCAATAGTCTAGACTTAGAAACAGATTTAATAAATCCATCATATACCAAATAAACTATTGAGAATCTCATAACTACACATTTTTAAAAAGATAGTAAATGTTCATCGTTTTCAACAATCTCATCTTCATTTTATTTGATATATAAAATTGTTACGTCCCATTATTTATTATACTGTTTACCAAACTGCCATTAACTTGAATAGTAATTTTCTTTAAGAAGTCAAATGAAAGTGAAATGTTTGGGTTTTGGATTATCTAATCTATGCAATAGCAACATACAATTCCCAGTTGTTTTCTTTATATCTGTATCACAATTTCATAACTCTATTTCATTAAAAAAAAAAAAAACTCAGGGCTAGTGTTTGAAAAATTTCAAACTAAAGCCGCTTAATCTAATCACAATTTAAAGTCTCATAAGTCGCTGATCAATGTGAGGTTCGGTGATCACGGCCTCATGGTTTGGGCGAGACTTGTTGTGACCTCCTTGTTTCATTAAAGCAAAGATGATACACATTATGCATAATAATGAAATCGATCGAGCGATTCGATGCGACAACATAAATAAAAAATCGGCATCTTTATTCAAACACACAAAAATTTCACATTCGAACATCATTTTGGATTTGAATTGGCAATAAAACTTTAAGTTTATCAGCTGTTGAATGCCGAAATGGGTCGTCGGCGGCAACATTGCTTTTCGATCTCGATTTTGTGGCGACTCTTTGGCTTAGCGACGTGCGTGCTTTCGTGCGTGATCGTGAAAGACCAAAAAAAAAAGCCACGAGTTTTACAGAATCAGGAAAATTTGTCCATTGACACTGCAATGTATAAAAGGTTTTAAAATATTTAAAAATAGAAACATCCCAAATGAAAAAATAAATAATCAACTGATAAATAAGTTAGTAACATTTATGTTTTATTATATTTTTATATACATTTATAGAAAATTCTATTGATGTGTACGTTTTTTAATAATTATTCAGACAAATTATTCTTAATACACATTCTTAATCCTAGCAATGATGTATAAGTAAGCCAACATTTAAAAGAACTGAACTGAAATACTATATTTTTCCGGCATGGAAAATGAATATTTCATTTCAATGAAAATACTGTAAGCCGGAATTTAAAAGGATATAAAAGAGACAGATATTTTCTCTAGATATACTACCGGAAAACGTTACAGAAAGTTCAAAAACATTTCGTGAGTGTTCGTGATGGTGATGACATTCCTTTAATCCCGCACACAGCTCTAATTGGGGGTCTCTCTCAAGTGGTGCGCATTTTCCGGCTGCTACAACTTGTTATACAACTCTATTAGTTTTCATCAGGCTGCTCGCATACAAATCAACTAATTTCCTACTTCGAGCAACGACTGAGCGCTCGGTCCGAATTTCGGGCCTCATAATTTATGTAAATCTGCGGAGAGCTGGCATTTTTATCTAGTACTCGCTGTTATTTGAATAAAATTTCAATTTTCTTGCATTCTTGTTTGTCTTTTGCTTTTGCTTGAACTCCTATTACTATTATTATTATTATTATTGTTGTTGTTGGTATTTTCGTTGCTGCCTTTTCTCTTTTACGACGTTCTGCTATACTATCTGACTGTCGGTCTGGCTGTATACATGGTATGTCTACTATCCAATTGTCTGACTCTGGCCGAGTAGTTGGCCCGTCCTAGTGTGTGGGACAATGCCATTATATTCCTGCTACAGTAAACTCAATTACTTTGGCGTAAATGGTTTGCCATTACCTACCACACTTGTGTCAGGACAAGAACTCTGGCTTGGACAAGGAAATGCACATAGACGTGGACAGGCAGCGACACTTTTGCTTTTAGCCCAGTCATGGACCTGCCAGTCCGGGAGCCTGCGAGCCTGTTAGCTCCCTCCTTCATTGCTTGCCATTATCAGTGCAAATTATGCCATCTCGTCTGTGGAGGCCCGCCCCCCAATGACGCCAGACGACTATTGTCCTTGGTGGCGGCTCCCTGAATGGCTCCTTGCCTGCCTGCCTGACTGCCTCCTGCTGCCCGTACAGATTCAGATTCAGTTTGTCGCCCACTGGTTCGTTGCTGTACGTGGGCGGACAGGACATTTGGACAAAAATTCCAGACACGTTCTCTGCTATACTCGTACATTTTTCGAGGCATGAATATCCTTGCTCATGATTTAAAA
Organism: Scaptodrosophila lebanonensis; assembly: GCF_003285725.1. Lineage (NCBI taxonomy): Eukaryota > Metazoa > Arthropoda > Insecta > Diptera > Drosophilidae > Scaptodrosophila > Scaptodrosophila lebanonensis. Next base: position 10,012,286 of record NW_022060742.1, on the reverse strand, counting down.
TTGCAGCAAATGAGTGTAAGCGAATACAAAGGACCTGCACAATACACAATATGATTGCCTCTCCCCACAAGTGTGTGAGTGAATGATGACTGATGGGCGTTTGTGTTCAAGTATTCCCGGTCGGAATATGATATTTATGGCAAAATATTCCTTCGACGAATAATGGACATTGAATTATTAAAACTTAAGCTGCGGCTAAGCCGGTAGTGTGTGCGTATTTTGAAGATAATTAATTGACATCAATTACAGTGTATACTGCTCTTTAATGCACTGAATGCTTTGATTTTTACATTTTGAAGAACGAATATATGAGTAAACGCATTTTATTATTATTATGGATTCCTCTATCAGTATTATTTTAAAAGAAATTAAAGAATTACAAGAGCTATTCAAATACAATATTTCAATATTTTTCAAAAAAGGAAAGACAATGTTTTAAGAGTACACTCTTTCATACAATTAATGGCTTTAAACCAGATCAAAAGATGTTGCAAATTAAGATTTTTATGATTTGTTAGGAAACAGAATACATACTATATATTCAATCCATCGCTTATAGAACACGTTTATAAAAGACACGTAACTTAAAAGCGAAAGTATTCAAAATGTCTAGAAAAGCAGCTGAATAAAGCTTTAAATTCTATTTCAAAGTTTAAACATATATAAGGATAAACGTTTTTGAAAAATTTTAGTTTTTGAAATAAAATAAATATTTTATAATGTTCAATCAAAAACTGAAATTGCAGAAAGCTAAAAGTCTAAAGGAATGCATGTATATATCTACATATAAGAGATATTTGGTTGCCTGCTATCTGGGAATTTTGTGTTGCTGTTGAAAAGAGTTACCTTTGATATTTTCAATTAAATAATATACATTTTTTTTTAAAATATAAATGTGTTTTTTTTTTTCATTTTCTTTCGCAATAATTGCTTTATTGTGTATAAATGACAATTGTTGAAGCTCTACAATTCTCACAATTTATTTCTAGCGTTAGAAAACAGTCTTTAAAGCTGCTCGATACAGATGAAGAAACACTTTCAAGGTTCGGCTTAGCCGATTTAATTGACTGATTGACTAATTGATTGATGGCAACAAGCCCCGGCACACTTGAGCTGACATCAAATTCAATTAAAATGCATATGGTTGATTGGGGAATGCAAGTCACAGCCACAATTTAATATATTATTTCAGGCATATGTTGAATTAAACTTTGATAAGAGCCTTCCACAGTTACAAGCACAACTCCCGATGGGCATTCATTTTCACATTTTTGGCAATTACCACTCATTGGAGCACATTTGCGAGGGCGAGCACATTTCGTGTTCGGTTAAAAAGTTGCAGCGGCGCTCATAATAAACATTTTCGGGAAATGTTTATGCTGTTAGCCATGTTAGCATAGTTATGAACACAACTAGTATTGTTTCTGTGTGTGTGTGTGTGTGTGTATGGTTGTGTGTGGGTGGTTGTTTGGGAGGCAGGAAGTGTGTTTGGCTTCATTTCATATTAAATTTCGATATGGCGAGCGGTTGTGTTCGTGTTCGTGTGTGTATTTACATTTTGTGCGCTCCACAAGGCAAACAAAAATGCGAGCAATATGCGGAATGTAAACGAAAATAATGTTCAACATTCGCACTAATTAAAAATGTGAGTGGTTGGTGGGGCGCTTGTGTGGGTGGTGTGCGAGTCTGTGAATCTGCGATTGTGTGAATGTGTGGGTGGTGATGTGCATGCGTGCGTGAGCAAACACAAAAAACTAATTTTATATACATACATATGTATATATAAATACAAATATTTAAACGCGTGACGTTCCGCCATTGTACGACATGTGTAATTGCTTTTGCTGTCATTGTTGTTGCTGTTTTTGTTGTTGTTGTTGTTTTTGCCATTGTACAGTTATAGCTGCTACATTGTTTGATGATGCATGCCAGTGGGTGGGCGTTGAGCTCACGCAGCACGACGCAACACACGAATATTCGATTGAAAGGCACTTGAGGTTTGCAAGAAGAGAAAAAAAAACGACGCAGAGGCAGGCCTTTGCAGAATGAACCGCCCACACATTTAGCCACAGCTGGTAACTGACAACAACAACAACACCAACAACAATAACGGACAGCCAAACAGACAGATGGACAGATAGCTGTCGCTGTTGCTGCTGCCGCCACTACTGTTGCTGACGAACGAACACGTTTTTGTCTTCAAAGCCATCAAAAGCAAATCAAACACAACTCACGTGACTCCACAATTTATTTAAAGGCAAGCACAAGCAGCGAAATAAATTTATTAATAGCACAAGCCACACACACACACACACACATACAAGAGACATAAAAAATGCAAAGCGAGAAAGAAGAATTACCGCCACCCACAGATAACACACACAAAAAAAGGTAGCCCAAGCACTCCTACTCCCCTCTCTCCACTCGCTACTCTCCACTCTGCTCCCGGTTAGATGCTTCATTCATTCCTTCATTCATTCGCGCTACTCGAACAAAAAGATGCGCATTCGAGAGCCTGAGAGGGAGAGAGAGAGAGCGTACGCGAACACTCTTTGGCAGCGACGTCAATTTATGCGCATCACGTTTTCCCATTTTCGAGAATGACTAAATATCGTTTACTCCGCGCTCTCTGCCACGTCTCTCTGCGCCGCTCCGCTCCGCCCCCGGCTATCAACTCACTTTTTGCATGCAAGTTTCGCCTGCAGTCGTTGTTGTTATTGTTGTTGTGCTTGCTGCTTGCTGCTGCTGCTGCTGCTTTTGTTGTTGTATGAGTAGTTTAAGCCATTGGCGAAAAATATTATTATTATCTAACTGTTAGGCCACATTAAAAACTTTCTATCTGTGCAGTCACACACCAATACACACTCAAACAGTCTTGAAACTGCATATGCATAAAGGTATGTGAGGAGTTTGATGGAGAGGGGGGTAGGGGGGGTGGAAGGAAGTTGGAACTCAGCTACGGGTGCTGTTCGCGTGGCAAGTGCATCTCGGCAGTAGGGCACGCAATTTGGCTTCAACGGTAGTTTATTCGGTGGCACGTTGTCGGCCATTTCAAGACCTCACCTGAAGTTTGTTGCAACTTGCAGCCAGCGCTGACATCGCCGCCCGGACTGCTGCTAATGCCAGAAACGTGCCAAGAGCCTGCGGCTTATGCCATCCACCATCCACCATCCGCCATCCGCCACCACCTCCCCCACCACTCATCACATTAACTCATCGTTGGCAATTGGCACATGACTAAACAGTGGCGGCCATTTAAATGAGAACGATAGGTCCTGTATAGTCCATTGGAAAAATTCAAACATTTTATTTGAAAATTAAAAAATACTTTATACTTGTGTATGCAAGAGATTTTACGAATATATGCTGGAAAGTGCGATTTAATATGGAGTATGGAGTATGAAAAGTTGAAAATGTTAATTACTGCATCTTAATATCATATCTTTTAAGTCGTTATTCCTTATTTAATCAAAAAGTTATAAGCATAAAATGATCATACATTGTTTATTCAAAATTTGTTTCGCTCTTATGACTCCGTAATCCGACCACAAAAAAACTAGGATTGTGAATTTTACAAAAGTATTATATATAGATAGACCCAAAAAAAAAATTAAGTTGAAGGTAAATTAACTATGTTTAAACATTTCGACAATTTTGAGGGGTTATAGGGTTAGGAAGCCCACACTTTCCTATCGTAAGTATCAGTAATACCAAATCATGTTTTGAATCTAATAACGTCATACGATAGCTTTTAAAATATATTGCTTGAACTAAAAGCCTGTCTGCGTGTAGAAATGCAAATAAAAGATTGGCTAGCTTTAAAACTGTAAAGCGCGAGGTCCCTTGACCTTGAGTATTAACATAAAATGTGTCGTAGAGGGTGTTACCAACCTGAATCCCAAACAATTGCACCTCATTTTTAAATTTTAGTCTGAATTGATTTATGTGTTCTTAATGACGGAAGGCCGAATGACGGCATCGCAAGGATTACAGGAATATGTCGAAATAAAAAAATATATTTACAAACAAATTAACATGTACAGGTGCATGCTCATTTTACAAGTTTTGATCAAAATTTCTTAAAGAAATATTTTATTGTTGAATTCATACTGGTTTAAATTGAAGAAACTGAAAATTTAGTCTTAATGACAACATTGGATAGAAAATATTTGGCAGTCTTATCGTGGTTTTATGTGCAATCTTCTTGAATTTAGAAGCTTCCATTTTCTTTTTTAAGAAGCAATTAAATAGGTAGCTTCAGTTCAGCCAAACACATAATACTCTTCCATTTACAAGCTTTTATAAACATTACGAACATAGAATTGTAAATATATTTTCTTTTTGTCATTGACAAAAATAGCGTACAATTGAATGTCACAATCCGTCACAGTGAAAATTCAAATTCGAACTACCTGTTTTTTGAAATATGTAGAATCTCCACATTCGACCTTCTTCATCTTCCATTGCCAAAAATACGCCTGACAAATAGCTTGCCATTCGATTGATTAGTTTAGGAAGTGTGGCATTTTTCAAAAATGTTTTGGTGTCGACGCGGCCTTTGATGTAAGACATTTATTTGCATATCTTGATGCATGCAATCTGCTTAACCTGCTGCTTACTACGGGTCTATACAAGTATAAATTTAATTTCCGTTCCCAGTTTGTCAAGCACCGCTTGCGGGTCCCCTTTTCGGCTAAGCCACTGCCCATGGTCGGAGTGTTGAATAAATGCCGCAGTTGGCGCTTGCAAATTGGCGTTAATTTATCATGATTATTGTTTCACAACGTTCTGCGAATTGAGTTTGTTTGGCGAAGTGCAGCACAGCACCGCACAGAGAGTCCTGCCTCTTACCCACCATACCATTCCGCCAACCCGACTGGTCTATGAGTTAAGACTGGGCTGATGGCAGTGCTTCGACATTTATTAGAAAGCACACTGAAGCGCAGTAACTGTAACTAAAGCTGACTTCCAGACTGATATCAAACTGTCAAGCTGTCAATTCGCATTAGCAACGTTCGAAGTGCGATGTAGAAGTAGTTGTTGGAGCTCGATATGGCTACCGAACGTAAAGAACCCCAAAATGTCTGAAATGCTACTCAAAAATTCAATTTCCAGCTGAAGAGATACAACAACAGTTGCAGGGAAACAGCAACAATGAAACGGTTTCTATGAGATACGGATACGTTGGGCCACTAGGCGGGAGGGGAAAACAAATTGGAAATACGAGTAGGTATGAATCAGTCATTGAAAAACGATTGCTGATGTGGATTTGGCATGTGATACGTGGCTAGGTATGGGGCTGGAAGGGGCAAAAAGAGGGATTAGAAGAAAAAAGAGAAGAGACGAGATAGCACGGATTGTTAGTTGTTGGCACACGTGCCAATTTTTAATAAAGCTGCGAAATGAAACGAGTTTCCTTAACAGTTGAAATGAAAAATGGTCAGAGCTTTGTGACAGCGCAATTAGGCAAGGACTCCCCAACTTTAAGGGACAAATGAAATATAGAATCAGTCGTCTAACTCCCCCCACTCTCTCTCTCTCTCTTTCCTCTCTTACAGCAAATTGACGCCGAAGCTGTGGAGCTGGCGCAGTCCCAGGAAAAATGCGCACGGAGCTGCAGTAGGCACAGCACAGAGACGAAGATAACCAGCAGCAGGAGCGGCAGCAGTAAACGAAGCGAGAACTGAGAACGTTAGTCTGTGCCCGGCAAAGGATTGCCGCACACACACAGACAAGTGCGCGAACAAGCCCCAAACCCTAGCTACTAGCTACCAGCTACCCCATCTCTCCCCTCTCCCCCCCAACAGACTCAGAGACAAAATGCCATCAATTGCCAGCACAGCGACAGCTGCAGTGGCCAACTTGACTGCTTCGCTCCTCAGTCCGCTGCACACGCGACTGCAGGCGGCCGCAAGGACGACCCTGGAGCTCACCAACTTCCTGCCCACAGATAACATAGCAGCAGCAGCATCGGCGGCCGAGACTTACGCGACTGCTAACGATGCACGGCTAAGCTATGTTGTAAATCAAGCAGTCGATTTCGACTCAAGCGCCCCATCCACTGCTACTGCCACTGCCTCCGCATCTGCATCTGCATCTTCATCCGGATCCGGATCTGCATCCACATCCGGCTTCCCCACATTCAGTCCACCCCGCATCGAGAGTTTGGTTGCCAGCTCGGCGGAAGATTTGAGCAGCTTTCGCGATGTGACATTCGACATCTTTGACGATGCCGACGATTTGTATGGCTCGCCATTGGCCTTTGATGCCAGCGAGCATGGCCTGTGGAATGGACGATTTGTGCCACCGCCCCCACGACCGCCCTTCTTTGTCGACGAGCCGGTCCTGACCGATGGCCTAACGACATGTGATTTATGCTCCTGGGCCATGCCCACCAAGAGCACATTCATATTCGAGGGCACGATAGGTAAGTGGAAAACAACACTGTAAAGCTCTTAAGGCAAACACTTGAAATGCAGGGAAATACATAACCAATCTGCAAGAGTTTTTCTCGACCAACTTCCAAAAACATGCAAGCCCTGTGCTTAGGAGAAATAAAACACAAACTTGCCTTGCTTAAAGTTTTAAATACTATTTACTTCAAGCTCTAATGCTATTTGAGATAAATGCGTTCATACAGACGGACAGACTTACTGATAAGAAATACATATATTTTTCTCAAGCAAACGAATTGAGCTAGTATTTGCTTTTATAGAAGGGATCCACAGTACCCCTCAAGTATGATTTTATTTTTTTAATATTAATAATATTGGTTTATGTAAAGAAGAGCTGATGATAATAAATAGGGTAGTCCCAAACAGAAGCTCTAACAATACATAAAGCTATTTTGTTATAACTCACTCTTATCCCTTTCCCCATATCCGACACAATGGGCAATGTCCTACGACCTGTACCGAGAATAAGCTTGGCTCAAAGCTCTGGTTAATCGAAAATAGATACAGATCTCTATCTATGCTTCCTCATTCATGGATCCTTAAAATTCACGAGCTCTGGCTAATCGAAAATAGATACAAATCACTATCCCCCTCTCCCAATTTAACATAGAACCCTAATCCCAAATCCGATCCCAAATCCCAGATAGTGAACATTTTTCACATTGCTTCATTTTATGAAAAAATAAAAAACGAACAAATTGGTTCCTAAATAACTTAGTTTAACGAATAAATGCGACTACTATTCTTCGACTATTACTGTAATAAATCCTTTCCCTCCATCTCGCTCTAATCCCATTACAGAAAAAGCCACTGAGCTGGGCTGGCCACTAACGCTGATCATTGTTTCCGTGCTGTCAGCGCTGTTCGGAGCAATCATAATGATTGCTGTCGTGCGTTGCCGGCGCAAAAAGTCGTCGAATAATCGCAATGGTGAGTACGAACAACAATCAACTAAACACACTAACACACACACACACACATACACGCGTAGACTAACGGACTGATGGACATACAGTCTCGCATTTGTGCAACTTGACATTCTATATATCTTCTTCTTTCCCCCCCCCCCACCGTTCCATTCTATAATGCAGACACGCATGTACAGTGGTGGTCACGCAACAAACGCCCCCATGGCAGCAGTCTGGGCGTTGCAGGCAGCGGTGTTGGTGGCGGCATTGCGGGAAATAGCGGCCACCACAACAACAACAATCATCTGAGACGCAGCAACATTTATACCGCACATCCTGCGGACAGCATACGCGGCCTGCCACAGCCCACGCTCTCGGCCTCATCCTCGCTGACGGCCATGTCCACAATGATGGCTACGGCGCCGCCGGCGCCCACAATCGTAGCTGCTGCTGCAGCTGGAGCTGCAACAGTCGGCACAACGCCCAGCCAACAACAACAGCAGCAGCAACAACAACAACAGCAGCCACAACAACAGCCACAATACTTCCATCCATATCAACACCATCATCATCATCAGCATCCAGTCCAGCAGCAACAACAACAGCCGCAGCGACCGTCGCTCTACCCGCATGACTGCAACGATGCCTACGAGGAAGAGGAGCACGAGTATCATCAGCCCCAAGAGCTTCAACTGCAACTGCAGCTGCAGCTGCAACATCAACGACAGCACAGCAGCTCCATGTCCTCGGTCACCTCGTCGCCATCGCTGATGCTTAACAGCCATCACCATCATCATCACCACCAGCAGCCCATGTTGCCACCGCCGCCGCCGCCACCAGTGCAGCCAAGCTCCAGCGATAGCTGCCATTGGCCCCAGCCCACCACCATGGTGGTAGCCAGCTGAGTGCGGGCCCATCCTGACGGTCGTGCCGGTGACGATGGAGCGACAATGACGTCAGCAGCCGATACCTACGCTTGGACGCGACGACGCTCGAAGAGCGTACAAAGCTTGAGCAGCCACTGGATCTGGCAATGAGAGTCCCCCGACTATGCTCCTGCTTAGCATGCAGCGCACAAGTTCTGGCGCAGATCATAAAAAGGATTACATGTAACAATTTTGTGAAGTTTATTTTGCCGGCGACTCAGTCTATAAATGTCGCCAATAGACTTGCCACAGCAACAGCAACAACAGCAACAACAACAGCAGCAACAACAACAGCAATTGGGGAGCAAAACCCAAAACGAATTTAGTGTCACTTCCGTGCGCCGGTTGCCACAAAATGGGCAAACTATCGAAGCAGCCAAGAACCGAAAAAGCTAACGAAAAGCTCACCAACCGGCCCGAGGGGGTCTACGGGGGTAGACTGTTTCGGGTTATGTGGCAGTGCTGGCTCTGGCTCTTAACATGCTGTGCACGTTTTATCCTTTATTGCCGTTTGGCATTAGTACAGGGATTTTGTCAGATTAAAGCAAATAAAGGGCGTGCTTTTTGTTTCAGCCACTGATGATGCCCACGTTTAAGTCATTGCCATTGTATTTGTTGCTGCCACTACTGATGCTGCTGCTGCTGTTGCTGCTATTGTTGTTGTTGTTCGAGTGTTTTTCGTATAAATAGAAAATTTTTGGTTTAACCCGTTAGGACCCACCCATTTATTTGTACATGTAAACATGTGTGTAGACATCATGACTATGCTGTGGGCTGTGGGCCTTTTTGTCCCGCATGTTGTCGACTGCAAGTGGCAGTCGAAACTTTGTGGCTTTTCACATCATTCCTCTTGTTTTATAATTACAAAAGCAAATAGTTTAGATATCCACAACAAACAAAAACTATAAAGAGAATTGTACATACAAATGCCAGACAATGGTTTTGGCTCAGTTCCGTTCCAACTCTTTAGGTAGGCTCAATTAACGTGCTCGTAACGTACCCAAATGATTAAATTTAAATATAATTTATACGCTCCCAATTAACCGCCTGGCGAAATTTTCTGGTACCGAAAATATTGAAAAAAGAGTTCGATTGACTTTTTTTAATGTTGGAAAATGTGTCTACATGTTTACCGATCCCTAATCACAACAAACAACAAACAAGCATTCAAACAAGCCAATTCTTTAAGATTGAACGTTCAGTTGATTATTTTAACTTAAAACAGCTTATTTCGAGTATAGATGTCTTCAGTCTTCACATGCAACAATTCTTCTATCTGTTTCTTCTGTCAACCACATCGTTACCAAATTTACTTGACAGTTATTCGATTGTTATTGATGCTTACAAAGCAAGACTATCCAAAAGTAACGCAGATACTAACCGTTCTTCAAGAAAGGTTTTCAAATATAAAGATTGCAAGTCAGAAAGTTAAATTCTAATTATTAACACTTTTTCGCAATCAATTCAATTGCTTGGTACTCTGATTATGGAACCTGATGGCTTTTATTTTGGTTTTGTTTTTAATAATTTCTAAGCCAACAAAATAGCAGCATCATTGAAACATAATCACTCAAACAATAAGTGGACTAATTTAACACAATTCTAGCGATGATTTTGTATAAAAAAAAATATAATAATTAGTATGTGCTTCTGGAATGGTGGTTCATCTTAAAAGATGAAAGTCTGAAGCTGAAGCTATGGAGTGGATCCGCAAAATCGAACTTTGCTTTTACAAAGCATTCTTCAACATATAAATCTTTTAAACTTGACATAAAAAAAAAAAATAGAGCATTCCAATCCCAAATGTTTCTAGATTTGTTCTAGTTCTGAAAACCACCTTAGAAACCTCATCAAAATCGGATGTCTTTCCACTAAAAGGTAAATAGCAGATGCAAAAAAAAAAAAATAAATAAATAAGGTACATTCGAAAACAACACAAGTCCAATTAAAATTTGCCAGGTGGGTGAGAAGTGTATAAATCGTTAATAGAAATGGCCTCACCAAGTTTCAACATCAACGATTAAATACAGATTGTGCAAAAAAGCAAGTCACACAAAAAACATTAATCAATTTATGCAAAACAGAGTGTTGCGCACGGAAGTGCAAAATTAATGAGCTCAAGCGTGGCCCATTTATGTTAACTATGTACTACGGAGTATTTAATTGCTAATAACAAATTGTAATGTGCATATCACTTTAACTTAAAATACGATCAAGTAAAAAAAAAAGGCAAAAGTACTTAAACACAATCAAAAAACATAATAAAATAAAATTTCAAAAATAAATTAACTCCGCAAAGAGCATAAAAATGCGCATATGTAAATAGACTGTAAATATTTAACAATTTGCTCCAATTAACAATTAACAGCAGAGCATGCAACAAAGTTTCTCCTACTCTTTTTATAAACATATACATACATACATACCTACATACATACTTAAATATATGCAACAAATACATACATACGTACGTATATGTAGTTGTAACCATAAGCATAAAAGGCAGCAACAACAAACATTCCCTTGGAAAGCAAACGCAGAGTTCGTGTATAAATATTACTTAATGCATGATGCAGTGTGCTTTTTTATTTATTAGCAGCGAGTTTTTCATCATTTTACAACAATTGCGTTGCAGCCAACAAAAACAGCAACAACAGCAACAACAACAACAACATACAACCAAAGACTAGTCATTTAAGTCATTGCTATGTACAAAAGAGTTAATTAAATAGATTTTATTATTATTTTGTAATTAAATTGTTTGTGGTAGCTAGTTTTATGGCTAACAGAATGAACAACAGAACCTGCAATATGTATTTTAAATATTTATTCATAAAACGCACATTTCAATAATAATTAGACACTATAATTAAAAATTCATCATCATATGCAAAATCGTGGCAAATAAATAGCGAGCAAAATGCGAAAGCAAACATGATAGCAACAACAACAAAAATTACTACTACGAGCAACTCAAAATGTTCCAATTTAGCATAGAAAACTAATTACGCGCAAAACTAAATAAACAGTTTCTGACATTTTTTAGATTCACAAAATGTGCGAAACTAAATTAGGCACAATAAATGGTTAAATTAATAAAATCGAAAAAAAAACCATCAACATTCAAGCGCATTTTTTATTTTCAAATTACTTTTCAGCCGATGTACGTACAATATATGTATAGTATATAAATAAAGCGATTTAATCGAACCATAACAATGTAAAGTATGGCTATATTTTGGCAGACACCAACATTTAATTTCACCTTTTTTCTCTCAACGAAATTTATAAAACAACATAAAGGAAAACCGGTTATATAATAAACGAAAATTCAGATTAAGCGCAAAATGTCATCAGAAACGAATACAATTTAAGGAAAACAATGAAATAGAAATATTTTTTTGGCGTTTAATTAAAATAGAAAAACCAAATAAAACGAATACGAAAATAGATTTGCAAAAGCTTTATAAATACAAATAGAGAAAGCAGAATAATCTAAAGACAACATTATTACAGAGCATAACATCAGCAATACTAATTCTTCAAACAACATTTTGATATTTTTCCGTCAAAATTACTTGACAATCGAATGGATGCACGCCGATTTATCGCACACAAAGTAGTACTGTTTGTGCTATCGAAAACAAACTTGACGATTACCAAAGATACAGTGAAAAAAATGCTTGAATTTATCAAAAATCAGCTCAAATCTTCGTTAAAATTAATGCAAATGGAATTAAATATCATCGAATCGTCGCATTTCAACTCAACAATTGGGTCTGCAATTTCTCAGCATTCAACATTTTGAAAGAAATCATAAAGAAAGAATATTATGACTTTTGTTAGAACGTGGTGTTTTCAATTCGATTCTGGAAGGAAGCAAAAAGTACTAACCATCACTCCCCATATTTGCTTGATTTGACTTCGTAAGACTATTACCTTTAAAAATAATTGAATTTGCATATGAAAGACACTCGAAATACAGCTTTTCTCAATA